>NW_027422625.1:2400000-3748913 GCF_048934315.1 Petromyzon marinus
AGTCTCTCTGATTAACACTGAACCCTATGGGAGTCTCACTGATTAACACTGAACACGATGGGAGTCTCATTGATTAACACTGAACCCTGTGGGAGTCTAACAGATTAACACTCAACCCTGTGGGAGTCTCACTGATTAACACTGAACCCTGTGGGAGTCTCAATGATGAACCTGGATCCATGTGGGATTCTCACTGATTAACACTGAACCCTATGGGAGGCTCACTGATTAACAGTGAACCCTATGGGAGTCTCACTGATTAACACTGAACCATGTGGGAGTCTCACTGATTAGCAATGATCCCTGTGGGAGTCTCACTGATTAACACTGAACCCTATGGGAGTCTCACTGATTAACACTGAACCCTGTGGGAGTCTCACTGATAAACACTGAATCCTGTGGGAGTCTCACTGATTAACACTGAACACTGTGGGAGTCTCACTGATTAACACTGAACCCTGTGGGAGTCTCACTGAATAACACTGAACCCTGTGGGAGTCTCACTGATAAACACTGAACCCTGTGGGAGTCTCACTGATTAACTCTGAACCCTGTGGGAGTCTCAATGATTAACACTGAACCCTATGGGAGTCTCACTAATTAGCACCGAACCCTGTTGGAGTCTCACTGATTAACATTGAACCATATGGGAGTCTCACTGATTAACACTGAACCCTGTGGGAGTCTCACTGATTAACACTGAACCCTGTGGGAGTCTACTGAATAACACTGAACCCTATGGGAGTCTCACTGATTAACACTGAACCCTGTGGGAGTTTCACTGATTAACACTGAACCCTGAGGGAGTCTCACTGATTAACACTGAACCCTAAGACACTCTCATTGATTAACACTGAACCCTATGGGAGTCTCACTGATTAACACTGAACCCTGTGGGAGTCTCTCTGATTAACACTGAACCCTATGGGAGTCTCACTGATTAACACTGTACCCGGTGGGAGTCTGACTGATAAACACTGAACCCTGTGGGAGTCTCACTGATTAACACTCAACCCTGTGGGAGTCTCACTGATTAACACTGAACCCTTTGGGAGTCTCACTGATGAACCCTGAACCCTGTGGGAGTCTCACTGATTAACACTGAACCCTGTGGGAGTCTCACTGATTAACACTGAACCCTATGGGAGTCTCACTGATTAACACTGAACCCTGTGGGAGTCTCACTGATTAACACTGAACCCTATGGGAGTCTCACTGATTAACACTGAACCCTGTGGGAGTCTCACTGATTAACACTGAACACTATGGGAGTCTCACTGAGTAACACTGAACCCTGTGGGAGTCTCACTGATTAACACTGAACCCTGTGGGAGTCTCACTGATTAACACTTAACCCTATGGTAGTCTCACTGATTAACACTGAACCCTGTGGGAGTCTCACTGATTAACACTGAACCCTGTGGGAGTCTCACTGATAAACACTGAATCCTGTGGGAGTCTCACTGATTAACACTGAACACTGTGGGAGTCTCACTGATTAACACTGAACCCTGTGGGAGTCTCACTGAATAACACTGAACCCTGTGGGAGTCTCACTGATAAACACTGAACCCTGTGGGAGTCTCACTGATTAACTCTGAACCCTGTGGGAGTCTCAATGATTAACACTGAACCCTATGGGAGTCTCACTAATTAGCACCGAACCCTGTTGGAGTCTCACTGATTAACATTGAACCATATGGGAGTCTCACTGATTAACACTGAACCCTGTGGGAGTCTCACTGATTAACACTGAACCCTGTGGGAGTCTACTGAATAACACTGAACCCTATGGGAGTCTCACTGATTAACACTGAACCCTGTGGGAGTTTCACTGATTAACACTGAACCCTGAGGGAGTCTCACTGATTAACACTGAACCCTAAGACACTCTCATTGATTAACACTGAACCCTATGGGAGTCTCACTGATTAACACTGAACCCTGTGGGAGTCTCTCTGATTAACACTGAACCCTATGGGAGTCTCACTGATTAACACTGTACCCGGTGGGAGTCTGACTGATAAACACTGAACCCTGTGGGAGTCTCACTGATTAACACTCAACCCTGTGGGAGTCTCACTGATTAACACTGAACCCTTTGGGAGTCTCACTGATGAACCCTGAACCCTGTGGGAGTCTCACTGATTAACACTGAACCCTGTGGGAGTCTCACTGATTAACACTGAACCCTATGGGAGTCTCACTGATTAACACTGAACCCTGTGGGAGTCTCACTGATTAACACTGAACCCTATGGGAGTCTCACTGATTAACACTGAACCCTGTGGGAGTCTCACTGATTAACACTGAACACTATGGGAGTCTCACTGAGTAACACTGAACCCTGTGGGAGTCTCACTGATTAACACTGAACCCTGTGGGAGTCTCACTGATTAACACTTAACCCTATGGTAGTCTCACTGATTAACACTGAACCCTGTGGGAGTCTCACTGATTAACACTGAACCCTGTGGGAGTCTTACTGATTAACACTGAACCCTATGGGAGTCTCACTAATTAACACTGCAGCTTGTGGGAGTCTCACTGATTAACAATGAACCATATGGGAGTCTCACTGATTAACACTGAACCCTGTGGGAGTCTTACTGATTAACACTGAACCCTGTGGGAGTCTCACTGATTAACACTGAACCATATGGGAGTTTTACTGATTAACACTGAACCCTGTGGGAGTCTCACTGATTAACACTGAACCCTGTGGGAGTCTCACTGATTAACACTGAACCCTATGGGAGTCTCCCTAATTAACACTGAACCCTGTGGGAGTCTCATTGATTAACATCTGAACCCTGTGGGAGTCTCACTGATTAACACTGAACCCTGTGGGAGTCTAACTGATTCACACTGAACCCTATGGAAGTCTCACTGATTAACACTGAACCCTATGGGAGTCTTACTGATTAACACTGAACCCTATGGGAGTCTCACTGATTAACACTGAATCCTATGGGAGTCTCACTAATTAACACTGAACCCTGTTGGAGTCTCACTGATTAACATTGAACCCTAAGGGAGTATCACTGATTAACACTGTGCCCTGTGGAAGTCTCAATGATTAACACTGAACCCTGTGGGAGTCTCACTGATTAACACTGAACACTGTGGGAGTCTCACTGATTAACACTGAACCTTGTGGGAGTCTCACTGATTAACAATGAACCTTATGGGAGTCTCACTGATTAACACTGAACCCTATGGGAGTCTCACTGATTACCACTGAACCCTGTGGGAGTCTCACTGATTAACACTGAACCCTGTGGGAGTCTCACTGATTACCACTGAACCCTGTGGGAGTCTCACTGATAAACACTGAACCCTGTGGGAGTCTCACTGATTAACACTGAACACTGTGGGAGTCTCACTGATTAACACGGAACCCTGTGGGAGTCTCACTGAATAACACTGAACCATGTGGGAGTCTCACTGATAAACACTGAACCCTGTGGGAGTCTCACTGATTAACACTGAACCCTGTGGGAGTCTCTCTGATTAACACTGAACCCTATGGGAGTCTCACTGATTAACACTGAACACGATGGGAGTCTCATTGATTAACACTGAACCCTGTGGGAGTCTAACAGATTAACACTCAACCCTGTGGGAGTCTCACTGATTAACACTGAACCCTGTGGGAGTCTCAATGATGAACCTGGATCCATGTGGGATTCTCACTGATTAACACTGAACCCTATGGGAGGCTCACTGATTAACACTGAACCCTATGGGAGTCTCACTGATTAACACTGAACCATGTGGGAGTCTCACTGATTAGCAATGATCCCTGTGGGAGTCTCACTGATTAACACTGAACCCTATGGGAGTCTCACTGATTAACACTGAACCCTGTGGGAGTCTCACTGATGAACACTGAACCCTATGGGAGTCTCCCTGATTAACACTGAACCCTGTGGGAGTCTTATTGATTAACACTGAACCCTGTGGGAGTCTCACTGATTAACACTGAACCCTGTGGGAGTCTAACTGATTAACACTGAACCCTGTAGGAGTCTCATTGATTAACACTGAACCCTGTGGGAGTCTCACTGATTAACACTGAACCCTGTGGGAGTCTAACTGATTCACACTGAACCCTATGGAAGTCTCACTGATTAACACTGAACCCTATGGGAGTCTTACTGATTAACACTGAACCCTATGGGAGTCTCACTGATTAACACTGAATCCTATGGGAGTCTCACTAATTAACACTGAACCCTGTTGGAGTCTCACTGATTAACATTGAACCCTAAGGGAGTATCACTGATTAACAATGAACCTTATGGGAGTCTCACTGATTAACACTGAACCCTATGGGAGTCTCACTGATTAACACTGAACCCTGTGGGAGTCTCACTGATTAACACTCAACCCTGTGGGAGTCTCACTGATTAACACTGAACCCTTTGGGAGTCTCACTGATGAACCCTGAACCCTGTGGGAGTCTCACTGATTAACACTGAACCCTATGGGAGTCTCACTGATTAACACTGAACCCTGTGGGAGTCTCACTGAATAACACTGAACCCTATGGGAGTCTCACTGATTAACACTGAACCCTGTGGGAGTCTCACTGATTAACACTGAACACTATGGGAGTCTCACTGAGTAACACTGAACCCTGTGGGAGTCTCACTGATTAACACTGAACCCTGTGGGAGTCTCACTGATTAACACTTAACCCTATGGTAGTCTCACTGATTAACACTGAACCCTGTGGGAGTCTCACTGATTAACACTGAACCCTGTGGGAGTCTTACTGATTAACACTGAACCCTATGGGAGTCTCACTAATTAACACTGCAGCTTGTGGGAGTCTCACTGATTAACAATGAACCATATGGGAGTCTCACTGATTAACACTGAACCCTGTGGGAGTCTTACTGATTAACACTGAACCCTGTGGGAGTCTCACTGATTAACACTGAACCATATGGGAGTTTTACTGATTAACACTGAACCCTGTGGGAGTCTCACTAATTAACACTGAACCCTGTTGGAGTCTCACTGATTAACATTGAACCCTAAGGAAGTATCACTGATTAACACTGTGCCCTGTGGAAGTCTCAATGATTAACACTGAACCCTGTGGGAGTCTCACTGATTAACACTGAACCCTGTGGGAGTCTCACTGATTAACACTGAACCTTGTGGGAGTCTCACTGATTAACAATGAACCTTATGGGAGTCTCACTGATTAACACTGAACCCTATGGGAGTCTCACTGATTACCACTGAACCCTGTGGGAGTCTCACTGATTAACACTGAACCCTGTGGGAGTCTCACTGATTACCACTGAACCCTGTGGGAGTCTCACTGATAAACACTGAACCCTGTGGGAGTCTCACTGATTAACACTGAACACTGTGGGAGTCTCACTGATTAACACGGAACCCTGTGGGAGTCTCACTGAATAACACTGAACCATGTGGGAGTCTCACTGATAAACACTGAACCCTGTGGGAGTCTCACTGATTAACACTGAACCCTGTGGGAGTCTCTCTGATTAACACTGAACCCTATGGGAGTCTCACTGATTAACACTGAACACGATGGGAGTCTCATTGATTAACACTGAACCCTGTGGGAGTCTAACAGATTAACACTCAACCCTGTGGGAGTCTCACTGATTAACACTGAACCCTGTGGGAGTCTCAATGATGAACCTGGATCCATGTGGGATTCTCACTGATTAACACTGAACCCTATGGGAGGCTCACTGATTAACACTGAACCCTATGGGAGTCTCACTGATTAACACTGAACCATGTGGGAGTCTCACTGATTAGCAATGATCCCTGTGGGAGTCTCACTGATTAACACTGAACCCTATGGGAGTCTCACTGATTAACACTGAACCCTGTGGGAGTCTCACTGATAAACACTGAATCCTGTGGGAGTCTCACTGATTAACACTGAACACTGTGGGAGTCTCACTGATTAACACTGAACCCTGTGGGAGTCTCACTGAATAACACTGAACCCTGTGGGAGTCTCACTGATAAACACTGAACCCTGTGGGAGTCTCACTGATTAACTCTGAACCCTGTGGGAGTCTCAATGATTAACACTGAACCCTATGGGAGTCTCACTAATTAGCACCGAACCCTGTTGGAGTCTCACTGATTAACATTGAACCATATGGGAGTCTCACTGATTAACACTGAACCCTGTGGGAGTCTCACTGATTAACACTGAACCCTGTGGGAGTCTACTGAATAACACTGAACCCTATGGGAGTCTCACTGATTAACACTGAACCCTGTGGGAGTTTCACTGATTAACACTGAACCCTGAGGGAGTCTCACTGATTAACACTGAACCCTAAGACACTCTCATTGATTAACACTGAACCCTATGGGAGTCTCACTGATTAACACTGAACCCTGTGGGAGTCTCTCTGATTAACACTGAACCCTATGGGAGTCTCACTGATTAACACTGTACCCGGTGGGAGTCTGACTGATAAACACTGAACCCTGTGGGAGTCTCACTGATTAACACTCAACCCTGTGGGAGTCTCACTGATTAACACTGAACCCTTTGGGAGTCTCACTGATGAACCCTGAACCCTGTGGGAGTCTCACTGATTAACACTGAACCCTGTGGGAGTCTCACTGATTAACACTGAACCCTATGGGAGTCTCACTGATTAACACTGAACCCTGTGGGAGTCTCACTGATTAACACTGAACCCTATGGGAGTCTCACTGATTAACACTGAACCCTGTGGGAGTCTCACTGATTAACACTGAACACTATGGGAGTCTCACTGAGTAACACTGAACCCTGTGGGAGTCTCACTGATTAACACTGAACCCTGTGGGAGTCTCACTGATTAACACTTAACCCTATGGTAGTCTCACTGATTAACACTGAACCCTGTGGGAGTCTCACTGATTAACACTGAACCCTGTGGGAGTCTTACTGATTAACACTGAACCCTATGGGAGTCTCACTAATTAACACTGCAGCTTGTGGGAGTCTCACTGATTAACAATGAACCATATGGGAGTCTCACTGATTAACACTGAACCCTGTGGGAGTCTTACTGATTAACACTGAACCCTGTGGGAGTCTCACTGATTAACACTGAACCATATGGGAGTTTTACTGATTAACACTGAACCCTGTGGGAGTCTCACTGATTAACACTGAACCCTGTGGGAGTCTCACTGATTAACACTGAACCCTATGGGAGTCTCCCTAATTAACACTGAACCCTGTGGGAGTCTCATTGATTAACATCTGAACCCTGTGGGAGTCTCACTGATTAACACTGAACCCTGTGGGAGTCTAACTGATTCACACTGAACCCTATGGAAGTCTCACTGATTAACACTGAACCCTATGGGAGTCTTACTGATTAACACTGAACCCTATGGGAGTCTCACTGATTAACACTGAATCCTATGGGAGTCTCACTAATTAACACTGAACCCTGTTGGAGTCTCACTGATTAACATTGAACCCTAAGGGAGTATCACTGATTAACACTGTGCCCTGTGGAAGTCTCAATGATTAACACTGAACCCTGTGGGAGTCTCACTGATTAACACTGAACCCTGTGGGAGTCTCACTGATTAACACTGAACCTTGTGGGAGTCTCACTGATTAACAATGAACCTTATGGGAGTCTCACTGATTAACACTGAACCCTATGGGAGTCTCACTGATTACCACTGAACCCTGTGGGAGTCTCACTGATTAACACTGAACCCTGTGGGAGTCTCACTGATTACCACTGAACCCTGTGGGAGTCTCACTGATAAACACTGAACCCTGTGGGAGTCTCACTGATTAACACTGAACACTGTGGGAGTCTCACTGATTAACACGGAACCCTGTGGGAGTCTCACTGAATAACACTGAACCATGTGGGAGTCTCACTGATAAACACTGAACCCTGTGGGAGTCTCACTGATTAACACTGAACCCTGTGGGAGTCTCTCTGATTAACACTGAACCCTATGGGAGTCTCACTGATTAACACTGAACACGATGGGAGTCTCATTGATTAACACTGAACCCTGTGGGAGTCTAACAGATTAACACTCAACCCTGTGGGAGTCTCACTGATTAACACTGAACCCTGTGGGAGTCTCAATGATGAACCTGGATCCATGTGGGATTCTCACTGATTAACACTGAACCCTATGGGAGGCTCACTGATTAACACTGAACCCTATGGGAGTCTCACTGATTAACACTGAACCGTGTGGGAGTCTCACTGATTAGCAATGATCCCTGTGGGAGTCTCACTGATTAACACTGAACCCTATGGGAGTCTCACTGATTAACACTGAACCCTGTGGGAGTCTCACTGATGAACACTGAACCCTATGGGAGTCTCCCTGATTAACACTGAACCCTGTGGGAGTCTTATTGATTAACACTGAACCCTGTGGGAGTCTCACTGATTAACACTGAACCCTGTGGGAGTCTAACTGATTAACACTGAACCCTGTGGGAGTCTCATTGATTAACACTGAACCCTGTGGGAGTCTCACTAATTAACACTGAACCCTGTGGGAGTCTAACTGATTCACACTGAACCCTATGGAAGTCTCACTGATTAACACTGAACCCTATGGGAGTCTTACTGATTAACACTGAACCCTATGGGAGTCTCACTGATTAACACTGAATCCTATGGGAGTCTCACTAATTAACACTGAACCCTGTTGGAGTCTCACTGATTAACATTGAACCCTAAGGGAGTATCACTGATTAACAATGAACCTTATGGGAGTCTCACTGATTAACACTGAACCCTATGGGAGTCTCACTGATTAACACTGAACCCTATGGGAGTCTCACTGATTAACACTCAACCCTGTGGGAGTCTCACTGATTAACACTGAACCCTTTGGGAGTCTCACTGATGAACCCTGAACCCTGTGGGAGTCTCACTGATTAACACTGAACCCTGTGGGAGTCTCACTGATTAACACTGAACCCTATGGGAGTCTCACTGATTAACACTGAACCCTGTGGGAGTCTCACTGATTAACACTGAACCCTATGGGAGTCTCACTGATTAACACTGAACCCTGTGGGAGTCTCACTGATTAACACTGAACACTATGGGAGTCTCACTGAGTAACACTGAACCCTGTGGGAGTCTCACTGATTAACACTGAACCCTGTGGGAGTCTCACTGATTAACACTTAACCCTATGGTAGTCTCACTGATTAACACTGAACCCTGTGGGAGTCTCACTGATTAACACTGAACCCTGTGGGAGTCTTACTGATTAACACTGAACCCTATGGGAGTCTCACTAATTAACACTGCAGCTTGTGGGAGTCTCACTGATTAACAATGAACCATATGGGAGTCTCACTGATTAACACTGAACCCTGTGGGAGTCTTACTGATTAACACTGAACCCTGTGGGAGTCTCACTGATTAACACTGAACCATATGGGAGTTTTACTGATTAACACTGAACCCTGTGGGAGTCTCACTGATTAACACTGAACCCTGTGGGAGTCTCACTGATTAACACTGAACCCTATGGGAGTCTCCCTAATTAACACTGCACCCTGTGGGAGTCTCATTGATTAACATCTGAACCCTGTGGGAGTCTCACTGATTAACACTGAACCCTGTGGGAGTCTAACTGATTCACACTGAACCCTATGGAAGTCTCACTGATTAACACTGAACCCTATGGGAGTCTTACTGATTAACACTGAACCCTATGGGAGTCTCACTGATTAACACTGAATCCTATGGGAGTCTCACTAATTAACACTGAACCCTGTTGGAGTCTCACTGATTAACATTGAACCCTAAGGGAGTATCACTGATTAACACTGTGCCCTGTGGAAGTCTCAATGATTAACACTGAACCCTGTGGGAGTCTCACTGATTAACACTGAACCCTGTGGGAGTCTCACTGATTAACACTGAACCTTGTGGGAGTCTCACTGATTAACAATGAACCTTATGGGAGTCTCACTGATTAACACTGAACCCTATGGGAGTCTCACTGATTACCACTGAACCCTGTGGGAGTCTCACTGATTAACACTGAACCCTGTGGGAGTCTCACTGATTACCACTGAACCCTGTGGGAGTCTCACTGATAAACACTGAACCCTGTGGGAGTCTCACTGATTAACACTGAACACTGTGGGAGTCTCACTGATTAACACGGAACCCTGTGGGAGTCTCACTGAATAACACTGAACCATGTGGGAGTCTCACTGATAAACACTGAACCCTGTGGGAGTCTCACTGATTAACACTGAACCCTGTGGGAGTCTCTCTGATTAACACTGAACCCTATGGGAGTCTCACTGATTAACACTGAACACGATGGGAGTCTCATTGATTAACACTGAACCCTGTGGGAGTCTAACAGATTAACACTCAACCCTGTGGGAGTCTCACTGATTAACACTGAACCCTGTGGGAGTCTCAATGATGAACCTGGATCCATGTGGGATTCTCACTGATTAACACTGAACCCTATGGGAGGCTCACTGATTAACACTGAACCCTATGGGAGTCTCACTGATTAACACTGAACCATGTGGGAGTCTCACTGATTAGCAATGATCCCTGTGGGAGTCTCACTGATTAACACTGAACCCTATGGGAGTCTCACTGATTAACACTGAACCCTGTGGGAGTCTCACTGATAAACACTGAATCCTGTGGGAGTCTCACTGATTAACACTGAACACTGTGGGAGTCTCACTGATTAACACTGAACCCTGTGGGAGTCTCACTGAATAACACTGAACCCTGTGGGAGTCTCACTGATAAACACTGAACCCTGTGGGAGTCTCACTGATTAACTCTGAACCCTGTGGGAGTCTCAATGATTAACACTGAACCCTATGGGAGTCTCACTAATTAGCACCGAACCCTGTTGGAGTCTCACTGATTAACATTGAACCATATGGGAGTCTCACTGATTAACACTGAACCCTGTGGGAGTCTCACTGATTAACACTGAACCCTGTGGGAGTCTACTGAATAACACTGAACCCTATGGGAGTCTCACTGATTAACACTGAACCCTGTGGGAGTTTCACTGATTAACACTGAACCCTGAGGGAGTCTCACTGATTAACACTGAACCCTAAGACACTCTCATTGATTAACACTGAACCCTATGGGAGTCTCACTGATTAACACTGAACCCTGTGGGAGTCTCTCTGATTAACACTGAACCCTATGGGAGTCTCACTGATTAACACTGTACCCGGTGGGAGTCTGACTGATAAACACTGAACCCTGTGGGAGTCTCACTGATTAACACTCAACCCTGTGGGAGTCTCACTGATTAACACTGAACCCTTTGGGAGTCTCACTGATGAACCCTGAACCCTGTGGGAGTCTCACTGATTAACACTGAACCCTGTGGGAGTCTCACTGATTAACACTGAACCCTATGGGAGTCTCACTGATTAACACTGAACCCTGTGGGAGTCTCACTGATTAACACTGAACCCTATGGGAGTCTCACTGATTAACACTGAACCCTGTGGGAGTCTCACTGATTAACACTGAACACTATGGGAGTCTCACTGAGTAACACTGAACCCTGTGGGAGTCTCACTGATTAACACTGAACCCTGTGGGAGTCTCACTGATTAACACTTAACCCTATGGTAGTCTCACTGATTAACACTGAACCCTGTGGGAGTCTCACTGATTAACACTGAACCCTGTGGGAGTCTTACTGATTAACACTGAACCCTATGGGAGTCTCACTAATTAACACTGCAGCTTGTGGGAGTCTCACTGATTAACAATGAACCATATGGGAGTCTCACTGATTAACACTGAACCCTGTGGGAGTCTTACTGATTAACACTGAACCCTGTGGGAGTCTCACTGATTAACACTGAACCATATGGGAGTTTTACTGATTAACACTGAACCCTGTGGGAGTCTCACTGATTAACACTGAACCCTGTGGGAGTCTCACTGATTAACACTGAACCCTATGGGAGTCTCCCTAATTAACACTGAACCCTGTGGGAGTCTCATTGATTAACATCTGAACCCTGTGGGAGTCTCACTGATTAACACTGAACCCTGTGGGAGTCTAACTGATTCACACTGAACCCTATGGAAGTCTCACTGATTAACACTGAACCCTATGGGAGTCTTACTGATTAACACTGAACCCTATGGGAGTCTCACTGATTAACACTGAATCCTATGGGAGTCTCACTAATTAACACTGAACCCTGTTGGAGTCTCACTGATTAACATTGAACCCTAAGGGAGTATCACTGATTAACACTGTGCCCTGTGGAAGTCTCAATGATTAACACTGAACCCTGTGGGAGTCTCACTGATTAACACTGAACCCTGTGGGAGTCTCACTGATTAACACTGAACCTTGTGGGAGTCTCACTGATTAACAATGAACCTTATGGGAGTCTCACTGATTAACACTGAACCCTATGGGAGTCTCACTGATTACCACTGAACCCTGTGGGAGTCTCACTGATTAACACTGAACCCTGTGGGAGTCTCACTGATTACCACTGAACCCTGTGGGAGTCTCACTGATAAACACTGAACCCTGTGGGAGTCTCACTGATTAACACTGAACACTGTGGGAGTCTCACTGATTAACACGGAACCCTGTGGGAGTCTCACTGATTAACACTGAACCCTATGGGAGGCTCACTGATTAACACTGAACCCTATGGGAGTCTCACTGATTAACACTGAACCATGTGGGAGTCTCACTGATTAGCAATGATCCCTGTGGGAGTCTCACTGATTAACACTGAACCCTATGGGAGTCTCACTGATTAACACTGAACCCTGTGGGAGTCTCACTGATAAACACTGAATCCTGTGGGAGTCTCACTGATTAACACTGAACACTGTGGGAGTCTCACTGATTAACACTGAACCCTGTGGGAGTCTCACTGAATAACACTGAACCCTGTGGGAGTCTCACTGATAAACACTGAACCCTGTGGGAGTCTCACTGATTAACTCTGAACCCTGTGGGAGTCTCAATGATTAACACTGAACCCTGTGGGAGTTTCACTGATTAACACTGAACCCTGAGGGAGTCTCACTGATTAACACTGAACCCTAAGACACTCTCATTGATTAACACTGAACCCTATGGGAGTCTCACTGATTAACACTGAACCCTGTGGGAGTCTCTCTGATTAACACTGAACCCTATGGGAGTCTCACTGATTAACACTGTACCCGGTGGGAGTCTGACTGATAAACACTGAACCCTGTGGGAGTCTCACTGATTAACACTCAACCCTGTGGGAGTCTCACTGATTAACACTGAACCCTTTGGGAGTCTCACTGATGAACCCTGAACCCTGTGGGAGTCTCACTGATTAACACTGAACCCTGTGGGAGTCTCACTGATTAACACTGAACCCTATGGGAGTCTCACTGATTAACACTGAACCCTGTGGGAGTCTCACTGATTAACACTGAACCCTATGGGAGTCTCACTGATTAACACTGAACCCTGTGGGAGTCTCACTGATTAACACTGAACACTATGGGAGTCTCACTGAGTAACACTGAACCCTGTGGGAGTCTCACTGATTAACACTGAACCCTGTGGGAGTCTCACTGATTAACACTTAACCCTATGGTAGTCTCACTGATTAACACTGAACCCTGTGGGAGTCTCACTGATTAACACTGAACCCTGTGGGAGTCTTACTGATTAACACTGAACCCTATGGGAGTCTCACTAATTAACACTGCAGCTTGTGGGAGTCTCACTGATTAACAATGAACCATATGGGAGTCTCACTGATTAACACTGAACCCTGTGGGAGTCTTACTGATTAACACTGAACCCTGTGGGAGTCTCACTGATTAACACTGAACCATATGGGAGTTTTACTGATTAACACTGAACCCTGTGGGAGTCTCACTGATTAACACTGAACCCTGTGGGAGTCTCACTGATTAACACTGAACCCTATGGGAGTCTCCCTAATTAACACTGAACCCTGTGGGAGTCTCATTGATTAACATCTGAACCCTGTGGGAGTCTCACTGATTAACACTGAACCCTGTGGGAGTCTAACTGATTCACACTGAACCCTATGGAAGTCTCACTGATTAACACTGAACCCTATGGGAGTCTTACTGATTAACACTGAACCCTATGGGAGTCTCACTGATTAACACTGAATCCTATGGGAGTCTCACTAATTAACACTGAACCCTGTTGGAGTCTCACTGATTAACATTGAACCCTAAGGGAGTATCACTGATTAACACTGTGCCCTGTGGAAGTCTCAATGATTAACACTGAACCCTGTGGGAGTCTCACTGATTAACACTGAACCCTGTGGGAGTCTCACTGATTAACACTGAACCTTGTGGGAGTCTCACTGATTAACAATGAACCTTATGGGAGTCTCACTGATTAACACTGAACCCTATGGGAGTCTCACTGATTACCACTGAACCCTGTGGGAGTCTCACTGATTAACACTGAACCCTGTGGGAGTCTCACTGATTACCACTGAACCCTGTGGGAGTCTCACTGATAAACACTGAACCCTGTGGGAGTCTCACTGATTAACACTGAACACTGTGGGAGTCTCACTGATTAACACGGAACCCTGTGGGAGTCTCACTGAATAACACTGAACCATGTGGGAGTCTCACTGATAAACACTGAACCCTGTGGGAGTCTCACTGATTAACACTGAACCCTGTGGGAGTCTCTCTGATTAACACTGAACCCTATGGGAGTCTCACTGATTAACACTGAACACGATGGGAGTCTCATTGATTAACACTGAACCCTGTGGGAGTCTAACAGATTAACACTCAACCCTGTGGGAGTCTCACTGATTAACACTGAACCCTGTGGGAGTCTCAATGATGAACCTGGATCCATGTGGGATTCTCACTGATTAACACTGAACCCTATGGGAGGCTCACTGATTAACACTGAACCCTATGGGAGTCTCACTGATTAACACTGAACCGTGTGGGAGTCTCACTGATTAGCAATGATCCCTGTGGGAGTCTCACTGATTAACACTGAACCCTATGGGAGTCTCACTGATTAACACTGAACCCTGTGGGAGTCTCACTGATGAACACTGAACCCTATGGGAGTCTCCCTGATTAACACTGAACCCTGTGGGAGTCTTATTGATTAACACTGAACCCTGTGGGAGTCTCACTGATTAACACTGAACCCTGTGGGAGTCTAACTGATTAACACTGAACCCTGTGGGAGTCTCATTGATTAACACTGAACCCTGTGGGAGTCTCACTAATTAACACTGAACCCTGTGGGAGTCTAACTGATTCACACTGAACCCTATGGAAGTCTCACTGATTAACACTGAACCCTATGGGAGTCTTACTGATTAACACTGAACCCTATGGGAGTCTCACTGATTAACACTGAATCCTATGGGAGTCTCACTAATTAACACTGAACCCTGTTGGAGTCTCACTGATTAACATTGAACCCTAAGGGAGTATCACTGATTAACAATGAACCTTATGGGAGTCTCACTGATTAACACTGAACCCTATGGGAGTCTCACTGATTAACACTGAACCCTATGGGAGTCTCACTGATTAACACTCAACCCTGTGGGAGTCTCACTGATTAACACTGAACCCTTTGGGAGTCTCACTGATGAACCCTGAACCCTGTGGGAGTCTCACTGATTAACACTGAACCCTGTGGGAGTCTCACTGATTAACACTGAACCCTATGGGAGTCTCACTGATTAACACTGAACCCTGTGGGAGTCTCACTGATTAACACTGAACCCTATGGGAGTCTCACTGATTAACACTGAACCCTGTGGGAGTCTCACTGATTAACACTGAACACTATGGGAGTCTCACTGAGTAACACTGAACCCTGTGGGAGTCTCACTGATTAACACTGAACCCTGTGGGAGTCTCACTGATTAACACTTAACCCTATGGTAGTCTCACTGATTAACACTGAACCCTGTGGGAGTCTCACTGATTAACACTGAACCCTGTGGGAGTCTTACTGATTAACACTGAACCCTATGGGAGTCTCACTAATTAACACTGCAGCTTGTGGGAGTCTCACTGATTAACAATGAACCATATGGGAGTCTCACTGATTAACACTGAACCCTGTGGGAGTCTTACTGATTAACACTGAACCCTGTGGGAGTCTCACTGATTAACACTGAACCATATGGGAGTTTTACTGATTAACACTGAACCCTGTGGGAGTCTCACTGATTAACACTGAACCCTGTGGGAGTCTCACTGATTAACACTGAACCCTATGGGAGTCTCCCTAATTAACACTGCACCCTGTGGGAGTCTCATTGATTAACATCTGAACCCTGTGGGAGTCTCACTGATTAACACTGAACCCTGTGGGAGTCTAACTGATTCACACTGAACCCTATGGAAGTCTCACTGATTAACACTGAACCCTATGGGAGTCTTACTGATTAACACTGAACCCTATGGGAGTCTCACTGATTAACACTGAATCCTATGGGAGTCTCACTAATTAACACTGAACCCTGTTGGAGTCTCACTGATTAACATTGAACCCTAAGGGAGTATCACTGATTAACACTGTGCCCTGTGGAAGTCTCAATGATTAACACTGAACCCTGTGGGAGTCTCACTGATTAACACTGAACCCTGTGGGAGTCTCACTGATTAACACTGAACCTTGTGGGAGTCTCACTGATTAACAATGAACCTTATGGGAGTCTCACTGATTAACACTGAACCCTATGGGAGTCTCACTGATTACCACTGAACCCTGTGGGAGTCTCACTGATTAACACTGAACCCTGTGGGAGTCTCACTGATTACCACTGAACCCTGTGGGAGTCTCACTGATAAACACTGAACCCTGTGGGAGTCTCACTGATTAACACTGAACACTGTGGGAGTCTCACTGATTAACACGGAACCCTGTGGGAGTCTCACTGAATAACACTGAACCATGTGGGAGTCTCACTGATAAACACTGAACCCTGTGGGAGTCTCACTGATTAACACTGAACCCTGTGGGAGTCTCTCTGATTAACACTGAACCCTATGGGAGTCTCACTGATTAACACTGAACACGATGGGAGTCTCATTGATTAACACTGAACCCTGTGGGAGTCTAACAGATTAACACTCAACCCTGTGGGAGTCTCACTGATTAACACTGAACCCTGTGGGAGTCTCAATGATGAACCTGGATCCATGTGGGATTCTCACTGATTAACACTGAACCCTATGGGAGGCTCACTGATTAACACTGAACCCTATGGGAGTCTCACTGATTAACACTGAACCATGTGGGAGTCTCACTGATTAGCAATGATCCCTGTGGGAGTCTCACTGATTAACACTGAACCCTATGGGAGTCTCACTGATTAACACTGAACCCTGTGGGAGTCTCACTGATAAACACTGAATCCTGTGGGAGTCTCACTGATTAACACTGAACACTGTGGGAGTCTCACTGATTAACACTGAACCCTGTGGGAGTCTCACTGAATAACACTGAACCCTGTGGGAGTCTCACTGATAAACACTGAACCCTGTGGGAGTCTCACTGATTAACTCTGAACCCTGTGGGAGTCTCAATGATTAACACTGAACCCTATGGGAGTCTCACTAATTAGCACCGAACCCTGTTGGAGTCTCACTGATTAACATTGAACCATATGGGAGTCTCACTGATTAACACTGAACCCTGTGGGAGTCTCACTGATTAACACTGAACCCTGTGGGAGTCTACTGAATAACACTGAACCCTATGGGAGTCTCACTGATTAACACTGAACCCTGTGGGAGTTTCACTGATTAACACTGAACCCTGAGGGAGTCTCACTGATTAACACTGAACCCTAAGACACTCTCATTGATTAACACTGAACCCTATGGGAGTCTCACTGATTAACACTGAACCCTGTGGGAGTCTCTCTGATTAACACTGAACCCTATGGGAGTCTCACTGATTAACACTGTACCCGGTGGGAGTCTGACTGATAAACACTGAACCCTGTGGGAGTCTCACTGATTAACACTCAACCCTGTGGGAGTCTCACTGATTAACACTGAACCCTTTGGGAGTCTCACTGATGAACCCTGAACCCTGTGGGAGTCTCACTGATTAACACTGAACCCTGTGGGAGTCTCACTGATTAACACTGAACCCTATGGGAGTCTCACTGATTAACACTGAACCCTGTGGGAGTCTCACTGATTAACACTGAACCCTATGGGAGTCTCACTGATTAACACTGAACCCTGTGGGAGTCTCACTGATTAACACTGAACACTATGGGAGTCTCACTGAGTAACACTGAACCCTGTGGGAGTCTCACTGATTAACACTGAACCCTGTGGGAGTCTCACTGATTAACACTTAACCCTATGGTAGTCTCACTGATTAACACTGAACCCTGTGGGAGTCTCACTGATTAACACTGAACCCTGTGGGAGTCTTACTGATTAACACTGAACCCTATGGGAGTCTCACTAATTAACACTGCAGCTTGTGGGAGTCTCACTGATTAACAATGAACCATATGGGAGTCTCACTGATTAACACTGAACCCTGTGGGAGTCTTACTGATTAACACTGAACCCTGTGGGAGTCTCACTGATTAACACTGAACCATATGGGAGTTTTACTGATTAACACTGAACCCTGTGGGAGTCTCACTGATTAACACTGAACCCTGTGGGAGTCTCACTGATTAACACTGAACCCTATGGGAGTCTCCCTAATTAACACTGAACCCTGTGGGAGTCTCATTGATTAACATCTGAACCCTGTGGGAGTCTCACTGATTAACACTGAACCCTGTGGGAGTCTAACTGATTCACACTGAACCCTATGGAAGTCTCACTGATTAACACTGAACCCTATGGGAGTCTTACTGATTAACACTGAACCCTATGGGAGTCTCACTGATTAACACTGAATCCTATGGGAGTCTCACTAATTAACACTGAACCCTGTTGGAGTCTCACTGATTAACATTGAACCCTAAGGGAGTATCACTGATTAACACTGTGCCCTGTGGAAGTCTCAATGATTAACACTGAACCCTGTGGGAGTCTCACTGATTAACACTGAACCCTGTGGGAGTCTCACTGATTAACACTGAACCTTGTGGGAGTCTCACTGATTAACAATGAACCTTATGGGAGTCTCACTGATTAACACTGAACCCTATGGGAGTCTCACTGATTACCACTGAACCCTGTGGGAGTCTCACTGATTAACACTGAACCCTGTGGGAGTCTCACTGATTACCACTGAACCCTGTGGGAGTCTCACTGATAAACACTGAACCCTGTGGGAGTCTCACTGATTAACACTGAACACTGTGGGAGTCTCACTGATTAACACGGAACCCTGTGGGAGTCTCACTGATTAACACTGAACCCTATGGGAGGCTCACTGATTAACACTGAACCCTATGGGAGTCTCACTGATTAACACTGAACCATGTGGGAGTCTCACTGATTAGCAATGATCCCTGTGGGAGTCTCACTGATTAACACTGAACCCTATGGGAGTCTCACTGATTAACACTGAACCCTGTGGGAGTCTCACTGATAAACACTGAATCCTGTGGGAGTCTCACTGATTAACACTGAACACTGTGGGAGTCTCACTGATTAACACTGAACCCTGTGGGAGTCTCACTGAATAACACTGAACCCTGTGGGAGTCTCACTGATAAACACTGAACCCTGTGGGAGTCTCACTGATTAACTCTGAACCCTGTGGGAGTCTCAATGATTAACACTGAACCCTATGGGAGTCTCACTAATTAGCACCGAACCCTGTTGGAGTCTCACTGATTAACATTGAACCATATGGGAGTCTCACTGATTAACACTGAACCCTGTGGGAGTCTCACTGATTAACACTGAACCCTGTGGGAGTCTACTGAATAACACTGAACCCTATGGGAGTCTCACTGATTAACACTGAACCCTGTGGGAGTTTCACTGATTAACACTGAACCCTGAGGGAGTCTCACTGATTAACACTGAACCCTAAGACACTCTCATTGATTAACACTGAACCCTATGGGAGTCTCACTGATTAACACTGAACCCTGTGGGAGTCTCTCTGATTAACACTGAACCCTATGGGAGTCTCACTGATTAACACTGTACCCGGTGGGAGTCTGACTGATAAACACTGAACCCTGTGGGAGTCTCACTGATTAACACTCAACCCTGTGGGAGTCTCACTGATTAACACTGAACCCTTTGGGAGTCTCACTGATGAACCCTGAACCCTGTGGGAGTCTCACTGATTAACACTGAACCCTGTGGGAGTCTCACTGATGAACCTGGATCCATGTGGGATTCTCACTGATTAACACTGAACCCTATGGGAGGCTCACTGATTAACACTGAACCCTATGGGAGTCTCACTGATTAACACTGAACCATGTGGGAGTCTCACTGATTAGCAATGATCCCTGTGGGAGTCTCACTGATTAACACTGAACCCTATGGGAGTCTCACTGATTAACACTGAACCCTGTGGGAGTCTCACTGATAAACACTGAATCCTGTGGGAGTCTCACTGATTAACACTGAACACTGTGGGAGTCTCACTGATTAACACTGAACCCTGTGGGAGTCTCACTGAATAACACTGAACCCTGTGGGAGTCTCACTGATAAACACTGAACCCTGTGGGAGTCTCACTGATTAACTCTGAACCCTGTGGGAGTCTCAATGATTAACACTGAACCCTATGGGAGTCTCACTAATTAGCACCGAACCCTGTTGGAGTCTCACTGATTAACATTGAACCATATGGGAGTCTCACTGATTAACACTGAACCCTGTGGGAGTCTCACTGATTAACACTGAACCCTGTGGGAGTCTACTGAATAACACTGAACCCTATGGGAGTCTCACTGATTAACACTGAACCCTGTGGGAGTTTCACTGATTAACACTGAACCCTGAGGGAGTCTCACTGATTAACACTGAACCCTAAGACACTCTCATTGATTAACACTGAACCCTATGGGAGTCTCACTGATTAACACTGAACCCTGTGGGAGTCTCTCTGATTAACACTGAACCCTATGGGAGTCTCACTGATTAACACTGTACCCGGTGGGAGTCTGACTGATAAACACTGAACCCTGTGGGAGTCTCACTGATTAACACTCAACCCTGTGGGAGTCTCACTGATTAACACTGAACCCTTTGGGAGTCTCACTGATGAACCCTGAACCCTGTGGGAGTCTCACTGATTAACACTGAACCCTGTGGGAGTCTCACTGATTAACACTGAACCCTATGGGAGTCTCACTGATTAACACTGAACCCTGTGGGAGTCTCACTGATTAACACTGAACCCTATGGGAGTCTCACTGATTAACACTGAACCCTGTGGGAGTCTCACTGATTAACACTGAACACTATGGGAGTCTCACTGAGTAACACTGAACCCTGTGGGAGTCTCACTGATTAACACTGAACCCTGTGGGAGTCTCACTGATTAACACTTAACCCTATGGTAGTCTCACTGATTAACACTGAACCCTGTGGGAGTCTCACTGATTAACACTGAACCCTGTGGGAGTCTTACTGATTAACACTGAACCCTATGGGAGTCTCACTAATTAACACTGCAGCTTGTGGGAGTCTCACTGATTAACAATGAACCATATGGGAGTCTCACTGATTAACACTGAACCCTGTGGGAGTCTTACTGATTAACACTGAACCCTGTGGGAGTCTCACTGATTAACACTGAACCATATGGGAGTTTTACTGATTAACACTGAACCCTGTGGGAGTCTCACTGATTAACACTGAACCCTGTGGGAGTCTCACTGATTAACACTGAACCCTATGGGAGTCTCCCTAATTAACACTGAACCCTGTGGGAGTCTCATTGATTAACATCTGAACCCTGTGGGAGTCTCACTGATTAACACTGAACCCTGTGGGAGTCTAACTGATTCACACTGAACCCTATGGAAGTCTCACTGATTAACACTGAACCCTATGGGAGTCTTACTGATTAACACTGAACCCTATGGGAGTCTCACTGATTAACACTGAATCCTATGGGAGTCTCACTAATTAACACTGAACCCTGTTGGAGTCTCACTGATTAACATTGAACCCTAAGGGAGTATCACTGATTAACACTGTGCCCTGTGGAAGTCTCAATGATTAACACTGAACCCTGTGGGAGTCTCACTGATTAACACTGAACCCTGTGGGAGTCTCACTGATTAACACTGAACCTTGTGGGAGTCTCACTGATTAACAATGAACCTTATGGGAGTCTCACTGATTAACACTGAACCCTATGGGAGTCTCACTGATTACCACTGAACCCTGTGGGAGTCTCACTGATTAACACTGAACCCTGTGGGAGTCTCACTGATTACCACTGAACCCTGTGGGAGTCTCACTGATAAACACTGAACCCTGTGGGAGTCTCACTGATTAACACTGAACACTGTGGGAGTCTCACTGATTAACACGGAACCCTGTGGGAGTCTCACTGAATAACACTGAACCCTGTGGGAGTCTCACTGATTAACACTGAACCCTGTGGGAGTCTCACTGATTAACACTGAACCTTGTGGGAGTCTCACTGATTAACAATGAACCTTATGGGAGTCTCACTGATTAACACTGAACCCTATGGGAGTCTCACTGATTACCACTGAACCCTGTGGGAGTCTAACAGATTAACACTGAACCCTGTGGGAGTCTCACTGATTACCACTGAACCCTGTGGGAGTCTCAATGATGAACCTGGATCCATGTGGGATTCTCACTGATTAACACTGAACACTGTGGGAGTCTCACTGATTAACACGGAACCCTGTGGGAGTCTCACTGATTAACACTGAACCATGTGGGAGTCTCACTGATTAGCAATGATCCCTGTGGGAGTCTCACTGATTAACACTGAACCCTATGGGAGTCTCTCTGATTAACACTGAACCCTATGGGAGTCTCACTGATTAACACTGAACCCTATGGGAGTCTCATTGATTAACACTGAACCCTGTGGGAGTCTAACAGATTAACACTCAACCCTGTGGGAGTCTCACTGATTAACACTGAACCCTGTGGGAGTCTCAATGATGAACCTGGATCCATGTGGGATTCTCACTGATTAACACTGAACCCTATGGGAGGCTCACTGATTAACACTGAACCCTATGGGAGTCTCACTGATTAACACTGAACCCTGTGGGAGTCTAACTGATTCACACTGAACCCTATGGAAGTCTCACTGATTAACACTGAACCCTATGGGAGTCTCACTGATTAACACTGAACCCTGTGGGAGTCTCACTGATAAACACTGAATCCTATGGGAGTCTCACTAATTAACACTGAACCCTGTTGGAGTCTCACTGATTAACATTGAACCCTAAGGGAGTATCACTGATTAACAATGAACCTTATGGGAGTCTCACTGATTAACACTGAACCCTATGGGAGTCTCACTGATTAACACTGAACCCTATGGGAGTCTCACTGATTAACACTGAACCCTATGGGAGTCTCACTGATTAACACTGAACCCTGTGGGAGTCTCACTAATTAACACTGAACCCAATGGGGGTCTCAATGATTTACACTGAACACTATGTGACTCTCACTGATTAACACTGAACCCTATGCGAGTCTCACTGAATCACACTGAACCCTATGGAAGTCTCACTGATTAACACTGAACCCTATGGGAGTCTCACTGATTAACACTGAACCCTGTGGGAGTTTCACTGATTAACACTGAACCCTGAGGGAGTCTCACTGATTAACACTGAACCCTAAGACACTCTCATTGATTAACACTGAACCCTATGGGAGTCTCACTGATTAACACTGAACCCTGTGGGAGTCTCTCTGATTAACACTGAACCCTATGGGAGTCTCACTGATTAACACTGTACCCGGTGGGAGTCTGACTGATAAACACTGAACCCTGTGGGAGTCTCACTGATTAACACTCAACCCTGTGGGAGTCTCACTGATTAACACTGAACCCTTTGGGAGTCTCACTGATGAACCCTGAACCCTGTGGGAGTCTCACTGATTAACACTGAACCCTGTGGGAGTCTCACTGATTAACACTGAACCCTATGGGAGTCTCACTGATTAACACTGAACCCTGTGGGAGTCTCACTGATTAACACTGAACCCTATGGGAGTCTCACTGATTAACACTGAACCCTGTGGGAGTCTCACTGATTAACACTGAACACTATGGGAGTCTCACTGAGTAACACTGAACCCTGTGGGAGTCTCACTGATTAACACTGAACCCTGTGGGAGTCTCACTGATTAACACTTAACCCTATGGTAGTCTCACTGATTAACACTGAACCCTGTGGGAGTCTCACTGATTAACACTGAACCCTGTGGGAGTCTTACTGATTAACACTGAACCCTATGGGAGTCTCACTAATTAACACTGCAGCTTGTGGGAGTCTCACTGATTAACAATGAACCATATGGGAGTCTCACTGATTAACACTGAACCCTGTGGGAGTCTTACTGATTAACACTGAACCCTGTGGGAGTCTCACTGATTAACACTGAACCATATGGGAGTTTTACTGATTAACACTGAACCCTGTGGGAGTCTCACTGATTAACACTGAACCCTGTGGGAGTCTCACTGATTAACACTGAACCCTATGGGAGTCTCCCTAATTAACACTGAACCCTGTGGGAGTCTCATTGATTAACATCTGAACCCTGTGGGAGTCTCACTGATTAACACTGAACCCTGTGGGAGTCTAACTGATTCACACTGAACCCTATGGAAGTCTCACTGATTAACACTGAACCCTATGGGAGTCTTACTGATTAACACTGAACCCTATGGGAGTCTCACTGATTAACACTGAATCCTATGGGAGTCTCACTAATTAACACTGAACCCTGTTGGAGTCTCACTGATTAACATTGAACCCTAAGGGAGTATCACTGATTAACACTGTGCCCTGTGGAAGTCTCAATGATTAACACTGAACCCTGTGGGAGTCTCACTGATTAACACTGAACCCTGTGGGAGTCTCACTGATTAACACTGAACCTTGTGGGAGTCTCACTGATTAACAATGAACCTTATGGGAGTCTCACTGATTAACACTGAACCCTATGGGAGTCTCACTGATTACCACTGAACCCTGTGGGAGTCTCACTGATTAACACTGAACCCTGTGGGAGTCTCACTGATTACCACTGAACCCTGTGGGAGTCTCACTGATAAACACTGAACCCTGTGGGAGTCTCACTGATTAACACTGAACACTGTGGGAGTCTCACTGATTAACACGGAACCCTGTGGGAGTCTCACTGAATAACACTGAACCATGTGGGAGTCTCACTGATAAACACTGAACCCTGTGGGAGTCTCACTGATTAACACTGAACCCTGTGGGAGTCTCTCTGATTAACACTGAACCCTATGGGAGTCTCACTGATTAACACTGAACACGATGGGAGTCTCATTGATTAACACTGAACCCTGTGGGAGTCTAACAGATTAACACTCAACCCTGTGGGAGTCTCACTGATTAACACTGAACCCTGTGGGAGTCTCAATGATGAACCTGGATCCATGTGGGATTCTCACTGATTAACACTGAACCCTATGGGAGGCTCACTGATTAACACTGAACCCTATGGGAGTCTCACTGATTAACACTGAACCATGTGGGAGTCTCACTGATTAGCAATGATCCCTGTGGGAGTCTCACTGAT
Source organism: Petromyzon marinus (assembly GCF_048934315.1). Taxonomy (NCBI): domain Eukaryota; kingdom Metazoa; phylum Chordata; class Hyperoartia; order Petromyzontiformes; family Petromyzontidae; genus Petromyzon; species Petromyzon marinus. Next base: position 2,425,776 of record NW_027422625.1, read on the forward strand.
TAACACTGAACCCTATGGGAGTCTCACTGATTAACACTGAACCCTGTGGGAGTCTCACTGATGAACACTGAACCCTATGGGAGTCTCCCTGATTAACACTGAACCCTGTGGGAGTCTTATTGATTAACACTGAACCCTGTGGGAGTCTCACTGATTAACACTGAACCCTGTGGGAGTCTAACTGATTAACACTGACCCTGTGGGAGTCTCATTGATTAACACTGAACCCTGTGGGAGTCTCACTGATTAACACTGAACCCTGTGGGAGTCTAACTGATTCACACTGAACCCTATGGAAGTCTCACTGATTAACACTGAACCCTATGGGAGTCTTACTGATTAACACTGAACCCTATGGGAGTCTCACTGATTAACACTGAATCCTATGGGAGTCTCACTAATTAACACTGAACCCTGTTGGAGTCTCACTGATTAACATTGAACCCTAAGGGAGTATCACTGATTAACAATGAACCTTATGGGAGTCTCACTGATTAACACTGAACCCTATGGGAGTCTCACTGATTAACACTGAACCCTATGGGAGTCTCACTGATTAACACTGAACCCTATGGGAGTCTCACTGATTAACACTGAACCCTGTGGGAGTCTCACTAATTAACACTGAACCCAATGGGGGTCTCAATGATTTACACTGAACACTATGTGACTCTCACTGATTAACACTGAACCCTATGCGAGTCTCACTGAATCACACTGAACCCTATGGAAGTCTCACTGATTAACACTGAACCCTATGGGAGTCTCACTGATTAACACTAAACCCTATGGGAGTCTCACTGATTAACACTGAACCCTATGGGAGTCTCACTGATTAACACTGAACCCTGTGGGAGTCTCTCTGATTAACACTGAACCCTATGGGAGTCTCACTGATTAACACTGTACCCGGTGGGAGTCTGACTGATAAACACTGAACCCTGTGGGAGTCTCACTGATTAACACTGAACCCTGTGGTAGTCTCACCGATTAACACTGAACCCTGTGGGAGTCTCACTGATTAACACTGAACCCTATGGGAGTCTCACTGATTAACACTGAACCCTATGCGAGTCTCACTGATTAACACTGAACCCTGTGGGAGTCTCACTGATTAACACCGAACCCTATGGGAGTCTCACTGTTTAACACTGAACCCTATGGGAGTCTCACTGATTAACACTGAACCCTGTGGGAGGCTCACTGATTAACACTGAACCCTATGGGAGTCTCACTGATTAACACTGAACCCTATGCGAGTCTCACTGATTAACACTGAACCCTGTGGGAGTCTCACTGATTAACACTGAACCCTATGGGAGTCTCACTGTTTAACACTGAACCCTATGGGAGTCTCACTGATTAACACTGAACCCTATGGGAGTCTCACTGATTAACACTGCACCCTGTGGGAGTCTCAATGATTAACACTGAACCCTATGGGAGTCTCACTGATTAACACTGAACCATATGGGAGTCTCACTGATTAACACTGAACCCTATGGGAGTCTCACTGATTAACACTGAACCCTGTGGGAGTCTCACTAATTAACACTGAACCCAATGGGGGTCTCAATGATTTACACTGAACACTATGTGACTCTCACTGATTAACACTGAACCCTATGCGAGTCTCACTGATTCACACTGAACCCTATGGAAGTCTCACTGATTAACACTGAACCCTATGGGAGTCTCACTGATTAACACTAAACCCTATGGGAGTCTCACTGATTAACACTGAACCCTATGGGAGTCTCACTGATTAACACTGAACCCTGTGGGAGTCTCTCTGATTAACACTGAACCCTATGGGAGTCTCACTGATTAACACTGTACCCGGTGGGAGTCTGACTGATAAACACTGAACCCTGTGGGAGTCTCACTGATTAACACTCAACCCTGTGGGAGTCTCACTGATTAACACTGAACCCTATGGGAGTCTCACTGATTAACACTGAACCCTGTGGGAGTCTCACTGATTAACACTGAACACTATGGGAGTCTCACTGAGTAACACTGAACCCTGTGGGAGTCTCACTGATTAACACTGAACCCTGTGGGAGTCTCACTGATTAACACTTAACCCTATGGTAGTCTCACTGATTAACACTGAACCCTGTGGGAGTCTCACTGATTAACACTGAACCCTGTGGGAGTCTTACTGATTAACACTGAACCCTATGGGAGTCTCACTAATTAACACTGCAGCTTGTGGGAGTCTCACTGATTAACAATGAACCATATGGGAGTCTCACTGATTAACACTGAACCCTGTGGGAGTCTTACTGATTAACACTGAACCCTGTGGGAGTCTCACTGATTAACACTGAACCCTGTGGGAGTCTCTCTGATTAACACTGAACCCTATGGGAGTCTCACTGATTAACACTGTACCCGGTGGGAGTCTGACTGATAAACACTGAACCCTGTGGGAGTCTCACTGATTAACACTCAACCCTGTGGGAGTCTCACTGATTAACACTGAACCCTATGGGAGTCTCACTGATTAACACTGAACCCTGTGGGAGTCTCACTGATTAACACTGAACACTATGGGAGTCTCACTGATTAACACTGAACCCTTTGGGAGTCTCACTGATGAACCCTGAACCCTGTGGGAGTCTCACTGATTAACACTGAACCCTGTGGGAGTCTCACTGATTAACACTGAACCCTATGGGAGTCTCACTGATTAACACTGAACCCTGTGGGAGTCTCACTGATTAACACTGAACCCTATGGGAGTCTCACTGATTAACACTGAACCCTGTGGGAGTCTCACTGATTAACACTGAACACTATGGGAGTCTCACTGAGTAACACTGAACCCTGTGGGAGTCTCACTGATTAACACTGAACCCTGTGGGAGTCTCACTGATTAACACTTAACCCTATGGTAGTCTCACTGATTAACACTGAACCCTGTGGGAGTCTCACTGATTAACACTGAACCCTGTGGGAGTCTTACTGATTAACACTGAACCCTATGGGAGTCTCACTAATTAACACTGCAGCTTGTGGGAGTCTCACTGATTAACAATGAACCATATGGGAGTCTCACTGATTAACACTGACCCCTGTGGGAGTCTTACTGATTAACACTGAACCCTGTGGGAGTCTCACTGATTAACACTGAACCATATGGGAGTTTTACTGATTAACACTGAACCCTGTGGGAGTCTCACTGATTAACACTGAACCCTGTGGGAGTCTCACTGATTAACACTGAACCCTATGGGAGTCTCCCTAATTAACACTGAACCCTGTGGGAGTCTCATTGATTAACATCTGAACCCTGTGGGAGTCTCACTGATTAACACTGAACCCTGTGGGAGTCTAACTGATTCACACTGAACCCTATGGAAGTCTCACTGATTAACACTGAACCCTATGGGAGTCTTACTGATTAACACTGAACCCTATGGGAGTCTCACTGATTAACACTGAATCCTATGGGAGTCTCACTAATTAACACTGAACCCTGTTGGAGTCTCACTGATTAACATTGAACCCTAAGGGAGTATCACTGATTAACACTGTGCCCTGTGGAAGTCTCAATGATTAACACTGAACCCTGTGGGAGTCTCACTGATTAACACTGAACCCTGTGGGAGTCTCACTGATTAACACTGAACCTTGTGGGAGTCTCACTGATTAACAATGAACCTTATGGGAGTCTCACTGATTAACACTGAACCCTATGGGAGTCTCACTGATTACCACTGAACCCTGTGGGAGTCTCACTGATTAACACTGAACCCTGTGGGAGTCTCACTGATTACCACTGAACCCTGTGGGAGTCTCACTGATAAACACTGAACCCTGTGGGAGTCTCACTGATTAACACTGAACACTGTGGGAGTCTCACTGATTAACACGGAACCCTGTGGGAGTCTCACTGAATAACACTGAACCATGTGGGAGTCTCACTGATAAACACTGAACCCTGTGGGAGTCTCACTGATTAACACTGAACCCTGTGGGAGTCTCTCTGATTAACACTGAACCCTATGGGAGTCTCACTGATTAACACTGAACACGATGGGAGTCTCATTGATTAACACTGAACCCTGTGGGAGTCTAACAGATTAACACTCAACCCTGTGGGAGTCTCACTGATTAACACTGAACCCTGTGGGAGTCTCAATGATGAACCTGGATCCATGTGGGATTCTCACTGATTAACACTGAACCCTATGGGAGGCTCACTGATTAACACTGAACCCTATGGGAGTCTCACTGATTAACACTGAACCATGTGGGAGTCTCACTGATTAGCAATGATCCCTGTGGGAGTCTCACTGATTAACACTGAACCCTATGGGAGTCTCACTGATTAACACTGAACCCTGTGGGAGTCTCACTGATAAACACTGAATCCTGTGGGAGTCTCACTGATTAACACTGAACACTGTGGGAGTCTCACTGATTAACACTGAACCCTGTGGGAGTCTCACTGAATAACACTGAACCCTGTGGGAGTCTCACTGATAAACACTGAACCCTGTGGGAGTCTCACTGATTAACTCTGAACCCTGTGGGAGTCTCAATGATTAACACTGAACCCTATGGGAGTCTCACTAATTAGCACCGAACCCTGTTGGAGTCTCACTGATTAACATTGAACCATATGGGAGTCTCACTGATTAACACTGAACCCTGTGGGAGTCTCACTGATTAACACTGAACCCTGTGGGAGTCTACTGAATAATACTGAACCCTATGGGAGTCTCACTGATTAACACTGAACCCTGTGGGAGTTTCACTGATTAACACTGAACCCTGAGGGAGTCTCACTGATTAACACTGAACCCTAAGACACTCTCATTGATTAACACTGAACCCTATGGGAGTCTCACTGATTAACACTGAACCCTGTGGGAGTCTCTCTGATTAACACTGAACCCTATGGGAGTCTCACTGATTAACACTGTACCCGGTGGGAGTCTGACTGATAAACACTGAACCCTGTGGGAGTCTCACTGATTAACACTCAACCCTGTGGGAGTCTCACTGATTAACACTGAACCCTTTGGGAGTCTCACTGATGAACCCTGAACCCTGTGGGAGTCTCACTGATTAACACTGAACCCTGTGGGAGTCTCACTGATTAACACTGAACCCTATGGGAGTCTCACTGATTAACACTGAACCCTGTGGGAGTCTCACTGATTAACACTGAACCCTATGGGAGTCTCACTGATTAACACTGAACCCTGTGGGAGTCTCACTGATTAACACTGAACACTATGGGAGTCTCACTGAGTAACACTGAACCCTGTGGGAGTCTCACTGATTAACACTGAACCCTGTGGGAGTCTCACTGATTAACACTTAACCCTATGGTAGTCTCACTGATTAACACTGAACCCTGTGGGAGTCTCACTGATTAACACTGAACCCTGTGGGAGTCTTACTGATTAACACTGAACCCTATGGGAGTCTCACTAATTAACACTGCAGCTTGTGGGAGTCTCACTGATTAACAATGAACCATATGGGAGTCTCACTGATTAACACTGAACCCTGTGGGAGTCTTACTGATTAACACTGAACCCTGTGGGAGTCTCACTGATTAACACTGAACCATATGGGAGTTTTACTGATTAACACTGAACCCTGTGGGAGTCTCACTGATTAACACTGAACCCTGTGGGAGTCTCACTGATTAACACTGAACCCTATGGGAGTCTCCCTAATTAACACTGAACCCTGTGGGAGTCTCATTGATTAACATCTGAACCCTGTGGGAGTCTCACTGATTAACACTGAACCCTGTGGGAGTCTAACTGATTCACACTGAACCCTATGGAAGTCTCACTGATTAACACTGAACCCTATGGGAGTCTTAATGATTAACACTGAACCCTATGGGAGTCTCACTGATTAACACTGAATCCTATGGGAGTCTCACTAATTAACACTGAACCCTGTTGGAGTCTCACTGATTAACATTGAACCCTAAGGGAGTATCACTGATTAACACTGTGCCCTGTGGAAGTCTCAATGATTAACACTGAACCCTGTGGGAGTCTCACTGATTAACACTGAACCCTGTGGGAGTCTCACTGATTAACACTGAACCTTGTGGGAGTCTCACTGATTAACAATGAACCTTATGGGAGTCTCACTGATTAACACTGAACCCTATGGGAGTCTCACTGATTACCACTGAACCCTGTGGGAGTCTCACTGATTAACACTGAACCCTGTGGGAGTCTCACTGATTACCACTGAACCCTGTGGGAGTCTCACTGATAAACACTGAACCCTGTGGGAGTCTCACTGATTAACACTGAACACTGTGGGAGTCTCACTGATTAACACGGAACCCTGTGGGAGTCTCACTGAATAACACTGAACCATGTGGGAGTCTCACTGATAAACACTGAACCCTGTGGGAGTCTCACTGATTAACACTGAACCCTGTGGGAGTCTCTCTGATTAACACTGAACCCTATGGGAGTCTCACTGATTAACACTGAACACGATGGGAGTCTCATTGATTAACACTGAACCCTGTGGGAGTCTAACAGATTAACACTCAACCCTGTGGGAGTCTCACTGATTAACACTGAACCCTGTGGGAGTCTCAATGATGAACCTGGATCCATGTGGGATTCTCACTGATTAACACTGAACCCTATGGGAGGCTCACTGATTAACACTGAACCCTATGGGAGTCTCACTGATTAACACTGAACCATGTGGGAGTCTCACTGATTAGCAATGATCCCTGTGGGAGTCTCACTGATTAACACTGAACCCTATGGGAGTCTCACTGATTAACACTGAACCCTGTGGGAGTCTCACTGATGAACACTGAACCCTATGGGAGTCTCCCTGATTAACACTGAACCCTGTGGGAGTCTTATTGATTAACACTGAACCCTGTGGGAGTCTCACTGATTAACACTGAACCCTGTGGGAGTCTAACTGATTAACACTGAACCCTGTGGGAGTCTCATTGATTAACACTGAACCCTGTGGGAGTCTCACTGATTAACACTGAACCCTGTGGGAGTCTAACTGATTCACACTGAACCCTATGGAAGTCTCACTGATTAACACTGAACCCTATGGGAGTCTTACTGATTAACACTGAACCCTATGGGAGTCTCACTGATTAACACTGAATCCTATGGGAGTCTCACTAATTAACACTGAACCCTGTTGGAGTCTCACTGATTAACATTGAACCCTAAGGGAGTATCACTGATTAACAATGAACCTTATGGGAGTCTCACTGATTAACACTGAACCCTATGGGAGTCTCACTGATTAACACTGAACCCTATGGGAGTCTCACTGATTAACACTGAACCCTATGGGAGTCTCACTGATTAACACTGAACCCTGTGGGAGTCTCACTAATTAACACTGAACCCAATGGGGGTCTCAATGATTTACACTGAACACTATGTGACTCTCACTGATTAACACTGAACCCTATGCGAGTCTCACTGAATCACACTGAACCCTATGGAAGTCTCACTGATTAACACTGAACCCTATGGGAGTCTCACTGATTAACACTAAACCCTATGGGAGTCTCACTGATTAACACTGAACCCTATGGGAGTCTCACTGATTAACACTGAACCCTGTGGGAGTCTCTCTGATTAACACTGAACCCTATGGGAGTCTCACTGATTAACACTGTACCCGGTGGGAGTCTGACTGATAAACACTGAACCCTGTGGGAGTCTCACTGATTAACACTGAAACCTGTGGTAGTCTCACCGATTAACACTGAACCCTGTGGGAGTCTCACTGATTAACACTGAACCCTATGGGAGTCTCACTGATTAACACTGAACCCTATGCGAGTCTCACTGATTAACACTGAACCCTGTGGGAGTCTCACTGATTAACACCGAACCCTATGGGAGTCTCACTGTTTAACACTGAACCCTATGGGAGTCTCACTGATTAACACTGAACCCTGTGGGAGGCTCACTGATTAACACTGAACCCTATGGGAGTCTCACTGATTAACACTGAACCCTATGCGAGTCTCACTGATTAACACTGAACCCTGTGGGAGTCTCACTGATTAACACTGAACCCTATGGGAGTCTCACTGTTTAACACTGAACCCTATGGGAGTCTCACTGATTAACACTGAACCCTATGGGAGTCTCACTGATTAACACTGCACCCTGTGGGAGTCTCAATGATTAACACTGAACCCTATGGGAGTCTCAATGATTAACACTGAACCATATGGGAGTCTCACTGATTAACACTGAACCCTATGGGAGTCTCACTGATTAACACTGAACCCTGTGGGAGTCTCACTAATTAACACTGAACCCAATGGGGGTCTCAATGATTTACACTGAACACTATGTGACTCTCACTGATTAACACTGAACCCTATGCGAGTCTCACTGATTCACACTGAACCCTATGGAAGTCTCACTGATTAACACTGAACCCTATGGGAGTCTCACTGATTAACACTAAACCCTATGGGAGTCTCACTGATTAACACTGAACCCTATGGGAGTCTCACTGATTAACACTGAACCCTGTGGGAGTCTCTCTGATTAACACTGAACCCTATGGGAGTCTCACTGATTAACACTGTACCCGGTGGGAGTCTGACTGATAAACACTGAACCCTGTGGGAGTCTCACTGATTAACACTCAACCCTGTGGGAGTCTCACTGATTAACACTGAACCCTATGGGAGTCTCACTGATTAACACTGAACCCTGTGGGAGTCTCACTGATTAACACTGAACACTATGGGAGTCTCACTGAGTAACACTGAACCCTGTGGGAGTCTCACTGATTAACACTGAACCCTGTGGGAGTCTCACTGATTAACACTTAACCCTATGGTAGTCTCACTGATTAACACTGAACCCTGTGGGAGTCTCACTGATTAACACTGAACCCTGTGGGAGTCTTACTGATTAACACTGAACCCTATGGGAGTCTCACTAATTAACACTGCAGCTTGTGGGAGTCTCACTGATTAACAATGAACCATATGGGAGTCTCACTGATTAACACTGAACCCTGTGGGAGTCTTACTGATTAACACTGAACCCTGTGGGAGTCTCACTGATTAACACTGAACCCTGTGGGAGTCTCTCTGATTAACACTGAACCCTATGGGAGTCTCACTGATTAACACTGTACCCGGTGGGAGTCTGACTGATAAACACTGAACCCTGTGGGAGTCTCACTGATTAACACTCAACCCTGTGGGAGTCTCACTGATTAACACTCAACCCTATGGGAGTCTCACTGATTAACACTGAACCCTGTGGGAGTCTCACTGATTAACACTGAACACTATGGGAGTCTCACTGAGTAACACTGAACCCCGTGGGAGTCTCACTGATTAACACTGAACCCTGTGGGAGTCTCACTGATTAACACTTAACCCTATGGTAGTCTCACTGATTAACACTGAACCCTGTGGGAGTCTCACTGATTAACACTGAACCCTGTGGGAGTCTTACTGATTAACACTGAACCCTATGGGAGTCTCACTAATTAACACTGCAGCTTGTGGGAGTCTCACTGATTAACAATGAACCATATGGGAGTCTCACTGATTAACACTGAACCCTGTGGGAGTCTTACTGATTAACACTGAACCCTGTGGGAGTCTCACTGATTAACACTGAACCATATGGGAGTTTTACTGATTAACACTGAACCCTGTGGGAGTCTCACTGATTAACACTGAACCCTGTGGGAGTCTCACTGATTAACACTGAACCCTATGGGAGTCTCCCTAATTAACACTGAACCCTGTGGGAGTCTCATTGATTAACATCTGAACCCTGTGGGAGTCTCACTGATTAACACTGAACCCTGTGGGAGTCTAACTGATTCACACTGAACCCTATGGAAGTCTCACTGATTAACACTGAACCCTATGGGAGTCTTACTGATTAACACTGAACCCTGTGGGAGTCTCACTGATTAACACTGAATCCTATGGGAGTCTCACTAATTAACACTGAACCCTGTTGGAGTCTCACTGATTAACATTGAACCCTAAGGGAGTATCACTGATTAACACTGTGCCCTGTGGAAGTCTCAATGATTAACACTGAACCCTGTGGGAGTCTCACTGATTAACACTGAACCCTGTGGGAGTCTCACTGATTAACACTGAACCTTGTGGGAGTCTCACTGATTAACAATGAACCTTATGGGAGTCTCACTGATTAACACTAAACCCTATGGGAGTCTCACTGATTAACACTGAACCCTATGGGAGTCTCACTGATTAACACTGAACCCTGTGGGAGTCTCTCTGATTAACACTGAACCCTATGGGAGTCTCACTGATTAACACTGTACCCGGTGGGAGTCTGACTGATAAACACTGAACCCTGTGGGAGTCTCACTGATTAACACTCAACCCTGTGGGAGTCTCACTGATTAACACTGAACCCTGTGGGAGTCTCACTGATGAACCCTGAACCCTGTGGGAGTCTCACTGATTAACACTGAACCCTGTGGGAGTCTCACTGATTAACACTGAACCCTATGGGAGTCTCACTGATTAACACTGAACCCTGTGGGAGTCTCACTGATTAACACTGAACCCTATGGGAGTCTCACTGATTAACACTGAACCCTGTGGGAGTCTCACTGATTAACACTGAACACTATGGGAGTCTCACTGAGTAACACTGAACCTTGTGGGAGTCTCACTGATTAACACTGAACCCTGTGGGAGTCTCACTGATTAACACTTAACCCTATGGTAGTCTCACTGATTAACACTGAACCCTGTGGGAGTCTCACTGATTAACACTGAACCCTGTGGGAGTCTTACTGATTAACACTGAACCCTATGGGAGTCTCACTGATTAACACTGCAGCTTGTGGGAGTCTCACTGATTAACAATGAACCTTATGGGAGTCTCACTGATTAACACTGAACCCTGTGGGAGTCTTACTGATTAACACTGAACCCTGTGGGAGTCTCACTGATTAACACTGAACCCTATGGGAGTTTTACTGATTAACACTGAACCCTGTGGGAGTCTCACTGATTAACACTGAACCCTGTGGGAGTCTCACTGATTAACACTGAACCCTATGGGAGTCTCCCTAATTAACACTGAACCCTGTGGGAGTCTCATTGATTAACACTGAACCCTGTGGGAGTCTCACTGATTAACACTGAACCCTGTGGGATTCTAACTGATTCACACTGAACCCTATGGAAGTCTCACTGATTAACACTGAACCCTATGGGAGTCTTACTGATTAACACTGAACGCTATGGGAGTCTCACTGATTAACACTGAATCCTATGGGAGTCTCACTAATTAACACTGAACCCTGTTGGAGTCTCACTGATTAACATTGAACCCTAAGGGAGTATCACTGATTAACAATGAACCTTATGGGAGTCTCACTGATTAACACTGAACCCTGTGGGAGTCTTACTGATTAACACTGAACCCTGTGGGAGTCTCACTGATTAACACTGAACCCTATGGGAGTTTTACTGATTAACACTGAACCCTGTGGGAGTCTCACTGATTAACACTGAACCCTGTGGGAGTCTCTCTGATTAACACTGAACCCTATGGGAGTCTCACTGATTAACACTGAACACGATGGGAGTCTCATTGATTAACACTGAACCCTGTGGGAGTCTAACAGATTAACACTGAACCCTGTGAGAGTCTCACTGATTAACACTGAACCCTGTGGGAGTCTCAATGATGAACCTGGAACCATGTGGGATTCTCACTGATTAACACTGAACCCTATGGGTGGCTCACTGATCAACACTGAACCCTATGGGAGTCTCACTGATTAACACTGAACCCTGTGGGAGTCTCACTGATTAGCAATGATCCCTGTGGGAGTCTCACTGATTAACACTGAACCCTATGGGAGTCTCACTGATTAACACTGAACCCTGTGGGAGTCTCACTGATGAACACTGAACCCTATGGGAGTCTCCCTGATTAACACTGAACCCTGTGGGAGTCTTATTGATTAACACTGAACCCTGTGGGAGTCTCACTGATTAACACTGAACCCTGTGGGAGTCTAACTGATTAACACTGAACCCTGTGGGAGTCTCATTGATTAACACTGAACCCTGTGGGAGTCTCACTGATTAACACTGAATCCTGTGGGAGTCTCACTGATTACCACTTAACCCTGTGGGAGTCTCACTGATAAACACTGAACCCTGTGGGAGTCTCACTGATTAACACTGAACACTGTGGGAGTCTCACTGATTAACACTGAACCCTGTGGGAGTCTCACTGAATAACACTGAACCCTGTGGGAGTCTCACTGATAAACACTGAACCCTGTGGGAGTCTCACTGATTAACACTGAACCCTGTGGGAGTCTCAATGATTAACACTGAACCCTATGGGAGTCTCACTAATTAGCACCGAACCCTGTTGGAGTCTCACTGATTAACATTGAACCATATGGGAGTCTCACTGATTAACACTGAACCCTGTGGGAGTCTCACTGATTAACACTGAACCCTGTGGGAGTCTACTGAATAACACTGAACCCTATGGGAGTCTCACTGATTAACACTGAACCGTGTGGGAGTTTCACTGATTAACACTGAACCCTGAGGGAGTCTCACTGATTAACACTGAACCCTAAGACACTCTCATTGATTAACACTGAACCCTATGGGAGTCTCACTGTTTAACACTGAAAACTATTTGAGTCTCTGATTAACACCGAACCCTATGGGAGTCTCACTGATTAACACTGGACCCTATGGGAGTCTCACTGATTAACAATGAACCCTATGGGAATGTCACTGATTACTGAACCCTGTGGGAGTCTCACTGAATAACACTGAACCCTGTGGGAGTCTCACTGATTAAAAATGAACCCTGTGGGAGTCTCATTGATTAACACTGAACGCTTTGGGAGTATCACTGATTAACACTGAACCCTATGGGAGTCTCACTGATTAACACTGAACCCTGTGGGAGTCTCTCTGATTAACACTGAACCCTATGGGAGTCTCAGTGATAAACACTGAACCCTGTGGGAGTCTCACTGATTAACACTCAACCCTGTGGGAGTCTCACTGATTAACACTGAACCCTGTGGGAGTCTCACTGATGAGCCCTGCCCCATGTGGGAGTCTCAATGATTAACACTGAACCCTATCGGAGTCTCACTGATAAACACTGAACCCTATGGAAGTCTCACTGATTAACACTGGACCCTGTGGGAGTGTACTGAATAACACTGAACCCTATAGGAGTCTCAGTGATTAACACTGAACCCTGTGAGAGTCTCACAGATTAACACTGAACCCTGTGGGAGTCTACTGAATAACACTGAACCCTATGGGAGTCTCACTGATTAACACTGAACCCTGTGGGAGTCTCACTGATTAACAATGAACCCTGTGGGAGTCTCACTGATTAACACTGAACCCTATGGGAGTCTCACTGATTAACAGTGAACCCTGTGGGAGTCTCACTGATTAACACTGAACCCTAAGACACTCTCATTGATTAACACTGAACCCTATGGGAGTCTCACTGATGAACACTGAACCCTGTGGGAGTCTCACTGATTAACACTGAACCCGGTGGGAGTCTCTCTGATTAACACTGAACCCGGAGGGAGTCTCACTGATTAACACTGAACCCTATGGGAGTCTCACTGTTTAACACTGAAAACTATTTGAGTCTCTGATTAACACCGAACCCTATGGGAGTCTCACTGATTAACACCGAACCCTATGGGAGTCTCACTGATTAACATTGGACCCTATGGGAGTCTCACTGATTAACACTGAACCCTAAGACACTCTCATTGATTAACACTGAACCCTATGGGAGTCTCACTGATGAACACTGAACCCTGTGGGAGTCTCACTGATTAACACTGAACCCTGTGGGAGTCTCACTGATTACCACTGAACCCTGTGGGAGTCTCACTGATAAACACTGAACCCTGTGGGAGTCTCACTGATTAACACTGAACACTGTGGGAGTCTCACTGATTAACACGGAACCCTGTGGGAGTCTCACTGAATAACACTGAACCCTGTGGGAGTCTCACTGATAAACACTGAACCCTGTGGGAGTCTCACTGATTAACACTGAACCCTGTGGGAGTCTCTCTGATTAACACTGAACCCTATGGGAGTCTCACTGATTAACACTGAACACGATGGGAGTCTCATTGATTAACACTGAACCCTGTGGGAGTCTAACAGATTAACACTCAACCCTGTGGGAGTCTCACTGATTAACACTGAACCCTGTGGGAGTCTCAATGATGAACCTGGAACCATGTGGGATTCTCACTGATTAACACTGGACCCTATGGGAGGCTCACTGATTAACACTGAACCCTATGGGAGTCTCACTGATTAACACTGAACCCTGTGGGAGTCTCACTGATTAACACTGAACCCTGTGGGAGTCTCTCTGATTAACACTGAACCCTATGGGAGTCTCAGTGATAAACACTGAACCCTGTGGGAGTCTCACTGATTAACACTCAACCCTGTGGGAGTCTCACTGATTAACACTGAACCCTGTGGGAGTCTCACTGATGAACCCTGCCCCATGTGGGAGTCTCACTGATGAACACTGAACCCTATGGGAGTCTCCCTGATTAACACTGAACCCTGTGGGAGTCTTATTGATTAACACTGAACCCTGTGGGAGTCTCACTGATTAACACTGAACCCTGTGGGAGTCTAACTGATTAACACTGAACCCTGTGGGAGTCTCATTGATTAACACTGAACCCTGTGGGAGTCTCACTGATTAACACTGAACCCTGTGGGAGTCTAACTGATTCACACTGAACCCTATGGAAGTCTCACTGATTAACACTGAACCCTATGGGAGTCTTACTGATTAACACTGAACCCTATGGGAGTCTCACTGATTAACACTGAATCCTATGGGAGTCTCACTAATTAACACTGAACCCTGTTGGAGTCTCACTGATTAACATTGAACCCTAAGGGAGTATCACTGATTAACACTGTGCCCTGTGGGAGTCTCACTGATTAACACTGAACCCTGTGGGAGTCTCACTGATTAACACTGAACCCTGTGGGAGTCTCACTGATTAACACTGAACCTTGTGGGAGTCTCACTGATTAACAATGAACCTTATGGGAGTCTCACTGATTAACACTGAACCCTGTGGGAGTCTCACTGATTAACACTGAACCCTATGGGAGTCTCACTGATTACCACTGAACCCTGTGGGAGTCTCACTGATAAACACTGAACCCTGTGGGAGTCTCACTGATTAACACTGAACACTGTGGGAGTCTCACTGATTAACACTGAACCCTGTGGGAGTCTCACTGAATAACACTGAACCCTGTGGGAGTCTCACTGATAAACACTGAACCCTGTGGGAGTCTCACTGATTAACACTGAACCCTGTGGGAGTCTCAATGATTAACACTGAACCCTATGGGAGTCTCACTAATTAGCACCGAACCCTGTTGGAGTCTCACTGATTAACATTGAACCATATGGGAGTCTCACTGATTAACACTGAACCCTGTGGGAGTCTCACTGATTAACACTGAACCCTGTGGGAGTCTACTGAATAACACTGAACCCTATGGGAGTCTCACTGATTAACACTGAACCCTGTGGGAGTTTCACTGATTAACACTGAACCCTGAGGGAGTCTCACTGATTAACACTGAACCCTAAGACACTCTCATTGATTAACACTGAACCCTATGGGAGTCTCACTGTTTAACACTGAAAACTATTTGAGTCTCTGATTAACACCGAACCCTATGGGAGTCTCACTGATTAACACTGGACCCTATGGGAGTCTCACTGATTAACAATGAACCCTATGGGAATGTCACTGATTACTGAACCCTGTGGGAGTCTCACTGATTAACACTGAACCTTGTGGGAGTCTCACTGATTAACAATGAACCTTATGGGAGTCTCACTGATTAACACTGAACCCTGTGGGAGTCTCACTGATTAACACTGAACCCTATGGGAGTCTCACTGATTACCACTGAACCCTGTGGGAGTCTCACTGATAAACACTGAACCCTGTGGGAGTCTCACTGATTAACACTGAACACTGTGGGAGTCTCACTGTTTAACACTGAACCCTGTGGGAGTCTCACTGAATAACACTGAACCCTGTGGGAGTCTCACTGATAAACACTGAACCCTGTGGGAGTCTCACTGATTAACACTGAACCCTGTGGGAGTCTCAATGATTAACACTGAACCCTATGGGAGTCTCACTAATTAGCACCGAACCCTGTTGGAGTCTCACTGATTAACATTGAACCATATGGGAGTCTCACTGATTAACACTGAACCCTGTGGGAGTCTCACTGATTAACACTGAACCCTGTGGGAGTCTACTGAATAACACTGAACCCTATGGGAGTCTCACTGATTAACACTGAACCCTGTGGGAGTTTCACTGATTAACACTGAACCCTGAGGGAGTCTCACTGATTAACACTGAACCCTAAGACACTCTCATTGATTAACACTGAACCCTATGGGAGTCTCACTGTTTAACACTGAAAACTATTTGAGTCTCTGATTAACACCGAACCCTATGGGAGTCTCACTGATTAACACTGGAACCTATGGGAGTCTCACTGATTAACAATGAACCCTATGGGAATGTCACTGATTACTGAACCCTGTGGGAGTCTCACTGAATAACACTGAACCCTGTGGGAGTCTCACTGATTAAAAATGAACCCTGTGGGAGTCTCATTGATTAACACTGAATGCTTTGGGAGTATCACTGATTAACACTGAACCCTATGGGAGTCTCACTGATTAACACTGAACCCTGTGGGAGTCTCTCTGATTAACACTGAACCCTATGGGAGTCTCAGTGATGAACACTGAACCCTGTGGGAGTCTCACTGATTAACACTCAACCCTGTGGGAGTCTCACTGATTAACACTGAACCCTGTGGGAGTCTCACTGATGAACCCTGCCCCATGTGGGAGTCTCAATGATTAACACTGAACCCTATCGGAGTCTCACTGATTAACACTGAACCCTATGGAAGTCTCACTGATTAACACTGGACCCTGTGGGAGTGTACTGAATAACACTGAACCCTATAGGA
The DNA here is from genome assembly GCF_048934315.1 of Petromyzon marinus. Taxonomy (NCBI): domain Eukaryota; kingdom Metazoa; phylum Chordata; class Hyperoartia; order Petromyzontiformes; family Petromyzontidae; genus Petromyzon; species Petromyzon marinus. The sequence continues at coordinate 2,442,886 of NW_027422625.1, forward strand.
GTCTCACTGATTAACACTGAACCCTGTGAGAGTCTCACAGATTAACACTGAACCCTGTGGGAGTCTACTGAATAACACTGAACCCTATGGGAGTCTCACTGATTAACACTGAACCCTGTGGGAGTCTCACTGATTAACAATGAACCCTGTGGGAGTCTCACTGATTAACACTGAACCCTATGGGAGTCTCACTGATTAACAGTGAACCCTGTGGGAGTCTCACTGATTAACACTGAACCCTAAGACACTCTCATTGATTAACACTGAACCCTATGGGAGTCTCACTGATGAACACTGAACCCTGTGGGAGTCTCACTGATTAACACTGAACCCGGTGGGAGTCTCTCTGATTAACACTGAACCCGGAGGGAGTCTCACTGATTAACACTGAACCCTATGGGAGTCTCACTGTTTAACACTGAAAACTATTTGAGTCTCTGATTAACACCGAACCCTATGGGAGTCTCACTGATTAACATTGGACCCTATGGGAGTCTCACTGATTAACAATGAACGTTATGGGAATGTCACTGATTACTGAACCCTGTGGGAGACTCACTGAATAACACTGAACCCTGTGGGAGTCTCACTGATTAACAATTAACCCTGTGGGAGTCTCACTGATTAACACTGAACCCTAAGACACTCTCATTGATTAACACTGAACCCTATGGGAGTCTCACTGATGAACAATGAACCCTATGGGAGTCTCATTGATTAACACTGAACCCGGTGGGAGTCTCTCTGATTAACACTGAACCCTGAGGGAGTCTCACTGATTAACACTGAACCCTATGGGAGTCTCACTGTTTAACACTGAAAACTATTTGAGTCTCTGATTAACACCGAACCCTATGGGAGTCTCACTGATTAACACTGGACCCTATGGGAGTCTCACTGATTAACAATGAACCCTATGGGAATGTCACTGATTACTGAACCCTGTGGGAGTCTCACTGAATAACACTGAACCCTGTGGGAGTCTCACTGATTAACAATGAACCCCGTGGGAGTCTCACTGATTAACACTGAACCCTATGGGAGTCTCACTGATTAACACTGAACCCTGTGGAAGTCTCACTGATTAACACTGAACCGTATGGGAGTCTCACTGATTAACACTGAACCCTGTGGGAGTCTCTCTGATTAACACTGAACCCTGAGGGAGTCTCACTGATTAACACTGAACCCTATGGGAGTCTCACTGATTAACACTGAACCCTGTGGGAGTCTCACTGATAAACACTGAACCCTGTGGGAGTCTCACTGATTAACACTGAACCCTGTGGGAGTCTCTCTTATTAACACTGAACCCTGAGGGAGTCTCACTGATTAACACTGAACCCTATGGGAGTCTCACTGATTAACACTGAACCCTGTGGGAGTCTCACTAATTAACACTGAACCCAATGGGGGTCTCAATGATTTACACTGAACACTATGTGACTCTCACTGATTAACACTGAACCCTATGCGAGTCTCACTGATTCACACTGAACCCTATGGAAGTCTCACTGATTAACACTGAACCCTATGGGAGTCTCACTGATTAACACTAAACCCTATGGGAGTCTCACTGATTAACACTGAACCCTATGGGAGTCTCACTGATTAACACTGAACCCTGTGGGAGTCTCTCTGATTAACACTGAACCCTATGGGAGTCTCACTGATTAACACTGTACCCGGTGGGAGTCTGACTGATAAACACTGAACCCTGTGGGAGTCTCACTGATTAACACTCAACCCTGTGGGAGTCTCACTGATTAACACTGAACCCTATGGGAGTCTCACTGATTAACACTGAACCCTGTGGGAGTCTCACTGATTAACACTGAACACTATGGGAGTCTCACTGAGTAACACTGAACCCTGTGGGAGTCTCACTGATTAACACTGAACCCTGTGGGAGTCTCACTGATTAACACTTAACCCTATGGTAGTCTCACTGATTAACAATGAACCCTGTGGGAGTCTCACTGATTAACACTTAACCCTGTGGGAGTCTTACTGATTAACACTGAACCCTATGGGAGTCTCACTAATTAACACTGCAGCTTGTGGGAGTCTCACTGATTAACAATGAACCATATGGGAGTCTCACTGATTAACACTGAACCCTGTGGGAGTCTTACTGATTAACACTGAACCCTGTGGGAGTCTCACTGATTAACACTGAACCCTGTGGGAGTCTCTCTGATTAACACTGAACCCTATGGGAGTCTCACTGATTAACACTGTACCCGGTGGGAGTCTGACTGATAAACACTGAACCCTGTGGGAGTCTCACTGATTAACACTCAACCCTGTGGGAGTCTCACTGATTAACACTGAACCCTATGGGAGTCTCACTGATTAACACTGAACCCTGTGGGAGTCTCACTGATTAACACTGAACACTATGGGAGTCTCACTGAGTAACACTGAACCCTGTGGGAGTCTCATTGATTAACACTGAACCCTGTGGGAGTCTCACTGATTAACACTGAACCCTGTGGGATTCTAACTGATTCACACTGAACCCTATGGAAGTCTCACTGATTAACACTGAACCCTATGGGAGTCTTACTGATTAACACTGAACGCTATGGGAGTCTCACTGATTAACACTGAATCCTATGGGAGTCTCACTAATTAACACTGAACCCTGTTGGAGTCTCACTGATTAACATTGAACCCTAAGGGAGTATCACTGATTAACAATGAACCTTATGGGAGTCTCACTGATTAACACTGAACCCTGTGGGAGTCTTACTGATTAACACTGAACCCTGTGGGAGTCTCACTGATTAACACTGAACCCTATGGGAGTTTTACTGATTAACACTGAACCCTGTGGGAGTCTCACTGATTAACACTGAACCCTGTGGGAGTCTCTCTGATTAACACTGAACCCTATGGGAGTCTCACTGATTAACACTGAACACGATGGGAGTCTCATTGATTAACACTGAACCCTGTGGGAGTCTAACAGATTAACACTCAACCCTGTGGGAGTCTCACTGATTAACACTGAACCCTGTGGGAGTCTCAATGATGAACCTGGAACCATGTGGGATTCTCACTGATTAACACTGAACCCTATGGGAGGCTCACTGATCAACACTGAACCCTATGGGAGTCTCACTGATTAACACTGAACCCTGTGGGAGTCTCACTGATTAGCAATGATCCCTGTGGGAGTCTCACTGATTAACACTGAACCCTATGGGAGTCTCACTGATTAACACTGAACCCTGTGGGAGTCTCACTGATGAACACTGAACCCTATGGGAGTCTCCCTGATTAACACTGAACCCTGTGGGAGTCTTATTGATTAACACTGAACCCTGTGGGAGTCTCACTGATTAACACTGAACCCTGTGGGAGTCTAACTGATTAACACTGAACCCTGTGGGAGTCTCATTGATTAACACTGAACCCTGTGGGAGTCTCACTGATTAACACTGAACCCTGTGGGAGTCTAACTGATTCACACTGAACCCTATGGAAGTCTCACTGATTAACACTGAACCCTATGGGAGTCTTACTGATTAACACTGAACCCTATGGGAGTCTCACTGATTAACACTGAATCCTATGGGAGTCTCACTAATTAACACTGAACCCTGTTGGAGTCTCACTGATTAACATTGAACCCTAAGGGAGTATCACTGATTAACACTGTGCCCTGTGGGAGTCTCACTGATTAACACTGCACCCTGTGGGAGTCTCACTGATTAACACTGAACCCTGTGGGAGTCTCACTGATTAACACTGAACCTTGTGGGAGTCTCACTGATTAACAATGAACCTTATGGGAGTCTCACTGATTAACACTGAACCCTGTGGGAGTCTCACTGATTAACACTGAACCCTGTGGGAGTCTCACTGATTACCACTTAACCCTGTGGGAGTCTCACTGATAAACACTGAACCCTGTGGGAGTCTCACTGATTAACACTGAACACTGTGGGAGTCTCACTGATTAACACTGAACCCTGTGGGAGTCTCACTGAATAACACTGAACCCTGTGGGAGTCTCACTGATAAACACTGAACCCTGTGGGAGTCTCACTGATTAACACTGAACCCTGTGGGAGTCTCAATGATTAACACTGAACCCTATGGGAGTCTCACTAATTAGCACCGAACCCTGTTGGAGTCTCACTGATTAACATTGAACCATATGGGAGTCTCACTGATTAACACTGAACCCTGTGGGAGTCTCACTGATTAACACTGAACCCTGTGGGAGTCTACTGAATAACACTGAACCCTATGGGAGTCTCACTGATTAACACTGAACCGTGTGGGAGTTTCACTGATTAACACTGAACCCTGAGGGAGTCTCACTGATTAACACTGAACCCTAAGACACTCTCATTGATTAACACTGAACCCTATGGGAGTCTCACTGTTTAACACTGAAAACTATTTGAGTCTCTGATTAACACCGAACCCTATGGGAGTCTCACTGATTAACACTGGACCCTATGGGAGTCTCACTGATTAACAATGAACCCTATGGGAATGTCACTGATTACTGAACCCTGTGGGAGTCTCACTGAATAACACTGAACCCTGTGGGAGTCTCACTGATTAAAAATGAACCCTGTGGGAGTCTCATTGATTAACACTGAACGCTTTGGGAGTATCACTGATTAACACTGAACCCTATGGGAGTCTCACTGATTAACACTGAACCCTGTGGGAGTCTCTCTGATTAACACTGAACCCTATGGGAGTCTCAGTGATAAACACTGAACCCTGTGGGAGTCTCACTGATTAACACTCAACCCTGTGGGAGTCTCACTGATTAACACTGAACCCTGTGGGAGTCTCACTGATGAGCCCTGCCCCATGTGGGAGTCTCAATGATTAACACTGAACCCTATCGGAGTCTCACTGATAAACACTGAACCCTATGGAAGTCTCACTGATTAACACTGGACCCTGTGGGAGTGTACTGAATAACACTGAACCCTATAGGAGTCTCACTGATTAACACTGAACCCTGTGAGAGTCTCACAGATTAACACTGAACCCTGTGGGAGTCTACTGAATAACACTGAACCCTATGGGAGTCTCACTGATTAACACTGAACCCTGTGGGAGTCTCACTGATTAACAATGAACCCTGTGGGAGTCTCACTGATTAACACTGAACCCTATGGGAGTCTCACTGATTAACAGTGAACCCTGTGGGAGTCTCACTGATTAACACTGAACCCTAAGACACTCTCATTGATTAACACTGAACCCTATGGGAGTCTCACTGATTAACACTGAACCCGGTGGGAGTCTCTCTGATTAACACTGAACCCGGAGGGAGTCTCACTGATTAACACTGAACCCTATGGGAGTCTCACTGTTTAACACTGAAAACTATTTGAGTCTCTGATTAACACCGAACCCTATGGGAGTCTCACTGATTAACACCGAACCCTATGGGAGTCTCACTGATTAACATTGGACCCTATGGGAGTCTCACTGATTAACACTGAACCCTAAGACACTCTCATTGATTAACACTGAACCCTATGGGAGTCTCACTGATGAACACTGAACCCTGTGGGAGTCTCACTGATTAACACTGAACCCTGTGGGAGTCTCACTGATTACCACTGAACCCTGTGGGAGTCTCACTGATAAACACTGAACCCTGTGGGAGTCTCACTGATTAACACTGAACACTGTGGGAGTCTCACTGATTAACACGGAACCCTGTGGGAGTCTCACTGAATAACACTGAACCCTGTGGGAGTCTCACTGATAAACACTGAACCCTGTGGGAGTCTCACTGATTAACACTGAACCCTGTGGGAGTCTCTCTGATTAACACTGAACCCTATGGGAGTCTCACTGATTAACACTGAACACGATGGGAGTCTCATTGATTAACACTGAACCCTGTGGGAGTCTAACAGATTAACACTCAACCCTGTGGGAGTCTCACTGATTAACACTGAACCCTGTGGGAGTCTCAATGATGAACCTGGAACCATGTGGGATTCTCACTGATTAACACTGGACCCTATGGGAGGCTCACTGATTAACACTGAACCCTATGGGAGTCTCACTGATTAACACTGAACCCTGTGGGAGTCTCACTGATTAACACTGAACCCTGTGGGAGTCTCTCTGATTAACACTGAACCCTATGGGAGTCTCAGTGATAAACACTGAACCCTGTGGGAGTCTCACTGATTAACACTCAACCCTGTGGGAGTCTCACTGATTAACACTGAACCCTGTGGGAGTCTCACTGATGAACCCTGCCCCATGTGGGAGTCTCACTGATGAACACTGAACCCTATGGGAGTCTCCCTGATTAACACTGAACCCTGTGGGAGTCTTATTGATTAACACTGAACCCTGTGGGAGTCTCACTGATTAACACTGAACCCTGTGGGAGTCTAACTGATTAACACTGAACCCTGTGGGAGTCTCATTGATTAACACTGAACCCTGTGGGAGTCTCACTGATTAACACTGAACCCTGTGGGAGTCTAACTGATTCACACTGAACCCTATGGAAGTCTCACTGATTAACACTGAACCCTATGGGAGTCTTACTGATTAACACTGAACCCTATGGGAGTCTCACTGATTAACACTGAATCCTATGGGAGTCTCACTAATTAACACTGAACCCTGTTGGAGTCTCACTGATTAACATTGAACCCTAAGGGAGTATCACTGATTAACACTGTGCCCTGTGGGAGTCTCACTGATTAACACTGAACCCTGTGGGAGTCTCACTGATTAACACTGAACCCTGTGGGAGTCTCACTGATTAACACTGAACCTTGTGGGAGTCTCACTGATTAACAATGAACCTTATGGGAGTCTCACTGATTAACACTGAACCCTGTGGGAGTCTCACTGATTAACACTGAACCCTGTGGGAGTCTCACTGATTACCACTGAACCCTGTGGGAGTCTCACTGATAAACACTGAACCCTGTGGGAGTCTCACTGATTAACACTGAACACTGTGGGAGTCTCACTGATTAACACTGAACCCTGTGGGAGTCTCACTGAATAACACTGAACCCTGTGGGAGTCTCACTGATAAACACTGAACCCTGTGGGAGTCTCACTGATTAACACTGAACCCTGTGGGAGTCTCAATGATTAACACTGAACCCTATGGGAGTCTCACTAATTAGCACCGAACCCTGTTGGAGTCTCACTGATTAACATTGAACCATATGGGAGTCTCACTGATTAACACTGAACCCTGTGGGAGTCTCACTGATTAACACTGAACCCTGTGGGAGTCTACTGAATAACACTGAACCCTATGGGAGTCTCACTGATTAACACTGAACCCTGTGGGAGTTTCACTGATTAACACTGAACACTGAGGGAGTCTCACTGATTAACACTGAACCCTAAGACACTCTCATTGATTAACACTGAACCCTATGGGAGTCTCACTGTTTAACACTGAAAACTATTTGAGTCTCTGATTAACACCGAACCCTATGGGAGTCTCACTGATTAACACTGGACCCTATGGGAGTCTCACTGATTAACAATGAACCCTATGGGAATGTCACTGATTACTGAACCCTGTGGGAGTCTCACTGAATAACACTGAACCCTGTGGGAGTCTCACTGATTAAAAATGAACCCTGTGGGAGTCTCATTGATTAACACTGAACGCTTTGGGAGTATCACTGATTAACACTGAACCCTATGGGAGTCTCACTGATTAACACTGAACCCTGTGGGAGTCTCTCTGATTAACACTGAACCCTATGGGAGTCTCAGTGATGAACACTGAACCCTGTGGGAGTCTCACTGATTAACACTCAACCCTGTGGGAGTCTCACTGATTAACACTGAACCCTGTGGGAGTCTCACTGATGAACCCTGCCCCATGTGGGAGTCTCAATGATTAACACTGAACCCTATCGGAGTCTCACTGATTAACACTGAACCCTATGGAAGTCTCACTGATTAACACTGGACCCTGTGGGAGTGTACTGAATAACACTGAACCCTATAGGAGTCTCACTGATTAACACTGAACCCTGTGAGAGTCTCACAGATTAACACTGAACCCTGTGGGAGTCTACTGAATAACACTGAACCCTATGGGAGTCTCACTGATTAACACTGAACCCTGTGGGAGTCTCACTGATTAACAATGAACCCTGTGGGAGTCTCACTGATTAACACTGAACCCTATGGGAGTCTCACTGATTAACAGTGAACCCTGTGGGAGTCTCACTGATTAACACTGAACCCTAAGACACTCTCATTGATTAACACTGAACCCTATGGGAGTCTCACTGATGAACACTGAACCCTGTGGGAGTCTCACTGATTAACACTGAACCCGGTGGGAGTCTCTCTGATTAACACTGAACCCGGAGGGAGTCTCACTGATTAACACTGAACCCTATGGGAGTCTCACTGTTTAACACTGAAAACTATTTGAGTCTCTGATTAACACCGAACCCTATGGGAGTCTCACTGATTAACATTGGACCCTATGGGAGTCTCACTGATTAACAATGAACCTTATGGGAATGTCACTGATTACTGAACCCTGTGGGAGACTCACTGAATAACACTGAACCCTGTGGGAGTCTCACTGATTAACAATGAACCCTGTGGGAGTCTCACTGATTAACACTGAACCCTAAGACACTCTCATTGATTAACACTGAACCCTATGGGAGTCTCACTGATGAACACTGAACCCTATGGGAGTCTCATTGATTAACACTGAACCTGGTGGGAGTCTCTCTGATTAACACTGAACCCTGAGGGAGTCTCACTGATTAACACTGAACCCTATGGGAGTCTCACTGTTTAACACTGAAAACTATTTGAGTCTCTGATTAACACCGAACCCTATGGGAGTCTCACTGATTAACACTGGACCCTATGGGAGTCTCACTGATTAACAATGAACCCTATGGGAATGTCACTGATTACTGAACCATGTGGGAGTCTCACTGAATAACACTGAACCCTGTGGGAGTCTCACTGATTAACAATGAACCCCGTGGGAGTCTCACTGATTAACACTGAACCCTATGGGAGTCTCACTGATTAACACTGAACCCTGTGGAAGTCTCACTGATTAACACTGAACCGTATGGGAGTCTCACTGATTAACACTGAACCCTGTGGGAGTCTCTCTGATTAACACTGAACCCTGAGGGAGTCTCACTGATTAACACTGAACCCTATGGGAGTCTCACTGATTAACACTGAACCCTGTGGGAGTCTCACTGATAAACACTGAACCCTGTGGGAGTCTCACTGATTAACACTGAACCCTGTGGGAGTCTCTCTTATTAACACTGAACCCTGAGGGAGTCTCACTGATTAACACTGAACCCTATGGGAGTCTCACTGATTAACACTGAACCCTGTGGGAGTCTCACTGATAAACACTGAACCCTGTGGGAGTCTCACTGATTAACACTCAACCCTGTGCGAGTCTCACTGATTAACACTGAACCCTGTGGGAGTCTCACTGATGAACCCCGAACCCTGTGGGAGTCTCACTGATTAACACTGAACCCTATGGGAGTCTCACTGATTAACACCGAACCCTATGGGAGTCTCACTGATTAACACTGGACCCTATGGGAGTCTCACTGATTAACAATGAACCCTATGGGAATCTCACTGATTACTGAACCCTGTGGGAGTCTCACTGAATAACACTGAACCCTGTGGGAGTCTCTCTGATTAACACTGATCCCTGAGGGAGTCTCACTGATTAACACTGAACCCTAAGACACTCTCATTGATTAACACTGAACCCTATGGGAGTCTCACTGTTTAACACTAAAAACTATTTGAGTCTCTGATTAACACCGAACCCTCTGGGAGACACACTGTTTAACACTGGACCCTATGGGAGTCTCACTAATTAACAATGAACCCTATGGGAATGTCACTGATTACTGAACTCTGTGGGAGTCTCACTGAATAACACTGAACCCTGTGGGAGTCTCACTGATTAAAAATGAACCCTGTGGGAGTTTCATTGATTAACACTGAACCCTTTGGGAGTCTCACTGATTAACACTGAACCCTATGGGAGTCTCACTGATTAACACTGAACCCTGTGGGAGTCTCACTGATTAACACTGAACCCTATGGGAGTCTCAGTGATAAACACTGAACCCTGTGGGAGTCTCACTGATTAACACTCAACCCTGTGGGAGTTTCACTGATTAACACTGAACCCTGTGGGAGTCTAACTGATGAACCCTGCACCCTGTGGGAGTCTCAATGATTAACACTGAACCCTATCGGAGTCTCACTGATTAACACTGAACCCTATGGAAGTCTCACTGATTAACACTGACCCTGTGGGAGTCTACTGAATAACACTGAGCCCTATGGGAGTCTCACTGATTAACACTGAACCCTGTGGGAGTCTCACTGATTAACACTGAACCCTGAGGGAGTCTCACTGATTAACACTGAACCCTAAGACACTCTCATTGATTAACACTGAACCCTATGGGAGTCTCACTGTTTAACACTAAAAACTATTTGAGTCTCTGATTAACACCGAACCCTCTGGGAGTCTCACTGATTAACACAGGACCCTATGGGAGTTTCACTGATTAACAATGAACCCTATGGGAATGTCACTGATTACTGAACCCTGTGGGAGTCTCAGTGAATAACACTGAACCCTGTGGGAGTCTCACTGATTAAAAATGAACCCTGTGGGAGTCTCATTGATTAACACTGAACCTTTTGGGAGTCTCACTGATTAACACTGAACCCTATGGGAGTCTCACTGATTAACACTGAACCCTGTGGGAGTCTCACTGATTAACACTGAACCCTATGGGAGTCTCAGTGATAAACACTGAACCCTGTGGGAGTCTCACTGATTAACACTCAACCCTGTGGGAGTCTCACTGATTAACACTGAACCCTGTGGGAGTCTCACTGATGAACCCTGCACCCTGTGGGAGTCTCAATGATTAACACTGAACCCTATCGGAGTCTCACTGATTAACACTGAACCCTATGGAAGTCTCACTGATTAACACTGAACCCTGTGGGAGTCTACTGAATAACACTGAACCCTATGGGAGTCTCACTGATTAACACTGAACCCTGTGGGAGTCTCACTGATGAACCCTGCACCCTGTGGGAGTCTCAATGATTAACACTGAACCATATGGGAGTCTCACTGATTAACACTGAACCCTGTGGGAGTCTCACTGATTAACACTGAACCCTGAGGGAGTCTCACTTATTAACACTGAACCCTCAGACACTCTCATTGATTAACACTGAACCCTATGGGAGTCTCACTGTTTAACACTGAAAACTATTTGAGTCTCTGATTAACACCGAACCCTATGGGAGTCTCACTGATTAACACTGGACCCTATGGGAGTCTCACTGATTAACAATGAACCCTATGGGAATGTCACTGATTACTGAACCCTGTGGGAGTCTCACTGAATAACACTGAACCCTGTGGGAGTCTCATTGATTAACACTGAACACTTTGGGAGTCTCACTGATTAACACTGAACCCTATGGGAGTCTCACTGATTAACACTGAACCCTGTGGGAGTCTCTCTGATTAACACTGAACCCTATGGGAGTTTCAGTGATAAACACTGAACCCTGTGGGAGTCTCACTGATTAACACTCAAACCTGTGGGAGTCTCACTGATTAACACTGAACCCTGTGGGAGTCTCACTGATGAACCCTGCCCCCTGTGGGAGTCTCAATGATTAACACTGAACCCTATCGGAGTCTCACTGATTAACACTGAACCCTATGGAAGTCTCACTGATTAACACTGGACCCTGTGGGAGTGTACTGAATAACACTGAACCCTATGGGAGGCTCACTGATTAACACTGAACCCTGTGAGAGTCTCACAGATTAACACTGAACCCTGTGGGAGTTTACTGAATAACACTGAACCCTATGGGAGTCTCACTGATTAACACTGAACACTGTGGGAGTCTCACTGATTAACAATGAACCCTGTGGGAGTCTCACTGATTAACACTGAACCCTATGGGAGTCTCACTGATTAACACTGAACCCTGTGGGAGTCTCACTGATTAACACTGAACCCTAAGACACACTCATTGATTAACACCGAACCCTATGGGAGTCTCACTGATGAACAGTGAACCCTATGGGAGTCTCACTGATTAACACTGAACCCCGTGGGAGTCTCTCTGATTAACACTGAACCCTGAGGGAGTCTCACTGATTAACACTGAACCCTATGGGAGTCTCACTGTTTAACATTGAAAACTATTTGAGTCTCTGATTAACACCGAACCCTATGGGAGTCTCACTGATTAACACTGGACCCTATGGGAGTCTCACTGATTAACAATGAACCCTATGGGAATGTCACTGATTACTGAACCCTGTGGGAGTCTCACTGAATAACACTGAACCCTGTGGGAGTCTCACTCATTAACAATGAACCCCGTGGGAGTCTCACTGATTAACACTGAACCCTATGGGAGTCTCACTGATTAACACTGAACCCTGTGGAAGTCTCACTGATTAACACTGAACCGTATGGGAGTCTCACTGATTAACACTGAACCCTGTGGGAGTCTCTCTGATTAACACTGAACCCTGAGGGAGTCTCACTGATTAACACTGAACCCTATGGGAGTCTCACTGATTAACACTGAACCCTATGGGAGTCTCACTGATTAACACTGAACCCTGTGGAAGTCTCACTGATTAACACTGAACCGTTTGGGAGTCTCACTGATTAACACTGAACCCTGTGGGAGTCTCTCTGATTAACACTGAACCCTGAGGGAGTCTCACTGATTAACACTGAACCCTATGGGAGTCTCACTGATTAACACTGAACCCTGTGGGAGTCTCACTGATAAACACTGAACCCTGTGGGAGTCTCACTGATTAACACTGAACCCTGTGGGAGTCTCTCTGATTAACACTGAACCCTGAGGGAGTCTCACTGATTAACACTGAACCCTATGGGAGTCTCACTGATTAACACTGAACCCTGTGGGAGTCTCACTGATAAACACTGAACCCTGTGGGAGTCTCACTGATTAACACTCAACCCTGTGCGAGTCTCACTGATCAACACTGAACCCTGTGGGAGTCTCACTGATGAACCCCGAACCCTGTGGGAGTCTCACTGATTAACACTGAACCCTATGGGAGTCTCACTGATTATCACCGAACCCTATGGGAGTCTCACTGATTAACACTGAACCCTGTGGGAGTTTCACTGATTAACACTGAACCCTGAGGGAGTCTCACTGATTAACACTGAACCCTATGGGAGTCTCACTGATTAACACTGTACCCGGTGGGAGTCTCACTGATTAACACTGAACCCTGTGGGAGTCTCACTGATTAACACTGAACCCTAAGACACTCTCATTGATTAACACTGAACCCTATGGGAGTCTCACTGTTTAACACTGTAAACTATTTGAGTCTCTGATTAACACCGAAACCTATGGGAGTCTCACTGATTAACAATGAACCCTATGGGAATGTCACTGATTACTGAACCCTGTGGGAGTCTCACTGAATAACACTGAACCCTGTGGGAGTCTCACTGATTAACACTGAACCCTATGGGAGTCTCACTGATTAACACTGAACCCTGTGGGAGTCTCACTGATTACCACTGAACCGTATGGGAGTCTCACTGATTAACACTGAACCCTGTGGGAGTCTCTCTGATTAACACTGAACCCTGAGGGAGTCTCACTGATTACCACTGAACCCTATGGGAGTCTCACTGATTAACTCTGAACCCTGTGGGAGTCTCACTGATAAACACTGAACCCTGTGGGAGTCTCACTGATTAACACTGAACCCTGTGGGAGTCTCTCTGATTAACATTGAACCCTGAGGGAGTCTCACTGATTAACACTGAACCCTGTGGGAGTCTCACTGATAAACACTGAACCCTGTGGGAGTCTCACTGATTAACACTCAACCCTGTGCGAGTCTCACTGATTAACACTGAACCCTATGGGAGTCTCACTGATTAACACTGAACCCTGTGGGAGTCTCACTGATTAACACTGAACCCAACGACACTCATTGATTAACACTGAACCCTATGGGAGTCTCACTGATTAACACTGAACCCTGAGGGAGTCTCACTGATTAACACTGAACCCTATGGGAGTCTCACTGATTAACAATGAACCCTGTGGGAGTCTCACTGATTAACACTGAACCCTATGGGAGTCTCACTGATTAACACTGAACCCTGTGGGAGTCTCACTGATAAACACTGAACCCTAAGACACTCTCATTGATTAATACTGAACCCTATAGGAGTCTCACTGATGAACACTGAACCCTATGGGAGTCTCACTGATTAACACTGAACCCAGTGGGAGTCTCTCTGATTAACACTGAACCCTGGAGGAGTCTCACTGATTAACACTGAACCCTATGGGAGTCTCACTGATTAACACTGAACCCTGTGGGAGTCTCACTGATTAACACAGAACCCTAAGACACTCTCATTGATTAACACTGAACCCTATGGGAGTCTCACTGATTAACACTGAACCCGGTGGGAGTCTCTCTGATTAACACTGAACCCTGGAGGAGTCTCACTGAATAACACTGAACCCTATGGGAGTCTCGCTGATTAACACTGAACCCTGTGGGAGTCTCACTGATTAACACTGAACCCTGAGGGAGTCTCTCTGATTAACGCTGAACCCTGTGGGAGTCTCACTGATAAACACTGAACCCTGTGGGAGTCTCACTGATTAACACTGAACCCTGTAGGAGACTCTCTGATTATCACTGAACCCTGAGGGAGTCTCACTGATTAACACTGAACCCTATGGGAGTCTCACTGATTAACACTGAACCCTGTGGGAGTCTCACTGATAAACACTGAACCCTGTGGGAGTCTCACTGATTAACACTCAAACCTGTGCGAGTCTCACTGATTAACACTGAACCCTGTGGGAGTCTCACTGATGAACCCCGAACCCTGTGGGAGTCTCACTGATTAACACTGAACCCTATGGGAGTCTCACTGATTAACACCGAACCCTATGGGAGTCTCACTGATTAACACTGGACCCTATGGGAGTCTCACTGATTAACAACGAACCCTATGGGAATCTCACTGATTACTGAACCCTGTGGGAGTCTCACTGAATAACACTGAACCCTGTGGGAGTCTCACTGATTAAAACTGAACCCTGTGGGAGTCTCATTGATTAACACTGAACCCTTTGGAGTCTCACTGATTAACACTGAACCCTATGGGAGTCTCACTGATTAACACTGAACCCTGTGGGAGTCTCACTGATTAACACTGAACCCTATGGGAGTCTCAGTGATAAACACTGAACCCTGTGGGAGTCTCACTGATTAACACTGAACCCTGTGGGAGTCTCACTGATGAACCCTGCACCCTGTGGGAGTCTCAATGATTAACACTGAACCCTATCGGAGTCTCACTGATTAACACTGAACCCTATGGAAGTCTCACTGATTAACACTGAACCCTGTGGGAGTCTACTGAATAACACTGAACCCTATGGGAGTATCGCTGATTAACACTGAACCCTGTGGGAGTCTCACTGATTAACAATGAACCCTGTGGGAGTCTCACTGATTAACACTGAACCCTATGGGAGTCTCACTGGTTAACACTGAACCCTGTGGGAGTCTCACTGATTAACACTGAACCCTAAGACACTCTCATTGATTAACACTGAACCCTATGGGAGTCTCACTGATGAACACTGAACCCTATGGGAGTCTCACTGATTAACACTGAACCTGGTGGGAGTCTCTCTGATTAACACTGAACCCTGAGGGAGTCTCACTGATTAACACTGAACCCTATGGGAGTCTCACTGTTTAACACTGAAAACTATTTGAGTCTCTGATTAACACCGAACCCTATGGGAGTCTCACTGATTAACACTGGACCCTATGGGAGTCTCACTGATTAACAATGAACCCTATGGGAATGTCACTGATTACTGAACCCTGTGGGAGTCTCACTGAATAACACTGAACCCTGTGGGAGTCTCACTGATTAACAATGAACCCCGTGGGAGTCTCACTGATTAACACTGAACCCTATGGGAGTCTCACTGATTAACACTGAACCCTGTGGAAGTCTCACTGATTAACACTGAACCGTATGGGAGTCTCACTGATTAACACTGAACCCTGTGGGAGTCTCTCTGATTAACACTGAACCCTGAGGGAGTCTCACTGATTAACACTGAACCCTATGGGAGTCTCACTGATTAACACTGTACCCTGTGGAAGTCTTACTGATTAACACTGAACCCTGTGGGAGTCTCACTGATTAACAATGAACCCCGTGGGAGTCTCACTGATTAACACTGCACCCTATGGGAGTCTCACTGATTAACACTGAACCCTGTGGAAGTCTCACTGATTAACACTGAACCGTATGGGAGTCTCACTGATTAACACTGAACCCTGTGGGAGTCTCTCTGATTAACACTGAACCCTGAGGGAGTCTCACTGATTAACACTGAACCCTATGGGAGTCTCACTGATTAACACTGAACCCTGTGGGAGTCTCACTGATAAACACTGAACCCTGTGGGAGTCTCACTGATTAACACTGAACCCTGTGGGAGTCTCTCTGATTAACACTGAACCCTGAGGGAGTCTCACTGATTAACACTGAACCCTATGGGAGTCTCACTGATTAACACTGAACTCTGTGGGAGTCTCACTGATTAACACTCAACCCTGTGCGAGTCTCACTGTTTAACACTGAACCCTATGGGAGTCTCACTGATTAACACTGAACCCTGTGGAAGTCTCACTGATTAACACTGAACCGTATGGGAGTCTCACTGATTAACACTGAACCCTGTGGGAGTCTCTCTGATTAACACTGAACCCTGAGGGAGTCTCACTGATTAACACTGAACCCTATGGGAGTCTCACTGATTAACACTGTACCCTGTGGAAGTCTTACTGATTAACACTGAACCCTGTGGGAGTCTCACTGATTAACAATGAACCCCGTGGGAGTCTCACTGATTAACACTGCACCCTATGGGAGTCTCACTGATTAACACTGAACCCTGTGGAAGTCTCACTGATTAACACTGAACCGTATGGGAGTCTCACTGATTAACACTGAACCCTGTGGGAGTCTCTCTGATTAACACTGAACCCTGAGGGAGTCTCACTGATTAACACTGAACCCTATGGGAGTCTCACTGATTAACACTGAACCCTGTGGGAGTCTCACTGATAAACACTGAACCCTGTGGGAGTCTCACTGATTAACACTGAACCCTGTGGGAGTCTCTCTGATTAACACTGAACCCTGAGGGAGTCTCACTGATTAACACTGAACCCTATGGGAGTCTCACTGATTAACACTGAACCCTGTGGGAGTCTCACTGATAAACACTGAACCCTGTGGGAGTCTCACTGATTAACACTCAACCCTGTGCGAGTCTCACTGATTAACACTGAACCCTGTGGGAGTCTCACTGATGAACCCCGAACCCTGTGGGAGTCTCACTGATTAACACTGAACCCTATGGGAGTCTCACTGATTAACACTGAACCCTATGGGAGTCTCACTGATTAACACTGGACCCTATGGGAGTCTCACTGATTAACAATGAACCCTATGGGAATCTCACTGATTACTGAACCCTGTGGGAGTCTCACTGAATAACACTGAACCCTGTGGGAGTCTCACTGATTAAAACTGAACCCTGTGGGAGTCTCATTGTTTAACACTGAACCCTTTGGAGTCTCACTGATTAACACTGAACCCTATGGGAGTCTCACTGATGAACACTGAACCCTGTGGGAGTCTCACTGATTAACACTGAACCCTATGGGAGTCTCAGTGATAAACACTGAACCCTGTGGGAGTCTCACTGATTAACACTCAACCCTGTGGGAGTCTCACTGATTAACACTGAACCCTGTGGGAGTCTCACTGATGAACCCTGCACCCTGTGGGAGTCTCAATGATTAACACTGAACCCTATCGGGTCTCACTGATTAACACTGAACCCTATGGAAGTCTCACTGATTAACACTGAACCCTGTGGGAGTCTACTGAATAACACTGAACCCTATGGGAGTATCGCTGATTAACACTGAACCCTGTGGGAGTCTCACTGATTAACACTCAACCCTGTGCGAGTCTCACTGATTAACACTGAACCCTGTGGGAGTCTCACTGATGAACCCCGAACCCTGTGGGAGTCTCACTGATTAACACTGAACCCTATGGGAGTCTCACTGATTAACACCGAACCCTATGGGAGTCTCACTGATTAACACTGGACCCTTTGGGAGTCTCACTGATTAACAATGAACCCTATGGGAATCTCACTGATTACTGAACCCTGTGGGAGTCTCACTGAATAACACTGAACCCTGTGGGAGTCTCACTGATTAAAACTGAACCCTGTGGGAGTCTCATTGATTAACACTGAACCCTTTGGAGTCTCACTGATTAACACTGAACCCTACGGGAGTCTCACTGATTAACACTGAACCCTGTGGGAGTCTCACTGATTAACACTGAACCCTATGGGAGTCTCAGTGATAAACACTGAACCCTGTGGGAGTCTCACTGATTAACACTCAACCCTGTGGGAGTCTCACTGATTAACACTGAACCCTGTGGGAGTCTCACTGATGAACCCTGCACCCTGTGGGAGTCTCAATGATTAACACTGAACCCTATCGGGTCTCACTGATTAACACTGAACCCTATGGAAGTCTCACTGATTAACACTGAACCCTGTGGGAGTCTACTGAATAACACTGAACCCTATGGGAGTATCGCTGATTAACACTGAACCCTGTGGGAGTCTCACTGATTAACAATGAACCCTGTGGGAGTCTCACTGATTAACACTGAACCCTATGGGAGTCTCACTGATTAACACTGAACCCTGTGGGAGTCTCACTGATTAACACTGAACCCTAAGACACTCATTGATTAACACTGAACCCTATGGGAGTCTCACTGATGAACACTGAACGCTATGGGATTCTCACTGATTAACACTGAACCCTGTGGGAGTCTCTCTGATTAACACTGAACCCTGAGGGAGTCTCACTGATTAACACTGAACCCTATGGGAGTCTCACTGATTAACAATGAACCCTGTGGGAGTCTCACTGATTAACACTGAACCCTATGTGAGTCTCACTGATTAACACTGAACCCTGTGGGAGTCTCACTGATTAACACTGAACCCTAAGACACTCTCATTGATTAACACTGAACCCTATAGGAGTCTCACTGATGAACACTGAACCCTATGGGAGTCTCACTGATTAACACTGAACCCGGTGGGAGTCTCTCTGATTAAGACTGAACCCTGAGGGAGTCTCACTGATTAACACTGAACCCTATGGGAGTCTCACTGATTAACACTGAACCCTGTGGGAGTCTCACTGATTAACACTGAACCCTAAGACACTCTCATTGATTAACACTGAACCCTATGGGAGTCTCACTGTTTAACACTGTAAACTATTTGAGTCTCTGATTAACACTGAAACCTATGGGAGTCTCACTGATTAACACTGGACCCTATGGGAGTCTCACTGATTAACAATGAACCCTATGGGAATGTCACTGATTACTGAACCCTGTGGGAGTCTCACTGAATAACACTGAACCCTGTGGGAGTCTCACTGATTAACAATGAACCCCGTGGGAGTCTCACTGATTAACACTGAACACTGTGGGAGTCTCACTGATAAACACTGAACCCTGTGGGAGTCTCACTGATTAACACTCAAACCTGTGCGAGTCTCACTGATTAACACTGAACCCTGTGGGAGTCTCACTAATGAACCCCGAACCCTGTGGGAGTCTCACTGATTAACACTGAACCCTATGGGAGTCTCACTGATTAACACCGAACCCTATGGGAGTCTCACTGATTAACACTGGACCCTATGGGAGTCTCACTGATTAACAACGAACCCTATGGGAATCTCACTGATTACTGAACCCTGTGGGAGTCTCACTGAATAACACTGAACCCTGTGGGAGTCTCACTGATTAAAACTGAACCCTGTGGGAGTCTCATTGATTAACACTGAACCCTTTGGAGTCTCACTGATTAACACTGAACCCTATGGGAGTCTCACTGATTAACACTGAACCCTGTGGGAGTCTCACTGATTAACACTGAACCCTATGGGAGTCTCAGTGATAAACACTGAACCCTGTGGGAGTCTCACTGATTAACACTCAACCCTGTGGGAGTCTCACTGATTAACACTGAACCCAGTGGGAGTCTCACTGATGAACCCTGCACCCTGTGGGAGTCTCAATGATTAACACTGAACCCTATCGGAGTCTCACTGATTAACACTGAACCCTGAGGGAGTCTCACTGATTAACACTGAACCCTATGGGAGTCTCACTGATTAACAATGAACCCTGTGGGAGTCTCACTGATTAACACTGAACCCTATGGGAGTCTCACTGATTAACAGTGAACCCTGTGGGAGTCTCACTGATTAACACTGAACCCTAAGACACTCTCATTGATTAACACTGAACCCTATAGGATTCTCACTGATGAACACTGAACCTTATGGGAGTCTCACTGATTAACACTGAACCCGGTGGGAGTCTCTCTGATTAACACTGAACCCTGGAGGAGTATCACTGATTAACACTGAACCCTATGGGAGTCTCACTGATTAACACTGAACCCTGTGGGAGTCTCACTGATTAACACTGAACCCTAAGACACTCTCATTGATTAACAATGAACCCTATGGGAGTCTCACTGTTTAACACTGAAAACTATTTGAGTCTCTGATTAACACCCAACCCTATGGGAGTCTCACTGATTAACACTGGACCCTATGGGAGTCTCACTGATTAACAATGAACCCTATGGGAATGTCACTGATTACTGAACCCTGTGGGAGTCTCACTGATTAACACTGAACCCTGTGGGAGTCTACTGAATAACACTGAACCCTATAGCAGTATCGCTGATTAACACTGAACCCTGTGGGAGTCTCACTGATTAACAATGAACCCTGTGGGAGTCTCACTGATTAACACTAAACCCTATGGGAGTCTCACTGATTAACACTGAACCCTGTGGGAGTCTCACTGATTAACACCGAACCCTAAGACACTCTCATTGATTAACACTGAACCCTATAGGAGTCTCACTGATGAACACTGAACCCTATGGGAGTCTCACTGATGAACACTGAACCCGGTGGGATTCTCTCTGATTAACACTGAACCCTGAGGGAGTCTCACTGATTAACACTGAACCCTATGGGAGTCTCACTGATTAACACTGAACCCTGTGGGAGTCTCACTGATTAACACTGAACCCTGTGGGAGTCTCACTGATTAACACTGAACCCTAAGACACTCTCATTGATTAACACTGAACCCTATGGGAGTCTCACTGTTTAACACTGAAAACTATTTGAGTCTCTGATTAACACCGAACCCTATGGGAGTCTCACTGATTAACACTGGACCCTATGGGAGTCTCACTGATTAACAATGAACCCTATGGGAATGTCACTGATTACTGAACCCTGTGGGAGTCTCACTGAATAACACTGAACCCTGTGGGAGTCTCACTGATTAACAATGAACCCCGTGGGAGTCTCACTGATTAACACTGAACCCTATGGGAGTCTCACTGATTAACACTGAACCCTGTGGGAGTCTCACTGATTACCACTGAACCGTATGGGAGTCTCACTGATTAACACTGAACCCTGTGGGAGTCTCTCTGATTAACACTGAACCCTCAGGGAGTCTCACTGATTAACACTGAACCCTATGTAAGTCTCACTGATTAACACTGAACCCTGTGGGAGTCTCACTGATAAACACTGAACCCTATGGGAGTCTCACTGATTAACACTGAACCCTGTGGGAGTCTCTCTGATTAACACTGAACCCTGAGGGAGTCTCACTGATTAACACTGAACCCCATGGGAGTCTCACTGATTAACACTGAACCCTGTGGGAGACTCACTGATAAACACTGAACCCTGTGGGAGTCTCACTGATTAACACTGAACCCTGTGGGAGTCTCACTGATTAACACTGAACCCAAAGACACTCATTGATTAACACTGAACCCTATGGGAGTCTCACTGATGAACACTGAACCCTATGGGCGTCTCACTGATTAACACTGAACCCTGTGGGAGTCTCTCTGATTAACACTGAACCCTGAGGGAGTCTCACTGATTAACACTGAACCCTATGGGAGTCTCACTGATTAACAATGAACCCTGTGGGAATGTCACTGATTACTGAACCCTGTGGGAGTCTCACTGAATAACACTGAACCCTGTGGGAGTCTCACTGATTAACAATGAACCCCGTGGGAGTCTCACTGATTAACACTGAACCCTATGGGAGTCTCACTGATTAACACTGAACCCTGTGGGAGTCTCACTGATTAACACTGAACCCGGTGGGAGTCTCTCTGATTAACACTGAACCCTAAGACACTCTAATTGATTAACACTGAACCCTGAGGGAGTCTCACTGATGAACACTGAACCCTATGGGAGTCTCACTGATTAACACTGAACCCGGTGGGAGTCTCTATGATTAACACTGAACCCTGAGGGAGTCTCACTGATTAACACTGAACCCTATGGGAGTCTCACTGATTAACACTGAACCCTGTGGGAGTCTAACTGATTAAAACTAAACCCTAAGACACTCTCATTGATTAACACTGAAGCCTATGGGAGTCTCACTGTTTAACACTGAAAACTATTTGAGTCTCTGATTAACACCGAACCCTATGGGAGTCTCACTGATTAACACTGGACCCTATGGGAGTCTCACTGATTAACAATGAACCCTATGGGAATGTCACTGATGACTGAACCCTGTGGGAGTCTCACTGAATAACACTGAACCCTGTGGGAGTCTCACTGATTAACAATGAACCCCGTGGGAGTCTCACTGATTAACACTGAACCCTATGGGAGTCTCACTGATTAACACTGAACCCTGTGGGAGTCTCACTGATTACCACTGAACCGTATGGGAGTCTCACTGATTAACACTGAACCCTGTGGGAGTCTCTCTGATTTACACTGAACCCTGAGGGAGTCTCACTGATTAACACTGAACCCTATGGGAGTCTCACTGATTAACACTGAACCCTATGGGAGTCTCACTGATAAACACTGAACCCTGTGGGAGTCTCACTGATTAACACTGAACCCTGTGGGAGTCTCTCTGATTAACACTGAACCCTGAGGGAGTCTCACTGATTAACACTGAACCCTATGGGAGTCTCACTGATTAACACTGAACCCTGTGGGAGTCTCACTGATTAACACTGAACCCTAAGACACTCTCATTGATTAACACTGAACCCTATGGGAGTCCCACTGATTAACACCGAACCCTATGGGAGTCTCACTGATTAACACTGGACCCTATGGGAGTCTCACTGATTAACAATGAACCCTATGGGAATGTCACTGATTACTGAACCCTGTGGGAGTCTCACTGAATAACACTGAACCCTGTGGGACTCTCACTGATTAACAATGAACCCCGTGGGAGTCTCACTGATTAACACTGAACCCTATGGGAGTCTCACTGATTAACACTGAACCCTGTGGGAGTCTCACTGATTACCACTGAACCGTATGGGAGTCTCACTGATTAACACTGAACCCTGTGGTAGTCTCTCTGATTTACACTGAACCCTGAGGGAGTCTCACTGATTAACACTGAACCCTATGGGAGTCTCACTGATTAACACTGAACCCTGTGGGAGTCTCACTGATAAACACTGAACCCTGTGGGAGTCTCACTGATTAACACTGAACCCTGTGGGAGTCTCTCTGATTAACACTGAACCCTGAGGGAGTCTCACTGATTAACACTGAACCCCATGGGAGTCTCACTGATTAACACTGAACCCTGTGGGAGTCTCACTGATAAACACTGAACCCTGTGGGAGTCTCACTGATTAACACTCAACCCTGTGCGAGTCTCACTGATTAACACTGACCCCTATGGGAGTCTCACTGATTAACACTGAACCCTGTGGGAGTCTCACTGATTAACACTGAACCCAAAGACACTCATTGATTAACACTGAACCCTATGGGAGTCTCACTGATGAACACTGAACCCTATGGGAGTCTCACTGATTAACACTGAACCCTGTGGGAGTCTCTCTGATTAACACTGAACCCTGAGGGAGTCTCACTGATTAACACTGAACCCTATGGGAGTCTCACTGATTAACAATGAACCCTGTGGGAGTCTCACTGATTAACACTGAACCCTATGGGAGTCTCACTGATTAACACTGAACCCTGTGGGAGTCTCACTGATTAACACTGAACCCTAAGACACTCTCATTGATTAACACTGAACCCTATAGGAGTCTCACTGATGAACACTGAACCCTATGGGAGTCTCATTGATTAACACTGAACCCGGTGGGAGTCTCTCTGATTAACACTGAACCCTGGAGGAGTCTCACTGATTAACACTGAACCCTAAGACACTCTCATTGATTAACACTGAACCCTATGGGAGTCTCACTGTTTAACACTGAAAACTATTTGAGTCTCTGATTAACACCGAGCCCTATGGGAGTCTCACTGATTAACACTGGACCCTATGGGAGTCTCACTGATTAACAATGAACCCTATGGGAATGTCACTGATTACTGAACCCTGTGGGAGTCTCACTGAATAACACTGAACCCTGTGGGAGTCTCACTGATTAACAATGAACCCCGTGGGAGTCTCACTGATTAACACTGAACCCTATGGGAGTCTCACTGATTAACACTGAACCCTGTGGGAGTCTCACTGATTAACAATGAACCGTATGGGAGTCTCACTGATTAACACAGAACCCTGTGGGAGTCTCTCTGATTAACACTGAACCCTGAGGGAGTCTCACTGATTAACACTGAACCCTATGGGAGTCTCACTGATTAACACTGAACCCTGTGGGAGTCTCACTGATAAACACTGAACCCTGTGGGAGTCTCACTGATTAACACTGAACCCTGTGGGAGTCTCTCTGATTAACACTGAACCCTGGGGGAGTCTCACTGATAAACACTGAACCCTGTGGGAGTCTCACTGATTAATACTCAACCCTGTGCGAGTCTCACTGATTAACACTGAACCCTATGGGAATCTCACTGGTTACTGAACGCTGTGGGAGTCTCACTGAATAACACTGAACCCTGTGGGAGTCTCACTGATTAAAACTGAACCCTGTGGGAGTCTCATTGATTAACACTGAACCCTTTGGGAGTCTCACTGATTAACACTGAACCCTATGGGAGTCTCACTGATTAACACTGAACCCTGTGGGAGTTTCACTGATTAACACTGAACCCTATGGGAGTCTCAGTGATAACCACTCAACCCTGTGGGAGTCTCACTGATTAACACTCAACCCTGTGGGAGTCTCACTGATTAACACTGAACCCTGTGGGAGTCTCACTGATGAACCCTGCACCCTGTGGGAGTCTCAATGATTAACACTGAACCCTATCGGAGTCTCACTGATTAACACTGAACCCAAAGACACTCATTGATTAACACTGAACCCTATGGGAGTCTCACTGATGAACACTGAACCCTATGGGAGTCTCACTGATTAACACTGAACCCTGTGGGAGTCTCTCTGATTAACACTGAACCCTGAGGGAGTCTCACTGATTAACACTGAACCCTATGGGAGTCTCACTGATTAACAATGAACCCTGTGGGAGTCTCACTGATTAACACTGAACCCTATGGGAGTCTCACTGATTAACACTGAACCCTGTGGGAGTCTCACTGATTAACACTGAACCCTAAGACACTCTCATTGATTAACACTGAACCCTATAGGAGTCTCACTGATGAACACTGAACCCTATGGGAGTCTCATTGATTAACACTGAACCCGGTGGGAGTCTCTCTGATTAACACTGAACCCTGGAGGAGTCTCACTGATTAACACTGAACCCTATGGGAGTCTCACTGATTAACACTGAACCCTGTGGGAGTCTCACTGATTAACACTGAACCCTAAGACACTCTCATTGATTAACACTGAACCCTATGGGAGTCTCACTGTTTAACACTGAAAACTATTTGAGTCTCTGATTAACACCGAACCCTATGGGAGTCTCACTGATTAACACTGGACCCTATGGGAGTCTCACTGATTAACAATGAACCCTATGGAAATGTCACTGATTACTGAACCCTGTGGGAGTCTCACTGAATAACACTGAACCCTGTGGGAGTCTCACTGATTAACAATGAACCCCGTGGGAGTCTCACTGATTAACACTGAACCCTAT
Source organism: Petromyzon marinus (assembly GCF_048934315.1). Lineage (NCBI taxonomy): Eukaryota > Metazoa > Chordata > Hyperoartia > Petromyzontiformes > Petromyzontidae > Petromyzon > Petromyzon marinus. The sequence goes on from NW_027422625.1 coordinate 2,469,239, forward strand.
GGGAGTTTCACTGATTAACACTGAACCCTATGGGAGTCTCAGTGATAACCACTCAACCCTGTGGGAGTCTCACTGATTAACACTCAACCCTGTGGGAGTCTCACTGATTAACACTGAACCCTGTGGGAGTCTCACTGATGAACCCTGCACCCTGTGGGAGTCTCAATGATTAACACTGAACCCTATCGGAGTCTCACTGATTAACACTGAACCCAAAGACACTCATTGATTAACACTGAACCCTATGGGAGTCTCACTGATGAACACTGAACCCTATGGGAGTCTCACTGATTAACACTGAACCCTGTGGGAGTCTCTCTGATTAACACTGAACCCTGAGGGAGTCTCACTGATTAACACTGAACCCTATGGGAGTCTCACTGATTAACAATGAACCCTGTGGGAGTCTCACTGATTAACACTGAACCCTATGGGAGTCTCACTGATTAACACTGAACCCTGTGGGAGTCTCACTGATTAACACTGAACCCTAAGACACTCTCATTGATTAACACTGAACCCTATAGGAGTCTCACTGATGAACACTGAACCCTATGGGAGTCTCATTGATTAACACTGAACCCGGTGGGAGTCTCTCTGATTAACACTGAACCCTGGAGGAGTCTCACTGATTAACACTGAACCCTATGGGAGTCTCACTGATTAACACTGAACCCTGTGGGAGTCTCACTGATTAACACTGAACCCTAAGACACTCTCATTGATTAACACTGAACCCTATGGGAGTCTCACTGTTTAACACTGAAAACTATTTGAGTCTCTGATTAACACCGAACCCTATGGGAGTCTCACTGATTAACACTGGACCCTATGGGAGTCTCACTGATTAACAATGAACCCTATGGGAATGTCACTGATTACTGAACCCTGTGGGAGTCTCACTGAATAACACTGAACCCTGTGGGAGTCTCACTGATTAACAATGAACCCCGTGGGAGTCTCACTGATTAACACTGAACCCTATGGGAGTCTCACTGATTAACACTGAACCCTGTGGGAGTCTCACTGATTAACAATGAACCGTATGGGAGTCTCACTGATTAACACAGAACCCTGTGGGAGTCTCTCTGATTAACACTGAACCCTGAGGGAGTCTCACTGATTAACACTGAACCCTATGGGAGTCTCACTGATTAACACTGAACCCTGTGGGAGTCTCACTGATAAACACTGAACCCTGTGGGAGTCTCACTGATTAACACTGAACCCTGTGGGAGTCTCTCTGATTAACACTGAACCCTGGGGGAGTCTCACTGATTAACACTCAACCCTGTGCGAGTCTCACTGATTAACACTGAACCCTATGGGAATCTCACTGGTGACTGAACGCTGTGGGAGTCTCACTGAATAACACTGAACCCTGTGGGAGTCTCACTGATTAAAACTGAACCCTGTGGGAGTCTCATTGATTAACACTGAACCCTTTGGGAGACTCACTGATTAACACTGAACCCTATGGGAGTCTCACTGATTAACACTGAACCCTGTGGGAGTTTCACTGATTAACACTGAACCCTATGGGAGTCTCAGTGATAACCACTCAACCCTGTGGGAGTCTCACTGATTAACACTCAACCCTGTGGGAGTCTCACTGATTAACACTGAACCCTGTGGGAGTCTCACTGATGAACCCTGCACCCTGTGGGAGTCTCAATGATTAACACTGAACCCTATCGGAGTCTCACTGATTAACACTGAACACTATGGAAGTCTCACTGATTAACACTGAACCCTGTGGGAGTCTCACTGATTAACACTGAACCCGGTGGGAGTCTCTCTGATTAACACTGAACCCTGAGGGAGTCTCACTGATTAACACTGAACCCTATGGGAGTCTCACTGATTAACACTGAACCCTGTGGGAGTCTCACTGATTAACACTGAACCGGGTGGGAGTCTCTCTGATTAACACTGAACCCTGAGGGAGTCTCACTGATTAACACTGAACCCTATGGGAGTCTCACTGATTAACACTGAACCCTGTGGGAGTCTCACTGATTAACACTGAACCCTAAGACACTCTCATTGATTAACACTGAACCCTATGGGAGTCTCACTGTTTAACACTGAAAACTATTTGAGTCTCTGATTAACACCGAACCCTATGGGAGTCTCACTGATTAACACTGGACCCTATGGGAGTCTCACTGATTAACAATGAACCCTATGGGAATGTCACTGATTACTGAACCCTGTGGGAGTCTCACTGAATAACACTGAACCCTGTGGGAGTCTCACTGATTAACAATGAACCCCGTGGAGTCTCACTGATTAACACTGAACCCTATGGGAGTCTCACTGATTAACACTGAACCCTGTGGGAGTCTCACTGATTACCACTGAACCGTATGGGAGTCTCACTGATTAACACTGAACCCTGTGGGAGTCTCTCTGATTAACACTGAACCCTGAGGGAGTCTCACTGATTAACACTGAACCCTATGGGAGTCTCACTGATTAACACTGAACCCTGTGGGAGTCTCACTGATAAACACTGAACCCTGTGGGAGTCTCACTGATTAACACTGAACCCTGTGGGAGTCTCTCTGATTAACACTGAACCCTGAGGGAGTCTCACTGATTAACACTGAACCCCATGGGAGTCTCACTGATTAACACTGAACCCTGTGGGAGTCTCACTGATAAACACTGAACCCTGTGGGAGTCTCACTGATTAACACTCAACCCTGTGCGAGTCTCACTGATTAACACTGACCCCTATGGGAGTCTCACTGATTAACACTGAACCCTGTGGGAGTCTCTCTGATTAACACTGAACCCTGAGGGAGTCTCACTGATTAACACTGAACCCTATGGGAGTCTCATTGATTAACAATGAACCCTGTGGGAGTCTCACTGATTAACAATGAACCGTATGGGAGTCTCACTGATTAACACAGAACCCTGTGGGAGTCTCTCTGATTAACACTGAATCCTGAGGGAGTCTCAATGATTAACACTGAACCCTATGGGAGTCTCACTGATTAACACTGAACCCTGTGGGAGTCTCACTGATAAACACTGAACCCTGTGGGAGTCTCACTGATTAACACTGAACCCTGTGGGAGTCTCTCTGATTAACACTGAACCCTGGGGGAGTCTCACTGATTAACACTGAACCCTATGGGAGTCTCACTGATTAACACTGAACCCTGTGGGAGTCTCACTGATAAACACTGAACCCTGTGGGAGTCTCACTGATTAACACTCAACCCTGTGCGAGTCTCACTGATTAACACTGAACCCTATGGGAATCTCACTGATTACTGAACGCTGTGGGAGTCTCACTGAATAACACTGAACCCTGTGGGAGTCTCACTGATTAAAACTGAACCCTGTGGGAGTCTCATTGATTAACACTGAACCCTTTGGGAGTCTCACTGATTAACACTGAACCCTGTGGGAGTTTCACTGATTAACACTGAACCCTATGGGAGTCTCAGTGATAAACACTCAACCCTGTGGGAGTCTCACTGATTAACACTCAACCCTGTGGGAGTCTCACTGATTAACACTGAACCCTGTGGGAGTCTCACTGATGAACCCTGCACCCTGTGGGAGTCTCAATGATTAACATTGAACCCTATCGGAGTCTCACTGATTAAAACTGAACACTATGGAAGTCTCACTGATTAACACTGAACCCTGTGGGAGTCTCACTGATTAACACTGAACCCGGTGGGAGTCTCTCTGATTAACACTGAACCCTGAGGGAGTCTCACTGATTAACACTGAACCCTATGGGAGTCTCATTGATTAACACTGAACCCTGTGGGAGTCTCACTGATTAACACTGAACCCGGTGGGAGTCTCTCTGATTAACACTGAACCCTGAGGGAGTCTCACTGATTAACACTGAACGCTATGGGAGTCTCACTGATTAACACTGAACCCTGTGGGAGTCTCACTGATTAACACTGAACCCTAAGACACTCTCATTGATTAACACTGAACCCTATGGGAGTCTCACTGTTTAACACTGAAAACTATTTGAGTCTCTGATTAACACCGAACCCTATGGGAGTCTCACTGATTAACACTGGACCCTATGGGAGTCTCACTGATTAACAATGAACCCTATGGGAATGTCACTGATTACTGAACCCTGTGGGAGTCTCACTGAATAACACTGAACCCTGTGGGAGTCTGACTGATTAACAATGAACCCCGTGGGAGTCTCACTGATTAACACTGAACACTATGGGAGTCTCACTGATTAACACTGAACCCTGTGGGAGTCTCACTGATTACCACTGAACCGTATGGGAGTCTCACTGATTAACACTGAACCCTGTGGAAGTCTCTCTGATTAACACTGAACCCTGAGGGAGTCTCACTGATTAACACTGAACCCTGTGGGAGTCTCACTTATTAACACTGAACCCTGTGGGAGTCTCACTGATAAACACTGAACCCTGTGGGAGTCTCACTGATTAACACTGGACCCTATGGGAGTCTCACTGATTAACAATGAACCCTATGGGAATGTCACTGATTACTGAACCCTGTGGGAGTCTCACTGAATAACACTGAACCCTGTGGGAGTCTCACTGATTAACAATGAACCCCGTGGAGTCTCACTGATTAACACTGAACCCTATGGGAGTCTCACTGATTAACACTGAACCCTGTGGGAGTCTCACTGATTACCACTGAACCGTATGGGAGTCTCACTGATTAACACTGAACCCTGTGGGAGTCTCTCTGATTAACATTGAACCCTGAGGGAGTCTCACTGATTAACACTGAACCCTATGGGAGTCTCACTGATTAACACTGAACCCTGTGGGAGTCTCACTGATAAACACTGAACCCTGTGGGAGTCTCACTGATTAACACTGAACCCTGTGGGAGTCTCTCTGATTAACACTGAACCCTGAGGGAGTCTCACTGATTAACACTGAACCCCATGGGAGTCTCACTGATTAACACTGAACCCTGTGGGAGTCTCACTGATAAACACTGAACCCTGTGGGAGTCTCACTGATTAACACTCAACCCTGTGCGAGTCTCACTGATTAACACTGACCCCTATGGGAGTCTCACTGATTAACACTGAACCCTGTGGGAGTCTCTCTGATTAACACTGAACCCTGAGGGAGTCTCACTGATTAACACTGAACCCTATGGGAGTCTCATTGATTAACAATGAACCCTGTGGGAGTCTCACTGATTAACAATGAACCGTATGGGAGTCTCACTGATTAACACAGAACCCTGTGGGAGTCTCTCTGATTAACACTGAATCCTGAGGGAGTCTCAATGATTAACACTGAACCCTATGGGAGTCTCACTGATTAACACTGAACCCTGTGGGAGTCTCACTGATAAACACTGAACCCTGTGGGAGTCTCACTGATTAACACTGAACCCTGTGGGAGTCTCTCTGATTAACACTGAACCCTGGGGGAGTCTCACTGATTAACACTGAACCCTATGGGAGTCTCACTGATTAACACTGAACCCTGTGGGAGTCTCACTGATAAACACTGAACCCTGTGGGAGTCTCACTGATTAACACTCAACCCTGTGCGAGTCTCACTGATTAACACTGAACCCTATGGGAATCTCACTGATTACTGAACGCTGTGGGAGTCTCACTGAATAACACTGAACCCTGTGGGAGTCTCACTGATTAAAACTGAACCCTGTGGGAGTCTCATTGATTAACACTGAACCCTTTGGGAGTCTCACTGATTAACACTGAACCCTGTGGGAGTTTCACTGATTAACACTGAACCCTATGGGAGTCTCAGTGATAAACACTCAACCCTGTGGGAGTCTCACTGATTAACACTCAACCCTGTGGGAGTCTCACTGATTAACACTGAACCCTGTGGGAGTCTCACTGATGAACCCTGCACCCTGTGGGAGTCTCAATGATTAACATTGAACCCTATCGGAGTCTCACTGATTAAAACTGAACACTATGGAAGTCTCACTGATTAACACTGAACCCTGTGGGAGTCTCACTGATTAACACTGAACCCGGTGGGAGTCTCTCTGATTAACACTGAACCCTGAGGGAGTCTCACTGATTAACACTGAACCCTATGGGAGTCTCATTGATTAACACTGAACCCTGTGGGAGTCTCACTGATTAACACTGAACCCGGTGGGAGTCTCTCTGATTAACACTGAACCCTGAGGGAGTCTCACTGATTAACACTGAACGCTATGGGAGTCTCACTGATTAACACTGAACCCTGTGGGAGTCTCACTGATTAACACTGAACCCTAAGACACTCTCATTGATTAACACTGAACCCTATGGGAGTCTCACTGTTTAACACTGAAAACTATTTGAGTCTCTGATTAACACCGAACCCTATGGGAGTCTCACTGATTAACACTGGACCCTATGGGAGTCTCACTGATTAACAATGAACCCTATGGGAATGTCACTGATTACTGAACCCTGTGGGAGTCTCACTGAATAACACTGAACCCTGTGGGAGTCTGACTGATTAACAATGAACCCCGTGGGAGTCTCACTGATTAACACTGAACACTATGGGAGTCTCACTGATTAACACTGAACCCTGTGGGAGTCTCACTGATTACCACTGAACCGTATGGGAGTCTCACTGATTAACACTGAACCCTGTGGAAGTCTCTCTGATTAACACTGAACCCTGAGGGAGTCTCACTGATTAACACTGAACCCTGTGGGAGTCTCACTTATTAACACTGAACCCTGTGGGAGTCTCACTGATAAACACTGAACCCTGTGGGAGTCTCACTGATTAACACTGAACCCTGTGGGAGTCTCTCTGATTAACACTGAACCCTGAGGGAGTCTCACTGATTAACACTGAACCCCAAGGGAGTCTCACTGATTAACACTGAACCCTGTGGGAGTCTCACTGATAAACACTGAACCCTGTGGGAGTCGCACTGATTAACACTCAACCCTGTGCGAGTCTCACTGATTAACACTGACCCCTATGGGAGTCTCACTGATTAACAATGAACCCTGTGGGAGTCTCACTGATTAACACTGAACCCAAAGACACTCATTGATTAACACTGAACCCTATGGGAGTCTCACTGATGAACACTGAACCCTATGGGAGTCTCACTGATTAAAACTGAACCCTGTGGGAGTCTCTCTGATTAACATTGAACCCTGAGGGAGTCTCACTGATTAACACTGAACCCTATGGGAGTCTCACTGATTAACAATGAACCCTGTGGGAGTCTCACTGATTAACACTGAACCCTATGGGAGTCTCACTGATTAACACTGAACCCTGTGGGAGTCTCACTGATTAACACTGAACCCTAAGACACTCTCATTGATTAACACTGAACCCTATAGGAGTCTCACTGATGAACACTGAACCCTATGGGAGTCTCACTGATTAACACTGAACCCGGTGGGAGTCTCTCTGATTAACACTGAACCCTGGAGGAGTCTCACTGATTAACACTGAACCCTATGGGAGTCTCACTGATTAACACTGAACCCTGTGGGAGTCTCACTGATTAACATTGAACCCTAAGACACTCTCATTGATTAACACTGAACCCTATGGGAGTCTCACTGTTTAACACTGAAAACTATTTGAGTCTCTGATTAACACCGAACCCTATGGGAGTCTCACTGATTAACACTGGACCCTATGGGAGTCTCACTGATTAACAATGAACCCTATGGGAATGTCACTGATTACTGAACCCTGTGGGAGTCTCACTGAATAACACTGATCCATGTGGGAGTCTCACTGATTAACAATGAACCCCGTGGGAGTCTCACTGATTAACACTGAACCCTATGGGAGTCTCACTGATTAACACTGAACCCTGTGGGAGTCTCACTGATTAACACTGAACCGTATGGGAGTCTCACTGATTAACACAGAACCCTGTGGGAGTATCTCTGATTAACACTGAACCCTGAGGGAGTCTCACTGATTAACACTGAACCCTATGGGAGTCTCACTGATTAACACTGAACCCTGTGGGAGTCTCACTGATAAACACTGAACCCTGTGGGAGTCTCACTGATTAACATTGAACCCTGTGGGAGTCTCTCTGATTAACACTGAACCCTGGGGGAGTCTCACTGATTAACACTGAACCCTATGGGAGTCTCACTGATTAACACTGAACCCTGTGGGAGTCTCACTGATTAACACTGAACCCTAAGACACTCTCATTGATTAACACTGAACCCTATGGGAGTCTCACTGTTTAACACTGAAAACTATTTGAGTCTCTGATTAACACCGAACCCTATGGGAGTCTCACTGATTAACACTGGACCCTATGGGAGTCTCACTGATTAACAATGAACCCTATGGGAATGTCACTGATTACTGAACCCTGTGGGAGTCTCACTGAATAACACTGAACCCTGTGGGAGTCTGACTGATTAACAATGAACCCCGTGGGAGTCTCACTGATTAACACTGAACACTATGGGAGTCTCACTGATTAACACTGAACCCTGTGGGAGTCTCACTGATTACCACTGAACCGTATGGGAGTCTCACTGATTAACACTGAACCCTGTGGAAGTCTCTCTGATTAACACTGAACCCTGAGGGAGTCTCACTGATTAACACTGAACCCTGTGGGAGTCTCACTTATTAACACTGAACCCTGTGGGAGTCTCACTGATAAACACTGAACCCTGTGGGAGTCTCACTGATTAACACTGAACCCTGTGGGAGTCTCTCTGATTAACACTGAACCCTGAGGGAGTCTCACTGATTAACACTGAACCCCAAGGGAGTCTCACTGATTAACACTGAACCCTGTGGGAGTCTCACTGATAAACACTGAACCCTGTGGGAGTCGCACTGATTAACACTCAACCCTGTGCGAGTCTCACTGATTAACACTGACCCCTATGGGAGTCTCACTGATTAACAATGAACCCTGTGGGAGTCTCACTGATTAACACTGAACCCAAAGACACTCATTGATTAACACTGAACCCTATGGGAGTCTCACTGATGAACACTGAACCCTATGGGAGTCTCACTGATTAAAACTGAACCCTGTGGGAGTCTCTCTGATTAACATTGAACCCTGAGGGAGTCTCACTGATTAACACTGAACCCTATGGGAGTCTCACTGATTAACAATGAACCCTGTGGGAGTCTCACTGATTAACACTGAACCCTATGGGAGTCTCACTGATTAACACTGAACCCTGTGGGAGTCTCACTGATTAACACTGAACCCTAAGACACTCTCATTGATTAACACTGAACCCTATAGGAGTCTCACTGATGAACACTGAACCCTATGGGAGTCTCACTGATTAACACTGAACCCGGTGGGAGTCTCTCTGATTAACACTGAACCCTGGAGGAGTCTCACTGATTAACACTGAACCCTATGGGAGTCTCACTGATTAACACTGAACCCTGTGGGAGTCTCACTGATTAACATTGAACCCTAAGACACTCTCATTGATTAACACTGAACCCTATGGGAGTCTCACTGTTTAACACTGAAAACTATTTGAGTCTCTGATTAACACCGAACCCTATGGGAGTCTCACTGATTAACACTGGACCCTATGGGAGTCTCACTGATTAACAATGAACCCTATGGGAATGTCACTGATTACTGAACCCTGTGGGAGTCTCACTGAATAACACTGATCCATGTGGGAGTCTCACTGATTAACAATGAACCCCGTGGGAGTCTCACTGATTAACACTGAACCCTATGGGAGTCTCACTGATTAACACTGAACCCTGTGGGAGTCTCACTGATTAACACTGAACCGTATGGGAGTCTCACTGATTAACACAGAACCCTGTGGGAGTATCTCTGATTAACACTGAACCCTGAGGGAGTCTCACTGATTAACACTGAACCCTATGGGAGTCTCACTGATTAACACTGAACCCTGTGGGAGTCTCACTGATAAACACTGAACCCTGTGGGAGTCTCACTGATTAACATTGAACCCTGTGGGAGTCTCTCTGATTAACACTGAACCCTGGGGGAGTCTCACTGATTAACACTGAACCCTATGGGAGTCTCACTGATTAACACTGAACCCTGTGGGAGTCTCACTGATAAACACTGAACCCTGTGGGAGTCTCACTGATTAACACTCAACCCTGTGCGAGTCTCACTGATTAACACTGAACCCTATGGGAATCTCACTGATTACTGAACGCTGTGGGAGTCTCACTGAATAACACTGAACCCTGTGGGAGTCTCACTGATTAAAACTGAACCCTGTGGGAGTCTCATTGATTAACACTGAACCCTTTGGGAGTCTCACTGATTAACACTGAACCCTATGGGAGTCTCACTGATTAACACTGAACCCTGTGGGAGTTTCACTGATTAACACTGAACCCTATGGGAGTCTCAGTGATAAACACTCAACCCTGTGGGAGTCTCACTGATTAACACTCAACCCTGTGGGAGTCTCACTGATTAACACTGAACCCTGTGGGAGTCTCACTGATGAACCCTGCACCCTGTGGGAGTCTCAATGATTAACACTGAACCCTATCGGAGTCTCACTGATTAACACTGAACCCTATGGAAGTCTCACTGATTAACACTGAACACTGTGGGAGTCTACTGAATAACACTGAACCCTATGGGAGTCTCGCTGATTAACACTGAACCCTGTGGGAGTCTCACTGATTAACAATGAACCCTGTGGGAGTCTCACTGATTAACACTGAACCCTATGGGAGTCTCACTGATTAACACTGAACCCTGTGGGAGTCTCACTGATTAACACTGAACCCTGTGGGAGTCTCACTGATTAACACTGAACCCTAAGACACTCTCATTGATTAACACTGAACCCTATGGGAGTCTCACTGTTTAACACTGAAAACTATTTGAGTCTCTGATTAACACCGAACCCTATGGGAGTCTCACTGATTAACACTGGACCCTATGGGAGTCTCACTGATTAACAATGAACCCTATGGGAATGTCACTGATTACTGAACCCTGTGGGAGTCTCACTGAATAACACTGAACCCTGTGGGAGTCTCACTGATTAACAATGAACCCCATGGGAGTCTCACTGATTAACACTGAACCCTATGGGAGTCACACTGATTAACACTGAACCCTGTGGGAGTCTCACTGATTAACAATGAACCGTATGGGAGTCTCACTGATTAACACAGAACCCTGTGGGAGTCTCTCTGATTAACACTGAACCCTGTGGGAGTCTCACTGATAAACACTGAACCCTGTGGGAGTCTCACTGATTAACACTGAACCCTGTGGGAGTCTCTCTGATTAACACTGAACCCTGGGGGAGTCTCACTGATTAACACTGAACCCTATGGGATTCTCACTGATTAACACTGAACCCTGTGGGAGTCTCACTGATAAACACTGAACCCTGTGGGAGTCTCACTGATTAACACTCAACCCTGTGCGAGTCTCACTGATTAACACTGAACCCTATGGGAATCTCACTGATTAGTGAACGCTGTGGGAGTCTCACTGAATAACACTGAACCCTGTGGGAGTCTCACTGATTAAAATTGAACCCTGTGGGAGTCTCATTGATTAACACTGAACCCTTTGGGAGTCTCACTGATTAACACTGAACCCTATGGGAGTCTCACTGATTAACACTGACCCCTGTGGGAGTTTCACTGATTAACACTGAACCCTATGGGAGTCTCAGTGATAACCACTCAACCCTGTGGGAGTCTCACTGATTAACACTCAACCCTGTGGGAGTCTCACTGATTAACACTGAACCCTGTGGGAGTCTCACTGATGAACCCTGCACCCTGTGGGAGTCTCAATGATTAACACTGAACCCTATCGGAGTCTCACTGATTAACACTGAACACTATGGAAGTCTCACTGATTAACACTGAACCCTGTGGGAGTCTCACTGATTAACACTGAACCCGGTGGGAGTCTCTCTGATTAACACTGAACACTGAGGGAGTCTCACTGATTAACACTGAACCCTATGGGAGTCTCACTGATTAACACTGAACCCTGTGGGAGTCTCACTGATTAACACTGAACCCGGTGGGAGTCTCTCTGATTAACACTGAACCCTGAGGGAGTCTCACTGATTAACACTGATCCCTATGGGAGTCTCACTGATTAACACTGAACCCTGTGGGAGTCTCACTGATTAACACTGAACCCTAAGACACTCTCATTGATTAACACTGAACCCTATGGGAGTCTCACTGTTTAACACTGAAAACTATTTGAGTCTCTGATTAACACCGAACCCTATGGGAGTCTCACTGATTAACACTGGACCCTATGGGAGTCTCACTGATTAACAATGAACCCTATGGGAATGTCACTGATTACTGATCCCTGTGGGAGTCTCACTGAATAACACTGAACCCTGTAGGAGTCTCACTGATTAACAATGAACCCCGTGGGAGTCTCACTGATTACCACTGAACCGTATGGGAGTCTCACTGATTAACACTGAACCCTGTGGGAGTCTCTCTGATTAACACTGAACCCTGTGGGAGTCTCAATGATTAACACTGAACCCTATCGGAGTCTCACTGATTAACACTGAACACTATGGAAGTCTCACTGATTAACACTGAACCCTGTGGGAGTCTCACTGATTAACACTGAACCCGGTGGGAGTCTCTCTGATTAACACTGAACACTGAGGGAGTCTCACTGATTAACACTGAACCCTATGGGAGTCTCACTGATTAACACTGAACCCTGTGGGAGTCTCACTGATTAACACTGAACCCGGTGGGAGTCTCTCTGATTAACACTGAACCCTGAGGGAGTCTCACTGATTAACACTGAACCCTATGGGAGTCTCACTGATTAACACTGAACCCTGTGGGAGTCTCACTGATTAACACTGAACCCTAAGACACTCTCAATGATTAACACTGAACCCTATGGGAGTCTCACTGTTTAACACTGAAAACTATTTGAGTCTCTGATTAACACCGAACCCTATGGGAGTCTCACTGATTAACACTGGACCCTATGGGAGTCTCACTGATTAACAATGAACCCTATGGGAATGTCACTGATTACTGAACCCTGTGGGAGTCTCACTGAATAACACTGAACCCTGTAGGAGTCTCACTGATTAACAATGAACCCCGTGGGAGTCTCACTGATTACCACTGAACCGTATGGGAGTCTCACTGATTAACACTGAACCCTGTGGGAGTCTCTCTGATTAACACTGAACCCTGAGGGAGTCTCACTGATTAACACTGAACCCTATGGGAGTCTCACTGATTAACACTGAACCCTGTGGGAGTCTCACTGATAAACACTGAACCCTGTGGGAGTCTCACTGATTAACACTGAACCCTGTGGGAGTCTCTCTGATTAACACTGAACCCTGAGGGAGTCTCACTGATTAACACTGAACCCCATGGGAGTCTCACTGATTAACACTGAACCCTGTGGGAGTCTCACTGATAAACACTGAACCCTGTGGGAGTCTCACTGATTAACACTCAACCCTGTGCGAGTCTCACTGATTAACACTGACCCCTATGGGAGTCTCAATGATTAACACTGAACCCTGTGGGAGTCTCACTGATTAACACTGAACCCAAAGACACTCATTGATTAACACTGAACCCTATGGGAGTCTCACTGATGAACACTGAACCCTATGGGAGTCTCACTGATTAACACTGAACCCTGTGGGAGTCTCTCTGATTAACACTGAACCCTGAGGGAGTCTCACTGATTAACACTGAACCCTATGGGAGTCTCACTGATTAACAATGAACCCTGTGGGAGTCTCACTGATTAACAATGAACCGTATGGGAGTCTCACTGATTAACACAGAACCCTGTGGGAGTCTCTCTGATTAACACTGAACCCTGAGGGAGTCTCACTGATTAACACTGAACCCTATGGGAGTCTCACTGATTAACACTGAACCCTGTGGGAGTCTCACTGATAAACACTGAACCCTGTGGGAGTCTCACTGATTAACACTGAACCCTGTGGGAGTCTCTCTGATTAACACTGAACCCTGGGGGAGTCTCACTGATTACCACTGAACCCTATGGGAGTCTCACTGATTAACACTGAACCCTGTGGGAGTCTCACTGATAAACACTGAACCCTGTGGGAGTCTCACTGATTAACACTCAACGCTGTGCGAGTCTCACTGATTAACACTGAACCCTATGGGAATCTCACTGATTACTGAACGCTGTGGGAGTCTCACTGAATAACACTGAACCCTGTGGGAGTCTCACTGATTAAAACTGAACCCTGTGGGAGTCTCATTGATTAACACTGAACCCTTTGGGAGTCTCACTGATTAACACTGAACCCTATGGGAGTCTCACTGATTAACACTGACCCCTGTGGGAGTTTCACTGATTAACACTGAACCCTATGGGAGTCTCAGTGATAAACACTCAACCCTGTGGGAGTCTCACTGATTAACACTCAACCCTGTGGGAGTCTCACTGATTAACACTGAACCCGGTGGGAGTCTCACTGATGAACCCTGCACCCTGTGGGAGTCTCACTGATTAACACTGAACCCTATGGGAGTCTCACTGATTAACACTGAACCCTGTGGGAGTCTCACTGATTAACACTGAACCCTGTGGGAGTCTCACTGATAAACACTGAACCCTGTGGGAGTCTCACTGATTAACACTCAACGCTGTGCGAGTCTCACTGATTAACACTGAACCCTATGGGAATCTCACTGATTACTGAACGCTGTGGGAGTCTCACTGAATAACACTGAACCCTGTGGGAGTCTCACTGATTAAAACTGAACCCTGTGGGAGTCTCATTGATTAACACTGAACCCTTTGGGAGTCTCACTGATTAACACTGAACCCTATGGGAGTCTCACTGATTAACACTGACCCCTGTGGGAGTTTCACTGATTAACACTGAACCCTATGGGAGTCTCAGTGATAAACACTCAACCCTGTGGGAGTCTCACTGATTAACACTCAACCCTGTGGGAGTCTCACTGATTAACACTGAACCCGGTGGGAGTCTCTCTGATTAACACTGAACCCTGAGGGAGTCTCACTGATTAACACTGAACCCTATGGGAGTCTCACTGATTAACACTGAACCCTGTGGGAGTCTCACTGATTAACACTGAACCCTAAGACACTCTCAATGATTAACACTGAACCCTATGGGAGTCTCACTGTTTAACACTGAAAACTATTTGAGTCTCTGATTAACACCGAACCCTATGGGAGTCTCACTGATTAACACTGGACCCTATGGGAGTCTCACTGATTAACAATGAACCCTATGGGAATGTCACTGATTACTGAACCCTGTGGGAGTCTCACTGAATAACACTGAACCCTGTAGGAGTCTCACTGATTAACAATGAACCCCGTGGGAGTCTCACTGATTACCACTGAACCGTATGGGAGTCTCACTGATTAACACTGAACCCTGTGGGAGTCTCTCTGATTAACACTGAACCCTGAGGGAGTCTCACTGATTAACACTGAACCCTATGGGAGTCTCACTGATTAACACTGAACCCTGTGGGAGTCTCACTGATAAACACTGAACCCTGTGGGAGTCTCACTGATTAACACTGAACCCTGTGGGAGTCTCTCTGATTAACACTGAACCCTGAGGGAGTCTCACTGATTAACACTGAACCCCATGGGAGTCTCACTGATTAACACTGAACCCTGTGGGAGTCTCACTGATAAACACTGAACCCTGTGGGAGTCTCACTGATTAACACTCAACCCTGTGCGAGTCTCACTGATTAACACTGACCCCTATGGGAGTCTCACTGATTAACACTGAACCCTGTGGGAGTCTCACTGATTAACACTGAACCCAAAGACACTCATTGATTAACACTGAACCCTATGGGAGTCTCACTGATGAACACTGAACCCTATGGGAGTCTCACTGATTAACACTGAACCCTGTGGGAGTCTCTCTGATTAACACTGAACCCTGAGGGAGTCTCACTGATTAACACTGAACCCTATGGGAGTCTCACTGATTAACAATGAACCCTGTGGGAGTCTCACTGATTAACAATGAACCGTATGGGAGTCTCACTGATTAACACAGAACCCTGTGGGAGTCTCTCTGATTAACACTGAACCCTGAGGGAGTCTCACTGATTAACACTGAACCCTATGGGAGTCTCACTGATTAACACTGAACCCTGTGGGAGTCTCACTGATAAACACTGAACCCTGTGGGAGTCTCACTGATTAACACTGAACCCTGTGGGAGTCTCTCTGATTAACACTGAACCCTGGGGGAGTCTCACTGATTACCACTGAACCCTATGGGAGTCTCACTGATTAACACTGAACCCTGTGGGAGTCTCACTGATAAACACTGAACCCTGTGGGAGTCTCACTGATTAACACTCAACGCTGTGCGAGTCTCACTGATTAACACTGAACCCTATGGGAATCTCACTGATTACTGAACGCTGTGGGAGTCTCACTGAATAACACTGAACCCTGTGGGAGTCTCACTGATTAAAACTGAACCCTGTGGGAGTCTCATTGATTAACACTGAACCCTTTGGGAGTCTCACTGATTAACACTGAACCCTATGGGAGTCTCACTGATTAACACTGACCCCTGTGGGAGTTTCACTGATTAACACTGAACCCTATGGGAGTCTCAGTGATAAACACTCAACCCTGTGGGAGTCTCACTGATTAACACTCAACCCTGTGGGAGTCTCACTGATTAACACTGAACCCTGTGGGAGTCTCACTGATGAACCCTGCACCCTGTGGGAGTCTCAATGATTAACACTGAACCCTATCGGAGTCTCACTGATTAACACTGAACACTATGGAAGTCTCACTGATTAACACTGAACCCTGTGGGAGTCTCACTGATTAACACTGAACCCGGTGGGAGTCTCTCTGATTAACACTGAACCCTGAGGGAGTCTCACTGATTAACACTGAACCCTATGGGAGTCTCACTGATTAACACTGAACCCTGTGGGAGTCTCACTGATTAACACTGAACCCGGTGGGAGTCTCTCTGATTAACACTGAACCCTGAGGGAGTCTCACTGATTAACACTGAACCCTATGGGAGTCTCACTGATTAACACTGAACCCTGTGGGAGTCTCACTGATTAACACTGAACCCTAAGACACTCTCATTGATTAACACTGAACCCTATGGGAGTCTCACTGTTTAACACTGAAAACTATTTGAGTCTCTGATTAACACCGAACCCTATGGGAGTCTCACTGATTAACACTGGACCCTATGGGAGTCTCACTGATTAACAATGAACCCTATGTGAATGTCACTGAATACTGAACCCTGTGGGAGTCTCACTGAATAACACTGAACCCTGTGGGAGTCTGACTGATTAACAATGAACCCCGTGGGAGTCTCACTGATTAACACTGAACCCTATGGGAGTCTCACTGATTAACACTGAACCCTGTGGGAGTCTCATTGATTAACACTGAACCCTTTGGGAGTCTCACTGATTACTGAACGCTGTGGGAGTCTCACTGAATAACACTGAACCCTGTGGGAGTCTCACTGATTAAAACTGAACCCTGTGGGAGTCTCATTGATTAACACTGAACCCTTTGGGAGTCTCACTGATTAACACTGAACCCTATGGGAGTCTCACTGATTAACACTGAACCCTGTGGGAGTTTCACTGATTAACACTGAACCCTATGGGAGTCTCAGTGATAAACACTCAACCCTGTGGGAGTCTCACTGATTAACACTCAACCCTGTGGGAGTCTCACTGATTAACACTTAACCCTGTGGGAGTCTCACTGATGAACCCTGCACCCTGTGGGAGTCTCAATGATTAACACTGAACCCTATCGGAGTCTCACTGATTAACACTGAACACTATGGAAGTCTCACTGATTAACACTGAACCCTGTGGGAGTCTCACTGATTAACACTGAACCCGGTGGGAGTCTCTCTGATTAACACTGAACACTGAGGGAGTCTCACTGATTAACACTGAACCCTATGGGAGTCTCACTGATTAACACTGAACCCTGTGGGAGTCTCACTGATTAACACTGAACCCGGTGGGAGTCTCTCTGATTAACACTGAACCCTGAGGGAGTCTCACTGATTAACACTGAACCCTATGGGAGTCTCACTGATTAACACTGAACCCTGTGGGAGTCTCACTGATAAACACTGAACCCTGTGGGAGTCTCACTGTTTAACACTGAAAACTATTTGAGTCTCTGATTAACACCGAACCCTATGGGAGTCTCACTGATTAACACTGGACCCTATGGGAGTCTCACTGATTAACAATGAACCCTATGGGAATGTCACTGATTACTGAACCCTGTGGGAGTCTCACTGAATAACACTGATCCCTGTGGGAGTCTCACTGATTAACAATGAAGCCCGTGGGAGTCTCACTGATTAACACTGAACAATATGGGAGTCTCACTGATTGACACTGAACCCTGTGGGAGTCTCACTGATTAACACTGAACCGTATGGGAGTCTCACTGATTAACACAGAACCCTGTGGGAGTCTCTCTGATTAACACTGAACCCCATGGGAGTCTCACTGATTAACACTGAACCCTGTGGGAGTCTCACTGATAAACACGGAACCCTGTGGGAGTCTCACTGATTAACACTGAACCCTGTGGGAGTCTCTCTGATTAACACTGAACCCTGGGGGAGTCTCACTGATTACCACTGAACCCTATGGGAGTCTCACTGATTAACACTGAACCCTGTGGGAGTCTCACTGATAAACACTGAACCCTGTGGGAGTCTCACTGATTAACACTCAACGCTGTGCGAGTCTCACTGATTAACACTGAACCCTATGGGAATCTCACTGATTACTGAACGCTGTGGGAGTCTCACTGAATAACACTGAACCCTGTGGGAGTCTCACTGATTAAAACTGAACCCTGTGGGAGTCTCATTGATTAACACTGAACCCTTTGGGAGTCTCACTGATTAACACTGAACCCTATGGGAGTCTCACTGATTAACACTGACCCCTGTGGGAGTTTCACTGATTAACACTGAACCCTATGGGAGTCTCAGTGATAAACACTCAACCCTGTGGGAGTCTCACTGATTAACACTCAACCCTGTGGGAGTCTCACTGATTAACACTGAACCCTGTGGGAGTCTCACTGATGAACCCTGCACCCTGTGGGAGTCTCAATGATTAACACTGAACCCTATCGGAGTCTCACTGATTAACACTGAACACTATGGAAGTCTCACTGATTAACACTGAACCCTGTGGGAGTCTCACTGATTAACACTGAACCCGGTGGGAGTCTCTCTGATTAACACTGAACCCTGAGGGAGTCTCACTGATTAACACTGAACCCTATGGGAGTCTCACTGATTAACACTGAACCCTGTGGGAGTCTCACTGATTAACACTGAACCCGGTGGGAGTCTCTCTGATTAACACTGAACCCTGAGGGAGTCTCACTGATTAACACTGAACCCTATGGGAGTCTCACTGATTAACACTGAACCCTGTGGGAGTCTCACTGATTAACACTGAACCCTAAGACACTCTCATTGATTAACACTGAACCCTATGGGAGTCTCACTGTTTAACACTGAAAACTATTTGAGTCTCTGATTAACACCGAACCCTATGGGAGTCTCACTGATTAACACTGGACCCTATGGGAGTCTCACTGATTAACAATGAACCCTATGTGAATGTCACTGAATACTGAACCCTGTGGGAGTCTCACTGAATAACACTGAACCCTGTGGGAGTCTGACTGATTAACAATGAACCCCGTGGGAGTCTCACTGATTAACACTGAACCCTATGGGAGTCTCACTGATTAACACTGAACCCTGTGGGAGTCTCATTGATTAACACTGAACCCTTTGGGAGTCTCACTGATTACTGAACGCTGTGGGAGTCTCACTGAATAACACTGAACCCTGTGGGAGTCTCACTGATTAAAACTGAACCCTGTGGGAGTCTCATTGATTAACACTGAACCCTTTGGGAGTCTCACTGATTAACACTGAACCCTATGGGAGTCTCACTGATTAACACTGAACCCTGTGGGAGTTTCACTGATTAACACTGAACCCTATGGGAGTCTCAGTGATAAACACTCAACCCTGTGGGAGTCTCACTGATTAACACTCAACCCTGTGGGAGTCTCACTGATTAACACTTAACCCTGTGGGAGTCTCACTGATGAACCCTGCACCCTGTGGGAGTCTCAATGATTAACACTGAACCCTATCGGAGTCTCACTGATTAACACTGAACACTATGGAAGTCTCACTGATTAACACTGAACCCTGTGGGAGTCTCACTGATTAACACTGAACCCGGTGGGAGTCTCTCTGATTAACACTGAACACTGAGGGAGTCTCACTGATTAACACTGAACCCTATGGGAGTCTCACTGATTAACACTGAACCCTGTGGGAGTCTCACTGATTAACACTGAACCCGGTGGGAGTCTCTCTGATTAACACTGAACCCTGAGGGAGTCTCACTGATTAACACTGAACCCTATGGGAGTCTCACTGATTAACACTGAACCCTGTGGGAGTCTCACTGATTAACACTGAACCCTAAGACACTCTCATTGATTAACACTGAACCCTATGGGAGTCTCACTGTTTAACACTGAAAACTATTTGAGTCTCTGATTAACACCAAACCCTATGGGAGTCTCACTGATTAACACTGGACCCTATGGGAGTCTCACTGATTAACAATGAACCCTATGGGAATGTCACTGATTACTGAACCCTGTGGGAGTCTCACTGAATAACACTGAACCCTGTAGGAGTCTCACTGATTAACAATGAACCCCGTGGGAGTCTCACTGATTACCACTGAACCGTATGGGAGTCTCACTGATTAACACTGAACCCTGTGGGAGTCTCTCTGATTAACACTGAACCCTGAGGGAGTCTCACTGATTAACACTGAACCCTATGGGAGTCTCACTGATTAACACTGAACCCTGTGGGAGTCTCACTGATAAACACTGAACCCTGTGGGAGTCTCACTGATTAACACTGAACCCTGTGGGAGTCTCTCTGATTAACACTGAACCCTGAGGGAGTCTCACTGATTAACACTGAACCCCATGGGAGTCTCACTGATTAACACTGAACCCTGTGGGAGTCTCACTGATAAACACTGAACCCTGTGGGAGTCTCACTGATTAACACTCAACCCTGTGCGAGTCTCACTGATTAACACTGACCCCTATGGGAGTCTCACTGATTAACACTGAACCCTGTGGGAGTCTCACTGATTAACACTGAACCCAAAGACACTCATTGATTAACAGTGAACCCTATGGGAGTCTCACTGATGAACACTGAACCCTATGGGAGTCTCACTGATTAACACTGAACCCTGTGGGGGTCTCTCTGATTAACACTGAACCCTGAGGGAGTCTCACTGATTAACACTGAACCCTATGGGAGTCTCACTGATTAACAATGAACCCTGTGGGAGTCTCACTGATTAACAATGAACCGTATGGGAGTCTCACTGATTAACACAGAACCCTGTGGGAGTCTCTCTGATTAACACTGAACCCTGAGGGAGTCTCACTGATTAACACTGAACCCTATGGGAGTCTCACTGATTAACACTGAACCCTGTGGGAGTCTCACTGATAAACACTGAACCCTGTGGGAGTCTCACTGATTAACACTGAACCCTGTGGGAGTCTCTCTGATTAACACTGAACCCTGGGGGAGTCTCACTGATTACCACTGAACCCTATGGGAGTCTCACTGATTAACACTGAACCCTGTGGGAGTCTCACTGATAAACACTGAACCCTGTGGGAGTCTCACTGATTAACACTCAACGCTGTGCGAGTCTCACTGATTAACACTGAACCCTATGGGAATCTCACTGATTACTGAACGCTGTGGGAGTCTCACTGAATAACACTGAACCCTGTGGGAGTCTCACTGATTAAAACTGAACCCTGTGGGAGTCTCATTGATTAACACTGAACCCTTTGGGAGTCTCACTGATTAACACTGAACCCTATGGGAGTCTCACTGATTAACACTGACCCCTGTGGAAATTTCACTGATTAACACTGAACCCTATGGGAGTCTCAGTGATAAACACTCAACCCTGTGGGAGTCTCACTGATTAACACTCAACCCTGTGGGAGTCTCACTGATTAACACTGAACCCTGTGGGAGTCTCACTGATGAACCCTGCACCCTGTGGGAGTCTCAATGATTAACACTGAACCCTGAGGGAGTCTCACTGATTAACACTGAACCCTATGGGAGTCTCACTGATTAACACTGAACCCTGTGGGAGTCTCACTGATTAACACTGAACCCTAAGACACTCTCATTGATTAACACCGAACCCTATGGGAGTCTCACTGTTTAACACTGAAAACTATTTGAGTCTCTGATTAACACCGAACCCTATGGGAGTCTCACTGATTAACACTGGACCCTATGGGAGTCTCACTGATTAACAATGAACCCTATGTGAATGTCACTGATTACTGAACCCTGTGGGAGTCTCACTGAATAACACTGAACCCTGTGGGAGTCTGACTGATTAACAATGAACCCCGTGGGAGTCTCACTGATTAACACTGAACCCTATGGGAGTCTCACTGATTAACACTGAACCCTGTGGGAGTCTCATTGATTAACACTGAACCCTTTGGGAGTCTCACTGATTACTGAACGCTGTGGGAGTCTCACTGAATAACACTGAACCCTGTGGGAGTCTCACTGATTAAAACTGAACCCTGTGGGAGTCTCATTGATTAACACTGAACCCTTTGGGAGTCTCACTGATTAACACTGAACCCTATGGGAGTCTCACTGATTAACACTGAACCCTGTGGGAGTTTCACTGATTAACACTGAACCCTATGGGAGTCTCAGTGATAAACACTCAACCCTGTGGGAGTCTCACTGATTAACACTCAACCCTGTGGGAGTCTCACTGATTAACACTGAACCCTGTGGGAGTCTCACTGATGAACCCTGCACCCTGTGGGAGTCTCAATGATTAACACTGAACCCTATCGGAGTCTTACTGATTAACACTGAACACTATGGAAGTCTCACTGATTAACACTGAACCCTGTGGGAGTCTCACTGATTAACACTGAACCCGGTGGGAGTCTCTCTGATTAACACTGAACCCTGAGGGAGTCTCACTGATTAACACTGAACCCTATGGGAGTCTCACTGATTAACACTGAACCCTGTGGGAGTCTCACTGATTAACACTGAACCCGGTGGGAGTCTCTCTGATTAACACTGAACCCTGAGGGAGTCTCACTGATTAACACTGAACCCTATGGGAGTCTCACTGATTAACACTGAACCCTGTGGGAGTCTCACTGATTAACACTGAACCCTAAGACACTCTC
The DNA here is from genome assembly GCF_048934315.1 of Petromyzon marinus. Taxonomy (NCBI): domain Eukaryota; kingdom Metazoa; phylum Chordata; class Hyperoartia; order Petromyzontiformes; family Petromyzontidae; genus Petromyzon; species Petromyzon marinus. The sequence goes on from NW_027422625.1 coordinate 2,492,609, forward strand.
ATTGATTAACACTGAACCCTATGGGAGTCTCACTGTTTAACACTGAAAACTATTTGAGTCTCTGATTAACACCGAACCCTATGGGAGTCTCACTGATTAACACTGGACCCTATGGGAGTCTCACTGATTAACAATGAACCCTATGTGAATGTCACTGATTACTGAACCCTGTGGGAGTCTCACTGAATAACACTGAACCCTGTGGGAGTCTGACTGATTAACAATGAACCCCGTGGTAGTCTCACTGATTAACACTGAACCCTATGGGAGTCTCACTGATTAACACTGAACCCTGTGGGAGTCTCACTGATTACCACTGAACCGTATGGGAGTCTCACTGATTAACACTGAACCCTGTGGGAGTCTCTCTGATTAACACTGAACCCTGAGGGAGTCTCACTGATTAACACTGAACCCTATGGGAGTCTCACTGATTAACACTGAACCCTGTGGGAGTCTCACTGATAAACACTGAACCCTGTGGGAGTCTCACTGATTAACACTGAACCCTGTGGGAGTCTCTCTGATTAACACTGAACCCTGAGGGAGTCTCACTGATTAACACTGAACCCCAAGGGAGTCTCACTGATTAACACTGAACCCTGTGGGAGTCTCACTGATAAACACTGAACCCTGTGGGAGTCTCACTGATTAACACTCAACCCTGTGCGAGTCTCACTGATTAACACTGACCCCTATGGGAGTCTCACTGATTAACAATGAACCCTGTGGGAGTCTCACTGATTAACACTGAACCCAAAGACACTCATTGATTAACACTGAACCCTATGGGAGTCTCACTGATGAACACTGAACCCTATGGGAGTCTCACTGATTAACACTGAACCCTGTGGGAGTCTCTCTGATTAACACTGAACCCTGAGGGAGTCTCACTGATTAACACTGAACCCTATGGGAGTCTCACTGATTAACAATGAACCCTGTGGGAGTCTCACTGATTAACACTGAACCCTATGGGAGTCTCACTGATTAACACTGAACCCTGTGGGAGTCTCACTGATTAACACTGAACCCTAAGACACTCTCATTGATTAACACTGAACCCTATAGGAGTCTCACTGATGAACACTGAACCCTATGGGAGTCTCACTGATTAACACTGAACCCGGTGGGAGTCTCTCTGATTAACACTGAACCCTGGAGGAGTCTCACTGATTAACACTGAACCCTATGGGAGTCTCACTGATTAACTCTGAACCCTGTGGGAGTCTCACTGATTAACATTGAACCCTAAGACACTCTCATTGATTAACACTGAACCCTATGGGAGTCTCACTGTTTAACACTGAAAACTATTTGAGTCTCTGATTAACACCGAACCCTATGGGAGTCTCACTGATTAACACTGGACCCTATGGGAGTCTCACTGATTAACAATGAACCCTATGGGAATGTCACTGATTACTGAACCCTGTGGGAGTCTCACTGAATAACACTGATCCCTGTGGGAGTCTCACTGATTAACAATGAAGCCCGTGGGAGTCTCACTGATTAACACTGAACAATATGGGAGTCTCACTGATTGACACTGAACCCTGTGGGAGTCTCACTGATTAACACTGAACCGTATGGGAGTCTCACTGATTAACACAGAACCCTGTGGGAGTCTCTCTGATTAACACTGAACCCTGAGGGAGTCTCACTGATTAACACTGAACCCTATGGGAGTCTCACTGATTAACACTGAACCCTGTGGGAGTCTCACTGATAAACACTGAACCCTGTGGGAGTCTCACTGATTAACACTGAACCCTGTGGGAGTCTCTCTGATTAACACTGAACCCTGGGGGAGTCTCACTGATTAACACTGAACCCTATGGGAGTCTCACTGATTAACACTGAACCCTGTGGGAGTCTCACTGATAAACACTGAACCCTGTGGGAGTCTCACTGATTAACACTCAACCCTGTGGAGTCTCTCTGATTAACATTGAACCCTGAGGGAGTCTCACTGATTAACACTGAACCCTATGGGAGTCTCACTGATTAACACTGAACCCTGTGGGAGTCTCACTGATTAACATTGAACCCTGTGGGAGTCTCACTGATTAACACTGAACCCTGTGGGAGTCTCTCTGATTAACACTGAACCCTGGGGGAGTCTCACTGATTACCACTGAACCCTATGGGAGTCTCACTGATTAACACTGAACCCTGTGGGAGTCTCACTGATAAACACTGAACCCTGTGGGAGTCTCACTGATTAACACTCAACGCTGTGCGAGTCTCACTGATTAACACTGAACCCTATGGGAATCTCACTGATTACTGAACGCTGTGGGAGTCTCACTGAATAACACTGAACCCTGTGGGAGTCTCACTGATTAAAACTGAACCCTGTGGGAGTCTCAGTGATAAACACTCAACCCTGTGGGAGTCTCACTGATTAACACTCAACCCTGTGGGAGTCTCACTGATTAACACTGAACCCTGTGGGAGTCTCACTGATGAACCCTGCACCCTGTGGGAGTCTCAATGATTAACACTGAACCCTGAGGGAGTCTCACTGATTAACACTGAACCCTATGGGAGTCTCACTGATTAACACTGAACCCTGTGGGAGTCTCACTGATTAACACTGAACCCTAAGACACTCTCATTGATTAACACCGAACCCTATGGGAGTCTCACTGTTTAACACTGAAAACTATTTGAGTCTCTGATTAACACCGAACCCTATGGGAGTCTCACTGATTAACACTGGACCCTATGGGAGTCTCACTGATTAACAATGAACCCTATGTGAATGTCACTGATTACTGAACCCTGTGCGAGTCTCACTGAATAACACTGAACCCTGTGGGAGTCTGACTGATTAACAATGAACCCCGTGGGAGTCTCACTGATTAACACTGAACCCTATGGGAGTCTCACTGATTAACACTGAACCCTGTGGGAGTCTCATTGATTAACACTGAACCCTTTGGGAGTCTCACTGATTACTGAACGCTGTGGGAGTCTCACTGAATAACACTGAACCCTGTGGGAGTCTCACTGATTAAAACTGAACCCTGTGGGAGTCTCATTGATTAACACTGAACCCTTTGGGAGTCTCACTGATTAACACTGAACCCTATGGGAGTCTCACTGATTAACACTGAACCCTGTGGGAGTTTCACTGATTAACACTGAACCCTATGGGAGTCTCAGTGATAAACACTCAACCCTGTGGGAGTCTCACTGATTAACACTCAACCCTGTGGGAGTCTCACTGATTAACACTGAACCCTGTGGGAGTCTCACTGATGAACCCTGCACCCTGTGGGAGTCTCAATGATTAACACTGAACCCTATCGGAGTCTTACTGATTAACACTGAACACTATGGAAGTCTCACTGATTAACACTGAACCCTGTGGGAGTCTCACTGATTAACACTGAACCCGGTGGGAGTCTCTCTGATTAACACTGAACCCTGAGGGAGTCTCACTGATTAACACTGAACCCTATGGGAGTCTCACTGATTAACACTGAACCCTGTGGGAGTCTCACTGATTAACACTGAACCCGGTGGGAGTCTCTCTGATTAACACTGAACCCTGAGGGAGTCTCACTGATTAACACTGAACCCTATGGGAGTCTCACTGATTAACACTGAACCCTGTGGGAGTCTCACTGATTAACACTGAACCCTAAGACACTCTCATTGATTAACACTGAACCCTATGGGAGTCTCACTGTTTAACACTGAAAACTATTTGAGTCTCTGATTAACACCGAACCCTATGGGAGTCTCACTGATTAACACTGGACCCTATGGGAGTCTCACTGATTAACAATGAACCCTATGTGAATGTCACTGATTACTGAACCCTGTGGGAGTCTCACTGAATAACACTGAACCCTGTGGGAGTCTGACTGATTAACAATGAACCCCGTGGTAGTCTCACTGATTAACACTGAACCCTATGGGAGTCTCACTGATTAACACTGAACCCTGTGGGAGTCTCACTGATTACCACTGAACCGTATGGGAGTCTCACTGATTAACACTGAACCCTGTGGGAGTCTCTCTGATTAACACTGAACCCTGAGGGAGTCTCACTGATTAACACTGAACCCTATGGGAGTCTCACTGATTAACACTGAACCCTGTGGGAGTCTCACTGATAAACACTGAACCCTGTGGGAGTCTCACTGATTAACACTGAACCCTGTGGGAGTCTCTCTGATTAACACTGAACCCTGAGGGAGTCTCACTGATTAACACTGAACCCCAAGGGAGTCTCACTGATTAACACTGAACCCTGTGGGAGTCTCACTGATAAACACTGAACCCTGTGGGAGTCTCACTGATTAACACTCAACCCTGTGCGAGTCTCACTGATTAACACTGACCCCTATGGGAGTCTCACTGATTAACAATGAACCCTGTGGGAGTCTCACTGATTAACACTGAACCCAAAGACACTCATTGATTAACACTGAACCCTATGGGAGTCTCACTGATGAACACTGAACCCTATGGGAGTCTCACTGATTAACACTGAACCCTGTGGGAGTCTCTCTGATTAACACTGAACCCTGAGGGAGTCTCACTGATTAACACTGAACCCTATGGGAGTCTCACTGATTAACAATGAACCCTGTGGGAGTCTCACTGATTAACACTGAACCCTATGGGAGTCTCACTGATTAACACTGAACCCTGTGGGAGTCTCACTGATTAACACTGAACCCTAAGACACTCTCATTGATTAACACTGAACCCTATAGGAGTCTCACTGATGAACACTGAACCCTATGGGAGTCTCACTGATTAACACTGAACCCGGTGGGAGTCTCTCTGATTAACACTGAACCCTGGAGGAGTCTCACTGATTAACACTGAACCCTATGGGAGTCTCACTGATTAACTCTGAACCCTGTGGGAGTCTCACTGATTAACATTGAACCCTAAGACACTCTCATTGATTAACACTGAACCCTATGGGAGTCTCACTGTTTAACACTGAAAACTATTTGAGTCTCTGATTAACACCGAACCCTATGGGAGTCTCACTGATTAACACTGGACCCTATGGGAGTCTCACTGATTAACAATGAACCCTATGGGAATGTCACTGATTACTGAACCCTGTGGGAGTCTCACTGAATAACACTGATCCCTGTGGGAGTCTCACTGATTAACAATGAACCCCGTGGGAGTCTCACTGATTAACACTGAACAATATGGGAGTCTCACTGATTGACACTGAACCCTGTGGGAGTCTCACTGATTAACAGTGAACCGTATGGGAGTCTCACTGATTAACACAGAACCCTGTGGGAGTCTCTCTGATTAACACTGAACCCTGAGGGAGTCTCACTGATTAACACTGAACCCTATGGGAGTCTCACTGATTAACACTGAACCCTGTGGGAGTCTCACTGATAAACACTGAACCCTGTGGGAGTCTCACTGATTAACACTGAACCCTGTGGGAGTCTCTCTGATTAACACTGAACCCTGGGGGAGTCTCACTGATTAACACTGAACCCTATGGGAGTCTCACTGATTAACACTGAACCCTGTGGGAGTCTCACTGATAAACACTGAACCCTGTGGGAGTCTCACTGATTAACACTCAACCCTGTGGAGTCTCTCTGATTAACATTGAACCCTGAGGGAGTCTCACTGATTAACACTGAACCCTATGGGAGTCTCACTGATTAACACTGAACCCTGTGGGAGTCTCACTGATTAACATTGAACCCTAAGACACTCTCATTGATTAACACTGAACCCTATGGGAGTCTCACTGTTTAACACTGAAAACTATTTGAGTCTCTGATTAACACCGAACCCTATGGGAGTCTCACTGATTAACACTGGACCCTATGGGAGTCTCACTGATTAACAATGAACCCTATGGGAATGTCACTGATTACTGAACCCTGTGGGAGTCTCACTGAATAACACTGATCCCTGTGGGAGTCTCACTGATTAACAATGAACCCCGTGGGAGTCTCACTGATTAACACTGAACCCTATGGGAGTCTCACTGATTGACACTGAACCCTGTGGGAGTCTCACTGATTAACACTGAACCGTATGGGAGTCTCACTGATTAACACAGAACCCTGTGGGAGTCTCTCTGATTAACACTGAACCCTGAGGGAGTCTCACTGATTAACACTGAACCCTATGGGAGTCTCACTGATTAACACTGAACCCTGTGGGAGTCTCACTGATAAACACTGAACCCTGTGGGAGTCTCACTGATTAACACTGAACCCTGTGGGAGTCTCTCTGATTAACACTGAACCCTGGGGGAGTCTCACTGATTAACACTGAACCCTATGGGAGTCTCACTGATTAACACTGAACCCTGTGGGAGTCTCACTGATAAACACTGAACCCTGTGGGAGTCTCACTGATTAACACTCAACCCTGTGGAGTCTCTCTGATTAACATTGAACCCTGAGGGAGTCTCACTGATTAACACTGAACCCTATGGGAGTCTCACTGATTAACACTGAACCCTGTGGGAGTCTCACTGATTAACAATGAACCCCGTAGGAGTATCACTGATTAACACTGAACCCTATGGGAGTCTCACTGATTAACACTGAATCCTGTGGGAGTCTCACTGATTAACACTGAACCCTAAGACACTCTCAATGATTAACATTGAACCCTGTGGGAGTCTACTGAATAACACTGAACCCTATGGGAGTCTCGCTGATTAACACTGAACCCTGTGGGAGTCTCACTGATTAACACTGAATGCTGTGGGAGTCTCTCTGATTAACACTGAACCCTGAGGGAGTCTCACTGATTAACACTGAACCCTATGGGAGTCTCACTGATTAACACTTAACCCTGTGGGAGTCTCACTGATAAACACTGAACCCTGTGGGAGTCTCACTGATTAACACTCAACCCTGTGCGAGTCTCACTGATTAACACTGAACCCTGTGGGAGTCTCACTGATGAACCGTGAACCCTATGGGAGTCTCACTGATTAACACTGAACCCTATGGGAGTCTCACTGATTAACACCGAACCCTATGGGAGTCTCACTGATTAACACTGGACCCTATGGGAGTCTCACTGATTAACAATGAACCCTATGGGAATCTCACTGATTACTGAACTCTGTGGGAGTCTCACTGAATAACACTGCACCCTGTGGGAGTCTCACTGATTAAAACTGAACCCTGTGGGAGTCTCACTGATTAACACTGAACCCTATGGGAGACTCAGTGATAAACACTGAACCCTGTGGGAGTCTCACTGATTAACACTCAACCCTGTGGGAGTCTCACTGATTAACACTGAACCCTGTGGGAGTCTCACTGATGAACCCTGCACCCTGTGGGAGTCTCAATGATTAACACTGAACCCTATCGGAGTCTCACTGATTAACACTGAACCCTATGGAAGTCTCACTGATTAACACTGAACCCTGTGGGAGTCTCACTGATTAACACTGAACCCTAAGACACTCTCATTGATTAACACTGAACCCTATGGGAGTCTCACTGATGAACACTGAACCCTATGGGAGTCTCACTGATTAACACTGAACCCTGTGGGAGTCTCTCTGATTAACATTGAACCCTGAGGGAGTCTCACTGATGAACACTGAACCCTATGGGAGTCTCACTGATTAACACTGAACCCAGTGGGAGTCTCTCTGATTAACACTGAACCCTGGAGGAGTCTCACTGATTAACACTGAACCCTATGGGAGTCTCACTGATGAACACTGAACCCTATGGGAGTCTCACTGATTAACACTGAACCCTGTGGGAGTCTCTCTGATTAACATTGAACCCTGAGGGAGTCTCACTGATGAACACTGAACCCTATGGGAGTCTCACTGATTAACACTGAACCCAGTGGGAGTCTCTCTGATTAACACTGAACCCTGGAGGAGTCTCACTGATTAACACTGAACCCTATGGGAGTCTCACTGATTAACACTGAACCCTGTGGGAGTCTCACTGATTAACACTGAACCCTAAGACACTCTCATTGATTAACACTGAACCCTATGGGAGTCTCTCTGATTAACACTGAACCCTGTGGGAGTCTCTCTGATTAACACTGAACCCTATGGGAGTCTCACTGATTAACACTGAACCCTGTGGGAGTCTCACTGATTAACACTAAACCCTGTGGGAGTCTCACTGATAAAGACTGAACCCTGTGGGAGTCTCTGTGATTAACACTGAACCCTGTGGGAGTCTCAATGATTAACACTGAACCCTGTGGGAGACTCTCTGATTAACACTGAACCCTGAGGGAGTCTCACTGATTAACACTGAACCCTATGGGAGTCTCACTGATTAACACTGAACCCTGTGGGAGTCTCACTGATAAACACTGAACCCTGTGGGAGTCTCACTGATTAACACTCAAACCTGTGCGAGTCTCACTGATTAACACTGAACCCTGTGGGAGTCTCACTGATGAACCACGAACCCTGTGGGAGTCTCACTGATTAACACTGAACCCTATGGGAGTCTCACTGATTAACACCGAACCCTATGGGAGTCTCACTGATTAACACTGGACCCTATGGGAGTCTCACTGATTAACAACGAACCCGATGGGAATCTCACTGATTACTGAACCCTGTGGGAGTCTCACTGAATGACACTGAACCCTGTGGGAGTCTCACTGATTAAAACTGAACCCTGTGGGAGTCTCATTGATTAACACTGAACCCTTTGGAGTCTCACTGATTAACACTGAACCCTATGGGAGTCTCACTGATTAACACTGAACCCTGTGGGAGTCTCACTGATTAACACTGAACCCTATGGGAGTCTCAGTGATAAACACTGAACCCTGTGGGAGTCTCACTGATTAACACTGAACCCTGTGGGAGTCTCACTGATGAACCCTGCACCCTGTGGGAGTCTCAATGATTAACACTGAACCCTATCGGAGTCTCACTGATTAACACTGAACCCTATGGAAGTCTCACTGATTAACACTGAACCCTGTGGGAGTCTACTGAATAACACTGAACCCTATGGGAGTATCGCTGATTAACACTGAACCCTGTGGGAGTCTCACTGATTAACAATGAACCCTGTGGGAGTCTCACTGATTAACACTGAACCCTATGGGAGACTCAGTGATAAACACTGAACCCTGTGGGAGTCTCACTGATTAACACTCAACCCTGTGGGAGTCTCACTGATTAACACTGAACCCTGTGGGAGTCTCACTGATGAACCCTGCACCCTGTGGGAGTCTCAATGATTAACACTGAACCCTATCGGAGTCTCACTGATTAACACTGAACCCTATGGAAGTCTCACTGATTAACACTGAACCCTGTGGGAGTCTCACTGATTAACACTGAACCCTAAGACACTCTCATTGATTAACACTGAACCCTATGGGAGTCTCACTGATGAACACTGAACCCTATGGGAGTCTCACTGATTAACACTGAACCCTGTGGGAGTCTCTCTGATTAACATTGAACCCTGAGGGAGTCTCACTGATGAACACTGAACCCTATGGGAGTCTCACTGATTAACACTGAACCCAGTGGGAGTCTCTCTGATTAACACTGAACCCTGGAGGAGTCTCACTGATTAACACTGAACCCTATGGGAGTCTCACTGATGAACACTGAACCCTATGGGAGTCTCACTGATTAACACTGAACCCTGTGGGAGTCTCTCTGATTAACATTGAACCCTGAGGGAGTCTCACTGATGAACACTGAACCCTATGGGAGTCTCACTGATTAACACTGAACCCAGTGGGAGTCTCTCTGATTAACACTGAACCCTGGAGGAGTCTCACTGATTAACACTGAACCCTATGGGAGTCTCACTGATTAACACTGAACCCTGTGGGAGTCTCACTGATTAACACTGAACCCTAAGACACTCTCATTGATTAACACTGAACCCTATGGGAGTCTCTCTGATTAACACTGAACCCTGTGGGAGTCTCTCTGATTAACACTGAACCCTATGGGAGTCTCACTGATTAACACTGAACCCTGTGGGAGTCTCACTGATTAACACTAAACCCTGTGGGAGTCTCACTGATAAAGACTGAACCCTGTGGGAGTCTCTCTGATTAACACTGAACCCTGTGGGAGTCTCAATGATTAACACTGAACCCTGTGGGAGACTCTCTGATTAACACTGAACCCTGAGGGAGTCTCACTGATTAACACTGAACCCTATGGGAGTCTCACTGATTAACACTGAACCCTGTGGGAGTCTCACTGATAAACACTGAACCCTGTGGGAGTCTCACTGATTAACACTCAAACCTGTGCGAGTCTCACTGATTAACACTGAACCCTGTGGGAGTCTCACTGATGAACCACGAACCCTGTGGGAGTCTCACTGATTAACACTGAACCCTATGGGAGTCTCACTGATTAACACCGAACCCTATGGGAGTCTCACTGATTAACACTGGACCCTATGGGAGTCTCACTGATTAACAACGAACCCGATGGGAATCTCACTGATTACTGAACCCTGTGGGAGTCTCACTGAATGACACTGAACCCTGTGGGAGTCTCACTGATTAAAACTGAACCCTGTGGGAGTCTCATTGATTAACACTGAACCCTTTGGAGTCTCACTGATTAACACTGAACCCTATGGGAGTCTCACTGATTAACACTGAACCCTGTGGGAGTCTCACTGATTAACACTGAACCCTATGGGAGTCTCAGTGATAAACACTGAACCCTGTGGGAGTCTCACTGATTAACACTCAACCCTGTGGGAGTCTCACTGATTAACACTGAACCCTGTGGGAGTCTCACTGATGAACCCTGCACCCTGTGGGAGTCTCAATGATTAACACTGAACCCTATCGGAGTCTCACTGATTAACACTGAACCCTATGGAAGTCTCACTGATTAACACTGAACCCTGTGGGAGTCTACTGAATAACACTGAACCCTATGGGAGTATCGCTGATTAACACTGAACCCTGTGGGAGTCTCACTGATTAACAATGAACCCTGTGGGAGTCTCACTGATTAACACTGAACCCTATGGGAGTCTCACTGGTTAACACTGAACCCTGTGGGAGTCTCACTGATTAACACTGAACCCTAAGACACTCTCATTGATTAACACTGAACCCTATGGGAGTCTCACTGATGAATACTGAACCCTATGGGAGTCTCACTGATTAACACTGAACCCGGTGGGAGTCTCTCTGATTAACACTGAACCCTGAGGGAGTCTCACTGATTAACACTGAACCCTATGGGAGTCTCACTGTTTAACACTGAAAACTATTTGAGTCTCTGATTAACACCGAACCCTATGGGAGTCTCACTGATTAACACTGGACCCTATGGGAGTCTCACTGATTAACAATGAACCCTATGGGAATGTCACTGATTACTGAACCCTGTGGGAGTCTCACTGAATAACACTGAACCCTGTGGGAGTCTCACTGATTAACAATGAACCCCGTGGGAGTCTCACTGATTAACACTGAACCCTATGGGAGTCTCACTGATTAACACTGAACCCTGTGGAAGTCTCACTGATTAACACTGAACCGTATGGGAGTCTCACTGATTAACACTGAACCCTGTGGGAGTCTCTCTGATTAACACTGAAACCTGAGGGAGTCTCACTGATTAACACTGAACCCTATGGGAGTCTCACTGATTAACACTGAACCCTGTGGAAGTCTTACTGATTAACACTGAACCCTGTGGGAGTCTCACTGATTAACAATGAACCCCGTGGGAGTCTCACTGATTAACACTGCACCCTATGGGAGTCTCACTGATTAACACTGAACCCTGTGGAAGTCTCACTGATTAACACTGAACCGTATGGGAGTCTCACTGATTAACACTGAACCCTGTGGGAGTCTCTCTGATTAACACTGAACCCTGAGGGAGTCTCACTGATTAACACTGAACCCTATGGGAGTCTCACTGATTAACACTGAACCCTGTGGGAGTCTCACTGATAAACACTGAACCCTGTGGGAGTCTCACTGATTAACACTGAACCCTGTGGGAGTCTCACTGATTAACACTGAACCCTGTGGGAGTCTCACTGATAAACACTGAACCCTGTGGGAGTCTCACTGATTAACACCGAACCCTGTGGGAGTCTCTCTGATTAACACTGAACCCTGAGGGAGTCTCAATGATTAACACTGAACCCTATGGGAGTCTCACTGATTAACACTGAACCCTGTGGGAGTCTCACTGATAAACACTGAACCCTGTGGGAGTCTCACTGATTAACACTCAACCCTGTGCGAGTCTCACTGATTAACACTGAACCCTGTGGGAGTCTCACTGATGAACCCCGAACCCTGTGGGAGTCTCACTGATTAACACTGAACCCTATGGGAGTCTCACTGATTAACACCGAACCCTATGGGAGTCTCACTGATTAACACTGGACCCTATGGGAGTCTCACTGATTAACAATGAACCCTATGGGAATCTCACTGATTACTGAACCCTGTGGGAGTCTCACTGAATAACACTGAACCCTGTGGGAGTCTCACTGATTAACACTCAAACCTGTGCGAGTCTCACTGATTAACACTGAACCCTGTGGGAGTCTCACTGATGAACCACGAACCCTGTGGGAGTCTCACTGATTAACACTGAACCCTATGGGAGTCTCACTGATTAACACCGAACCCTATGGGAGTCTCACTGATTAACACTGGACCCTATGGGAGTCTCACTGATTAACAACGAACCCGATGGGAATCTCACTGATTACTGAACCCTGTGGGAGTCTCACTGAATGACACTGAACCCTGTGGGAGTCTCACTGATTAAAACTGAACCCTGTGGGAGTCTCATTGATTAACACTGAACCCTTTGGAGTCTCACTGATTAACACTGAACCCTATGGGAGTCTCACTGATTAACACTGAACCCTGTGGGAGTCTCACTGATTAACACTGAACCCTATGGGAGTCTCAGTGATAAACACTGAACCCTGTGGGAGTCTCACTGATTAACACTCAACCCTGTGGGAGTCTCACTGATTAACACTGAACCCTGTGGGAGTCTCACTGATGAACCCTGCACCCTGTGGGAGTCTCAATGATTAACACTGAACCCTATCGGAGACTCACTGATTAACACTGAACCCTATGGAAGTCTCACTGATTAACACTGAACCCTGTGGGAGTCTACTGAATAACACTGAACCCTATGGGAGTATCGCTGATTAACACTGAACCCTGTGGGAGTCTCACTGATTAACAATGAACCCTGTGGGAGTCTCACTGATTAACACTGAACCCTATGGGAGTCTCACTGGTTAACACTGAACCCTGTGGGAGTCTCACTGATTAACACTGAACCCTAAGACACTCTCATTGATTAACACTGAACCCTATGGGAGTCTCACTGATGAATACTGAACCCTATGGGAGTCTCACTGATTAACACTGAACCCGGTGGGAGTCTCTCTGATTAACACTGAACCCTGAGGGAGTCTCACTGATTAACACTGAACCCTATGGGAGTCTCACTGTTTAACACTGAAAACTATTTGAGTCTCTGATTAACACCGAACCCTATGGGAGTCTCACTGATTAACACTGGACCCTATGGGAGTCTCACTGATTAACAATGAACCCTATGGGAATGTCACTGATTACTGAACCCTGTGGGAGTCTCACTGAATAACACTGAACCCTGTGGGAGTCTCACTGATTAACAATGAACCCCGTGGGAGTCTCACTGATTAACACTGAACCCTATGGGAGTCTCACTGATTAACACTGAACCCTGTGGAAGTCTCACTGATTAACACTGAACCGTATGGGAGTCTCACTGATTAACACTGAACCCTGTGGGAGTCTCTCTGATTAACACTGAAACCTGAGGGAGTCTCACTGATTAACACTGAACCCTATGGGAGTCTCACTGATTAACACTGAACCCTGTGGAAGTCTTACTGATTAACACTGAACCCTGTGGGAGTCTCACTGATTAACAATGAACCCCGTGGGAGTCTCACTGATTAACACTGCACCCTATGGGAGTCTCACTGATTAACACTGAACCCTGTGGAAGTCTCACTGATTAACACTGAACCGTATGGGAGTCTCACTGATTAACACTGAACCCTGTGGGAGTCTCTCTGATTAACACTGAACGCTGAGGGAGTCTCACTGATTAACACTGAACCCTATGGGAGTCTCACTGATTAACACTGAACCCTGTGGGAGTCTCACTGATAAACACTGAACCCTGTGGGAGTCTCACTGATTAACACTGAACCCTGTGGGAGTCTCACTGATTAACACTGAACCCTGTGGGAGTCTCACTGATAAACACTGAACCCTGTGGGAGTCTCACTGATTAACACCGAACCCTGTGGGAGTCTCTCTGATTAACACTGAACCCTGAGGGAGTCTCAATGATTAACACTGAACCCTATGGGAGTCTCACTGATTAACACTGAACCCTGTGGGAGTCTCACTGATAAACACTGAACCCTGTGGGAGTCTCACTGATTAACACTCAACCCTGTGCGAGTCTCACTGATTAACACTGAACCCTGTGGGAGTCTCACTGATGAACCCCGAACCCTGTGGGAGTCTCACTGATTAACACTGAACCCTATGGGAGTCTCACTGATTAACACCGAACCCTATGGGAGTCTCACTGATTAACACTGGACCCTATGGGAGTCTCACTGATTAACAATGAACCCTATGGGAATCTCACTGATTACTGAACCCTGTGGGAGTCTCACTGAATAACACTGAACCCTGTGGGAGTCTCACTGATTAAAACTGAACCCTGTGGGAGTCTCATTGATTAACACTGAACCCTTTGGAGTCTCACTGATTAACACTGAACCCTATGGGAGTCTCACTGTTTAACACTGAAAACTATTTGAGTCTCTGATTAACACCGAACCCTATGGGAGTCTCACTGATTAACACTGGACCCTATGGGAGTCTCACTGATTAACAATGAACCCTATGGGAATGTCACTGATTACTGAACCCTGTGGGAGTCTCACTGAATAACACTGAACCCTGTGGGAGTCTCACTGATTAACAATGAACCCCGTGGGAGTCTCACTGATTAACACTGAACCCTATGGGAGTCTCACTGATTAACACTGAACCCTGTGGAAGTCTCACTGATTAACACTGAACCTTATGGGAGTCTCACTGATTAACACTGAACCCTGTGGGAGTCTCTCTGATTAACACTGAACCCTGAGGGAGTCTCACTGATTAACACTGAACCCTATGGGAGTCTCACTGATTAACACTGAACCCTGTGGAAGTCTTACTGATTAACACTGAACCCTGTGGGAGTCTCACTGATTAACAATGAACCCCGTGGGAGTCTCACTGATTAACACTGCACCCTATGGGAGTCTCACTGATTAACACTGAACCCTGTGGAAGTCTCACTGATTAACACTGAACCGTATGGGAGTCTCACTGATTAACACTGAACCCTGTGGGAGTCTCTCTGATTAACACTGAACCCTGAGGGAGTCTCACTGATTAACACTGAACCCTATGGGAGTCTCACTGATTAACACTGAACCCTGTGGGAGTCTCACTG
Organism: Petromyzon marinus; assembly: GCF_048934315.1. Lineage (NCBI taxonomy): Eukaryota > Metazoa > Chordata > Hyperoartia > Petromyzontiformes > Petromyzontidae > Petromyzon > Petromyzon marinus. Next base: position 2,508,153 of record NW_027422625.1, read on the forward strand.
ATAAACACTGAACCCTGTGGGAGTCTCACTGATTAACACTGAACCCTGTGGGAGTCTCACTGATTAACACTGAACCCTGTGGGAGTCTCACTGATAAACACTGAACCCTGTGGGAGTCTCACTGATTAACACTGAACCCTGTGGGAGTCTCTCTGATTAACACTGAACCCTGAGGGAGTCTCACTGATTAACACTGAACCCTATGGGAGTCTCACTGATTAACACTGAACCCTGTGGGAGTCTCACTGATAAACACTGAACCCTGTGGGAGTCTCACTGATTAACACTCAACCCTGTGGGAGTCTCACTGATTAACACTGAACCCTTTGGGAGTCTCACTGATGAACCCTGAACCCTGTGGGAGTCTCACTGATTAACACTGAACCCTGTGGGAGTCTCACTGATTAACACTGAACCCTATGGGAGTCTCACTGATTAACACTGAACCCTGTGGGAGTCTCACTGATTAACACTGAACCCTATGGGAGTCTCACTGATTAACACTGAACCCTGTGGAAGTCTCACTGATTAACACTGAACCGTATGGGAGTCTCACTGATTAACACTGAACCCTGTGGGAGTCTCTCTGATTAACACTGAACCCTGAGGGAGTCTCACTGATTAACACTGAACCCTATGGGAGTCTCACTGATTAACACTGAACCCTGTGGAAGTCTTACTGATTAACACTGAACCCTGTGGGAGTCTCACTGATTAACAATGAACCCCGTGGGAGTCTCACTGATTAACACTGCACCCTATGGGAGTCTCACTGATTAACACTGAACCCTGTGGAAGTCTCACTGATTAACACTGAACCGTATGGGAGGCTCACTGATTAACACTGAACCCTGTGGGAGTCTCTCTGATTAACACTGAACCCTGAGGGAGTCTCACTGATTAACACTGAACCCTATGGGAGTCTCACTGATTAACACTGAACCCTGTGGGAGTCTCACTGATAAACACTGAACCCTGTGGGAGTCTCACTGATTAACACTGAACCCTGTGGGAGTCTCACTGATTAACACTGAACCCTGTGGGAGTCTCACTGATAAACACTGAACCCTGTGGGAGTCTCACTGATTAACACTGAACCCTGTGGGAGTCTCTCTGATTAACACTGAACCCTGAGGGAGTCTCACTGATTAACACTGAACCCTATGGGAGTCTCACTGATTAACACTGAACCCTGTGGGAGTCTCACTGATAAACACTGAACCCTGTGGGAGTCTCACTGATTAACACTCAACCCTGTGCGAGTCTCACTGATTAACACTGAACCCTGTGGGAGTCTCACTGATGAACCCCGAACCCTGTGGGAGTCTCACTGATTAACACTGAACCCTATGGGAGTCTCACTGATTAACACCGAACCCTATGGGAGTCTCACTGATTAACACTGGACCCTATGGGAGTCTCACTGATTAACAATGAACCCTATGGGAATCTCACTGATTACTGAACCCTGTGGGAGTCTCACTGAATAACACTGAACCCTGTGGGAGTCTCACTGATTAAAACTGAACCCTGTGTGAGTCTCATTGATTAACACTGAACCCTTTGGAGTCTCACTGATTAACACTGAACCCTATGGGAGTCTCACTGTTTAACACTGAAAACTATTTGAGTCTCTGATTAACACCGAACCCTATGGGAGTCTCACTGATTAACACTGGACCCTATGGGAGTCTCACTGATTAACAATGAACCCTATGGGAATGTCACTGATTACTGAACCCTGTGGGAGTCTCACTGAATAACACTGAACCCTGTGGGAGTCTCACTGATTAACAATGAACCCCGTGGGAGTCTCACTGATTAACACTGAACCCTATGGGAGTCTCACTGATTAACACTGAACCCTGTGGAAGTCTCACTGATTAACACTGAACAGTATGGGAGTCTCACTGATTAACACTGAACCCTGTGGGAGTCTCTCTGATTAACACTGAACCCTGAGGGAGTCTCACTGATTAACACTGAACCCTATGGGAGCCTCACTGATTAACACTGAACCCTGTGGAAGTCTTACTGATTAACACTGAACCCTGTGGGAGTCTCACTGATTAACAATGAACCCCGTGGGAGTCTCACTGATTAACACTGCACCCTATGGGAGTCTCACTGATTAACACTGAACCCTGTGGAAGTCTCACTGATTAACACTGAACCGTATGGGAGTCTCACTGATTAACACTGAACCCTGTGGGAGTCTCTCTGATTAACACTGAACCCTGAGGGAGTCTCACTGATTAACACTGAACCCTATGGGAGTCTCACTGATTAACACTGAACCCTGTGGGAGTCTCACTGATAAACACTGAACCCTGTGGGAGTCTCACTGATTAACACTGAACCCTGTGGGAGTCTCACTGATTAACACTGAACCCTGTGGGAGTCTCACTGATAAACACTGAACCCTGTGGGAGTCTCACTGATTAACACTGAACCCTGTGGGAGTCTCTCTGATTAACACTGAACCCTGAGGGAGTCTCACTGATTAACACTGAACCCTATGGGAGTCTCACTGATTAACACTGAACCCTGTGGGAGTCTCACTGATAAACACTGAACCCTGTGGGAGTCTCACTGATTAACACTCAACCCTGTGCGAGTCTCACTGATTAACACTGAACCCTGTGGGAGTCTCACTGATGAACCCCGAACCCTGTGGGAGTCTCACTGATTAACACTGAACCCTATGGGAGTCTCACTGATTAACACCGAACCCTATGGGAGTCTCACTGATTAACACTGGACCCTATGGGAGTCTCACTGATTAACAATGAACCCTATGGGAATCTCACTGATTACTGAACCCTGTGGGAGTCTCACTGAATAACACTGAACCCTGTGGGAGTCTCACTGATTAAAACTGAACCCTGTGGGAGTCTCATTGATTAACACTGAACCCTTTGGAGTCTCACTGATTAACACTGAACCCTATGGGAGTCTCACTGATTAACACTGAACCCTGTGGGAGTCTCACTGATTAACACTGAACCCTATGGGAGTCTCAGTGATAAACACTGAACCCTGTGGGAGTCTCAATGATTAACACTCAACCCTGTGGGAGTCTCACTGATTAACACTGAACCCTGTGGGAGTCTCACTGATGAACCCTGCACCCTGTGGGCGTCTCAATGATTAACACTGAACCCTATCGGGTCTCACTGATTAACACTGAACCCTATGGAAGTCTCACTGATTAACACTGAACCCTGTGGGAGTCTACTGAATAACACTGAACCCTATGGGAGTATCGCTGATTAACACTGAACCCTGTGGGAGTCTCACTGATTAACACTCAACCCTGTGCGAGTCTCACTGATTAACACTGAACCCTGTGGGAGTCTCACTGATGAACCCCGAACCCTGTGGGAGTCTCACTGATTAACACTGAACCCTATGGGAGTCTCACTGATTAACACCGAACCCTATGGGAGTCTCACTGATTAACACTAGACCCTATGGGAGTCTCACTGATTAACAATGAACCCTATGGGAATCTCACTGATTACTGAACCCTGTGGGAGTCTCACTGAATAACACTGAACCCTGTGGGAGTCTCACTGATTAAAACTGAACCCTGTGGGAGTCTCATTGATTAACACTGAACCCTTTGGAGTCTCACTGATTAACACTGAACCCTATGGGAGTCTCACTGATTAACACTGAACCCTGTGGGAGTCTCACTGATTAACACTGAACCCTATGGGAGTCTCAGTGATAAACACTGAACCCTGTGGGAGTCTCACTGATTAACACTCAACCCTGTGGGAGTCTCACTGATTAACACTGAACCCTGTGGGAGTCTCACTGATGAACCCTGCACCCTGTGGGAGTCTCAATGATTAACACTGAACCCTATCGGGTCACACTGATTAACACTGAACCCTATGGAAGTCTCACTGATTAACACTGAACCCTGTGGGAGTCTACTGAATAACACTGAACCCTATGGGAGTATCGCTGATTAACACTGAACCCTGTGGGAGTCTCACTGATTAACAATGAACCCTGTGGGAGTCTCACTGATTAACACTGAACCCTATGGGAGTCTCACTGATTAACACTGAACCCTGTGGGAGTCTCACTGATTAACACTGAACCCTAAGACACTCATTGATTAACACTGAACCCTATGGGAGTCTCACTGATGAACACTGAACGCTATGGGAGTCTCACTGATTAACACTGAACCCTGTGGGAGTCTCTCTGATTAACACTGAACCCTGAGGAAGTCTCACTGATTAACACTGAACCCTATGGGAGTCTCACTGATTAACAATGAACCCTGTGGGAGTCTCACTGATTAACACTGAACCCTATGGGAGTCTCACTGATTAACACTGAACCCTGTGGGAGTCTCACTGATTAACACTGAACCCTAAGACACTCTCATTGATTAACACTGAACCCTATAGGAGTCTCACTGATGAACACTGAACCCTATGGGAGTCTCACTGATTAACACTGAACCCGGTGGGAGTCTCTCTGATTAAGACTGAACCGTGAGGGAGTCTCACTGATTAACACTGAACCCTATGGGAGTCTCACTGATTAACACTGAACCCTGTGGGAGTCTCACTGATTAACACTGAACCCTAAGACACTCTCATTGATTAACACTGAACCCTATGGGAGTCTCACTGTTTAACACTGTAAACTATTTGAGTCTCTGATTAACACCGAAACCTATGGGCGTCTCACTGATTAACACTGGACCCTATGGGAGTCTCACTGATTAACAATGAACCCTATGGGAATGTCACTGATTACTGAACCCTGTGGGAGTCTCACTGAATAACACTGAACCCTGTGGGAGTCTCACTGATTAACAATGAACCCCGTGGGAGTCTCACTGATTAACACTGAACCCTGTGGGAGTCTCACTGATAAACACTGAACCCTGTGGGAGTCTCACTGATTAACACTCAAACCTGTGCGAGTCTCACTGATTAACACTGAACCCTGTGGGAGTCTCACTAATGAACCCCGAACCCTGTGGGAGTCTCACTGATTAACACTGAACCCTATGGGAGTCTCACTGATTAACACCGAACCCTATGGGAGTCTCACTGATTAACACTGGACCCTATGGGAGTCTAACTGATTAACAACGAACCCTATGGGAATCTCACTGATTACTGAACCCTGTGGGAGTCTCACTGAATAACACTGAACCCTGTGGGAGTCTCACTGATTAAAACTGAACCCTGTGGGAGTCTCATTGATTAACACTGAACCCTTTGGAGTCTCACTGATTAACACTGAACCCTATGGGAGTCTCACTGATTAACACTGAACCCTGTGGGAGTCTCACTGATTAACACTGAACCCTATGGGAGTCTCAGTGATAAACACTGAACCCTGTGGGAGTCTCACTGATTAACACTCAACCCTGTGGGAGTCTCACTGATTAACACTGAACCCTGTGGGAGTCTCACTGATGAACCCTGCACCCTGTGGGAGTCTCAATGATTAACACTGAACCCTATCGGAGTCTCACTGATTAACACTGAACCCTGAGGGAGTCTCACTGATTAACACTGAACCCTATGGGAGTCTCACTGATTAACAATGAACCCTGTTGGAGTCTCACTGATTAACACTGAACCCTATGGGAGTCTCACTGATTAACAGTGAACCCTGTGGGAGTCTCACTGATTAACACTGAACCCTAAGACACTCTCATTGATTAACACTGAACCCTATAGGATTCTCACTGATGAACACTGAACCTTATGGGAGTCTCACTGATTAACACTGAACCCGGTGGGAGTCTCTCTGATTAACACTGAACCCTGGAGGAGTCTCACTGATTAACACTGAACCCTATGGGAGTCTCACTGATTAACACTGAACCCTGTGGGAGTCTCACTGATTAACACTGAACCCTAAGACACTCTCATTGATTAACAATGAACCCTATGGGAGTCTCACTGTTTAACACTGAAAACTATTTGAGTCTCTGATTAACACCCAACCCTATGGGAGTCTCACTGATTAACACTGGACCCTATGGGAGTCTCACTGATTAACAATGAACCCTATGGGAATGTCACTGATTACTGAACCCTGTGGGAGTCTCACTGATTAACACTGAACCCTGTGGGAGTCTACTGAATAACACTGAACCCTATAGCAGTATCGCTGATTAACACTGAACCCTGTGGGAGTCTCACTGATTAACAATGAACCCTGTGGGAGTCTCACTGATTAACACTAAACCCTATGGGAGTCTCACTGATTAACACTGAACCCTGTGGGAGTCTCACTTATTAACACCGAACCCTAAGACACTCTCATTGATTAACACTGAACCCTATAGGAGTCTCACTGATGAACACTGAACCCTATGGGAGTCTCACTGATGAACACTGAACCCGGTGGGAGTCTCTCTGATTAACACTGAACCCTGAGGGAGTCTCACTGATTAACACTGAACCCTATGGGAGTCTCACTGATTAACACTGAACCCTGTGGGAGTCTCACTGATTAACACTGAACCCTGTGGGAGTCTCACTGATTAACACTGAACCCTAAGACACTCTCATTGATTAACACTGAACCCTATGGGAGTCTCACTGTTTAACACTGAAAACTATTTGAGTCTCTGATTAACACCGAACCCTATGGGAGTCTCACTGATTAACACTGGACCCTATGGGAGTCTCACTGATTAACAATGCACCCTATGGGAATGTCACTGATTACTGAACCCTGTGGGAGTCTCACTGAATAACACTGAACCCTGTGGGAGTCTCACTGATTAACAATGAACCCCGTGGGAGTCTCACTGATTAACACTGAACCCTATGGGAGTCTCACTGATTAACACTGAACCCTGTGGGAGTCTCACTGATTACCACTGAACCGTATGGGAGTCTCACTGATTAACACTGAACCCTGTGGGAGTCTCTCTGATTAACACTGAACCCTCAGGGAGTCTCACTGATTAACACTGAACCCTATGTGAGTCTCACTGATTAACACTGAACCCTGTGGGAGTCTCACTGATAAACACTGAACCCTATGGGAGTCTCACTGATTAACACTGAACCCTGTGGGAGTCTCTCTGATTAACACTGAACCCTGAGGGAGTCTCACTGATTAACACTGAACCCCATGGGAGTCTCACTGATTAACACTGAACCCTGTGGGAGTCTCACTGATAAACACTGAACCCTGTGGGAGTCTCACTGATTAACACTGAACCCTGTGGGAGTCTCACTGATTAACACTGAACCCAAAGACACTCATTGATTAACACTGAACCCTATGGGAGTCTCACTGATGAACACTGAACCCTATGGGAGTCTCACTGATTAACACTGAACCCTGTGGGAGTCTCTCTGATTAACACTGAACCCTGAGGGAGTCTCACTGATTAACACTGAACCCTATGGGAGTCTCACTGATTAACAATGAACCCTGTGGGAATGTCACTGATTACTGAACCCTGTGGGAGTCTCACTGAATAACACTGAACCCTGTGGGAGTCTCACTGATTAACAATGAACCCCGTGGGAGTCTCACTGATTAACACTGAACCCTATGGGAGTCTCACTGATTAACACTGAACCCTGTGGGAGTCTCACTGATTAACACTGAACCCGGTGGGAGTCTCTCTGATTAACACTGAACCCTAAGACACTCTCATTGATTAACACTGAACCCTGAGGGAGTCTCACTGATGAACACTGAACCCTATGGGAGTCTCACTGATTAACACTGAACCCGGTGGGAGTCTCTATGATTAACACTGAACCCTGAGGGAGTCTCACTGATTAACACTGAACCCTATGGGAGTCTCACTGATTAACACTGAACCCTGTGGGAGTCTAACTGATTAACACTGAACCCTAAGACACTCTCATTGATTAACACTGAAGCCTATGGGAGTCTCACTGTTTAACACTGAAAACTATTTGAGTCTCTGATTAACACCGAACCCTATGGGAGTCTCACTGATTAACACTGGACCCTATGGGAGTCTCACTGATTAACAATGAACCCTATGGGAATGTCACTGATGACTGAACCCTGTGGGAGTCTCACTGAATAACACTGAACCCTGTGGGAGTCTCACTGATTAACAATGAACCCCGTGGGAGTCTCACTGATTAACACTGAACCCTATGGGAGTCTCAATGATTAACACTGAACCCTGTGGGAGTCTCACTGATTACCACTGAACCGTATGGGAGTCTCACTGATTAACACTGAACCCTGTGGGAGTCTCTCTGATTTACACTGAACCCTGAGGGAGTCTCACTGATTAACACTGAACCCTATGGGAGTCTCACTGATTAACACTGAACCCTGTGGGAGTCTCACTGATAAACACTGAACCCTGTGGGAGTCTCACTGATTAACACTGAACCCTGTGGGAGTCTCTCTGATTAACACTGAACCCTGAGGGAGTCTCACTGATTAACACTGAACCCTATGGGAGTCTCACTGATTAACACTGAACCCTGTGGGAGTCTCACTGATTAACACTGAACCCTAAGACACTCTCATTGATTAACACTGAACCCTATGGGAGTCCCACTGATTAACACCGAACCCTATGGGAGTCTCACTGATTAACACTGGACCCTATGGGAGTCTCACTGATTAACAATGCACCCTATGGGAATGTCACTGATTACTGAACCCTGTGGGAGTCTCACTGAATAACACTGAACCCTGTGGGACTCTCACTGATTAACAATGAACCCCGTGGGAGTCTCACTGATTAACACTGAACGCTATGGGAGTCTCACTGATTAACACTGAACCCTGTGGGAGTCTCACTGATTACCACTGAACCGTATGGGAGTCTCACTGATTAACACTGTACCCTGTGGGAGTCTCTCTGATTTACACTGAACCCTGAGGGAGTCTCACTGATTAACACTGAACCCTATGGGAGTCTCACTGATTAACACTGAACCCTGTGGGAGTCTCACTGATAAACACTGAACCCTGTGGGAGTCTCACTGATAAACACTGAACCCTGTGGGAGTCTCTCTGATTAACACTGAACCCTGAGGGAGTCTCACTGATTAACACTGAACCCCATGGGAGTCTCACTGATTAACACTGAACCCTGTGGGAGTCTCACTGATAAACACTGAACCCTGTGGGAGTCTCACTGATTAACACTCAACCCTGTGCGAGTCTCACTGATTAACACTGACCCCTATGGGAGTCTCACTGATTAACACTGAACCCTGTGGGAGTCTCACTGATTAACACTGAACCCAAAGACACTCATTGATTAACACTGAACCCTATGGGAGTCTCACTGATGAACACTGAACCCTATGGGAGTCTCACTGATTAACACTGAACCCTGTGGGAGTCTCTCTGATTAACACTGAACCCTGAGGGAGTCTCACTGATTAACACTGAACCCTATGAGAGTCTCACTGATTAACAATGAACCCTGTGGGAGTCTCACTGATTAACACTGAACCCTATGGGAGTCTCACTGATTAACACTGAACCCTGTGGGAGTCTCACTGATTAACACTGAACCCTAAGACACTCTCATTGATTAACACTGAACCCTATAGGAGTCTCACTGATGAACACTGAACCCTATGGGAGTCTCATTGATTAACACTGAACCCGGTGGGAGTCTCTCTGATTAACACTGAACCCTGGAGGAGTCTCACTGATTAACACTGAACCCTAAGACACTCTCATTGATTAACACTGAACCCTATGGGAGTCTCACTGTTTAACACTGAAAACTATTTGAGTCTCTGATTAACACCGAACCCTATGGGAGTCTCACTGATTAACACTGGACCCTATGGGAGTCTCACTGATTAACAATGAACCCTATGGGAATGTCACTGATTACTGAACCCTGTGGGAGTCTCACTGAATAACACTGAACCCTGTGGGAGTCTCACTGATTAACAATGAACCCCGTGGGAGTCTCACTGATTAACACTGAACCCTATGGGAGTCTCACTGATTAACACTGAACCCTGTGGGAGTCTCACTGATTAACAATGAACCGTATGGGAGTCTCACTGATTAACACAGAACCCTGTGGGAGTCTCTCTGATTAACACTGAACCCTGAGGGAGTCTCACTGATTAACACTGAACCCTATGGGAGTCTCACTGATTAACACTGAACCCTGTGGGAGTCTCACTGATAAACACTGAACCCTGTGGGAGTCTCACTGATTAACACTGAACCCTGTGGGAGTCTCTCTGATTAACACTGAACCCTGGGGGAGTCTCACTGATAAACACTGAACCCTGTGGGAGTCTCACTGATTAACACTCAACCCTGTGCGAGTCTCACTGATTAACACTGAACCCTATGGGAATCTCACTGGTTACTGAACGCTGTGGGAGTCTCACTGAATAACACTGAACCCTGTGGGAGTCTCACTGATTAAAACTGAACCCTGTGGGAGTCTCATTGATTAACACTGAACCCTTTGGGAGTCTCACTGATTAACACTGAACCCTATGGGAGTCTCACTGATTAACACTGAACCCTGTGGGAGTTTCACTGATTAACACTGAACCCTATGGGAGTCTCAGTGATAACCACTCAACCCTGTGGGAGTCTCACTGATTAACACTCAACCCTGTGGGAGTCTCACTGATTAACACTGAACCCTGTGGGAGTCTCACTGATGAACCCTGCACCCTGTGGGAGTCTCAATGATTAACACTGAACCCTATCGGAGTCTCACTGATTAACACTGAACCCAAAGACACTCATTGATTAACACTGAACCCTATGGGAGTCTCACTGATAAACACTGAACCCTATGGGAGTCTCACTGATTAACACTGAACCCTGTGGGAGTCTCTCTGATTAACACTGAACCCTGAGGGAGTCTCACTGATTAACACTGAACCCTATGGGAGTCTCACTGATTAACAATGAACCCTGTGGGAGTCTCACTGATTAACACTGAACCCTATGGGAGTCTCACTGATTAACACTGAACCCTGTGGGAGTCTCACTGATTAACACTGAACCCTAAGACACTCTCATTGATTAACACTGAACCTTATAGGAGTCTCACTGATGAACACTGAACCCTATGGGAGTCTCATTGATTAACACTGAACCCGGTGGGAGTCTCTCTGATTAACACTGAACCCTGGAGGAGTCTCACTGATTAACACTGAACCCTATGGGAGTCTCACTGATTAACACTGAACCCTGTGGGAGTCTCACTGATTAACACTGAACCCTAAGACACTCTCATTGATTAACACTGAACCCTATGGGAGTCTCACTGTTTAACACTGAAAACTATTTGAGTCTCTGATTAACACCGAACCCTATGGGAGTCTCACTGATTAACACTGGACCCTATGGGAGTCTCACTGATTAACAATGAACCCTATGGGAATGTCACTGATTACTGAACCCTGTGGGAGTCTCACTGAATAACACTGAACCCTGTGGGAGTCTCACTTATTAACAATGAACCCCGTGGGAGTCTCACTGATTAACACTGAACCCTATGGGAGTCTCACTGATTAACACTGAACCCTGTGGGAGTCTCACTGATTAACAATGAACCGTATGGGAGTCTCACTGATTAACACAGAACCCTGTGGGAGTCTCTCTGATTAACACTGAACCCTGAGGGAGTCTCACTGATTAACACTGAACCCTATGGGAGTCTCACTGATTAACACTGAACCCTGTGGGAGTCTCACTGATAAACACTGAACCCTGTGGGAGTCTCACTGATTAACACTGAACCCTGTGGGAGTCTCTCTGATTAACACTGAACCCTGGGGGAGTCTCACTGATTAACACTCAACCCTGTGCGAGTCTCACTGATTAACACTGAACCCTATGGGAATCTCACTGGTTACTGAACGCTGTGGGAGTCTCACTGAATAACACTGAACCCTGTGGGAGTCTCACTGATTAAAACTGAACCCTGTGGGAGTCTCATTGATTAACACTGAACCCTTTGGGAGTCTCACTGATTAACACTGAACCCTATGGGAGTCTCACTGATTAACACTGAACCCTGTGGGAGTTTCACTGATTAACACTGAACCCTATGGGAGTCTCAGTGATAACCACTCAACCCTGTGGGAGTCTCACTGATTAACACTCAACCCTGTGGGAGTCTCACTGATTAACACTGAACCCTGTGGGAGTCTCACTGATGAACCCTGCACCCTGTGGGAGTCTCAATGATTAACACTGAACCCTATCGGAGTCTCACTGATTAACACTGAACACTATGGAAGTCTCACTGATTAACACTGAACCCTGTGGGAGTCTCACTGATTAACACTGAACCCGGTGGGAGTCTCTCTGATTAACAATGAACCCTGAGGGAGTCTCACTGATTAACACTGAACCCTATGGGAGTCTCACTGATTAACACTGAACCCTGTGGGAGTCTCACTGATTAACACTGAACCCGGTGGGAGTCTCTCTGATTAACACTGAACCCTGAGGGAGTCTCACTGATTAACACTGAACCCTATGGGAGTCTCACTGATTAACACTGAACCCTGTGGGAGTCTCACTGATTAACACTGAACCCTAAGACACTCTCATTGATTAACACTGAACCCTATGGGAGTCTCACTGTTTAACACTGAAAACTATTTGAGTCTCTGATTAACACCGAACCCTATGGGAGTCTCACTGATTAACACTGGACCCTATGGGAGTCTCACTGATTAACAATGAACCCTATGGGAATGTCACTGATTACTGAACCCTGTGGGAGTCTCACTGAATAACACTGAACCCTGTGGGAGTCTCACTGATTAACAATGAACCCCGTGGGAGTCTCACTGATTAACACTGAACCCTATGGGAGTCTCACTGATTAACACTGAACCCTGTGGGAGTCTCACTGATTACCACTGAACCGTATGGGAGTCTCACTGATTAACACTGAACCCTGTGGGAGTCTCTCTGATTAACACTGAACCCTGAGGGAGTCTCACTGATTAACACTGAACCCTATGGGAGTCTCACTGATTAACACTGAACCCTGTGGGAGTCTCACTGATAAACACTGAACCCTGTGGGAGTCTCACTGATTAACACTGAACCCTGTGGGAGTCTCTCTGATTAACACTGAACCCTGAGGGAGTCTCACTGATTAACACTGAACCCCATGGGAGTCTCACTGATTAACACTGAACCCTGTGGGAGTCTCACTGATAAACACGGAACCCTGTGGGAGTCTCACTGATTAACACTCAACCCTGTGCGAGTCTCACTGATTAACACTGACCCCTATGGGAGTCTCACTGATTAACACTGAACCCTGTGGGAGTCTCTCTGATTAACACTGAACCCTGAGGGAGTCTCACTGATTAACACTGAACCCTATGGGAGTCTCATTGATTAACAATGAACCCTGTGGGAGTCTCACTGATTAACAATGAACCGTATGGGAGTCTCACTGATTAACACAGAACCCTGTGGGAGTCTCTCTGATTAACACTGAATCCTGAGGGAGTCTCACTGATTAACACTGAACCCTATGGGAGTCTCACTGATTAACACTGAACCCTGTGGGAGTCTCACTGATAAACACTGAACCCTGTGGGAGTCTCTCTGATTAACACTGAACCCTGGGGGAGTCTCACTGATTAACACTGAACCCTATGGGAGTCTCACTGATTAACACTGAACCCTGTGGGAGTCTCACTGATAAACACTGAACCCTGTGGGAGTCTCACTGATTAACACTCAACCCTGTGCGAGTCTCACTGATTAACACTGAACCCTATGGGAATCTCACTGATTACTGAACGCTGTGGGAGTCTCACTGAATAACACTGAACCCTGTGGGAGTCTCACTGATTAAAACTGAACCCTGTGGGAGTCTCATTGATTAACACTGAACCCTTTGGGAGTCTCACTGATTAACACTGAACCCTGTGGGAGTTTCACTGATTAACACTGAACCCTATGGGAGTCTCAGTGATAAACACTCAACCCTGTGGGAGTCTCACTGATTAACACTCAACCCTGTGGGAGTCTCACTGATTAACACTGAACCCTGTGGGAGTCTCACTGATGAACCCTGCACCCTGTGGGAGTCTCAATGATTAACACTGAACCCTATCGGAGTCTCACTGATTAAAACTGAACACTATGGAAGTCTCACTGATTAACACTGAACCCTGTGGGAGTCTCACTGATTAACACTGAACCCGGTGGGAGTCTCTCTGATTAACACTGAACCCTGAGGGAGTCTCACTGATTAACACTGAACCCTCTGGGAGTCTCACTGATTAACACTGAACCCTGTGGGAGTCTCACTGATTAACACTGAACCCGGTGGGAGTCTCTCTGATTAACACTGAACCCTGAGGGAGTCTCACTGATTAACACTGAACGCTATGGGAGTCTCACTGATTAACACTGAACCCTGTGGGAGTCTCACTGATTAACACTGAACCCTAAGACACTCTCATTGATTAACACTGAACCCTATGGGAGTCTCACTGTTTAACACTGAAAACTATTTGAGTCTCTGATTAACACCGAACCCTATGGGAGTCTCACTGATTAACACTGGACCCTATGGGAGTCTCACTGATTAACAATGAACCCTATGGGAATGTCACTGATTACTGAACCCTGTGGGAGTCTCACTGAATAACACTGAACCCTGTGGGAGTCTGACTGATTAACAATGAACCCCGTGGGAGTCTCACTGATTAACACTGAACACTATGGGAGTCTCACTGATTAACACTGAACCCTGTGGGAGTCTCACTGATTACCACTGAACCGTATGGGAGTCTCACTGATTAACACTGAACCCTGTGGAAGTCTCTCTGATTAACACTGAACCCTGAGGGAGTCTCACTGATTAACACTGAACCCTGTGGGAGTCTCACTTATTAACACTGAACCCTGTGGGAGTCTCACTGATAAACACTGAACCCTGTGGGAGTCTCACTGATTAACACTGAACCCTGTGGGAGTCTCTCTGATTAACAGTGAACCCTGAGGGAGTCTCACTGATTAACACTGAACCCCAAGGGAGTCTCACTGATTAACACTGAACCCTGTGGGAGTCTCACTGATAAACACTGAACCCTGTGGGAGTCGCACTGATTAACACTCAACCCTGTGCGAGTCTCACTTATTAACACTGACCCCTATGGGAGTCTCACTGATTAACAATGAACCCTGTGGGAGTCTCACTGATTAACACTGAACCCAAAGACACTCATTGATTAACACTGAACCCTATGGGAGTCTCACTGATGAACACTGAACCCTATGGGAGTCTCACTGATTAAAACTGAACCCTGTGGGAGTCTCTCTGATTAACATTGAACCCTGAGGGAGTCTCACTGATTAACACTGAACCCTATGGGAGTCTCACTGATTAACAATGAACCCTGTGGGAGTCTCACTGATTAACACTGAACCCTATGGGAGTCTCACTGATTAACACTGAACCCGGTGGGAGTCTCACTGATTAACACTGAACCCTAAGACACTCTCATTGATTAACACTGAACCCTATAGGAGTCTCACTGATGAACACTGAACCCTATGGGAGTCTCACTGATTAACACTGAACCCGGTGGGAGTCTCTCTGATTAACACTGAACCCTGGAGGAGTCTCACTGATTAACACTGAACCCTATGGGAGTCTCACTGATTAACACTGAACCCTGTGGGAGTCTCACTGATTAACATTGAACACTAAGACACTCTCATTGATTAACACTGAACCCTATGGGAGTCTCACTGTTTAACACTGAAAACTATTTGAGTCTCTGATTAACACCGAACCCTATGGGAGTCTCACTGATTAACAATGGACCCTATGGGAGTCCCACTGATTAACAATGAACCCTATGGGAATGTCACTGATTACTGAACCCTGTGGGAGTCTCACTGAATAACACTGATCCATGTGGGAGTCTCACTGATTAACAATGAACCCCGTGGGAGTCTCACTGATTAACACTGAACCCTATGGGAGTCTCACTGATTAACACTGAACCCTGTGGGAGTCTCACTGATTAACACTGAACCGTATGGGAGTCTCACTGATTAACACAGAACCCTGTGGGAGTCTCTCTGATTAACACTGAACCCTGAGGGAGTCTCACTGATTAACACTGAACCCTATGGGAGTCTCACTGATTAACACTGAACCCTGTGGGAGTCTCACTGATAAACACTGAACCCTGTGGGAGTCTCACTGATTAACACTGAACCCTGTGGGAGTCTCTCTGATTAACACTGAACCCTGGGGGAGTCTCACTGATTAACACTGAACCCTATGGGAGTCTCACTGATTAACACTGAACCCTGTGGGAGTCTCACTGATAAACACTGAACCCTGTGGGAGTCTCACTGATTAACACTCAACCCTGTGCGAGTCTCACTGATTAACACTGAACCCTATGGGAATCTCACTGATTACTGAACGCTGTGGGAGTCTCACTGAATAACACTGAACCCTGTGGGAGTCTCACTGATTAAAACTGAACCCTGTGGGAGTCTCATTGATTAACACTGAACCCTTTGGGAGTCTCACTGATTAACACTGAACCCTATGGGAGTCTCACTGATTAACACTGAACCCTGTGGGAGTTTCACTGATTAACACTGAACCCTATGGGAGTCTCAGTGATAAACACTCAACCCTGTGGGAGTCTCACTGATTAACACTCAACCCTGTGGGCGTCTCACTGATTAACACTGAACCCTGTGGGAGTCTCACTGATGAACCCTGCACCCTGTGGGAGTCTCAATGATTAACACTGAACCCTATTCGAGTCTCACTGATTAACACTGAACCCTATGGAAGTCTCACTGATTAACACTGAACACTGTGGGAGTCTACTGAATAACACTGAACCCTATGGGAGTCTCGCTGATTAACACTGAACCCTGTGGGAGTCTCACTGATTAACAATGAACCCTGTGGGAGTCTCACTGATTAACACTGAACCCTATGGGAGTCTCACTGATTAACACTGAACCCTGTGGGAGTCTCACTGATTAACACTGAACCCTGTGGGAGTCTCACTGATTAACACTGAACCCTAAGACACTCTCATTGATTAACACTGAACCCTATGGGAGTCTCACTGTTTAACACTGAAAACTATTTGAGTCTCTGATTAACACCGAACCCTATGGGAGTCTCACTGATTAACACTGGACCCTATGGGAGTCTCACTGATTAACAATGAACCCTATGGGAATGTCACTGATTACTGAACCCTGTGGGAGTCTCACTGAATAACACTGAACCCTGTGGGAGTCTCACTGATTAACAATGAACCCCGTGGGAGTCTCACTGATTAACACTGAACCCTATGGGAGTCTCACTGATTAACACTGAACCCTGTGGGAGTCTCACTGATTAACAATGAACCGTATGGGAGTCTCACTGATTAACACAGAACCCTGTGGGAGTCTCTCTGATTAACACTGAACCCTGTGGGAGTCTCACTGATAAACACTGAACCCTGTGGGAGTCTCACTGATTAACACTGAACCCTGTGGGAGTCTCTCTGATTAACACTGAACCCTGGGGGAGTCTCACTGATTAACACTGAACCCTATGGGATTCTCACTGATTAACACTGAACCCTGTGGGAGTCTCACTGATAAACACTGAACCCTGTGGGAGTCTCACTGATTAACACTCAACCCTGTGCGAGTCTCACTGATTAACACTGAACCCTATGGGAATCTCACTGATTAGTGAACGCTGTGGGAGTCTCACTGAATAACACTGAACCCTGTGGGAGTCTCACTGATTAAAATTGAACCCTGTGGGAGTCTCATTGATTAACACTGAACCCTTTGGGAGTCTCACTGATTAACACTGAACCCTATGGGAGTCTCACTGATTAACACTGACCCCTGTGGGAGTTTCACTGATTAACACTGAACCCTATGGGAGTCTCAGTGATAACCACTCAACCCTGTGGGAGTCTCACTGATTAACACTCAACCCTGTGGGAGTCTCACTGATTAACACTGAACCCTGTGGGAGTCTCACTGATGAACCCTGCACCCTGTGGGAGTCTCAATGATTAACACTGAACCCTATCGGAGTCTCACTGATTAACACTGAACACTATGGAAGTCTCACTGATTAACACTGAACCCTGTGGGAGTCTCACTGATAAACACTGAACCCTGTGGGAGTCTCACTGATTAACACTCAACCCTGTGCGAGTCTCACTGATTAACACTGAACCCTATGGGAATCTCACTGATTAGTGAACGCTGTGGGAGTCTCACTGAATAACACTGAACCCTGTGGGAGTCTCACTGATTAAAATTGAACCCTGTGGGAGTCTCATTGATTAACACTGAACCCTTTGGGAGTCTCACTGATTAACACTGAACCCTATGGGAGTCTCACTGATTAACACTGACCCCTGTGGGAGTTTCACTGATTAACACTGAACCCTATGGGAGTCTCAGTGATAACCACTCAACCCTGTGGGAGTCTCACTGATTAACACTCAACCCTGTGGGAGTCTCACTGATTAACACTGAACCCTGTGGGAGTCTCACTGATGAACCCTGCACCCTGTGGGAGTCTCAATGATTAACACTGAACCCTATCGGAGTCTCACTGATTAACACTGAACACTATGGAAGTCTCACTGATTAACACTGAACCCTGTGGGAGTCTCACTGATTAACACTGAACCCGGTGGGAGTCTCTCTGATTAACACTGAACACTGAGGGAGTCTCACTGATTAACACTGAACCCTATGGGAGTCTCACTGATTAACACTGAACCCTGTGGGAGTCTCACTGATTAACACTGAACCCGGTGGGAGTCTCTCTGATTAACACTGAACCCTGAGGGAGTCTCACTGATTAACACTGAACCCTATGGGAGTCTCACTGATTAACACTGAACCCTGTGGGAGTCTCACTGATTAACAATGAACCCTAAGACACTCTCATTGATTAACACTGAACCCTATGGGAGTCTCACTGTTTAACACTGAAAACTATTTGAGTCTCTGATTAACACCGAACCCTATGGGAGTCTCACTGATTAACACTGGACCCTATGGGAGTCTCACTGATTAACAATGAACCCTATGGGAATGTCACTGATTACTGAACCCTGTGGGAGTCTCACTGAATAACACTGAACCCTGTAGGAGTCTCACTGATTAACAATGAACCCCGTGGGAGTCTCACTGATTACCACTGAACCGTATGGGAGTCTCACTGATTAACACTGAACCCTGTGAGAGTCTCTCTGATTAACACTGAACCCTGAGGGAGTCTCACTGATTAACACTGAACCCTATGGGAGTCTCACTGATTAACACTGAACCCTGTGGGAGTCTCACTGATAAACACTGAACCCTGTGGGAGTCTCACTGATTAACACTGAACCCTGTGGGAGTCTCTCTGATTAACACTGAACCCTGAGGGAGTCTCACTGATTAACACTGAACCCCATGGGAGTCTCACTGATTAACACTGAACCCTGTGGGAGTCTCACTGATAAACACTGAACCCTGTGGGAGTCTCACTGATTAACACTCAACCCTGTGCGAGTCTCACTGATTAACACTGACCCCTATGGGAGTCTCACTGATTAACACTGAACCATGTGGGAGTCTCACTGATTAACACTGAACCCAAAGACACTCATTGATTAACACTGAACCCTATGGGAGTCTCACTGATGAACACTGAACCCTATGGGAGTCTCACTGATTAACACTGAACCCTGTGGGAGTCTCTCTGATTAACACTGAACCCTGAGGGAGTCTCACTGATTAACACTGAACCCTATGGGAGTCTCACTGATTAACAATGAACCCTGTGGGAGTCTCACTGATTAACAATGAACCGTATGGGAGTCTCACTGATTAACACAGAACCCTGTGGGAGTCTCTCTGATTAACACTGAACCCTGCGGGAGTCTCACTGATTAACACTGAACCCTATGGGAGTCTCACTGATTAACACTGAACCCTGTGGGAGTCTCACTGATAAACATTGAACCCTGTGGGAGTCTCACTGATTAACACTGAACCCTGTGGGAGTCTCTCTGATTAACACTGAACCCTGGGGGAGTCTCACTGATTACCACTGAACCCTATGGGAGTCTCACTGATTAACACTGAACCCTGTGGGAGTCTCACTGATAAACACTGAACCCTGTGGGAGTCTCACTGATTAACACTCAACGCTGTGCGAGTCTCACTGATTAACACTGAACCCTATGGGAATCTCACTGATTACTGAACGCTGTGGGAGTCTCACTGAATAACACTGAACCCTGTGGGAGTCTCACTGATTAAAACTGAACCCTGTGGGAGTCTCATTGATTAACACTGAACCCTTTGGGAGTCTCACTGATTAACACTGAACCCTATGGGAGTCTCACTGATTAACACTGACCCCTGTGGGAGTTTCACTGATTAACACTGAACCCTATGGGAGTCTCAGTGATAAACACTCAACCCTGTGGGAGTCTCACTGATTAACACTCAACCCTGTGGGAGTCTCACTGATTAACACTGAACCCTGTGGGAGTCTCACTGATGAACCCTGCACCCTGTGGGAGTCTCAATGATTAACACTGAACCCTATCGGAGTCTCACTGATTAACACTGAACACTATGGAAGTCTCACTGATTAACACTGAACCCTGTGGGAGTCTCACTGATTAACACTGAACCCGGTGGGAGTCTCTCTGATTAACACTGAACCCTGAGGGAGTCTCACTGATTAACACTGAACCCTATGGGAGTCTCACTGATTAACACTGAATCCTGTGGGAGTCTCACTGATTAACACTGAACCCGGTGGGAGTCTCTCTGATTAACACTGAACCCTGAGGGAGTCTCACTGATTAACACTGAACCCTATGGGAGTCTCACTGATTAACACTGAACCCTGTGGGAGTCTCACTGATTAACACTGAACCCTAAGACACTCTCATTGATTAACACTGAACCCTATGGGAGTCTCACTGTTTAACACTGAAAACTATTTGAGTCTCTGATTAACACCGAACCCTATGGGAGTCTCACTGATTAACACTGGACCCTATGGGAGTCTCACTGATTAACAATGAACCCTATGTGAATGTCACTGATTACTGAACCCTGTGGGAGTCTCACTGAATAACACTGAACCCTGTGGGAGTCTGACTGATTAACAATGAACCCCGTGGGAGTCTCACTGATTAACACTGAACCCTATGGGAGTCTCACTGATTAACACTGAACCCTGTGGGAGTCTCATTGATTAACACTGAACCCTTTGGGAGTCTCACTGATTACTGAACGCTGTGGGAGTCTCACTGATAAACACTGAACCCTGTGGGAGTCTCACTGATTAACACTCAACGCTGTGCGAGTCTCACTGATTAACACTGAACCCTATGGGAATCTCACTGATTACTGAACGCTGTGGGAGTCTCACTGAATAACACTGAACCCTGTGGGAGTCTCACTGATTAAAACTGAACCCTGTGGGAGTCTCATTGATTAACACTGAACCCTTTGGGAGTCTCACTGATTAACACTGAACCCTATGGGAGTCTCACTGATTAACACTGACCCCTGTGGGAGTTTCACTGATTAACACTGAACCCTATGGGAGTCTCAGTAATAAACACTCAACCCTTTGGGAGTCTCACTGATTAACACTCAACCCTGTGGGAGTCTCACTGATTAACACTGAACCCTGTGGGAGTCTCACTGATGAACCCTGCACCCTGTGGGAGTCTCAATGATTAACACTGAACCCTATCGGAGTCTCACTGATTAACACTGAACACTATGGAAGTCTCACTGATTAACACTGAACCCTGTGGGAGTCTCACTGATTAACACTGAACCCGGTGGGAGTCTCTCTGATTAACACTGAACCCTGAGGGAGTCTCACTGATTAACACTGAACCCTATGGGAGTCTCACTGATTAACACTGAACCCTGTGGGAGTCTCACTGATTAACACTGAACCCGGTGGGAGTCTCTCTGATTAACACTGAACCCTGAGGGAGTCTCACTGATTAACACTGAACCCTATGGGAGTCTCACTGATTAACACTGAACCCTGTGGGAGTCTCACTGATTAACACTGAACCCTAAGACACTCTCATTGATTAACACTGAACCCTATGGGAGTCTCACTGTTTAACACTGAAAACTATTTGAGTCTCTGATTAACACCGAACCCTATGGGAGTCTCACTGATTAACACTGGACCCTATGGGAGTCTCACTGATTAACAATGAACCCCATGTGAATGTCACTGATTACTGAACCCTGTGGGAGTCTCACTGAATAACACTGAACCCTGTGGGAGTCTGACTGATTAACAATGAACCCCGTGGGAGTCTCACTGATTAACACTGAACCCTATGGGAGTCTCACTGATTAACACTGAACCCTGTGGGAGTCTCATTGATTAACACTGAACCCTTTGGGAGTCTCACTGATTACTGAACGCTGTGGGAGTCTCACTGAATAACACTGAACCCTGTGGGAGTCTCACTGATTAAAACTGAACCCTGTGGGAGTCTCATTGATTAACACTGAACCCTTTGGGAGTCTCACTGATTAACACTGAACCCTATGGGAGTCTCACTGATTAACACTGAACCCTGTGGGAGTTTCACTGATTAACACTGAACCCTATGGGAGTCTCAGTGATAAACACTCAACCCTGTGGGAGTCTCACTGATTAACACTCAACCCTGTTGGAGTCTCACTGATTAACACTGAACCCTGTGGGAGTCTCACTGATGAACCCTGCACCCTGTGGGAGTCTCAATGATTAACACTGAACCCTATCGGAGTCTCACTGATTAACACTGAACACTATGGAAGTCTCACTGATTAACACTGAACCCTGTGGGAGTCTCACTGATTAACACTGAACCCGGTGGGAGTCTCTCTGATTAACACTGAACCCTGAGGGAGTCTTACTGATTAACACTGAACCCTATGGGAGTCTCACTGATTAACACTGAACCCTGTGGGAGTCTCACTGATTAACACTGAACCCGGTGGGAGTCTCTCTGATTAACACTGAACCCTGAGGGAGTCTCACTGATTAACACTGAACCCTATGGGAGTCTCACTGATTAACACTGAACCCTGTGGGAGTCTCACTGATTAACACTGAACCCTAAGACACTCTCATTGATTAACACTGAACCCTATGGGAGTCTCACTGTTTAACACTGAAAACTATTTGAGTCTCTGATTAACACCGAACCCTATGGGAGTCTCACTGATTAACACTGGACCCTATGGGAGTCTCACTGATTAACAATGAACCCTATGTGAATGTCACTGATTACTGAACCCTGTGGGAGTCTCACTGAATAACACTGAACCCTGTGGGAGTCTGACTGATTAACAATGAACCCCGTGGGAGTCTCACTGATTAACACTGAATCCTATGGGAGTCTCACTGATTAACACTGAACCCTGTGGGAGTCTCACTGATTACCACTGAACCGTATGGGAGTCTCACTGATTAACACTGAACCCTGTGGGAGTCTCTCTGATTAACACTGAACCCTGAGGGAGTCTCAATGATTAACACTGAACCCTATGGGAGTCTCACTGATTAACACTGAACCCTGTGGGAGTCTCACTGATAAACACTGAACCCTGTGGGAGTCTCACTGATTAACACTGAACCCTGTGGGAGTCTCTCTGATTAACACTGAACCCTGAGGGAGTCTCACTGATAAACACTGAACCCTGTGGGAGTCTCACTGATTAACACTCAACCCTGTGCGAGTCTCACTGATTAACACTGACCCCTATGGGAGTCTCACTGATTAACAATGAACCCTGTGGGAGTCTCACTGATTAACACTGAACCCAAAGACACTCATTGATTAACACTGAACCCTATGGGAGTCTCACTGATGAACACTGAACCCTATGGGAGTCTCACTGATTAACACTGAACCCTGTGGGAGTCTCTCTGATTAACACTGAACCCTGAGGGAGTCTCACTGATTAACACTGAACCCTATGGGAGTCTCACTGATTAACAATGAACCCTGTGGGAGTCTCACTGATTAACACTGAACCCTATGGGAGTCTCACTGATTAACACTGAACCCTGTGGGAGTCTCACTGATTAACACTGAACCCTAAGACACTCTCATTGATTAACAGTGAACCCTATAGGAGTCTCACTGATGAACACTGAACCCTATGGGAGTCTCACTGATTAACAATGAACCCGGTGGGAGTCTCTCTGATTAACACTGAACCCTGGAGGAGTCTCACTGATTAACACTGAACCCTATGGGAGTCTCACTGATTAACTCTGAACCCTGTGGGAGTCTCACTGATTAACATTGAACCCTAAGACACTCTCATTGATTAACACTGAACCCTATGGGAGTCTCACTGTTTAACACTGGAAACTATTTGAGTCTCTGATTAACACCGAACCCTATGGGAGTCTCACTGATTAACACTGGACCCTATGGGAGTCTCACTGATTAACAATGAACCCTATGGGAATGTCACTGATTACTGAACCCTGTGGGAGTCTCACTGAATAACACTGATCCCTGTGGGAGTCTCACTGATTAACAATGAACCCCGTGGGAGTCTCACTGATTAACACTGAACCCTATGGGAGTCTCACTGATTGACACTGAACCCTGTGGGAGTCTCACTGATTAGCATTGAACCCTAAGACACTCTCATTGATTAACACTGAACCCTATGGGAGTCTCACTGTTTAACACTGAAAACTATTTGAGTCTCTGATTAACACCGAACCCTATGGGAGTCTCACTGATTAACACTGGACCCTATGGGAGTCTCACTGATTAACAATGAACCCTATGGGAATGTCACTGATTACTGAACCCTGTGGGAGTCTCACTGAATAACACTGATCCCTGTGGGAGTCTCACTGATTAACAATGAACCCCGTGGGAGTCTCACTGATTAACACTGAACCCTATGGGAGTCTCACTGATTGACACTGAACCCTGTGGGAGTCTCACTGATTAACACTGAACCGTATGGGAGTCTCACTGATTAACACAGAACCCTGTGGGAGTCTCTCTGATTAACACTGAACCCTGAGGGAGTCTCACTGATTAACACTGAACCCTATGGGAGTCTCACTGATTAACACTGAACCCTGTGGGAGTCTCACTGATAAACACTGAACCCTGTGGGAGTCTCACTGATTAACACTGAACCCTGTGGGAGTCTCTCTGATTAACACTGAACCCTGGGGGAGTCTCACTGATTAACACTGAACCCTATGGGAGTCTCACTGATTAACACTGAACCCTGTGGGAGTCTCACTGATAAACACTGAACCCTGTGGGAGTCTCACTGATTAACACTCAACCCTGTGGAGTCTCTCTGATTAACATTGAACCCTGAGGGAGTCTCACTGATTAACACTGAACCCTATGGGAGTCTCACTGATTAACACTGAACCCTATGGGAGTCTCACTGATTAACACTGAACCCTGTGGGAGTCTCACTGATTAACACTGAACCCTAAGACACTCTCATTGATTAACAGTGAACCCTATAGGAGTCTCACTGATGAACACTGAACCCTATGGGAGTCTCACTGATTAACAATGAACCCGGTGGGAGTCTCTCTGATTAACACTGAACCCTGGAGGAGTCTCACTGATTAACACTGAACCCTATGGGAGTCTCACTGATTAACTCTGAACCCTGTGGGAGTCTCACTGATTAACATTGAACCCTAAGACACTCTCATTGATTAACACTGAACCCTATGGGAGTCTCACTGTTTAACACTGGAAACTATTTGAGTCTCTGATTAACACCGAACCCTATGGGAGTCTCACTGATTAACACTGGACCCTATGGGAGTCTCACTGATTAACAATGAACCCTATGGGAATGTCACTGATTACTGAACCCTGTGGGAGTCTCACTGAATAACACTGATCCCTGTGGGAGTCTCACTGATTAACAATGAACCCCGTGGGAGTCTCACTGATTAACACTGAACCCTATGGGAGTCTCACTGATTGACACTGAACCCTGTGGGAGTCTCACTGATTAGCATTGAACCCTAAGACACTCTCATTGATTAACACTGAACCCTATGGGAGTCTCACTGTTTAACACTGAAAACTATTTGAGTCTCTGATTAACACCGAACCCTATGGGAGTCTCACTGATTAACACTGGACCCTATGGGAGTCTCACTGATTAACAATGAACCCTATGGGAATGTCACTGATTACTGAACCCTGTGGGAGTCTCACTGAATAACACTGATCCCTGTGGGAGTCTCACTGATTAACAATGAACCCCGTGGGAGTCTCACTGATTAACACTGAACCCTATGGGAGTCTCACTGATTGACACTGAACCCTGTGGGAGTCTCACTGATTAACACTGAACCGTATGGGAGTCTCACTGATTAACACAGAACCCTGTGGGAGTCTCTCTGATTAACACTGAACCCTGAGGGAGTCTCACTGATTAACACTGAACCCTATGGGAGTCTCACTGATTAACACTGAACCCTGTGGGAGTCTCACTGATAAACACTGAACCCTGTGGGAGTCTCACTGATTAACACTGAACCCTGTGGGAGTCTCTCTGATTAACACTGAACCCTGGGGGAGTCTCACTGATTAACACTGAACCCTATGGGAGTCTCACTGATTAACACTGAACCCTGTGGGAGTCTCACTGATAAACACTGAACCCTGTGGGAGTCTCACTGATTAACACTCAACCCTGTGGAGTCTCTCTGATTAACATTGAACCCTGAGGGAGTCTCACTGATTAACACTGAACCCTATGGGAGTCTCACTGATTAACACTGAACCCTGTGGGAGTCTCACTGATTAACAATGAACCCCGTAGGAGTATCACTGATTAACACTGAACCCTATGGGAGTCTCACTGATTAACACTGAATACTGTGGGAGTCTCACTGATTAACACTGAACCCTAAGACACTCTCACTGATTAACACTGAACCCTGTGGGAGTCTACTGAATAACACTGAACCCTATGGGAGTCTCGCTGATTAACACTGAACCCTGTGGGAGTCTCACTGATTAACACTGAACGCTGTGGGAGTCTCTCTGATTAACACTGAACCCTGAGGGAGTCTCACTGATTAACACTGAACCCTATGGGAGTCTCACTGATTAACACTGAACCCTGTGGGAGTCTCACTGATAAACACTGAACCCTGTGGGAGTCTCACTGATTAACACTCAACCCTGTGCGAGTCTCACTGATTAACACTGAACCCTGTGGGAGTCTCACTGATGAACCGTGAACCCTATGGGAGTCTCACTGATTAACACTGAACCCTATGGGAGTCTCACTGATTAACACCGAACCCTATGGGAGTCTCACTGATTAACACTGGACCCTATGGGAGTCTCACTGATTAACAATGAACCCTATGGGAATCTCACTGATTACTGAACCCTGTGGGAGTCTCACTGGATAACACTGCACCCTGTGGGAGTCTCACTGATTAAAACTGAACCCTGTGGGAGTCTCACTGATTAACACTGAATCCTATGGGAGTCTCACTGATTAACAATGAACCCCGTGGGAGTCTCACTGATTAACACTGAACCCTATGGGAGTCTCACTGATTGACACTGAACCCTGTGGGAGTCTCACTGATTAGCATTGAACCCTAAGACACTCTCATTGATTAACACTGAACCCTATGGGAGTCTCACTGTTTAACACTGAAAACTATTTGAGTCTCTGATTAACACCGAACCCTATGGGAGTCTCACTGATTAACACTGGACCCTATGGGAGTCTCACTGATTAACAATGAACCCTATGGGAATGTCACTGATTACTGAACCCTGTGGGAGTCTCACTGAATAACACTGATCCCTGTGGGAGTCTCACTGATTAACAATGAACCCCGTGGGAGTCTCACTGATTAACACTGAACCCTATGGGAGTCTCACTGATTGACACTGAACCCTGTGGGAGTCTCACTGATTAACACTGAACCGTATGGGAGTCTCACTGATTAACACAGAACCCTGTGGGAGTCTCTCTGATTAACACTGAACCCTGAGGGAGTCTCACTGATTAACACTGAACCCTATGGGAGTCTCACTGATTAACACTGAACCCTGTGGGAGTCTCACTGATAAACACTGAACCCTGTGGGAGTCTCACTGATTAACACTGAACCCTGTGGGAGTCTCTCTGATTAACACTGAACCCTGGGGGAGTCTCACTGATTAACACTGAACCCTATGGGAGTCTCACTGATTAACACTGAACCCTGTGGGAGTCTCACTGATAAACACTGAACCCTGTGGGAGTCTCACTGATTAACACTCAACCCTGTGGAGTCTCTCTGATTAACATTGAACCCTGAGGGAGTCTCACTGATTAACACTGAACCCTATGGGAGTCTCACTGATTAACACTGAACCCTGTGGGAGTCTCACTGATTAACAATGAACCCCGTAGGAGTATCACTGATTAACACTGAACCCTATGGGAGTCTCACTGATTAACACTGAATACTGTGGGAGTCTCACTGATTAACACTGAACCCTAAGACACTCTCACTGATTAACACTGAACCCTGTGGGAGTCTACTGAATAACACTGAACCCTATGGGAGTCTCGCTGATTAACACTGAACCCTGTGGGAGTCTCACTGATTAACACTGAACGCTGTGGGAGTCTCTCTGATTAACACTGAACCCTGAGGGAGTCTCACTGATTAACACTGAACCCTATGGGAGTCTCACTGATTAACACTGAACCCTGTGGGAGTCTCACTGATAAACACTGAACCCTGTGGGAGTCTCACTGATTAACACTCAACCCTGTGCGAGTCTCACTGATTAACACTGAACCCTGTGGGAGTCTCACTGATGAACCGTGAACCCTATGGGAGTCTCACTGATTAACACTGAACCCTATGGGAGTCTCACTGATTAACACCGAACCCTATGGGAGTCTCACTGATTAACACTGGACCCTATGGGAGTCTCACTGATTAACAATGAACCCTATGGGAATCTCACTGATTACTGAACCCTGTGGGAGTCTCACTGGATAACACTGCACCCTGTGGGAGTCTCACTGATTAAAACTGAACCCTGTGGGAGTCTCACTGATTAACACTGAATCCTATGGGAGTCTCACTGATTAACAATGAACCCCGTGGGAGTCTCACTGATTAACACTGAACCCTATGGGAGTCTCACTGATTGACACTGAACCCTGTGGGAGTCTCACTGATTAGCATTGAACCCTAAGACACTCTCATTGATTAACACTGAACCCTATGGGAGTCTCACTGTTTAACACTGAAAACTATTTGAGTCTCTGATTAACACCGAACCCTATGGGAGTCTCACTGATTAACACTGGACCCTATGGGAGTCTCACTGATTAACAATGAACCCTATGGGAATGTCACTGATTACTGAACCCTGTGGGAGTCTCACTGAATAACACTGATCCCTGTGGGAGTCTCACTGATTAACAATGAACCCCGTGGGAGTCTCACTGATTAACACTGAACCCTATGGGAGTCTCACTGATTGACACTGAACCCTGTGGGAGTCTCACTGATTAACACTGAACCGTATGGGAGTCTCACTGATTAACACAGAACCCTGTGGGAGTCTCTCTGATTAACACTGAACCCTGAGGGAGTCTCACTGATTAACACTGAACCCTATGGGAGTCTCACTGATTAACACTGAACCCTGTGGGAGTCTCACTGATAAACACTGAACCCTGTGGGAGTCTCACTGATTAACACTGAACCCTGTGGGAGTCTCTCTGATTAACACTGAACCCTGGGGGAGTCTCACTGATTAACACTGAACCCTATGGGAGTCTCACTGATTAACACTGAACCCTGTGGGAGTCTCACTGATAAACACTGAACCCTGTGGGAGTCTCACTGATTAACACTCAACCCTGTGGAGTCTCTCTGATTAACATTGAACCCTGAGGGAGTCTCACTGATTAACACTGAACCCTATGGGAGTCTCACTGATTAACACTGAACCCTGTGGGAGTCTCACTGATTAACAATGAACCCCGTAGGAGTATCACTGATTAACACTGAACCCTATGGGAGTCTCACTGATTAACACTGAATCCTGTGGGAGTCTCACTGATTAACACTGAACCCTAAGACACTCTCACTGATTAACACTGAACCCTGTGGGAGTCTACTGAATAACACTGAACCCTATGGGAGTCTCGCTGATTAACACTGAACCCTGTGGGAGTCTCACTGATTAACACTGAACGCTGTGGGAGTCTCTCTGATTAACACTGAACCCTGAGGGAGTCTCACTGATTAACACTGAACCCTATGGGAGTCTCACTGATTAACACTGAACCCTGTGGGAGTCTCACTGATAAACACTGAACCCTGTGGGAGTCTCACTGATTAACACTCAACCCTGTGCGAGTCTCACTGATTAACACTGAACCCTGTGGGAGTCTCACTGATGAACCGTGAACCCTATGGGAGTCTCACTGATTAACACTGAACCCTATGGGAGTCTCACTGATTAACAACGAACCCTATGGGAGTCTCACTGATTAACACTGGACCCTATGGGAGTCTCACTGATTAACAATGAACCCTATGGGAATCTCACTGATTACTGAACCCTGTGGGAGTCTCACTGGATAACACTGCACCCTGTGGGAGTCTCACTGATTAAAACTGAACCCTGTGGGAGTCTCACTGATTAACACTGAATCCTATGGGAGACTCAGTGATAAACACTGAACCCTGTGGGAGTCTCACTGATTAACACTCAACCCTGTGGGAGTCTCACTGATTAACACTGAACCCTGTGGGAGTCTCACTGATGAACCCTGCACCCTGTGGGAGTCTCAATGATTAACACTGAACCCTATGGGAGTCTCACTGATGAACACTGAACCCTATGGGAGTCTCACTGATTAACACTGAACCCTGTGGGAGTCACTCTGATTAACATTGAACCCTGAGGGAGTCTCACTGATTAACACTGAACCCTATGGGAGTCTCACTGATTAACACTGAACCCTGTGGGAGTCTCACTGATTAACAATGAACCCCGTGGGAGTCTCACTGATTAACACTGAACCCTATGGGAGTCTCACTGATTAACACTGAACCCTGTGGGAGTCTCACTGATTAACACTGAACCCTAAGACACTCTCATTGATTAACACTGAACCCTATGGGAGTCTCACTGATTAACACTGAACCGTATGGGAGTCTCACTGATTAACACTGAACCCTGTGGGAGTCTCTCTGATTAACACTGAACCCTGAGGGAGTCTCACTGATTAACACTGAACCCAATGGGAGTCTCACTGATTAACACTAAACCCTGTGGGAGTCTCACTGATAAAGACTGAACCCTGTGGGAGTCTCTCTGATTAACACCGAACCCTGAGGGAGTCTCACTGATTAACACTGAACCCGATGGGAGTCTCACTGATTAACACTGAACCCTGTGGGAGTCTCTCTGATTAACACCAAACCCTGAGGGAGTCTCACTGATTAACACTGAACCCTATGGGAGTCTCACTGATTAACACTGAACCCTGTGGGAGTCTCACTGATTAACACTGAACCCTGTGGGAGTCTCTCTGATTAACACTGAACCCTGAGGGAGTCTCACTGATTAACACTGAACCCTATGGGAGTCTCACTGATTAACACTGAACCCTGTGGGAGTCTCACTGATAAACACTGAACCCTGTGGGAGTCTCACTGATTAACACTCAACCCTGTGCGAGTCTCACTGATTAACACTGAACCCTATGGGAGTCTCACTGATTAACACCAAACCCTATGGGAGTCTCACTGATTAACACTGGACCCTATGGGAGTCTCACTGATTAACAATGAACCCTATGGGAATCTCACTGATTACTGAACCCTGTGGGAGTCTCACTGAATAACACTGCACCCTGTGGGAGTCTCACTGATTAAAACTGAACCCTGTGGGAGTCTCACTGATTAACACTGAACCCTATGGGAGACTCAGTGATAAACACTGAACCCTGTGGGAGTCTCACTGATAAACACTGAACCCTGTGGGAGTCTCACTGATTAACACTCAACCCTGTGCGAGTCTCACTGATTAACACTGAACCCTATGGGAATCTCACTGATTACTGAACGCTGTGGGAGTCTCACTGAATAACACTGAACCCTGTGGGAGTCTCACTGATTAAAACTGAACCCTGTGGGAGTCTCATTGATTAACACTGAACCCTTTGGGAGTCTCACTGATTAACACTGAACCCTATGGGAGTCTCACTGATTAACACTGAACCCTGTGGGAGTTTCACTGATTAACACTGAACCCTATGGGAGTCTCAGTGATAAACACTCAACCCTGTGGGAGTCTCACTGATTAACACTCAACCCTGTGGGAGTCTCACTGATTAACACTGAACCCTGTGGGAGTCTCACTGATGAACCCTGCACCCTGTGGGAGTCTCAATGATTAACACTGAACCCTATCAGAGTCTCACTGATTAACACTGAACCCTATGGAAGTCTCACTGATTAACACTGAACCCTGTGGGAGTCTACTGAATAACACTGAACCCTATGGGAGTCTCGCTGATTAACACTGAACCCTGTGGGAGTCTCACTGATTAACAATGAACCCTGTGGGAATCTCACTGATTAACACTGAACCCTATGGGAGTCTCACTGATTAACACTGAACCCTGTGGGAGTCTCACTGATTAACACTGAACCCTAAGACACTCTCATTGATTAACACTGAACCCTATGGGAGTCTCACTGATGAACACTGAACCCTATGGGAGTCTCACTGATTAACACTGAACCCTGTGGAGTCTCTCTGATTAACATTGATCCCTGAGGGAGTCTCACTGATTAACACTGAACCCTATGGGAGTCTCACTGATTAACACTGAACCCTGTGGGAGTCTCACTGATTAACAATGAACCCCGTAGGAGTCTCACTGATTAACACTGAACCCTATGGGAGTCTCACGGATTAACACTGAATCCTGTGGGAGTCTCACTGATTAACACTGAACCCTAAGACACTCTCACTGATTAACACTGAACCCTGTGGGAGTCTTCTGAATAACACTGAACCCTATGGAAGTCTCGCTGATTAACACTGAACCCTGTGGGAGTCTCACTGATTAACACTGAACCCTGTGGGAGTCTCTCTGATTAACACTGAACCCTGAGGGAGTCTCACTGATTAACACTGAACCGTATGGGAGTCTCACTGATTAACACTGAACCCTGTGGGAGTCTCACTGATAAACACTGAACCCTGTGGGAGTCTCACTGATTAACACTGAACCCTGTGGGAGTCTCACTGATTAACACTGAACCCTGTGGGAGTCTCACTGATGAACCCTGAACCCTATGGGAGTCTCACTGATTAACACTGAACCCTGTGGGAGTCTCACTGATAAAGACTGAACCCTGTGGGAGTCTCACTGATTAACACTGAACCCTGTGGGAGTCTCTCTGATTAACACCGAACCCTGAGGGAGTCTCACTGATTAACACTGAACCCTATGGGAGTCTCACTGATTAACACTGAACCCTGTGGGAGTCTCACTGATTAATACTGAACCCTGTGGGAGTCTCTCTGATTAACACTGAACCCTGAGGGAGTCTCACTGATTAACACTGAACCCTAAGACACTCTCACTGATTAACACTGAACCCTGTGGGAGTCTCACTGATAAACACTGAACCCTGTGGGAGTCTCACTGATTAACACTCAACCCTGTGCGAGTCTCACTGATTAACACTGAACCCTGTGGGAGTCTCACTGATGAACCCTGAACCCTATGGGAGTCTCACTGATTAACACTGAACCCTATGGGAGTCTCACTGATTAACACCGAACCCTATGGGAGTCTCACTGATTAACACTGGACCCTATGGGAGTCTCACTGATTAACAATGAACCCTATGGGAATCTCACTGATTACTGAACCCTGTGGGAGTCTCACTGATGAACCCTGAACCCTATGGGAGTCTCACTGATTAACACTGAACCCTGTGGGAGTCTCACTGATAAAGACTGAACCCTGTGGGAGTCTCACTGATTAACACTGAACCCTGTGGGAGTCTCTCTGATTAACACCGAACCCTGAGGGAGTCTCACTGATTAACACTGAACCCTATGGGAGTCTCACTGATTAACACTGAACCCTGTGGGAGTCTCACTGATTAACACTGAACCCTGTGGGAGTCTCTCTGATTAACACTGAACCCTGAGGGAGTCTCACTGATTAACACTGAACCCTATGGGAGTCTCACTGATTAACACTGAACCCTGTGGGAGTCTCACTGATAAACACTGAACCCTGTGGGAGTCTCACTGATTAACACTCAACCCTGTGCGAGTCTCACTGATTAACACTGAACCCTGTGGGAGTCTCACTGATGAACCCTGAACCCTATGGGAGTCTCACTGATTAACACTGAACCCTATGGGAGTCTCACTGATTAACACCGAACCCTATGGGAGTCTCACTGATTAACACTGGACCCTATGGGAGTCTCACTGATTAACAATGAACCCTATGGGAATCTCACTGATTACTGAACCCTGTGGGAGTCTCACTGATGAACCCTGAACCCTATGGGAGTCTCACTGATTAACACTGAACCCTGTGGGAGTCTCACTGATAAAGACTGAACCCTGTGGGAGTCTCACTGATTAACACTGAACCCTGTGGGAGTCTCTCTGATTAACACCGAACCCTGAGGGAGTCTCACTGATTAACACTGAACCCTATGGGAGTCTCACTGATTAACACTGAACCCTGTGGGAGTCTCACTGATTAACACTGAACCCTGTGGGAGTCTCTCTGATTAACACTGAACCCTGAGGGAGTCTCACTGATTAACACTGAACCCTATGGGAGTCTCACTGATTAACACTGAACCCTGTGGGAGTCTCACTGATAAACACTGAACCCTGTGGGAGTCTCACTGATTAACACTCAACCCTGTGCGAGTCTCACTGATTAACACTGAACCCTGTGGGAGTCTCACTGATGAACCCTGAACCCTATGGGAGTCTCACTGATTAACACTGAACCCTATGGGAGTCTCACTGATTAACACCGAACCCTATGGGAGTCTCACTGATTAACACTGGACCCTATGGGAGTCTCACTGATTAACAATGAACCCTATGGGAATCTCACTGATTACTGAACCCTGTGGGAGTCTCACTGAATAACACTGCACCCTGTGGGAGTCTCACTGATTAAAACTGAACCCTGTGGGAGTCTCACTGATTAACACTGAACCCTATGGGAGACTCAGTGATAAACACTGAACCCTGTGGGAGTCTCACTGATTAACACTCAACCCTGTGGGAGTCTCACTGATTAACACTGAACCCTGTGGGAGTCTTACTGATGAACCCTGCACCCTGTGGGAGTCTCAATGATTAACACTGAACCCTATTGGAGTCTCACTGATTAACACTGAACCCTATGGAAGTCTCACTGATTAACACTGAACCCTGTGGGAGTCTACTGAATAACATTGAACCCTATGGGAGTCTCGCTGATTAACACTGAACCCTGTGGGAGTCTCACTGATTAACAATGAACCCTGTGGGAGTCTCACTGATTAACACTGAACCCTATGGGAGTCTCACTGATTAACACTGAACCCTGTGGGAGTCTCACTGATTAACACTGAACCCTAAGACACTCTCATTGATTAACACTGAACCCTATGGGAGTCTCACTGATGAACACTGAACCCTATGGGAGTCTCACTGATTAACACTGAACCCTGTGGGAGTCTCTCTGATTAACATTGAACCCTGAGGGAGTCTCACTGATTAACACTGAACCCTATGGGAGTCTCACTGATTAACACTGAACCCTGTGGGAGTCTCACTGATTAACAATGAACCCCGTGGGAGTCTCACTGATTAACACTGAACCCTATGGGAGTCTCACTGATTAACGCTGAACCCTGTGGGAGTCTCACTGATTAACACTGAACCCTAAGACACTCTCATTGATTAACACTGAACCCTATGGGAGTCTCACTGATTAACACTGAACCCTGTGGGAGTCTCACTGATTAACAATGAACCCCGTAGGAGTCTCACTGATTAACACTGAACCCTATGGGAGTCTCACGGATTAACACTGAATCCTGTGGGAGTCTCACTGATTAACACTGAACCCTAAGACACTCTCACTGATTAACACTGAACCCTGTGGGAGTCTTCTGAATAACACTGAACCCTATGGGAGTCTCGCTGATTAACACTGAACCCTGTGGGAGTCTCACTGATTAACACTGAACCCTGTGGGAGTCTCTCTGATTAACACTGAACCCTGAGGGAGTCTCACTGATTAACACTGAACCGTATGGGAGTCTCACTGATTAACACTGAACCCTGTGGGAGTCTCACTGATAAACACTGAACCCTGTGGGAGTCTCACTGATTAACACTGAACCCTGTGGGAGTCTCACTGATTAACACTGAACCCTGTGGGAGTCTCACTGATGAACCCTGAACCCTATGGGAGTCTCACTGATTAACACTGAACCCTGTGGGAGTCTCACTGATAAAGACTGAACCCTGTGGGAGTCTCACTGATTAACACTGAACCCTGTGGGAGTCTCTCTGATTAACACCGAACCCTGAGGGAGTCTCACTGATTAACACTGAACCCTATGGGAGTCTCACTGATTAACACTGAACCCTGTGGGAGTCTCACTGATTAACACTGAACCCTGTGGGAGTCTCTCTGATTAACACTGAACCCTGAGGGAGTCTCACTGATTAACACTGAACCCTATGGGAATCTCACTGATTAACACTGAACCCTGTGGGAGTCTCACTGATAAACACTGAACCCTGTGGGAGTCTCACTGATTAACACTCAACCCTGTGCGAGTCTCACTGATTAACACTGAACCCTGTGGGAGTCTCACTGATGAACCCTGAACCCTATGGGAGTCTCACTGATTAACACTGAACCCTATGGGAGTCTCACTGATTAACACCGAACCCTATGGGAGTCTCACTGATTAACACTGGACCCTATGGGAGTCTCACTGATTAACAATGAACCCTATGGGAATCTCACTGATTACTGAACCCTGTGGGAGTCTCACTGAATAACACTGCACCCTGTGGGAGTCTCACTGATTAAAACTGAACCCTGTGGGAGTCTCACTGATTAACACTGAACCCTATGGGAGACTCAGTGATAAACACTGAACCCTGTGGGAGTCTCACTGATTAACACTCAACCCTGTGGGAGTCTCACTGATTAACACTGAACCCTGTGGGAGTCTTACTGATGAACCCTGCACCCTGTGGGAGTCTCAATGATTAACACTGAACCCTATTGGAGTCTCACTGATTAACACTGAACCCTATGGAAGTCTCACTGATTAACACTGAACCCTGTGGGAGTCTACTGAATAACATTGAACCCTATGGGAGTCTCGCTGATTAACACTGAACCCTGTGGGAGTCTCACTGATTAACAATGAACCCTGTGGGAGTCTCACTGATTAACACTGAACCCTATGGGAGTCTCACTGATTAACACTGAACCCTGTGGGAGTCTCACTGATTAACACTGAACCCTAAGACACTCTCATTGATTAACACTGAACCCTATGGGAGTCTCACTGATGAACACTGAACCCTATGGGAGTCTCACTGATTAACACTGAACCCTGTGGGAGTCTCTCTGATTAACATTGAACCCTGAGGGAGTCTCACTGATTAACACTGAACCCTATGGGAGTCTCACTGATTAACACTGAACCCTGTGGGAGTCTCACTGATTAACAATGAACCCCGTGGGAGTCTCACTGATTAACACTGAACCCTGTGGGAGTCTCTCTGATTAACACTGAACCCTATGGGAGTCTCACTGATGAACACTGAACCCTATGGGAGTCTCACTGATTAACACTGAACCCTGTGGGAGTCTCTCTGATTAACATTGAACCCTGAGGGAGTCTCACTGATTAACACTGAACCCTATGGGAGTCTCACTGATTAACACTGAACCCTGTGGGAGTCTCACTGATTAACAATGAACCCCGTGGGAGTCTCACTGATTAACACTGAACCCTATGGGAGTCTCACTGATTAACGCTGAACCCTGTGGGAGTCTCACTGATTAACACTGAACCCTAAGACACTCTCATTGATTAACACTGAACCCTATGGGAGTCTCACTGATTAACACTGAACCGTATGGGAGTCTCACTGAATAACACTGAACCCTGTGGGAGTCTCTCTGATTAACACTGAACCCTGAGGGAGTCTCACTGATTAACACTGAACCCAATGGGAGTCTCAGTGATTAACACTGAACCCTGTGGGAGTCTCACTGATAAAGACTGAACCCTGTGGGAGTCTCACTGATTAACACTGAACCCTGTGGGAGTCTCTCTGATTAACACCGAACCCTGAGGGAGTCTCACTGATTAACACTGAACCCTATGGGAGTCTCACTGATTAACACTGAACCCTGTGGGAGTCTCACTGATTAACACTGAACCCTAAGACACTCTCATTGATTAACACTGAACCCTATGGGAGTCTCACTGATGAACACTGAACCCCATGGGAGTCTCACTGATTAACACTGAACCCTGTGGAGTCTCTCTGATTAACATTGATCCCTGAGGGAGTCTCACTGATTAACACTGAACCCTATGGGAGTCTCACTGATTAATACTGAACCTTGTGGGAGTCTCACTGATTAACAATGAACCCCGTAGGAGTCTCACTGATTAACACTGAACCCTATGGGAGTCTCACTGATTAACACTGAACCCTATGGGAGTCTCACTGATTAACACTGAACCCTGTGGGAGTCTCACTGATTAACACTGAACCCTAAGACACTCTCATTGATTAACACTGAACCCTATGGGAGTCTCACTGATGAACACTGAACCCTATGGGAGTCTCACTGATTAACACTGAACCCTGTGGAGTCTCTCTGATTAACATTGATCCCTGAGGGAGTCTCACTGATTAACACTGAACCCTATGGGAGTCTCACTGATTAACACTGAACCCTGTGGGAGTCTCACTGATTAACAATGAACCCCGTAGGAGTCTCACTGATTAACACTGAACCCTATGGGAGTCTCACGGATTAACACTGAATCCTGTGGGAGTATCACTGATTAACACTGAACCCTAAGACACTCTCACTGATTAACACTGAACCCTGTGGGAGTCTACTGAATAACACTGAACCCTATGGGAATTTCGCTGATTAACACTGAACCCTGTGGGGGTCTCACTGATTAACACTGAACCCTGTGGGAGTCTCTCTGATTAACACTGAACCCTGAGGGCGTCTCACTGATTAACACTGAACCCTATGGGAGTCTCACTGATTAACACTGAACCCTGTGAGAGTCTCACTGATAAACACTGAACCCTGTGGGAGTCTCACTGATTAACACTCGACCCTGTGCGAGTCTCACTGATGAACACTGAACCCTGTGGGAGTCTCACTGATGAACCCTGAACCCTATGGGAGTCTCACTGATTAACACTGAACCCTATGGGTCTCACTGATTAACACCGAACCCTATGCGAGTCTCACTGATTAACACTGGACCCTATGGGAGTCTCACTGATTAACAATGAACCCTATGGGAATCTCACTGATTACTGAACCCTGTGGGAGTCTCACTGAATAACACTGCACCCTGTGGGAGTCTCACTGATTAAAACTGAACCATGTGCGAGTCTCACTGATTAACACTGAACCCTATGGGAGACTCAGTGATAAACACTGAACCCTGTGGGAGTCTCACTGATTAACACTCAACCCTGTGGGAGTCTCACTGATTAACACTGAACCCTGTGGGAGTCTCACTGATGAACCCTGCACCCTGTGGGAGTCTCAATGATTAACAATGAACCCTATCGGAGTCTCACTGATTAACACTGAACCCTATGGAAGTCTCACTGATTAACACTGAACCCTGTGGGAGTCTACTGAATAACACTGAACCCTATGGGAGTCTCGCTAATTAACACTGAACCCTGTGGGAGTCTCACTGATTAACAATGAACCCTGTGGGAGTCTCACTGATTAACACTGAACCCTATGGGAGTCTCACTGATTAACACTGAACCCTGTGGGAGTCTCACTGATTAACACTGAACCCTAAGACACTCTCATTTATTAACACTGAACCCTATGGGAATCTCACTGATGAACACTGAACCCTATGGGAGTCTCACTGATTAACACTGAACCCTGTGGGAGTCTCTCTGATTAACATTGAACCCTGAGGGAGTCTCACTGATTAACACTGAACCCTATGGGAGTCTCACTGATTAACACTGAACCCTGTGGGAGTCTCACTGATTAACAATGAAGCCTGTGGGAGTCTCACTGATTAACATTGAACCCTATGGGAGTCTCACTGATTAACACTGAACCCTGTGGGAGTCTCAATGATTAACACTGAACCCTAAGACACTCTCATTGATTAACACTGAACCCTATGGGAGTCTCACTGATTAACACTGAACCGTATGGGAGTCTCACTGATTAACACTGAACCCTGTGGGAGTCTCTCTGATTAACACTGAACTCTGAGGGAGTCTCACTGATTAACACTGAACCCAAAGGGAGTCTCACTGATTAACACTGAACCCTGTGGGAGTCTCACTGATAAAGACTGAACCCTGTGGGAGTCTCACTGATTAACACTGAACCCTGTGGGAGTCTCTCTGATTAACACCGAACCCTGAGGGAGTCTCACTGATTAACACTGAACCCTATGGGAGTCTCACTGATTAACACTGAACCCTGTGGGAGTCTCACTGATTAACACTGAACCCTGTGGGAGTCTCTCTGATTAACACTGAACCCTGAGGGAGTCTCACTGATTAACACTGAACCCTATGGGAGTCTCACTGATTAACACTGAACCCTGTGGGAGTCTCACTGATAAACACTGAACCCTGTGGGAGTCTCACTGATTAACACTCAACCCTGTGCGAGTCTCACTGATTAACACTGAACCCTGTGGGAGTCTCACTGATGAACCCTGAACCCTATGGGAGTCTCACTGATTAACACTGAACCCTATGGGAGTCTCACTGATTAACACCGAACCCTATGGGAGTCTCACTGATTAACACTGGACCCTATGGGAGTCTCACTGATTAACAATGAACCCTATGGGAATCTCACTGATTACTGAACCCTGTGGGAGTCTCACTGAATAACACTGCACCCTGTGGGAGTCTCACTGATTAAAACTGAACCCTGTGGGAGTCTCACTGATTAACAATGAACCCTATGGGAGACTCAGTGATAAACACTGAACCCTGTGGGAGTCTCACTGATTAACACTCAACCCTGTGGGAGTCTCACTGATTAACACTGAACCCTGTGGGAGTCTCACTGATGAACCCTGCACCCTGTGGGAGTCTCAATGATTAACACTGTACCCTATTGGAGTCTCACTGATTAACACTGAACCCTATGGAAGTCTCACTGATTAACACTGAACCCTGTGGGAGTCTACTGAATAACATTGAACCCTATGGGAGTCTCGCTGATTAACACTGAACCCTGTGGGAGTCTCACTGATTAACAATGAACCCTGTGGGAGTCTCACTGATTAACACTGAACCCTATGGGAGTCTCACTGATTAACACTGAACCCTGTGGGAGTCTCACTGATTAACACTGAACCCTAAGACACTCTCATTGATTAACACTGAACCCTATGGGAGTCTCACTGATGAAAACTGAACCCTATGGGAGTCTCACTGATTAACACTGAACCCTGTGGGAGTCTCTCTGATTAACATTGAACCCTGAGGGAGTCTCACTGATTAACACTGAACCCTATGGGAGTCTCACTGATTAACACTGAACCCTGTGGGAGTCTCACTGATTAACAATGAACCCCGTGGGAGTCTCACTGATTAACACTGAACCCTATGGGAGTCTCACTGATTAACGCTGAACCCTGTGGGAGTCTCACTGATTAACACTGAACCCTAAGACACTCTCATTGATTAACACTGAACCCTATGGGAGTCTCACTGATTAACACTGAACCGTATGGGAGTCTCACTGACTAACACTGAACCCTGTGGGAGTCTCTCTGATTAACACTGAACCCTGAGGGAGTCTCACTGATTAACACTGAACCCAATGGGAGTCTCACTGATTAACACTGAACCCTGTGGGAGTCTCACTGATAAAGACTGAACCCTGTGGGAGTCTCACTGATTAACACTGAACCCTGTGGGAGTCTCTCTGATTAACACCGAACCCTGAGGGAGTCTCACTGATTAACACTGAACCCTATGGGAGTCTCACTGATTAACACTGAACCCTGTGGGAGTCTCACTGATTAACACTGAACCCTGTGGGAGTCTCACTGATTAACACTGAACCCTAAGACACTCTCATTGATTA
Organism: Petromyzon marinus; assembly: GCF_048934315.1. NCBI lineage: Eukaryota > Metazoa > Chordata > Hyperoartia > Petromyzontiformes > Petromyzontidae > Petromyzon > Petromyzon marinus. The sequence goes on from NW_027422625.1 coordinate 2,550,645, forward strand.
ACACTGAACCCTATGGGAGTCTCACTGTTTAACACTGAAAACTATTTGAGTCTCTGATTAACACCGAACCCTATGGGAGTCTCACTGATTAACACTGGACCCTATGGGAGTCCCACTGATTAACAATGAACCCTATGGGAATGTCACTGATTACTGAACCCTGTGGGAGTCTCACTGAATAACACTGAACCCTGTGGGAGTCTCACTGATTAACAATGAACCCCGTGAGAGTCTCACTGATTTACACTGAACCCTATGGGAGTCTCACTGATTAACACTGAACCCTGTGGGAGTCTCACTGATTAACACTGAACCCTATGGGAGTTTCACTGATTAACACAGAACCCTGTGGGAGTCTCTCTGATTAACACTGCACCCTGTGGGAGTCTCACTGATTAAAACTGAACCCTGTGGGAGTCTCACTGATTAACACTGAACCCTATGGGAGACTCAGTGATAAACACTGAACCCTGTGGGAGTCTCACTGATTAACACTCAACCCTGTGGGAGTCTCACTGATTAACACTGAACCCTGTGGGAGTCTCACTGATGAACCCTGCACCCTGTGGGAGTCTCAATGATTAACACTGAACCCTGTGGGAGTCTCACTGATTAACACAGAACCCTGTGAAAGTCTCACCGATTAACACTGAACCCTATGGGAGTCTCACTGATTAACACTGAACCCTGTGGGAGTCCCACTGATTAAGACTGAACCCTATGGGAGTCTCACTGATTAACACTGAACTCTCTGGCATTCTCACTGATTAACACTGAACCATATGGGAGTCTCACTGATTAACACTGAACCCTGTGGGAGTCTCAGTTATTAACACTGAACTCTGAGGAAGTCTCACTGATTAACACTGAACACTGGGGGAGTCTCACTGATTATCACTGAACACTGTGGGAGTCTCACTGATTAACACTGAACCCTATGGGAGTCTCATTGATTAACACATGAACCCTGAGGGAGTCTCAATGATTAACACTGAACCCTGTGGGAGTCTCAATGATTAACACTGAACCCTGTGTGAGTCTCACTGATTAACACTGAACCCTATGGGAGTCTCACTGATTAACACATGAACCCTGTGGGAGTCTCACTGATTAACACATGAACCCTGTGGGAGTCTCACTGATTAACACTGAACCCTGTGGGAGTCTCATTTATTAACACTGAACCTTGAGGGAGTCTCACTGATTAACACTGGACACTGTGGGAATCTCACTGATTAACACTGAACCCTGTGGGAGTCTCACTGATTAACACTGAACCCTATGGGAGTCTCATTGATTAACACATGAACCCTGAGGGAGTCTCACTGATTAACACAGAACCCTGTGGGAGTCTCACTGATTAACACTGAACCCTGTGGGAGTGTCACTGATTAACACTGAACCCTATGGGAGTCTCATTGATTAACACTGAACCCTATGGGAGTCTCAATGATTAACACATGCACCCTGTGGGAGTCTCACTGATTTACACTGAACCCTGTGGGAGTCTCACTGATTAACACTGAACCCTATGGGAGTCTCACTGATTAACACATGAACCCTGAGGGAGTCTCACTGATTAACACTGAACCCTGTGGGAGTCTCACTGATTAACACTGAACCCTGTGGGAGTCTCACTGATTAACACTGAACCCTATGGAAGTCTCACTGATTAACACTGAACCCTGTGGGAGTCTCACTGATTAAGACTAAACCCTATGGGAGTCTCACTGATTAACACTGAACTCTCTGCCATTCTCACTGATTAACACTGAACCCTATGGGAGTCTCACTGATTAACACTGAACCCTGTGGGAGTCTCAGTTATTAACACTGAACCCTGAGGAAGTCTCACTGATTAACACTGAACACTGGGGGAGTCTCACTGATTAACACTGAACACTGTGGGAGTCTCACTGATTAACAATGAACCCTGTGGGAGTCTCACCGATTAACACTGAACCCTATGGGAGTCGCATTGATTAACACATGAACCCTGAGGGAGTCTCACTGATTAACACTGAACCCTGTGGGAGTCTCAATGATTAACACTGAACGCTGTGGGAGTCTCACTGATTAACATTGAACCCTATGGGAGTCTCATTGATTAACAATGAACCCTATGGGAGTCTCACTGATTAACACATGAACCCTGTTGGAGTCTCACTGATTTACACTGAACCCTGTGGGAGTCTCACTGATTAACACTGAACCCTATGGGAGTCTCACTGATTAACACATGAACCCTGAGGGAGTCTCACTGATTAACACATGAACCCTGTGGGAGTCTCACTGATTTACACTGAACCCTGTGGGAGTCTCACTGATTAACACTGAACCCTATGGGAGTCTCACTGATTAACACATTAACCCTGAGGGAGTCTCACTGATTAACACTGAACCCTGTGGGAGTCTCACTGATTAACACTGAACCCTGTGGGAGTTGCCCTGATTAACACTGAACCCTGTGGGAGTCTCAGTTATTAACACTGAACCCTGAGGGAGTGTCACTGATTAACACTGAACACTGTGGGAGGCTCACTGATTAACACTGAACACTGTGGGAGTCTCACTGATTAACACTGAACCCTATCGGAGTCTCATTGATTAACACATGAACCCTGAGGGAGTCTCACTGATTAACACTGAACCCTGTGGGAGTCTCAATGATTAACACTGAACCCTGTGGGAGTCTCACTGATTAACACTGAACCCTATGGGAGTCTCATTGATTAACACTGAACCCTATGGGAGTCTCACTGATTAACACATGAACCCTGTGGGAGTCTCACTGATTTACACTGAACCCTGTGGGAGTCTCACTGATTAACACTGAACCCTATGGGAGTCTCACTGATTAACGCTGAACCCTGTGGGAGTCTCACTGATTAACACTGAACCCTAAGACACTCTCATTGATTAACACTGAACCCTATGGGAGTCTCACTGATTAACACTGAACCGTATGGGAGTCTCACTGACTAACACTGAACCCTGTGGGAGTCTCTCTGATTAACACTGAACCCTGAGGGAGTCTCACTGATTAACACTGAACCCAATGGGAGTCTCACTGATTAACACTGAACCCTGTGGGAGTCTCACTGATAAAGACTGAACCCTGTGGGAGTCTCACTGATTAACACTGAACCCTGTGGGAGTCTCTCTGATTAACACCGAACCCTGAGGGAGTCTCACTGATTAACACTGAACCCTATGGGAGTCTCACTGATTAACACTGAACCCTGTGGGAGTCTCACTGATTAACACTGAACCCTGTGGGAGTCTCACTGATTAACACTGAACCCTAAGACACTCTCATTGATTAACACTGAACCCTATGGGAGTCTCACTGTTTAACACTGAAAACTATTTGAGTCTCTGATTAACACCGAACCCTATGGGAGTCTCACTGATTAACACTGGACCCTATGGGAGTCCCACTGATTAACAATGAACCCTATGGGAATGTCACTGATTACTGAACCCTGTGGGAGTCTCACTGAATAACACTGAACCCTGTGGGAGTCTCACTGATTAACAATGAACCCCGTGAGAGTCTCACTGATTTACACTGAACCCTATGGGAGTCTCACTGATTAACACTGAACCCTGTGGGAGTCTCACTGATTAACACTGAACCGTATGGGAGTTTCACTGATTAACACAGAACCCTGTGGGAGTCTCTCTGATTAACACTGCACCCTGTGGGAGTCTCACTGATTAAAACTGAACCCTGTGGGAGTCTCACTGATTAACACTGAACCCTATGGGAGACTCAGTGATAAACACTGAACCCTGTGGGAGTCTCACTGATTAACACTCAACCCTGTGGGAGTCTCACTGATTAACACTGAACCCTGTGGGAGTCTCACTGATGAACCCTGCACCCTGTGGGAGTCTCAATGATTAACACTGAACCCTGTGGGAGTCTCACTGATTAACACAGAACCCTGTGAAAGTCTCACTGATTAACACTGAACCCTATGGGAGTCTCACTGATTAACACTGAACCCTGTGGGAGTCCCACTGATTAAGACTGAACCCTATGGGAGTCTCACTGATTAACACTGAACTCTCTGGCATTCTCACTGATTAACACTGAACCCTATGGGAGTCTCACTGATTAACACTGAACCCTGTGGGAGTCTTAGTTATTAACACTGAACCCTGAGGAAGTCTCACTGATTAACACTGAACACTGGGGGAGTCTCACTGATTAACACTGAACACTGTGGGAGTCTCACTGATTAACACTGAACCCTATGGGAGTCTCATTGATTAACACATGAACCCTGAGGGAGTCTCAATGATTAACACTGAACCCTGTGGGAGTCTCAATGATTAACACTGAACCCTGTGTGAGTCTCACTGATTAACACTGAACCCTATGGGAGTCTCACTGATTAACACATGAACCCTGTGGGAGTCTCACTGATTAACACATGAACCCTGTGGGAGTCTCACTGATTAACACTGAACCCTGTGGGAGTCTCATTTATTAACACTGAACCTTGAGGGAGTCTCACTGATTAACACTGGACACTGTGGGAGTCTCACTGATTAACACTGAACCCTGTGGGAGTCTCACTGATTAACACTGAACCCTATGGGAGTCTCATTGATTAACACATGAACCCTGAGGGAGTCTCACTGATTAACACAGAACCCTGTGGGAGTCTCACTGATTAACACTGAACCCTGTGGGAGTGTCACTGATTAACACTGAACCCTATGGGAGTCTCATTGATTAACACTGAACCCTATGGGAGTCTCAATGATTAACACATGCATCCTGTGGGAGTCTCACTGATTTACACTGAACCCTGTGGGAGTCTCACTGATTAACACTGAACCCTATGGGAGTCTCACTGATTAACACATGAACCCTGAGGGAGTCTCACTGATTAACACTGAACCCTGTGGGAGTCTCACTGATTAACACTGAACCCTGTGGGAGTCTCACTGATTAACACTGAACCCTATGGAAGTCTCACTGATTAACACTGAACCCTGTGGGAGTCTCACTGATTAAGACTAAACCCTATGGGAGTCTCACTGATTAACACTGAACTCTCTGGCATTCTCACTGATTAACACTGAACCCTATGGGAGTCTCACTGATTAACACTGAACCCTGTGGGAGTCTCAGTTATTAACACTGAACCCTGAGGAAGTCTCACTGATTAACACTGAACACTGGGGGAGTCTCACTGATTAACACTGAACACTGTGGGAGTCTCACTGATTAACAATGAACCCTGTGGGAGTCTCACCGATTAACACTGAACCCTATGGGAGTCGCATTGATTAACACATGAACCCTGAGGGAGTCTCACTGATTAACACTGAACCCTGTGGGAGTCTCAATGATTAACACTGAACGCTGTGGGAGTCTCACTGATTAACATTGAACCCTATGGGAGTCTCATTGATTAACACTGAACCCTATGGGAGTCTCACTGATTAACACATGAACCCTGTTGGAGTCTCACTGATTTACACTGAACCCTGTGGGAGTCTCACTGATTAACACTGAACCCTATGGGAGTCTCACTGATTAACACATGAACCCTGAGGGAGTCTCACTGATTAACACATGAACCCTGTGGGAGTCTCACTGATTTACACTGAACCCTGTGGGAGTCTCACTGATTAACACTGAACCCTATGGGAGTCTCACTGATTAACACATTAACCCTGAGGGAGTCTCACTGATTAACACTGAACCCTGTGGGAGTCTCACTGATTAACACTGAACCCTGTGGGAGTTGCCCTGATTAACACTGAACCCTGTGGGAGTCTCAGTTATTAACACTGAACCCTGAGGGAGTCTCACTGATTAACACTGAACACTGTGGGAGTCTCACTGATTAACACTGAACACTGTGGGAGTCTCACTGATTAACACTGAACCCTATCGGAGTCTCATTGATTAACACATGAACCCTGAGGGAGTCTCACTGATTAACACTGAACCCTGTGGGAGTCTCAATGATTAACACTGAACCTTGTGGGAGTCTCACTGATTAACACTGAACCCTATGGGAGTCTCATTGATTAACACTGAACCCTATGGGAGTCTCACTGATTAACACATGAACCCTGTGGGAGTCTCACTGATTTACACTGAACCCTGTGGGAGTCTCACTGATTAACACTGAACCCTAAGGGAGTCTCACTGATTAACACATTAACCCTGAGGGTGTCTCACTGATTAACACTGAACCCTGTGGGAGTCTCACTGATTAACACTGAACCCTGTGGGAGTCTCACTGATTAACACTGAACCATGTGGGAGTCTCAGTTATTAACACTGAACCCTGTGGGAGTCTCAATGATTAACACTGAACCCTGTGGGAGTCTCACTGATTAACACTGAACCCTATGGGAGTCTCATTGATTAACACTGAACCCTGAGGGAGTCTCACAGATTAACACTGAACACTGTGGGAGTCTCACTGATTAACACTGAACACTGTGGGAGTCTCACTGATTAACACTGAACCCTATGGGAGTCTCATTGATTAACACATGAACCCTGAGGGAGTCTCAATGATTAACACTGAACACTATGGGAGTCTCACTGATTAACACATTAACCCTGAGGGAGTCTCACTGATTAACACTGAACCCTGTGGGAGTCTCACTGATTAACACTGAACCCTGTGGGAGTCTCAATGATTAACACTGAACGCTGTGGGAGTCTCACTGATTAACACTGAACCCTATGGGAGTCTCATTGATTAACACTGAACCCTATGGGAGTCTCACTGATTAACACAGGAACCCTGTTGGAGTCTCACTGATTTACACTGAACCCTGTGGGAGTCTCACTGATTAACATTGAACCCTATGGGAGTCTCACTGATTAACACATGAACCCTTAGGGAGTCTCACTGATTAACACATGAACCCTGTGGGAGTCTCACTGATTTACACTGAACCCTGTGGGAGTCTCACTGATTAACACTGAACCCTATGGGAGTCTCACTGATTAACACATTAACCCTGAGGGAGTCTCACTGATTAACACTGAACCCTGTGGGAGTCTCACTGATTAACACTGAACCCTGTGGGAGTTGCCCTGATTAACACTGAACCCTGTGGGAGTCTCAGTTATTAACACTGAACCCTGAGGGAGTCTCACTGATTAATACTGAACACTGTGGGAGTCTCACTGATTAACACTGAACACTGTGGGAGTCTCACTGATTAACACTGAACCCTATCGGAGTCTCATTGATTAACACATGAACCCTGAGGGAGTCTCACTGATTAACACTGAACCCTGTGGGAGTCTCAATGATTAACACTGAACCCTGTGGGAGTCTCACTGATTAACACTGAACCCTATGGGAGTCTCATTGATTAACACTGAACCCTATGGGAGTCTCACTGATTAACACATGAACCCTGTGGGAGTCTCACTGATTTACACTGAACCCTATGGGAGTCTCATTGATTAACACTGAACCCTATGGGAGTCTCAATGATTAACACTGAACCCTGTGGGAGTCTCACTGATTAACACTGAACCCTATGGGAGTCTCATTGATTAACACTGAACCCTATGGGAGTCTCACTGATTAACACATGAACCCTGTGGGAGTCTCACTGATTTACACTGAACCCTGTGGGAGTCTCACTGATTAACACTGAAGCCTAAGGGAGTCTCACTGATTAACACATTAACCCTGAGGGTGTCTCACTGATTAACACTGAACCCTGTGGGAGTCTCACTGATTAACACTGAACCTTGTGGGAGTCTCCCTGATTAACACTGAACCCTGTGGGAGTCTCAGTTATTAACACTGAACCCTGAGGGAGTCTCACTGATTAACACTGAACACTGTGGGAGTCTCCCTGATTAACACTGAACCCTGTGGGAGTCTCAGTTATTAACACTGAACCCTGTGGGAGTCTCAATGATTAACACTGAAACCTGTGGGAGTCTCACTGATTAACACTGAACCCTATGGGAGTCTCATTGATTAACACTGAACCCTATGGGAGTCTCACTGATTAACACATGAACCCTGTTGGAGTCTCACTGATTTACACTGAACCCTGTGGGAGTCTCACTGATTAACACTGAACCCTATGGGAGTCTCACTGATTAACACATGAACCCTGTGGGAGTCTCAGTTATTAACAATGAACCCTGAGGGAGTCTCACTGATTAACACTGAGCACTGTGGGAGTCTCACTGATTAACACTGAACCCTGTGGGAGTCTCACTGATTAACACTGAACCGTATGGGAGTTTCACTGATTAACACTGAACCTTGTGGGAGTCTCCCTGATTAACACTGAACCCTGTGGGAGTCTCAGTTATTAACACTGAACCCTGAGGGAGTCTCACTGATTAACACTGAACACTGTGGGAGTCTCCCTGATTAACACTGAACCCTGTGGGAGTCTCAGTTATTAACACTGAACCCTGTGGGAGTCTCAATGATTAACACTGAAACCTGTGGGAGTCTCACTGATTAACACTGAACCCTATGGGAGTCTCATTGATTAACACTGAACCCTATGGGAGTCTCACTGATTAACACATGAACCCTGTTGGAGTCTCACTGATTTACACTGAACCCTGTGGGAGTCTCACTGATTAACACTGAACCCTATGGGAGTCTCACTGATTAACACATGAACCCTGTGGGAGTCTCAGTTATTAACAATGAACCCCGTGAGAGTCTCACTGATTTACACTGAACCCTATGGGAGTCTCACTGATTAACACTGAACCCTGTGGGAGTCTCACTGATTAACACTGAACCGTATGGGAGTTTCACTGATTAACACAGAACCCTGTGGGAGTCTCTCTGATTAACACTGCACCCTGTGGGAGTCTCACTGATTAAAACTGAACCCTGTGGGAGTCTCACTGATTAACACTGAACCCTATGGGAGACTCAGTGATAAACACTGAACCCTGTGGGAGTCTCACTGATTAACACTCAACCCTGTGGGAGTCTCAATGATTAACACTGAACCCTGTGGGAGTCTCACTGATGAACCCTGCACCCTGTGGGAGTCTCAATGATTAACACTGAACCCTGTGGGAGTCTCACTGATTAACACAGAACCCTGTGAAAGTCTCACTGATTAACACTGAACCCTATGGGAGTCTCACTGATTAACACTGAACCCTGTGGGAGTCCCACTGATTAAGACTGAACCCTATGGGAGTCTCACTGATTAACACTGAACTCTCTGGCATTCTCACTGATTAACACTGAACCCTATGGGAGTCTCACTGATTAACACTGAACCCTGTGGGAGTCTTAGTTATTAACACTGAACCCTGAGGAAGTCTCACTGATTAACACTGAACACTGGGGGAGTCTCACTGATTAACACTGAACACTGTGGGAGTCTCACTGATTAACACTGAACCCTATGGGAGTCTCATTGATTAACACATGAACCCTGAGGGAGTCTTAATGATTAACACTGAACCCTGTGGGAGTCTCAATGATTAACACTGAACCCTGTGTGAGTCTCACTGATTAACACTGAACCCTATGGGAGTCTCACTGATTAACACATGAACCCTGTGGGAGTCTCACTGATTAACACATTAACCCTGTGGGAGTCTCACTGATTAACACTGAACCCTGTGGGAGTCTCATTTATTAACACTGAACCTTGAGGGAGTCTCACTGATTAACACTGGACACTGTGGGAGTCTCACTGATTAACACTGAACCCTGTGGGAGTCTCACTGATTAACACTGAACCCTATGGGAGTCTCATTGATTAACACATGAACCCTGAGGGAGTCTCACTGATTAACACAGAACCCTGTGGGAGTCTCACTGATTAACACTGAACCCTGTGGGAGTGTCACTGATTAACACTGAACCCTATGGGAGTCTCATTGATTAACACTGAACCCTATGGGAGTCTCAATGATTAACACATGCACCCTGTGGGAGTCTCACTGATTTACACTGAACCCTGTGGGAGTCTCACTGATTAACACTGAACCCTATGGGAGTCTCACTGATTAACACATGAACCCTGAGGGAGTCTCACTGATTAACACTGAACCCTGTGGGAGTCTCACTGATTAACACTGAACCCTGTGGGAGTCTCACTGATTAACACTGAACCCTATGGAAGTCTCACTGATTAACACTGAACCCTGTGGGAGTCTCACTGATTAAGACTAAACCCTATGGGAGTCTCACTGATTAACACTGAACTCTCTGGCATTCTCACTGATTAACACTGAACCCTATGGGAGTCTCACTGATTAACACTGAACCCTGTGGGAGTCTCAGTTATTAACACTGAACCCTGAGGAAGTCTCACTGATTAACACTGAACACTGGGGGAGTCTCACTGATTAACACTGAACACTGTGGGAGTCTCACTGATTAACACTGAACCCTGTGGGAGTCTCTCTGATTAACACCGAACCCTGAGGGAGTCTCACTGATTAACACTGAACCCTATGGGAGTCTCACTGATTAACACTGAACCCTGTGGGAGTCTCACTGATTAACACTGAACCCTGTGGGAGTCTCACTGATTAACACTGAACCCTAAGACACTCTCATTGATTAACACTGAACCCTATGGGAGTCTCACTGTTTAACACTGAAAACTATTTGAGTCTCTGATTAACACCGAACCCTATGGGAGTCTCACTGATTAACACTGGACCCTATGGGAGTCCCACTGATTAACAATGAACCCTATGGGAATGTCACTGATTACTGAACCCTGTGGGAGTCTCACTGAATAACACTGAACCCTGTGGGAGTCTCACTGATTAACAATGAACCCCGTGAGAGTCTCACTGATTTACACTGAACCCTATGGGAGTCTCACTGATTAACACTGAACCCTGTGGGAGTCTCACTGATTAACACTGAACCCTATGGGAGTTTCACTGATTAACACAGAACCCTGTGGGAGTCTCTCTGATTAACACTGCACCCTGTGGGAGTCTCACTGATTAAAACTGAACCCTGTGGGAGTCTCACTGATTAACACTGAACCCTATGGGAGACTCAGTGATAAACACTGAACCCTGTGGGAGTCTCACTGATTAACACTCAACCCTGTGGGAGTCTCACTGATTAACACTGAACCCTGTGGGAGTCTCACTGATGAACCCTGCACCCTGTGGGAGTCTCAATGATTAACACTGAACCCTGTGGGAGTCTCACTGATTAACACAGAACCCTGTGAAAGTCTCACCGATTAACACTGAACCCTATGGGAGTCTCACTGATTAACACTGAACCCTGTGGGAGTCCCACTGATTAAGACTGAACCCTATGGGAGTCTCACTGATTAACACTGAACTCTCTGGCATTCTCACTGATTAACACTGAACCATATGGGAGTCTCACTGATTAACACTGAACCCTGTGGGAGTCTCAGTTATTAACACTGAACTCTGAGGAAGTCTCACTGATTAACACTGAACACTGGGGGAGTCTCACTGATTATCACTGAACACTGTGGGAGTCTCACTGATTAACACTGAACCCTATGGGAGTCTCATTGATTAACACATGAACCCTGAGGGAGTCTCAATGATTAACACTGAACCCTGTGGGAGTCTCAATGATTAACACTGAACCCTGTGTGAGTCTCACTGATTAACACTGAACCCTATGGGAGTCTCACTGATTAACACATGAACCCTGTGGGAGTCTCACTGATTAACACATGAACCCTGTGGGAGTCTCACTGATTAACACTGAACCCTGTGGGAGTCTCATTTATTAACACTGAACCTTGAGGGAGTCTCACTGATTAACACTGGACACTGTGGGAATCTCACTGATTAACACTGAACCCTGTGGGAGTCTCACTGATTAACACTGAACCCTATGGGAGTCTCATTGATTAACACATGAACCCTGAGGGAGTCTCACTGATTAACACAGAACCCTGTGGGAGTCTCACTGATTAACACTGAACCCTGTGGGAGTGTCACTGATTAACACTGAACCCTATGGGAGTCTCATTGATTAACACTGAACCCTATGGGAGTCTCAATGATTAACACATGCACCCTGTGGGAGTCTCACTGATTTACACTGAACCCTGTGGGAGTCTCACTGATTAACACTGAACCCTATGGGAGTCTCACTGATTAACACATGAACCCTGAGGGAGTCTCACTGATTAACACTGAACCCTGTGGGAGTCTCACTGATTAACACTGAACCCTGTGGGAGTCTCACTGATTAACACTGAACCCTATGGAAGTCTCACTGATTAACACTGAACCCTGTGGGAGTCTCACTGATTAAGACTAAACCCTATGGGAGTCTCACTGATTAACACTGAACTCTCTGCCATTCTCACTGATTAACACTGAACCCTATGGGAGTCTCACTGATTAACACTGAACCCTGTGGGAGTCTCAGTTATTAACACTGAACCCTGAGGATGTCTCACTGATTAACACTGAACACTGGGGGAGTCTCACTGATTAACACTGAACACTGTGGGAGTCTCACTGATTAACAATGAACCCTGTGGGAGTCTCACCGATTAACACTGAACCCTATGGGAGTCGCATTGATTAACACATGAACCCTGAGGGAGTCTCACTGATTAACACTGAACCCTGTGGGAGTCTCAATGATTAACACTGAACGCTGTGGGAGTCTCACTGATTAACATTGAACCCTATGGGAGTCTCATTGATTAACAATGAACCCTATGGGAGTCTCACTGATTAACACATGAACCCTGTTGGAGTCTCACTGATTTACACTGAACCCTGTGGGAGTCTCACTGATTAACACTGAACCCTACGGGAGTCTCACTGATTAACACATGAACCCTGAGGGAGTCTCACTGATTAACACATGAACCCTGTGGGAGTCTCACTGATTTACACTGAACCCTGTGGGAGTCTCACTGATTAACACTGAACCCTATGGGAGTCTCACTGATTAACACATTAACCCTGAGGGAGTCTCACTGATTAACACTGAACCCTGTGGGAGTCTCACTGATTAACACTGAACCCTGTGGGAGTTGCCCTGATTAACACTGAACCCTGTGGGAGTCTCAGTTATTAACACTGAACCCTGAGGGAGTGTCACTGATTAACACTGAACACTGTGGGAGGCTCACTGATTAACACTGAACACTGTGGGAGTCTCACTGATTAACACTGAACCCTATCGGAGTCTCATTGATTAACACATGAACCCTGAGGGAGTCTCACTGATTAACACTGAACCCTGTGGGAGTCTCAATGATTAACACTGAACCCTGTGGGAGTCTCACTGATTAACACTGAACCCTATGGGAGTCTCATTGATTAACACTGAACCCTATGGGAGTCTCACTGATTAACACATGAACCCTGTGGGAGTCTCACTGATTTACACTGAACCCTGTGGGAGTCTCACTGATTAACACTGAACCCTATGGGAGTCTCACTGATTAACGCTGAACCCTGTGGGAGTCTCACTGATTAACACTGAACCCTAAGACACTCTCATTGATTAACACTGAACCCTATGGGAGTCTCACTGATTAACACTGAACCGTATGGGAGTCTCACTGACTAACACTGAACCCTGTGGGAGTCTCTCTGATTAACACTGAACCCTGAGGGAGTCTCACTGATTAACACTGAACCCAATGGGAGTCTCACTGATTAACACTGAACCCTGTGGGAGTCTCACTGATAAAGACTGAACCCTGTGGGAGTCTCACTGATTAACACTGAACCCTGTGGGAGTCTCTCTGATTAACACCGAACCCTGAGGGAGTCTCACTGATTAACACTGAACCCTATGGGAGTCTCACTGATTAACACTGAACCCTGTGGGAGTCTCACTGATTAACACTGAACCCTGTGGGAGTCTCACTGATTAACACTGAACCCTAAGACACTCTCATTGATTAACACTGAACCCTATGGGAGTCTCACTGTTTAACACTGAAAACTATTTGAGTCTCTGATTAACACCGAACCCTATGGGAGTCTCACTGATTAACACTGGACCCTATGGGAGTCCCACTGATTAACAATGAACCCTATGGGAATGTCACTGATTACTGAACCCTGTGGGAGTCTCACTGAATAACACTGAACCCTGTGGGAGTCTCACTGATTAACACTGAACCGTATGGGAGTTTCACTGATTAACACAGAACCCTGTGGGAGTCTCTCTGATTAACACTGCACCCTGTGGGAGTCTCACTGATTAAAACTGAACCCTGTGGGAGTCTCACTGATTAACACTGAACCCTATGGGAGACTCAGTGATAAACACTGAACCCTGTGGGAGTCTCACTGATTAACACTCAACCCTGTGGGAGTCTCACTGATTAACACTGAACCCTGTGGGAGTCTCACTGATGAACCCTGCACCCTGTGGGAGTCTCAATGATTAACACTGAACCCTGTGGGAGTCTCACTGATTAACACAGAACCCTGTGAAAGTCTCACTGATTAACACTGAACCCTATGGGAGTCTCACTGATTAACACTGAACCCTGTGGGAGTCCCACTGATTAAGACTGAACCCTATGGGAGTCTCACTGATTAACACTGAACTCTCTGGCATTCTCACTGATTAACACTGAACCCTATGGGAGTCTCACTGATTAACACTGAACCCTGTGGGAGTCTTAGTTATTAACACTGAACCCTGAGGAAGTCTCACTGATTAACACTGAACACTGGGGGAGTCTCACTGATTAACACTGAACACTGTGGGAGTCTCACTGATTAACACTGAACCCTATGGGAGTCTCATTGATTAACACATGAACCCTGAGGGAGTCTCAATGATTAACACTGAACCCTGTGGGAGTCTCAATGATTAACACTGAACCCTGTGTGAGTCTCACTGATTAACACTGAACCCTATGGGAGTCTCACTGATTAACACATGAACCCTGTGGGAGTCTCACTGATTAACACATGAACCCTGTGGGAGTCTCACTGATTAACACTGAACCCTGTGGGAGTCTCATTTATTAACACTGAACCTTGAGGGAGTCTCACTGATTAACACTGGACACTGTGGGAGTCTCACTGATTAACACTGAACCCTGTGGGAGTCTCACTGATTAACACTGAACCCTATGGGAGTCTCATTGATTAACACATGAACCCTGAGGGAGTCTCACTGATTAACACAGAACCCTGTGGGAGTCTCACTGATTAACACTGAACCCTGTGGGAGTGTCACTGATTAACACTGAACCCTATGGGAGTCTCATTGATTAACACTGAACCCTATGGGAGTCTCAATGATTAACACATGCACCCTGTGGGAGTCTCACTGATTTACACTGAACCCTGTGGGAGTCTCACTGATTAACACTGAACCCTATGGGAGTCTCACTGATTAACACATGAACCCTGAGGGAGTCTCACTGATTAACACTGAACCCTGTGGGAGTCTCACTGATTAACACTGAACCCTGTGGGAGTCTCACTGATTAACACTGAACCCTATGGAAGTCTCACTGATTAACACTGAACCCTGTGGGAGTCTCACTGATTAAGACTAAACCCTATGGGAGTCTCACTGATTAACACTGAACTCTCTGGCATTCTCACTGATTAACACTGAACCCTATGGGAGTCTCACTGATTAACACTGAACCCTGTGGGAGTCTCAGTTATTAACACTGAACCCTGAGGAAGTCTCACTGATTAACACTGAACACTGGGGGAGTCTCACTGATTAACACTGAACACTGTGGGAGTCTCACTGATTAACAATGAACCCTGTGGGAGTCTCACCGATTAACACTGAACCCTATGGGAGTCGCATTGATTAACACATGAACCCTGAGGGAGTCTCACTGATTAACACTGAACCCTGTGGGAGTCTCAATGATTAACACTGAACGCTGTGGGAGTCTCACTGATTAACATTGAACCCTATGGGAGTCTCATTGATTAACACTGAACCCTATGGGAGTCTCACTGATTAACACATGAACCCTGTTGGAGTCTCACTGATTTACACTGAACCCTGTGGGAGTCTCACTGATTAACACTGAACCCTATGGGAGTCTCACTGATTAACACATGAACCCTGAGGGAGTCTCACTGATTAACACATGAACCCTGTGGGAGTCTCACTGATTTACACTGAACCCTGTGGGAGTCTCACTGATTAACACTGAACCCTATGGGAGTCTCACTGATTAACACATTAACCCTGAGGGAGTCTCACTGATTAACACTGAACCCTGTGGGAGTCTCACTGATTAACACTGAACCCTGTGGGAGTTGCCCTGATTAACACTGAACCCTGTGGGAGTCTCAGTTATTAACACTGAACCCTGAGGGAGTCTCACTGATTAACACTGAACACTGTGGGAGTCTCACTGATTAACACTGAACACTGTGGGAGTCTCACTGATTAACACTGAACCCTATCGGAGTCTCATTGATTAACACATGAACCCTGAGGGAGTCTCACTGATTAACACTGAACCCTGTGGGAGTCTCAATGATTAACACTGAACCTTGTGGGAGTCTCACTGATTAACACTGAACCCTATGGGAGTCTCATTGATTAACACTGAACCCTATGGGAGTCTCACTGATTAACACATGAACCCTGTGGGAGTCTCACTGATTTACACTGAACCCTGTGGGAGTCTCACTGATTAACACTGAACCCTAAGGGAGTCTCACTGATTAACACATTAACCCTGAGGGTGTCTCACTGATTAACACTGAACCCTGTGGGAGTCTCACTGATTAACACTGAACCCTGTGGGAGTCTCACTGATTAACACTGAACCATGTGGGAGTCTCAGTTATTAACACTGAACCCTGTGGGAGTCTCAATGATTAACACTGAACCCTGTGGGAGTCTCACTGATTAACACTGAACCCTATGGGAGTCTCATTGATTAACACTGAACCCTGAGGGAGTCTCACAGATTAACACTGAACACTGTGGGAGTCTCACTGATTAACACTGAACACTGTGGGAGTCTCACTGATTAACACTGAACCCTATGGGAGTCTCATTGATTAACACATGAACCCTGAGGGAGTCTCAATGATTAACACTGAACACTATGGGAGTCTCACTGATTAACACATTAACCCTGAGGGAGTCTCACTGATTAACACTGAACCCTGTGGGAGTCTCACTGATTAACACTGAACCCTGTGGGAGTCTCAATGATTAACACTGAACGCTGTGGGAGTCTCACTGATTAACACTGAACCCTATGGGAGTCTCATTGATTAACACTGAACCCTATGGGAGTCTCACTGATTAACACAGGAACCCTGTTGGAGTCTCACTGATTTACACTGAACCCTGTGGGAGTCTCACTGATTAACATTGAACCCTATGGGAGTCTCACTGATTAACACATGAACCCTTAGGGAGTCTCACTGATTAACACATGAACCCTGTGGGAGTCTCACTGATTTACACTGAACCCTGTGGGAGTCTCACTGATTAACACTGAACCCTATGGGAGTCTCACTGATTAACACATTAACCCTGAGGGAGTCTCACTGATTAACACTGAACCCTGTGGGAGTCTCACTGATTAACACTGAACCCTGTGGGAGTTGCCCTGATTAACACTGAACCCTGTGGGAGTCTCAGTTATTAACACTGAACCCTGAGGGAGTCTCACTGATTAATACTGAACACTGTGGGAGTCTCACTGATTAACACTGAACACTGTGGGAGTCTCACTGATTAACACTGAACCCTATCGGAGTCTCATTGATTAACACATGAACCCTGAGGGAGTCTCACTGATTAACACTGAACCCTGTGGGAGTCTCAATGATTAACACTGAACCCTGTGGGAGTCTCACTGATTAACACTGAACCCTATGGGAGTCTCATTGATTAACACTGAACCCTATGGGAGTCTCACTGATTAACACATGAACCCTGTGGGAGTCTCACTGATTTACACTGAACCCTATGGGAGTCTCATTGATTAACACTGAACCCTATGGGAGTCTCAATGATTAACACTGAACCCTGTGGGAGTCTCACTGATTAACACTGAACCCTATGGGAGTCTCATTGATTAACACTGAACCCTATGGGAGTCTCACTGATTAACACATGAACCCTGTGGGAGTCTCACTGATTTACACTGAACCCTGTGGGAGTCTCACTGATTAACACTGAAGCCTAAGGGAGTCTCACTGATTAACACATTAACCCTGAGGGTGTCTCACTGATTAACACTGAACCCTGTGGGAGTCTCACTGATTAACACTGAACCTTGTGGGAGTCTCCCTGATTAACACTGAACCCTGTGGGAGTCTCAGTTATTAACACTGAACCCTGAGGGAGTCTCACTGATTAACACTGAACACTGTGGGAGTCTCCCTGATTAACACTGAACCCTGTGGGAGTCTCAGTTATTAACACTGAACCCTGTGGGAGTCTCAATGATTAACACTGAAACCTGTGGGAGTCTCACTGATTAACACTGAACCCTATGGGAGTCTCATTGATTAACACTGAACCCTATGGGAGTCTCACTGATTAACACATGAACCCTGTTGGAGTCTCACTGATTTACACTGAACCCTGTGGGAGTCTCACTGATTAACACTGAACCCTATGGGAGTCTCACTGATTAACACATGAACCCTGTGGGAGTCTCAGTTATTAACAATGAACCCTGAGGGAGTCTCACTGATTAACACTGAGCACTGTGGGAGTCTCACTGATTAACACTGAACCCTGTGGGAGTCTCACTGATTAACACTGAACCGTATGGGAGTTTCACTGATTAACACTGAACCTTGTGGGAGTCTCCCTGATTAACACTGAACCCTGAGGGAGTCTCACTGATTAACACTGAACACTGTGGGAGTCTCCCTGATTAACACTGAACCCTGTGGGAGTCTCAGTTATTAACACTGAACCCTGTGGGAGTCTCAATGATTAACACTGAAACCTGTGGGAGTCTCACTGATTAACACTGAACCCTATGGGAGTCTCATTGATTAACACTGAACCCTATGGGAGTCTCACTGATTAACACATGAACCCTGTTGGAGTCTCACTGATTTACACTGAACCCTGTGGGAGTCTCACTGATTAACACTGAACCCTATGGGAGTCTCACTGATTAACACATGAACCCTGTGGGAGTCTCAGTTATTAACAATGAACCCCGTGAGAGTCTCACTGATTTACACTGAACCCTATGGGAGTCTCACTGATTAACACTGAACCCTGTGGGAGTCTCACTGATTAACACTGAACCGTATGGGAGTTTCACTGATTAACACAGAACCCTGTGGGAATCTCTCTGATTAACACTGCACCCTGTGGGAGTCTCACTGATTAAAACTGAACCCTGTGGGAGTCTCACTGATTAACACTGAACCCTATGGGAGACTCAGTGATAAACACTGAACCCTGTGGGAGTCTCACTGATTAACACTCAACCCTGTGGGAGTCTCACTGATTAACACTGAACCCTGTGGGAGTCTCACTGATGAACCCTGCACCCTGTGGGAGTCTCAATGATTAACACTGAACCCTGTGGGAGTCTCACTGATTAACACAGAACCCTGTGAAAGTCTCACTGATTAACACTGAACCCTATGGGAGTCTCACTGATTAACACTGAACCCTGTGGGAGTCCCACTGATTAAGACTGAACCCTATGGGAGTCTCACTGATTAACACTGAACTCTCTGGCATTCTCACTGATTAACACTGAACCCTATGGGAGTCTCACTGATTAACACTGAACCCTGTGGGAGTCTTAGTTATTAACACTGAACCCTGAGGAAGTCTCACTGATTAACACTGAACACTGGGGGAGTCTCACTGATTAACACTGAACACTGTGGGAGTCTCACTGATTAACACTGAACCCTATGGGAGTCTCATTGATTAACACATGAACCCTGAGGGAGTCTCAATGATTAACACTGAACCCTGTGGGAGTCTCAATGATTAACACTGAACCCTGTGTGAGTCTCACTGATTAACACTGAACCCTATGGGAGTCTCACTGATTAACACATGAACCCTGTGGGAGTCTCACTGATTAACACATTAACCCTGTGGGAGTCTCACTGATTAACACTGAACCCTGTGGGAGTCTCATTTATTAACACTGAACCTTGAGGGAGTCTCACTGATTAACACTGGACACTGTGGGAGTCTCACTGATTAACACTGAACCCTGTGGGAGTCTCACTGATTAACACTGAACCCTATGGGAGTCTCATTGATTAACACATGAACCCTGAGGGAGTCTCACTGATTAACACAGAACCCTGTGGGAGTCTCACTGATTAACACTGAACCCTGTGGGAGTGTCACTGATTAACACTGAACCCTATGGGAGTCTCATTGATTAACACTGAACCCTATGGGAGTCTCAATGATTAACACATGCACCCTGTGGGAGTCTCACTGATTTACACTGAACCCTGTGGGAGTCTCACTGATTAACACTGAACCCTATGGGAGTCTCACTGATTAACACATGAACCCTGAGGGAGTCTCACTGATTAACACTGAACCCTGTGGGAGTCTCACTGATTAACACTGAACCCTGTGGGAGTCTCACTGATTAACACTGAACCCTATGGAAGTCTCACTGATTAACACTGAACCCTGTGGGAGTCTCACTGATTAAGACTAAACCCTATGGGAGTCTCACTGATTAACACTGAACTCTCTGGCATTCTCACTGATTAACACTGAACCCTATGGGAGTCTCACTGATTAACACTGAACCCTGTGGGAGTCTCAGTTATTAACACTGAACCCTGAGGAAGTCTCACTGATTAACACTGAACACTGGGGGAGTCTCACTGATTAACACTGAACACTGTGGGAGTCTCACTGATTAACAATGAACCCTGTGGGAGTCTCACCGATTAACACTGAACCCTATGGGAGTCGCATTGATTAACACATGAACCCTGAGGGAGTCTCACTGATTAACACTGAACCCTGTGGGAGTCTCAATGATTAACACTGAACGCTGTGGGAGTCTCACTGATTAACATTGAACCCTATGGGAGTCTCATTGATTAACACTGAACCCTATGGGAGTCTCACTGATTAACACATGAACCCTGTTGGAGTCTCACTGATTTACACTGAACCCTGTGGGAGTCTCACTGATTAACACTGAACCCTATGGGAGTCTCACTGATTAACACATGAACCCTGAGGGAGTCTCACTGATTAACACATGAACCCTGTGGGAGTCTCACTGATTTACACTGAACCCTGTGGGAGTCTCACTGATTAACACTGAACCCTATGGGAGTCTCACTGATTAACACATTAACCCTGAGGGAGTCTCACTGATTAACACTGAACCCTGTGGGA
This sequence comes from Petromyzon marinus, assembly GCF_048934315.1. Classification (NCBI taxonomy): domain Eukaryota; kingdom Metazoa; phylum Chordata; class Hyperoartia; order Petromyzontiformes; family Petromyzontidae; genus Petromyzon; species Petromyzon marinus. The sequence continues at coordinate 2,571,977 of NW_027422625.1, forward strand.
GTCTCACTGATTAACACTGAACCCTGTGGGAGTTGCCCTGATTAACACTGAACCCTGTGGGAGTCTCAGTTATTAACACTGAACCCTGAGGGAGTCTCACTGATTAACACTGAACACTGTGGGAGTCTCACTGATTAACACTGAACACTGTGGGAGTCTCACTGATTAACACTGAACCCTATCGGAGTCTCATTGATTAACACATGAACCCTGAGGGAGTCTCACTGATTAACACTGAACCCTGTGGGAGTCTCAATGATTAACACTGAACCTTGTGGGAGTCTCACTGATTAACACTGAACCCTATGGGAGTCTCATTGATTAACACTGAACCCTATGGGAGTCTCACTGATTAACACATGAACCCTGTGGGAGTCTCACTGATTTACACTGAACCCTGTGGGAGTCTCACTGATTAACACTGAACCCTAAGGGAGTCTCACTGATTAACACATTAACCCTGAGGGTGTCTCACTGATTAACACTGAACCCTGTGGGAGTCTCACTGATTAACACTGAACCCTGTGGGAGTCTCACTGATTAACACTGAACCATGTGGGAGTCTCAGTTATTAACACTGAACCCTGTGGGAGTCTCAATGATTAACACTGAACCCTGTGGGAGTCTCACTGATTAACACTGAACCCTATGGGAGTCTCATTGATTAACACTGAACCCTGAGGGAGTCTCACAGATTAACACTGAACACTGTGGGAGTCTCACTGATTAACACTGAACACTGTGGGAGTCTCACTGATTAACACTGAACCCTATGGGAGTCTCATTGATTAACACATGAACCCTGAGGGAGTCTCAATGATTAACACTGAACACTATGGGAGTCTCACTGATTAACACATTAACCCTGAGGGAGTCTCACTGATTAACACTGAACCCTGTGGGAGTCTCACTGATTAATACTGAACCCTGTGGGAGTCTCAATGATTAACACTGAACGCTGTGGGAGTCTCACTGATTAACACTGAACCCTATGGGAGTCTCATTGATTAACACTGAACCCTATGGGAGTCTCACTGATTAACACAGGAACCCTGTTGGAGTCTCACTGATTTACACTGAACCCTGTGGGAGTCTCACTGATTAACATTGAACCCTATGGGAGTCTCACTGATTAACACATGAACCCTTAGGGAGTCTCACTGATTAACACATGAACCCTGTGGGAGTCTCACTGATTTACACTGAACCCTGTGGGAGTCTCACTGATTAACACTGAACCCTATGGGAGTCTCACTGATTAACACATTAACCCTGAGGGAGTCTCACTGATTAACACTGAACCCTGTGGGAGTCTCACTGATTAACACTGAACCCTGTGGGAGTTGCCCTGATTAACACTGAACCCTGTGGGAGTCTCAGTTATTAACACTGAACCCTGAGGGAGTCTCACTGATTAATACTGAACACTGTGGGAGTCTCACTGATTAACACTGAACACTGTGGGAGTCTCACTGATTAACACTGAACCCTATCGGAGTCTCATTGATTAACACATGAACCCTGAGGGAGTCTCACTGATTAACACTGAACCCTGTGGGAGTCTCAATGATTAACACTGAACCCTGTGGGAGTCTCACTGATTAACACTGAACCCTATGGGAGTCTCATTGATTAACACTGAACCCTATGGGAGTCTCACTGATTAACACATGAACCCTGTGGGAGTCTCACTGATTTACACTGAACCCTATGGGAGTCTCATTGATTAACACTGAACCCTATGGGAGTCTCAATGATTAACACTGAACCCTGTGGGAGTCTCACTGATTAACACTGAACCCTATGGGAGTCTCATTGATTAACACTGAACCCTATGGGAGTCTCACTGATTAACACATGAACCCTGTGGGAGTCTCACTGATTTACACTGAACCCTGTGGGAGTCTCACTGATTAACACTGAAGCCTAAGGGAGTCTCACTGATTAACACATTAACCCTGAGGGTGTCTCACTGATTAACACTGAACCCTGTGGGAGTCTCACTGATTAACACTGAACCTTGTGGGAGTCTCCCTGATTAACACTGAACCCTGTGGGAGTCTCAGTTATTAACACTGAACCCTGAGGGAGTCTCACTGATTAACACTGAACACTGTGGGAGTCTCCCTGATTAACACTGAACCCTGTGGGAGTCTCAGTTATTAACACTGAACCCTGTGGGAGTCTCAATGATTAACACTGAAACCTGTGGGAGTCTCACTGATTAACACTGAACCCTATGGGAGTCTCATTGATTAACACTGAACCCTATGGGAGTCTCACTGATTAACACATGAACCCTGTTGGAGTCTCACTGATTTACACTGAACCCTGTGGGAGTCTCACTGATTAACACTGAACCCTATGGGAGTCTCACTGATTAACACATGAACCCTGTGGGAGTCTCAGTTATTAACAATGAACCCTGAGGGAGTCTCACTGATTAACACTGAGCACTGTGGGAGTCTCACTGATTAACACTGAACACTGTGGGAGTCTCACTGATTAACACTGAACCCTATGGGAGTCTCATTGATTAACACATGAACCCTGAGGGAGTCTCAATGATTAACACTGAACACTATGGGAGTCTCACTGATTAACACATTAACCCTGAGGGAGTCTCACTGATTAACACTGAACCCTGTGGGAGTCTCACTTATTAACACTGAACCCTGTGGGAGTCTCCCTGATTAACACTGAACTCTGTGGGAGTCTCACTGATTAACACTGAACCCTATGGGAGTCTCAATGATTAACACATGCACCCTGTGGGAGTCTCACTGATTTACACTGAACCCTGTGGGAGTCTCACTGATTAACACTGAACCCTATGGGAGTCTCACTGATTAACACATGAACCCTGAGGGAGTCTCACTGATTAACACTGAACCCTGTGGGAGTCTCACTGATTAACACTGAACCCTGTGGGATTCTCACTGATTAACACTGAACCCTATGGGAGTCTCACTGATTAACACTGAACCCTGTGGGAGTCTCACTGATTAAGACTAAACCCTATGGGAGTCTCACTGATTAACACTGAACTCTCTGGCATTCTCACTGATTAACACTGAACCCTATGGGAGTCTCACTGATTAACACTGAACCCTGTGGGAGTCTCAGTTATTAACACTGAACCCTGAGGAAGTCTCACTGATTAACACTGAACACTGGGGGAGTCTCAGTGATTAACACTGAACACTGTGGGAGTCTCACTGATTAACAATGAACCCTGTGGGAGTCTCACTGATTAACACTGAACCCTAAGGGAGTCTCATTGATTAACACATGAACCCTGAGGGAGTCTCACTGATTAACACTGAACCCTGTGGGAGTCTCAATGATTAACACTGAACGCTGTGGGAGTCTCACTGATTAACACTGAACCCTATGGGAGTCTCATTGATTAACACTGAACCCTATGGGAGTCTCACTGATTAACACATGAACCCTGTTGGAGTCTCACTGATTTACACTGAACCCTGTGGGAGTCTCACTGATTAACACTGAACCCTATGGGAGTCTCACTGATTAACACATGAACCCTGAGGGAGTCTCACTGATTAACACATGAACCCTGTGGGAGTCTCACTGATTTACACTGAACCCTGTGGGAGTTGCCCTGATTAACACTGAACCCTGTGGGAGTCTCAGTTATTAACACTGAACCCTGAGGGAGTCTCACTGATTAACACTGAACACTGTGGGAGTCTCACTGATTAACACTGAACACTGTGGGAGTCTCACTGATTAACACTGAACCCTATCGGAGTCTCATTGATTAACACATGAACCCTGAGTGAGTCTCACTGATTAACACTGAACCCTGTGGGAGTCTCAATGATTAACACTGAACCCTGTGGGAGTCTCACTGATTAACACTGAACCCTATGGGAGTCTCATTGATTAACACTGAACCCTATGGGAGTCTCACTGATTAACACATGAACCCTGTGGGAGTCTCACTGATTTACACTGAACCCTGTGGGAGTCTCACTGATTAACACTGAACCCTAAGGGAGTCTCACTGATTAACACATTAACCCTGAGGGTGTCTCACTGATTAACACTGAACCCTGTGGGAGTCTCACTGATTAACACTGAACCTTGTGGGAGTCTCCCTGATTAACACTGAACCCTGTGGGAGTCTCAGTTATTAACACTGAACCCTGAGGGAGTCTCACTGATTAACACTGAACACTGTGGGAGTCTCCCTGATTAACACTGAACCCTGTGGGAGTCTCAGTTATTAACACTGAACCCTGTGGGAGTCTCAATGATTAACACTGAACCCTGTGGGAGTCTCACTGATTAACACTGAACCCTATGGGAGTCTCATTGATTAACAGTGAACCCTATGGGAGTCTCATTGATTAACACATGAACCCTGTTGGAGTCTCACTGATTTACACTGAACCCTGTGGGAGTCTCACTGATTAACACTAAACCCTATGGGAGTCTCACTGATTAACACATGAACCCTGAGGGAGTCTCACTGATTAACACATGAACCCTGTGGGAGTCTCACTGATTTACACTGAACCCTGTGGGAGTCTCACTGATTAACACTGAACCCTATGGGAGTCTCACTGATTAACACATTAACCCTGAGGGAGTCTCACTGATTAACACTGAACCCTGTGGGAGTCTCACTGATTAACACTGAACCCTGTGGGAGTCTCCCTGATTAACACTGAACCCTGTGAGAGTCTCAGTTATTAACACTGAACCCTGAGGGAGTCTCACTGATTAACACTGAACACTGTGGGAGTCTCACTGATTAACACTGAACACTGTGGGAGTCTCACTGATTAACACTGAACCCTATGGGAGTCTCATTGATTAACACATGAACCCTGAGGGAGTCTCAATGATTAACACTGAACACTATGGGAGTCTCACTGATTAACACATTAACCCTGAGGGAGTCTCACTGATTAACACTGAACCCTGTGGGAGTCTCACTGATTAACACTGAACCCTGTGGGAGTCTCCCTGATTAACACTGAACCCTGTGGGAGTCTCAGTTATTAACACTGAACCCTGAGGGAGTCTCACTGAGTAACACTGAACACTGTGGGAGTCTCACTGATTAACACTGAACACTGTGGGAGTCTCACTGATTAACACTGAACCCTATGGGAGTCTCAATGATTAACACTGAACCCTGTGTGAGTTTCACTGATTAACACTGAACCCTATGGGAGTCTCACTGATTAACACATGAACCCTGTGGGAGTCTCACTGATTAACACATGAACCCTGTGGGAGTCTCACTGATTAACACTGAACCCTGTGGGAGTCTCACTGATTAACACATGAACCCTGAGGGAGTCTCACTGATTAACACATGAACCCTGTGGGAGTCTCACTGATTTACACTGAACCCTGTGGGAGTCTCACTGATTAACACTGAACACTGTGGGAGTCTCACTGATTAACACTGAATACTGTGGGAGTCTCACTGATTAACACTGAACACTGTGGGAGTCTCACTGATTAACACTGAACACTGTGGGAGTCTCACTGATTAACACTGAACCCTATGGGAGTCTCATTGATTAACACTGAACCCTATGGGAGTCTCACTGATTAACACATTAACCCTGTGGGAGTCTCACTGATTTACACTGAACCCTGTGGGAGTCTCACTGATTAACACTGAACCCTGTGGGAGTCTCACTGATTAACACATGAACCCTGAGGGAGTCTCACTGATTAACACTGAACCCTGTGGGAGTCTCACTGATTAACACTGAACCCTGTGGGAGTCTCACTGATTAACACTGAACCATATGGGAGTCTCACTGATTAACACTGAACCCTGTGGGAGTCTCCCTGATTAACACTGAACCCTGTGGGAGTCTCAGTTATTAACACTGAACCCTGAGGGAGTCTCACTGATTAACACTGAACACTGTGGGAGTCTCACTGATTAACACTGAACACTGTGGGAGTCTCACTGATTAACACTGAACCCTATGGGAGTCTCAATGATTAACACTGAACCCTGTGTGAGTTTCACTGATTAACACTGAACCCTATGGGAGTCTCACAGATTAACACATGAACCCTGTGGGAGTCTCACTGATTAACACATGAACCCTGTGGGAGTCTCACTGATTAACACTGAACCCTGTGGGAGTCTCACTGATTAACACATGAACCCTGAGTGAGTCTCACTGATTAACACATGAACACTGTGGGAGTCTCACTGATTTACACTGAACCCTGTGGGAGTCTCACTGATTAACACTGAACACTGTGGGAGTCTCACTGATTAACACTGAACACTGTGGGAGTCTCACTGATTAACACTGAACACTGTGGGAGTCTCACTGATTAACACTGAACACTGTGGGAGTCTCACTGATTAACACTGAACCCTATGGGAGTCTCATTGATTAACACTGAACCCTATGGGAGTCTCACTGATTAACACATGAACCCTGTGGGAGTCTCACTGATTTACACTGAACCCTGTGGGAGTCTCACTGATTAACACTGAACCCTATGGGAGTCTCACTGATTAACACATGAACCCTGAGGGAGTCTCACTGATTAACACTGAACCCTGTGGGAGTCTCACTGATTAACACTGAACCCTGTTGGAGTCTCACTGATTAACACTGAACCCTATGGGAGTCTCACTGATTAACACTGAACCCTGTGGGAGTCTCACTGATTAAGACTGAACCCTATGGGAGTCTCACTGATTAACACTGAACTCTCTGGCATTCTCACTGATTAACACTGAACCCTATGGGAGTCTCACTGATTAACACTGAACCCTGTGGGATTCTCAGTTATTAACACTGAACCCTGAGGAAGTCTCACTGATTAACACTGAACACTGGGGGAGTCTCACTGATTAACACTGAACACTGTGGGAGTCTCACTGATTAACAATGAACCCTGTGGGAGTCTCACTGATTAACACTGAACCCTATGGGAGTCTCATGGATTAACACATGAACCCTGAGGGAGTCTCACTGATTAACACTGAACCCTGTGGGAGTCTCAATGATTAACACTGAACGCTGTGCGAGTCTCACTGATTAACACTGAACCCTATGGGAGTCTCATTGATTAACACTGAACCCTATGGGAGTCTCACTGATTAACACATGAACCTTGTTGGAGTCTCACTGATTTACACTGAACCCTGTGGGAGTCTCACTGATTAACACTGAACCCTATGGGAGTCTCACTGATTAACACATGAACCCTGAGGGAGTCTCACTGATTAACACATGAACCCTGTGGGAGTCTCACTGATTTACACTGAACCCTGTCGGAGTCTCACTGATTAACACTGAACCCTATGGGAGTCTCACTGATTAACACATTAACCCTGAGGGAGTCTCACTGATTAACACTGAACCCTGTGGGAGTCTCACTGATTAACACTGAACCCTGTGGGAGTCTCACTGATAAACACTGAAACCTATGGGAGTCTCACTGATTAACACTGAACCCTGTGGGAGTCTCACTGATTAACACTGAACGCTATGGGAGTCTCACTGATTAACACATGAACCCTGTGGGAGTCTCACTGATTTACACTGAACCCTGTGGGAGTCTCACTGATTAACACTGAACCCTATGGGAGTCTCACTGATTAACACATGAACCCTGAGGGAGTCTCACTGATTAACACTGAACCCTGTGGGAGTCTCAGTGATTAACACTGAACCCTGTTGGAGTCTCACTGATTAACACTGAACCCTATGGGAGTCTCACTGATTAACACTGAACCCTGTGGGAGTCTCACTGATTAAGACTGAACCCTATGGGAGTCTCACTGATTAACACTGAACTCTCTGGCATTCTCACTGATTAACACTGAACCCTATGGGAGTCTCACTGATTAACACTGAACCCTGTGGGATTCTCAGTTATTAACACTGAACCCTGAGGAAGTCTCACTGATTAACACTGAACACTGGGGGAGTCTCACTGATTAACACTGAACACTGTGGGAGTCTCACTGATTAACAATGAACCCTGTGGGAGTCTCACTGATTAACACTGAACCCTATGGGAGTCTCATGGATTAACACATGAACCCTGAGGGAGTCTCACTGATTAACACTGAACCCTGTGGGAGTCTCAATGATTAACACTGAACGCTGTGCGAGTCTCACTGATTAACACTGAACCCTATGGGAGTCTCATTGATTAACACTGAACCCTATGGGAGTCTCACTGATTAACACATGAACCTTGTTGGAGTCTCACTGATTTACACTGAACCCTGTGGGAGTCTCACTGATTAACACTGAACCCTATGGGAGTCTCACTGATTAACACATGAACCCTGAGGGAGTCTCACTGATTAACACATGAACCCTGTGGGAGTCTCACTGATTTACACTGAACCCTGTCGGAGTCTCACTGATTAACACTGAACCCTATGGGAGTCTCACTGATTAACACATTAACCCTGAGGGAGTCTCACTGATTAACACTGAACCCTGTGGGAGTCTCACTGATTAACACTGAACCCTGTGGGAGTTGCCCTGATTAACACTGAACCCTGTGGGAGTCTCAGTTATTAACACTGAACCCTGAGGGAGTCTCACTGATTAACACTGAACACTGTGGGAGTCTCACTGATTAACACTGAACACTGTGGGAGTCTCACTGATTAACACTGAACCCTATCAGAGTCTCATTGATTAACACATGAACCCTGAGGGAGTCTCACTGATTAACACTGAACCCTGTGGGAGTCTCAATGATTAACACTGAACCCTGTGGGAGTCTCACTGATTAACACTGAACCCTATGGGAGTCTCATTGATTAACACTGAACCCTATGGGAGTCTCACTGATTAACACATGAACCCTGTGGGAGTCTCACTGATTTACAATGAACCCTGTGGGAGTCTCACTGATTAACACTGAACCCTAAGGGAGTCTCACTGATTAACACATTAACCCTGAGGGTGTCTCACTGATTAACACTGAACCCTGTGGGAGTCTCACTGATTAACACTGAACCTTGTGGGAGTCTCCCTGATTAACACTGAACCCTGTGGGAGTCTCAGTTATTAACAGTGAACCCTGAGGGAGTCTCACTGATTAACACTGAACACTGTGGGAGTCTCCCTGATTAACACTGAACCCTGTGGGAGTCTCAGTTATTAACACTGAACCCTGTGGGAGTCTCAATGATTAACACTGAACCCTGTGGGAGTCTCACTGATTAACACTGAACCCTATGGGAGTCTCATTGATTAACACTGAACCCTATGGGAGTCTCACTGATTAACACATGAACCCTGTTGGAGTCTCACTGATTAACACATAAACCCTGTGGGAGTCTCACTGATTTACACTGAACCCTGTGGGAGTCTCACTGATTAACACTGAACCCTATGGGAGTCTCACTGATTAACACATTAACCCTGAGGGAGTCTCGCTGATTAACACTGAACCCTGTGGGAGTCTCACTGATTAACACTGAACCCTGTGGGAGTCTCCCTGATTAACACTGAACCCTGTGGGAGTCTCAGTTATTAACACTGAACCCTGAGGGAGTCTCACTGATTAACACTGAACACTATGGGAGTCTCACTGATTAACACATTAACCCTGAGGGAGTCTCACTGATTAACACTGAACACTGTGGGAGTCTCACTGATTAACACTGAACACTGTGGGAGTCTCACTGATTAACACTGAACCCTATGGGAGTCTCAATGATTAACACTGAACCCTGTGTGAGTCTCAATGATTAACACTGAACCCTGTGGGAGTCTCACTGATTAACACTGAACCCTATGGGAGTCTCATTGATTAACACTGAACCCTGTGGGAGTCTCACTGATTAACACATGAACCCTGTGGGAGTCTCACTGATTTACAATGAACCCTCTGGGAGTCTCACTGATTAACACTGAACCCTAAGGGAGTCTCACTGATTAACACATTAACCCTGAGGGTGTCTCACTGATTAACACTGAACCCTGTGGGAGTCTCACTGATTAACACTGAACCTTGTGGGAGTCTCCCTGATTAACACTGAACCCTGTGGGAGTCTCAGTTATTAACAGTGAACCCTGAGGGAGTCTCACTGATTAACACTGAACACTGTGGGAGTCTCCCTGATTAACACTGAACCCTGTGGGAGTCTCAGTTATTAACACTGAACCCTGTGGGAGTCTCAATGATTAACACTGAACCCTGTGGGAGTCTCACTGATTAACACTGAACCCTATGGGAGTCTCATTGATTAACACTGAACCCTATGGGAGTCTCACTGATTAACACATGAACCCTGTTGGAGTCTCACTGATTAACACATGAACCCTGTGGGAGTCTCACTGATTTACACTGAACCCTGTGGGAGTCTCACTGATTAACACTGAACCCTATGGGAGTCTCACTGATTAACACATTAACCCTGAGGGAGTCTCGCTGATTAACACTGAACCCTGTGGGAGTCTCACTGATTAACACTGAACCCTGTGGGAGTCTCCCTGATTAACACTGAACCCTGTGGGAGTCTCAGTTATTAACACTAAACCCTGAGGGAGTCTCACTGATTAACACTGAACACTATGGGAGTCTCACTGATTAACACATTAACCCTGAGGGAGTCTCACTGATTAACACTGAACACTGTGGGAGTCTCACTGATTAACACTGAACACTGTGGGAGTCTCACTGATTAACACTGAACCCTATGGGAGTCTCAATGATTAACACTGAACCCTGTGTGAGTCTCACTGATTAACACTGAACCTATGGGAGTCTCACTGATTAACACATGAACCCTGTGGGAGTCTCACTGATTAACACATGAACCCTGTGGGAGTCTCACTGATTAACACTGAACCCTGTGGGAGTCTCACTGATTAACACATGAACCCTGAGGGAGTCTCACTGATTAACACATGAACCCTGTGGGAGTCTCACTGATTTACACTGAACCCTGTGGGAGTCTCACTGATTAACACTGAACACTGTGGGAGTCTCACTGATTAACACTGAACACTGTGGGAGTCTCACTGATTAACACTGAACACTGTGGGAGTCTCACTGATTAACACTGAACACTGTGGGAGTCTCACTGATTAACACTGAACCCTATGGGAGCCTCATTGATTAACACTGAACCCTATGGGAGTCTCACTGATTAACACATGAACCCTGTGGGAGTCTCACTGATTTACACTGAACCCTGTGGGAGTCTCACTGATTAACACTGAACCCTATGGGAGTCTCACTGATTAACACATGAACCCTGTGGGAGTCTCACTGATTTACACTGAACCCTGTGGGAGTCTCACTGATTAACACTGAACCCTATGGGAGTCTCACTGATTAACACATTAACCCTGAGGGAGTCTCACTGATTAACACTGAACCCTGTGGGAGTCTCACTGATTAACACTGGACCCTGTGGGAGTCTCACTGATTAACACTGAACCCTGTGGGAGTCTCAGTTATTAACACTGAACCCTGAGGGAGTCTCACTGATTAACACTGAACACTGTGGGAGTCTCACTGATTAACACTGAACACTGTGGGAGTCTCACTGATTAACACTGAACCATATGGGAGTCTCACTTATTAACACTGAACCCTGTGGGAGTCTCACTGATTAACACTGAACCCTGTGGGAGTCTCCCTGATTTACACTGAACCCTGTGGGAGTCTCAGTGATTAACACTGAACCCTGAGGGAGTCTCACTGATTAACACTGAACCCTGTGGGAGTCTCAATGATTAACACTGAACGCTGTGGGAGTCTCACTGATTAACACTGAACCCTATGGGAGTCTCATTGATTAACACTGAACCCTATGGGAGTCTCACTGATTAACACATGAACCCTGTTGGAGTCTCACTGATTTACACTGAACCCTGTGGGAGTCTCACTGATTAACACTGAACCCTATGGGAGTCTCACTGATTAACACATTAACCCTGAGGGAGTCTCACTGATTAACACTGAACCCTGTGGGAGTCTCACTGATTAACACTGAACCCTGTGGGAGTTGCCCTGATTAACACTGAACCCTGTGGGAGTCTCAGTTATTAACACTGAACCCTGAGGGAGTCTCACTGATTAACACTGAACACTGTGGGAGTCTCACTGATTAACACTGAACACTGTGGGAGCCTCACTGATTAACACTGAACCCTATCGGAGTATCATTGATTAACACATGAACCCTGAGGGAGTCTCACTGATTAACACTGAACCCTGTGGGAGTCTCAATGATTAACACTGAACCCTGTGGGAGTCTCACTGATTAACACTGAACCCTATGGGAGTCTCATTGATTAACACTGAACCCTATGGGAGTCTCACTGATTAACACATGAACCCTGTGGGAGTCTCACTGATTTACACTGAACCCTGTGGGAGTCTCACTGATTAACACTGAACCCTAAGGGAGTCTCACTGATTAACACATTAACCCTGAGGGAGTCTCACTGATTAACACTGAACCCTGTGGGAGTCTCACTGATTAACACTGAACCCTGTGGGAGTCTCACTGATTAACACTGAACCCTGTGGGAGTCTCACTGATTAACACTGAACCTTGTGGGAGTCTCCCTGAGTAACACTGAACCCTGTGGGAGTCTCAGTTATTAACACTGAACCCTGAGGGAGTCTCACTGATTAACACTGAACACTGTGGGAGTCTCCCTGATTAACACTGAATCCTGTGGGAGTCTCAGTTATTAACACTGAACCCTGTGGGAGTCTCAATGATTAACACTGAACCCTGTGGGAGTCTCACTGATTAACACTGAACCCTATGGGAGTCTCATTGATTAACACTGAACCCTATGGGAGTCTCACTGATTAACACATGAACCCTGTTGGAGTCTCACTGATTTACACTGAACCCTGTGGGAGTCTCACTGATTAACACTGAACCCTATGGGAGTCTCACTGATTAACACATTAACCCTGAGGGAGTCTCACTGATTAACACTGAACACTGTGGGAGTCTCACTGATTAACACTGAACACTGTGGAAGTCTCACTGATTAACACTGAACCCTATGGGAGTCTCATTGATTAACACATGAACCCTGAGGGAGTCTCAATGATTAACACTGAACACTATGGGAGTCTCACTGATTAACACATTAACCCTGAGGGAGTCTCACTGATTAACACTGAACCCTGTGGGAGTCTCACTGATTAACACTGAACCCTGTGGGAGTCTCCCTGATTAACACTGAACCCTGTGGGAGTCTCAGTTATTAACACTGAACCCTGTGGGAGTCTCAATGATTAACACTGAACCCTGTGGGAGTCTCACTGATTAACACTGAACCCTATGGGAGTCTCATTGATTAACACTGAACCCTATGGGAGTCTCACTGATTAACACATGAACCCTGTTGGAGTCTCACTGATTTACACTGAACCCTGTGGGAGTCTCACTGATTAACACTGAACCCTATGGGAGTCTCACTGATTAACACATGAACCCTGAGGGAGTCTCACTGATTAACACATGAACCCTGTGGGAGTCTCACTGATTTACACTGAACCCTGTGGGAGTCTCACTGATTAACACTGAACCCTATGGGAGTCTCACTGATTAACACATTAACCCTGAGGGAGTCTCACTGATTAACACTGAACCCTGTGGGAGTCTCACTGATTAACACTGAACCCTGTGGGAGTCTCCCTGATTAACACTGAACCCTGTGGGAGTCTCAGTTATTAACACTGAACCCTGAGGGAGTCTCACTGATTAACACTGAACACTGTGGGAGTCTCACTGATTAACACTGAACACTGTGGGAGTCTCACTGATTAACACTGAACCCTGTGGGAGTCTCAGTTATTAACACTGAACCCTGTGGGAGTCTCAATGATTAACACTGAACCCTGTGGGAGTCTCACTGATTAACACTGAACCCTATGGGAGTCTCATTGATTAACACTGAACCCTATGGGAGTCTCACTGATTAACACATGAACCCTGTTGGAGTCTCACTGATTTACACTGAACCCTGTGGGAGTCTCACTGATTAACACTGAACCCTATGGGAGTCTCACTGATTAACACATGAACCCTGAGGGAGTCTCACTGATTAACACATGAACCCTGTGGGAGTCTCACTGATTTACACTGAACCCTGTGGGAGTCTCACTGATTAACACTGAACCCTATGGGAGTCTCACTGATTAACACATTAACCCTGAGGGATTCTCACTGATTAACACTGAACCCTGTGGGAGTCTCACTGATTAACACTGAACCCTGTGGGAGTCTCCCTGATTAACACTGAACCCTGTGGGAGTCTCAGTTATTAACACTGAACCCTGAGGGAGTCTCACTGATTAACACTGAACACTGTGGGAGTCTCACTGATTAACACTGAACCCTGTGGGAGTCTCCCTGATTAACACTGAACCCTGTGGGAGTCTCAGTTATTAACACTGAACCCTGTGGGAGTCTCAATGATTAACACTGAACCCTGTGGGAGTCTCACTGATTAACACTGAACCCTATGGGAGTCTCATTGATTAACACTGAACCCTATGGGAGTCTCACTGATTAACACATGAACCCTGTTGGAGTCTCACTGATTTACACTGAACCCTGTGGGAGTCTCACTGATTAACACTGAACCCTATGGGAGTCTCACTGATTAACACATGAACCCTGAGGGAGTCTCACTGATTAACACATGAACCCTGTGGGAGTCTCACTGATTTACACTGAACCCTGTGGGAGTCTCACTGATTAACACTGAACCCTATGGGAGTCTCACTGATTAACACATTAACCCTGAGGGAGTCTCACTGATTAACACTGAACCCTGTGGGAGTCTCACTGATTAACACTGAACCCTGTGGGAGTCTCCCTGATTAACACTGAACCCTGTGGGAGTCTCAGTTATTAACACTGAACCCTGAGGGAGTCTCACTGATTAACACTGAACACTGTGGGAGTCTCACTGATTAACACTGAACACTGTGGGAGTCTCACTGATTAACACTGAACCCTATGGGAGTCTCAATGATTAACACTGAACCCTGTGTGAGTCTCATTGATTAACACTGAACCCTATGGGAGTCTCACTGATTAACACATGAACCCTGTGGGAGTCTCACTGATTAACACATGAACCCTGTGGGAGTCTCACTGATTAACACTGAACCCTGTGGGAGTCTCACTGATTAACACATGAACCCTGATGGAGTCTCACTGATTAACACATGAACCCTGTGGGAGTCTCACTGATTTACACTGAACCCTGTGGGAGTCTCACTGATTAACACTGAACACTGTGGGAGTCTCACTGATTAACACTGAACACTGTGGGAGTCTCACTGATTAACACTGAACACTGTGGGAGTCTCACTGATTAACACTGAACACTGTGGGAGTCTCACTGATTAACACTGAACCCTATGGGAGTCTTATTGATTAACACTGAACCCTATGGGAGTCTCACTGATTAACACATGAACCCTGTGGGAGTCTCACTGATTTACACTGAACCCTGTGGGAGTCTCACTGATTAACACTGAACCCTATGGGAGTCTCACTGATTAACACATGAACCCTGTGGGAGTCTCACTGATTTACACTGAACCCTGTGGGAGTCTCACTGATTAACACTGAACCCTATGGGAGTCTCACTGATTAACACATGAACCCTGTGGGAGTCTCACTGATTAATACATGAACCCTGTGGGAGTCTCACTGATTAACACTGAACCCTGTGGGAGTCTCAGTTATTAACACTGAACCTTCAGGGAGTCTCACTGATTAACACTGAACACTGTGGGAGTCTCACTGATTAACACTGAACAATGTGGGAGTCTCACTGATTAACACTGAACCCTATGGGAGTCTCATTGATTAACACATGAACCCTGAGGGAGTCTCAATGATTAACACTGAACCCTGTGGGAGTCTCAATGATTAACACTGAACCCTGTTTGAGTCTCACTGATTAACACTGAACCCTATGGGAGTCTCACTGATTAACACATGAACCCTGTGGGAGTCTCACTGATTAACACATGAACCCTGTGGGAGTCTCACTGATTAACACTGAACCCTGTGGGAGTCTAAGTTATTAACACTGAACCTTGAGGGAGTCTCACTGATTAACACTGAACACTGTGGGAGTCTCACTGGTTAACACTGAACACTGTGGGAGTCTCACTGATTAACACTGAACCCTGTGGGAGTCTCACTGATTAACACTGAACCCTATGGGAGTCTCATTGATTAACACATGAACCCTGAGGGAGTCTCACTGATTAACACAGAACCCTGTGGGAGTCTCACTGATTAACACTGAACCCTGTGGGAGTTTCACTGATTAACACTGAACCCTATGGGAGTCTCATTGATTAACACTGAACCCTATGGGAGTCTCAATGATTAACACATGCACCCTGTGGGAGTCTCACTGATTTACACTGAACCCTGTGGGAGTCTCACTGATTAACACTGAACCCTATGGGAGTCTCACTGATTAACACATGAACCCTGAGGGAGTCTCACTGATTAACACTGAACCCTGTGGGAGTCTCACTGATTAACACTGAACCCTGTGGGAGTCTCACTGATTAACACTGAACCCTATGGGAGTCTCACTTATTAACACTGAACCCTGTGGGAGTCTCACTGATTAAGACTGAACCCTATGGGAGTCTCACTGATTAACACTGAACTCTCTGGGATTCTCACTGATTAACACTGAACCCTATGGGAGTCTCACTGATTAACACATTAACCCTGAGGGAGTCTCGCTGATTAACACTGAACCCTGTGGGAGTCTCACTGATTAACACTGAACCCTGTGGGAGTCTCCCTGATTAACACTGAACCCTGTGGGAGTCTCAGTTATTAACACTGAACCCTGAGGGAGTCTCACTGATTAACACTGAACACTGTGGGAGTCTCACTGATTAACACTGAACACTGTGGGAGTCTCACTGATTAACACTGAACCCTATGGGAGTCTCATTGATTAACACATGAACCCTGAGGGAGTCTCAATGATTAACACTGAACACTATGGGAGTCTCACTGATTAACACATTAACCCTGAGGGAGTCTCACTGATTAACACTGAACCCTGTGGGAGACTCACTGATTAACACTGAACCCTGTGGGAGTCTCCCTGATTAACACTGAACCCTGTGGGAGTCTCAGTTATTAACACTGAACCCTGAGGGAGTCTCACTGATTAACACTGAACACTGTGGGAGTCTCACTGATTAACACTGAACACTGTGGGAGTCTCACTGATTAACACTGAACCCTATGGGAATCTCAATGATTAACACTGAACCCTGTGTGAGTCTCACTGATTAACACTGAACCCTATGGGAGTCTCACTGATTAACACATGAACCCTGTGGGAGTCTCACTGATTAACACATGAACCCTATGGGAGTCTCACTGATTAACACATGAACCCTGAGGGAGTCTCACTGATTAACACATGAACCCTGTGGGAGTCTCACTGATTTACACTGAACCCTGTGGGAGTCTCACTGATTAACACTGAACACTGTGGGAGTCTCACTGATTAACACTGAACACTGTGGGAGTCTCACTGATTAACACTGAACACTGTGGGAGTCTCACTGATTAACACTGAACACTGTGGGAGTCTCACTGATTAACACTGAACCCTATGGGAGTCTCATTGATTAACACTGAACCCTATGGGAGTCTCACTGATTAACACATCAACCCTGTGGGAGTCTCACTGATTTACACTGAACCCTGTGGGAGTCTCACTGATTAACACTGAACCCTATGGGAGTCTCACTGATTAACACATGAACTCTGAGGGAGTCTCACTGATTTACACTGAACCCTGTGGGAGTCTCACTGATTAACACTGAACCCTATGGGAGTCTCACTGATTAACACATTAACCCTGAGGGAGTCTCACTGATTAACACTGAACCCTGTGGGAGTCTCACTGATTAACACTGGACCCTGTGGGAGTCTCACTGATTAACACTGAACCCTGTGGGAGTCTCAGTTATTAACACTGAACCCTGAGGGAGTCTCACTGATTAACACTGAACACTGTGGGAGTCTCACTGATTAACACTGAACACTGTGGGAGTCTCACTGATTAACACTGAACCATATGGGAGTCTCACTTATTAACACTGAACCCTGTGGGAGTCTCACTGATTAACACTGAACCCTGTGGGAGTCTCCCTGATTTACACTGAACCCTGTGGGAGTCTCAGTGATTAACACTGAACCCTGAGGGAGTCTCACTGATTAACACTGAACCCTGTGGGAGTCTCAATGATTAACACTGAACGCTGTGGGAGTCTCACTGATTAACACTGAACCCTATGGGAGTCTCATTGATTAACACTGAACCCTATGGGAGTCTCACTGATTAACACATGAACCCTGTTGGAGTCTCACTGATTTACACTGAACCCTGTGGGAGTCTCACTGATTAACACTGAACCCTATGGGAGTCTCACTGATTAACACATGAACCCTGAGGGAGTCTCACTGATTAACACATGAACCCTGTGGGAGTCTCACTGATTTACACTGAACCCTGTCAGAGTCTCACTGATTAACACTGAACCCTATGGGAGTCTCACTGATTAACACATTAACCCTGAGGGAGTCTCACTGATTAACACTGAACCCTGTGGGAGTCTCACTGATTAACACTGAACCCTATGGGAGTCTCAATGATTAACACATGCACCCTGTGGGAGTCTCACTGATTTACACTGAACCCTGTGGGAGTCTCACTGATTAACACTGAACCCTATGGGAGTCTCACTGATTAACACATGAACCCTGAGGGAGTCTCACTGATTAACACTGAACTCTCTGGGATTCTCACTGATTAACACTGAACCCTATGGGAGTCTCACTGATTAACACATTAACCCTGTGGGAGTCTCGCTGATTAACACTGAACCCTGTGGGAGTCTCACTGATTAACACTGAACCCTGTGGGAGTCTCCCTGATTAACACTGAACCCTGTGGGAGTCTCAGTTATTAACACTGAACCCTGAGGGAGTCTCACTGATTAACACTGAACACTGTGGGAGTCTCACTGATTAACACTGAACACTGTGGGAGTCTCACTGATTAACACTGAACCCTATGGGAGTCTCATTGATTAACACATGAACCCTGAGGGAGTCTCAATGATTAACACTGAACACTATGGGAGGCTCACTGATTAACACATTAACCCTGAGGGAGTCTCACTGATTAACACTGAACCCTGTGGGAGTCTCACTGATTAACACTGAACCCTGTGGGAGTCTCCCTGATTAACACTGAACCCTGTGGGAGTCTCAGTTATTAACACTGAACCCTGAGGGAGTCTCACTGATTAACACATGAACCCTGTGGGAGTCTCACTGATTTACACTGAACCCTGTCGGAGTCTCACTGATTAACACTGAACCCTATGGGAGTCTCACTGATTAACACATTAACCCTGAGGGAGTCTCACTGATTAACACTGAACCCTGTGGGAGTCTCACTGATTAACACTGAACCCTGTGGGAGTTGCCCTGATTAACACTGAACCCTGTGGGAGTCTCACTGATTAACACATGAACCCTGAGGGAGTCTCACTGATTAACACATGAACCCTGTGGGAGTCTCACTGATTTACACTGAACCCTGTGGGAGTCTCACTGATTAACACTGAACACTGTGGGAGTCTCACTGATTAACACTGAACACTGTGGGAGTCTCACTGATTAACACTGAACACTGTGGGAGTCTCACTGATTAACACTGAACACTGTGGGAGTCTCACTGATTAACACTGAACCCTATGGGAGTCTCATTGATTAACACTGAACCCTATGGGAGTCTCACTGATTAACACATGAACCCTGTGGGAGTCTCACTGATTTACACTGAACCCTGTGGGAGTCTCACTGATTAACACTGAACACTGTGGGAGTCTCACTGATTAACACTGAACACTGTGGGAGTCTCACTGATTAACACTGAACACTGTGGGAGTCTCACTGATTAACACTGAACCCTGTGGGAGTCTCACTGATTAACACTGAACCCTATGGGAGTCTCACTGATTAACACATTAACCCTGAGGGAGTCTCACTGATTAACACTGAACCCTGTGGGAGTCTCACTGATTAACACTGGACCCTGTGGGAGTCTCACTGATTAACACTGAACCCTGTGGGAGTCTCAGTTATTAACACTGAACCCTGAGGGAGTCTCACTGATTAACACTGAACCCTGTGGGAGTCTCCCTGATTTACACTGAACCCTGTGGGAGTCTCACTGATTAACACTGAACCCTGTGGGAGTCTCCCTGATTTACACTGAACCCTGTGGGAGTCTCAGTGATTAACACTGAACCCTGAGGGAGTCTCACTGATTAACACTGAACCCTGTGGGAGTCTCAATGATTAACACTGAACGCTGTGGGAGTCTCACTGATTAACACTGAACCCTATGGGAGTCTCATTGATTAACACTGAACCCTATGGGAGTCTCACTGATTAACACATGAACCCTGTTGGAGTCTCACTGATTTACACTGAACCCTGTGGGAGTTGCCCTGATTAACACTGAACCCTGTGGGAGTCTCACTGATTAACACATGAACCCTGAGGGAGTCTCACTGATTAACACATGAACCCTGTGGGAGTCTCACTGATTTACACTGAACCCTGTGGGAGTCTCACTGATTAACACTGAACACTGTGGGAGTCTCACTGATTAACACTGAACACTGTGGGAGTCTCACTGATTAACACTGAACACTGTGGGAGTCTCACTGATTAACACTGAACACTGTGGGAGTCTCACTGATTAACACTGAACCCTATGGGAGTCTCATTGATTAACACTGAACCCTATGGGAGTCTCACTGATTAACACATGAACCCTGTGGGAGTCTCACTGATTTACACTGAACCCTGTGGGAGTCTCACTGATTAACACTGAACCCTATGGGAGTCTCACTGATTAACACATGAACCCTGTGGGAGTCTCACTGATTTACACTGAACCCTGTGGGAGTCTCACTGATTAACACTGAACCCTATGGGAGTCTCACTGATTAACACATTAACCCTGAGGGAGTCTCACTGATTAACACTGAACCCTGTGGGAGTCTCACTGATTAACACTGGACCCTGTGGGAGTCTCACTGATTAACACTGAACCCTGTGGGAGTCTCAGTTATTAACACTGAACCCTGAGGGAGTCTCACTGATTAACACTGAACACTGTGGGAGTCTCACTGATTAACACTGAACACTGTGGGAGTCTCACTGATTAACACTGAACCATATGGGAGTCTCACTTATTAACACTGAAACCTGTGGGAGTCTCACTGATTAACACTGAACCCTGTGGGAGTCTCCCTGATTTACACTGAACCCTGTGGGAGTCTCAGTGATTAACACTGAACCCTGAGGGAGTCTCACTGATTAACACTGAACCCTGTGGGAGTCTCAATGATTAACACTGAACGCTGTGGGAGTCTCACTGATTAACACTGAACACTGTGGGAGTCTCACTGATTAACACTGAACACTGTGGGAGTCTCACTGATTAACACTGAACCATATGGGAGTCTCACTTATTAACACTGAACCCTGTGGGAGTCTCACTGATTAACACTGAACCCTGTGGGAGTCTCCCTGATTTACACTGAACCCTGTGGGAGTCTCAGTGATTAACACTGAACCCTGAGGGAGTCTCACTGATTAACACTGAACCCTGTGGGAGTCTCAATGATTAACACTGAACGCTGTGGGAGTCTCACTGATTAACACTGAACCCTATGGGAGTCTCATTGATTAACACTGAACCCTATGGGAGTCTCACTGATTAACACATGAACCCTGTTGGAGTCTCACTGATTTACACTGAACCCTGTGGGAGTCTCACTGATTAACACTGAACCCTATGGGAGTCTCACTGATTAACACATGAACCCTGAGGGAGTCTCACTGATTAACACATGAACCCTGTGGGAGTCTCACTGATTTACACTGAACCCTGTCGGAGTCTCACTGATTAACACTGAACCCTATGGGAGTCTCACTGATTAACACATTAACCCTGAGGGAGTCTCACTGATTAACACTGAACCCTGTGGGAGTCTCACTGATTAACACTGAACCCTGTGGGAGTTGCCCTGATTAACACTGAACCCTGTGGGAGTCTCACTGATTAACACATGAACCCTGAGGGAGTCTCACTGATTAACACATGAACCCTGTGGGAGTCTCACTGATTTACACTGAACCCTGTGGGAGTCTCACTGATTAACACTGAACACTGTGGGAGTCTCACTGATTAACACTGAACACTGTGGGAGTCTCACTGATTAACACTGAACACTGTGGGAGTCTCACTGATTAACACTGAACACTGTGGGAGTCTCACTGATTAACACTGAACCCTATGGGAGTCTCATTGATTAACACTGAACCCTATGGGAGTCTCACTGATTAACACATGAACCCTGTGGGAGTCTCACTGATTTACACTGAACCCTGTGGGAGTCTCACTGATTAACACTGAACCCTATGGGAGTCTCACTGATTAACACATGAACCCTGTGGGAGTCTCACTGATTTACACTGAACCCTGTGGGAGTCTCACTGATTAACACTGAACCCTATGGGAGTCTCACTGATTAACACATTAACCCTGAGGGAGTCTCACTGATTAACACTGAACCCTGTGGGAGTCTCACTGATTAACACTGGACCCTGTGGGAGTCTCACTGATTAACACTGAACCCTGTGGGAGTCTCAGTTATTAACACTGAACCCTGAGGGAGTCTCACTGATTAACACTGAACACTGTGGGAGTCTCACTGATTAACACTGAACACTGTGGGAGTCTCACTGATTAACACTGAACCATATGGGAGTCTCACTTATTAACACTGAACCCTGTGGGAGTCTCACTGATTAACACTGAACCCTGTGGGAGTCTCCCTGATTTACACTGAACCCTGTGGGAGTCTCAGTGATTAACACTGAACCCTGAGGGAGTCTCACTGATTAACACTGAACCCTGTGGGAGTCTCAATGATTAACACTGAACGCTGTGGGAGTCTCACTGATTAACACTGAACCCTATGGGAGTCTCATTGATTAACACTGAACCCTATGGGAGTCTCACTGATTAACACATGAACCCTGTTGGAGTCTCACTGATTTACACTGAACCCTGTGGGAGTCTCACTGATTAACACTGAACCCTATGGGAGTCTCACTGATTAACACATGAACCCTGAGGGAGTCTCACTGATTAACACATGAACCCTGTGGGAGTCTCACTGATTTACACTGAACCCTGTCGGAGTCTCACTGATTAACACTGAACCCTGTGGGAGTCTCACTGATTAACACTGAACCCTGTGGGAGTCTCCCTGATTAACACTGAACCCTGTGGGAGTCTCAGTTATTAACACTGAACCCTGAGGGAGTCTCACTGATTAACACTGAACACTGTGGGAGTCTCACTGATTAACACTGAACACTGTGGGAGTCTCACTGATTAACACTGAACCCTATGGGAGTCTCATTGATTAACACATGAACCCTGAGGGAGTCTCAATGATTAACACTGAACACTATGGGAGGCTCACTGATTAACACATTAACCCTGAGGGAGTCTCACTGATTAACACTGAACCCTGTGGGAGTCTCACTGATTAACACTGAACCCTGTGGGAGTCTCCCTGATTAACACTGAACCCTGTGGGAGTCTCAGTTATTAACACTGAACCCTGAGGGAGTCTCATTGATTAACACTGAACACTGTGGGAGTCTCACTGATTAACACTGAACACTGTGGGAGTCTCACTGATTAACACTGAACCCTATGGGAGTCTCAATGATTAACACTGAACCCTGTGTGAGTCTCACTGATTAACACTGAACCCTATGGGAGTCTCACTGATTAACACATGAACCCTGTGGGAGTCTCACTGATTAACACATGAACCCTGTGGGAGTCTCACTGATTAACACATGAACCCTGAGGGAGTCTCACTGATTAACACATGAACCCTGTGGGAGTCTCACTGATTTACACTGAACCCTGTGGGAGTCTCACTGATTAACACTGAACACTGTGGGAGTCTCACTGATTAACACTGAACACTGTGGGAGTCTCACTGATTAACACTGAACACTGTGGGAGTCTCACTGATTAACACTGAACCCTGTGGGAGTCTCACTGATTAACACTGAACCCTATGGGAGTCTCACTGATTAACACATTAACCCTGAGGGAGTCTCACTGATTAACACTGAACCCTGTGGGAGTCTCACTGATTAACACTGGACCCTGTGGGAGTCTCACTGATTAACACTGAACCCTGTGGGAGTCTCAGTTATTAACACTGAACCCTGAGGGAGTCTCACTGATTAACACTGAACACTGTGGGAGTCTCACTGATTAACACTGAACACTGTGGGAGTCTCACTGATTAACACTGAACCATATGGGAGTCTCACTTATTAACACTGAACCCTGTGGGAGTCTCACTGATTAACACTGAACCCTGTGGGAGTCTCCCTGATTTACACTGAACCCTGTGGGAGTCTCAGTGATTAACACTGAACCCTGAGGGAGTCTCACTGATTAACACTGAACCCTGTGGGAGTCTCAATGATTAACACTGAACGCTGTGGGAGTCTCACTGATTAACACATGAACCCTGTTGGAGTCTCACTGATTTACACTGAACCCTGTGGGAGTCTCACTGATTAACACTGAACCCTATGGGAGTCTCACTGATTAACACATGAACCCTGAGGGAGTCTCACTGATTAACACATGAACCCTGTGGGAGTCTCACTGATTTACACTGAACCCTGTCGGAGTCTCACTGATTAACACTGAACCCTATGGGAGTCTCACTGATTAACACATTAACCCTGAGGGAGTCTCACTGATTAACACTGAACCCTGTGGGAGTCTCACTGATTAACACTGAACCCTGTGGGAGTTGCCCTGATTAACACTGAACCCTGTGGGAGTCTCACTGATTAACACATGAACCCTGAGGGAGTCTCACTGATTAACACATGAACCCTGTGGGAGTCTCACTAATTTACACTGAACCCTGTGGGAGTCTCACTGATTAACACTGAACACTGTGGGAGTCTCACTGATTAACACTGAACACTGTGGGAGTCTCACTGATTAACACTGAACACTGTGGGAGTCTCACTGATTAACACTGAACACTGTGGGAGTCTCAGTGATTAACACTGAACCCTGAGGGAGTCTCACTGATTAACACTGAACCCTGTGGGAGTCTCAATGATTAACACTGAACGCTGTGGGAGTCTCACTGATTAACACTGAACCCTATGGGAGTCTCATTGATTAACACTGAACCCTATGGGAGTCTCACTGATTAACACATGAACCCTGTTGGAGTCTCACTGATTTACACTGAACCCTGTGGGAGTCTCACTGATTAACACTGAACCCTATGGGAGTCTCACTGATTAACACATGAACCCTGAGGGAGTCTCACTGATTAACACATGAACCCCGTGGGAGTCTCACTGATTTACACTGAACCCTGTCGGAGTCTCACTGATTAACACTGAACCCTATGGGAGTCTCACTGATTAACACATTAACCCTGAGGGAGTCTCACTGATTAACACTGAACCCTGTGGGAGTCTCACTGATTAACACTGAACCCTGTGGGAGTTGCCCTGATTAACACTGAACCCTGTGGGAGTCTCACTGATTAACACATGAACCCTGAGGGAGTCTCACTGATTAACACATGAACCCTGTGGGAGTCTCACTAATTTACACTGAACCCTGTGGGAGTCTCACTGATTAACACTGAACACTGTGGGAGTCTCACTGATTAACACTGAACACTGTGGGAGTCTCACTGATTAACACTGAACACTGTGGGAGTCTCACTGATTAACACTGAACACTGTGGGAGTCTCAGTGATTAACACTGAACCCTGAGGGAGTCTCACTGATTAACACTGAACCCTGTGGGAGTCTCAATGATTAACACTGAACGCTGTGGGAGTCTCACTGATTAACACTGAACCCTATGGGAGTCTCATTGATTAACACTGAACCCTATGGGAGTCTCACTGATTAACACATGAACCCTGTTGGAGTCTCACTGATTTACACTGAACCCTGTGGGAGTCTCACTGATTAACACTGAACCCTATGGGAGTCTCACTGATTAACACATGAACCCTGAGGGAGTCTCACTGATTAACACATGAACCCCGTGGGAGTCTCACTGATTTACACTGAACCCTGTCGGAGTCTCACTGATTAACACTGAACCCTATGGGAGTCTCACTGATTAACACATTAACCCTGAGGGAGTCTCACTGATTAACACTGAACCCTGTGGGAGTCTCACTGATTAACACTGAACCCTGTGGGAGTTGCCCTGATTAACACTGAACCCTGTGGGAGTCTCACTGATTAACACATGAACCCTGAGGGAGTCTCACTGATTAACACATGAACCCTGTGGGAGTCTCACTGATTTACACTGAACCCTGTGGGAGTCACACTGATTAACACTGAACACTGTGGGAGTCTCACTGATTAACACTGAACACTGTGGGAGTCTCACTGATTAACACTGAACACTGTGGGAGTCTCACTGATTAACACTGAACACTGTGGGAGTCTCACTGATTAACACTGAACCCTATGGGAGTCTCATTGATTAACACTGAACCCTATGGGAGTCTCACTGATTAACACATGAACCCTGTGGGAGTCTCACTGATTTACACTGAACCCTGTGGGAGTCTCACTGATTAACACTGAACCCTGTGGGAGTCTCACTGATTAACACATGAACCCTGTGGGAGTCTCACTGATTTACACTGAACCCTGTGGGAGTCTCACTGATTAACACTGAACCCTATGGGAGTCTCACTGATTAACACATTAACCCTGAGGGAGTCTCACTGATTAACACTGAACCCTGTGGGAGTCTCACTGATTAACAATGGACCCTGTGGGAGTCTCACTGATTAACACTGAACCCTGTGGGAGTCTCAGTTATTAACACTGAACCCTGAGGGAGTCTCACTGATTAACACTGAACACTGTGGGAGTCTCACTGATTAACACTGAACACTGTGGGAGTCTCACTGATTAACACTGAACCATATGGGAGTCTCACTTATTAACACTGAACCCTGTGGGAGTCTCACTGATTAACACTGAACCCTGTGGGAGTCTCCCTGATTTACACTGAACCCTGTGGGAGTCTCAGTGATTAACACTGAACCCTGAGGGAGTCTCACTGATTAACACTGAACCCTGTGGGAGTCTCAATGATTAACACTGAACGCTGTGGGAGTCTCACTGATTAACACTGAACCCTATGGGAGTCTCATTGATTAACACTGAACCCTATGGGAGTCTCACTGATTAACACATGAACCCTGTTGGAGTCTCACTGATTTACACTGAACCCTGTGGGAGTCTCACTGATTAACACTGAACCCTATGGGAGTCTCACTGATTAACACATGAACCCTGAGGGAGTCTCACTGATTAACACATGAACCCTGTGGGAGTCTCACTGATTTACACTGAACCCTGTCGGAGTCTCACTGATTAACACTGAACCCTATGGGAGTCTCACTGATTAACACATTAACCCTGAGGGAGTCTCACTGATTAACACTGAACCCTGTGGGAGTCTCACTGATTAACACTGAACCCTGTGGGAGTTGCCCTGATTAACACTGAACCCTGTGGGAGTCTCAGTTATTAACACTGAACCCTGAGGGAGTCTCACTGATTAACACTGAACACTGAGGGAGTCTCACTGATTAACACTGAACACTGTGGGAGTCTCACTGATTAACACTGAACCCTATCGGAGTCTCATTGATTAACACATGAACCCTGAGGGAGTCTCACTGATTAACACTGAACCCTGTGGGAGTCTCAATGATTAACACTGAACCCTGTGGGAGTCTCACTGATTAACACTGAACCCTATGGGAGTCTCATTGATTAACACTGAACCCTATGGGAGTCTCACTGATTAACACATGAACCCTGTGGGAGTCTCACTGATTTACACTGAACCCTGTGGGAGTCTCACTGATTAACACTGAACCCTAAGGGAGTCTCACTGATTAACACATTAACCCTGAGGGTGTCTCACTGATTAACACTGAACCCTGTGGGAGTCTCACTGATTAACACTGAACCTTGTGGGAGTCTCCCTGATTAACACTGAACCCTGTGGGAGTCTCAGTTATTAACACTGAACCCTGAGGGAGTCTCACTGATTAACACTGAACACTGTGGGAGTCTCCCTGATTAACACTGAATCCTGTGGGAGTCTCAGTTATTAACACTGAACCCTGTGGGAGTCTCAATGATTAACACTGAACCCTGTGGGAGTCTCACTGATTAACACTGAACCCTATGGGAGTCTCATTGATTAACACTGAACCCTATGGGAGTCTCACTGATTAACACATGAACCCTGTTGGAGTCTCACTGATTTACACTGAACCCTGTGGGAGTCTCACTGATTAACACTGAACCATATGGGAGTCTCACTGATTAACACATGAACCCTGAGGGAGTCTCACTGATTAACACATGAACCCTGTGGGAGTCTCACTGATTTACACTGAACCCTGTGGGAGTCTCACTGATTAACACTGAACCTTATGGGAGTCTCACTGATTAACACATTAACCCTGAGGGAGTCTCACTGATTAACACTGAACCCTGTGGGAGTCTCACTGATTAAGACTGAACCCTGTGGGAGTCTCCCTGATTAACACTGAACCCTGTGGGAGTCTCAGTTATTAACACTGAACCCTGAGGGAGTCTCACTGATTAACACTGAACACTGTGGGAGTCTCACTGATTAACACTGAACACTGTGGGAGTCTCACTGATTAACACTGAACCCTATGGGAGTCTCATTGATTAACACATGAACCCTGAGGGAGTGTCAATGATTAACACTGAACACTATGGGAGTCTCACTGATTAACACATTAACCCTGAGGGAGTCTCACTGATTAACACTGAACCCTGTGGGAGTCTCACTGATTAACACTGAACCCTGTGGGAGTCTCCCTGATTAACACTGAACCCTGTGGGAGTCTCAGTTATTAACACTGAACCCTGAGGGAGTCTCACTGATTAACACTGAACACTGTGGGAGTCTCACTGATTAACACTGAACACTGTGGGAGTCTCACTGATTAACACTGAACCCTATGGGAGTCTCAATGATTAACACTGAACCCTGTGTGAGTCTCACTGATTAACACTGAACCCTATGGGAGTCTCACTGATTAACACATTAACCCTGTGGGAGTCTCACTGATTAACACATGAACCCTGTGGGAGTCTCACTGATTAACACTGAATCCTGTGGGAGTTTCACTGATTAACACATGAACCCTGTGGGAGTCTCACTGATTTACACTGAACCCTGTGGGAGTCTCACTGATTAACACTGAACACTGTGGGAGTCTCACTGATTAAAACTGAACACTGTGGGAGTCTCACTGATTAACACTGAACACTGTGGGAGTCTCACTGATTAACACTGAACACTGTGGGAGTCTCACTGATTAACACTGAACCCTATGGGAGTCTCATTGATTAACACTGAACCCTATGGGAGTCTCACCGATTAACACATGAACCCTGTGGGAGTCTCACTGATTTACACTGAACCCTGTGGGAGTCTCACTGATTAACACTGAACCCTATGGGAGTCTCACTGATTAACACATGAACCCTGTGGGAGTCTCACTGATTTACACTGAACCCTGTGGGAGTCTCACTGATTAACACTGAACCCTATGGGAGTCTCACTGATTAACACATGAACCCTGTGGGAGTCTCACTGATTTACACTGAACCCTGTGGGAGTCTCACTGATTAACACTGAACACTGTGGGAGTCTCACTGATTAAAACTGAACACTGTGGGTGTCTCACTGATTAACACTGAACACTGTGGGAGTCTCACTGATTAACACTGAACACTGTGGGAGTCTCACTGATTAACACTGAACCCTATGGGAGTCTCATTGATTAACACTGAACCCTATGGGAGTCTCACCGATTAACACATGAACCCTGTGGGAGTCTCACTGATTTACACTGAACCCTGTGGGAGTCTCACTGATTAACACTGAACCCTATGGGAGTCTCACTGATTAACACATGAACCCTGTGGGAGTCTCACTGATTTACACTGAACCCTGTGGGAGTCTCACTGATTAACACTGAACCCTATGGGAGTCTCACTGATTAACACATGAACCCTGTGGGAGTCTCACTGATTAACACATGAACCCTGTGGGAGTCTCATTGATTAACACTGAACCCTGTGGGAGTCTCAGTTATTAACACTGAACCTTCAGGGAGTCTCACTGATTAACACTGAACACTGTGGGAGTCTCACTGATTAACACTGAACAATGTGGGAGTCTCACTGATTAACACTGAACCCTATGAGAGTCTCATTGATTAACACATGAACCCTGAGGGAGTCTCAATGATTAACACTGAACCCTGTGGGAGTCTCAATGATTAACACTGAACCCTGTGTGAGTCTCACTGATTAACACTGAACCCTATGGGAGTCTCACTGATTAACACATGAACCCTGTGAGAGTCTCACTGATTAACACATGAACCCTGTGGGAGTCTCACTGATTAACACTGAACCCTGTGGGAGTCTAAGTTATTAACACTGAACCTTGAGGGAGTCTCACTGATTAACACTGAACACTGTGGGAGTCTCACTGATTAACACTGAACACTGTGGGAGTCTCACTGATTAACACTGAACCCTGTGGGAGTCTCACTGATTAACACTGAACCCTATGGGAGTCTCATTGATTAACACATGAACCCTGAGGGAGTCTCACTGATTAACACAGAACCCTGTGGGAGTCTCACTGATTAACACTGAACCCTGTGGGAGTTTCACTGATTAACACTGAACCCTATGGGAGTCTCATTGATTAACACTGAACCCTATGGGAGTCTCACCGATTAACACATGAACCCTGTGGGAGTCTCACTGATTTACACTGAACCCTGTGGGAGTCTCACTGATTAACACTGAACCCTATGGGAGTCTCACTGATTAACACATGAACCCTGTGGGAGTCTCACTGATTTACACTGAACCCTGTGGGAGTCTCACTGATTAACACTGAACCCTATGGGAGTCTCACTGATTAACACATGAACCCTGTGGGAGTCTCACTGATTTACACTGAACCCTGTGGGAGTCTCACTGATTAACACTGAACACTGTGGGAGTCTCACTGATTAAAACTGAACACTGTGGGTGTCTCACTGATTAACACTGAACACTGTGGGAGTCTCACTGATTAACACTGAACACTGTGGGAGTCTCACTGATTAACACTGAACCCTATGGGAGTCTCATTGATTAACACTGAACCCTATGGGAGTCTCACCGATTAACACATGAACCCTGTGGGAGTCTCACTGATTTACACTGAACCCTGTGGGAGTCTCACTGATTAACACTGAACCCTATGGGAGTCTCACTGATTAACACATGAACCCTGTGGGAGTCTCACTGATTTACACTGAACCCTGTGGGAGTCTCACTGATTAACACTGAACCCTATGGGAGTCTCACTGATTAACACATGAACCCTGTGGGAGTCTCACTGATTAACACATGAACCCTGTGGGAGTCTCACTGATTAACACTGAACCCTGTGGGAGTCTCAGTTATTAACACTGAACCTTCAGGGAGTCTCACTGATTAACACTGAACACTGTGGGAGTCTCACTGATTAACACTGAACAATGTGGGAGTCTCACTGATTAACACTGAACCCTATGAGAGTCTCATTGATTAACACATGAACCCTGAGGGAGTCTCAATGATTAACACTGAACCCTGTGGGAGTCTCAATGATTAACACTGAACCCTGTGTGAGTCTCACTGATTAACACTGAACCCTATGGGAGTCTCACTGATTAACACATGAACCCTGTGGGAGTCTCACTGATTAACACATGAACCCTGTGGGAGTCTCACTGATTAACACTGAACCCTGTGGGAGTTTAAGTTATTAACACTGAACCTTGAGGGAGTCTCACTGATTAACACTGAACACTGTGGGAGTCTCACTGATTAACACTGAACACTGTGGGAGTCTCACTGATTAACACTGAACCCTGTGGGAGTCTCACTGATTAACACTGAACCCTATGGGAGTCTCATTGATTAACACATGAACCCTGAGGGAGTCTCACTGATTAACACAGAACCCTGTGGGAGTCTCACTGATTAACACTGAACCCTGTGGGAGTTTCACTGATTAACACTGAACCCTATGGGAGTCTCATTGATTAACACTGAACCCTATGGGAGTCTCAATGATTAACACATGCACCCTGTGGGAGTCTCACTGATTTACACTGAACCCTGTGGGAGTCTCACTGATTAACACTGAACCCTATGGGAGTCTCACTGATTAACACATGAACCCTGAGGGAGTCTCACTGATTAACACTGAACCCTGTGGGAGTCTCACTGATTAACACTGAACCCTGTGGGAGTCTCACTGATTAACACTGAACCCTATGGGAGTCTCACTTATTAACACTGAACCCTGTGGGAGTCTCACTGATTAAGACTGAACCCTATGGGAGTCTCACTGATTAACACTGAACTCTCTGGGATTCTCACTGATTAACACTGAACCCTATGGGAGTCTCACTGATTAACACTGAACCCTGTGGGATTCTCAGTTATTAACACTGAACCCTGAGGAAGTCTCACTGATTAAAACTGAACACTGGGGGAGTCTCACTGATTAACACTGAACACTGTGGGAGTCTCACTGATTAACACTGAACCCTGTGGGAGTCTCACTGATTAACACTGAACCCTCTGGGAGTCTCATTGATTAACACATGAACCCTGAGGGAGTCTCACTGATTAACACTGAACCCTGTGGGAGTCTCAATGATTAACACTGAACCCTGTGGGAGTCTCACTGATTAACACTGAACCCTATGGGAGTCTCATTGATTAACACTGAACCCTATGGGAGTTTCACTGATTAACACATGAACCCTGTTGGAGTCTCACTGATTTACACTGAACCCTGTGGGAGTCTCACTGATTAACACTGAACCCTGTGGGAGTCTCACTGATTAACACATGAACCCTGTGGGAGTCTCACTGATTAACACTGAACCCTGTGGGAGTCTAAGTTATTAACACTGAACCTTGAGGGAGTCTCACTGATTAACACTGAACACTGTGGGAGTCTCACTGATTAACACTGAACACTGTGGGAGTCTCACTGATTAACACTGAACCCTGTGGGAGTCTCACTGATTAACACTGAACCCTATGGGAGTCTCATTGATTAACACATGAACCCTGAGGGAGTCTCACTGATTAACACAGAACCCTGTGGGAGTCTCACTGATTAACACTGAACCCTGTGGGAGTTTCACTGATTAACACTGAACCCTATGGGAGTCTCATTGATTAACACTGAACCCTATGGGAGTCTCAATGATTAACACATGCACCCTGTGGGAGTCTCACTGATTTACACTGAACCCTGTGGGAGTCTCACTGATTAACACTGAACCCTATGGGAGTCTCACTGATTAACACATGAACCCTGAGGGAGTCTCACTGATTAACACTGAACCCTGTGGGAGTCTCACTGATTAACACTGAACCCTGTGGGAGTCTCACTGATTAACACTGAACCCTATGGGAGTCTCACTGATTAACACATGAACCCTGTGGGAGTCTCACTGATTAACACATGAACCCTGTGGGAGTCTCACTGATTAACACTGAACCCTGTGGGAGTCTCAGTTATTAACACTGAACCTTCAGGGAGTCTCACTGATTAACACTGAACACTGTGGGAGTCTCACTGATTAACACTGAACAATGTGGGAGTCTCACTGATTAACACTGAACCCTATGGGAGTCTCATTGATTAACACATGAACCCTGAGGGAGTCTCAATGATTAACACTGAACCCTGTGGGAGTCTCAATGATTAACACTGAACCCTGTGTGAGTCTCACTGATTAACACTGAACCCTATGGGAGTCTCACTGATTAACACATGGACCCTGTGGGAGTCTCACTGATTAACACATGAACCCTGTGGGAGTCTCACTGATTAACACTGAACCCTGTGGGAGTCTAAGTTATTAACACTGAACCTTGAGGGAGTCTCACTGATTAACACTGAACACTGTGGGAGTCTCACTGATTAACACTGAACACTGTGGGAGTCTCACTGATTAACACTGAACCCTGTGGGAGTCTCACTGATTAACACTGAACCCTATGGGAGTCTCATTGATTAACACATGAACCCTGAGGGAGTCTCACTGATTAACACAGAACCCTGTGGGAGTCTCACTGATTAACACTGAACCCTGTGGGAGTTTCACTGATTAACACTGAACCCTATGGGAGTCTCATTGATTAACACTGAACCCTATGGGAGTCTCAATGATTAACACATGCACCCTGTGGGAGTCTCACTGATTTACACTGAACCCTGTGGGAGTCTCACTGATTAACACTGAACCCTATGGGAGTCTCACTGATTAACACATGAACCCTGAGGGAGTCTCACTGATTAACACTGAACCCTGTGGGAGTCTCACTGATTAACACTGAACCCTGTGGGAGTCTCACTGATTAACACTGAACCCTATGGGAGTCTCACTTATTAACACTGAACCCTGTGGGAGTCTCACTGATTAAGACTGAACCCTATGGGAGTCTCACTGATTAACACTGAACTCTCTGGGATTCTCACTGATTAACACTGAACCCTATGGGAGTCTCACTGATTAACACTGAACCCTGTGGGATTCTCAGTTATTAACACTGAACCCTGAGGAAGTCTCACTGATTAACACTGAACACTGGGGGAGTCTCACTGATTAACACTGAACACTGTGGGAGTCTCACTGATTAACACTGAACCCTGTGGGAGTCTCACTGATTAACACTGAACCCTATGGGAGTCTCATTGATTAACACATGAACCCTGAGGGAGTCTCACTGATTAACACTGAACCCTGTGGGAGTCTCAATGATTAACACTGAACCCTGTGGGAGTCTCACTGATTAACACTGAACCCTATGGGAGTCTCATTGATTAACACTGAACCCTATGGGAGTTTCACTGATTAACACATGAACCCTGTTGGAGTCTCACTGATTTACACTGAACCCTGTGGGAGTCTCACTGATTAACACTGAACCCTGTGGGAGTCTCACTGATTAACACATGAACCCTGTGGGAGTCTCACTGATTAACACTGAACCCTGTGGGAGTCTAAGTTATTAACACTGAACCTTGAGGGAGTCTCACTGATTAACACTGAACACTGTGGGAGTCTCACTGATTAACACTGAACACTGTGGGAGTCTCACTGATTAACACTGAACCCTGTGGGAGTCTCACTGATTAACACTGAACCCTATGGGAGTCTCATTGATTAACACATGAACCCTGAGGGAGTCTCACTGATTAACACAGAACCCTGTGGGAGTCTCACTGATTAACACTGAACCCTGTGGGAGTTTCACTGATTAACACTGAACACTATGGGAGTCTCATTGATTAACACTGAACCCTATGGGAGTCTCAATGATTAACACATGCACCCTGTGGGAGTCTCACTGATTTACACTGAACCCTGTGGGAGTCTCACTGATTAACACTGAACCCTATGGGAGTCTCACTGATTAACACATGAACCCTGAGGGAGTCTCACTGATTAACACTGAACCCTGTGGGAGTCTCACTGATTAACACTGAACCCTGTGGGAGTCTCACTGATTAACACTGAACCCTATGGGAGTCTCACTTATTAACACTGAACCCTGTGGGAGTCTCACTGATTAAGACTGAACCCTATGGGAGTCTCACTGATTAACACTGAACTCTCTGGGATTCTCACTGATTAACACTGAACCCTATGGGAGTCTCACTGATTAACACTGAACCCTGTGGGATTCTCAGTTATTAACACTGAACCCTGAGGAAGTCTCACTGATTAACACTGAACACTGGGGGAGTCTCACTGATTAACACTGAACACTGTGGGAGTCTCACTGATTAACACTGAACCCTGTGGGAGTCTCACTGATTAACACTGAACCCTATGGGAGTCTCATTGATTAACACATGAACCCTGAGGGAGTCTCACTGATTAACACTGAACCCTGTGGGAGTCTCAATGATTAACACTGAACCCTGTGGGAGTCTCACTGATTAACACTGAACCCTATGGGAGTCTCATTGATTAACACTGAACCCTATGGGAGTTTCACTGATTAACACATGAACCCTGTTGGAGTCTCACTGATTTACACTGAACCCTGTGAGAGTCTCACTGATTAACACTGAACCCTATGGGAGTCTCACTGATTAACACATGAACCCTGAGGGAGTCTCACTGATTAACACATGAACCCTGTGGGAGTCTCACTGATTTACACTGAACCCTGTGGGAGTCTCACTGATTAACACTGAACCCTATGGGAGTCTCACTGATTAACACATTAACCCTGAGGGAGTCTCACTGATTAACACTGAACCCTGTGGGAGTCTCACTGATTAACACTGAACCCTGTGGGAGTTGACCTGATTAACACTGAACCCTGTGGGAGTCTCAGTTATTAACACTGAACCCTGAGGGAGTCTCACTGATTAACACTGAACACTGTGGGAGTCTCACTTATTTACACTGAACCCTGTGGGAGTCTCACTGATTAACACTGAACCCTATGGGAGTCTCACTGATTAACACATGAACACTGAGGGAGTCTCACTGATTAACACTGAAACCTGTGGGAGTCTCACTGATTAACACTGAACCCTGTGGGAGTCTCACTGATTAACACTGAACCCTATGGGAGTCTCACTTATTAACACTGAACCCTGTGGGAGTCTCACTGATTAAGACTGAACCCTATGGGAGTCTCACTGATTAACACTGAACTCTCTGGGATTCTCACTGATTAACACTGAACCCTATGGGAGTCTCACTGATTAACACTGAACCCTGTGGGATTCTCAGTTATTAACACTGAACCCTGAGGAAGTCTCACTGATTAACACTGAACACTGGGGGAGTCTCACTGATTAACACTGAACACTGTGGGAGTCTCACTGATTAACACTGAACCCTGTGGGAGTCTCACTGATTAACACTGAACCCTATGGGAGTCTCATTGATTAACACATGAACCCTGAGGGAGTCTCACTGATTAACACTGAATCCTGTGGGAGTCTCAATGATTAACACTGAACCCTGTGGGAGTCTCACTGATTAAC
This sequence comes from Petromyzon marinus, assembly GCF_048934315.1. Lineage (NCBI taxonomy): Eukaryota > Metazoa > Chordata > Hyperoartia > Petromyzontiformes > Petromyzontidae > Petromyzon > Petromyzon marinus. The sequence continues at coordinate 2,609,378 of NW_027422625.1, forward strand.
ACTGAACCCTATGGGAGTCTCATTGATTAACACTGAACCCTATGGGAGTTTCACTGATTAACACATGAACCCTGTTGGAGTCTCACTGATTAGCACTGAACCCTGTGGGAGTCTCACTGATTAACACTGGACCCTGTGGGAGTCTCACTGATTAACACTGAACCCTGTGGGAGTCTCAGTTATTAACACTGAACCCTGAGGGAGTCTCACTGATTTACACTGAACCCTGTGGGAGTCTCACTGATTAACACTGAACACTGTGGGAGTCTCACTGATTAACACATTAACCCTGAGGGAGTCTCACTGATTAACACTGAACCCTGTGGGAGTCTCACTGATTAACTCTGAACCCTGTGGGAGTCTCCCTGATTAACACTGAACCCTGTGGGAGTCTCAGTGATTAATACTGAACCCTGAGGGAGTCTCACTGATTAACACTGAACACTGTGGGAGTCTCAGTGATTAACACTGAACACTGTGGGAGTCTCACTGATTAACACTGAACACTGTGGGAGTCTAACTGATTAACACTGAACCATATGGGAGTCTCACTGATTAACACTGAACCCTGTGGGAGTCTCAATGATTAACACTGAACCCTGTGGGAGTCTCACTGATTAACACATTAACCCTGAGGGAGTCTCACTGATTAACACTGAACCCTATGGGAGTCTCACTGATTAACACATGAACCCTGTGGGAGTCTCACTGATTTACACTGAACCCTGTGGGAGTCTCACTGATTAACACTGAACCCTATGGGAGTCTCACTGATTAACACTGAACACTGTGGGAGTCTCACTGATTAACACTGAACACTGTGGGAGTCTCACTGATTAACACTGAACCCTATGGGAGTCTCATTGATTAACACATGAACCCTGAGGGAGTCTCAATGATTAACACTGAACCCTGTGGGAGTCTCAATGATTAACACTGAACACTGTGGGAGTCTCACTGATTAACACTGAACCCTGTGGGAGTCTCAGTTATTAACACTGAACCCTGTGGGAGTCTCAATGATTAACACTGAACCCTATGGGAGTCTCACTGATTAACACATGAACCCTGTTGGAGTCTCACTGATTTACACTGAACCCTGTGGGAGTCTCACTGATTAACACTGAACCCTATGGGAGTCTCACTGATTAACACATGAACCCTGAGGGAGTCTCACTGATTAACACATGAACCCTGTGGGAGTTTCACTGATTTACACTGAACCCTGTGGGAGTCTCACTGATTAACACTGAACCCTATGGGAGTCTCACTGATTAACACATGGACCCTGTGGGAGTCTCACTGATTTACACTGAACCCTGTGGGAGTCTCACTGATTTACACTGAACCCTGTGGGAGTCTCACTGATTAACACATTAACCCTGAGGGAGTCTCACTGATTAACACTGAACCCTGTGGGAGTCTCACTGATTAACACTGGACCCTGTGGGAGTCTCACTGATTAACACTGAACCCTGTGGGAGTCTCAGTTATTAACACTGAACCCTGAGGGAGTCTCACTGATTAACACTGAACACTGTGGGAGTCTCACTGATTAACACTGAACACTGTGGGAGTCTCACTGATTAACACTGAACCATATGGGAGTCTCACTTATTAACACTGAACCCTGTGGGAGTCTCACTGATTAACTCTGAACCCTGTGGGAGTCTCCCTGATTAACACTGAACCCTGTGGGAGTCTCAGTGATTAATACTGAACCCTGAGGGAGTCTCACTGATTAACACTGAACACTGTGGGAGTCTCAGTGATTAACACTGAACACTGTGGGAGTCTCACTGATTAACACTGAACACTGTGGGAGTCTAACTGATTAACACTGAACCATATGGGAGTCTCACTGATTAACACTGAACCCTGTGGGAGTCTCACTGATTAAAACTGAACCCTATGGGAGTCTCACTGATTAACACATTAACCATGAGGGAGTCTCACTGATTAACACTGAACCCTGTGGGAGTCTCACTGATTAACACTGAACCCTGTGGGAGTCTCCCTGATTAACACTGAACCCTGTGGGAGTCTCAGTTATTAACACTGAACCCTGAGGGAGTCTCACTGATTAACACTGAACACTGGGGGAGTCTCACTGATTAACACTGAACACTGTGGGAGTCTCACTGATTAACACTGAACCCTGTGGGAGTCTCACTGATTAACACTGAACCCTATGGGAGTCTCATTGATTAACACATGAACCCTGAGGGAGTCTCACTGATTAACACTGAACCCTGTGGGAGTCTCAATGATTAACACTGAACCCTGTGGGAGTCTCACTGATTAACACTGAACCCTGTGGGAGTCTAAGTTATTAACACTGAACCTTGAGGGAGTCTCACTGATTAACACTGAACACTGTGGGAGTCTCACTGATTAACACTGAACACTGTGGGAGTCTCACTGATTAACACTGAACCCTGTGGGAGTCTCACTGATTAACACTGAACCCTATGGGAGTCTCATTGATTAACACATGAACCCTGAGGGAGTCTCACTGATTAACACAGAACCCTGTGGGAGTCTCACTGATTAACACTGAACCCTGTGGGAGTTTCACTGATTAACACTGAACACTATGGGAGTCTCATTGATTAACACTGAACCCTATGGGAGTCTCAATGATTAACACATGCACCCTGTGGGAGTCTCACTGATTTACACTGAACCCTGTGGGAGTCTCACTGATTAACACTGAACCCTATGGGAGTCTCACTGATTAACACATGAACCCTGAGGGAGTCTCACTGATTAACACTGAACCCTGTGGGAGTCTCACTGATTAACACTGAACCCTGTGGGAGTCTCACTGATTAACACTGAACCCTATGGGAGTCTCACTTATTAACACTGAACCCTGTGGGAGTCTCACTGATTAAGACTGAACCCTATGGGAGTCTCACTGATTAACACTGAACTCTCTGGGATTCTCACTGATTAACACTGAACCCTGTGGGAGTCTCACTGATTAACACTGAACCCTATGGGAGTCTCATTGATTAACACTGAACCCTATGGGAGTTTCACTGATTAACACATGAACCCTGTTGGAGTCTCACTGATTTACACTGAACCCTGTGAGAGTCTCACTGATTAACACTGAACCCTATGGGAGTCTCACTGATTAACACATGAACCCTGAGGGAGTCTCACTGATTAACACATGAACCCTGTGGGAGTCTCACTGATTTACACTGAACCCTGTGGGAGTCTCACTGATTAACACTGAACCCTATGGGAGTCTCACTGATTAACACATTAACCCTGAGGGAGTCTCACTGATTAACACTGAACCCTGTGGGAGTCTCACTGATTAACACTGAACCCTGTGGGAGTTGACCTGATTAACACTGAACCCTGTGGGAGTCTCAGTTATTAACACTGAACCCTGAGGGAGTCTCACTGATTAACACTGAACACTGTGGGAGTCTCACTGATTAACACTGAACACTGTGGGAGTCTCACTGATTAACACTGAACCCTATGGGAGTCTCATTGATTAACACATGAACCCTGAGGGAGTCTCACTGATTAACACTGAACCCTGTGGGAGTCTCAATGATTAACACTGAACCCTGTGGGAGTCTCACTGATTAACACTGAACCCTATGGGAGTCTCATTGATTAACACTGAACCCTATGGGAGTCTCACTGATTAACACATGAACCCTGTGGGAGTCTCACTGATTTACACTGAACCCTGTGGGAGTCTCACTGATTAACACTGAACCCTATGGGAGTCTCACTGATTAACACATTAACCCTGAGGGTGTCTCACTGATTAACACTGAACCCTGTGGGAGTCTCACTGATTAACACTGAACCCTGTGGGAGTCTCCCTGATTAACACTGAACCCTGTGGGAGTCTCAGTTATTAACACTGAACCCTGAGGGAGTCTCACTGATTAACACTGAACACTGTGGGAGTCTCCCTGATTAACACTGAACCCTGTGGGAGTCTCAGTTATTAACACTGAACCCTGTGGGAGTCTCAATGATTAACACTGAACCCTCTGGGAGTCTCACTGATTAACACTGAACCCTGTGGGATTCTCAGTTATTAACACTGAACCCTGAGGAAGTCTCACTGATTAACACTGAACACTGGGGGAGTCTCACTGATTAACACTGAACACTGTGGGAGTCTCACTGATTAACACTGAACCCTGTGGGAGTCTCACTGATTAACACTGAACCCTATGGGAGTCTCATTGATTAACACATGAACCCTGAGGGAGTCTCACTGATTAACACTGAACCCTGTGGGAGTCTCAATGATTAACACTGAACCCTGTGGGAGTCTCACTGATTAACACTGAACCCTATGGGAGTCTCATTGATTAACACTGAACCCTATGGGAGTTTCACTGATTAACACATGAACCCTGTTGGAGTCTCACTGATTAGCACTGAACCCTGTGGGAGTCTCACTGATTAACACTGGACCCTGTGGGAGTCTCACTGATTAACACTGAACCCTGTGGGAGTCTCAGTTATTAACACTGAACCCTGAGGGAGTCTCACTGATTTACACTGAACCCTGTGGGAGTCTCACTGATTAACACTGAACACTGTGGGAGTCTCACTGATTAACACATTAACCCTGAGGGAGTCTCACTGATTAACACTGAACCCTGTGGGAGTCTCACTGATTAACTCTGAACCCTGTGGGAGTCTCCCTGATTAACACTGAACCCTGTGGGAGTCTCAGTGATTAATACTGAACCCTGAGGGAGTCTCACTGATTAACACTGAACACTGTGGGAGTCTCAGTGATTAACACTGAACACTGTGGGAGTCTCACTGATTAACACTGAACACTGTGGGAGTCTAACTGATTAACACTGAACCATATGGGAGTCTCACTGATTAACACTGAACCCTGTGGGAGTCTCAATGATTAACACTGAACCCTGTGGGAGTCTCACTGATTAACACATTAACCCTGAGGGAGTCTCACTGATTAACACTGAACCCTATGGGAGTCTCACTGATTAACACATGAACCCTGTGGGAGTCTCACTGATTTACACTGAACCCTGTGGGAGTCTCACTGATTAACACTGAACCCTATGGGAGTCTCACTGATTAACACTGAACACTGTGGGAGTCTCACTGATTAACACTGAACACTGTGGGAGTCTCACTGATTAACACTGAACCCTATGGGAGTCTCATTGATTAACACATGAACCCTGAGGGAGTCTCAATGATTAACACTGAACCCTGTGGGAGTCTCAATGATTAACACTGAACACTGTGGGAGTCTCACTGATTAACACTGAACCCTGTGGGAGTCTCAGTTATTAACACTGAACCCTGTGGGAGTCTCAATGATTAACACTGAACCCTATGGGAGTCTCACTGATTAACACATGAACCCTGTTGGAGTCTCACTGATTTACACTGAACCCTGTGGGAGTCTCACTGATTAACACTGAACCCTATGGGAGTCTCACTGATTAACACATGAACCCTGAGGGAGTCTCACTGATTAACACATGAACCCTGTGGGAGTTTCACTGATTTACACTGAACCCTGTGGGAGTCTCACTGATTAACACTGAACCCTATGGGAGTCTCACTGATTAACACATGGACCCTGTGGGAGTCTCACTGATTTACACTGAACCCTGTGGGAGTCTCACTGATTTACACTGAACCCTGTGGGAGTCTCACTGATTAACACATTAACCCTGAGGGAGTCTCACTGATTAACACTGAACCCTGTGGGAGTCTCACTGATTAACACTGGACCCTGTGGGAGTCTCACTGATTAACACTGAACCCTGTGGGAGTCTCAGTTATTAACACTGAACCCTGAGGGAGTCTCACTGATTAACACTGAACACTGTGGGAGTCTCACTGATTAACACTGAACACTGTGGGAGTCTCACTGATTAACACTGAACCATATGGGAGTCTCACTTATTAACACTGAACCCTGTGGGAGTCTCACTGATTAACTCTGAACCCTGTGGGAGTCTCCCTGATTAACACTGAACCCTGTGGGAGTCTCAGTGATTAATACTGAACCCTGAGGGAGTCTCACTGATTAACACTGAACACTGTGGGAGTCTCAGTGATTAACACTGAACACTGTGGGAGTCTCACTGATTAACACTGAACACTGTGGGAGTCTAACTGATTAACACTGAACCATATGGGAGTCTCACTGATTAACACTGAACCCTGTGGGAGTCTCACTGATTAAAACTGAACCCTATGGGAGTCTCACTGATTAACACATTAACCCTGAGGGAGTCTCACTGATTAACACTGAACCCTGTGGGAGTCTCACTGATTAACACTGAACCCTGTGGGAGTCTCCCTGATTAACACTGAACCCTGTGGGAGTCTCAGTTATTAACACTGAACCCTGAGGGAGTCTCACTGATTAACACTGAACACTGTGGGAGTCTCACTGATTAACACTGAACACTGTGGGAGTCTCACTGATTAACACTGAACCCTATGGGAGTCTCACTGATTAACACATGAACCCTGAGGGAGTCTCAATGATTAACACTGAACCCTGTGGGAGTCTCAATGATTAACACTGAACCCTGTGTGAGTCTCACTGATTAACACTGAACCCTATGGGAGTCTCACTGATTAACACATGAACCCTGTGGGAGTCTCACTGATTAACACATGAACCCTGTGGGAGTCTCACTGATTAACACTGATCCCTGTGGGAGTCTCAGTTATTAACACTGAACCTTGAGGGAGTCTCACTGATTAACACTGAACACTGTGGGAGTCTCACTGATTAACACTGAACCCTATGGGAGTCTCACTGATTAACACATGAACCCTGTGGGAGTCTCACTGATTAACACTGAACACTGTGGGAGTCTCACTGATTAACACTGAACACTGTGGGAGTCTCACTGATTAACACTGAACCCTGTGGGAGTCTCACTGATTAACACTGAACCCTATGGGAGTCTCACTGATTAACACATGAACCCTGTGGGAGTCTCACTGATTTATACTGAACCCTGTGGGAGTCTCACTGATTTACACTGAACCCTGTGGGAGTCTCACTGATTAACACATTAACCCTGAGGGAGTCTCACTGATTAGCACTGAACCCTGTGGGAGTCTCACTGATTAACACTGGACCCTGTGGGAGTCTCACTGATTAACACTGAACCCTGTGGGAGTCTCACTGATTAACACTGAACCCTATGGGAGTCTCACTGATTAACACATGAACCCTGTGGGAGTCTCACTGATTTACACTGAACCCTGTGGGAGTCTCACTGATTAACACTGAACCCTATGGGAGTCTCACTGATTAACACATTAACCCTGAGGGAGTCTCACTGATTAACACTGAACCCTGTGGGAGTCTCACTGATTAACACTGGACCCTGTGGGAGTCTCACTGATTAACACTGAACCATGTGGGAGTCTCAGTTATTAACACTGAACCCTGAGGGAGTCTCACTGATTAACACTGAACACTGTGGGAGTCTCACTGATTAACACTGAACACTGTGGGAGTCTCACTGATTAACACTGAACCATATGGGAGTCTCACTTATTAACACTGAACCCTGTGGGAGTCTCACTGATTAACACTGAACCCTGTGTGAGTCTCCCTGATTAACACTGAACCCTGTGGGAGTCTCAGTGATTAACACTGAACCCTGAGGGAGTCTCACTGATTAACACTGAACACTGTGGGAGTCTCACTGATTAACACTGAACACTGTGGGAGTCTCACTGATTAACACTGAACACTGTGGGAGTCTAACTGATTAACAATGAACCATATGGGAGTCTCACTGATTAACACTGAACCATGTGGGAGTCTCACTGATTAACACTGCACCCTATGGGAGTTTCACTGATTAACACTGAACCCTGTGGGAGTCTCACTGTTTAACACATGAACCCTGTGGGAGTCTCACTGATTTACACTGAACCCTGTGGGAGTCTCACTGATTAACACTGAACCCTATGAGAGTCTCACTGATTAACACTGAACCCTGTGGGAGTCTCAGTTATTAACACTGAACCCTGAAGGAGTCTCACTGATTAACACTGAACAATGTGGGAGTCTCACTGATTAACACTGAACACTGTGAGAGTCTCACTGATTAACACTGAACCATATGGGAGTCTCACTGATTAACACTGAACCCTGTGGGAGTCTCACTGATTAACACTGCACCCTATGGGAGTTTCACTGATTAACACTGAACCCTGTGGGAGTCTCACTGATTAACACTGAACCCTGTGGGAGTCTCAGTGATTAACACATGAACCCTGTGGGAGTCTCACTGATTTACACTGAACCCTGTGGGAGTCTCACTGATTAACACTGAACCCTATGGGAGTCTCACTGATTAACACATTAACCCTGAGGGAGTCTCACTGATTAACACTGAAACCTGTGGGAGTCTCACTGATTAACACTGAACCCTGTGGGAGTCTCATTGATTAACACTGAACCCTGTGGGAGTCTCAGTTATTAACACTGAACCCTGTGGGAGTCTCACTGATTAACACTGAACCCTATGGCAGTCTCACTGATTAACACATGAACCCTGAGGGAGTCTCACTGATTAACACCGAACCCTGTTGGAGTCTCACTGATTAACACTGAACCCTGTGGGAGTCTCACTGATTAACACTGAAACCTGTGGGAGTCTCACTGATTAACACTGAACCCTGTGGGAGTCTCAGTTATTAATACTGAACCCTATGGGAGTCTCACTGATTAACACATTAACCCTGAGGGAGTCTCACTGATTAACACTGAACCCTGTGGGAGTCTCACTGATTAACACTGAACCCTGTGGGAGTCTCACTGATTAACACTGAACCCTGTGGGAGTCTCAGTTATTAACACTGAACCCTGAGGGAGTCTCACTGATTAACACTGAACACTGTGGGAGTATCACTGATTAACACTGAACACTGTGGGAGTCTCACTGATTAACACTGAACCCTGTGGGAGTCTCACTGATTAACACTGAACCCTGTGGGAGTCTCACTGATTAACACTGAAACCTGTGGGAGTCTCAGTTATTAACACTGAACCCTATGGGAGTCTCACTGATTAACACATTAACCCTGAGGGAGTCTCACTGATTAACACTGAACCCTGTGGGAGTCTCACTGATTAACACTGAACCCTGTGGGAGTCTCACTGATTAACACTGAACACTGTGGGAGTCTCAGTTATTAACACTGAACCCTGAGGGAGTCTCACTGATTAACACTGAACACTGTGGGAGTCTCACTGATTAACAGTGAACCCTGTGGGAGTCTCATTGATAACACTGAACCCTGTGGGAGTCTCAGTTATTAACACTGAACCCTGTGGGAGTCTCACTGATTAACACTGAACCCTATGGCAGTCTCACTGATTAACACATGAACCCTGAGGGAGTCTCACTGATTAACACTGAACCCTGTTGGAGTCTCACTGATTAACACTGAACCCTGTGGGAGTCTCACTGATTAACACTGAAACCTGTGGGAGTCTCACTGATTAACACTGAACCCTGTGGGAGTCTCAGTTATTAATACTGAACCCTATGGGAGTCTCACTGATTAACACATTAACCCTGAGGGAGTCTCACTGATTAACACTGAACCCTGTGGGAGTCTCACTGATTAACACTGAACCCTGTGGGAGTCTCACTGATTAACACTGAACCCTGTGGGAGTCTCAGTTATTAACACTGAACCCTAAGGGAGTCTCACTGATTAACACTGAACACTGTGGGAGTATCACTGATTAACACTGAACACTGTGGGAGTCTCACTGATTAACACTGAACCCTGTGGGAGTCTCACTGATTAACACTGAACCCTGTGGAGGTCTCACTGATTAACACTGAAACCTGTGGGAGTCTCACTGATTAACACTGAACCCTGTGGGAGTCTCAGTTATTAACACTGAACCCTATGGGAGTCTCACTGATTAACACATTAACCCTGAGGGAGTCTCACTGATTAACACTGAACCCTGTGGGAGTCTCACTGATTAACACTGAACCCTGTGGGAGTCTCACTGATTAACACTGAACACTGTGGGAGTCTCAGTTATTAACACTGAACCCTGAGGGAGTCTCACTGATTAACACTGAACACTGTGGGAGTCTCACTGATTAACAGTGAACCCTGTGGGAGTCTCACTGATTAACACTGCACCCTATGGGAGTTTCACTGATTAACACTGAACCCTGTGGGAGTCTCACTGATTAACACTGAACCCTGTGGGAGTCTCACTGATTAACACATGCACCCTGTGGGAGTATCACTGATTAACACTGAACACTGTGGGAGTCTCACTGATTAACACTGAACCCTGTGGGAGTCTTACTGATTAACACTGAACCCTGTGGGAGTCTCACTGATTAACACTGAAACCTGTGGGAGTCTCACTGATTAACACTGAACCCTGTGGGAGTCTCAGTTATTAACACTGAACCCTATGGGAGTCTCACTGATTAACACATTAACCCTGAGGGAGTCTCACTGATTAACACTGAACCCTGTGGGAGTCTCACTGATTAACACTGAACCCTGTGGGAGTCTCACTGATTAACACTGAACCCTGTGGGAGTCTCAGTTATTAACACTGAACCCTGAGGGAGTCTCACTGATTAACACTGAACACTGTGGGAGTCTCACTGATTAACAGTGAACCCTGTGGGAGTCTCACTGATTAACACTGCACCCTATGGGAGTTTCACTGATTAACACTGAACCCTGTGGGAGTCTCACTGATTAACACTGAACCCTGTGGGAGTCTCACTGATTAACACATGCACCCTGTGGGAGTCTCACTGATTTACACTGAACCCTGTGGGAGTCTCACTGATTACCACTGAACCCTATGGGAGTCTCACTGATTAACACATTAACCCTGAGGGAGTCTCACTGATTAACACTGAACCCTGTGGGAGTCTCACTGATTAACACTGAACCCTGTGGGAGTCTCACTGATTAAAACTGAACCCTGGGGGAGTCTCAGTTATTAACACTGGACCCTGTGGGAGTCTCACTGATTAACACTGAACCCTATGGCAGTCTCACTGATTAACACATGAACCCTGAGGGAGTCTCACTGATTAACAAAGAACCCTGTGGGAGTCTCACCGATTAACACTGAACCCTGTGGGAGTCTCATTGATTAACACTGAAACCTGTGGGAGTCTCACTGATTAACACTGAACCCTATGGGAGTCTCACTGATTAACACTGAACTCTATGGGAGTCTCACTGATTAACACTGAACCCTATGGGAGTCTCACTGATTAACACTGAACCCTGTGGGAGTCTCACTGATTAAGACTGAACCCTATGGGAGTCTCACTGTTTAACACTGAACTCTATGGAATTCTCACTGATTAACACTGAACCCTATGGGAGTCTCACTGATTAACACATGCACCCTGTGGGAGTCTCACTGATTTACACTGAACCCTGTGGGAGTCTCACTGATTAACAGTGAACCCTATGGGAGTCTCACTGATTAACACATTAACCCTGAGGGAGTCTCACTGATTAACACTGAACCCTGTGGGAGTCTCACTGATTAACACTGAACCCTGTTGGAGTCTCACTGATTAACACTGAACCCTGTGGGAGTCTCAGTTATTAACACTGAACCCTGAGGGAGTCTCACTGATTAACACTGAACACTGTGGGAGTCTCACTGATTAACACTGAACACTGTGGGAGTCTCACTGATTAACACTGAACCCTGAGGGAGTCTCACTGATTAACACAGAACCCTGTGGGAGTCTCACTGATTAACACTGAACCCTGTGGGAGTGTCACTGATTAACACTGAACCCTATGGGAGTCTCATTGATTAACACTGAACCCTATGGGAGTCTCACTGATTAACACATGAACCCTGTGGGAGTCTCACTGATTTACACTGAACCCTGTGGGAGTCTCACTGATTAACACTGAACCCTGTGGGAGTCTCACTGATTAAGACTGAACCCTATGGGAGTCTCACTGATTAACACTGAACTCTATGGGATTCTCACTGATTAACACTGAACCCTATGGGAGTCTCACTGATTAACACTGAACTCTATGGGAGTTTCACTGATTAACACTGAACCATATGGGAGTCTCACTTATTAACACTGAACCCTGTGGGAGTCTCACTGATTAACACTGAACACTGTGGGAGTCTCACTGATTAACACTGAACACTGTGGGAGTCTCACTGATTAACACTGAACACTGTGGGAGTCTAACTGATTAACAATGAACCATATGGGAGTCTCACTGATTAACACTGAACCCTGTGGGAGTCTCACTGATTAACACTGCACCCTATGGGAGTTTCACTGATTAACACTGAACCCTGTGGGAGTCTCACTGATTAACACTGAACCCTATGGCAGTCTCACTGATTAACACATGAACCCTGAGGGAGTCTCACTGATTAACACTGAACCCTGTTGGAGTCTCACTGATTAACACTGAACCCTGTGGGAGTCTCACTGATTAACACTGAAACCTGTGGGAGTCTCACTGATTAACACTGAACCCTGTGGGAGTCTCAGTTATTAATACTGAACCCTATGGGAGTCTCACTGATTAACACATTAACCCTGAGGGAGTCTCACTGATTAACACTGAACCCTGTGGGAGTCTCACTGATTAACACTGAACCCTGTGGGAGTCTCACTGATTAACACTGTACCCTGTGGGAGTCTCAGTTATTAACACTGAACCCTGAGGGAGTCTCACTGATTAACACTGAACACTGTGGGAGTATCACTGATTAACACTGAACACTGTGGGAGTCTAACTGATTAACACTGAACCCTGTGGGAGTCTCACTGATTAACACTGAACCCTGTGGAGGTCTCACTGATTAACACTGAAACCTGTGGGAGTCTAACTGATTAACAATGAACCATATGGGAGTCTCACTGATTAACACTGAACCCTGTGGGAGTCTCACTGATTAACACTGCACCCTATGGGAGTTTCACTGATTAACACTGAACCCTGTGGGAGTCTCACTGATTAACACTGAACCCTATGGCAGTCTCACTGATTAACACATGAACCCTGAGGGAGTCTCACTGATTAACACTGAACCCTGTTGGAGTCTCACTGATTAACACTGAACCCTGTGGGAGTCTCACTGATTAACACTGAAACCTGTGGGAGTCTCACTGATTAACACTGAACCCTGTGGGAGTCTCAGTTATTAATACTGAACCCTATGGGAGTCTCACTGATTAACACATTAACCCTGAGGGAGTCTCACTGATTAACACTGAACCCTGTGGGAGTCTCACTGATTAACACTGAACCCTGTGGGAGTCTCACTGATTAACACTGAACCCTGTGGGAGTCTCAGTTATTAACACTGAACCCTGAGGGAGTCTCACTGATTAACACTGAACACTGTGGGAGTATCACTGATTAACACTGAACACTGTGGGAGTCTCACTGATTAACACTGAACCCTGTGGGAGTCTCACTGATTAACACTGAACCCTGTGGAGGTCTCACTGATTAACACTGAAACCTGTGGGAGTCTCACTGATTAACACTGAACCCTGTGGGAGTCTCAGTTATTAACACTGAACCCTATGGGAGTCTCACTGATTAACACATTAACCCTGAGGGAGTCTCACTGATTAACACTGAACCGTGTGGGAGTCTCATTGATTAACACTGAACCCTGTGGGAGTCTCACTGATTAACACTGAACACTGTGGGAGTCTCAGTTATTAACACTGAACCCTGAGGGAGTCTCACTGATTAACACTGAACACTGTGGGAGTCTCACTGATTAACAGTGAACCCTGTGGGAGTCTCACTGATTAACACTGCACCCTATGGGAGTTTCACTGATTAACACTGAACCCTGTGGGAGTCTCACTGATTAACACTGAACCCTGTGGGAGTCTCACTGATTAACACATGCACCCTGTGGGAGTATCACTGATTAACACTGAACACTGTGGGAGTCTCACTGATTAACACTGAACCCTGTGGGAGTCTTACTGATTAACACTGAACCCTGTGGGAGTCTCACTGATTAACACTGAAACCTGTGGGAGTCTCACTGATTAACACTGAACCCTGTGGGAGTCTCAGTTATTAACACTGAACCCTATGGGAGTCTCACTGATTAACACATTAACCCTGAGGGAGTCTCACTGATTAACACTGAACCCTGTGGGAGTCTCACTGATTAACACTGAACCCTGTGGGAGTCTCACTGATTAACACTGAACCCTGTGGGAGTCTCAGTTATTAACACTGAACCCTGAGGGAGTCTCACTGATTAACACTGAACACTGTGGGAGTCTCACTGATTAACAGTGAACCCTGTGGGAGTCTCACTGATTAACACTGCACCCTATGGGAGTTTCACTGATTAACACTGAACCCTGTGGGAGTCTCACTGATTAACACTGAACCCTGTGGGAGTCTCACTGATTAACACATGCACCCTGTGGGAGTCTCACTGATTTACACTGAACCCTGTGGGAGTCTCACTGATTACCACTGAACCCTATGGGAGTCTCACTGATTAACACATTAACCCTGAGGGAGTCTCACTGATTAACACTGAACCCTGTGGGAGTCTCACTGATTAACACTGAACCCTGTGGGAGTCTCACTGATTAAAACTGAACCCTGGGGGAGTCTCAGTTATTAACACTGGACCCTGTGGGAGTCTCACTGATTAACACTGAACCCTATGGCAGTCTCACTGATTAACACATGAACCCTGAGGGAGTCTCACTGATTAACAAAGAACCCTGTGGGAGTCTCACCGATTAACACTGAACCCTGTGGGAGTCTCATTGATTAACACTGAAACCTGTGGGAGTCTCACTGATTAACACTGAACCCTATGGGAGTCTCACTGATTAACACTGAACTCTATGGGAGTCTCACTGATTAACACTGAACCCTATGGGAGTCTCACTGATTAACACTGAACCCTGTGGGAGTCTCACTGATTAAGACTGAACCCTATGGGAGTCTCACTGTTTAACACTGAACTCTATGGAATTCTCACTGATTAACACTGAACCCTATGGGAGTCTCACTGATTAACACATGCACCCTGTG
The DNA here is from genome assembly GCF_048934315.1 of Petromyzon marinus. Lineage (NCBI taxonomy): Eukaryota > Metazoa > Chordata > Hyperoartia > Petromyzontiformes > Petromyzontidae > Petromyzon > Petromyzon marinus. The sequence continues at coordinate 2,624,495 of NW_027422625.1, forward strand.
GGAGTCTCACTGATTTACACTGAACCCTGTGGGAGTCTCACTGATTAACAGTGAACCCTATGGGAGTCTCACTGATTAACACATTAACCCTGAGGGAGTCTCACTGATTAACACTGAACCCTGTGGGAGTCTCACTGATTAACACTGAACCCTGTTGGAGTCTCACTGATTAACACTGAACCCTGTGGGAGTCTCAGTTATTAACACTGAACCCTGAGGGAGTCTCACTGATTAACACTGAACACTGTGGGAGTCTCACTGATTAACACTGAACACTGTGGGAGTCTCACTGATTAACACTGAACCCTGAGGGAGTCTCACTGATTAACACAGAACCCTGTGGGAGTCTCACTGATTAACACTGAACCCTGTGGGAGTGTCACTGATTAACACTGAACCCTATGGGAGTCTCATTGATTAACACTGAACCCTATGGGAGTCTCACTGATTAACACATGAACCCTGTGGGAGTCTCACTGATTTACACTGAACCCTGTGGGAGTCTCACTGATTAACACTGAACCCTGTGGGAGTCTCACTGATTAAGACTGAACCCTATGGGAGTCTCACTGATTAACACTGAACTCTATGGGATTCTCACTGATTAACACTGAACCCTATGGGAGTCTCACTGATTAACACTGAACTCTATGGGAGTTTCACTGATTAACACTGAACCATATGGGAGTCTCACTTATTAACACTGAACCCTGTGGGAGTCTCACTGATTAACACTGAACACTGTGGGAGTCTCACTGATTAACACTGAACACTGTGGGAGTCTCACTGATTAACACTGAACACTGTGGGAGTCTAACTGATTAACAATGAACCATATGGGAGTCTCACTGATTAACACTGAACCCTGTGGGAGTCTCACTGATTAACACTGCACCCTATGGGAGTTTCACTGATTAACACTGAACCCTGTGGGAGTCTAACTGTTTAACACATGAACCCTGTGGGAGTCTCACTGATTTACACTGAACCCTGTGGGAGTCTCACTGATTAACACTGAACCCTATGGGAGTCTCACTGATTAACACTGAACCCTGTGGGAGTCTCACTGATTAACACTGAACCCTGTGGGAGTCTCACTGATTAACACTGAACCCTGTGGGAGTCTCAGTTATTAACACTGAACCCTGAAGGAGTCTCACTGATTAACACTGAACACTGTGGGAGTCTCACTGATTAACACTGAACACTGTGAGAGTCTCACTGATTAACACTGAACCATATGGGAGTCTCACTGATTAACACTGAACCCTGTGGGAGTCTCACTGATTAACACTGCACCCTATGGGAGTTTCACTGATTAACAGTGAACCCTGTGGGAGTCTCACTGATTAACACTGAACCCTGTGGGAGTCTCACTGATTAACACATGAACCCTGTGGGAGTCTCACTGATTTACACTGAACCCTGTGGGAGTCTCACTGATTAACACTGAACCCTATGGGAGTCTCACTGATTAACACATTAACCCTGAGGGAGTCTCACTGATTAACACTGAAACCTGTGGGAGTCTCACTGATTAACACTGAACCCTGTGGGAGTCTCACTGATTAACACTGAACCCTGTGGGAGTCTCAGTTATTAACACTGAACCCTGTGGGAGTCTCACTGATTAACACTGAACCCTATGGCAGTCTCACTGATTAACACTGAACCCTGTTGGAATCTCACTGATTAACACTGAACCCTGTGGGAGTCTCACTGATTAACACTGAAACCTGTGGGAGTCTCACTGATTAACACTGAACCCTGTGGGAGTCTCAGTTATTAACACTGAACCCTATGGGAGTCTCACTGATTAACACATTAACCCTGAGGGAGTCTCACTGATTAACACTGAACCCTGTGGGAGTCTCACTGATTAACACTGAACCCTGTGGGAGTCTCACTGATTAACACTGAACCCTGTGGGAGTCTCAGTTATTAACACTGAACACCTGAGGGAGTCTCACTGATTAACACTGAACACTGTGGGAGTCTCACTGATTAACACTGAACCCTGTGGGAGTCTCACTGATTAACACTGAACACTGTGGGAGTCTCAGTTATTAACACTGAACCCTGAGGGAGTCTCACTGATTAACACTGAACACTGTGGGAGTCTCACTGATTAACAGTGAACCCTGTGGGAGTCTCACTGATTAACACTGCACCCTATGGGAGTTTCACTGATTAACACTGAACCCTGTGGGAGTCTCACTGATTAACACTGAACCCTGTGGGAGTCTCACTGATTAACACATGCACCCTGTGGGAGTATCACTGATTAACACTGAACACTGTGGGAGTCTCACTGATTAACACTGAACCCTGTGGGAGTCTTACTGATTAACACTGAACCCTGTGGGAGTCTCACTGATTAACACTGAAACCTGTGGGAGTCTCACTGATTAACACTGAACCCTGTGGGAGTCTCAGTTATTAACACTGAACCCTATGGGAGTCTCACTGATTAACACATTAACCCTGAGGGAGTCTCACTGATTAACACTGAACCCTGTGGGAGTCTCACTGATTAACACTGAACCCTGTGGGAGTCTCACTGATTAACACTGAACCCTGTGGGAGTCTCAGTTATTAACACTGAACCCTGAGGGAGTCTCACTGATTAACACTGAACACTGTGGGAGTCTCACTGATTAACAGTGAACCCTGTGGGAGTCTCACTGATTAACACTGCACCCTATGGGAGTTTCACTGATTAACACTGAACCCTGTGGGAGTCTCACTGATTAACACTGAACCCTGTGGGAGTCTCACTGATTAACACATGCACCCTGTGGGAGTCTCACTGATTTACACTGAACCCTGTGGGAGTCTCACTGATTACCACTGAACCCTATGGGAGTCTCACTGATTAACACATTAACCCTGAGGGAGTCTCACTGATTAACACTGAACCCTGTGGGAGTCTCACTGATTAACACTGAACCCTGTGGGAGTCTCACTGATTAAAACTGAACCCTGGGGGAGTCTCAGTTATTAACACTGGACCCTGTGGGAGTCTCACTGATTAACACTGAACCCTATGGCAGTCTCACTGATTAACACATGAACCCTGAGGGAGTCTCACTGATTAACAAAGAACCCTGTGGGAGTCTCACCGATTAACACTGAACCCTGTGGGAGTCTCATTGATTAACACTGAAACCTGTGGGAGTCTCACTGATTAACACTGAACCCTATGGGAGTCTCACTGATTAACACTGAACTCTATGGGAGTCTCACTGATTAACACTGAACCCTATGGGAGTCTCACTGATTAACACTGAACCCTGTGGGAGTCTCACTGATTAAGACTGAACCCTATGGGAGTCTCACTGTTTAACACTGAACTCTATGGAATTCTCACTGATTAACACTGAACCCTATGGGAGTCTCACTGATTAACACATGCACCCTGTGGGAGTCTCACTGATTTACACTGAACCCTGTGGGAGTCTCACTGATTAACAGTGAACCCTATGGGAGTCTCACTGATTAACACATTAACCCTGAGGGAGTCTCACTGATTAACACTGAACCCTGTGGGAGTCTCACTGATTAACACTGAACCCTGTTGGAGTCTCACTGATTAACACTGAACCCTGTGGGAGTCTCAGTTATTAACACTGAACCCTGAGGGAGTCTCACTGATTAACACTGAGCACTGTGGGAGTCTCACTGATTAACACTGAACACTGTGGGAGTCTCACTGATTAACACTGAACCCTGAGGGAGTCTCACTGATTAACACAGAACCCTGTGGGAGTCTCACTGATTAACACTGAACCCTGTGGGAGTGTCACTGATTAACACTGAACCCTATGGGAGTCTCATTGATTAACACTGAACCCTATGGGAGTCTCACTGATTAACACATGAACCCTGTGGGAGTCTCACTGATTTACACTGAACCCTGTGGGAGTCTCACTGATTAACACTGAACCCTGTGGGAGTCTCACTGATTAAGACTGAACCCTATGGGAGTCTCACTGATTAACACTGAACTCTATGGGATTCTCACTGATTAACACTGAACCCTATGGGAGTCTCACTGATTAACACTGAACTCTATGGGAGTTTCACTGATTAACACTGAACCATATGGGAGTCTCACTTATTAACACTGAACCCTGTGGGAGTCTCACTGATTAACACTGAACACTGTGGGAGTCTCACTGATTAACACTGAACACTGTGGGAGTCTCACTGATTAACACTGAACACTGTGGGAGTCTAACTGATTAACAATGAACCATATGGGAGTCTCACTGATTAACACTGAACCCTGTGGGAGTCTCACTGATTAACACTGCACCCTATGGGAGTTTCACTGATTAACACTGAACCCTGTGGGAGTCTAACTGTTTAACACATGAACCCTGTGGGAGTCTCACTGATTTACACTGAACCCTGTGGGAGTCTCACTGATTAACACTGAACCCTATGGGAGTCTCACTGATTAACACTGAACCCTGTGGGAGTCTCACTGATTAACACTGAACCCTGTGGGAGTCTCACTGATTAACACTGATCCCTGTGGGAGTCTCAGTTATTAACACTGAACCCTGAAGGAGTCTCACTGATTAACACTGAACACTGTGGGAGTCTCACTGATTAACACTGAACACTGTGAGAGTCTCACTGATTAACACTGAACCATATGGGAGTCTCACTGATTAACACTGAACCCTGTGGGAGTCTCACTGATTAACACTGCACCCTATGGGAGTTTCACTGATTAACACTGAACCCTGTGGGAGTCTCACTGATTAACACTGAACCCTGTGGGAGTCTCACTGATGAACACATGAACCCTGTGGGAGTCTCACTGATTTACACTGAACCCTGTGGGAGTCTCACTGATTAACACTGAACCCTATGGGAGTCTCACTGATTAACACATTAACCCTGAGGGAGTCTCACTGATTAACACTGAAACCTGTGGGAGTCTCACTGATTAACACTGAACCCTGTGGGAGTCTCACTGATTAACACTGAACCCTGTGGGAGTCTCAGTTATTAACACTGAACCCTGTGGGAGTCTCACTGATTAACACTGAACCCTATGGCAGTCTCACTGATTAACACTGAACCCTGTTGGAATCTCACTGATTAACACTGAACCCTGTGGGAGTCTCACTGATTAACACTGAAACCTGTGGGAGTCTCACTGATTAACACTGAACCCTGTGGGAGTCTCAGTTATTAACACTGAACCCTATGGGAGTCTCACTGATTAACACATTAACCCTGAGGGAGTCTCACTGATTAACACTGAACCCTGTGGGAGTCTCACTGATTAACACTGAACCCTGTGGGAGTCTCACTGATTAACACTGAACCCTGTGGGAGTCTCAGTTATTAACACTGAACACCTGAGGGAGTCTCACTGATTAACACTGAACACTGTGGGAGTCTCACTGATTAACACTGAACACTGTGAGAGTCTCACTGATTAACACTGAACCATATGGGAGTCTCACTGATTAACACTGAACCCTGTGGGAGTCTCACTGATTAACACTGAACCCTGTGGGAGTCTCAGTTATTAACACTGAACCCTGTGGGAGTCTCACTGATTAACATTGAACCCTATGGCTGTCTCACTGATTAACACATGAACCCTGAGGGAGTCTCACTGATTAACAATGAACTCTGTGGGAGTCTCACTGATTAACACTGAACCCTGTGGGAGTCTCATTGATTAACACTGAAACCTGTGGGAGTCTCACTGATTAACACTGAACCCTATGGGAGTCTCACTGATTAACACTGAACCCTATGGGAGTCTCACTGATTAACACTGAACCCTGTGGGAGTCTCACTAATTAAGACTGAAACTTATGGGAGTATCACTGATTAACACTGAACTCTATGGAATTCTCACTGATTAACACTGAACCCTATGGGAGTCTCACTGATTAACACATGCACCCTGTGGGAGTCTCACTGATTTACACTGAACCCTGTGGGAGTCTCACTGATTAACAGTGGACCCTATGGGAGTCTCACTGATTAACACATTAACCCTGAGGGAGTCTCACTGATTAACACTGAACCCTGTGGGAGTCTCACTGATTAACACTGAACCCTGTGGGAGTCTCACTGATTAACACTGAACCCTGTGGGAGTCTCAGTTATTAACACTGAACCCTGAGGGAGTCTCACTGATTAACACTGAACACTGTGGGAGTCTCACTGATTAACACTGAACACTGTGGGAGTCTCACTGATTAACACTGAACCCTGAGGGAGTCTCACTGATTAATACAGAACCCTGTGGGAGTCTCACTGATTAACACTGAACACTGTGAGAGTCTCACTGATTAACACTGAACCATATGGGAGTCTCACTGATTAACACTGAACCCTGTGGGAGTCTCACTGATTAACACTGCACCCTATGGGAGTTTCACTGATTAACACTGAACCCTGTGGGAGTCTCACTGATTAACACTGAACCCTGTGGGAGTCTCACTGATTAACACATGAACCCTGTGGGAGTCTCACTGATTTACACTGAACCCTGTGGGAGTCTCACTGATTAACACTGAACCCTATGGGAGTCTCACTGATTAACACATTAACCCTGAGGGAGTCTCACTGATTAACACTGAAACCTGTGGGAGTCTCACTGATTAACACTGAACCCTGTGGGAGTCTCACTGATTAACACTGAACCCTGTGGGAGTCTCAGTTATTAACACTGAACCCTGTGGGAGTCTCACTGATTAACACTGAACCCTATGGCAGTCTCACTGATTAACACTGAACCCTGTTGGAATCTCACTGATTAACACTGAACCCTGTGGGAGTCTCACTGATTAACACTGAAACCTGTGGGAGTCTCACTGATTAACACTGAACCCTGTGGGAGTCTCAGTTATTAACACTGAACCCTATGGGAGTCTCACTGATTAACACATTAACCCTGAGGGAGTCTCACTGATTAACACTGAAACCTGTGGGAGTCTCACTGATTAACACTGAACCCTGTGGGAGTCTCACTGATTAACACTGAACCCTGTGGGAGTCTCAGTTATTAACACTGAACCCTGTGGGAGTCTCACTGATTAACACTGAACCCTATGGCAGTCTCACTGATTAACACTGAACCCTGTTGGAATCTCACTGATTAACACTGAACCCTGTGGGAGTCTCACTGATTAACACTAAAACCTGTGGGAGTCTCACTGATTAACACTGAACCCTGTGGGAATCTCAGTTATTAACACTGAACCCTATGGGAGTCTCACTGATTAACACATTAACCCTGAGGGAGTCTCACTGATTAACACTGAACCCTGTGGGAGTCTCACTGATTAACACTGAACCCTGTGGGAGTCTCACTGATTAACACTGAACCCTGTGGGAGTCTCAGTTATTAACACTGAACACCTGAGGGAGTCTCACTGATTAACACTGAACACTGTGGGAGTCTCACTGATTAACACTGAACACTGTGAGAGTCTCACTGATTAACACTGAACCATATGGGAGTCTCACTGATTAACACTGAACCCTGTGGGAGTCTCACTGATTAACACTGAACCCTGTGGGAGTCTCAGTTATTAACACTGAACCCTGTGGGAGTCTCACTGATTAACACTGAACCCTATGGCAGTCTCACTGATTAACACATGAACCCTGAGGGAGTCTCACTGATTAACAATGAACCCTGTGGGAGTCTCACTGATTAACACTGAACCCTGTGGGAGTCTCATTGATTAACACTGAAACCTGTGGGAGTCTCACTGATTAACACTGAACCCTATGAGAGTCTCACTGATTAACACTGAACCCTATGGGAGTCTCACTGATTAACACTGAACCCTGTGGGAGTCTCACTAATTAAGACTGAACCTTATGGGAGTATCACTGATTAACACTGAACTCTATGGAATTCTCACTGATTAACACTGAACCCTATGGGAGTCTCACTGATTAACACATGCACCCTGTGGGAGTCTCACTGATTTACACTGAACCCTGTGGGAGTCTCACTGATTAACAGTGAACCCTATGGGAGTCTCACTGATTAACACATTAACCCTGAGGGAGTCTCACTGATTAACACTGAACCCTGTGGGAGTCTCACTGATTAACACTGAACCCTGTGGGAGTCTCACTGATTAACACTGAACCCTGTGGGAGTCTCAGTTATTAACACTGAACCCTGAGGGAGTCTCACTGATTAACACTGAACACTGTGGGAGTCTCACTGATTAACACTGAACACTGTGGGAGTCTCACTGATTAACACTGAACCCTGAGGGAGTCTCACTGATTAATACAGAACCCTGTGGGAGTCTCACTGATTAACACTGAACACTGTGAGAGTCTCACTGATTAACACTGAACCATATGGGAGTCTCACTGATTAACACTGAACCCTGTGGGAGTCTCACTGATTAACACTGCACCCTATGGGAGTTTCACTGATTAACACTGAACCCTGTGGGAGTCTCACTGATTAACACTGAACCCTGTGGGAGTCTCACTGATTAACACATGAACCCTGTGGGAGTCTCACTGATTTACACTGAACCCTGTGGGAGTCTCACTGATTAACACTGAACCCTATGGGAGTCTCACTGATTAACACATTAACCCTGAGGGAGTCTCACTGATTAACACTGAAACCTGTGGGAGTCTCACTGATTAACACTGAACCCTGTGGGAGTCTCACTGATTAACACTGAACCCTGTGGGAGTCTCAGTTATTAACACTGAACCCTGTGGGAGTCTCACTGATTAACACTGAACCCTATGGCAGTCTCACTGATTAACACTGAACCCTGTTGGAATCTCACTGATTAACACTGAACCCTGTGGGAGTCTCACTGATTAACACTGAAACCTGTGGGAGTCTCACTGATTAACACTGAACCCTGTGGGAGTCTCAGTTATTAACACTGAACCCTATGGGAGTCTCACTGATTAACACATTAACCCTGAGGGAGTCTCACTGATTAACACTGAACCCTGTGGGAGTCTCACTGATTAACACTGAACCCTGTGGGAGTCTCACTGATTAACACTGAACCCTGTGGGAGTCTCAGTTATTAACACTGAACACCTGAGGGAGTCTCACTGATTAACACTGAACACTGTGGGAGTCTCACTGATTAACACTGAACACTGTGAGAGTCTCACTGATTAACACTGAACCATATGGGAGTCTCACTGATTAACACTGAACCCTGTGGGAGTCTCACTGATTAACACTGAACCCTGTGGGAGTCTCAGTTATTAACACTGAACCCTGTGGGAGTCTCACTGATTAACACTGAACCCTATGGCAGTCTCACTGATTAACACATGAACCCTGAGGGAGTCTCACTGATTAACAATGAACCCTGTGGGAGTCTCACTGATTAACACTGAACCCTGTGGGAGTCTCATTGATTAACACTGAAACCTGTGGGAGTCTCACTGATTAACACTGAACCCTATGGGAGTCTCACTGATTAACACTGAACCCTATGGGAGTCTCACTGATTAACACTGAACCCTGTGGGAGTCTCACTAATTAAGACTGAACCTTATGGGAGTATCACTGATTAACACTGAACTCTATGGAATTCTCACTGATTAACACTGAACCCTATGGGAGTCTCACTGATTAACACATGCACCCTGTGGGAGTCTCACTGATTTACACTGAACCCTGTGGGAGTCTCACTGATTAACAGTGAACCCTATGGGAGTCTCACTGATTAACACATTAACCCTGAGGGAGTCTCACTGATTAACACTGAACCCTGTGGGAGTCTCACTGATTAACACTGAACCCTGTGGGAGTCTCACTTATTAACACTGAACCCTGTGGGAGTCTCAGTTATTAACACTGAACCCTGAGGGAGTCTCACTGATTAACACTGAACACTGTGGGAGTCTCACTGATTAACACTGAACACTGTGGGAGTCTCACTGATTAACACTGAACCCTGAGGGAGTCTCACTGATTAATACAGAACCCTGTGGGAGTCTCACTGATTAACACTGAACCCTGTGGGAGTGTCACTGATTAACACTGAACCCTATGGGAGTCTCATTGATTAACACTGAACCCTATGGGAGTCTCACTGATTAACACATGAACCCTGTGGGAGTCTCACTGATTTACACTGAACCCTGTGGGAGTCTCACTGATTAACACTGAACCCTGTGGGATTCTCACTGATTAAGACTGAACCCTATGGGAGTCTCACTGATTAACACTGAACTCTATGGGATTCTCACTGATTAACACTGAACCCTATGGGAGTCTCACTGATTAACACTGAACTCTATGGGATTCTCACTGATTAACACTGAACCCTATGGGAGTCTCACTGATTAACACTGAACCCTGTGGGAGTCTCAGTTATTAAAACTGAACCCTGAGGGAGTCTCACTGATTAACACTGAACACTGGGGGAGTCTCACTGATTAACACTGAACACTGTGGGAGTCTCATTGATTAACACTGAACCCTGTGGGAGTCTCACTGATTAACACTGAACCCTATGGGAGTCTCATTGATTAACACATGAACCCTGAGGGAGTCTCACTGATTAACACTGAACCCTGTGGGAGTCTCACTGATTAACACTGAACCCTGTGGGAGTCTCACTGATTAACACTGAACCCTGTGGGAGTCTCACTGATTATCACTGAACACTGTGGGAGTCTCACTGATTAACACTGAACCCTGTGGGAGTCTCACTGATTAAGACTGAACCCTATGGGAGTCTCACTGATTAACACTGAACTCTATGGAATTCTCACTGATTAACACTGAACCCTATGGGAGTCTCACTGATTAACACTGAACCCTATGGGAGTCTCACTGATTAACACTGAACCCTATGGGAGTCTCACTGATTAACACTGAACCCTGTGGGAGTCTCACTGATTAAGACTGAACCCTATGGGAGACTCACTGATTAACACTGAACTCTATGGAATTCTTACTGATTAACACTGAACCCTATGGGAGTCTCACTGATTAACACATGAACCCTGTGGGAGTCTCACTGATTTACACTGAACCCTGTGGGAGTCTCACTGATTAACACTGAATCCTATGGGAGTCTCACTGATTAACACATTAACCCTGAGGGAGTCTCACTGATTAACACTGAACCCTGTGGGAGTCTCACTGATTAACACTGAACACTGTGGGAGTCTCACTGATTAACACTGAACCATATGGGAGTCTCACTTATTAACACTGAACCCTGTGGGAGTATCACTGATTAACACTGAACCCTGTGTGAGTCTCCCTGATTAACACTGAACCCTGTGGGAGTCTCAGTGATTAACACTGAACCCTGAGGGAGGCTCACTGATTAACACTGAACACTGTGGGAGTCTCACTGATTAACACTGAACACTGTGGGAGTCTCACTGATTGACACTGAACACTGTGGGAGTCTAACTGATTAACACTGAACCATATGGGAGTCTCACTGATTAACACATGAACCCTGTGGGAGTCTCACTGATTTACACTGAACCCTGTGGGAGTCTCACTGATTAACACTGAACCCTGTGGGAGTCTCACTGATTAAGACTGAACCCTATGGGAGTCTCACTGATTAACACTGAACTCTATGGGATTCTCACTGATTAACACTGAACCCTATGGGAGTCTCACTGATTAACACTGAACTCTATGGGATTCTCACTGATTAACACTGAACCCTATGGGAGTCTCACTGATTAACACTGAACCCTGTGGGAGTCTCAGTTATTAAAACTGAACCCTGAGGGAGTCTCACTGATTAACACTGAACACTGGGGGAGTCTCACTGATTAACACTGAACACTGTGGGAGTCTCATTGATTAACACTGAACCCTGTGGGAGTCTCACTGATTAACACTGAACCCTATGGGAGTCTCATTGATTAACACATGAACCCTGAGGGAGTCTCACTGATTAACACTGAACCCTGTGGGAGTCTCACTGATTAACACTGAACCCTGTGGGAGTCTCACTGATTAACACTGAACCCTGTGGGAGTCTCACTGATTATCACTGAACACTGTGGGAGTCTCACTGATTAACACTGAACTCTGTGGGAGTCTCACTGATTAAGACTGAACCCTATGGGAGTCTCACTGATTAACACTGAACTCTATGGAATTCTCACTGATTAACACTGAACCCTATGGGAGTCTCACTGATTAACACTGAACCCTATGGGAGTCTCACTGATTAACACTGAACCCTATGGGAGTCTCACTGATTAACACTGAACCCTGTGGGAGTCTCACTGATTAAGACTGAACCCTATGGGAGTCTCACTGATTAACACTGAACTCTATGGAATTCTCACTGATTAACACTGAACCCTATGGGAGTCTCACTGATTAACACATGAACCCTGTGGGAGTCTCACTGATTTACACTGAACCCTGTGGGAGTCTCACTGATTAACACTGAATCCTATGGGAGTCTCACTGATTAACACATTAACCCTGAGGGAGTCTCACTGATTAACACTGAACCCCGTGGGAGTCTCACTGATTAACACTGAACACTGTGGGAGTCTCACTGATTAACACTGAACCATATGGGAGTCTCACTTATTAACACTGAACCCTGTGGGAGTATCACTGATTAACACTGAACCCTGTGTGAGTCTCCCTGATTAACACTGAACCCTGTGGGAGTCTCAGTGATTAACACTGAACCCTGAGGGAGGCTCACTGATTAACACTGAACCCTATGGGAGTCTCACTGATTAACACTGAACCCTGTGGGAGTCTCACTGATTAAGACTGAACCCTATGGGAGTCTCACTGATTAACACTGAACTCTATGGAATTCTCACTGATTAACACTGAACCCTATGGGAGTCTCACTGATTAACACATGAACCCTGTGGGAGTCTCACTGATTTACACTGAACCCTGTGGGAGTCTCACTGATTAACACTGAATCCTATGGGAGTCTCACTGATTAACACATTAACCCTGAGGGAGTCTCACTGATTAACACTGAACCCTGTGGGAGTCTCACTGATTAACACTGAACACTGTGGGAGTCTCACTGATTAACACTGAACCATATGGGAGTCTCACTTATTAACACTGAACCCTGTGGGAGTATCACTGATTAACACTGAACCCTGTGTGAGTCTCCCTGATTAACACTGAACCCTGTGGGAGTCTCAGTGATTAACACTGAACCCTGAGGGAGGCTCACTGATTAACACTGAACACTGTGGGAGTCTCACTGATTAACACTGAACACTGTGGGAGTCTCACTGATTAACACTGAACACTGTGGGAGTCTAACTGATTAACACTGAACCATATGGGAGTCTCACTGATTAACACTGAACCCTGTGGGAGTCTCACTGATTAACACTGCACCCTATGGGAGTTTCACTGATTAACACTGAACCCTGTGGGAGTCTCACTGATTAACACATGAACCCTGTGGGAGTCTCACTGATTTACACTGAACCCTGTGGGAGTCTCACTGATTAACACTGAACCCTATGGGAGTCTCACTGATTAACACTGAACCCTGTGGGAGTCTCACTGATTAACACTGAACCCTGTGGGAGTCTCACTGATTAACACTGAACCCTGTGGGAGTCTCAGTTATTAACACTGAACCCTGAAGGAGTCTCACTGATTAACACTGAACACTGTGGGAGTCTCACTGATTAACACTGAACACTGTGAGAGTCTCACTGATTAACACTGAACCATATGGGAGTCTCACTGATTAACACTGAACCCTGTGGGAGTCTCACTGATTAACACTGCACCCTATGGGAGTTTCACTGATTAACACTGAACCCTGTGGGAGTCTCACTGATTAACACTGAACCCTGTGGGAGTCTCACTGATTAACACATGAACCCTGTGGGAGTCTCACTGATTTACACTGAACCCTGTGGGAGTCTCACTGATTAACACTGAACCCTATGGGAGTCTCACTGATAAACACATTAACCCTGAGGGAGTCTCACTGATTAACACTGAACCCTGTGGGAGTCTCACTGATTAACACTGAACCCTGTGGGAGTCTCACTGATTAACACTGAACCCTGTGGGAGTCTCAGTTATTAACACTGAACCCTGTGGGAGTCTCACTGATTAACACTGAACCCTATGGCAGTCTCACTGATTAACACATGAACCCTGAGGGAGTCTCACTGATTAACACTGAACCCTGTTGGAGTCTCACTGATTAACACTGAACCCTGTGGGAGTCTCACTGATTAACACTGAAACCTGTGGGAGTCTCACTGATTAACACTGAACCCTGTGGGAGTCTCAGTTATTAACACTGAACCCTATGGGAGTCTCACTGATTAACACATTAACCCTGAAGGAGTCTCACTGATTAACACTGAACCCTGTGGGAGTCTCACTGATTAACACTGAACCCTGTGGGAGTCTCACTGATTAACACTGAACCCTGTGGGAGTCTCAGTTATTAACACTGAACCCTGAGGGAGTCTCACTGATTAACACTGAACACTGTGGGAGTCTCACTGATTAACACTGAACACTGTGGGAGTCTCACTGATTAACACTGAACCCTGTGGGAGTCTCAGTTATTAACACTGAACCCTATGGGAGTCTCACTGATTAACACATTAACCCTGAGGGAGTCTCACTAATTAACACTGAACCCTGTGGGAGTCTCACTGATTAACACTGAACCCTGTGGGAGTCTCACTGATTAACACTGAACGCTGTGGGAGTCTCAGTTATTAACACTGAACCCTGAGGGAGTCTCACTGATTAACACTGAACCCTGTGGGAGTCTCAGTTATTAACACTGAACCCTGAGGGAGTCTCACTGATTAACACTGAACACTGTGGGAGTCTCACTGATTAACACTGAACACTGTGGGAGTCTCACTGATTAACACTGAACCCTGTGGGAGTCTCACTGATTAACACTGAACCCTGTGGGAGTCTCACTGATTAACACTGAAACCTGTGGGAGTCTCACTGATTAACACTGAACCCTGTGGGAGTCTCAGTTATTAACACTGAACCCTATGGGAGTCTCACTGATTAACACATTAACCCTGAGGGAGTCTCACTAATTAACACTGAACCCTGTGGGAGACTCACTGATTAACACTGAACCCTGTGGGAGTCTCACTGATTAACACTGAACGCTGTGGGAGTCTCAGTTATTAACACTGAACCCTGAGGGAGTCTCACTGATTAACACTGAACACTGTGGGAGTCTCACTGATTAACACTGAACACTGTGGGAGTCTCACTGATTAACACTGAACCATATGAGAGTCTCACTGATTAACAGTGAACCCTGTGGGAGTCTCACTGATTAACACTGCACCCTATGGGAGTTTCACTGATTAACAATGAACCCTGTGGGAGTCTCACTGATTAACACTGAACCCTGTGGGAATCTCACTGATTAACACATGCACCCTGTGGGAGTCTCACTGATTTACACTGAACCCTGTGGGAGTCTCACTGATTACCACTGAACCCTATGGGAGTCTCACTGATTAACACATTAACCCTGAGGGAGTCTCACTGATTAACACTGAACCCTGTGGGAGTCTCACTGATTAACACTGAACCCTGTGGGAGTCTCACTGATTAACACTGAACCCTGTGGGAGTCTCAGTTATTAACACTGAACCCTGTGGGAGTCTCACTGATTAACACTGAACCCTATGGCAGTCTCACTGATTAACACATGAACCCTGAGGGAGTCTCACTGATTAACACTGAACCCTGTGGGAGTCTCACTGATTAACACTGAACCCTGTGGGAGTCTCATTGATTAACACTGAAACCTGTGGGAGTCTCACTGATTAACACTGAACCCTATGGGAGTCTCACTGATTAACACTGAACCCTATGGGAGTCTCACTGATTAACACTGAACCCTGTGGGAGTCTCACTGATTAAGACTGAACCCTATGGGAGTCTCACTGATTAACACTGAACTCTATGGAATTCTCACTGATTAACACTGAACCCTATGGGAGTCTCACTGATTAACACATGCACCCTGTGGGAGTCTCACTGATTTACACTGAACCCTGTGGGAGTCTCACTGATTAACAGTGAACCCTATGGGAGTCTCACTGATTAACACTGAACCCTGTGGGAGTCTCACTGATTAACACTGAACCCTGTGGGAGTCTCACTGATTAACACTGAACCCTGTGGGAGTCTCAGTTATTAACACTGAACCCTGAGGGAGTCTCACTGATTAACACTGAACACTGTGGGCGTCTCACTGATTAACACTGAACACTGTGGGAGTCTCACTGATTAACACATGAATCCTGTGGGAGTCTCACTGATTTACACTGAACCCTGTGGGAGTCTCACTGATTAACACTGAATCCTATGGGAGTCTCACTGATTAACACATTAACCCTGAGGGAGTCTCACTGATTAACACTGAACCCTGTGGGAGTCTCACTGATTAACACTGAACACTGTGGGAGTCTCACTGATTAACACTGAACCATATGGGAGTCTCACTTATTAACACTGAACCCTGTGGGAGTATCACTGATTAACACTGAACCCTGTGTGAGTCTCCCTGATTAACACTGAACCCTGTGGGAGTCTCAGTGATTAACACTGAACCCTGAGGGAGTCTCACTGATTAACACTGAACACTGTGGGAGTCTCACTGATTAACACTGAACACTGTGGGAGTCTCACTGATTAACACTGAACACTGTGGGAGTCTAACTGATTAACACTGAACCATATGGGAGTCTCACTGATTAACACTGAACCCTGTGGGAGTCTCACTGATTAACACTGCACCCTATGGGAGTTTCACTGATTAACACTGAACCCTGTGGGAGTCTCACTGATTAACACATAAACCCTGTGGGAGTCTCACTGATTTACACTGAACCCTGTGGGAGTCTCACTGATTAACACTGAACCCTATGGGAGTCTCACTGATTAACACTGAACCCTGTGGGAGTCTCACTGATTAACACTGAACCCTGTGGGAGTCTCACTGATTAACACTGAACCCTGTGGGAGTCTCAGTTATTAACACTGAACCCTGAAGGAGTCTCACTGATTAACACTGAACACTGTGGGAGTCTCACTGATTAACACTGAACACTGTGAGAGTCTCACTGATTAACACTGAACCATATGGGAGTCTCACTGATTAACACTGAACCCTGTGGGAGTCTCACTGATTAACACTGCACCCTATGGGAGTTTCACTGATTAACACTGAACCTTGTGGGAGTCTCACTGATTAACACTGAACCCTGTGGGAGTCTCACTGATTAACACATGAACCCTGTGGGAGTCTCACTGATTTACACTGAACCCTGTGGGAGTCTCACTGATTAACACTGAACCCTGTGGGAGTGTCACTGATTAACACTGAACCCTATGGGAGTCTCATTGATTAACACTGAACCCTATGGGAGTCTCACTGATTAACACATGAACCCTGTGGGAGTCTCACTGATTTACACTGAACCCTGTGGGAGTCTCACTGATTAACACTGAACCCTGTGGGATTCTCACTGATTAAGACTGAACCCTATGGGAGTCTCACTGATTAACACTGAACTCTATGGGATTCTCACTGATTAACACTGAACCCTATGGGAGTCTCACTGATTAACACTGAACTCTATGGGATTCTCACTGATTAACACTGAACCCTATGGGAGTCTCACTGATTAACACTGAACCCTGTGGGAGTCTCAGTTATTAAAACTGAACCCTGAGGGAGTCTCACTGATTAACACTGAACACTGGGGGAGTCTCACTGATTAACACTGAACACTGTGGGAGTCTCATTGATTAACACTGAACCCTGTGGGAGTCTCACTGATTAACACTGAACCCTATGGGAGTCTCATTGATTAACACATGAACCCTGAGGGAGTCTCACTGATTAACACTGAACCCTGTGGGAGTCTCACTGATTAACACTGAACCCTGTGGGAGTCTCACTGATTAACACTGAACCCTGTGGGAGTCTCACTGATTATCACTGAACACTGTGGGAGTCTCACTGATTAACACTGAACCCTGTGGGAGTCTCACTGATTAAGACTGAACCCTATGGGAGTCTCACTGATTAACACTGAACTCTATGGAATTCTCACTGATTAACACTGAACCCTATGGGAGTCTCACTGATTAACACTGAACCCTATGGGAGTCTCACTGATTAACACTGAACCCTATGGGAGTCTCACTGATTAACACTGAACCCTGTGGGAGTCTCACTGATTAAGACTGAACCCTATGGGAGACTCACTGATTAACACTGAACTCTATGGAATTCTTACTGATTAACACTGAACCCTATGGGAGTCTCACTGATTAACACATGAACCCTGTGGGAGTCTCACTGATTTACACTGAACCCTGTGGGAGTCTCACTGATTAACACTGAATCCTATGGGAGTCTCACTGATTAACACATTAACCCTGAGGGAGTCTCACTGATTAACACTGAACCCTGTGGGAGTCTCACTGATTAACACTGAACACTGTGGGAGTCTCACTGATTAACACTGAACCATATGGGAGTCTCACTTATTAACACTGAACCCTGTGGGAGTATCACTGATTAACACTGAACCCTGTGTGAGTCTCCCTGATTAACACTGAACCCTGTGGGAGTCTCAGTGATTAACACTGAACCCTGAGGGAGGCTCACTGATTAACACTGAACACTGTGGGAGTCTCACTGATTAACACTGAACACTGTGGGAGTCTCACTGATTAACACTGAACACTGTGGGAGTCTAACTGATTAACACTGAACCATATGGGAGTCTCACTGATTAACACATGAACCCTGTGGGAGTCTCACTGATTTACACTGAACCCTGTGGGAGTCTCACTGATTAACACTGAACCCTGTGGGAGTCTCACTGATTAAGACTGAACCCTATGGGTGTCTCACTGATTAACACTGAACTCTATGGGATTCTCACTGATTAACACTGAACCCTATGGGAGTCTCACTGATTAACACTGAACTCTATGGGATTCTCACTGATTAACACTGAACCCTATGGGAGTCTCACTGATTAACACTGAACCCTGTGGGAGTCTCAGTTATTAAAACTGAACCCTGAGGGAGTCTCACTGATTAACACTGAACACTGGGGGAGTCTCACTGATTAACACTGAACACTGTGGGAGTCTCATTGATTAACACTGAACCCTGTGGGAGTCTCACTGATTAACACTGAACCCTATGGGAGTCTCATTGATTAACACATGAACCCTGAGGGAGTCTCACTGATTAACACTGAACCCTGTGGGAGTCTCACTGATTAACACTGAACCCTGTGGGAGTCTCACTGATTAACACTGAACCCTGTGGGAGTCTCACTGATTATCACTGAACACTGTGGGAGTCTCACTGATTAACACTGAACCCTGTGGGAGTCTCACTGATTAAGACTGAACCCTATGGGAGTCTCACTGATTAACACTGAACTCTATGGAATTCTCACTGATTAACACTGAACCCTATGGGAGTCTCACTGATTAACACTGAACCCTATGGGAGTCTCACTGATTAACACTGAACCCTATGGGAGTCTCACTGATTAACACTGAACCCTGTGGGAGTCTCACTGATTAAGACTGAACCCTATGGGAGTCTCACTGATTAACACTGAACTCTATGGAATTCTCACTGATTAACACTGAACCCTATGGGAGTCTCACTGATTAACACATGAACCCTGTGGGAGTCTCACTGATTTACACTGAACCCTGTGGGAGTCTCACTGATTAACACTGAATCCTATGGGAGTCTCACTGATTAACACATTAACCCTGAGGGAGTCTCACTGATTAACACTGAACCCCGTGGGAGTCTCACTGATTAACACTGAACACTGTGGGAGTCTCACTGATTAACACTGAACCATATGGGAGTCTCACTTATTAACACTGAACCCTGTGGGAGTATCACTGATTAACACTGAACCCTGTGTGAGTCTCCCTGATTAACACTGAACCCTGTGGGAGTCTCAGTGATTAACACTGAACCCTGAGGGAGGCTCACTGATTAACACTGAACCCTATGGGAGTCTCACTGATTAACACTGAACCCTGTGGGAGTCTCACTGATTAAGACTGAACCCTATGGGAGTCTCACTGATTAACACTGAACTCTATGGAATTCTCACTGATTAACACTGAACCCTATGGGAGTCTCACTGATTAACACATGAACCCTGTGGGAGTCTCACTGATTTACACTGAACCCTGTGGGAGTCTCACTGATTAACACTGAATCCTATGGGAGTCTCACTGATTAACACATTAACCCTGAGGGAGTCTCACTGATTAACACTGAACCCTGTGGGAGTCTCACTGATTAACACTGAACACTGTGGGAGTCTCACTGATTAACACTGAACCATATGGGAGTCTCACTTATTAACACTGAACCCTGTGGGAGTATCACTGATTAACACTGAACCCTGTGTGAGTCTCCCTGATTAACACTGAACCCTGTGGGAGTCTCAGTGATTAACACTGAACCCTGAGGGAGGCTCACTGATTAACACTGAACACTGTGGGAGTCTCACTGATTAACACTGAACACTGTGGGAGTCTCACTGATTAACACTGAACACTGTGGGAGTCTAACTGATTAACACTGAACCATATGGGAGTCTCACTGATTAACACTGAACCCTGTGGGAGTCTCACTGATTACCACTGCACCCTATGGGAGTTTCACTGATTAACACTGAACCCTGTGGGAGTCTCACTGATTAACACATGAACCCTGTGGGAGTCTCACTGATTTACACTGAACCCTGTGGGAGTCTCACTGATTAACACTGAACCCTACGGGAGTCTCACTGATTAACACTGAACCCTGTGGGAGTCTCACTGATTAACACTGAACCCTGTGGGAGTCTCACTGATTAACACTGAACCCTGTGGGAGTCTCAGTTATTAACACTGAACCCTGAAGGAGTCTCACTGATTAACACTGAACACTGTGGGAGTCTCACTGATTAACACTGAACACTGTGAGAGTCTCACTGATTAACACTGAACCATATGGGAGTCTCACTGATTAACACTGAACCCTGTGGGAGTCTCACTGATTAACACTGCACCCTATGGGAGTTTCACTGATTAACACTGAACCCTGTGGGAGTCTCACTGATTAACACTGAACCCTGTGGGAGTCTCACTGATTAACACATGAACCCTGTGGGAGTCTCACTGATTTACACTGAACCCTGTGGGAGTCTCACTGATTAACACTGAACCCTATGGGAGTCTCACTGATAAACACATTAACCCTGAGGGAGTCTCACTGATTAACACTGAACCCTGTGGGAGTCTCACTGATTAACACTGAACCCTGTGGGAGTCTCACTGATTAACACTGAACCCTGTGGGAGTCTCAGTTATTAACACTGAACCCTGTGGGAGTCTCACTGATTAACACTGAACCCTATGGCAGTCTCACTGATTAACACATGAACCCTGAGGGAGTCTCACTGATTAACACTGAACCCTGTTGGAGTCTCACTGATTAACACTGAACCCTGTGGGAGTCTCACTGATTAACACTGAAACCTGTGGGAGTCTCACTGATTAACACTGAACCCTGTGGGAGTCTCAGTTATTAACACTGAACCCTATGGGAGTCTCACTGATTAACACATTAACCCTGAGGGAGTCTCACTGATTAACACTGAACCCTGTGGGAGTCTCACTGATTAACACTGAACCCTGTGGGAGTCTCACTGATTAACACTGAACCCTGTGGGAGTCTCAGTTATTAACACTGAACCCTGAGGGAGTCTCACTGATTAACACTGAACACTGTGGGAGTCTCACTGATTAACACTGAACACTGTGGGAGTCTCACTGATTAACACTGAACCCTGTGGGAGTCTCAGTTATTAACACTGAACCCTATGGGAGTCTCACTGATTAACACATTAACCCTGAGGGAGTCTCACTAATTAACACTGAACCCTGTGGGAGTCTCACTGATTAACACTGAACCCTGTGGGAGTCTCACTGATTAACACTGAACGCTGTGGGAGTCTCAGTTATTAACACTGAACCCTGAGGGAGTCTCACTGATTAACACTGAACCCTGTGGGAGTCTCAGTTATTAACACTGAACCCTGAGGGAGTCTCACTGATTAACACTGAACACTGTGGGAGTCTCACTGATTAACACTGAACACTGTGGGAGTCTCACTGATTAACACTGAACCCTGTGGGAGTCTCACTGATTAACACTGAACCCTGTGGGAGTCTCACTGATTAACACTGAAACCTGTGGGAGTCTCACTGATTAACACTGAACCCTGTGGGAGTCTCAGTTATTAACACTGAACCCTATGGGAGTCTCACTGATTAACACATTAACCCTGAGGGAGTCTCACTAATTAACACTGAACCCTGTGGGAGTCTCACTGATTAACACTGAACCCTGTGGGAGTCTCACTGATTAACACTGAACGCTGTGGGAGTCTCAGTTATTAACACTGAACCCTGAGGGAGTCTCACTGATTAACACTGAACACTGTGGGAGTCTCACTGATTAACACTGAACACTGTGGGAGTCTCACTGATTAACACTGAACCATATGAGAGTCTCACTGATTAACAGTGAACCCTGTGGGAGTCTCACTGATTAACACTGCACCCTATGGGAGTTTCACTGATTAACAATGAACCCTGTGGGAGTCTCACTGATTAACACTGAACCCTGTGGGAATCTCACTGATTAACACATGCACCCTGTGGGAGTCTCACTGATTTACACTGAACCCTGTGGGAGTCTCACTGATTACCACTGAACCCTATGGGAGTCTCACTGATTAACACATTAACCCTGAGGGAGTCTCACTGATTAACACTGAACCCTGTGGGAGTCTCACTGATTAACACTGAACCCTGTGGGAGTCTCACTGATTAACACTGAACCCTGTGGGAGTCTCAGTTATTAACACTGAACCCTGTGGGAGTCTCACTGATTAACACTGAACCCTATGGCAGTCTCACTGATTAACACATGAACCCTGAGGGAGTCTCACTGATTAACACTGAACCCTGTGGGAGTCTCACTGATTAACACTGAACCCTGTGGGAGTCTCATTGATTAACACTGAAACCTGTGGGAGTCTCACTGATTAACACTGAACCCTATGGGAGTCTCACTGATTAACACTGAACCCTATGGGAGTCTCACTGATTAACACTGAACCCTGTGGGAGTCTCACTGATTAAGACTGAACCCTATGGGAGTCTCACTGATTAACACTGAACTCTATGGAATTCTCACTGATTAACACTGAACCCTATGGGAGTCTCACTGATTAACACATGCACCCTGTGGGAGTCTCACTGATTTACACTGAACCCTGTGGGAGTCTCACTGATTAACAGTGAACCCTATGGGAGTCTCACTGATTAACACTGAACCCTGTGGGAGTCTCACTGATTAACACTGAACCCTGTGGGAGTCTCACTGATTAACACTGAACCCTGTGGGAGTCTCAGTTATTAACACTGAACCCTGAGGGAGTCTCACTGATTAACACTGAACACTGTGGGAGTCTCACTGATTAACACTGAACACTGTGGGAGTCTCACTGATTAACACATGAACCCTGTGGGAGTCTCACTGATTTACACTGAACCCTGTGGGAGTCTCACTGATTAACACTGAATCCTATGGGAGTCTCACTGATTAACACATTAACCCTGAGGGAGTCTCACTGATTAACACTGAACCCTGTGGGAGTCTCACTGATTAACACTGAACACTGTGGGAGTCTCACTGATTAACACTGAACCATATGGGAGTCTCACTTATTAACACTGAACCCTGTGGGAGTATCACTGATTAACACTGAACCCTGTGTGAGTCTCCCTGATTAACACTGAACCCTGTGGGAGTCTCAGTGATTAACACTGAACCCTGAGGGAGTCTCACTGATTAACACTGAACACTGTGGGAGTCTCACTGATTAACACTGAACACTGTGGGAGTCTCACTGATTAACACTGAACACTGTGGGAGTCTAACTGATTAACACTGAACCATATGGGAGTCTCACTGATTAACACTGAACCCTGTGGGAGTCTCACTGATTAACACTGCACCCTATGGGAGTTTCACTGATTAACACTGAACCCTGTGGGAGTCTCACTGATTAACACATAAACCCTGTGGGAGTCTCACTGATTTACACTGAACCCTGTGGGAGTCTCACTGATTAACACTGAACCCTATGGGAGTCTCACTGATTAACACTGAACCCTGTGGGAGTCTCACTGATTAACACTGAACCCTGTGGGAGTCTCACTGATTAACACTGAACCCTGTGGGAGTCTCAGTTATTAACACTGAACCCTGAAGGAGTCTCACTGATTAACACTGAACACTGTGGGAGTCTCACTGATTAACACTGAACACTGTGAGAGTCTCACTGATTAACACTGAACCATATGGGAGTCTCACTGATTAACACTGAACCCTGTGGGAGTCTCACTGATTAACACTGCACCCTATGGGAGTTTCACTGATTAACACTGAACCTTGTGGGAGTCTCACTGATTAACACTGAACCCTGTGGGAGTCTCACTGATTAACACATGAACCCTGTGGGAGTCTCACTGATTTACACTGAACCCTGTGGGAGTCTCACTGATTAACACTGAACCCTATGGGAGTCTCACTGATAAACACATTAACCCTGAGGGAGTCTCACTGATTAACACTGAACCCTGTGGGAGTCTCATTGATTAACACTGAACCCTGTGGGAGTCTCACTGATTAACACTGAACCCTGTGGGAGTCTCAGTTATTAACACTGAACCCTGTGGGAGTCTCACTGATTAACACTGAACCCTATGGCAGTCTCACTGATTAACACATGAACCCTGAGGGAGTCTCACTGATTAACACTGAACCCTGTTGGAGTCTCACTGATTAACACTGAACCCTGTGGGAGTCTCACTGATTAACACTGAAACCTGTGGGAGTCTCACTGATTAACACTGAACCCTGTAGGAGTCTCAGTTATTAACACTGAACCCTATGGGAGTCTCACTGATTAACACATTAACCCTGAGGGAGTCTCACTGATTAACACTGAACCCTGTGGGAGTCTCACTGATTAACACTGAACCCTGTGGGAGTCTCACTGATTAACACTGAACCCTGTGGGAGTCTCAGTTATTAACACTGAACCCTGAGGGAGTCTCACTGATTAACACTGAACACTGTGGGAGTCTCACTGATTAACACTGAACACTGTGGGAGTCTCACTGATTAACACTGAACCCTGTGGGAGTCTCACTGATTAACACTGAACCCTGTGGGAGTCTCACTGATTAACACTGAAACCTGTGGGAGTCTCACTGATTAACACTGAACCCTGTGGGAGTCTCAGTTATTAACACTGAACCCTATGGGAGTCTCACTGATTAACACATTAACCCTGAGGGAGTCTCACTAATTAACACTGAACCCTGTGGGAGTCTCACTGATTAACACTGAACCCTGTGGGAGTCTCACTGATTAACACTGACCGCTGTGGGAGTCTCAGTTATTAACACTGAACCCTGAGGGAGTCTCACTGATTAAAACTGAACACTGTGGGAGTCTCACTGATTAACACTGAACACTGTGGGAGTCTCACTGATTAACACTGAACCATATGAGAGTCTCACTGATTAACAGTGAACCCTGTGGGAGTCTCACTGATTAACACTGCACCCTATGGGAGTTTCACTGATTAACAATGAACCCTGTGGGAGTCTCACTGATTAACACTGAACCCTGTGGGAATCTCACTGATTAACACATGCACCCTGTGGGAGTCTCACTGATTTACACTGAACCCTGTGGGAGACTCACTGATTACCACTGAACCCTATGGGAGTCTCACTGATTAACACATTAACCCTGAGGGAGTCTCACTGATTAACACTGAACCCTGTGGGAGTCTCACTGATTAACACTGAACCCTGTGGGAGTCTCACTGATTAACACTGAACCCTGTGGGAGTCTCAGTTATTAACACTGAACCCTGTGGGAGTCTCACTGATTAACACTGAACCCTATGGCAGTCTCACTGATTAACACATGAACCCTGAGGGAGTCTCACTGATTAACACTGAACCCTGTGGGAGTCTCACTGATTAACACTGAACCCTGTGGGAGTCTCATTGATTAACACTGAAACCTGTGGGAGTCTCACTGATTAACACTGAACCCTATGGGAGTCTCACTGATTAACACTGAACCCTATGGGAGTCTCACTGATTAACACTGAACCCTGTGGGAGTCTCACTGATTAAGACTGAACCCTATGGGAGTCTCACTGATTAACACTGAACTCTATGAAATTCTCACTGATTAACACTGAACCCTATGGGAGTCTCACTGATTAACACATGCACCCTGTGGGAGTCTCACTGATTTACACTGAACCCTGTGGGAGTCTCACTGATTAACAGTGAACCCTATGGGAGTCTCACTGATTAACACTGAATCCTGTGGGAGTCTCACTGATTAACACTGAACCCTGTGGGAGTCTCACTGATTAACACTGAACCCTGTGGGAGTCTCAGTTATTAACACTGAACCCTGAGGGAGTCTCACTGATTAACACTGAACACTGTGGGAGTCTCACTGATTAACACTGAACACTGTGGGAGTCTCACTGATTAACACTGAACCCTGAGGGAGTCTCACTGATTAACACAGAACCCTGTGGGAGTCTCACTGATTAACACTGAACCCTGTGGGAGTGTCACTGATTAACACTGAACCCTATGGGAGTCTCATTGATTAACACTGAACCCTATGGGAGTCTCACTGATTAACACATGAACCCTGTGGGAGTCTCACTGATTTACACTGAACCCTGTGGGAGTCTCACTGATTAACACTGAACCCTGTGGGAGTCTCACTGATTAAGATTGAACCCTATGGGAGTCTCACTGATTAACACTGAACTCTATGGGATTCTCACTGTTTAACACTGAACCCTATGGGAGTCTCACTGATTAACACTGAACTCTATGGGATTCTCACTGATTAACACTGAACCCTATGGGAATCTCACTGATTAACACTGAACCCTGTGGGAGTCTCAGTTATTAACATTGAACCCTGAGGGAGTCTCACTGATTAACACTGAACACTGGGGGAGTCTCACTGATTAACACTGAACACTGTGGGAGTCTCATTGATTAACACTGAACCCTGTGGGCGTCTCACTGATTAACACTGAACCCTATGGGAGTCTCATTGATTAACACATGAACCCTGAGGGAGTCTCACTGATTAACACTGAACCCTGTGGGAGTCTCACTGATTAACACTGAACCCTGTGGGAGTCTCACTGATTAACACTGAACCCTGTGGGAGTCTCACTGATTATCACTGAACACTGTTGGAGTCTCACTGATTAACACTGAACCCTGTGGGAGTCTCACTGATTAAGACTGAACCCTATGGGAGTCTCACTGATTAACACTGAACTCTATGGAATTCTCACTGATTAACACTGAACCCTATGGGAGTCTCACTGATTAACACTGAAGCCTATGGGAGTCTCACTGATTAACACTGAACCCTATGGGAGTCTCACTGATTAACACTGAACCCTGTGGGAGTCTCACTGATTAACACTGAACCCTGTGGGAGTCTCAGTTATTAACACTGAACCCTGTGGGAGTCTCACTGATTAACACTGAACCCTATGGCAGTCTCACTGATTAACACATGAACCCTGAGGGAGTCTCACTGATTAACACTGAACCCTGTGGGAGTCTCACTGATTAACACTGAACCCTGTGGGAGTCTCATTGATTAACACTGAAACCTGTGGGAGTCTCACTGATTAACACTGAACCCTATGGGAGTCTCACTGATTAACACTGAACCCTATGGGAGTCTCACTGATTAACACTGAACCCTGTGGGAGTCTCACTGATTAAGACTGAACCCTATGGGAGTCTCACTGATTAACACTGAACTCTATGGAATTCTCACTGATTAACACTGAACCCTATGGGAGTCTCACTGATTAACACATGCACCCTGTGGGAGTCTCACTGATTTACACTGAACCCTGTGGGAGTCTCACTGATTAACAGTGAACCCTATGGGAGTCTCACTGATTAACACTGAACCCTGTGGGAGTCTCACTGATTAACACTGAACCCTGTGGGAGTCTCACTGATTAACACTGAACCCTGTGGGAGTCTCAGTTATTAACACTGAACCCTGAGGGAGTCTCACTGATTAACACTGAACACTGTGGGAGTCTCACTGATTAACACTGAACACTGTGGGAGTCTCACTGATTAACACTGAACCCTGAGGGAGTCTCACTGATTAACACAGAACCCTGTGGGAGTCTCACTGATTAACACTGAACCCTGTGGGAGTGTCACTGATTAACACTGAACCCTATGGGAGTCCCATTGATTAACACTGAACCCTATGGGAGTCTCACTGATTAACACATGAACCCTGTGGGAGTCTCACTGATTTACACTGAACCCTGTGGGAGTCTCACTGATTAACACTGAACCCTGTGGGAGTCTCACTGATTAAGATTGAACCCTATGGGAGTCTCACTGATTAACACTGAACTCTATGGGATTCTCACTGTTTAACACTGAACCCTATGGGAGTCTCACTGATTAACACTGAACTCTATGGGATTCTCACTGATTAACACTGAACCCTATGGGAGTCTCACTGATTAACACTGAACCCTGTGGGAGTCTCAGTTATTAACATTGAACCCTGAGGGAGTCTCACTGATTAACACTGAACACTGGGGGAGTCTCACTGATTAACACTGAACACTGTGGGAGTCTCATTGATTAACACTGAACCCTGTGGGCGTCTCACTGATTAACACTGAACCCTATGGGAGTCTCATTGATTAACACATGAACCCTGAGGGAGTCTCACTGATTAACACTGAACCCTGTGGGAGTCTCACTGATTAACACTGAACCCTGTGGGAGTCTCACTGATTAACACTGAACCCTGTGGGAGTCTCACTGATTATCACTGAACACTGTTGGAGTCTCACTGATTAACACTGAACCCTGTGGGAGTCTCACTGATTAAGACTGAACCCTATGGGAGTCTCACTGATTAACACTGAACTCTATGGAATTCTCACTGATTAACACTGAACCCTATGGGAGTCTCAATGATTAACACTGAAGCCTATGGGAGTCTCACTGATTAACACTGAACCCTATGGGAGTCTCACTGATTAACACTGAACCCTGTGGGAGTCTCACTGATTAAGACTGAACTCTATGGGAATCTCACTGATTAACACTGAACTCTATGGAATTCTCACTGATTAACACTGAACCCTATGGGAGTCTCACTGATTAACACATTAACCCTGTGGGAGTCTCACTGATTTACACTGAACCCTGTGGGAGTCTCACTGATTAACACTGAACCCTATGGGAGTCTCACTGATTAACACATTAACCCTGAGGGAGTCTCACTGATTAACACTGAACCCTGTGGGAGTCTCACTGATTAACACTGAACCCTGTGGGAGTCTCACTGATTAACACTGAACCCTGTGGGAGTCTCACTGATTAACACTGAACCCTGTGGGAGTCTCAGTTATTAACACTGAACCCTGTGGGAGTCTCACTGATTAACACTGAACCCTATGGCAGTCTCACTGATTAACACATGAACCCTGAGGGAGTCTCACTGATTAACACTGAACCCTGTGGGAGTCTCACTGATTAACACTGAACCCTGTGGGAGTCTCATTGATTAACACTGAAACCTGTGGGAGTCTCACTGATTAACACTGAACCCTATGGGAGTCTCACTGATTAACACTGAACCCTAAGGGAGTCTCACTGATTAACACTGAACCCTGTGGGAGTCTCACTGATTAAGACTGAACCCTATGGGAGTCTCACTGATTAACACTGAACTCTATGGAATTCTCACTGATTAACACTGAACCCTATGGGAGTCTCACTGATTAACACATGCACCCTGTGGGAGTCTCACTGATTTACACTGAACCCTGTGGGAGTCTCACTGATTAACAGTGAACCCTATGGGAGTCTCAATGATTAACACTGAACCCTGTGGGAGTCTCACTGATTAACACTGAACCCTGTGGGAGTCTCACTGATTAACACTGAACCCTGTGGGAGTCTCAGTTATTAACACTGAACCCTGAGGGAGTCTCACTGATTAACACTGAACACTGTGGGAGTCTCACTGATTAACACTGAACACTGTGGGAGTCTCACTGATTAACACTGAACCCTGTGGGAGTGTCACTGATTAACACTGAACCCTATGGGAGTCTCATTGATTAACACTGAACCCTATGGGAGTCTCACTGATTAACACATGAACCCTGTGGGAGTCTCACTGATTTACACTGAACCCTGTGGGAGTCTCACTGATTAAGACTGAACCCTATGAGAGTCTCACTGATTAACACTGAACTCTATGGGATTCTCACTGATTAACACTGAACCCTATGGGAGTCTCACTGATTAGCACTGAACTCTATGGGATTCTCACTGATTAACACTGAACCCTATGGGAGTCTCACTGATTAACACTGAACCCTGTGGGAGTCTCAGTTATTAACATTGAACCCTGAGGGAGTCTCACTGATTAACACTGAACACTGGGGGAGTCTCACTGATTAACACTGAACACTGTGGGAGTCTCATTGATTAACACTGAACCCTGTGGGCGTCTCACTGATTAACACTGAACCCTATGGGAGTCTCATTGATTAACACATGAACCCTGAGGGAGTCTCACTGATTAACACTGAACCCTGTGGGAGTCTCACTGATTAACACTGAACCCTGTGGGAGTCTCACTGATTAACACTGAACCCTGTGGGAGTCTCACTGATTATCACTGAACACTGTGGGAGTCTCACTGATTAACACTGAACCCTGTGGGAGTCTCACTGATTAAGACTGAACCCTATGGGAGTCTCACTGATTAACACTGAACTCTATGGAATTCTCACTGATTAACACTGAACCCTATGGGAGTCTCAATGATTAACACTGAAGCCTATGGGAGTCTCACTGATTAACACTGAACCCTATGGGAGTCTCACTGATTAACACTGAACCCTGTGGGAGTCTCACTGATTAAGACTGAACCCTATGGGAGTCTCACTGATTAACACTGAACTCTATGGAATTCTCACTGATTAACACTGAACCCTATGGGAGTCTCACTGATTAACACATGAACCGTGTGGGAGTCTCACTGATTTACACTGAACCCTGTGGGAGTCTCACTGATTAACACTGAACCCTATGGGAGTCTCACTGATTAACACATTAACCCTGAGGGAGTCTCACTGATTAACACTGAACCCTGTGGGAGTCTCACTGATTAACACTGAACCCTGTGGGAGTCTCACTGATTAACACTGAACCCTGTGGGAGTCTCAGTTATTAACACTGAACCCTGAGGGAGTCTCACTGATTAACACTGAACCCTATGGGAGTCTCACTGATTAACACTGAACTCTATGGAATTCTCACTGATTAACACTGAACCCTATGGGAGTCTCAATGATTAACACTGAAGCCTATGGGAGTCTCACTGATTAACACTGAACCCTATGGGAGTCTCACTGATTAACACTGAACCCTGTGGGAGTCTCACTGATTAAGACTGAACCCTATGGGAGTCTCACTGATTAACACTGAACTCTATGGAATTCTCACTGATTAACACTGAACCCTATGGGAGTCTCACTGATTAACACATGAACCCTGTGGGAGTCTCACTGATTTACACTGAACCCTGTGGGAGTCTCACTGATTAACACTGAACCCTATGGGAGTCTCACTGATTAACACATTAACCCTGAGGGAGTCTCACTGATTAACACTGAACCCTGTGGGAATCTCACTGATTAACACTGAACCCTGTGGGAGTCTCACTGATTAACACTGAACCCTGTGGGAGTCTCAGTTATTAACACTGAACCCTGAGGGAGTCTCACTGATTAACACTGACCACTGTGGGAGTCTCACTGATTAACACTGAACACTGTGGGAGTCTCACTGATTAACACTGAACCCTGTGGGAGTCTCACTGATTAACACTGAACCCTATGGGAGTCTCATTGATTAACACATGAACCCTGAGGGAGTCTCACTGATTAACACAGAACCCTGTGGGAGTCTCACTGATTAACACTGAACCCTGTGGGAGTGTCACTGATTAACACTGAACCCTATGGGAGTCTCATTGATTAACACTGAACCCTATGGGAGTCTCACTGATTAACACATGAACCCTGTGGGAGTCTCACTGATTTACACTGAACCCTATGGGAGTCTCACTAATTAACACTGAACCCTGTGGGAGTCTCACTGATTAAGACTGAACCCTTTGGGAGTCTCACTGATTAACACTGAACTCTATGGGATTCTCACTGATTAACACGGAACCCTATGGGAGTCTCACTGATTAACACTGAACTCTATGGGATTCTCACTGATTAACACTGAACCCTATGGGAGTCTCACTGATTAACACTGAACCCTGTGGGAGTCTCAGTTATTAACACTGAACCCTGAGGGAGTCTCACTGATTAACACTGAACACT
The DNA here is from genome assembly GCF_048934315.1 of Petromyzon marinus. Taxonomy (NCBI): domain Eukaryota; kingdom Metazoa; phylum Chordata; class Hyperoartia; order Petromyzontiformes; family Petromyzontidae; genus Petromyzon; species Petromyzon marinus. The sequence goes on from NW_027422625.1 coordinate 2,657,156, forward strand.
GGGGGAGTCTCACTGATTAACACTGAACACTGTGGGAGTCTCATTGATTAACACTGAACCCTGTGGGAGTCTCACTGATTAACACTGAACCCTATGGGAGTCTCATTGATTAACACATGAACCCTGAGGGAGTCTCACTGATTAACACTGAATCCTGTGGGAGTCTCACTGATTAACACTGAATCCTGTGGGAGTCTCACTGATTAACACTGAACCCTGTGGGAGTCTCACTGATTAACACTGAACACTGTGGGAGTCTCACTGATTAACACTGAACCCTGTGGGAGTCTCACTGATTAAGACTGAACCCTATGGGAGTCTCGCTGATTAACACTGAACTCTTTGGAATTCTCACTGATTAACACTGAACCCTATGGGAGTCTCACTGATTAACAATGAACCCTGTGGGAGTCTCACTGATTAACACTGAACCATATGGGAGTCTCACTGATTAACACATGAACCCTGTGGGAGTCTCACTGATTTACACTGAACCCTGTGGGAGTCTCACTGATTAACACTGAACCCTATGGGATTCTCACTGATTAACACATTAACCCTGAGGGAGGCTCACTGATTAACACTGAACCCTGTGGGAGTCTCACTGATTAACACTGAACCCTGTGGGAGTCTCAGTTATTAACACTGAACCCTGAGGGAGTCTCACTGATTAACACTGAACCCTATGGGAGTCTCATTGATTAACACATGAACCCTGAGGGAGTCTCACTGATTAACACAGAACCCTGTGGGAGTCTCACTGATTAACACTGAACCCTGTGGGAGTGTCACTGATTAACACTGAACCCTATGGGAGTCTCATTGATTAACACTGAACCATATGGGAGTCTCACTGATTAACACATGAACCCTGTGGGAGTCTCACTGATTTACACTGAACCCTGTGGGAGTCTCACTGATTAACACTGAACCCTGTGGGAGTCTCAGTTATTAACACTGAACCCTGAGGGAGTCTCACTGATTAACACTGAACACTGTGGGAGTCTCACTGATTAACACTGAACACTGTGGGAGTCTCACTGATTAACACTGAACCCTGTGGGAGTCTCACTGATTAACACTGAACCCTATGGGAGTCTCACTGATTAACACTGAAACCTGTGGGAGTCTCACTGATTAACACTGAACCCTGTGGGAGTCTCAGTTATTAACACTGAACCCTATGGGAGTCTCACTGATTAACACATTAACCCTGAGGGAGTCTCACTGATTAACACTGAACCCTGTGGGAGTCTCACTGATTAACACTGAACCCTGTGGGAGTCTCACTGATTAACACTGAACCCTGTGGGAGTCTCAGTTATTAACACTGAACCCTGAGGGAGTCTCACTGATTAACACTGAACACTGTGGGAGTCTCACTGATTAACACTGAACACTGTGGGAGTCTCACTGATTAACACTGAACCATATGGGAGTCTCACTGATTAACAGTGAACCCTGTGGGAGTCTCACTGATTAACACTGCACCCTATGGGAGTTTCACTGATTAACACTGAACCCTGTGGGAGTCTCACTGATTAACACTGAACCCTGTGGGAGTCTCACTGATTAACACATGCACTCTGTGGGAGTCACACTGATTTACACTGAACCCTGTGGGAGTCTCACTGATTACCACTGAACCCTATGGGAGTCTCACTGATTAACACATTAACCCTGAGGGAGTCTCACTGATTAACACTGAACCCTGAGGGAGTCTCACTGATTAACACTGAACCCTATGGGAGTCTCATTGATTAACACATGAACCCTGAGGGAGTCTCACTGATTAACACAGAACCCTGTGGGAGTCTCACTGATTAACACTGAACCCTGTGGGAGTGTCACTGATTAACACTGAACCCTATGGGAGTCTCATTGATTAACACTGAACCATATGGGAGTCTCACTGATTAACACATGAACCCTGTGGGAGTCTCACTGATTTACACTGAACCCTGTGGGAGTCTCACTGATTAACACTGAACCCTGTGGGAGTCTCAGTTATTAACACTGAACCCTGAGGGAGTCTCACTGATTAACACTGAACACTGTGGGAGTCTCACTGATTAACACTGAACACTGTGGGAGTCTCACTGATTAACACTGAACCCTGTGGGAGTCTCACTGATTAACACTGAACCCTATGGGAGTCTCACTGATTAACACTGAAACCTGTGGGAGTCTCACTGATTAACACTGAACCCTGTGGGAGTCTCAGTTATTAACACTGAACCCTATGGGAGTCTCACTGATTAACACATTAACCCTGAGGGAGTCTCACTGATTAACACTGAACCCTGTGGGAGTCTCACTGATTAACACTGAACCCTGTGGGAGTCTCACTGATTAACACTGAACCCTGTGGGAGTCTCAGTTATTAACACTGAACCCTGAGGGAGTCTCACTGATTAACACTGAACACTGTGGGAGTCTCACTGATTAACACTGAACACTGTGGGAGTCTCACTGATTAACACTGAACCATATGGGAGTCTCACTGATTAACAGTGAACCCTGTGGGAGTCTCACTGATTAACACTGCACCCTATGGGAGTTTCACTGATTAACACTGAACCCTGTGGGAGTCTCACTGATTAACACTGAACCCTGTGGGAGTCTCACTGATTAACACATGCACCCTGTGGGAGTCACACTGATTTACACTGAACCCTGTGGGAGTCTCACTGATTACCACTGAACCCTATGGGAGTCTCACTGATTAACACATTAACCCTGAGGGAGTCTCACTGATTAACACTGAACCCTGTGGGAGTCTCACTGATTAACACTGAACCCTGTGGGAGTCTCACTGATTAACACTGAACCCTGTGGGAGTCTCAGTTATTAACACTGAACCCTGTGGGAATCTCACTGATTAACACTGAACCCTATGGCAGTCTCACTGATTAACACATGAACCCTGAGGGAGTCTCACTGATTAACACTGAACCCTGTGGGAGTCTCACTGATTAACACTGAACCCTGTGGGAGTCTCATTGATTAACACTGAAACCTGTGGGAGTCTCACTGATTAACACATGCACTCTGTGGGAGTCACACTGATTTACACTGAACCCTGTGGGAGTCTCACTGATTAACACTGAACCCTGTGGGAGTCTCAGTTATTAACACTGAACCCTGAGGGAGTCTCACTGATTAACACTGAACCCTATGGGAGTCTCACTGATTAACACTGAACTCTATGGAATTCTCACTGATTAACACTGAACCCTATGGGAGTCTCAATGATTAACACTGAAGCCTATGGGAGTCTCACTGATTAACACTGAACCCTATGGGAGTCTCACTGATTAACACTGAACCCTGTGGGAGTCTCACTGATTAAGACTGAACCCTATGGGAGTCTCACTGATTAACACTGAACTCTATGGAATTCTCACTGATTAACACTGAACCCTATGGGAGTCTCACTGATTAACACATGAACCCTGTGGGAGTCTCACTGATTTACACTGAACCCTGTGGGAGTCTCACTGATTAACACTGAACCCTATGGGAGTCTCACTGATTAACACATTAACCCTGAGGGAGTCTCACTGATTAACACTGAACCCTGTGGGAATCTCACTGATTAACACTGAACCCTGTGGGAGTCTCACTGATTAACACTGAACCCTGTGGGAGTCTCAGTTATTAACACTGAACCCTGAGGGAGTCTCACTGATTAACACTGACCACTGTGGGAGTCTCACTGATTAACACTGAACACTGTGGGAGTCTCACTGATTAACACTGAACCCTGTGGGAGTCTCACTGATTAACACTGAACCCTATGGGAGTCTCATTGATTAACACATGAACCCTGAGGGAGTCTCACTGATTAACACAGAACCCTGTGGGAGTCTCACTGATTAACACTGAACCCTGTGGGAGTGTCACTGATTAACACTGAACCCTATGGGAGTCTCATTGATTAACACTGAACCCTATGGGAGTCTCACTGATTAACACATGAACCCTGTGGGAGTCTCACTGATTTACACTGAACCCTATGGGAGTCTCACTAATTAACACTGAACCCTGTGGGAGTCTCACTGATTAAGACTGAACCCTTTGGGAGTCTCACTGATTAACACTGAACTCTATGGGATTCTCACTGATTAACACGGAACCCTATGGGAGTCTCACTGATTAACACTGAACTCTATGGGATTCTCACTGATTAACACTGAACCCTATGGGAGTCTCACTGATTAACACTGAACCCTGTGGGAGTCTCAGTTATTAACACTGAACCCTGAGGGAGTCTCACTGATTAACACTGAACACTGGGGGAGTCTCACTGATTAACACTGAACACTGTGGGAGTCTCATTGATTAACACTGAACCCTGTGGGAGTCTCACTGATTAACACTGAACCCTATGGGAGTCTCATTGATTAACACATGAACCCTGAGCGAGTCTCACTGATTAACACTGAATCCTGTGGGAGTCTCACTGATTAACACTGAATCCTGTGGGAGTCTCACTGATTAACACTGAACCCTGTGGGAGTCTCACTGATTAACACTGAACACTGTGGGAGTCTCACTGATTAACACTGAACCCTGTGGGAGTCTCACTGATTAAGACTGAACCCTATGGGAGTCTCGCTGATTAACACTGAACTCTTTGGAATTCTCACTGATTAACACTGAACCCTATGGGAGTCTCACTGATTAACAATGAACCCTGTGGGAGTCTCACTGATTAACACTGAACCATATGGGAGTCTCACTGATTAACACATGAACCCTGTGGGAGTCTCACTGATTTACACTGAACCCTGTGGGAGTCTCACTGATTAACACTGAACCCTATGGGATTCTCACTGATTAACACATTAACCCTGAGGGAGGCTCACTGATTAACACTGAACCCTGTGGGAGTCTCACTGATTAACACTGAACCCTGTGGGAGTCTCAGTTATTAACACTGAACCCTGAGGGAGTCTCACTGATTAACACTGAACCCTATGGGAGTCTCATTGATTAACACATGAACCCTGAGGGAGTCTCACTGATTAACACAGAACCCTGTGGGAGTCTCACTGATTAACACTGAACCCTGTGGGAGTGTCACTGATTAACACTGAACCCTATGGGAGTCTCATTGATTAACACTGAACCATATGGGAGTCTCACTGATTAACACATGAACCCTGTGGGAGTCTCACTGATTTACACTGAACCCTGTGGGAGTCTCACTGATTAACACTGAACCCTGTGGGAGTCTCAGTTATTAACACTGAACCCTGAGGGAGTCTCACTGATTAACACTGAACACTGTGGGAGTCTCACTGATTAACACTGAACACTGTGGGAGTCTCACTGATTAACACTGAACCCTGTGGGAGTCTCACTGATTAACACTGAACCCTATGGGAGTCTCACTGATTAACACTGAAACCTGTGGGAGTCTCACTGATTAACACTGAACCCTGTGGGAGTCTCAGTTATTAACACTGAACCCTATGGGAGTCTCACTGATTAACACATTAACCCTGAGGGAGTCTCACTGATTAACACTGAACCCTGTGGGAGTCTCACTGATTAACACTGAACCCTGTGGGAGTCTCACTGATTAACACTGAACCCTGTGGGAGTCTCAGTTATTAATACTGAACCCTGAGGGAGTCTCACTGATTAACACTGAACACTGTGGGAGTCTCACTGATTAACACTGAACACTGTGGGAGTCTCACTGATTAACACTGAACCATATGGGAGTCTCACTGATTAACAGTGAACCCTGTGGGAGTCTCACTGATTAACACTGCACCCTATGGGAGTTTCACTGATTAACACTGAACCCTGTGGGAGTCTCACTGATTAACACTGAACCCTGTGGGAGTCTCACTGATTAACACATGCACTCTGTGGGAGTCACACTGATTTACACTGAACCCTGTGGGAGTCTCACTGATTACCACTGAACCCTATGGGAGTCTCACTGATTAACACATTAACCCTGAGGGAGTCTCACTGATTAACACTGAACCCTGAGGGAGTCTCACTGATTAACACTGAACCCTATGGGAGTCTCATTGATTAACACATGAACCCTGAGGGAGTCTCACTGATTAACACAGAACCCTGTGGGAGTCTCACTGATTAACACTGAACCCTGTGGGAGTGTCACTGATTAACACTGAACCCTATGGGAGTCTCATTGATTAACACTGAACCATATGGGAGTCTCACTGATTAACACATGAACCCTGTGGGAGTCTCACTGATTTACACTGAACCCTGTGGGAGTCTCACTGATTAACACTGAACCCTGTGGGAGTCTCAGTTATTAACACTGAACCCTGAGGGAGTCTCACTGATTAACACTGAACACTGTGGGAGTCTCACTGATTAACACTGAACACTGTGGGAGTCTCACTGATTAACACTGAACCCTGTGGGAGTCTCACTGATTAACACTGAACCCTATGGGAGTCTCACTGATTAACACTGAAACCTGTGGGAGTCTCACTGATTAACACTGAACCCTGTGGGAGTCTCAGTTATTAACACTGAACCCTATGGGAGTCTCACTGATTAACACATTAACCCTGAGGGAGTCTCACTGATTAACACTGAACCCTGTGGGAGTCTCACTGATTAACACTGAACCCTGTGGGAGTCTCACTGATTAACACTGAACCCTGTGGGAGTCTCAGTTATTAACACTGAACCCTGAGGGAGTCTCACTGATTAACACTGAACACTGTGGGAGTCTCACTGATTAACACTGAACACTGTGGGAGTCTCACTGATTAACACTGAACCATATGGGAGTCTCACTGATTAACAGTGAACCCTGTGGGAGTCTCACTGATTAACACTGCACCCTATGGGAGTTTCACTGATTAACACTGAACCCTGTGGGAGTCTCACTGATTAACACTGAACCCTGTGGGAGTCTCACTGATTAACACATGCACCCTGTGGGAGTCACACTGATTTACACTGAACCCTGTGGGAGTCTCACTGATTACCACTGAACCCTATGGGAGTCTCACTGATTAACACATTAACCCTGAGGGAGTCTCACTGATTAACACTGAACCCTGTGGGAGTCTCACTGATTAACACTGAACCCTGTGGGAGTCTCACTGATTAACACTGAACCCTGTGGGAGTCTCAGTTATTAACACTGAACCCTGTGGGAATCTCACTGATTAACACTGAACCCTATGGCAGTCTCACTGATTAACACATGAACCCTGAGGGAGTCTCACTGATTAACACTGAACCCTGTGGGAGTCTCACTGATTAACACTGAACCCTGTGGGAGTCTCATTGATTAACACTGAAACCTGTGGGAGTCTCACTGATTAACACTGAACCCTATGGGAGTCTCACTGATTAACACTGAACCCTGAGGGAGTCTCACTGATTAACACTGAACCCTGTGGGAGTCTCACTGATTAAGACTGAACCCTGTGGGAGTCTCACTGATTAACACTGAACCCTGTGGGAGTCTCACTGATTAACACTGAACCCTATGGGAGTCTCACTGATTAACACTGAAACCTGTGGGAGTCTCACTGATTAACACTGAACCCTGTGGGAGTCTCAGTTATTAACACTGAACCCTATGGGAGTCTCACTGATTAACACATTAACCCTGAGGGAGTCTCACTGATTAACACTGAACCCTGTGGGAGTCTCACTGATTAACACTGAACCCTGTGGGAGTCTCACTGATTAACACTGAACCCTGTGGGAGTCTCAGTTATTAACACTGAACCCTGAGGGAGTCTCACTGATTAGCACTGAACACTGTGGGAGTCTCACTGATTAACACTGAACACTGTGGGAGTCTCACTGATTAACACTGAACCATATGGGAGTCTCACTGATTAACAGTGAACCCTGTGGGAGTCTCACTGATTAACACTGCACCCTATGGGAGTTTCACTGATTAACACTGAACCCTGTGGGAGTCTCACTGATTAACACTGAACCCTGTGGGAGTCTCACTGATTAACACATGCACCCTGTGGGAGTCTCACTGATTTACACTGAACCCTGTGGGAGTCTCACTGATTACCACTGAACCCTATGGGAGTCTCACTGATTAACACATTAACCCTGAGGGAGTCTCACTGATTAACACTGAACCCTGTGGGAGTCTCACTGATTAACACTGAACCCTGTGGGAGTCTCACTGATTAACACTGAACCCTGTGGGAGTCTCAGTTATTAACACTGAACCCTGTGGGAATCTCACTGATTAACACTGAACCCTATGGCAGTCTCACTGATTAACACATGAACCCTGAGGGAGTCTCACTGATTAACACTGAACCCTGTGGGAGTCTCACTGATTAACACTGAACCCTGTGGGAGTCTCATTGATTAACACTGAAACCTGTGGGAGTCTCACTGATTAACACTGAACCCTATGGGAGTCTCACTGATTAACACTGAACCCTATGGGAGTCTCACTGATTAACACTGAACCCTGTGGGAGTCTCACTGATTAAGACTGAACCCTATGGGAGTCTCACTGATTAACACTGAACTCTATGGAATTCTCACTGATTAACACTGAACCCTATGGGAGTCTCACTGATTAACACATGCACCCTGTGGGAGTCTCACTGATTTACACTGAACCCTGTGGGAGTCTCACTGATTAACCGTGAACCCTATGGGAGTCGCACTGATTAACACTGAACTCTGTGGTAGTCTAACTGATTAACACTGAACCCTGTGGGAGTCTCACTGATTAACACTGAACCCTGTGGGAGTCTCAGTTATTAACACTGAACCCTGAGGGAGTCTCACTGATTAACACTGAACACTGTGGGAGGCTCACTGATTAACACTGAACACTGTTGGAGTCTCACTGATTAACACTGAACCCTGAGGGAGTCTCACTGATTAACACAGAACCCTGTGGGAGTCTCACTGATTAACACTGAACCCTGTGGGAGTGTCACTGATTAACACTGAACCCTACGGGAGTCTCATTGATTAACACTGAACCCTATGGGAGTCTCACTGATTAACACATGAACCCTGTGGGAGTCTCACTGATTTACACTGAACCCTGTGGGAGTCTCACTGATTAACACTGAACCCTGTGGGAGTCTCACTGATTAAGACTGAACCCTATGGGAGTCTCACTGATTAACACTGAACTCTATGGGATTCTCACTGATTAACACTGAACCCTATGGGAGTCTCACTGATTAACACTGAACTCTATGGGATTCTCACTGATTAACACTGAACCCTATGGGAGTTTCACTGATTAACACTGAACCCTGTGGGAGTCTCAGTTATTAACATTGAACCCTGAGGGAGTCTCACTGATTAACACTGAACACTGGGGGAGTCTCACTGATTAACACTGAACACTGTGGGAGTCTCATTGATTAAAACTGAACCCTGTGGGAGTCTCACTGATTAACACTGAACCCTATGGGAGTCTCATTGATTAACACATGAACCCTGAGGGAGTCTCACTGATTAACACTGAACCCTGTGGGAGTCTCACTGATTAACACTGAACCCTGTGGGAGTCTCACTGATTAACACTGAACCCTGTGGGAGTCTCACTGATTATCACTGAACACTGTGGGAGTCTCACTGATTAACACTGAACCCTGTGGGAGTCTCACTGATTAAGACTGAACCCTATGGGAGTCTCACTGATTAACACTGAACTCTATGGAATTCTCACTGATTAACACTGAACCCTATGGGAGTCTCACTGATTAACACTGAACCCAATGGGAGTCTCACTGATTAACACTGAACCCTATGGGAGTCTCACTGATTAACACTGAACCCTGTGGGAGTCTCACTGATTAAGACTGAACCCTATGGGAATCTCACTGATTAACACTGAACTCTATGGAATTCTCACTGATTAACACTGAACCCTATGGGAGTCTCACTGATTAACACATGAACCCTGTGGGAGTCTCACTGATTTACACTGAACCCTGTGGGAGTCTCACTGATTAACACTGAACCCTATGGGAGTCTCACTGATTAACACATTAACCCTGAGGGAGTCTCACTGATTAACACTGAACCCTGTGGGAGTCTCACTGATTAACACTGAACCCTGTGGGAGTCTCACTGATTAACACTGAACCCTGTGGGAGTCTCAGTTATTAACACTGAACCCTGAGGGAGTCTCACTGATTAACACTGAACACTGTGGGAGTCTCACTGATTAACACTGAACGCTGTGGGAGTCTCACTGATTAACACTGAACCCTGTGGGAGTCTCACTGATTAACACTGAACCCTATGGGAGTCTCATTGATTAACACATGAACCCTGAGGGAGTCTCACTGATTAACACAGAACCCTGTGGGAGTCTCACTGATTAACACTGAACCCTGTGGGAGTGTCACTGATTAACACTTAACCCTATGGGAGTCTCATTGATTAACACTGAACCCTATGGGAGTCTCACTGATTAACACATGAACCCTGTGGGAGTCTCACTGATTTACACTGAACCCTGTGGGATTCTCACTGATTAACACTGAACCCTGTGGGAGTCTCACTGATTAAGACTGAACCCTTTGGGAGTCTCACTGATTAACACTGAACTCTATGGGATTCTCACTGATTAACACTGAACCCTATGGGAGTCTCACTGATTAACACTGAACTCTATGGGATTCTCACTGATTAACACTGAACCCTATGGGAGTCTCACTGATTAACACTGAACCCTGTGGGAGTCTCAGTTATTAACACTGAACCCTGAGGGAGTCTCACTGATTAACACTGAACACTGGGGGAGTCTCACTGATTAACACTGAACACTGTGGGAGTCTCATTGATTAACACTGAACCCTGTGGGAGTCTCACTGATTAACACTGAACCCTATGGGAGTCTCATTGATTAACACATGAACCCTGAGGGAGTCTCACTGATTAACACTGAATCCTGTGGGAGTCTCACTGATTAACACTGAACCCTGTGGGAGTCTCACTGATTAACACTGAACCATATGGGAGTCTCACTGATTAACAGTGAACCCTGTGGGAGTCTCACTGATTAACACTGCACCCTATGGGAGTTTCACTGATTAACACTGAACCCTGTGGGAGTCTCACTGATTAACACTGAACCCTGTGGGAGTCTCACTGATTAACACATGCACCCTGTGGGAGTCTCACTGATTTACACTGAACCCTGTGGGAGTCTCACTGATTACCACTGAACACTGTGGGAGTCTCACTGATTAACACTGAACACTGTGGGAGTCTCACTGATTAACACTGAACCATATGGGAGTCTCACTGATTAACAGTGAACCCTGTGGGAGTCTCACTGATTAACACTGCACCCTATGGGAGTTTCACTGATTAACACTGAACCCTGTGGGAGTCTCACTGATTAACACTGAACCCTGTGGGAGTCTCACTGATTAACACATGCACCCTGTGGGAGTCTCACTGATTTACACTGAACCCTGTGGGAGTCTCACTGATTACCACTGAACCCTATGGGAGTCTCACTGATTAACACATTAACCCTGAGGGAGTCTCACTGATTAACACTGAACCCTGTGGGAGTCTCACTGATTAACACTGAACCCTGTGGGAGTCTCACTGATTAACACTGAACCCTGTGGGAGTCTCAGTTATTAACACTGAACCCTGTGGGAATCTCACTGATTAACACTGAACCCTATGGCAGTCTCACTGATTAACACATGAACCCTGAGGGAGTCTCACTGATTAACACTGAACCCTGTGGGAGTCTCACTGATTAACACTGAACCCTGTGGGAGTCTCATTGATTAACACTGAAACCTGTGGGAGTCTCACTGATTAACACTGAACCCTATGGGAGTCTCACTGATTAACACTGAACCCTATGGGAGTCTCACTGATTAACACTGAACCCTGTGGGAGTCTCACTGATTAAGACTGAACCCTATGGGAGTCTCACTGATTAACACTGAACTCTATGGAATTCTCACTGATTAACACTGAACCCTATGGGAGTCTCACTGATTAACACATGCACCCTGTGGGAGTCTCACTGATTTACACTGAACCCTGTGGGAGTCTCACTGATTAACCGTGAACCCTATGGGAGTCTCACTGATTAACACTGAACTCTGTGGGAGTCTAACTGATTAACACTGAACCCTGTGGGAGTCTCACTGATTAACACTGAACCCTGTGGGAGTCTCAGTTATTAACACTGAACCCTGAGGGAGTCTCACTGATTAACACTGAACACTGTGGGAGGCTCACTGATTAACACTGAACACTGTTGGAGTCTCACTGATTAACACTGAACCCTGAGGGAGTCTCACTGATTAACACAGAACCCTGTGGGAGTCTCACTGATTAACACTGAACCCTGTGGGAGTGTCACTGATTAACACTGAACCCTACGGGAGTCTCATTGATTAACACTGAACCCTATGGGAGTCTCACTGATTAACACATGAACCCTGTGGGAGTCTCACTGATTTACACTGAACCCTGTGGGAGTCTCACTGATTAACACTGAACCCTGTGGGAGTCTCACTGATTAAGACTGAACCCTATGGGAGTCTCACTGATTAACACTGAACTCTATGGGATTCTCACTGATTAACACTGAACCCTATGGGAGTCTCACTGATTAACACTGAACTCTATGGGATTCTCACTGATTAACACTGAACCCTATGGGAGTTTCACTGATTAACACTGAACCCTGTGGGAGTCTCAGTTATTAACATTGAACCCTGAGGGAGTCTCACTGATTAACACTGAACACTGGGGGAGTCTCACTGATTAACACTGAACACTGTGGGAGTCTCATTGATTAAAACTGAACCCTGTGGGAGTCTCACTGATTAACACTGAACCCTATGGGAGTCTCATTGATTAACACATGAACCCTGAGGGAGTCTCACTGATTAACACTGAACCCTGTGGGAGTCTCACTGATTAACACTGAACCCTGTGGGAGTCTCACTGATTAACACTGAACCCTGTGGGAGTCTCACTGATTATCACTGAACACTGTGGGAGTCTCACTGATTAACACTGAACCCTGTGGGAGTCTCACTGATTAAGACTGAACCCTATGGGAGTCTCACTGATTAACACTGAACTCTATGGAATTCTCACTGATTAACACTGAACCCTATGGGAGTCTCACTGATTAACACTGAACCCAATGGGAGTCTCACTGATTAACACTGAACCCTATGGGAGTCTCACTGATTAACACTGAACCCTGTGGGAGTCTCACTGATTAAGACTGAACCCTATGGGAATCTCACTGATTAACACTGAACTCTATGGAATTCTCACTGATTAACACTGAACCCTATGGGAGTCTCACTGATTAACACATGAACCCTGTGGGAGTCTCACTGATTTACACTGAACCCTGTGGGAGTCTCACTGATTAACACTGAACCCTATGGGAGTCTCACTGATTAACACATTAACCCTGAGGGAGTCTCACTGATTAACACTGAACCCTGTGGGAGTCTCACTGATTAACACTGAACCCTGTGGGAGTCTCACTGATTAACACTGAACCCTGTGGGAGTCTCAGTTATTAACACTGAACCCTGAGGGAGTCTCACTGATTAACACTGAACACTGTGAGAGTCTCACTGATTAACACTGAACGCTGTGGGAGTCTCACTGATTAACACTGAACCCTGTGGGAGTCTCACTGATTAACACTGAACCCTATGGGAGTCTCATTGATTAACACATGAACCCTGAGGGAGTCTCACTGATTAACACAGAACCCTGTGGGAGTCTCACTGATTAACACTGAACCCTGTGGGAGTGTCACTGATTAACACTTAACCCTATGGGAGTCTCATTGATTAACACTGAACCCTATGGGAGTCTCACTGATTAACACATGAACCCTGTGGGAGTCTCACTGATTTACACTGAACCCTGTGGGAGTCTCACTGATTAACACTGAACCCTGTGGGAGTCTCACTGATTAAGACTGAACCCTTTGGGAGTCTCACTGATTAACAGTGAACTCTATGGGATTCTCACTGATTAACACTGAACCCTATGGGAGTCTCACTGATTAACACTGAACTCTATGGGATTCTCACTGATTAACACTGAACCCTATGGGAGTCTCACTGATTAACACTGAACCCTGTGGGAGTCTCAGTTATTAACACTGAACCCTGAGGGAGTCTCACTGATTAACACTGAACACTGGGGGAGTCTCACTGATTAACACTGAACACTGTGGGAGTCTCATTGATTAACACTGAACCCTGTGGGAGTCTCACTGATTAACACTGAACCCTATGGGAGTCTCATTGATTAACACATGAACCCTGAGGGAGTCTCACTGATTAACACTGAATCCTGTGGGAGTCTCACTGATTAACACTGAACCCTGTGGGAGTCTCACTGATTAACACTGAACCCTGTGGGAGTCTCACTGATTAACACTGAACACTGTGGGAGTCTCACTGATTAACACTGAACCCTGTGGGAGTCTCACTGATTAAGACTGAACCCTATGGGAGTCTCACTGATTAACACTGAACTCTATGGAATTCTCACTGATTAACACTGAACCCTATGGGAGTCTCACTGATTAACAATGAACCCTGTGGGAGTCTCACTGATTAACACTGAACCATATGGGAGTCTCACTGATTAACACATGAACCCTGTGGGAGTCTCACTGATTTACACTGAACCCTGTGGGAGTCTCACTGATTAACACTGAACCCTATGGGAGTCTCACTGATTAACACATTAACCCTGAGGGAGTCTCACTGATTAACACTGAACCCTGTGGGAATCTCACTGATTAACACTGAACCCTGTGGGAGTCTCACTGATTAACACTGAACCCTGTGGGAGTCTCAGTTATTAACACTGAACCCTGAGGGAGTCTCACTGATTAACACTGAACCCTATGGGAGTCTCATTGATTAACACATGAACCCTGAGGGAGTCTCACTGATTAACACAGAACCCTGTGGGAGTCTCACTGATTAACACTGAACCCTGTGGGAGTGTCACTGATTAACACTGAACCCTATGGGAGTCTCATTGATTAACACTGAACCATATGGGAGTCTCACTGATTAACACATGAACCCTGTGGGAGTCTCACTGATTTACACTGAACCCTGTGGGAGTCTCACTGATTAACACTGAACCCTGTGGGAGTCTCACTGATTAAGACTGAACCCTATGGGAGTCTCACTGATTAACACTGAACTCTATGGGATTCTCACTGATTAACACTGAACCCTATGGGAGTCTCATTGATTAACACATGAACCCTGAGGGAGTCTCACTGATTAACACTGAACCCTGTGGGAGTCTCACTGATTAACACTGAACCCTGTGGGAGTCTCACTGATTAACACTGAACCCTGTGGGAGTCTCACTGATTAACACTGAACTCTATGGGATTCTCACTGATTAACACTGAACCCTGTGGGAGTCTCACTGATTAAGACTGAACCCTATGGGAGTCTCACTGATTAACACTGAACTCTATGGGATTCTCACTGATTAACACTGAACCCTATGGGAGTCTCACTGATTAACACTGAACTCTATGGGATTCTCACTGATTAACACTGAACCCTATGGGAGTCTTACTGATGAACACTGAACCCTGTGGGAGTCTCACTGATTAACACTGAACCCTATGGGAGTCTCATTGATTAACACATGAACCCTGAGGGAGTCTCACTGATTAACACTGAACCCTGTGGGAGTCTCACTGATTAACACTGAACCCTGTGGGAGTCTCACTGATTAACACTGAACCCTGTGGGAGTCTCACTGATTAACACTGAACTCTATGGGATTCTCACTGATTAACACTGAACCCTATGGGAATCTCACTGATTAACACTGAACCCTGTCGGAGTCTCAGTTATTAACACTGAACCCTGAGGGAGTCTCACTGATTAACACTGAACACTGGGGGAGTCTCACTGATTAACACTGAACACTGTGGGAGTCTCATTGATTAACACTGAACCCTGTGGGAGTCTCACTGATTAACACTGAACCCTATGGGAGTCTCATTGATTAACACATGAACCCTGAGGGAGTCTCACTGATTAACACTGAACCCTGTGGGAGTCTCACTGATTAACACTGAACCCTGTTGGAGTCTCACTGATTAACACTGAACCCTGAGGGAGTCTCACTGATTAACACTGAACACTGGGGGAGTCTCACTGATTAACACTGAACACTGTGGGAGTCTCATTGATTAACACTGAACCCTGTGGGAGTCTCACTGATTAACACTGAACCCTATGGGAGTCTCATTGATTAACACTTAACACTGTGGGAGTCTCATTGATTAACACTGAACCATATGGGAGTCTCACTGATTAACACATGAACCCTGTGGGAGTCTCACTGATTTACACTGAACCCTGTGGGAGTCTCACTGATTAACACTGAACCCTGTGGGAGTCTCACTGATTAAGACTGAACCCTATGGGAGTCTCACTGATTAACACTGAACTCTATGGGATTCTCACTGATTAACACTGAACCCTATGGGAGTCTCACTGATTAACAATGAACTCTATGGGATTCTCACTGATTAACACTGAACCCTATGGGAGTCTTACTGATGAACACTGAACCCTTTGGGAGTCTCACTGATTAACACTGAACCCTATGGGAGTCTCATTGATTAACACATGAACCCTGAGGGAGTCTCACTGATTAACACTGAACCCTGTGGGAGTCTCACTGATTAACACTGAACCCTGTGGGAGTCTCACTGATTAACACTGAACCCTGTGGGAGTCTCACTGATTAACACTGAACTCTATGGGATTCTCACTGATTAACACTGAACCCTGTGGGAGTCTCACTGATTAAGACTGAACCCTATGGGAGTCTCACTGATTAACACTGAACTCTATGGGATTCTCACTGATTAACACTGAACCCTATGGGAGTCTCACTGATTAACACTGAACTCTATGGGATTCTCACTGATTAACACTGAACCCTATGGGAGTCTTACTGATGAACACTGAACCCTGTGGGAGTCTCACTGATTAACACTGAACCCTATGGGAGTCTCATTGATTAACACATGAACCCTGAGGGAGTCTCACTGATTAACACTGAACCCTGTGGGAGTCTCACTGATTAACACTGAACCCTGTGGGAGTCTCACTGATTAACACTGAACCCTGTGGGAGTCTCACTGATTAACACTGAACTCTATGGGATTCTCACTGATTAACACTGAACCCTATGGGAGTCTCACTGATTAACACTGAACCCTGTGGGAGTCTCAGTTATTAACACTGAACCCTGAGGGAGTCTCACTGATTAACACTGAACACTGGGGGAGTCTCACTGATTAACACTGAACACTGTGGGAGTCTCATTGATTAACACTGAACCCTGTGGGAGTCTCACTGATTAACACTGAACCCTATGGGAGTCTCATTGATTAACACATGAACCCTGAGGGAGTCTCACTGATTAACACTGAACCCTGTGGGAGTCTCACTGATTAACACTGAACCCTGTGGGAGTCTCACTGATTAACACTGAACCCTGAGGGAGTCTCACTGATTAACACTGAACACTGGGGGAGTCTCACTGATTAACACTGAACACTGTGGGAGTCTCATTGATTAACACTGAACCCTGTGGGAATCTCACTGATTAACACTGAACCCTATGGGAGTCTCATTGATTAACACTGAACACTGTGGGAGTCTCATTGATTAACACTGAACCCTGTGGGAGTCTCACTGATTAACACTGAACCCTATGGGAGTCTCATTGATTAACACATGAACCCTGAGGGAGTCTCACTGATTAACACTGAACCCTGTGGGAGTCTCACTGATTAACACTGAACCCTGTGGGAGTCTCACTGATTAACACTGAACCCTGAGGGAGTCTCACTGATTAACACTGAACACTGGGGGAGTCTCACTGATTAACACTGAACACTGTGGGAGTCTTATTGATTAACACTGAACCCTGTGGGAGTCTCACTGATTAACACTGAACCCTATGGGAGTCTCATTGATTAACACCGAACCCTGTGGGAGTCTCACTGATTAACACTGAACACTGTGGGAGTCTCACTGATTAACACTGAACCCTGTGGGAGTCTCACTGATTAACACTGAACCCTATGGGAGTCTAATTGATTAACACATGAACCCTGAGGGAGTCTCACTGATTAACACAGAACCCTGTGGGAGTCTCACTGATTAACACTGAACCCTGTGGGAGTGTCACTGATTAACACTGAACCCTGTGGGAGTCTCACTGATTAAGACTGAACCCTATGGGAGTCTCACTGATTAACACTGAACTCTATGGGATTCTTACTGATTAACACTGAACCCTATGGGAGTCTCACTGATTAACACTGAGCTCTATAGAATTCTCACTGATTCACACTGAACCCTATGGGAGTCTCACTGATTAACACTGAACCCTGTGGGAGTCTCAGTTATTAACACTGAACCCTGGGGGAGTCTCACTGATTAACACTGAACACTGGGGGAGTCTCACTGATTAACACTGAACACTGTGGGAGTCTCATTGATTAACACTGAGCCCTGTGGGAGTCTCACTGATTAACACTGAACCCTATGGGAGTCTCATTGATTAACACATGAACCCTGAGGGAGTCTCACTGATTAACACTGAACCCTGTGGGAGTCTCACTGATTAACACTGAACCCTGTGGGGGTCTCTCTGATTAACACTGAACCCTGTGGGAGTCTCACTGATTAACACATGAACCCTGAGGGAGTCTCACTGATTACCACTGAACCCTGTGGGAGTCTCACTGATTAACACTGAACCCTATGGGAGTCTCACTGATTACCACTGAACCCTGTGGGAGTCTCACTGATTAACACTGAACCCTATGGGAGTCTCACTGATTAACACTGAACCCTGTGGGAGTCTCACTGATTAACACTGAACCCTGTGGGAGTCTCACTGATTAACACTGAACACTGTGGGAGTCTCACTGATTAACACTGAACCCTGTGGGAGTCTCACTGATTAACACTGAACCCTATTGGAGTCTCATTGATTAACACATGAACCCTGAGGGAGTCTCACTGATTAACACAGAACCTTGTGGGAGTCTCACTGATTAACGCTGAACCCTGTGGGAGTGTCACTGATTAACACTGAACCCTATGGGAGTCTCATTGATTAACACTGAACCCTATGGGAGTCTCAATGATTAACACATGAACCCTGTGGGAGTCTCACTGATTTACACTGAACCCTGTGGGAGTCTCACTGATTAACACTGAACCCTATGGGAGTCTCACTGATTAACACTGAACCCTATGGGAGTCTCACTGATTAACACATGAACCCTGAGGGAGTCTCACTGATTAACACTGAACCCTGTGGGAGTCTCACTGATTAACACTGAACCCTGTGGGAGTCTCACTGATTAACACTGAACCCTATGGGAGTCTCACTGATTAACACCGAACCCTGTGGGAGTCTCACTGATTAAGACTGAACCCTATGGGAGTCTCACTGATTAACACTGAACTCTCTGGGATTCTCACTGATTAACACTGAACCCTATGGGAGTCTCACTGATTAACACTGAACCCTGTGGGGGTCTCAGTTATTAACACTGAACCCTGAGGGAGTCTCACTGATTAACACTGAACACTGGGGGAGTCTCACTGATTAACACTGAACACTGTGGGAGTCTCACTGATTAACACTGAACCCTGTGGGAGTCTCACTGATTAACACTGAACACTGTGGGAGTCTCACTGATTAACACTGAACCCTGTGGGAGTCTCACTGATTAACACTGAACCCTATGGGAGTCTCATTGATTAACACATGAACCCTGAGGGAGTCTCACTGATTAACACTGAACTCTATGGGATTCTCACTGATTAACACTGAACCCTATGGGAGTCTCACTGATTAACACTGAACTCTATGGGATTCTCACTGATTAACACTGAACCCTATGGGAGTCTTACTGATGAACACTGAACCATTTGGGAGTCTCACTGATTAACACTGAACCCTATGGGAGTCTCATTGATTAACCCATGAACCCTGAGGGAGTCTCACTGATTAACACTGAACCCTGTGGGAGTCTCACTGATTAACACTGAACCCTGTGGGAGTCTCACTGATTAACACTGAACCCTGTGGGAGTCTCACTGATTAACACATTAACCCTGAGGGAGTCTCACTGATTAAGACTGAACCCTATGGGAGTCTCACTGATTAACACTGAACTCTATGGGATTCTCACTGATTAACACTGAACCCTGAGGGAGTCTCAGTTATTAACACTGAACTCTATGGGATTCTCACTGATTAACACTGAACACTGTGGGAGTCTCACTGATTAACACTGAACACTGTGGGAGTCTCACTGATTAACACTGAGCCCTATGGGAGTCTCATTGATTAACACATGAACCCTGAGGGAGTCTCACTGATTAACACTGAACCCTGTGGGAGTCTCAATGATTAACACTGAACCCTGTGGGAGTCTCACTGATTAACACTGAACCCTATGGAAGTCTCATTGATTAACACTGAACCCTATGGGAGTCTCACTGATTAACACATGAACCCTGTTGGAATCTCACTGATTTACACTGAACCCTGTGGGAGTCTCACTGATTAACACTGAACCCTATGGGAGTCTCATTGATTAACACTGAACCCTGTGGAAGTCTCACTGATTAACAATGAACACTGTGGGAGACTCACTGATTAACACTGAACCCTGTGGGAGTCTCACTGATTAACACTGAACCCTATTGGAGTCTCATTGATTAACACATGAACCCTGAGGGAGTCTCACTGATTAACACAGAACCTTGTGGGAGTCTCACTGATTAACGCTGAACCCTGTGGGAGTGTCACTGATTAACACTGAACCCTATGGGAGTCTCATTGATTAACACTGAACCCTATGGGAGTCTCAATGATTAACACATGAACCCTGTGGGAGTCTCACTGATTTACACTGAACCCTGTGGGAGTCTCACTGATTAACACTGAACCCTATGGGAGTCTCACTGATTAACACTGAACCCTATGGGAGTCTCACTGATTAACACATGAACCCTGAGGGAGTCTCACTGATTAACACTGAACCCTGTGGGAGTCTCACTGATTAACACTGAACCCTGTGGGAGTCTCACTGATTAACACTGAACCCTATGGGAGTCTCACTGATTAACACCGAACCCTGTGGGAGTCTCACTGATTAAGACTGAACCCTATGGGAGTCTCACAGATTAACACTGAACCCTGTGGGAGTCTCAGTTATTAACACTGAACCCTGAGGGAGTCTCACTGATTAACACTGAACACTGAGGGAGTCTCACTGATTAACACTGAACACTGTGGGAGTCTCACTGATTAACACTGAACCCTGTGGGAGTCTCAATGATTAACACTGAACCCTGTGGGAGTCTCAGTTATTAACACTGAACCCTGGGGGAGTCTCACTGATTAACACTGAACACTGGGGGAGTCTCACTGATTAACACTGAACACTGTGGGAGTCTCATTGATTAACACTGAGCCCTGTGGGAGTCTCACTGATTAACACTGAACCCTATGGGAGTCTCATTGATTAACACATGAACCCTGAGGGAGTCTCACTGATTAACACTGAACCCTGTGGGAGTCTCACTGATTAACACTGAACCCTGTGGGGGTCTCTCTGATTAACACTGAACCCTGTGGGAGTCTCACTGATTAACACATGAACCCTGAGGGAGTCTCACTGATTACCACTGAACCCTGTGGGAGTCTCACTGATTAACACTGAACCCTATGGGAGTCTCACTGATTACCACTGAACCCTGTGGGAGTCTCACTGATTAACACTGAACCCTATGGGAGTCTCACTGATTAACACTGAACCCTGTGGGAGTCTCACTGATTAACACTGAACCCTGTGGGAGTCTCACTGATTAACACTGAACACTGTGGGAGTCTCACTGATTAACACTGAACCCTGTGGGAGTCTCACTGATTAACACTGAACCCTATTGGAGTCTCATTGATTAACACATGAACCCTGAGGGAGTCTCACTGATTAACACAGAACCTTGTGGGAGTCTCACTGATTAACGCTGAACCCTGTGGGAGTGTCACTGATTAACACTGAACCCTATGGGAGTCTCATTGATTAACACTGAACCCTATGGGAGTCTCAATGATTAACACATGAACCCTGTGGGAGTCTCACTGATTTACACTGAACCCTGTGGGAGTCTCACTGATTAACACTGAACCCTATGGGAGTCTCACTGATTAACACTGAACCCTATGGGAGTCTCACTGATTAACACATGAACCCTGAGGGAGTCTCACTGATTAACACTGAACCCTGTGGGAGTCTCACTGATTAACACTGAACCCTGTGGGAGTCTCACTGATTAACACTGAACCCTATGGGAGTCTCACTGATTAACACCGAACCCTGTGGGAGTCTCACTGATTAAGACTGAACCCTATGGGAGTCTCACTGATTAACACTGAACTCTCTGGGATTCTCACTGATTAACACTGAACCCTATGGGAGTCTCACTGATTAACACTGAACCCTGTGGGGGTCTCAGTTATTAACACTGAACCCTGAGGGAGTCTCACTGATTAACACTGAACACTGGGGGAGTCTCACTGATTAACACTGAACACTGTGGGAGTCTCACTGATTAACACTGAACCCTGTGGGAGTCTCACTGATTAACACTGAACACTGTGGGAGTCTCACTGATTAACACTGAACCCTGTGGGAGTCTCACTGATTAACACTGAACCCTATGGGAGTCTCATTGATAAACACATGAACCCTGAGGGAGTCTCACTGATTAACACTGAACTCTATGGGATTCTCACTGATTAACACTGAACCCTATGGGAGTCTCACTGATTAACACTGAACTCTATGGGATTCTCACTGATTAACACTGAACCCTATGGGAGTCTTACTGATGAACACTGAACCATTTGGGAGTCTCACTGATTAACACTGAACCCTATGGGAGTCTCATTGATTAACCCATGAACCCTGAGGGAGTCTCACTGATTAACACTGAACCCTGTGGGAGTCTCACTGATTAACACTGAACCCTGTGGGAGTCTCACTGATTAACACTGAACCCTGTGGGAGTCTCACTGATTAACACGGAACCCTATGGGAGTCTCACTGATTAACACATTAACCCTGAGGGAGTCTCACTGATTAAGACTGAACCCTATGGGAGTCTCACTGATTAACACTGAACTCTATGGGATTCTCACTGATTAACACTGAACCCTGAGGGAGTCTCAGTTATTAACACTGAACTCTATGGGATTCTCACTGATTAACACTGAACACTGTGGGAGTCTCACTGATTAACACTGAACACTGTGGGAGTCTCACTGATTAACACTGAGCCCTATGGGAGTCTCATTGATTAACACATGAACCCTGAGGGAGTCTCACTGATTAACACTGAACCCTGTGGGAGTCTCAATGATTAACACTGAACCCTGTGGGAGTCTCACTGATTAACACTGAACCCTATGGAAGTCTCATTGATTAACACTGAACCCTATGGGAGTCTCACTGATTAACACATGAACCCTGTTGGAATCTCACTGATTTACACTGAACCCTGTGGGAGTCTCACTGATTAACACTGAACCCTATGGGAGTCTCATTGATTAACACTGAACCCTGTGGAAGTCTCACTGATTAACACTGAACACTGTGGGAGACTCACTGATTAACACTGAACCCTGTGGGAGTCTCACTGATTAACACTGAACCCTATTGGAGTCTCATTGATTAACACATGAACCCTGAGGGAGTCTCACTGATTAACACAAAACCTTGTGGGAGTCTCACTGATTAACGCTGAACCCTGTGGGAGTGTCACTGATTAACACTGAACCCTATGGGAGTCTCATTGATTAACACTGAACCCTATGGGAGTCTCAATGATTAACACATGAACCCTGTGGGAGTCTCACTGATTTACACTGAACCCTGTGGGAGTCTCACTGATTAACACTGAACCCTATGGGAGTCTCACTGATTAACACTGAACCCTATGGGAGTCTCACTGATTAACACATGAACCCTGAGGGAGTCTCACTGATTAACACTGAACCCTGTGGGAGTCTCACTGATTAACACTGAACCCTGTGGGAGTCTCACTGATTAACACTGAACCCTATGGGAGTCTCACTGATTAACACCGAACCCTGTGGGAGTCTCACTGATTAAGACTGAACCCTATGGGAGTCTCACAGATTAACACTGAACCCTGTGGGAGTCTCAGTTATTAACACTGAACCCTGAGGGAGTCTCACTGATTAACACTGAACACTGAGGGAGTCTCACTGATTAACACTGAACACTGTGGGAGTCTCACTGATTAACACTGAACCCTGTGGGAGTCTCAATGATTAACACTGAACGATGTGGGAGTCTCACTGATTAACACTGAACCCTATGGGAGTCTCATTGATTAACACTGAACCCTATGGGAGTCTCACTGATTAACACATGAACCCTGTTGGAGTCTCACTGATTTACACTGAACCCTGTGGGAGTCTCACTGATTAACACTGAACCCTATGGGAGTCTCACTGATTAACACATGAACCCTGAGGGAGTCTCACTGATTAACACATGAACCCTGTGGGAGTCTCACTGATTTACACTGAACCCTGTGGGAGTCTCACTGATTAACACTGAACCCTATGGGAGTCTCACTGATTTACACTGAACCCTGTGGGAGTCTCACTGATTAACACTGAACCCTATGGGAGTCTCACTGATTAACACATTAACCCTGAGGGAGTCTCACTGATTAACACTGAACCCTATGGGAGTCTCACTAATTTACTCTGAACCCTGTGGGAGTCTCACGGATTAACACTGAACCCTATGGGAGTCTCACTGATTAACACATGAACCCTGAGGGAGTCTCACTGATTAACACATGAACCCTGTTGGAGTCTCACTGATTTACACTGAACCCTGTGGGAGTCTCACTGATTAACACTGAACCCTATGGGAGTCTCACTGATTAACACATTAACCCTGAGGGAGTCTCACTGATTAACACTGAACCCTGTGGGAGTCTCACTGATTAACACTGAACCCTGTGGGAGTCTCAGTTATTAACACTGAACCCTGAGGGAGTCTCACTGATGAACACTGAACACTGTGGGAGTCTCCCTGATTAACACTGAACCCTGTGGGAGTCTCAGTTATTAACACTGAACCCTGTGGGAGTCTCAATGATTAACACTGAACCCTGTGGGAGTCTCACTGATTAACACTGAACCCTATGGGAGTCTCATTGATTAACACTGAACCCTATGGGAGTCTCACTGATTAACACATGAACCCTGTTGGAGTCTCACTGATTTACACTGAACCCTGTGGGAGTCTCACTGATTAACACTGAACCCTATGGGAGTCTCACTGATTAACACATGAACCCTGAGGGAGTCTCACTGATTAACACATGAACCCTGTGGGAGTCTCACTGATTTACACTGAACCCTGTGGGAGTCTCACTGATTAACACTGAACCCTATGGGAGTCTCACTGATTAACACATTAACCCTGCGGGAGTCTCACTGATTAACACTGAACCCTGTGGGAGTCTCAGTTATTAACACTGAACCTTGAGGGAGTCTCACTGATTAACACTGAACACTGTGGGAGTCTCACTGATTAACACTGAACACTGTGGGAGTCTCACTGATTAACACTGAACCCTGTGGGAGTCTCACTGATTAACACTGAACCCTATGGGAGTCTCATTGATTAACACATGAACCCTGAGGGAGTCTCACTGATTAACACAGAACCCTGTGGGAGTCTCACTGATTATCACTGAACTCTGTGGGAGTCTCACTGATTAACACTGAACCCTATGGGAGTCTCATTGATTAACACATGAACCCTGAGGGAGTCTCACTGATTAACACAGAACCCTGTGGGAGTCTCACTGATTAACACTGAACCCTGTGGGAGTGTCACTGATTAACACTGAACCCTGTGGGAGTCTCACTGATTAAGACTGAACCCTATGGGAGTCTCACTGATTAACACTGAACTCTATGGGATTCTTACTGATTAACACTGAACCCTATGGGAGTCTCACTGATTAACACTGAACTCTATGGAATTCTCACTGATTAACACTGAACCCTATGGGAGTCTCACTGATTAACACTGAACCCTGTGGGAGTCTCAGTTATTAACACTGAACCCTGGGGGAGTCTCACTGATTAACACTGAACACTGGGGGAGTCTCACTGATTAACACTGAACCCTGTGGGAGTCTCACTGATTAACACTGAACCCTATGGGAGTCTCATTGATTAACACATGAACCCTGAGGGAGACTCACTGATTAACACTGAACCCTGTGGGAGTCTCACTGATTAACACTGAACCCTGTGGGGGTCTCACTGATTAACACTGAACCCTGTGGGAGTCTCACTGATTAACACTGAACTCTATGGGATTCTCACTGATTAACACTGAACCCTATGGGAGTCTCACTGATTAACACTGAACCCTGTGGGAGTCTCATTTATTAACACTGAACCCTGAGGGAGTCTCACTGATTAACACTGAACACTGGGGGAGTCTCACTGATTAACACTGAACACTGTGGGAGTCTCATTGATTAACACTGAACCCTGTGGGAGTCTCACTGATTAACACTGAACCCTATGGGAGTCTCATTGATTAACACATGAACCCTGAGGGAGTCTCACTGATTAACACTGAACCCTGTGGGAGTCTCACTGATTAACACTGAACCCTGTGGGAGTCTCACTGATTAACACTGAACCCTATGGGAGTCTCATTGATTAACACTGAACCCTATGGGAGTCTCACTGATTAACACATGAACCCTGAGGGAGTCTCACTGATTAACACTGAACCCTGTGGGAGTCTCACTGATTAACACTGAACACTGTGGGAGTCTCACTGATTAACACTGAACCCTGTGGGAGTCTCACTGATTAACACTGAACCCTATTGGAGTCTCATTGATTAACACATGAACCCTGAGGGAGTCTCACTGATTAACACAGAACCTTGTGGGAGTCTCACTGATTAACGCTGAACCCTGTGGGAGTGTCACTGATTAACACTGAACCCTATGGGAGTCTCATTGATTAACACTGAACCCTATGGGAGTCTCAATGATTAACACATGAACCCTGTGGGAGTCTCACTGATTTACACTGAACCCTGTGGGAGTCTCACTGATTAACACTGAACCCTATGGGAGTCTCACTGATTAACACTGAACCCTATGGGAGTCTCACTGATTAACACATGAACCCTGAGGGAGTCTCACTGATTAACACTGAACCCTGTGGGAGTCTCACTGATTAACACTGAACCCTGTGGGAGTCTCACTGATTAACACTGAACCCTATGGGAGTCTCACTGATTAACACCGAACCCTGTGGGAGTCTCACTGATTAAGACTGAACCCTATGGGAGTCTCACTGATTAACACTGAACTCTCTGGGATTCTCACTGATTAACACTGAACCCTATGGGAGTCTCACTGATTAACACTGAACCCTGTGGGAGTCTCAGTTATTAACACTGAACCCTGAGGGAGTCTCACCGATTAACACTGAACACTGGGGGAGTCTCACTGATTAACACTGAACACTGTGGGAGTCTCACTGATTAACACTGAACCCTGTGGGAGTCTCACTGATTAACACTGAACCCTATGCGAGTCTCATTGATTAACACATGAACCCTGAGGGAGTCTCACTGATTAACACTGAACCCTGTGGGAGTCTCAATGATTAACACTGAACCCTGTGGGAGTCTCACTGATTAACACTGAACCCTATGGGAGTCTCATTGATTAACACTGAACCCTATGGGAGTCTCACTGATTAACACATGAACCCTGTTGGAGTCTCACTGATTTACACTGAACCCTGTGGGAGTCTCACTGATTAACACTGAACCCTATGGGAGTCTCACTGATTAACACATGAACCCTGTGGGAGTCTCACTGATTTACACTGAACGCTGTGGGAGTCTCACTGATTAACACTGAACCCTATGGGAGTCTCACTGATTAACACATTAACCCTAAGGGAGTCTCACTGATTAACACTGAACCCTGTGGGAGTCTCACTGATTAACACTGAACCCTGTGGGAGTCTCCCTGATTAACACTGAACCCTGTGGGAGTCTCAGTTATTAAAACTGAACCCTGAGGGAGTCTCACTGATTAACACTGAACACTGTGGGAGTCTCACTGATTAACACTGAACACTGTGGGAGTCTCACTGATTAACACTGAGCCCTATGGGAGTCTCATTGATTAACACATGAACCCTGAGGGAGTCTCACTGATTAACACTGAACCCTGTGGGAGTCTCAATGATTAACACTGAACCCTGTGGGAGTCTCACTGATTAACACTGAACCCTATGGAAGTCTCATTGATTAACACTGAACCCTATGGGAGTCTCACTGATTAACACATGAACCCTGTTGGAATCTCACTGATTTACAGTGAACCCTGTGGGAGTCTCACTGATTAACACTGAACCCTATGGGAGTCTCACTGATTAACACATGAACCCTGAGGGAGTCTCACTGATTAACACATGAACCCTGTGGGAGTCTCACTGATTTACACTGAACCCTGTGGGAGTCTCACTGATTAACACTGAACCCTATGGGAGTCTCACTGATTAACACATTAACCCTGAGGGAGTCTCACTGATTAACACTGAACCCTGTGGGAGTCTCACTGATTAACACTGAACCCTGTGGGAGTCTCAGTTATTAACACTGAACCCTGAGGGAGTCTCACTGATGAACACTGAACACTGTGGGAGTCTCCCTGATTAACAATGAACCCTGTGGGAGTCTCAGTTATTAACACTGAACCCTGTGGGAGTCTCAATGATTAACACTGAACCCTGTGGGAGTCTCACTGATTAACACTGAACCCTATGGGAGACTCATTGATTAACACTGAACCCTATGGGAGTCTCACTGATTAACACATGAACCCTCTTGGAGTCTCACTGATTTACACTGAACCCTGTGGGAGTCTCACTGATTAACACTGAACCCTATGGGAGTCTCACTGATTAACACATGAACCCTGAGGGAGTCTCACTGATTTACACTGAACCCTGTGGGAGTCTCACTGATTAACACTGAACTCTATGGGATTCTCACTGATTAACACTGAACCCTATGGGAGTCTCACTGATTAACACTGAACCCTGTGGGAGTCTCAGTTATTAACACTGAACCCTGAGGGAGTCTCACTGATTAACACTGAACACTGGGGGAGTCTCACTGATT
The DNA here is from genome assembly GCF_048934315.1 of Petromyzon marinus. Classification (NCBI taxonomy): domain Eukaryota; kingdom Metazoa; phylum Chordata; class Hyperoartia; order Petromyzontiformes; family Petromyzontidae; genus Petromyzon; species Petromyzon marinus. The sequence continues at coordinate 2,686,533 of NW_027422625.1, forward strand.
AACACTGAACACTGTGGGAGTCTCATTGATTAACACTGAACCCTGTGGGAGTCTCACTGATTAACACTGAACCCTATGTGAGTCTCATTGATTAACACATGAACCCTGAGGGAGTCTCACTGATTAACACTGAACCCTGTGGGAGTCTCACTGATTAACACTGAACCCTGTGGGAGTCTCACTGATTAACACTGAACCCTATGGGAGTTTCATTGATTAACACTGAACCCTATGGGAGTCTCACTGATTAACACATGAACCCTGAGGGAGTCTCACTGATTAACACTGAACCCTGTGGGAGTCTCACTGATTAACACTGAACCCTATGGGAGTCTCATTGATTAACACTGAACCCTGTGGAAGTCTCACTGATTAACACTGAACACTGTGGGAGTCTCACTGATTAACACTGAACCCTGTCGGAGTCTCACTGATTAACACTGAACCCTATTGGAGTCTCATTGATTAACACATGAAATCTGAGGGAGTCTCACTGATTAACACATAACCTTGTGGGAGTCTCACTGATTAACGCTGAACCCTGTGGGAGTGTCACTGATTAACACTGAACCCTATGGGAGTCTCATTGATTAACACTGAACCCTATGGGAGTCTCAATGATTAACACATGAACCCTGTGGGAGTCTCACTGATTTACACTGAACCCTGTGGGAGTCTCACTGATTAACACTGAACCCTATGGGAGTCTCACTGATTAACACTGAACCCTATGGGAGTCTCACTGATAAACACATGAACCCTGAGGGAGTCTCACTGATTAACACTGAACCCTGTGGGAGTCTCACTGATTAACACTGAACCCTGTGGGAGTCTCACTGATTAACACTGAACCCTATGGGAGTCTCACTGATTAACACCGAACCCTGTGGGAGTCTCACTGATTAAGACTGAACCCTATGGGAGTCTCACTGATTAACACTGAACTCTCTGGGATTCTCACTGATTAACACTGAACCCTATGGGAGTCTCACTGATTAACACTGAACCCTGTGGGAGTCTCAGTTATTAACACTGAACCCTGAGGGAGTCTCACTGATTAACACTGAACACTGGGGGAGTCTCACTGATTAACCCTGAACACTGTGGGAGTCTCACTGATTAACACTGAACCCTGTGGGAGTCTCACTGATTAACACTGAACCCTATGCGAGTCTCATTGATTAACACATGAACACTGAGGGAGTCTCACTGATTAACACTGAACCCTGTGGGAGTCTCAATGATTAACACTGAACACTGTGGGAGTCTCACTGATTAACACTGAACCCTATGGGAGTCTCATTGATTAACACTGAACCCTATGGGAGTCTCACTGATTAACACATGAACCCTGTTGGAGTCTCACTGATTTACACTGAACCCTGTGGGAGTCTCACTGATTAACACTGAACCCTATGGGAGTCTCACTGATTAACACATGAACCCTGTGGGAGTCTCACTGATTTACACTGAACCCTGTGGGAGTCTCACTGATTAACACTGAACCCTATGGGAGTCTCACTGATTAACACATTAACCCTGAGGGAGTCTCACTGATTAACACTGAACCCTGTGGGAGTCTCACTGATTAACACTGAACCCTGTGGGAGTCTCCCTGATTAACACTGAACCCTGTGGGAGTCTCAGTTATTAAAACTGAACCATGAGGGAGTCTCACTGATTAACACTGAACACTGTGGGAGTCTCACTGATTAACACTGAACACTGTGGGAGTCTCACTGATTAACACTGAGCCCTATGGGAGTCTCATTGATTAACACATGAACCCTGAGGGAGTCTCACTGATTAACACTGAACCCTGCGGGAGTCTCAATGATTAACACTGAACCCTGTGGGAGTCTCACTGATTAACACTGAACCCTATGGAAGTCTCATTGATTAACACTGAACCCTATGGGAGTCTCACTGATTAACACTGAACCCTATGGGAGTCTCACTGATTAACACATGAACCCTGAGGGAGTCTCACTGATTAACACATGAACCCTGTGGGAGTCTCACTGATTTACACTGAACCCTGTGGGAGTCTCACTGATTAACACTGAACCCTATGGGAGTCTCACTGATTTACACTGAACCCTGTGGGAGTCTCACTGATTAACACTGAACCCTATGGGAGTCTCACTGATTAACACATTAACCCTGAGGGAGTCTCACTGATTAACACTGAACCCTATGGGAGTCTCACTAATTTACTCTGAACCCTGTGGGAGTCTCACGGATTAACACTGAACCCTATGGGAGTCTCACTGATTAACACATGAACCCTGAGGGAGTCTCACTGATTAACACATGAACCCTGTTGGAGTCTCACTGATTTACACTGAACCCTGTGGGAGTCTCACTGATTAACACTGAACCCTATGGGAGTCTCACTGATTAACACATTAACCCTGAGGGAGTCTCACTGATTAACACTGAACCCTGTGGGAGTCTCACTGATTAACACTGAACCCTGTGGGAGTCTCAGTTATTAACACTGAACCCTGAGGGAGTCTCACTGATGAACACTGAACACTGTGGGAGTCTCCCTGATTAACACTGAACCCTGTGGGAGTCTCAGTTATTAACACTGAACCCTGTGGGAGTCTCAATGATTAACACTGAACCCTGTGGGAGTCTCACTGATTAACACTGAACCCTATGGGAGTCTCATTGATTAACACTGAACCCTATGGGAGTCTCACTGATTAACACATGAACCCTGTTGGAGTCTCACTGATTTACACTGAACCCTGTGGGAGTCTCACTGATTAACACTGAACCCTATGGGAGTCTCACTGATTAACACATGAACCCTGAGGGAGTCTCACTGATTAACACATGAACCCTGTGGGAGTCTCACTGATTTACACTGAACCCTGTGGGAGTCTCACTGATTAACACTGAACCCTATGGGAGTCTCACTGATTAACACATTAACCCTGCGGGAGTCTCACTGATTAACACTGAACCCTGTGGGAGTCTCACTGATTAACACTGAACACTGTGGGATTCTCACTGATTAACACTGAACACTGTGGGAGTCTCACTGATTAACACTGAACCCTATGGGAGTCTCATTGATTAACACATGAACCCTGAGGGAGTCTCACTGATTAACACTGAACCCCGTGGGAGTCTCAATGATTAACACTGAACCCTGTGGGAGTCTCAGTTATTAACACTGAACCCTGGGGGAGTCTCACTGATTAACACTGAACACTGGGGGAGTCTCACTGATTAACACTGAACACTGTGGGAGTCTCATTGATTAACACTGAACCCTGTGGGAGTCTCACTGATTAACACTGAACCCTATGGGAGTCTCATTGATTAACACATGAACCCTGAGGGAGACTCACTGATTAACACTGAACCCTGTGGGAGTCTCACTGATTAACACTGAACCCTGTGGGGGTCTCACTGATTAACACTGAACCCTGTGGGAGTCTCACTGATTAACACTGAACTCTATGGGATTCTCACTGATTAACACTGAACCCTATGGGAGTCTCACTGATTAACACTGAACCCTGTGGGAGTCTCAGTTATTAACACTGAACCCTGAGGGAGTCTCACTGATTAACACTGAACACTGGGGGAGTCTCACTGATTAACACTGAACACTGTGGGAGTCTCATTGATTAACACTGAACCCTGTGGGAGTCTCACTGATTAACACTGAACCCTATGGGAGTCTCATTGATTAACACATGAACCCTGAGGGAGTCTCACTGATTAACACTGAACCCTGTGGGAGTCTCACTGATTAACACTGAACCCTGTGGGAGTCTCACTGATTAACACTGAACCCTATGGGAGTCTCATTGATTAACACTGAACCCTATGGGAGTCTCACTGATTAACACATGAACCCTGAGGGAGTCTCACTGATTAACACTGAACCCTGTGGGAGTCTCACTGATTAACACTGAACACTGTGGGAGTCTCACTGATTAACACTGAACCCTGTGGGAGTCTCACTGATTAACACTGAACCCTATTGGAGTCTCATTGATTAACACATGAACCCTGAGGGAGTCTCACTGATTAACACAGAACCTTGTGGGAGTCTCACTGATTAACGCTGAACCCTGTGGGAGTGTCACTGATTAACACTGAACCCTATGGGAGTCTCATTGATTAACACTGAACCCTATGGGAGTCTCAATGATTAACACATGAACCCTGTGGGAGTCTCACTGATTTACACTGAACCCTGTGGGAGTCTCACTGATTAACACTGAACCCTATGGGAGTCTCACTGATTAACACTGAACCCTATGGGAGTCTCACTGATTAACACATGAACCCTGAGGGAGTCTCACTGATTAACACTGAACCCTGTGGGAGTCTCACTGATTAACACTGAACCCTGTGGGAGTCTCACTGATTAACACCGAACCCTGTGGGAGTCTCACTGATTAAGACTGAACCCTATGGGAGTCTCACTGATTAACACTGAACTCTCTGGGATTCTCACTGATTAACACTGAACCCTATGGGAGTCTCACTGATTAACACTGAACCCTGTGGGAGTCTCAGTTATTAACACTGAACCCTGAGGGAGTCTCACTGATTAACACTGAACACTGGGGGAGTCTCACTGATTAACACTGAACACTGTGGGAGTCTCACTGATTAACACTGAACCCTGTGGGAGTCTCACTGATTAACACTGAACCCTATGCGAGTCTCATTGATTAACACATGAACCCTGAGGGAGTCTCACTGATTAACACTGAACCCTGTGGGAGTCTCAATGATTAACACTGAACCCTGTGGGATTCTCACTGATTAACACTGAACCCTATGGGAGTCTCATTGATTAACACTGAACCCTATGGGAGTCTCACTGATTAACACATGAACCCTGTTGGAGTCTCACTGATTTACACTGAACCCTGTGGGAGTCTCACTGATTAACACTGAACCCTATGGGAGTCTCACTGATTAACACATGAACCCTGTGGGAGTCTCACTGATTTACACTGAACCCTGTGGGAGTCTCACTGATTAACACTGAACCCTATGGGAGTCTCACTGATTAACACATTAACCCTAAGGGAGTCTCACTGATTAACACTGAACCCTGTGGGAGTCTCACTGATTAACACTGAACCCTGTGGGAGTCTCCCTGATTAACACTGAACCCTGTGGGAGTCTCAGTTATTAAAACTGAACCCTGAGGGAGTCTCACTGATTAACACTGAACACTGTGGGAGTCTCACTGATTAACACTGAACACTGTGGGAGTCTCACTGATTAACACTGAGCCCTATGGGAGTCTCATTGATTAACACATGAACCCTGAGGGAGTCTCACTGATTAACACTGAACCCTGTGGGAGTCTCAATGATTAACACTGAACCCTGTGGGAGTCTCACTGATTAACACTGAACCCTATGGAAGTCTCATTGATTAACACTGAACCCTATGGGAGTCTCACTGATTAACACATGAACCCTGTTGGAATCTCACTGATTTACAGTGAACCCTGTGGGAGTCTCACTGATTAACACTGAACCCTATGGGAGTCTCACTGATTAACACATGAACCCTGAGGGAGTCTCACTGATTAACACATGAACCCTGTGGGAGTCTCACTGATTTACACTGAACCCTGTGGGAGTCTCACTGATTAACACTGAACCCTATGGGAGTCTCACTGATTAACACATTAACCCTGAGGGAGTCTCACTGATTAACACTGAACCCTGTGGGAGTCTCACTGATTAACACTGAACCCTGTGGGAGTCTCAGTTATTAACACTGAACCCTGAGGGAGTCTCACTGATGAACACTGAACACTGTGGGAGTCTCCCTGATTAACAATGAACCCTGTGGGAGTCTCAGTTATTAACACTGAACCCTGTGGGAGTCTCAATGATTAACACTGAACCCTGTGGGAGTCTCACTGATTAACACTGAACCCTATGGGAGACTCATTGATTAACACTGAACCCTATGGGAGTCTCACTGATTAACACATGAACCCTCTTGGAGTCTCACTGATTTACACTGAACCCTGTGGGAGTCTCACTGATTAACACTGAACCCTATGGGAGTCTCACTGATTAACACATGAACCCTGAGGGAGTCTCACTGATTTACACTGAACCCTGTGGGAGTCTCACTGATTAACACTGAACTCTATGGGATTCTCACTGATTAACACTGAACCCTATGGGAGTCTCACTGATTAACACTGAACCCTGTGGGAGTCTCAGTTATTAACACTGAACCCTGAGGGAGTCTCACTGATTAACACTGAACACTGGGGGAGTCTCACTGATTAACACTGAACACTGTGGGAGTCTCATTGATTAACACTGAACCCTGTGGGAGTCTCACTGATTAACACTGAACCCTATGTGAGTCTCATTGATTAACACATGAACCCTGAGGGAGTCTCACTGATTAACACTGAACCCTGTGGGAGTCTCACTGATTAACACTGAACCCTGTGGGAGTCTCACTGATTAACACTGAACCCTATGGGAGTCTCATTGATTAACACTGAACCCTATGGGAGTCTCACTGATTAACACATGAACCCTGAGGGAGTCTCACTGATTAACACTGAACCCTGTGGGAGTCTCACTGATTAACACTGAACCCTATGGGAGTCTCATTGATTAACACTGAACCCTGTGGAAGTCTCACTGATTAACACTGAACACTGTGGGAGTCTCACTGATTAACACTGAACCCTGTGGGAGTCTCACTGATTAACACTGAACCCTATTGGAGTCTCATTGATTAACACATGAAATCTGAGGGAGTCTCACTGATTAACACATAACCTTGTGGGAGTCTCACTGATTAACGCTGAACCCTGTGGGAGTGTCACTGATTAACACTGAACCCTATGGGAGTCTCATTGATTAACACTGAACCCTATGGGAGTCTCAATGATTAACACATGAACCCTGTGGGAGTCTCACTGATTTACACTGAACCCTGTGGGAGTCTCACTGATTAACACTGAACCCTATGGGAGTCTCACTGATTAACACTGAACCCTATGGGAGTCTCACTGATAAACACATGAACCCTGAGGGAGTCTCACTGATTAACACTGAACCCTGTGGGAGTCTCACTGATTAACACTGAACCCTGTGGGAGTCTCACTGATTAACACTGAACCCTATGGGAGTCTCACTGATTAACACCGAACCCTGTGGGAGTCTCACTGATTAAGACTGAACCCTATGGGAGTCTCACTGATTAACACTGAACTCTCTGGGATTCTCACTGATTAACACTGAACCCTATGGGAGTCTCACTGATTAACACTGAACCCTGTGGGAGTCTCTGTTATTAACACTGAACCCTGAGGGAGTCTCACTGATTAACACTGAACACTGGGGGAGTCTCACTGATTAACACTGAACACTGTGGGAGTCTCACTGATTAACACTGAACCCTGTGGGAGTCTCACTGATTAACACTGAACCCTATGCGAGTCTCATTGATTAACACATGAACACTGAGGGAGTCTCACTGATTAACACTGAACCCTGTGGGAGTCTCAATGATTAACACTGAACACTGTGGGAGTCTCACTGATTAACACTGAACCCTATGGGAGTCTCATTGATTAACACTGAACCCTATGGGAGTCTCACTGATTAACACATGAACCCTGTTGGAGTCTCACTGATTTACACTGAACCCTGTGGGAGTCTCACTGATTAACACTGAACCCTATGGGAGTCTCACTGATTAACACATGAACCCTGTGGGAGTCTCACTGATTTACACTGAACCCTGTGGGAGTCTCACTGATTAACACTGAACCCTATGGGAGTCTCACTGATTAACACATTAACCCTGAGGGAGTCTCACTGATTAACACTGAACCCTGTGGGAGTCTCACTGATTAACACTGAACCCTGTGGGAGTCTCCCTGATTAACACTGAACCCTGTGGGAGTCTCAGTTATTAAAACTGAACCATGAGGGAGTCTCACTGATTAACACTGAACACTGTGGGAGTCTCACTGATTAACACTGAACACTGTGGGAGTCTCACTGATTAACACTGAGCCCTATGGGAGTCTCATTGATTAACACATGAACCCTGAGGGAGTCTCACTGATTAACACTGAACCCTGTGGGAGTCTCAATGATTAACACTGAACCCTGTGGGAGTCTCACTGATTAACACTGAACCCTATGGAAGTCTCATTGATTAACACTGAACCCTATGGGAGTCTCACTGATTAACACTGAACCCTATGGGAGTCTCACTGATTAACACATGAACCCTGAGGGAGTCTCACTGATTAACACATGAACCCTGTGGGAGTCTCACTGATTTACACTGAACCCTGTGGGAGTCTCACTGATTAACACTGAACCCTATGGGAGTCTCACTGATTTACACTGAACCCTGTGGGAGTCTCACTGATTAACACTGAACCCTATGGGAGTCTCACTGATTAACACATTAACCCTGAGGGAGTCTCACTGATTAACACTGAACCCTATGGGAGTCTCACTAATTTACTCTGAACCCTGTGGGAGTCTCACGGATTAACACTGAACCCTATGGGAGTCTCACTGATTAACACATGAACCCTGAGGGAGTCTCACTGATTAACACATGAACCCTGTTGGAGTCTCACTGATTTACACTGAACCCTGTGGGAGTCTCACTGATTAACACTGAACCCTATGGGAGTCTCACTGATTAACACATTAACCCTGAGGGAGTCTCACTGATTAACACTGAACCCTGTGGGAGTCTCACTGATTAACACTGAACCCTGTGGGAGTCTCAGTTATTAACACTGAACCCTGAGGGAGTCTCACTGATGAACACTGAACACTGTGGGAGTCTCCCTGATTAACACTGAACCCTGTGGGAGTCTCAGTTATTAACACTGAACCCTGTGGGAGTCTCAATGATTAACACTGAACCCTGTGGGAGTCTCACTGATTAACACTGAACCCTATGGGAGTCTCATTGATTAACACTGAACCCTATGGGAGTCTCACTGATTAACACATGAACCCTGTTGGAGTCTCACTGATTTACACTGAACCCTGTGGGAGTCTCACTGATTAACACTGAACCCTATGGGAGTCTCACTGATTAACACATGAACCCTGAGGGAGTCTCACTGATTAACACATGAACCCTGTGGGAGTCTCACTGATTTACACTGAACCCTGTGGGAGTCTCACTGATTAACACTGAACCCTATGGGAGTCTCACTGATTAACACATTAACCCTGCGGGAGTCTCACTGATTAACACTGAACCCTGTGGGAGTCTCACTGATTAACACTGAACACTGTGGGATTCTCACTGATTAACACTGAACACTGTGGGAGTCTCACTGATTAACACTGAACCCTATGGGAGTCTCATTGATTAACACATGAACCCTGAGGGAGTCTCACTGATTAACACTGAACCCCGTGGGAGTCTCAATGATTAACACTGAACCCTGTGTGAGTCTCACTGATTAACACTGAACCCTATGGGAGTCTCATTGATTAACACTGAACCCTATGGGAGTCTCACTGATTAACACATGAACCCTGTTGGAGTCTCACTGATTTACACTGAACCCTGTGGGAGTCTCACTGATTAACACTGAACCCTATGGGAGTCTCATTGATTAACACTGAACCCTATGGGAGTCTCACTGATTAACACATGAACCCTGTGGGAGTCTCACTGATTAACACTGAACCCTGTGGGAGTCTCAGTTATTAACACTGAACCTTGAGGGAGTCTCACTGATTAACACTGAACACTGTGGGAGTCTCACTGATTAACACTGAACACTGTGGGAGTCTCACTGATTAACACTGAACCCTGTGGGAGTCTCACTGATTAACACTGAACCCTATGGGAGTCTCATTGATTAACACATGAACCCTGAGGGAGTCTCACTGATTAACACAGAACCCTGTGGGAGTCTCACTGATTATCACTGAACTCTGTGGGAGTCTCACTGATTAACACTGAACCCTATGGGAGTCTCATTGATTAACACATGAACCCTGAGGGAGTCTCACTGATTAACACAGAACCCTGTGGGAGTCTCACTGATTAACACTGAACCCTGTGGGAGTGTCACTGATTAACACTGAACCCTGTGGGAGTCTCACTGATTAAGACTGAACCCTATGGGAGTCTCACTGATTAACACTGAACTCTATGGGATTCTTACTGATTAACACTGAACCCTATGGGAGTCTCACTGATTAACACTGAACTCTATGGGATTCTCACTGATTAACACTGAACCCTATGGGAGTCTCACTGATTAACACTGAACCCTGTGGGAGTCTCAGTTATTAACACTGAACCCTGGGGGAGTCTCACTGATTAACACTGAACACTGGGGGAGTCTCACTGATTAACACTGAACACTGTGGGAGTCTCATTGATTAACACTGAACCCTGTGGGAGTCTCACTGATTAACACTGAACCCTATGGGAGTCTCATTGATTAACACATGAACCCTGAGGGAGACTCACTGATTAACACTGAACCCTGTGGGAGTCTCACTGATTAACACTGAACCCTGTGGGGGTCTCACTGATTAACACTGAACCCTGTGGGAGTCTCACTGATTAACACTGAACTCTATGGGATTCTCACTGATTAACACTGAACCCTATGGGAGTCTCACTGATTAACACTGAACCCTGTGGGAGTCTCAGTTATTAACACTGAACCCTGAGGGAGTCTCACTGATTAACACTGAACACTGGGGGAGTCTCACTGATTAACACTGAACACTGTGGGAGTCTCATTGATTAACACTGAACCCTGTGGGAGTCTCACTGATTAACACTGAACCCTATGGGAGTCTCATTGATTAACACATGAACCCTGAGGGAGTCTCACTGATTAACACTGAACCCTGTGGGAGTCTCACTGATTAACACTGAACCCTGTGGGAGTCTCACTGATTAACACTGAACCCTATGGGAGTCTCATTGATTAACACTGAACCCTATGGGAGTCTCACTGATTAACACATGAACCCTGAGGGAGTCTCACTGATTAACACTGAACCCTGTGGGAGTCTCACTGATTAACACTGAACACTGTGGGAGTCTCACTGATTAACACTGAACCCTGTGGGAGTCTCACTGATTAACACTGAACCCTATTGGAGTCTCATTGATTAACACATGAACCCTGAGGGAGTCTCACTGATTAACACAGAACCTTGTGGGAGTCTCACTGATTAACGCTGAACCCTGTGGGAGTGTCACTGATTAACACTGAACCCTATGGGAGTCTCATTGATTAACACTGAACCCTATGGGAGTCTCAATGATTAACACATGAACCCTGTGGGAGTCTCACTGATTTACACTGAACCCTGTGGGAGTCTCACTGATTAACACTGAACCCTATGGGAGTCTCACTGATTAACACTGAACCCTATGGGAGTCTCACTGATTAACACATGAACCCTGAGGGAGTCTCACTGATTAACACTGAACCCTGTGGGAGTCTCACTGATTAACACTGAACCCTGTGGGAGTCTCACTGATTAACACTGAACCCTATGGGAGTCTCACTGATTAACACCGAACCCTGTGGGAGTCTCACTGATTAAGACTGAACCCTATGGGAGTCTCACTGATTAACACTGAACTCTCTGGGATTCTCACTGATTAACACTGAACCCTATGGGAGTCTCACTGATTAACACTGAACCCTGTGGGAGTCTCAGTTATTAACACTGAACCCTGAGGGAGTCTCACTGATTAACACTGAACACTGGGGGAGTCTCACTGATTAACACTGAACACTGTGGGAGTCTCACTGATTAACACTGAACCCTGTGGGAGTCTCACTGATTAACACTGAACCCTATGCGAGTCTCATTGATTAACACATGAACCCTGAGGGAGTCTCACTGATTAACACTGAACCCTGTGGGAGTCTCAATGATTAACACTGAACCCTGTGGGAGTCTCACTGATTAACACTGAACCCTATGGGAGTCTCATTGATTAACACTGAACCCTATGGGAGTCTCACTGATTAACACATGAACCCTGTTGGAGTCTCACTGATTTACACTGAACCCTGTGGGAGTCTCACTGATTAACACTGAACCCTATGGGAGTCTCACTGATTAACACATGAACCCTGTGGGAGTCTCACTGATTTACACTGAACCCTGTGGGAGTCTCACTGATTAACACTGAACCCTATGGGAGTCTCACTGATTAACACATTAACCCTAAGGGAGTCTCACTGATTAACACTGAACCCTGTGGGAGTCTCACTGATTAACACTGAACCCTGTGGGAGTCTCCCTGATTAACACTGAACCCTGTGGGAGTCTCAGTTATTAAAACTGAACCCTGAGGGAGTCTCACTGATTAACACTGAACACTGTGGGAGTCTCACTGATTAACACTGAACACTGTGGGAGTCTCACTGATTAACACTGAGCCCTATGGGAGTCTCATTGATTAACACATGAACCCTGAGGGAGTCTCACTGATTAACACTGAACCCTGTGGGAGTCTCAATGATTAACACTGAACCCTGTGGGAGTCTCACTGATTAACACTGAACCCTATGGAAGTCTCATTGATTAACACTGAACCCTATGGGAGTCTCACTGATTAACACATGAACCCTGTTGGAATCTCACTGATTTACAGTGAACCCTGTGGGAGTCTCACTGATTAACACTGAACCCTATGGGAGTCTCACTGATTAACACATGAATCCTGAGGGAGTCTCACTGATTAACACATGAACCCTGTGGGAGTCTCACTGATTTACACTGAACCCTGTGGGAGTCTCACTGATTAACACTGAACCCTATGGGAGTCTCACTGATTAACACATTAACCCTGAGGGAGTCTCACTGATTAACACTGAACCCTGTGGGAGTCTCACTGATTAACACTGAACCCTGTGGGAGTCTCAGTTATTAACACTGAACCCTGAGGGAGTCTCACTGATGAACACTGAACACTGTGGGAGTCTCCCTGATTAACAATGAACCCTGTGGGAGTCTCAGTTATTAACACTGAACCCTGTGGGAGTCTCAATGATTAACACTGAACCCTGTGGGAGTCTCACTGATTAACACTGAACCCTATGGGAGACTCATTGATTAACACTGAACCCTATGGGAGTCTCACTGATTAACACATGAACCCTCTTGGAGTCTCACTGATTTACACTGAACCCTGTGGGAGTCTCACTGATTAACACTGAACCCTATGGGAGTCTCACTGATTAACACATGAACCCTGAGGGAGTCTCACTGATTTACACTGAACCCTGTGGGAGTCTCACTGATTAACACTGAACTCTATGGGATTCTCACTGATTAACACTGAACCCTATGGGAGTCTCACTGATTAACACTGAACCCTGTGGGAGTCTCAGTTATTAACACTGAACCCTGAGGGAGTCTCACTGATTAACACTGAACACTGGGGGAGTCTCACTGATTAACACTGAACACTGTGGGAGTCTCATTGATTAACACTGAACCCTGTGGGAGTCTCACTGATTAACACTGAACCCTATGTGAGTCTCATTGATTAACACATGAACCCTGAGGGAGTCTCACTGATTAACACTGAACCCTGTGGGAGTCTCACTGATTAACACTGAACCCTGTGGGAGTCTCACTGATTAACACTGAACCCTATGGGAGTCTCATTGATTAACACTGAACCCTATGGGAGTCTCACTGATTAACACATGAACCCTGAGGGAGTCTCACTGATTAACACTGAACCCTGTGGGAGTCTCACTGATTAACACTGAACCCTATGGGAGTCTCATTGATTAACACTGAACCCTGTGGAAGTCTCACTGATTAACACTGAACACTGTGGGAGTCTCACTGATTAACACTGAACCCTGTGGGAGTCTCACTGATTAACACTGAACCCTATTGGAGTCTCATTGATTAACACATGAAATCTGAGGGAGTCTCACTGATTAACACATAACCTTGTGGGAGTCTCACTGATTAACGCTGAACCCTGTGGGAGTGTCACTGATTAACACTGAACCCTATGGGAGTCTCATTGATTAACACTGAACCCTATGGGAGTCTCAATGATTAACACATGAACCCTGTGGGAGTCTCACTGATTTACACTGAACCCTGTGGGAGTCTCACTGATTAACACTGAACCCTATGGGAGTCTCACTGATTAACACTGAACCCTATGGGAGTCTCACTGATTAACACATGAACCCTGAGGGAGTCTCACTGATTAACACTGAACCCTGTGGGAGTCTCACTGATTAACACTGAACCCTGTGGGAGTCTCACTGATTAACACTGAACCCTATGGGAGTCTCACTGATTAACACCGAACCCTGTGGGAGTCTCACTGATTAAGACTGAACCCTATGGGAGTCTCACTGATTAACACTGAACTCTCTGGGATTCTCACTGATTAACACTGAACCCTATGGGAGTCTCACTGATTAACACTGAACCCTGTGGGAGTCTCAGTTATTAACACTGAACCCTGAGGGAGTCTCACTGATTAACACTGAACACTGGGGGAGTCTCACTGATTAACACTGAACACTGTGGGAGTCTCACTGATTAACACTGAACCCTGTGGGAGTCTCACTGATTAACACTGAACCCTATGCGAGTCTCATTGATTAACACATGAACACTGAGGGAGTCTCACTGATTAACACTGAACCCTGTGGGAGTCTCAATGATTAACACTGAACACTGTGGGAGTCTCACTGATTAACACTGAACCCTATGGGAGTCTCATTGATTAACACTGAACCCTATGGGAGTCTCACTGATTAACACATGAACCCTGTTGGAGTCTCACTGATTTACACTGAACCCTGTGGGAGTCTCACTGATTAACACTGAACCCTATGGGAGTCTCACTGATTAACACATGAACCCTGTGGGAGTCTCACTGATTTACACTGAACCCTGTGGGAGTCTCACTGATTAACACTGAACCCTATGGGAGTCTCACTGATTAACACATTAACCCTGAGGGAGTCTCACTGATTAACACTGAACCCTGTGGGAGTCTCACTGATTAACACTGAACCCTGTGGGAGTCTCCCTGATTAACACTGAACCCTGTGGGAGTCTCAGTTATTAAAACTGAACCATGAGGGAGTCTCACTGATTAACACTGAACACTGTGGGAGTCTCACTGATTAACACTGAACACTGTGGGAGTCTCACTGATTAACACTGAGCCCTATGGGAGTCTCATTGATTAACACATGAACCCTGAGGGAGTCTCACTGATTAACACTGAACCCTGTGGGAGTCTCAATGATTAACACTGAACCCTGTGGGAGTCTCACTGATTAACACTGAACCCTATGGAAGTCTCATTGATTAACACTGAACCCTATGGGAGTCTCACTGATTAACACATGAACCCTGTTGGAATCTCACTGATTTACAGTGAACCCTGTGGGAGTCTCACTGATTAACACTGAACCCTATGGGAGTCTCACTGATTAACACATGAACCCTGAGGGAGTCTCACTGATTAACACATGAACCCTGTGGGAGTCTCACTGATTTACACTGAACCCTGTGGGAGTCTCACTGATTAACACTGAACCCTATGGGAGTCTCACTGATTAACACATTAACCCTGAGGGAGTCTCACTGATTAACACTGAACCCTGTGGGAGTCTCACTGATTAACACTGAACCCTGTGGGAGTCTCAGTTATTAACACTGAACCCTGAGGGAGTCTCACTGATGAACACTGAACACTGTGGGAGTCTCCCTGATTAACACTGAACCCTGTGGGAGTCTCAGTTATTAACACTGAACCCTGTGGGAGTCTCAATGATTAACACTGAACCCTGTGGGAGTCTCACTGATTAACACTGAACCCTATGGGAGTCTCATTGATTAACACTGAACCCTATGGGAGTCTCACTGATTAACACATGAACCCTGTTGGAGTCTCACTGATTAACACATGAACCCTGAGGGAGTCTCACTGATTAACACATGAACCCTGTGGGAGTCTCACTGATTTACACTGAACCCTGTGGGAGTCTCACTGATTAACACATTAACCCTGAGGGAGTCTCACTGATTAACACTGAACCCTGTGGGAGTCTCACTGATTAACACTGAACCCTGTGGGAGTCTCCCTGATTAACACTGAACCCTGTGGGAGTCTCAGTTATTAACACTGAACCCTGAGGGAGTCTCACTGATTAACACTGAACACTGTGGGAGTCTCACTGATTAACACTGAACCCTGTGGGAGTCTCACTGATTAACACTGAACCCTGTGGGAGTCTCAGTTATTAACACTGAACCCTGAGGGAGTCTCACTGATTAACACTGAACACTGTGGGATTCTCACTGATTAACACTGAACACTGTGGGAGTCTCACTGATTAACACTGAACCCTATGGGAGTCTCATTGATTAACACATGAACCCTGAGGGAGTCTCACTGATTAACACTGAACACTGTGGGAGTCTCACTGATTAACACTGAACCCTGTGGGAGTCTCACTGATTAACACTGAACCCTATTGGAGTCTCATTGATTAACACATGAAATCTGAGGGAGTCTCACTGATTAACACATAACCTTGTGGGAGTCTCACTGATTAACGCTGAACCCTGTGGGAGTGTCACTGATTAACACTGAACCCTATGGGAGTCTCATTGATTAACACTGAACCCTATGGGAGTCTCAATGATTAACACATGAACCCTGTGGGAGTCTCACTGATTTACACTGAACCCTGTGGGAGTCTCACTGATTAACACTGAACCCTATGGGAGTCTCACTGATTAACACTGAACCCTATGGGAGTCTCACTGATTAACACATGAACCCTGAGGGAGTCTCACTGATTAACACTGAACCCTGTGGGAGTCTCACTGATTAACACTGAACCCTGTGGGAGTCTCACTGATTAACACTGAACCCTATGGGAGTCTCACTGATTAACACCGAACCCTGTGGGAGTCTCACTGATTAAGACTGAACCCTATGGGAGTCTCACTGATTAACACTGAACTCTCTGGGATTCTCACTGATTAACACTGAACCCTATGGGAGTCTCACTGATTAACACTGAACCCTGTGGGAGTCTCAGTTATTAACACTGAACCCTGAGGGAGTCTCACTGATTAACACTGAACACTGGGGGAGTCTCACTGATTAACACTGAACACTGTGGGAGTCTCACTGATTAACACTGAACCCTGTGGGAGTCTCACTGATTAACACTGAACCCTATGCGAGTCTCATTGATTAACACATGAACACTGAGGGAGTCTCACTGATTAACACTGAACCCTGTGGGAGTCTCAATGATTAACACTGAACACTGTGGGAGTCTCACTGATTAACACTGAACCCTATGGGAGTCTCATTGATTAACACTGAACCCTATGGGAGTCTCACTGATTAACACATGAACCCTGTTGGAGTCTCACTGATTTACACTGAACCCTGTGGGAGTCTCACTGATTAACACTGAACCCTATGGGAGTCTCACTGATTAACACATGAACCCTGTGGGAGTCTCACTGATTTACACTGAACCCTGTGGGAGTCTCACTGATTAACACTGAACCCTATGGGAGTCTCACTGATTAACACATTAACCCTGAGGGAGTCTCACTGATTAACACTGAACCCTGTGGGAGTCTCACTGATTAACACTGAACCCTGTGGGAGTCTCCCTGATTAACACTGAACCCTGTGGGAGTCTCAGTTATTAAAACTGAACCATGAGGGAGTCTCACTGATTAACACTGAACACTGTGGGAGTCTCACTGATTAACACTGAACACTGTGGGAGTCTCACTGATTAACACTGAGCCCTATGGGAGTCTCATTGATTAACACATGAACCCTGAGGGAGTCTCACTGATTAACACTGAACCCTGTGGGAGTCTCAATGATTAACACTGAACCCTGTGGGAGTCTCACTGATTAACACTGAACCCTATGGAAGTCTCATTGATTAACACTGAACCCTATGGGAGTCTCACTGATTAACACATGAACCCTGTTGGAATCTCACTGATTTACAGTGAACCCTGTGGGAGTCTCACTGATTAACACTGAACCCTATGGGAGTCTCACTGATTAACACATGAACCCTGAGGGAGTCTCACTGATTAACACATGAACCCTGTGGGAGTCTCACTGATTTACACTGAACCCTGTGGGAGTCTCACTGATTAACACTGAACCCTATGGGAGTCTCACTGATTAACACATTAACCCTGAGGGAGTCTCACTGATTAACACTGAACCCTGTGGGAGTCTCACTGATTAACACTGAACCCTGTGGGAGTCTCAGTTATTAACACTGAACCCTGAGGGAGTCTCACTGATGAACACTGAACACTGTGGGAGTCTCCCTGATTAACACTGAACCCTGTGGGAGTCTCAGTTATTAACACTGAACCCTGTGGGAGTCTCAATGATTAACACTGAACCCTGTGGGAGTCTCACTGATTAACACTGAACCCTATGGGAGTCTCATTGATTAACACTGAACCCTATGGGAGTCTCACTGATTAACACATGAACCCTGTTGGAGTCTCACTGATTAACACATGAACCCTGAGGGAGTCTCACTGATTAACACATGAACCCTGTGGGAGTCTCACTGATTTACACTGAACCCTGTGGGAGTCTCACTGATTAACACATTAACCCTGAGGGAGTCTCACTGATTAACACTGAACCCTGTGGGAGTCTCACTGATTAACACTGAACCCTGTGGGAGTCTCCCTGATTAACACTGAACCCTGTGGGAGTCTCAGTTATTAACACTGAACCCTGAGGGAGTCTCACTGATTAACACTGAACACTGTGGGAGTCTCACTGATTAACACTGAACCCTGTGGGAGTCTCACTGATTAACACTGAACCCTGTGGGAGTCTCAGTTATTAACACTGAACCCTGAGGGAGTCTCACTGATTAACACTGAACACTGTGGGATTCTCACTGATTAACACTGAACACTGTGGGAGTCTCACTGATTAACACTGAACCCTATGGGAGTCTCATTGATTAACACATGAACCCTGAGGGAGTCTCACTGATTAACACTGAACCCTGTGGGAGTCTCAATGATTAACACTGAACCCTGTGTGAGTCTCACTGATTAACACTGAACCCTATGGGAGTCTCATTGATTAACACTGAACCCTATGGGAGTCTCACTGATTAACACATGAACCATGTTGGAGTCTCACTGATTTACACTGAACCCTGTGGGAGTCTCACTGATTAACACTGAACCCTATGGGAGTCTCATTGATTAACACTGAACCCTATGGGAGTCTCACTGATTAACACATGAACCCTGTGGGAGTCTCACTGATTAACATTGAACCCTGTGGAGTCTCAGTTATTAACACTGAACCTTGAGGGAGTCTCACTGATTAACACTGAACACTGTGGGAGTCTCACTGATTAACACTGAACACTGTGGGAGTCTCACTGATTAACACTGAACCCTGTGGGAGTCTCACTGATTAACACTGAACCCTATGGGAGTCTCATTGATTAACACATGAACCCTGAGGGAGTCTCACTGATTAACACAGAACCCTGTGGGAGTCTCACTGATTATCACTGAACTCTTTGGGAGTCTCACTGATTAACACTGAACCCTATGGGAGTCTCATTGATTAACACTGAACCCTATGTGAGTCTCACTGATTAACATATGAACCCTGTGGGAGTCTCACTGATTTACACTGAACCCTGTGGGAGTCTCACTGATTAACACTGAACACTGTGGGAGTCTCACTGATTAACACTGAACCCTGTGGGAGTCTCACTGATTAACACTGAACCCTATTGGAGTCTCATTGATTAACACATGAACCCTGAGGGAGTCTAACTGATTAACACAGAACCTTGTGGGAGTCTCACTGATTAACGCTGAACCCTGTGGGAGTGTCACTGATTAACACTGAACCCTGTGGGAGTCTCACTGATTAAGACTGAACCCTATGGGAGTCTCACTGATTAACACTGAACTCTCTGGGATTCTCACTGATTAACACTGAACCCTATGGGAGTCTCACTGATTAACACTGAACCCTGTGGGAGTCTCAGTTATTAACACTGAACCCTGAGGGAGTCTCACTGATTAACACTGAACACTGGGGGAGTCTCACTGATTAACACTGAACACTGTGGGAGTCTCACTGATTAACACTGAACCCTGTGGGAGTCTCACTGATTAACACTGAACCCTATGCGAGTCTCATTGATTAACACATGAACACTGAGGGAGTCTCACTGATTAACACTGAACCCTGTGGGAGTCTCAATGATTAACACTGAACACTGTGGGAGTCTCACTGATTAACACTGAACCCTATGGGAGTCTCATTGATTAACACTGAACCCTATGGGAGTCTCACTGATTAACACATGAACCCTGTTGGAGTCTCACTGATTTACACTGAACCCTGTGGGAGTCTCACTGATTAACACTGAACCCTATGGGAGTCTCACTGATTAACACATGAACCTTGTGGGAGTCTCACTGATTTACACTGAACCCTGTGGGAGTCTCACTGATTAACACTGAACCCTATGGGAGTCTCACTGATTAACACATTAACCCTGAGGGAGTCTCACTGATTAACACTGAACCCTGTGGGAGTCTCACTGATTAACACTGAACCCTGTGGGAGTCTCCCTGATTAACACTGAACCCTGTGGGAGTCTCAGTTATTAAAACTGAACCCTGAGGGAGTCTCACTGATTAACACTGAACACTGTGGGAGTCTCACTGATTAACACTGAACACTGTGGGAGTCTCACTGATTAACACTGAGCCCTATGGGAGTCTCATTGATTAACACATGAACCCTGAGGGAGTCTCACTGATTAACACTGAACCCTGTGGGAGTCTCAATGATTAACACTGAACCCTGTGGGAGTCTCACTGATTAACACTGAACCCTATGGAAGTCTCATTGATTAACACTGAACCCTATGGGAGTCTCACTGATTAACACATGAACCCTGTTGGAATCTCACTGATTTACAGTGAACCCTGTGGGAGTCTCACTGATTAACACTGAACCCCATGGGAGTCTCACTGATTAACACATGAACCCTGAGGGAGTCTCACTGATTAACACATGAACCCTGTGGGAGTCTCACTGATTTACACTGAACCCTGTGGGAGTCTCACTGATTAACACTGAACCCTATGGGAGTCTCACTGATTAACACATTAACCCTGAGGGAGTCTCACTGATTAACACTGAACCCTGTGGGAGTCTCACTGATTAACACTGAACCCTGTGGGAGTCTCAGTTATTAACACTGAACCCTGAGGGAGTCTCACTGATGAACACTGAACACTGTGGGAGTCTCCCTGATTAACACTGAACCCTGTGGGAGTCTCAGTTATTAACACTGAACCCTGTGGGAGTCTCAATGATTAACACTGAACCCTGTGGGAGTCTCACTGATTAACACTGAACCCTATGGGAGTCTCATTGATTAACACTGAACCCTATGGGAGTCTCACTGATTAACACATGAACCCTGTTGGAGTCTCACTGATTAACACATGAACCCTGAGGGAGTCTCACTGATTAACACATGAACCCTGTGGGAGTCTCACTGATTTACACTGAACCCTGTGGGAGTCTCACTGATTAACACTGAACCATATGGGAGTCTCACTGATTAACACATTAACCCTGAGGGAGTCTCACTGATTAACACTGAACCCTGTGGGAGTCTCACTGATTAACACTGAACCCTGTGGGAGTCTCCCTGATTAACACTGAACCCTGTGGGAGTCTCAGTTATTAACACTGAACCCTGAGGGAGTCTCACTGATTAACACTGAACACTGTGGGATTCTCACTGATTAACACTGAACACTGTGGGAGTCTCACTGATTAACACTGAACCCTATGGGAGTCTCATTGATTAACACATGAACCCTGAGGGAGTCTCACTGATTAACACTGAACCCTGTAGGAGTCTCAATGATTAACACTGAACCCTGTGTGAGTCTCACTGATTAACACTGAACCCTATGGGAGTCTCATTGATTAACACTGAACCCTATGGGAGTCTCACTGATTAACACATGAACCCTGTTGGAGTCTCACTGATTTACACTGAACCCTGTGGGAGTCTCACTGATTAACACTGAACCCTATGGGAGTCTCATTGATTAACACTGAACCCTATGGGAGTCTCACTGATTAACACATGAACCCTGTGGGAGTCTCACTGATTAACATTGAACCCTGTGGAGTCTCAGTTATTAACACTGAACCTTGAGGGAGTCTCACTGATTAACACTGAACACTGTGGGAGTCTCACTGATTAACACTGAACACTGTGGGAGTCTCACTGATTAACACTGAACCCTGTGGGAGTCTCACTGATTAACACTGAACCCTATGGGAGTCTCATTGATTAACACATGAACCCTGAGGGAGTCTCACTGATTAACACAGAACCCTGTGGGAGTCTCACTGATTATCACTGAACTCTTTGGGAGTCTCACTGATTAACACTGAACCCTATGGGAGTCTCATTGATTAACACTGACCCTATGTGAGTCTCACTGATTAACATATGAACCCTGTGGGAGTCTCACTGATTTACACTGAACCCTGTGGGAGTCTCACTGATTAACACTGAACACTGAGGGAGTCTCATTGATTAACACTGAACCCTGTGGGAGTCTCACTGATTAACACTGAACCCTATTGGAGTCTCATTGATTAACACATGAACCCTGAGGGAGTCTCACTGATTAACACAGAACCTTGTGGGAGTCTCACTGATTAACGCTGAACCCTGTGGGAGTGTCACTGATTAACACTGAACCCTATGGGAGTCTCATTGATTAACACTGAGCCCTATGGGAGTCTCAATGATTAACACATGAACCCTGTGGGAGTCTCACTGATTTACACTGAACCCTGTGGGAGTCTCACTGATTAACACTGAACCCTATGGGAGTCCCACTGATTAACACTGAACCCTATGGGAGTCTCACTGATTAACACATGAACCCTGAGGGAGTCTCACTGATTAACACTGAACCCTGTGGGAGTCTCACTGATTAACACTGAACCCTGTGGGAGTCTCACTGATTAACACTGAACCCTATGGGAGTCTCACTGATTAACACCGAACCCTGTGGGAGTCTCACTGATTAAGACTGAACCCTATGGGAGTCTCACTGATTAACACTGAACTCTCTGGGATTTTCACTGATTAACACTGAACCCTATGGGAGTCCCAGTGATTAACACTGAACCCTGTGGGAGTCTCAGTTATTAACACAGAACCCTGTGGGAGTCTCACTGATTAACACTGAACACTGGGGGAGTCTCACTGATTAACACTGAACACTGTGGGAGTCTCACTGATTAACACTGAACCCTGTGGGAGTCTCACTGATTAACACTGAACCCTATGGGAGTCTCATTGATTAACACATGAACCCTGAGGGAGTCTCACTGATTAACACTGAACCCTGTGGGAGTCTCAATGATTAACACTGAACCCTATGGGAGTCTCACTGATTAACACATGAACCCTGTTGGAGTCTCACTGATTTACACTGAACCCTGTGGGAGTCTCACTGATTAACACTGAACCCTATGGGAGCTTCACTGATTAACACATGAACCCTGTGGGAGTCTCACTGATTTACACTGAACCCTGTGGGAGTCTCACTGATTAACACTGAACCCTATGGGAGTCTCACTGATTAACACATTAACCCTGAGGGAGTCTCACTGATTAACACTGAACCCTGTGGGAGTCTCACTGATTAACACTGAACCCTGTGGGAGTCTCCCTGATTAACACTGAACCCTGTGGGAGTCTCAGTTATTAACACTGAACCCTGAGGGAGTCTCACTGATTAACACTGAACACTGTGGGAGTCTCACTGATTAACACTGAACACTGTGGGAGTCTCACTGATTAACACTGAGCCCTATGGGGGTCTCATTGATTAACACATGAACCCTGAGGGAGTCTCACTGATTAACACTGAACCCTGTGGTAGTCTCAATGATTAACACTGAACCCTGTGGGAGTCTCACTGATTAACACTGAACCCTATGGAAGTCTCATTGATTAACACTGAACCCTATGGGAGTCTCACTGATTAACACATGAACCCTGTTGGAATCTCACTGATTTACACTGAACCCTGTGGGAGTCTCACTGATTAACACTGAACCCTATGGGAGTCTCACTGATTAACACATGAACCCTGAGGGAGTCTCACTGATTAACACATAAACCCTGTGGGAGTCTCACTGATTTACACTGAACCCTGTGGGAGTCTCACTGATTAACACTGAACCCTATGGGAGTCTCACTGATTAACACATTAACCCTGAGGGAGTCTCACTGATTAACACTGAACCCTGTGGGAGTCTCACTGATTAACACTGAACCCTGTGGGAGTCTCAGTTATTAACACTGAACCCTGAGGGAGTCTCACTGATGAACACTGAACACTGTGGGAGTCTCCCTGATTAACACTGAACCCTGTGGGAGTCTCAGTTATTAACACTGAACCCTGTGGGAGTCTCAATGATTAACACTGAACCCTGTGGGAGTCTCACTGATTAACACTGAACCCTATGGGAGTCTCATTGATTACCACTGAACCCTATGGGAGTCTCACTGATTAACACATGAACCCTGTTGGAGTCTCACTGATTTACACTGAACCCTGTGGGAGTCTCACTGATTAACACTGAACCCTATGGGAGTCTCACTGATTAAAACATGAACCCTGAGGGAGTCTCACTGATTAACACATGAACCCTGTGGGAGTCTCACTGATTTACAGTGAACCCTGTTGGAGTCTCACTGATTAACACTGAACCCTATGGGAGTCTCACTGATTAACACATTAACCCTGAGGGAGTCTCACTGATTAACACTGAACCCTGTGGGAGTCTCACTGATTAACACTGAACCCTGTGGGAGTCTCCCTGATTAACACTAAACCCTGTGGGAGTCTCAGTTATTAACACTGAACCCTGAGGGAGTCTCACTGATTAACACTGAACACTGTGGGATTCTCACTGATTAACACTGAACACTGTGGGAGTCTCACTGATTAACACTGAACCCTATGGGAGTCTCATTGATTAACACATGAACCCTGAGGGAGTCTCACTGATTAACACTGAACCCTGTGGGAGTCTCAATGATTAACACTGAACCCTGTGTGAGTCTCACTGATTAACACTGAACCCTATGGGAGTCTCATTGATTAACACTGAACCCTATGGGAGTCTCACTGATTAACACATGAACCCTGTTGGAGTCTCACTGATTTACACTGAACCCTGTGGGAGTCTCACTGATTAACACTGAACCCTATGGGAGACTCATTGATTAACACTGAACCCTATGGGAGTCTCACTGATTAACACATGAACCCTGTGGGAGTCTCACTGATTAACACTGAACCCTGTGGGAGTCTCAGTTATTAACACTGAACCTTGAGGGAGTCTCACTGATTAACACTGAACACTGTGGGAGTCTCACTGATTAACACTGAACACTGTGGGAGTCTCACTGATTAACACTGAACCCTGTGGGAGTCTCACTGATTAACACTGAACCCTTTGGGAGTCTCATTGATTAACACATGAACCCTGAGGGAGTCTCACTGATTAACACTGAACCCTGTGGGAGTCTCACTGATTAACACTGAACCCTGTGGGAGTCTCACTGATTAACACTGAACCCTATGGGAGTCTCACTGATTAACACCGAACCCTGTGGGAGTCTCACTGATTAAGACTGAACCCTATGGGAGTCTCACTGATTAACACTGAACTCTCTGGGATTCTCACTGATTAACACTGAACCCTATGGGAGTCTCACTGATTAACACTGAACCCTGTGGGAGTCTCAGTTATTAACACTGAACCCTGAGGGAGTCTCACTGATTAACACTGAACACTGGGGGAGTCTCACTGATTAACACTGAACACTGTGGGAGTCTCACTGATTAACACTGAACCCTGTGGGAGTCTCACTGATTAACACTGAACCCTATGGGAGTCTCATTGATTAACACATGAACCCTGAGGGAGTCTCACTGATTAACACTGAACCCTGTGGGAGTCTCAATGATTAACACTGAACCCTATGGGAGTCTCACTGATTAACACATGAACCCTGTTGGAGTCTCACTGATTTACACTGAACCCTGTGGGAGTCTCACTGATTAACACTGAACCCTATGGGAACTTCACTGATTAACACATGAACCCTGTGGGAGTCTCACTGATTTACACTGAACCCTGTGGGAGTCTCACTGATTAACACTGAACCCTATGGGAGTCTCACTGATTAACACATTAACCCTGAGGGAGTCTCCCTGATTAACACTGAACCCTGTGGGAGTCTCAGTTATTAACACTGAACCCTGAGGGAGTCTCACTGATTAACACTGAACACTGTGGGAGTCTCACTGATTAACACTGAACACTGTGGGAGTCTCACTGATTAACACTGAGCCCTAAGGGAGTCTCATTGATTAACACATGAACCCTGAGGGAGTCTCACTGATTAACACTGAACCCTGTGGGAGTCTCAATGATTAACACTGAACCCTGTGGGAGTCTCACTGATTTACACTGAACCCTATGGAAGTCTCATTGATTAACACTGAACCCTATGGGAGTCTCACTGATTAACACATTAACCCTGTTGGAATCTCACTGATTTACACTGAACCCTGTGGGAGTCTCACTGATTAACACTGAACCCTATGGGAGTCTCACTGATTAACACATGAACCCTGAGGGAGTCTCACTGATTAACACATGAACCCTGTGGGAGTCTCACTGATTTACACTGAACCCTGTGGGAGTCTCACTGATTAACACTGAACCCTATGGGAGTCTCACTGATTAACACATTAACCCTGAGGGAGTCTCACTGATTAACACTGAACCCTGTGGGAGTCTCACTGATTAACACTGAACCATGTGGGAGTCTCAGTTATTAACACTGAACCCTGAGGGAGTCTCACTGATGAACACTGAACACTGTGGGAGTCTCCCTGATTAACACTGAACCCTGTGGGAGTCTCAGTTATTAACACTGAACCCTGTGGGAGTCTCAATGATTAACACTGAACCCTGTGGGAGTCTCACTGATTAACACTGAACCCTATGGGAGTCTCATTGATTAACACTGAACCCTATGGGAGTCTCACTGATTAACACATGAACCCTGTTGGAGTCTCACTGATTTACACTGAACCCTGTGGGAGTCTCACTGATTAACACTGAACCCTATGGGAGCCTCACTGATTAAAACATGAACCCTGAGGGAGTCTCACTGATTAACACATGAACCCTGTGGGAGTCTCACTGATTTACACTGAACCCTGTTGGAGTCTCACTGATTAACACTGAAACCTATGGGAGTCTCACTGATTAACACATTAACCCTGAGGGAGTCTCACTGATTAACACTGAACCCTGTGGGAGTCTCACTGATTAACACTGAACCCTGTGGGAGTCTCCCTGATTAACACTGAACCCTGTGGGAGTCTCAGTTATTAACACTGAACCCTGAGGGAGTCTCACTGATTAACACTGAACACTATGGGATTCTCACTGATTAACACTGAACACTGTGGGAGTCTCACTGATTAACACTGAACCCTATGGGAGTCTCATTGATTAACACATGAACCCTGAGGGAGTCTCACTGATTAACACTGAACCCTGTGGGAGTCTCAATGATTAACACTGAACCCTGTGTGAGTCTCACTGATTAACACTGAACCCTATGGGAGTCTCATTGATTAACACTGAACCCTATGGGAGTCTCACTGATTAACACATGAACCCTGTTGGAGTCTCACTGATTTACACTGAACCCTGTGGGAGTCTCACTGATTAACACTGAACCCTATGGGAGTCTCATTGATTAACACTGAACCCTATGGGAGTCTCACTGATTAACACATGAACCCTGTGGGAGTCTCACTGATTAACACTGAACCCTGTGGGAGTCTCAGTTATTAACACTGAACCTTGAGGGAGTCTCACTGATTAACACTGAACACTGTGGGAGTCTCACTGATTAACACTGAACACTGTGGGAGTCTCACTGATTAACACTGAACCCTTTGGGAGTCTCATTGATTAACACATGAACCCTGAGGGAGTCTCACTGATTAACACAGAACCCTGTGGGAGTCTCACTGATTATCACTGAACTCTGTGGGAGTCTCACTGATTAACACTGAACCCTATGGGAGTCTCATTGATTAACACTGAACCCTATGTGAGTCTCACTGATTAACATATGAACCCTGTGGGAGTCTCACTGATTTACACTGAACCCTGTGGGAGTCTCACTGA
Source organism: Petromyzon marinus (assembly GCF_048934315.1). Taxonomy (NCBI): domain Eukaryota; kingdom Metazoa; phylum Chordata; class Hyperoartia; order Petromyzontiformes; family Petromyzontidae; genus Petromyzon; species Petromyzon marinus. The sequence continues at coordinate 2,714,946 of NW_027422625.1, forward strand.
TTAACACTGAACCCTATGGGAGTCTCACTGATTAACACATGAACCCTGTGGGAGTCTCACTGATTTACACTGAACCCTGTGGGAGTCTCACTGATTAACACTGAACCCTATGGGAGTCTCACTGATTAACACATTAACCCTGAGGGAGTCTCACTGATTAACACTGAACCCTGTGGGAGTCTCACTGATTAACACTGAACCCTGTGGGAGTCTCCCTGATTAACACTGAACCCTGTGGGAGTCTCAGTTATTAACACTGAACCCTGAGGGAGTCTCACTGATTAACACTGAACACTGTGGGATTCTCACTGATTAACACTGAACACTGTGGGAGTCTCACTGATTAACACTGAACCCTATGGGAGTCTCATTGATTAACACATGAACCCTGAGGGAGTCTCACTGATTAACACTGAACCCTGTGGGAGTCTCACTGATTAACACTGAACCCTATGGGAGTCTCATTGATTAACACTGAACCCTATGGGAGTCTCACTGATTAACACATGAACCCTGTGGGAGTCTCACTGATTAACACTGAACCCTGTGGGAGTCTCAGTTATTAACACTGAACCTTGAGGGAGTCTCACTGATTAACACTGAACACTGTGGGAGTCTCACTGATTAACACTGAACACTGTGGGAGTCTCACTGATTAACACTGAACCCTGTGGGAGTCTCACTGATTAACACTGAACCCTTTGGGAGTCTCAGTTATTAACACTGAACCTTGAGGGAGTCTCACTGATTAACACTGAACACTGTGGGAGTCTCACTGATTAACACTGAACACTGTGGGAGTCTCACTGATTAACACTGAACCCTGTGGGAGTCTCACTGATTAACACATGAACCCTGAGGGAGTCTCACTGATTAACACAGAACCCTGTGGGAGTCTCACTGATTATCACTGAACTCTGTGGGAGTCTCACTGATTAACACTGAACCCTATGGGAGTCTCATTGATTAACACTGAACCCTATGTGAGTCTCACTGATTAACATATGAACCCTGTGGGAGTCTCACTGATTTACACTGAACCCTGTGGGAGTCTCACTGATTAACACTGAACCCTGTGGGAGTCTCACTGATTAACACTGAACCCTACGGAAGTCTCATTGATTAACACTGAACCCTATGGGAGTCTCACTGATTAACACATGAACCCTGTTGGAATCTCACTGATTTACACTGAACCCTGTGGGAGTCTCACTGATTAACACTGAACCCTATGGGAGTCTCACTGATTAACACATGAACCCTGAGGGAGTCTCACTGATTAACACATGAACCCTGTGGGAGTCTCACTGATTTACACTGAACCCTGTGGGAGTCTCACTGATTAACACTGAACCCTATGGGAGTCTCACTGATTAACACATTAACCCTGAGGGAGTCTCACTGATTAACACTGAACCCTGTGGGAGTCTCACTGATTAACACTGAACCCTGTGGGAGTCTCAGTTATTAACACTGAACCCTATGGGAGTCTCACTGATTAACACATGAACCCTGTGGGAGTCTCACTGATTAACACTGAACCCTGTGGGAGTCTCAGTTATTAACACTGAACCTTGAGGGAGTCTCACTGATTAACACTGAACACTGTGGGAGTCTCACTGATTAACACTGAACACTGTGGGAGTCTCACTGATTAACACTGAACCCTGTGGGAGTCTCACTGATTAACACTGAACCCTTTGGGAGTCTCAGTTATTAACACTGAACCTTGAGGGAGTCTCACTGATTAACACTGAACACTGTGGGAGTCTCACTGATTAACACTGAACACTGTGGGAGTCTCACTGATTAACACTGAACCCTGTGGGAGTCTCACTGATTAACACATGAACCCTGAGGGAGTCTCACTGATTAACACAGAACCCTGTGGGAGTCTCACTGATTATCACTGAACTCTGTGGGAGTCTCACTGATTAACACTGAACCCTATGGGAGTCTCATTGATTAACACTGAACCCTATGTGAGTCTCACTGATTAACATATGAACCCTGTGGGAGTCTCACTGATTTACACTGAACCCTGTGGGAGTCTCACTGATTAACACTGAACCCTATGGGAGTCTCACTGATTAACACATGAACCCTGTGGGAGTCTCACTGATTTACACTGAACCCTGTGGGAGTCTCACTGATTAACACTGAACCCTATGGGAGTCTCACTGATTAACACATTAACCCTGAGGGAGTCTCACTGATTAACACTGAACCCTGTGGGAGTCTCACTGATTAACACTGAACCCTGTGGGAGTCTCCCTGATTAACACTGAACCCTGTGGGAGTCTCAGTTATTAACACTGAACCCTGAGGGAGTCTCACTGATTAACACTGAACACTGTGGGATTCTCACTGATTAACACTGAACACTGTGGGAGTCTCACTGATTAACACTGAACCCTATGGGAGTCTCATTGATTAACACATGAACCCTGAGGGAGTCTCACTGATTAACACTGAACCCTGTGGGAGTCTCACTGATTAACACTGAACCCTATGGGAGTCTCATTGATTAACACTGAACCCTATGGGAGTCTCACTGATTAACACATGAACCCTGTGGGAGTCTCACTGATTAACACTGAACCCTGTGGGAGTCTCAGTTATTAACACTGAACCTTGAGGGAGTCTCACTGATTAACACTGAACACTGTGGGAGTCTCACTGATTAACACTGAACACTGTGGGAGTCTCACTGATTAACACTGAACCCTGTGGGAGTCTCACTGATTAACACTGAACCCTTTGGGAGTCTCAGTTATTAACACTGAACCTTGAGGGAGTCTCACTGATTAACACTGAACACTGTGGGAGTCTCACTGATTAACACTGAACACTGTGGGAGTCTCACTGATTAACACTGAACCCTGTGGGAGTCTCACTGATTAACACATGAACCCTGAGGGAGTCTCACTGATTAACACAGAACCCTGTGGGAGTCTCACTGATTATCACTGAACTCTGTGGGAGTCTCACTGATTAACACTGAACCCTATGGGAGTCTCATTGATTAACACTGAACCCTATGTGAGTCTCACTGATTAACATATGAACCCTGTGGGAGTCTCACTGATTTACACTGAACCCTGTGGGAGTCTCACTGATTAACACTGAACCCTGTGGGAGTCTCACTGATTAACACTGAACCCTACGGAAGTCTCATTGATTAACACTGAACCCTATGGGAGTCTCACTGATTAACACATGAACCCTGTTGGAATCTCACTGATTTACACTGAACCCTGTGGGAGTCTCACTGATTAACACTGAACCCTATGGGAGTCTCACTGATTAACACATGAACCCTGAGGGAGTCTCACTGATTAACACATGAACCCTGTGGGAGTCTCACTGATTTACACTGAACCCTGTGGGAGTCTCACTGATTAACACTGAACCCTATGGGAGTCTCACTGATTAACACATTAACCCTGAGGGAGTCTCACTGATTAACACTGAACCCTGTGGGAGTCTCACTGATTAACACTGAACCCTGTGGGAGTCTCAGTTATTAACACTGAACCCTATGGGAGTCTCACTGATTAACACATGAACCCTGTGGGAGTCTCACTGATTAACACTGAACCCTGTGGGAGTCTCAGTTATTAACACTGAACCTTGAGGGAGTCTCACTGATTAACACTGAACACTGTGGGAGTCTCACTGATTAACACTGAACACTGTGGGAGTCTCACTGATTAACACTGAACCCTGTGGGAGTCTCACTGATTAACACTGAACCCTTTGGGAGTCTCAGTTATTAACACTGAACCTTGAGGGAGTCTCACTGATTAACACTGAACACTGTGGGAGTCTCACTGATTAACACTGAACACTGTGGGAGTCTCACTGATTAACACTGAACCCTGTGGGAGTCTCACTGATTAACACATGAACCCTGAGGGAGTCTCACTGATTAACACAGAACCCTGTGGGAGTCTCACTGATTATCACTGAACTCTGTGGGAGTCTCACTGATTAACACTGAACCCTATGGGAGTCTCATTGATTAACACTGAACCCTATGTGAGTCTCACTGATTAACATATGAACCCTGTGGGAGTCTCACTGATTTACACTGAACCCTGTGGGAGTCTCACTGATTAACACTGAACCCTGTGGGAGTCTCACTGATTAACACTGAACCCTATGGAAGTCTCATTGATTAACACTGAACCCTATGGGAGTCTCACTGATTAACACATGAACCCTGTTGGAATCTCACTGATTTACACTGAACCCTGTGGGAGTCTCACTGATTAACACTGAACCCTATGGGAGTCTCACTGATTAACACATGAACCCTGAGGGAGTCTCACTGATTAACACATGAACCCTGTGGGAGTCTCACTGATTTACACTGAACCCTGTGGGAGTCTCACTGATTAACACTGAACCCTATGGGAGTCTCACTGATTAACACATTAACCCTGAGGGAGTCTCACTGATTAACACTGAACCCTGTGGGAGTCTCACTGATTAACACTGAACCCTGTGGGAGTCTCAGTTATTAACACTGAACCCTGAGGGAGTCTCACTGATGAACACTGAACACTGTGGGAGTCTCCCTGATTAACACTGAACCCTGTGGGAGTCTCACTTATTAACACTGAACCCTGTGGGAGTCTCAATGATTAACACTGAACCCTGTGGGAGTCTCACTGATTAACACTGAACCCTATGGGAGTCTCATTGATTAACACTGAACCCTATGGGAGTCTCACTGATTAACACATGAACCCTGTTGGAGTCTCACTGATTTACACTGAACCCTGTGGGAGTCTCACTGATTAACACTGAACCCTATGGGAGTCTCACTGATTAACACTGAACCCTATGGGAGTCTCACTGATTAACACATGAACCCTGTTCGAGTCTCACTGATTTACACTGAACCCTGTGGGAGTCTCACTGATTAACACTGAACCCTATGGGAGTCTCATTGATTAACACTGAACCCTATGGGAGTCTCACTGATTAACACATGAACCCTGTGGGAGTCTCACTGATTAACACTGAACCCTGTGGGAGTCTCAGTTATTAACACTGAACCTTGAGGGAGTCTCACTGATTAACACTGAACACTGTGGGAGTCTCACTGATTAACACTGAACACTGTGGGAGTCTCATTGATTAACACATGAACCCTGAGGGAGTCTCACTGATTAACACAGAACCCTGTGGGAGTCTCACTGATTATCACTGAACTCTGTGGGAGTCTCACTGATTAACACTGAACCCTATGGGAGTCTCATTGATTAACACTGAACCCTATGTGAGTCTCACTGATTAACATATGAACCCTGTGGGAGTCTCACTGATTTACACTGAACCCTGTGGGAGTCTCACTGATTAACACTGAACCCTATGGGAGTCTCACTGATTAACACATGAACCCTGTGGGAGTCTCACTGATTTACACTGAACCCTGTGGGAGTCTCACTGATTAACACTGAACCCTATGGGAGTCTCACTGATTAACACATTAACCCTGAGGGAGTCTCACTGATTAACACTGAACCCTGTGGGAGTCTCACTGATTAACACTGAACCCTGTGGGAGTCTCCCTGATTAACACTGAACCCTGTGGGAGTCTCAGTTATTAACACTGAACCCTGAGGGAGTCTCACTGATTAACACTGAACACTGTGGGATTCTCACTGATTAACACTGAACACTGTGGGAGTCTCACTGATTAACACTGAACCCTATGGGAGTCTCATTGATTAACACATGAACCCTGAGGGAGTCTCACTGATTAACACTGAACCCTGTGGGAGTCTCAATGATTAACACTGAACCCTGTGTGAGTCTCACTGATTAACACTGAACCCTATGGGAGTCTCATTGATTAACACTGAACCCTATGGGAGTCTCACTGATTAACACTGAACCCTGTGGGAGTCTCAGTTATTAACACTGAACCTTGAGGGAGTCTCACTGATTAACACTGAACACTGTGGGAGTCTCACTGATTAACACTGAACACTGTGGGAGTCTCACTGATTAACACTGAACCCTGTGGGAGTCTCACTGATTAACACATGAACCCTGAGGGAGTCTCACTGATTAACACAGAACCCTGTGGGAATCTCACTGATTATCACTGAACTCTGTGGGAGTCTCACTGATTAACACTGAACCCTATGGGAGTCTCATTGATTAACACTGAACCCTATGTGAGTCTCACTGATTAACATATGAACCCTGTGGGAGTCTCACTGATTTACACTGAACCCTGTGGGAGTCTCACTGATTAACACTGAACCCTGTGGGAGTCTCACTGATTAACACTGAACCCTATGGAAGTCTCATTGATTAACACTGAACCCTGTGGGAGTCTCACTGATTAACACTGAACCCTATGGGAGTCTCATTGATTAACACTGAACCCTATGGGAGTCTCACTGATTAACACATGAACCCTGTTGGAGTCTCACTGATTTACACTGAACCCTGTGGGAGTCTCACTGATTAACACTGAACCCTATGGGAGTCTCATTGATTAACACTGAACCCTATGGGAGTCTCACTGATTAACACATGAACCCTGTGGGAGTCTCACTGATTAACACTGAACCCTGTGGGAGTCTCAGTTATTAACACTGAACCTTGAGGGAGTCTCACTGATTAACACTGAACACTGTGGGAGTCTCACTGATTAACACTGAACACTGTGGGAGTCTCACTGATTAACACTGAACCCTGTGGGAGTCTCACTGATTAACACATGAACCCTGAGGGAGTCTCACTGATTAACACAGAACCCTGTGGGAGTCTCACTGATTATCACTGAACTCTGTGGGAGTCTCACTGATTAACACTGAACCCTATGGGAGTCTCATTGATTAACACTGAACCCTATGTGAGTCTCACTGATTAACATATGAACCCTGTGGGAGTCTCACTGATTTACACTGAACCCTGTGGGAGTCTCACTGATTAACACTGAACCCTGTGGGAGTCTCACTGATTAACACTGAACCCTATGGAAGTCTCATTGATTAACACTGAACCCTATGGGAGTCTCACTGATTAACACATGAACCCTGTTGGAATCTCACTGATTTACACTGAACCCAGTGGGAGTCTCACTGATTAACACTGAACCCTATGGGAGTCTCACTGATTAATACATGAACCCTGAGGGAGTCTCACTGATTAACACATGAACCCTGTGGGAGTCTCACTGATTAACACTGAACCCTATGGGAGTCTCACTGATTAACACATTAACCCTGAGGGAGTCTCACTGATTAACACTGAACCCTGTGGGAGTCTCACTGATTAACACTGAACCATGTGGGAGTCTCCCTGATTAACACTGAACCCTGTGGGAGTCTCAGTTATTAACACTGAACCCTGAGGGAGTCTCACTGATTAACACTGAACACTGTGGGATTCTCACTGATTAACACTGAACACTGTGGGAGTCTCACTGCTTAACACTGAACCCTATGGGAGTCTCACTGATTAACACATGAACCCTGTGGGAGTCTCAATGATTTACACTGAACCCTGTGGGAGTCTCACTGATTAACACTGAACCCTATGGGAGTCTCACTGATTAACACATTAACCCTGAGGGAGTCTCACTGATTAACACTGAACCCTGTGGGAGTCTCACTGATTAACACTGAACCCTGTGGGAGTCTCCCTGATTAACACTGAACCCTGTGGGAGTCTCAGTTATTAACACTGAACCCTGAGGGAGTCTCACTGATTAACACTGAACACTGTGGGATTCTCACTGATTAACACTGAACACTGTGGGAGTCTCACTGATTAACACTGAACCCTATGGGAGTCTCATTGATTAACACATGAACCCTGAGGGAGTCTCACTGATTAACACTGAACCCTGTGGGAGTCTCAATGATTAACACTGAACCCTGTGTGAGTCTCACTGATTAACACTGAACCCTATGGGAGTCTCATTGATTAACACTGAACCCTATGGGAGTCTCACTGATTAACACATGAACCCTGTTGGAGTCTCACTGATTTACACTGAACCCTGTGGGAGTCTCACTGATTAACACTGAACCCTATGGGAGTCTCATTGATTAACACTGAACCCTATGGGAGTCTCACTGATTAACACATGAACCCTGTGGGAGTCTCACTGATTAACACTGAACCCTGTGGGAGTCTCAGTTATTAACACTGAACCTTGAGGGAGTCTCACTGATTAACACTGAACACTGTGGGAGTCTCACTGATTAACACTGAACACTGTGGGAGTCTCACTGATTAACACTGAACCCTGTGGGAGTCTCACTGATTAACACATGAACCCTGAGGGAGTCTCACTGATTAACACAGAACCCTGTGGGAGTCTCACTGATTATCACTGAACTCTGTGGGAGTCTCACTGATTAACACTGAACCCTATGGGAGTCTCACTGATTTACACTGAACCCTGTGGGGGTCTCACTGATTAACACTGAACCCTGTGGGAGTCTCACTGATTAACACTGAACCCTATGGAAGTCTCATTGATTAACACTGAACCCTATGGGAGTCTCACTGATTAACACATGAACCCTGTTGGAATCTCACTGATTTACACTGAACCCAGTGGGAGTCTCACTGATTAACACTGAACCCTATGGGAGTCTCACTGATTAATACATGAACCCTGAGGGAGTCTCACTGATTAACACATGAACCCTGTGGGAGTCTCACTGATTTACACTGAACCCTGTGGGAGTCTCACTGATTAACACTGAACCCTATGGGAGTCTCACTGATTAACACATTAACCCTGAGGGAGTCTCACTGATTAACACTGAACCCTGTGGGAGTCTCACTGATTAACACTGAACCCTGTGGGAGTCTCCCTGATTAACACTGAACCCTGTGGGAGTCTCAGTTATTAACACTGAACCCTGTGGGAGTCTCAATGATTAACACTGAACCCTGTGGGAGTCTCACTGATTAACACTGAACCCTATGGGAGTCTCATTGATTAACACATGAACCCTGAGGGAGTCTCACTGATTAACACTGAACCCTGTGGGAGTCTCAATGATTAACACTGAACCCTGTGTGAGTCTCACTGATTAACACTGAACCCTATGGGAGTCTCATTGATTAACACTGAACCCTATGGGAGTCTCACTGATTAACACATGAACCCTGTTGGAGTCTCACTGATTTACACTGAACCCTGTGGGAGTCTCACTGATTAACACTGAACCCTATGGGAGTCTCATTGATTAACACTGAACCCTGTGGGAGTCTCAGTTATTAACACTGAACCCAGTGGGAGTCTCACTGATTAACACTGAACCCTATGGGAGTCTCACTGATTAATACATGAACCCTGAGGGAGTCTCACTGATTAACACATGAACCCTGTGGGAGTCTCACTGATTTACACTGAACCCTGTGGGAGTCTCACTGATTAACACTGAACCCTATGGGAGTCTCACTGATTAACACATTAACCCTGAGGGAGTCTCACTGATTAACACTGAACCCTGTGGGAGTCTCACTGATTAACACTGAACCCTGTGGGAGTCTCAGTTATTAACACTGAACCCTGAGGGAGTCTCACTGATGAACACTGAACACTGTGGGAGTCTCCCTGATTAACACTGAACCCTGTGGGAATCTCAGTTATTAACACTGAACCCTGTGGGAGTCTCAATGATTAACACTGAACCCTGTGGGAGTCTCACTGATTAACACTGAACCCTATGGGAGTCTCATTGATTAACACTGAACCCTATGGGAGTCTTACTGATTAACACATGAACCCTGTTGGAGTCTCACTGATTTACACTGAACCCTGTGGGAGTCTCACTGATTAACACTGAACCCTATGGGAGTCTCACTGATTAAAACATGAACCCTGAGGGAGTCTCACTGATTAACACATGAACCCTGTGGGAGTCTCACTGATTTACACTGAACCCTGTGGGAGTCTCACTGATTAACACTGAACCCTATGGGAGTCTCACTGATTAACACATTAACCCTGAGGGAGTCTCACTGATTAACACTGAACCCTGTGGGAGTCTCACTGATTAACACTGAACCCTGTGGGAGTCTCCCTGATTAACACTGAACCCTGTGGGAGTCTCAGTTATTAACACTGAACCCTGAGGGAGTCTCACTGATTAACATTGAACACTGTGGGATTCTCACTGATTAACACTGAACACTGTGGGAGTCTCACTGATTAACACTGAACCCTATGGGAGTCTCATTGATTAACACATGAACCCTGAGGGAGTCTCACTGATTAACACTGAACCCTGTGGGAGTCTCAATGATTAACACTGAACCCTGTGTGAGTCTCACTGATTAACACTGAACCCTATGGGAGTCTCATTGATTAACACTGAACCCTATGGGAGTCTCACTGATTAACACATGAACCCTGTTGGAGTCTCACTGATTTACACTGAACCCTGTGGGAGTCTCACTGATTAACACTGAACCCTATGGGAGTCTCATTGATTAACACTGAACCCTATGGGAGTCTCACTGATTAACACATGAACCCTGTGGGAGTCTCACTGATTAACACTGAACCCTGTGGGAGTCTCAGTTATTAACACTGAACCTTGAGGGAGTCTCACTGATTAACACTGAACACTGTGGGAGTCTCACTGATTAACACTGAACACTGTGGGAGTCTCACTGATTAACACTGAACCCTGTGGGAGTCTCACTGATTAACACATGAACCCTGAGGGAGTCTCACTGATTAACACAGAACCCTGTGGGAGTCTCACTGATTATCACTGAACTCTGTGGGAGTCTCACTGATTAACACTGAACCCTATGGGAGTCTCATTGATTAACACTGAACCCTATGTGAGTCTCACTGATTAACATATGAACCCTGTGGGAGTCTCACTGATTTACACTGAACCCTGTGGGAGTCTCACTGATTAACACTGAACCCTGTGGGAGTCTCACTGATTAACACTGAACCCTATGGAAGTCTCATTGATTAACACTGAACCCTATGGGAGTCTCACTGATTAACACATGAACCCTGTTGGAATCTCACTGATTTACACTGAACCCAGTGGGAGTCTCACTGATTAACACTGAACCCTATGGGAGTCTCACTGATTAATACATGAACCCTGAGGGAGTCTCACTGATTAACACATGAACCCTGTGGGAGTCTCACTGATTAACACTGAACCCTATGGGAGTCTCACTGATTAACACATTAACTCTGAGGGAGTCTCACTGATTAACACTGAACCCTGTGGGAGTCTCACTGATTAACACTGAACCCTGTGGGAGTCTCCCTGATTAACACTGAACCCTGTGGGAGTCTCAGTTATTAACACTGAACCCTGAGGGAGTCTCACTGATTAACACTGAACACTGTGGGATTCTCACTGATTAACACTGAACACTGTGGGAGTCTCACTGCTTAACACTGAACCCTATGGGAGTCTCACTGATTAACACATGAACCCTGTGGGAGTCTCACTGATTTACACTGAACCCTGTGGGAGTCTCACTGATTAACACTGAACCCTATGGGAGTCTCACTGATTAACACATTAACCCTGAGGGAGTCTCACTGATTAACACTGAACCCTGTGGGAGTCTCACTGATTAACACTGAACCCTGTGGGAGTCTCCCTGATTAACACTGAACCCTGTGGGAGTCTCAGTTATTAACACTGAACCCTGAGGGAGTCTCACTGATTAACACTGAACACTGTGGGATTCTCACTGATTAACACTGAACACTGTGGGAGTCTCACTGATTAACACTGAACCCTATGGGAGTCTCATTGATTAACACATGAACCCTGAGGGAGTCTCACTGATTAACACTGAACCCTGTGGGAGTCTCAATGATTAACACTGAACCCTGTGTGAGTCTCACTGATTAACACTGAACCCTATGGGAGTCTCATTGATTAACACTGAACCCTATGGGAGTCTCACTGATTAACACATGAACCATGTTGGAGTCTCACTGATTTACACTGAACCCTGTGGGAGTCTCACTGATTAACACTGAACCCTATGGGAGTCTCATTGATTAACACTGAACCCTATGGGAGTCTCACTGATTAACACATGAACCCTGTGGGAGTCTCACTGATTAACACTGAACCCTGTGGGAGTCTCAGTTATTAACACTGAACCTTGAGGGAGTCTCACTGATTAACACTGAACACTGTGGGAGTCTCACTGATTAACACTGAACACTGTGGGAGTCTCACTGATTAACACTGAACCCTGTGGGAGTCTCACTGATTAACACATGAACCCTGAGGGAGTCTCACTGATTAACACAGAACCCTGTGGGAGTCTCACTGATTATCACTGAACTCTGTGGGAGTCTCACTGATTAACACTGAACCCTATGGGAGTCTCACTGATTTACACTGAACCCTGTGGGGGTCTCACTGATTAACACTGAACCCTGTGGGAGTCTCACTGATTAACACTGAACCCTATGGAAGTCTCATTGATTAACACTGAACCCTATGGGAGTCTCACTGATTAACACATGAACCCTGTTGGAATCTCACTGATTTACACTGAACCCAGTGGGAGTCTCACTGATTAACACTGAACCCTATGGGAGTCTCACTGATTAATACATGAACCCTGAGGGAGTCTCACTGATTAACACATGAACCCTGTGGGAGTCTCACTGATTTACACTGAACCCTGTGGGAGTCTCACTGATTAACACTGAACCCTATGGGAGTCTCACTGATTAACACATTAACCCTGAGGGAGTCTCACTGATTAACACTGAACCCTGTGGGAGTCTCACTGATTAACACTGAACCCTGTGGGAGTCTCAGTTATTAACACTGAACCCTGAGGGAGTCTCACTGATGAACACTGAACACTGTGGGAGTCTCCCTGATTAACACTGAACCCTGTGGGAGTCTCAGTTATTAACACTGAACCCTGTGGGAGTCTCAATGATTAACACTGAACCCTGTGGGAGTCTCACTGATTAACACTGAACCCTATGGGAGTCTCATTGATTAACACTGAACCCTATGGGAGTCTCACTGATTAACACATGAACCCTGTTGGAGTCTCACTGATTTACACTGAACCCTGTGGGAGTCTCACTGATTAACACTGAACCCTATGGGAGTCTCACTGATTAAAACATGAACCCTGAGGGAGTCTCACTGATTAACACATGAACCCTGTGGGAGTCTCACTGATTTACACTGAACCCTGTGGGAGTCTCACTGATTAACACTGAACCCTATGGGAGTCTCACTGATTAACACATTAACCCTGAGGGAGTCTCACTGATTAACACTGAACCCTGTGGGAGTCTCACTGATTAACACTGAACCCTGTGGGAGTCTCCCTGATTAACACTGAACCCTGTGGGAGTCTCAGTTATTAACACTGAACCCTGAGGGAGTCTCACTGATTAACACTGAACACTGTGGGATTCTCACTGATTAACACTGAACACTGTGGGAGTCTCACTGATTAACACTGAACCCTATGGGAGTCTCATTGATTAACACATGAACCCTGAGGGAGTCTCACTGATTAACACTGAACCCTGTGGGAGTCTCAATGATTAACACTGAACCCTGTGTGAGTCTCACTGATTAACACATGAACCCTGTTGGAGTCTCACTGATTTACACTGAACCCTGTGGGAGTCTCACTGATTAACACTGAACCCTATGGGAGTCTCATTGATTAACACTGAACCCTATGGGAGTCTCACTGATTAACACATGAACCCTGTGGGAGTCTCACTGATTAACACTGAACCCTGTGGGAGTCTCAGTTATTAACACTGAACCTTGAGGGAGTCTCACTGATTAACACTGAACACTGTGGGAGTCTCACTGATTAACACTGAACACTGTGGGAGTCTCACTGATTAACACTGAACCCTGTGGGAGTCTCACTGATTAACACATGAACCCTGAGGAAGTCTCACTGATTAACACAGAACCCTGTGGGAGTCTCACTGATTATCACTGAACTCTGTGGGAGTCTCACTGATTAACACTGAACCCTATGGGAGTCTCACTGATTTACACTGAACCCTGTGGGGGTCTCACTGATTAACACTGAACCCTGTGGGAGTCTCACTGATTAACACTGAACCCTATGGAAGTCTCATTGATTAACACTGAACCCTATGGGAGTCTCACTGATTAACACATGAACCCTGTTGGAATCTCACTGATTTACACTGAACCCAGTGGGAGTCTCACTGATTAACACTGAACCCTATGGGAGTCTCACTGATTAATACATGAACCCTGAGGGAGTCTCACTGATTAACACATGAACCCTGTGGGAGTCTCACTGATTTACACTGAACCCTGTGGGAGTCTCACTGATTAACACTGAACCCTATGGGAGTCTCACTGATTAACACATTAACCCTGAGGGAGTCTCACTGATTAACACTGAACCCTGTGGGAGTCTCACTGATTAACACTGAACCCTGTGGGAGTCTCAGTTATTAACACTGAACCCTGAGGGAGTCTCACTGATGAACACTGAACACTGTGGGAGTCTCCCTGATTAACACTGAACCCTGTGGGAGTCTCAGTTATTAACACTGAACCCTGTGGGAGTCTCAATGATTAACACTGAACCCTGTGGGAGTCTCACTGATTAACACTGAACCCTATGGGAGTCTCATTGATTAACACTGAACCCTATGGGAGTCTCACTGATTAACACATGAACCCTGTTGGAGTCTCACTGATTTACACTGAACCCTGTGGGAGTCTCACTGATTAACACTGAACCCTATGGGAGTCTCACTGATTAAAACATGAACCCTGAGGGAGTCTCACTGATTAACACATGAACCCTGTGGGAGTCTCACTGATTTACACTGAACCCTGTGGGAGTCTCACTGATTAACACTGAACCCTATGGGAGTCTCACTGATTAACACATTAACCCTGAGGGAGTCTCACTGATTAACACTGAACCCTGTGGGAGTCTCACTGATTAACACTGAACCCTGTGGGAGTCTCCCTGATTAACACTGAACCCTGTGGGAGTCTCAGTTATTAACACTGAACCCTGAGGGAGTCTCACTGATTAACACTGAACACTGTGGGATTCTCACTGATTAACACTGAACACTGTGGGAGTCTCACTGATTAACACTGAACCCTATGGGAGTCTCATTGATTAACACATGAACCCTGAGGGAGTCTCACTGATTAACACTGAACCCTGTGGGAGTCTCAATGATTAACACTGAACCCTGTGTGAGTCTCACTGATTAACACTGAACCCTATGGGAGTCTCATTGATTAACACTGAACCCTATGGGAGTCTCACTGATTAACACATGAACCCTGTTGGAGTCTCACTGATTTACACTGAACCCTGTGGGAGTCTCACTGATTAACACTGAACCCTATGCGAGTCTCATTGATTAACACTGAACCCTATGGGAGTCTCACTGATTAACACATGAACCCTGTGGGAGTCTCACTGATTAACACTGAACCATGTGGGAGTCTCAGTTATTAACACTGAACCTTGAGGGAGTCTCACTGATTAACACTGAACACTGTGGGAGTCTCACTGATTAACACTGAACACTGTGGGAGTCTCACTGATTAACACTGAACCCTGTGGGAGTCTCACTGATTAACACATGAACCCTGAGGGAGTCTCACTGATTAACACAGAACCCTGTGGGAGTCTCACTGATTATCACTGAACTCTGTGGGAGTCTCACTGATTAACACTGAACCCTATGGGAGTCTCATTGATTAACACTGAACCCTATGTGAGTCTCACTGATTAACATATGAACCCTGTGGGAGTCTCACTGATTTACACTGAACCCTGTGGGAGTCTCACTGATTAACACTGAACCCTGTGGGAGTCTCACTGATTAACACTGAACCCTATGGAAGTCTCATTGATTAACACTGAACCCTATGGGAGTCTCACTGATTAACACATGAACCCTGTTGGAATCTCACTGATTTACACTGAACCCAGTGGGAGTCTCACTGATTAACACTGAACCCTATGGGAGTCTCACTGATTAATACATGAACCCTGAGGGAGTCTCACTGATTAACACATGAACCCTGTGGGAGTCTCACTGATTTACACTGAACCCTGTGGGAGTCTCACTGATTAATACTGAACCCTATGGGAGTCTCACTGATTAACACATTAACCCTGAGGGAGTCTCACTGATTAACACTGAACCCTGTGGGAGTCTCACTGATTAACACTGAACCCTGTGGGAGTCTCAGTTATTAACACTGAACCCTGAGGGAGTCTCACTGATGAACACTGAACACTGTGGGAGTCTCCCTGATTAACACTGAACCCTGTGGGAGTCTCAGTTATTAACACTGAACCCTGTGGGAGTCTCAATGATTAACACTGAACCCTGTGGGAGTCTCACTGATTAACACTGAACCCTATGGGAGTCTCATTGATTAACACTGAACCCTATGGGAGTCTCACTGATTAACACATGAACCCTGTTGGAGTCTCACTGATTTACACTGAACCCTGTGGGAGTCTCACTGATTAACACTGAACCCTATGGGAGTCTCACTGATTAAAACATGAACCCTGAGGGAGTCTCACTGATTAACACATGAACCCTGTGGGAGTCTCACTGATTTACACTGAACCCTGTGGGAGTCTCACTGATTAACACTGAACCCTATGGGAGTCTCACTGATTAACACATTAACCCTGAGGGAGTCTCACTGATTAACACTGAACCCTGTGGGAGTCTCACTGATTAACACTGAACCCTGTGGGAGTCTCCCTGATTAACACTGAACCCTGTGGGAGTCTCAGTTATTAACACTGAACCCTGAGGGAGTCTCACTGATTAACACTGAACACTGTGGGATTCTCACTGATTAACACTGAACACTGTGGGAGTCTCACTGATTAACACTGAACCCTATGGGAGTCTCATTGATTAACACATGAACCCTGAGGGAGTCTCACTGATTAACACTGAACCCTGTGGGAGTCTCAATGATTAACACTGAACCCTGTGTGAGTCTCACTGATTAACACTGAACCCTATGGGAGTCTCATTGATTAACACTGAACCCTATGGGAGTCTCACTGATTAACACATGAACCCTGTTGGAGTCTCACTGATTTACACTGAACCCTGTGGGAGTCTCACTGATTAACACTGAACCCTATGGGAGTCTCATTGATTAACACTGAACCCTATGGGAGTCTCACTGATTAACACATGAACCCTGTGGGAGTCTCACTGATTAACACTGAACCCTGTGGGAGTCTCAGTTATTAACACTGAACCTTGAGGGAGTCTCACTGATTAACACTGAACACTGTGGGAGTCTCACTGATTAACACTGAACACTGTGGAAGTCTCACTGATTAACCCTGAACCCTGTGGGAGTCTCACTGATTAACACTGAACCCTTTGGGAGTCTCATTGATTAACACATGAACCCTGAGGGAGTCTCACTGATTAACACAGAACCCTGTGGGAGTCTCACTGATTATCACTGAACTCTGTGGGAGTCTCACTGATTAACACTGAACCCTATGGGAGTCTCATTGATTAACACTGAACCCTATGTGAGTCTCACTGATTAACATATGAACCCTGTGGGAGTCTCACTGATTTACACTGAACCCTGTGGGAGTCTCACTGATTAACACTGAACCCTATGGGAGTCTCACTGATTAACACATGAACCCTGTGGGAGTCTCACTGATTTACACTGAACCCTGTGGGAGTCTCACTGATTAACACTGAACCCTATGGGGGCTCATTGATTAACACATTAACCCTGAGGGAGTCTCACTGATTAACACTGAACCCTGTGGGAGTCTCACTGATTAACACTGAACCCTGTGGGAGTCTCCCTGATTAACACTGAACCCTGTGGGAGTCTCAGTTATTAACACTGAACCCTGAGGGAGTCTCACTGATTAACACTGAACACTGTGGGATTCTCACTGATTAACACTGAACACTGTGGGAGTCTCACTGATTAACACTGAACCCTATGGGAGTCTCATTGATTAATACATGAACCCTGAGGGAGTCTCACTGATTAACACTGAACCCTGTGGGAGTCTCAATGATTAACACTGAACCCTGTGTGAGTCTCACTGATTAACACTGAACCCTATGGGAGTCTCATTGATTAACACTGAACCCTATGGGAGTCTCACTGATTAACACATGAACCCTGTTGGAGTCTCACTGATTTACACTGAACCCTGTGGGAGTCTCACTGATTAACACTGAACCCTATGGGAGTCTCATTGATTAACACTGAACCCTATGGGAGTCTCACTGATTAACACATGAACCCTGTGGGAGTCTCACTGATTAACACTGAACCCTGTGGGAGTCTCAGTTATTAACACTGAACCTTGAGGGAGTCTCACTGATTAACACTGAACACTGTGGGAGTCTCACTGATTAACACTGAACACTGTGGGAGTCTCACTGATTAACACTGAACCCTGTGGGGTCTCACTGATTAACACTGAACCCTTTGGGAGTCTCATTGATTAACACATGAACCCTGAGGGAGTCTCACTGATTAACACAGAACCCTGTGGGAGTCTCACTGATTATCACTGAACTCTGTGGGAGTCTCACTGATTAACACTGAACCCTATGGGAGTCTCATTGATTAACACTGAACCCTATGTGAGTCTCACTGATTAACATATGAACCCTGTGGGAGTCTCACTGATTTACACTGAACCCTGTGGGAGTCTCACTGATTAACACTGAACCCTATGGGAGTCTCACTGATTAACACATGAACCCTGTGGGAGTCTCACTGATTTACACTGAACCCTGTGGGAGTCTCACTGATTAACACTGAACCCTATGGGAGTCTCACTGATTAACACATTAACCCTGAGGGAGTCTCACTGATTAACACTGAACACTGTGGGAGTCTCACTGATTAACACTGAACCATATGGGAGTCTCACTTATTAACACTGATCCCTGTGGGAGTCTCACTGATTAACACTGAACCCTGTGGGAGTCTCAATGATTAACACTGAACCCTGTGTGAGTCTCACTGATTAACACTGAACCCTATGGGAGTCTCATTGATTAACACATGAACCCTGAGGGAGTCTCACTGATTAACACTGAACCCTGTGGGAGTCTCAATGATTAACACTGAACCCTGTGGGAGTCTCACTGATTAACACTGGACCCTGTGGGAGTCTCACTGATTAACACTGAACCCTGTGGGAGTCTCACTGATTTACACTGAACCCTGTGGGAGTCTCACTGATTAACACTGAACCCTATGGGAGTCTCACTGATTAACACATTAACCCTGAGGGAGTCTCACTGATTAACACTGAACCCTGTGGGAGTCTCACTGATTAACACTGAACCCTGTGGGAGTCTGCCTGATTAACACTGAACCCTGTGGGAGTCTCAGTTATTAACACTGAACCTTGAGGGAGTCTCACTGATTAACACTGAACACTGTGGGAGTCTCACTGATTAACACTGAACACTGTGGGAGTCTCACTGATTAACACTGAACCCTGTGGGAGTCTCACTGATTAACACTGAACCCTTTGGGAGTCTCATTGATTAACACATGAACCCTGAGGGAGTCTCACTGATTAACACAGAACCCTGTGGGAGTCTCACTGATTATCACTGAACTCTGTGGGAGTCTCACTGATTAACACTGAACCCTATGGGAGTCTCATTGATTAACACTGAACCCTATGTGAGTCTCACTGATTAACATATGAACCCTGTGGGAGTCTCACTGATTTACACTGAACCCTGTGGGAGTCTCACTGATTAACACTGAACCCTATGGGAGTCTCACTGATTAACACATGAACCCTGTGGGAGTCTCACTGATTTACACTGAACCCTGTGGGAGTCTCACTGATTAACACTGAACCCTATGGGGGCTCACTGATTAACACATTAACCCTGAGGGAGTCTCACTGATTAACACTGAACCCTGTGGGAGTCTCACTGATTAACACTGAACCCTGTGGGAGTCTCCCTGATTAACACTGAACCCTGTGGGAGTCTCAGTTATTAACACTGAACCCTGAGGGAGTCTCACTGATTAACACTGAACACTGTGGGATTCTCACTGATTAACACTGAACACTGTGGGAGTCTCACTGATTAACACTGAACCCTATGGGAGTCTCATTGATTAATACATGAACCCTGAGGGAGTCTCACTGATTAACACTGAACCCTGTGGGAGTCTCAATGATTAACACTGAACCCTGTGTGAGTCTCACTGATTAACACTGAACCCTATGGGAGTCTCATTGATTAACACTGAACCCTATGGGAGTCTCACTGATTAACACATGAACCCTGTTGGAGTCTCACTGATTTACACTGAACCCTGTGGGAGTCTCACTGATTAACACTGAACCCTATGGGAGTCTCATTGATTAACACTGAACCCTATGGGAGTCTCACTGATTAACACATGAACCCTGTGGGAGTCTCACTGATTAACACTGAACCCTGTGGGAGTCTCAGTTATTAACACTGAACCTTGAGGGAGTCTCACTGATTAACACTGAACACTGTGGGAGTCTCACTGATTAACACTGAACACTGTGGGAGTCTCACTGATTAACACTGAACCCTGTGGGGTCTCACTGATTAACACTGAACCCTTTGGGAGTCTCATTGATTAACACATGAACCCTGAGGGAGTCTCACTGATTAACACAGAACCCTGTGGGAGTCTCACTGATTATCACTGAACTCTGTGGGAGTCTCACTGATTAACACTGAACCCTATGGGAGTCTCATTGATTAACACTGAACCCTATGTGAGTCTCACTGATTAACATATGAACCCTGTGGGAGTCTCACTGATTTACACTGAACCCTGTGGGAGTCTCACTGATTAACACTGAACCCTATGGGAGTCTCACTGATTAACACATGAACCCTGTGGGAGTCTCACTGATTTACACTGAACCCTGTGGGAGTCTCACTGATTAACACTGAACCCTATGGGAGTCTCACTGATTAACACATTAACCCTGAGGGAGTCTCACTGATTAACACTGAACACTGTGGGAGTCTCACTGATTAACACTGAACCATATGGGAGTCTCACTTATTAACACTGATCCCTGTGGGAGTCTCACTGATTAACACTGAACCCTGTGGGAGTCTCAATGATTAACACTGAACCCTGTGTGAGTCTCACTGATTAACACTGAACCCTATGGGAGTCTCATTGATTAACACATGAACCCTGAGGGAGTCTCACTGATTAACACTGAACCCTGTGGGAGTCTCAATGATTAACACTGAACCCTGTGGGAGTCTCACTGATTAACACTGGACCCTGTGGGAGTCTCACTGATTAACACTGAACCCTGTGGGAGTCTCACTGATTTACACTGAACCCTGTGGGAGTCTCACTGATTAACACTGAACCCTATGGGAGTCTCACTGATTAACACATTAACCCTGAGGGAGTCTCACTGATTAACACTGAACCCTGTGGGAGTCTCACTGATTAACACTGAACCCTGTGGGAGTCTCCCTGATTAACACTGAACCCTGTGGGAGTCTCAGTTATTAACACTGAACCTTGAGGGAGTCTCACTGATTAACACTGAACACTGTGGGAGTCTCACTGATTAACACTGAACACTGTGGGAGTCTCACTGATTAACACTGAACCCTGTGGGAGTCTCACTGATTAACACTGAACCCTTTGGGAGTCTCATTGATTAACACATGAACCCTGAGGGAGTCTCACTGATTAACACAGAACCCTGTGGGAGTCTCACTGATTATCACTGAACTCTGTGGGAGTCTCACTGATTAACACTGAACCCTATGGGAGTCTCATTGATTAACACTGAACCCTATGTGAGTCTCACTGATTAACATATGAACCCTGTGGGAGTCTCACTGATTTACACTGAACCCTGTGGGAGTCTCACTGATTAACACTGAACCCTATGGGAGTCTCACTGATTAACACATGAACCCTGTGGGAGTCTCACTGATTTACACTGAACCCTGTGGGAGTCTCACTGATTAACACTGAACCCTATGGGGGCTCACTGATTAACACATTAACCCTGAGGGAGTCTCACTGATTAACACTGAACCCTGTGGGAGTCTCACTGATTAACACTGAACCCTGTGGGAGTCTCCCTGATTAACACTGAACCCTGTGGGAGTCTCAGTTATTAACACTGAACCCTGAGGGAGTCTCACTGATTAACACTGAACACTGTGGGATTCTCACTGATTAACACTAAACACTGTGGGAGTCTCACTGATTAACACTGAACCCTATGGGAGTCTCATTGATTAACACATGAACCCTGAGGGAGTCTCACTGATTAACACTGAACCCTGTGGGAGTCTCAATGATTAACACTGAACCCTGTGTGAGTCTCACTGATTAACACTGAACCCTATGGGAGTCTCATTGATTAACACTGAACCCTATGGGAGTCTCACTGATTAACACATGAACCCTGTTGGAGTCTCACTGATTTACACTGAACCCTGTGGGAGTCTCACTGATTAACACTGAACCCTATGGGAGTCTCATTGATTAACACTGAACCCTATGGGAGTCTCACTGATTAACACATGAACCCTGTGGGAGTCTCACTGATTAACACTGAACCCTGTGGGAGTCTCAGTTATTAACACTGAACCTTGAGGGAGTCTCACTGATTAACACTGAACACTGTGGGAGTCTCACTGATTAACACTGAACACTGTGGGAGTCTCACTGATTAACACTGAACCCTGTGGGAGTCTCACTGATTAACACTGAACCCTTTGGGAGTCTCATTGATTAACACATGAACCCTGAGGGAGTCTCACTGATTAACACAGAACCCTGTGGGAGTCTCACTGATTATCACTGAACTCTGTGGGAGTCTCACTGATTAACACTGAACCCTATGGGAGTCTCATTGATTAACACTGAACCCTATGTGAGTCTCACTGATTAACATATGAACCCTGTGGGAGTCTCACTGATTTACACTGAACCCTGTGGGAGTCTCACTGATTAACACTGAACCCTATGGGAGTCTCACTGATTAACACATGAACCCTGTGGGAGTCTCACTGATTTACACTGAACCCTGTGGGAGTCTCACTGATTAACACTGAACCCTATGGGAGTCTCACTGATTAACACATTAACCCTGAGGGAGTCTCACTGATTAACACTGAACACTGTGGGAGTCTCACTGATTAACACTGAACCATATGGGAGTCTCACTTATTAACACTGATCCCTGTGGGAGTCTCACTGATTAACACTGAACCCTGTGGGAGTCTCAATGATTAACACTGAACCCTGTGTGAGTCTCACTGATTAACACTGAACCCTATGGGAGTCTCATTGATTAACACATGAACCCTGAGGGAGTCTCACTGATTAACACTGAACCCTGTGGGAGTCTCAATGATTAACACTGAACCCTGTGGGAGTCTCACTGATTAACACTGGACCCTGTGGGAGTCTCACTGAATAACACTGAACCCTGTGGGAGTCTCACTGATTTACACTGAACCCTGTGGGAGTCTCACTGATTAACACTGAACCCTATGGGAGTCTCACTGATTAACACATTAACCCTGAGGGAGTCTCACTGATTAACACTGAACCCTGTGGGAGTCTCACTGATTAACACTGAACCCTGTGGGAGTCTCCCTGATTAACACTGAACCCTGTGGGAGTCTCAGTTATTAACACTGAACCCTGAGGGAGTCTTACTGATTAACACTGAACACTGTGGGAGTCTCACTGATTAACACTGAACACTGTGGGAGTCTCACTGATTAACACTGAGCCCTATGGGAGTCTCATTGATTAACACATGAACCCTGAGGGAGTCTCACTGATTAACACTGAACCCTGTGGGAGTCTCAATGATTAACACTGAACCCTGTGGGAGTCTCACTGATTAACACTGAACCCTATGGAAGTCTCATTGATTAACACTGAACCCTATGGGAGTCTCACTGATTAACACATGAACCCTGTTGGAATCTCACTGATTTACACTGAACCCTGTGGGAGTCTCACTGATTAACACTGAACCCTATGGGAGTCTCACTGATTAACACATGAACCCTGAGGGAGTCTCACTGATTAACACATGAACCCTGTGGGAGTCTCACTGATTTACACTGCACCCTGTGGGAGTCTCACTGATTAACACTGAACCCTATGGGAGTCTCACTGATTAACACATTAACCCTGAGGGAGTCTCACTGATTAACACTGAACCCTGTGGGAGTCTCACTGATTAACACTGAACCCTGTGGGAGTCTCAGTTATTAACACTGAACCCTGAGGGAGTCTCACTGATGAACACTGAACACTGTGGGAGTCTCCCTGATTAACACTGAACCCTGTGGGAGTCTCAGTTATTAACACTGAACCCTGTGGGAGTCTCAATGATTAACACTGAACCCTGTGGGAGTCTCACTGATTAACACTGAACCCTATGGGAGTCTCATTGATTAACACTGAACCCTATGGGAGTCTCACTGATTAACACATGAACCCTGTTGGAGTCTCACTGATTTACACTGAACCCTGTGGGAGTCTCACTGATTAACACTGAACCCTATGGGAGTCTCACTGATTAAAACATGAACCCTGAGGGAGTCTCACTGATTAACACATGAACCCTGTGGGAGTCTCACTGATTTACACTGAACCCTGTGGGAGTCTCACTGATTAACACTGAACCCTATGGGAGTCTCACTGATTAACACATTAACCCTGAGGGAGTCTCACTGATTAACACTGAACCCTGTGGGAGTCTCACTGATTAACACTGAACCCTGTGGGAGTCTCCCTGATTAACACTGAACCCTGTGGGAGTCTCAGTTATTAACACTGAACCCTGAGGGAGTCTCACTGATTAACACTGAACACTGTGGGATTCTCAGTGATTAACACTGAACACTGTGGGAGTCTCACTGATTAACACTCAACCCTATGGGAGTCTCATTGATTAACACATGAACCCTGAGGGAGTCTCACTGATTAACACTGAACCCTGTGGGAGTCTCAATGATTAACACTGAACCCTGTGTGAGTCTCACTGATTAACACTGAACCCTATGGGAGTCTCATTGATTAACACTGAACCCTATTGGAGTCTCACTGATTAACACATGAACCCTGTTGGAGTCTCACTGATTTACACTGAACCCTGTGGGAGTCTCACTGATTAACACTGAACCCTATGGGAGTCTCATTGATTAACACTGAACCCTATGGGAGTCTCACTGATTAACACATGAACCCTGTGGGAGTCTCACTGATTAACACTGAACCCTGTGGGAGTCTCAGTTATTAACACTGAACCTTGAGGGAGTCTCACTGATTAACACTGAACACTGTGGGAGTCTCACTGATTAACACTGAACACTGTGGGAGTCTCACTGATTAACACTGAACCCTGTGGGAGTCTCACTGATTAACACTGAACCCTTTGGGAGTCTCATTGATTAACACATGAACCCTGAGGGAGTCTCACTGATTAACACAGAACCCTGTGGGAGTCTCACTGATTATCACTGAACTCTGTGGGAGTCTCACTGATTAACACTGAACCCTATGGGAGTCTCATTGATTAACACTGAACCCTATGTGAGTCTCACTGATTAACATATGAACCCTGTGGGAGTCTCACTGATTTACACTGAACCCTGTGGGAGTCTCACTGATTAACACTGAACCCTATGGGAGTCTCACTGATTAACACATGAACCCTGTGGGAGTCTCACTGATTTACACTGAACCCTGTGGGAGTCTCACTGATTAACACTGAACCCTATGGGAGTCTCACTGATTAACACATTAACCCTGAGGGAGTCTCACTGATTAACACTGAACCCTGTGGGAGTCTCACTGATTAACACTGAACCCTGTGGGAGTCTCCCTGATTAACACTGAACCCTGTGGGAGTCTCAGTTATTAACACTGAACCCTGAGGGAGTCTCACTGATTAACACTGAACACTGTGGGATTCTCACTGATTAACACTGAACACTGTGGGAGTCTCACTGATTAACACTGAACCCTATGGGAGTCTCATTGATTAACACATGAACCCTGAGGGAGTCTCACTGATTAACACTGAACCCTGTGGGAGTCTCAATGATTAACACTGAACCCTGTGGGAGTCTCACTGATTAACACTGAACCCTTTGAAGGTCTCATTTATTAACACTGAACCCTATGGGAGTCTCACTGATTAACACATGAACCCTGTTGGAATCTCACTGATTTACACTGAACCCTGTGGGAGTCTCACTGATTAACACTGAACCCTATGGGAGTCTCACTGATTAACACATGAACCCTGAGGGAGTCTCACTGATTAACACATGAACCCTGAGGGAGTCTCACTGATTAACACTGAACACTGTGGGAGTCTCACTGATTAACACTGAACCATATGGGAGTCTCACTTATTAACACTGATCCCTGTGGGAGTCTCATTGATTAACACTGAACCCTGTGGGAGTCTCAATGATTAACACTGAACCCTGTGTGAGTCTCACTGATTAACACTGAACCCTATGGGAGTCTCATTGATTAACACATGAACCCTGAGGGAGTCTCACTGATTAACACTGAACCCTGTGGGAGTCTCAATGATTAACACTGAACCCTGTGGGAGTCTCACTGATTAACACTGGACCCTGTGGGAGTCTCACTGATTAACACTGAACCCTGTGGGAGTCTCACTGATTTACACTGAACCCTGTGGGAGTCTCACTGATTAACACTGAACCCTATGGGAGTCTCACTGATGAACACATTAACCCTGAGGGAGTCTCACTGATTAACACTGAACCCTGTGGGAGTCTCACTGATTAACACTGAACCCTGTGGGAGTCTCCCTGATTAACACTGAACCCTGTGGGAGTCTCAGTTATTAACACTGAACCCTGAGGGAGTCTCACTGATTAACACTGAACACTGTGGGAGTCTCACTGATTAACACTGAACACTGTGGGAGTCTCACTGATTAACACTGAGCCCTATGGGAGTCTCATTGATTAACACATGAACCCTGAGGGAGTCTCACTGATTAACACTGAACCCTGTGGGAGTCTCAATGATTAACACTGAACCCTGTGGGAGTCTCACTGATTAACACTGAACCCTATGGAAGTCTCATTGATTAACACTGAACCCTATGGGAGTCTCACTGATTAACACATGAACCCTGTTGGAATCTCACTGATTTACACTGAACCCTGTGGGAGTCTCACTGATTAACACTGAACCCTATGGGAGTCTCACTGATTAACACATGAACCCTGAGGGAGTCTCACTGATTAACACTGAACCCTATGGGAGTCTCATTGATTAACACTGATCCCTATGGGAGTCTCACTGATTAACACATGAACCCTGTTGGAGTCTCACTGATTAACACTGAACCCTATGGAAGTCTCACTGATTAACACTGAACACTGTGGGAGTCTCACTGATTAACACTGAACCCTATGGGAGTCTCATTGATTAACACATGAACCCTGAGGGAGTCTCACTGATTAACACTGAACCCTGTGGGAGTCTCAATGATTAACACTGAACCCTGTGTGAGTCTCACTGATTAACACTGAACCCTATGGGAGTCTCATTGATTAACACTGAACCCTATGGGAGTCTCACTGATTAACACATGAACCCTGTTGGAGTCTCACTGATTTACACTGAACCCTGTGGGAGACTCACTGATTAACACTGAACCCTATGGGAGTCTCATTGATTAACACTGAACCCTATGGGAGTCTCACTGATTAACACATGAACCCTGTGGGAGTCTCACTGATTAACACTGAACCCTGTGGGAGTCTCAGTTATTAACACTGAACCCTGTGGGAGTCTCACTGATTAACACTGAACCCTTTGGGAGTCTCATTGATTAACACATGAACCCTGAGGGAGTCTCACTGATTAACACAGAACCCTGTGGGAGTCTCACTGATTATCACTGAACTCTGTGGGAGTCTCACTGATTAACACTGAACCCTATGGGAGTCTCATTGATTAACACTGAACCCTATGTGAGTCTCACTGATTAACATATGAACCCTGTGGGAGTCTCACTGATTTACACTGAACCCTGTGGGAGTCTCACTGATTAACACTGAACCCTATGGGAGTCTCACTGATTGACACATGAACCCTGTGGGAGTCTCACTGATTTACACTGAACCCTGTGGGAGTCTCACTGATTAACACTGAACCCTATGGGAGTCTCACTGATTAACACATTAACCCTGAGGGAGTCTCACTGATTAACACTGAACCCTGTGGGAGTCTCACTGATTAACACTGAACCCTGTGGGAGTCTCCCTGATTAACACTGAACCCTGTGGGAGTCTCAGTTATTAACACTGAACCCTGAGGGAGTCTCACTGATTAACACTGAACACTGTGGGATTCTCACTGATTAACACTGAACACTGTGGGAGTCTCACTGATTAACACTGAACCCTATGGGAGTCTCATTGATTAACACATGAACCCTGAGGGAGTCTCACTGATTAACACTGAACCCTGTGGGAGTCTCAATGATTAACACTGAACCCTGTGGGAGTCTCACTGATTAACACTGAACCCTTTGAAGGTCTCATTTATTAACACTGAACCCTATGGGAGTCTCACTGATTAACACATGAACCCTGTTGGAATCTCACTGATTTACACTGAACCCTGTGGGAGTCTCACTGATTAACACTGAACCCTATGGGAGTCTCACTGATTAACACATGAACCCTGAGGGAGTCTAACTGATTAACACATGAACCCTGAGGGAGTCTCACTGATTAACACTGAACACTGTGGGAGTCTCACTGATTAACACTGAACCATATGGGAGTCTCACTTATTAACACTGATCCCTGTGGGAGTCTCACTGATTAACACTGAACCCTGTGGGAGTCTCAATGATTAACACTGAACCCTGTGTGAGTCTCACTGATTAACACTGAACCCTATGGGAGTCTCATTGATTAACACATGAACCCTGAGGGAGTCTCACTGATTAACACTGAACCCTGTGGGAGTCTCAATGATTAACACTGAACCCTGTGGGAGTCTCACTGATTAACACTGGACCCTGTGGGAGTCTCACTGATTAACACTGAACCCTGTGGGAGTCTCACTGATTTACACTGAACCCTGTGGGAGTCTCACTGATTAACACTGAACCCTATGGGAGTCTCACTGATGAACACATTAACCCTGAGGGAGTCTCACTGATTAACACTGAACCCTGTGGGAGTCTCACTGATTAACACTGAACCCTGTGGGAGTCTCCCTGATTAACACTGAACCCTGTGGGAGTCTCAGTTATTAACACTGAACCCTGAGGGAGTCTCACTGATTAACACTGAACACTGTGGGAGTCTCACTGATTAACACTGAACACTGTGGGAGTCTCACTGATTAACACTGAGCCCTATGGGAGTCTCATTGATTAACACATGAACCCTGAGGGAGTCTCACTGATTAACACTGAACCCTGTGGGAGTCTCAATGATTAACACTGAACCCTGTGGGAGTCTCACTGATTAACACTGAACCCTATGGAAGTCTCATTGATTAACACTGAACCCTATGGGAGTCTCACTGATTAACACATGAACCCTGTTGGAATCTCACTGATTTACACTGAACCCTGTGGGAGTCTCACTGATTAACACTGAACCCTATGGGAGTCTCACTGATTAACACATGAACCCTGAGGGAGTCTCACTGATTAACACTGAACCCTATGGGAGTCTCATTGATTAACACTGATCCCTATGGGAGTCTCACTGATTAACACATGAACCCTGTTGGAGTCTCACTGATTAACACTGAACCCTATGGAAGTCTCACTGATTAACACTGAACACTGTGGGAGTCTCACTGATTAACACTGAACCCTATGGGAGTCTCATTGATTAACACATGAACCCTGAGGGAGTCTCACTGATTAACACTGAACCCTGTGGGAGTCTCAATGATTAACACTGAACCCTGTGTGAGTCTCACTGATTAACACTGAACCCTATGGGAGTCTCATTGATTAACACTGAACCCTATGGGAGTCTCACTGATTAACACATGAACCCTGTTGGAGTCTCACTGATTTACACTGAACCCTGTGGGAGACTCACTGATTAACACTGAACCCTATGGGAGTCTCATTGATTAACACTGAACCCTATGGGAGTCTCACTGATTAACACATGAACCCTGTGGGAGTCTCACTGATTAACACTGAACCCTGTGGGAGTCTCAGTTATTAACACTGAACCTTGAGGGAGTCTCACTGATTAACACTGAACACTGTGGGAGTCTCACTGATTAACACTGAACACTGTGGGAGTCTCACTGATTAACACTGAACCCTGTGGGAGTCTCACTGATTAACACTGAACCCTTTGGGAGTCTCATTGATTAACACATGAACCCTGAGGGAGTCTCACTGATTAACACAGAACCCTGTGGGAGTCTCACTGATTATCACTGAACTCTGTGGGAGTCTCACTGATTAACACTGAACCCTATGGGAGTCTCATTGATTAACACTGAACCCTATGTGAGTCTCACTGATTAACATATGAACCCTGTGGGAGTCTCACTGATTTACACTGAACCCTGTGGGAGTCTCACTGATTAACACTGAACCCTATGGGAGTCTCACTGATTAACACATGAACCCTGTGGGAGTCTCACTGATTTACACTGAACCCTGTGGGAGTCTCACTGATTAACACTGAACCCTATGGGGGCTCACTGATTAACACATTAACCCTGAGGGAGTCTCACTGATTAACACTGAACCCTGTGGGAGTCTCACTGATTAACACTGAACCCTGTGGGAGTCTCCCTGATTAACACTGAACCCTGTGGGAGTCTCAGTTATTAACACTGAACCCTGAGGGAGTCTCACTGATTAACACTGAACACTGTGGGATTCTCACTGATTAACACTGAACACTGTGGGAGTCTCACTGATTAACACTGAACCCTATGGGAGTCTCATTGATTAACACATGAACCCTGAGGGAGTCTCACTGATTAACACTGAACACTGTGGGAGTCTCACTGATTAACACTGAACACTGTGGGAGTCTCACTGATTAACACTGAACCCTGTGGGGTCTCACTGATTAACACTGAACCCTTTGGGAGTCTCATTGATTAACACATGAACCCTGAGGGAGTCTCACTGATTAACACAGAACCCTGTGGGAGTCTCACTGATTATCACTGAACTCTGTGGGAGTCTCACTGATTAACACTGAACCCTATGGGAGTCTCATTGATTAACACTGAACCCTATGTGAGTCTCACTGATTAACATATGAACCCTGTGGGGGTCTCACTGATTTACACTGAACCCTGTGGGAGTCTCACTGATTAACACTGAACCCTATGGGAGTCTCACTGATTAACACATGAACCCTGTGGGAGTCTCACTGATTTACACTGAACCCTGTGGGAGTCTCACTGATTAACACTGAACCCTATGGGAGTCTCACTGATTAACACATTAACCCTGAGGGAGTCTCACTGATTAACACTGAACACTGTGGGAGTCTCACTGATTAACACTGAACCATATGGGAGTCTCACTTATTAACACTGATCCCTGTGGGAGTCTCACTGATTAACACTGAACCCTGTGGGAGTCTCAATGATTAACACTGAACCCTGTGTGAGTCTCACTGATTAACACTGAACCCTATGGGAGTCTCATTGATTAACACATGAACCCTGAGGGAGTCTCACTGATTAACACTGAACCCTGTGGGAGTCTCAATGATTAACACTGAACCCTGTGGGAGTCTCACTGATTAACACTGGACCCTGTGGGAGTCTCACTGATTAACACTGAACCCTGTGGGAGTCTCACTGATTTACACTGAACCCTGTGGGAGTCTCACTGATTAACACTGAACCCTATGGGAGTCTCACTGATTAACACATTAACCCTGAGGGAGTCTCACTGATTAACACTGAACCCTGTGGGAGTCTCAGTTATTAACACTGAACCCTGAGGGAGTCTCACTGATTAACACTGAACACTGTGGGAGTCTCACTGATTAACACTGAACACTGTGGGAGTCTCACTGATTAACACTGAGCCCTATGGGAGTCTCATTGATTAACACATGAACCCTGAGGGAGTCTCACTGATTAACACTGAACCCTGTGGGAGTCTCAATGATTAACACTGAACCCTGTGGGAGTCTCACTGATTAACACTGAACCCTATGGAAGTCTCATTGATTAACACTGAACCCTATGGGAGTCTCACTGATTAACACATGAACCCTGTTGGAATCTCACTGATTTACACTGAACCCTGTGGGAGTCTCACTGATTAACACTGAACCCTATGGGAGTCTCACTGATTAACACATGAACCCTGAGGGAGTCTCACTGATTAACACTGAACCCTGTGGGAGTCTCACTGATTAACACTGAACCCTGTGGGAGTCTCAGTTATTAACACTGAACCCTGAGGGAGTCTCACTGATGAACACTGAACACTGTGGGAGTCTCCCTGATTAACACTGAACCCTGTGGGAGTCTCAGTTATTAACACTGAACCCTGAGGGAGTCTCACTGATGAACACTGAACACTGTGGGAGTCTCCCTGATTAACACTGGACCCTGTGGGAGTCTCACTGATTAACACTGAACCCTTTGGAAGTCTCATTGATTAACACTGAACCCTATGGGAGTCTCACTGATTAACACATGAACCCTGTTGGAATCTCACTGATTTACACTGAACCCTGTGGGAGTCTCACTGATTAACACTGAACCATATGGGAGTCTCACTTATTAACACTGATCCCTGTGGGAGTCTCACTGATTAACACTGAACCCTGTGGGAGTCTCAATGATTAACACTGAACCCTGTGTGAGTCTCACTGATTAACACTGAACCCTATGGGAGTCTCATTGATTAACACATGAACCCTGAGGGAGTCTCACTGATTAACACTGAACCCTGTGGGAGTCTCAATGATTAACACTGAACCCTGTGGGAGTCTCACTGATTAACACTGGACCCTGTGGGAGTCTCACTGATTAACACTGAACCCTGTGGGAGTCTCACTGATTTACACTGAACCCTGTGGGAGTCTCACTGATTAACACTGAACCCTATGGGAGTCTCACTGATTAACACATTAACCCTGAGGGAGTCTCACTGATTAACACTGAACCCTGTGGGAGTCTCACTGATTAACACTGAACCCTGTGGGAGTCTCACTGATTAACACTGAACACTGTGGGAGTCTCACTGATTAACACTGAGCCCTATGGGAGTCTCATTGATTAACACATGAACCCTGAGGGAGTCTCACTGATTAACACTGAACCCTGTGGGAGTCTCAATGATTAACACTGAACCCTGTGGGAGTCTCACTGATTAACACTGAACCCTATGGAAGTCTCATTGATTAACACTGAACCCTATGGGAGTCTCACTGATTAACACATGAACCCTGTTGGAATCTCACTGATTTACACTGAACCCTGTGGGAGTCTCACTGATTAACACTGAACCCTATGGGAGTCTCACTGATTAACACATGAACCCTGAGGGAGTCTCACTGATTAACACTGAACCCTATGGGAGTCTCATTGATTAACACTGAACCCTATGGGAGTCTCACTGATTAACACATGAACCCTGTTGGAGTCTCACTGATTAACACTGAACCCTATGGAAGTCTCACTGATTAACACTGAACACTGTGGGAGTCTCACTGATTAACATTGAACCCTATGGGAGTCTCATTGATTAACACATGAACCCTGAGGGAGTCTCACTGATTAACACTGAACCCTGTGGGAGTCTCAATGATTAACACTGAACCCTGTGTGAGTCTCACTGATTAACACTGAACCCTATGGGAGTCTCATTGATTAACACTGAACCCTATGGGAGTCTCACTGATTAACACATGAACCCTGTTGGAGTCTCACTGATTTACACTGAACCCTGTGGGAGACTCACTGATTAACACTGAACCCTATGGGAGTCTCATTGATTAACACTGAACCCTATGGGAGTCTCACTGATTAACACATGAACCCTGTGGGAGTCTCACTGATTAACACTGAACCCTGTGGGAGTCTCAGTTATTAACACTGAACCTTGAGGGAGTCTCACTGATTAACACTGAACACTGTGGGAGTCTCACTGATTAACACTGAACACTGTGGGAGTCTCACTGATTAACAATGAACCCTGTGGGAGTCTCACTGATTAACACTGAACCCTTTGGGAGTCTCATTGATTAACACATGAACCCTGAGGGAGTCTCACTGATTAACACAGAACCCTGTGGGAGTCTCACTGATTATCACTGAACTCTGTGGGAGTCTCACTGATTAACACTGAACCCTATGGGAGTCTCATTGATTAACACTGAACCCTATGTGAGTCTCACTGATTAACATATGAACCCTGTGGGAGTCTCACTGATTTACACTGAACCCTGTGGGAGTCTCACTGATTAACACTGAACCCTATGGGAGTCTCACTGATTAACACATGAACCCTGTGGGAGTCTCACTGATTTACACTGAACCCTGTGGGAGTCTCACTGATTAACACTGAACCCTATGGGGGCTCACTGATTAACACATTAACCCTGAGGGAGTCTCACTGATTAACACTGAACCCTGTGGGAGTCTCACTGATTAACACTGAACCCTGTGGGAGTCTCCCTGATTAACACTGAACCCTGTGGGAGTCTCAGTTATTAACACTGAACCCTGAGGGAGTCTCACTGATTAACACTGAACACTGTGGGATTCTCACTGATTAACACTGAACACTGTGGGAGTCTCACTGATTAACACTGAACCCTATGGGAGTCTCATTGATTAACACATGAACCCTGAGGGAGTCTCACTGATTAACACTGAACCCTGTGGGAGTCTCAATGATTAACACTGAACCCTGTGTGAGTCTCACTGATTAACACTGAACCCTATGGGAGTCTCATTGATTAACACTGAAACCTATGGGAGTCTCACTGATTAACACATGAACCCTGTTGGAGTCTCACTGATTTACACTGAACCCTGTGGGAGTCTCACTGATTAACACTGAACCCTATGGGAGTCTCATTGATTAACACTGAACCCTATGGGAGTCTCACTGATTAACACATGAACCCTGTGGGAGTCTCACTGATTAACACATGAACCCTGAGGGAGTCTCACTGATTAACACTGAACCCTATGGGAGTCTCATTGATTAACACTGAACCCTATGGGAGTCTCACTGATTAACACATGAACCCTGTTGGAGTCTCACTGATTAACACTGAACCCTATGGAAGTCTCACTGATTAACACTGAACACTGTGGGAGTCTCACTGATTAACACTGAACCCTATGGGAGTCTCATTGATTAACACATGAACCCTGAGGGAGTCTCACTGATTAACACTGAACCCTGTGGGAGTCTCAATGATTAACACTGAACCCTGTGTGAGTCTCACTGATTAACACTGAACCCTATGGGAGTCTCATTGATTAACACTGAACCCTATGGGAGTCTCACTGATTAACACATGAACCCTGTTGGAGTCTCACTGATTTACACTGAACCCTGTGGGAGACTCACTGATTAACACTGAACCCTATGGGAGTCTCATTGATTAACACTGAACCCTATGGGAGTCTCACTGATTAACACATGAACCCTGTGGGAGTCTCACTGATTAACACTGAACCCTGTGGGAGTCTCAGTTATTAACACTGAACCTTGAGGGAGTCTCACTGATTAACACTGAACACTGTGGGAGTCTCACTGATTAACACTGAACACTGTGGGAGTCTCACTGATTAACACTGAACCCTGTGGGAGTCTCACTGATTAACACTGAACCCTTTGGGAGTCTCATTGATTAACACATGAACCCTGAGGGAGTCTCACTGATTAACACAGAACCCTGTGGGAGTCTCACTGATTATCACTGAACTCTGTGGGAGTCTCACTGATTAACACTGAACCCTATGGGAGTCTCATTGATTAACACTGAACCCTATGTGAGTCTCACTGATTAACATATGAACCCTGTGGGAGTCTCACTGATTTACACTGAACCCTGTGGGAGTCTCACTGATTAACACTGAACCCTATGGGAGTCTCACTGATTAACACATGAACCCTGTGGGAGTCTCACTGATTTACACTGAACCCTGTGGGAGTCTCACTGATTAACACTGAACCCTATGGGGGCTCACTGATTAACACATTAACCCTGAGGGAGTCTCACTGATTAACACTGAACCCTGTGGGAGTCTCACTGATTAACACTGAACCCTGTGGGAGTCTCCCTGATTAACACTGAACCCTGTGGGAGTCTCAGTTATTAACACTGAACCCTGAGGGAGTCTCACTGATTAACACTGAACACTGTGGGATTCTCACTGATTAACACTGAACACTGTGGGAGTCTCACTGATTAACACTGAACCCTATGGGAGTCTCATTGATTAACACATGAACCCTGAGGGAGTCTCACTGATTAACACTGAACCCTGTGGGAGTCTCAATGATTATCACTGAACCCTGTGTGAGTCTCACTGATTAACACTGAACCCTATGGGAGTCTCATTGATTAACACTGAAACCTATGGGAGTCTCACTGATTAACACATGAACCCTGTTGGAGTCTCACTGATTTACACTGAACCCTGTGGGAGTCTCACTGATTAACACTGAACCCTATGGGAGTCTCATTGATTAACACTGAACCCTATGGGAGTCTCACTGATTAACACATGAACCCTGTGGGAGTCTCACTGATTAACACTGAACCCTGTGGGAGTCTCAGTTATTAACACTGAACCTTGAGGGAGTCTCACTGATTAACACTGAACACTGTGGGAGTCTCACTGATTAACACTGAACACTGTGGGAGTCTCACTGATTAACACTGAACCCTGTGGGGTCTCACTGATTAACACTGAACCCTTTGGGAGTCTCATTGATTAACACATGAACCCTGAGGGAGTCTCACTGATTAACACAGAACCCTGTGGGAGTCTCACTGATTATCACTGAACTCTGTGGGAGTCTCACTGATTAACACTGAACCCTATGGGAGTCTCATTGATTAACACTGAACCCTATGTGAGTCTCACTGATTAACATATGAACCCTGTGGGAGTCTCACTGATTTACACTGAACCCTGTGGGAGTCTCACTGATTAACACTGAACCCTATGGGAGTCTCACTGATTAACACATGAACCCTGTGGGAGTCTCACTGATTTACACTGAACCCTGTGGGAGTCTCACTGATTAACACTGAACCCTATGGGAGTCTCACTGATTAACACATTAACCCTGAGGGAGTCTCACTGATTAACACTGAACACTGTGGGAGTCTCACTGATTAACACTGAACCATATGGGAGTCTCACTTATTAACACTGATCCCTGTGGGAGTCTCACTGATTAACACTGAGCCCTGTGGGAGTCTCAATGATTAACACTGAACCCTGTGTGAGTCTCACTGATTAACACTGAACCCTATGGGAGTCTCATTGATTAACACATGAACCCTGAGGGAGTCTCACTGATTAACACTGAACCCTGTGTGAGTCTCAATGATTAACACTGAACCCTGTGGGAGTCTCACTGATTAACACTGGACCCTGTGGGAGTCTCACTGATTAACACTGAACCCTGTGGGAGTCTCACTGATTTACACTGAACCCTGTGGGAGTCTCACTGATTAACACTGAACCCTATGGGAGTCTCACTGATTAACACATTAACCCTGAGGGAGTCTCACTGATTAACACTGAACCCTGTGGGAGTCTCACTGATTAACACTGAACCCTGTGGGAGTCTCCCTGATTAACACTGAACCCTGTGGGAGTCTCAGTTATTAACACTGAACCCTGAGGGAGTCTCACTGATTAACACTGAACACTGTGGGAGTCTCACTGATTAACACTGAACACTGTGGGAGTCTCACTGATTAACACTGAGCCCTATGGGAGTCTCATTGATTAACACATGAACCCTGAGGGAGTCTCACTGATTAACACTGAACCCTGTGGGAGTCTCAATGATTAACACTGAACCCTGTGGGAGTCTCACTGATTAACACTGAACCCTATGGAAGTCTCATTGATTAACACTGAACCCTATGGGAGTCTCACTGATTAACACATGAACCCTGTTGGAATCTCACTGATTTACACTGAACCCTGTGGGAGTCTCACTGATTAACACTGAACCCTATGGGAGTCTCACTGATTAACACATGAACCCTGAGGGAGTCTCACTGATTAACACATGAACCCTGTGGGAGTCTCACTGATTTACACTGCACCCTGTGGGAGTCTCACTGATTAACACTGAACCCTATGGGAGTCTCACTGATTAACACATTAACCCTGAGGGAGTCTCACTGATTAACACTGAACCCTGTGGGAGTCTCACTGATTAACACTGAACCCTGTGGGAGTCTCAGTTATTAACACTGAACCCTGATGGGAGTCTCACTGATGAACACTGAACACTGTGGGAGTCTCCCTGATTAACACTGAACCCTGTGGGAGTCTCAGTTATTAACACTGAACCCTGTGGGAGTCTCAATGATTAACACTGAACCCTGTGGGAGTCTCACTGATTAACACTGAACCCTATGGGAGTCTCATTGATTAACACTGAACCCTATGGGAGTCTCACTGATTAACACATGAACCCTGTTGGAGTCTCACTGATTTACACTGAACCCTGTGGGAGTCTCACTGATTAACACTGAACCCTATGGGAGTCTCACTGATTAAAACATGAACCCTGAGGGAGTCTCACTGATTAACACATGAACCCTGTGGGAGTCTCACTGATTTACACTGAACCCTGTGGGAGTCTCACTGATTAACACTGAACCCTATGGGAGTCTCACTGATTAACACATTAACCCTGAGGGAGTCTCACTGATTAACACTGAACCCTGTGGGAGTCTCACTGATTAACACTGAACCCTGTGGGAGTCTCCCTGATTAACACTGAACCCTGTGGGAGTCTCAGTTATTAACACTGAACCCTGAGGGAGTCTCACTGATTAACACTGAACACTGTGGGATTCTCACTGATTAACACTGAACACTGTGGGAGTCTCACTGATTAACACTGAACCCTATGGGAGTCTCATTGATTAACACATGAACCCTGAGGGAGTCTCACTGATTAACACTGAACCCTGTGGGAGTCTCAATGATTAACACTGAACCCTGTGTGAGTCTCACTGATTAACACTGAACCCTATGGGAGTCTCATTGATTAACACTGAACCCTATGGGAGTCTCACTGATTAACACATGAACCCTGTTGGAGTCTCACTGATTTACACTGAACCCTGTGGGAGTCTCACTGATTAACACTGAACCCTATGGGAGTCTCACTGATTAACACATGAACCCTGTGGGAGTCTCACTGATTAACACATGAACCCTGTGGGAGTCTCACTGATTAACACTGAACCCTGTGGGAGTCTCAGTTATTAACACTGAACCTTGAGGGAGTCTCACTGATTAACACTGAACACTGTGGGAGTCTCACTGATTAACACTGTACACTGTGGGAGTCTCACTGATTAACACTGAACCCTGTGGGAGTCTCACTGATTAACACTGAACCCTTTGGGAGTCTCATTGATTAACACATGAACCCTGAGGGAGTCTCACTGATTAACACAGAACCCTGTGGGAGTCTCACTGATTATCACTGAACTCTGTGGGAGTCTCACTGATTAACACTGAACCCTATGGGAGTCTCATTGATTAACACTGAACCCTATGTGAGTCTCACTGATTAACATATGAACCCTGTGGGAGTCTCACTGATTTACACTGAACCCTGTGGGAGTCTCACTGATTAACACTGAACCCTATGGGAGTCTCACTGATTAACACATGAACCCTGTGGGAGTCTCACTGATTTACACTGAACCCTGTGGGAGTCTCACTGATTAACACTGAACCCTATGGGAGTCTCACTGATTAACACATTAACCCTGAGGGAGTCTCACTGATTAACACTGAACCCTGTGGGAGTCTCACTGATTAACACTGAACCCTGTGGGAGTCTCCCTGATTAACACTGAACCCTGTGGGAGTCTCAGTTATTAACACTGAACCCTGAGGGAGTCTCACTGATTAACACTGAACACTGTGGGATTCTCACTGATTAACACTGAACACTGTGGGAGTCTCACTGATTAACACTGAACCCTATGGGAGTCTCATTGATTAACACATGAACCCTGAGGGAGTCTCACTGATTAACACTGAACCCTGTGGGAGTCTCAATGATTAACACTGAACCCTGTGGGAGTCTCACTGATTAACACTGAACCCTTTGGAAGTCTCATTGATTAACACTGAACCCTATGGGAGTCTCACTGATTAACACATGAACCCTGTTGGAATCTCACTGATTTACACTGAACCCTGTGGGAGTCTCACTGATTAACACTGAACCCTATGGGAGTCTCACTGATTAACACATGAACCCTGAGGGAGTCTCACTGATTAACACATGAACCCTGAGGGAGTCTCACTGATTAACACTGAACACTGTGGGAGTCTCACTGATTAACACTGAACCATATGGGAGTCTCACTTATTAACACTGATCCCTGTGGGAGTCTCACTGATTAACACTGAACCCTGTGGGAGTCTCAATGATTAACACTGAACCCTGTGTGAGTCTCACTGATTAACACTGAACCCTATGGGAGTCTCATTGATTAACACATGAACCCTGAGGGAGTCTCACTGATTAACACTGAACCCTGTGGGAGTCTCAATGATTAACACTGAACCCTGTGGGAGTCTCACTGATTAACACTGGACCCTGTGGGAGTCTCACTGATTAACACTGAACCCTGTGGGAGTCTCACTGATTTACACTGAACCCTGTGGGAGTCTCACTGATTAACACTGAACCCTATGGGAGTCTCACTGATTAACACATTAACCCTGAGGGAGTCTCACTGATTAACACTGAACCCTGTGGGAGTCTCACTGATTAACACTGAACCCTGTGGGAGTCTCCCTGATTAACACTGAACCCTGTGGGAGTCTCAGTTATTAACACTGAACCCTGAGGGAGTCTCACTGATTAACACTGAACACTGTGGGAGTCTCACTGATTAACACTGAACACTGTGGGAGTCTCACTGATTAACACTGAGCCCTATGGGAGTCTCATTGATTAACACATGAACCCTGAGGGAGTCTCACTGATTAACACTGAACCCTGTGGGAGTCTCAATGATTAACACTGAACCCTGTGGGAGTCTCACTGATTAACACTGAACCCTATGGAAGTCTCATTGATTAACACTGAACCCTATGGGAGTCTCACTGATTAACACATGAACCCTGTTGGAATCTCACTGATTTACACTGAACCCTGTGGGAGTCTCACTGATTAACACTGAACCCTATGGGAGTCTCACTGATTAACACATGAACCCTGAGGGAGGCTCACTGATTAACACTGAACCCTATGGTAGTCTCATTGATTAACACTGAACCCTATGGGAGTCTCACTGATTAACACATGAACCCTGTTGGAGTCTCACTGATTAACACTGAACCCTATGGAAGTCTCACTGATTAACACTGAACACTGTGGGAGTCTCACTGATTAACACTGAACCCTATGGGAGTCTCATTGATTAACACATGAACCCTGAGGGAGTCTCACTGATTAACACTGAACCCTGTGGGAGTCTCAATGATTAACACTGAACCCTGTGTGAGTCTCACTGATTAACACTGAACCCTATGGGAGTCTCATTGATTAACACTGAACCCTATGGGAGTCTCACTGATTAACACATGAACCCTGTTGGAGTCTCACTGATTTACACTGAACCCTGTGGGAGACTCACTGATTAACACTGAACCCTATGGGAGTCTCATTGATTAACACTGAACCCTATGGGAGTCTCACTGATTAACACATGAACCCTGTGGGAGTCTCACTGATTAACACTGAACCCTATGGGAGTCTCACTGATTAACACATTAACCCTGAGGGAGTCTCACTGATTAACACTGAACCCTGTGGGAGTCTCACTGATTAACACTGAACCCTGTGGGAGTCTCCCTGATTAACACTGAACCCTGTGGGAGTCTCAGTTATTAACACTGAACCCTGAGGGAGTCTCACTGATTAACACTGAACACTGTGGGAGTCTCACTGATTAACACTGAACACTGTGGGAGTCTCACTGATTAACACTGAGCCCTATGGGAGTCTCATTGATTAACACATGAACCCTGAGGGAGTCTCACTGATTAACACTGAACCCTGTGGAAGTCTCAATGATTAACACTGAACCCTGTGGGAGTCTCACTGATTAACACTGAACCCTATGGAAGTCTCATTGATTAACACTGAACCCTATGGGAGTCTCACTGATTAACACATGAACCCTGTTGGAATCTCACTGATTTACACTGAACCCTGTGGGAGTCTCACTGATTAACACTGAACCCTATGGGAGTCTCACTGATTAACACATGAACCCTGAGGGAGGCTCACTGATTAACACTGAACCCTATGGTAGTCTCATTGATTAACACTGAACCCTATGGGAGTCTCACTGATTAACACATGAACCCTGTTGGAGTCTCACTGATTAACACTGAACCCTATGGAAGTCTCACTGATTAACACTGAACACTGTGGGAGTCTCACTGATTAACACTGAACCCTATGGGAGTCTCATTGATTAACACATGAACCCTGAGGGAGTCTCACTGATTAACACTGAACCCTGTGGGAGTCTCAATGATTAACACTGAACCCTGTGTGAGTCTCACTGATTAACACTGAACCCTATGGGAGTCTCATTGATTAACACTGAACCCTATGGGAGTCTCACTGATTAACACATGAACCCTGTTGGAGTCTCACTGATTTACACTGAACCCTGTGGGAGACTCACTGATTAACACTGAACCCTATGGGAGTCTCATTGATTAACACTGAACCCTATGGGAGTCTCACTGATTAACACATGAACCCTGTGGGAGTCTCACTGATTAACACTGAACCCTGTGGGAGTCTCAGTTATTAACACTGAACCTTGAGGGAGTCTCACTGATTAACACTGAACACTGTGGGAGTCTCACTGATTAACACTGAACACTGTGGGAGTCTCACTGATTTACACTGAACCCTGTGGGAGTCTCACTGATTAACACTGAACCCTATGGGAGTCTCACTGATTAACACATGAACCCTGTGGGAGTCTCACTGATTTACACTGAACCCTGTGGGAGTCTCACTGATTAACACTGAACCCTATGGGGGCTCACTGATTAACACATTAACCCTGAGGGAGTCTCACTGATTAACACTGAACCCTGTGGGAGTCTCACTGATTAACACTGAACCCTGTGGGAGTCTCCCTGATTAACACTGAACCCTGTGGGAGTCTCAGTTATTAACACTGAACCCTGAGGGAGTCTCAATGATTAACACTGAACCCTGTGTGAGTCTCACTGATTAACACTGAACCCTATGGGAGTCTCATTGATTAACACATGAACCCTGAGGGAGTCTCACTGATTAACACTGAACCCTGTGGGAGTCTCAATGATTAACACTGAACCCTGTGGGAGTCTCACTGATTAACACTGGACCCTGTGGGAGTCTCACTGATTAACACTGAACCCTGTGGGAGTCTCACTGATTTACACTGAACCCTGTGGGAGTCTCACTGATTAACACTGAACCCTATGGGGGCTCACTGATTAACACATTAACCCTGAGGGAGTCTCACTGATTAACACTGAACCCTGTGGGAGTCTCACTGATTAACACTGAACCCTGTGGGAGTCTCCCTGATTAACACTGAACCCTGTGGGAGTCTCAGTTATTAACACTGAACCCTGAGGGAGTCTCACTGATTAACACTGAACACTGTGGGATTCTCACTGATTAACACTGAACACTGTGGGAGTCTCACTGATTAACACTGAACCCTATGGGAGTCTCATTGATTAACACATGAACCCTGAGGGAGTCTCACTGATTAACACTGAACCCTGTGGGAGTCTCAATGATTAACACTGAACCCTGTGTGAGTCTCACTGATTAACACTGAACCCTATGGGAGTCTCATTGATTAACACTGAACCCTATGGGAGTCTCACTGATTAACACATGAACCCTGTTGGAGTCTCACTGATTTACACTGAACCCTGTGGGAGTCTCACTGATTAACACTGAACCCTATGGGAGTCTCATTGATTAACACTGAACCCTATGGGAGTCTCACTGATTAACACATGAACCCTG
Source organism: Petromyzon marinus (assembly GCF_048934315.1). NCBI lineage: Eukaryota > Metazoa > Chordata > Hyperoartia > Petromyzontiformes > Petromyzontidae > Petromyzon > Petromyzon marinus. The sequence continues at coordinate 2,759,361 of NW_027422625.1, forward strand.
TGGGAGTCTCACTGATTAACACTGAACCCTGTGGGAGTCTCAGTTATTAACACTGAACCTTGAGGGAGTCTCACTGATTAACACTGAACACTGTGGGAGTCTCACTGATTAACACTGAACACTGTGGGAGTCTCACTGATTAACACTGAACCCTGTGGGGTCTCACTGATTAACACTGAACCCTTTGGGAGTCTCATTGATTAACACATGAACCCTGAGGGAGTCTCACTGATTAACACAGAACCCTGTGGGAGTCTCACTGATTATCACTGAACTCTGTGGGAGTCTCACTGATTAACACTGAACCCTATGGGAGTCTCATTGATTAACACTGAACCCTATGTGAGTCTCACTGATTAACATATGAACCCTGTGGGAGTCTCACTGATTTACACTGAACCCTGTGGGAGTCTCACTGATTAACACTGAACCCTATGGGAGTCTCACTGATTAACACATGAACCCTGTGGGAGTCTCACTGATTAACACTGAACCCTGTGGGAGTCTCAATGATTAACACTGAACCCTGTGGGAGTCTCACTGATTAACACTGGACCCTGTGGGAGTCTCACTGATTAACACTGAACCCTGTGGGAGTCTCACTGATTTACACTGAACCCTGTGGGAGTCTCACTGATTAACACTGAACCCTATGGGAGTCTCACTGATTAACACATTAACCCTGAGGGAGTCTCACTGATTAACACTGAACCCTGTGGGAGACTCACTGATTAACACTGAACCCTGTGGGAGTCTCCCTGATTAACACTGAACCCTGTGGGAGTCTCAGTTATTAACACTGAACCTTGAGGGAGTCTCACTGATTAACACTGAACACTGTGGGAGTCTCACTGATTAACACTGAACACTGTGGGAGTCTCACTGATTAACACTGAACCCTGTGGGAGTCTCACTGATTAACACTGAACCCTTTGGGAGTCTCATTGATTAACACATGAACCCTGAGGGAGTCTCACTGATTAACACAGAACCCTGTGGGAGTCTCACTGATTATCACTGAACTCTGTGGGAGTCTCACTGATTAACACTGAACCCTATGGGAGTCTCATTGATTAACACTGAACCCTATGTGAGTCTCACTGATTAACATATGAACCCTGTGGGAGTCTCACTGATTTACACTGAACCCTGTGGGAGTCTCACTGATTAACACTGAACCCTATGGGAGTCTCACTGATTAACACATGAACCCTGTGGGAGTCTCACTGATTTACACTGAACCCTGTGGGAGTCTCACTGATTAACACTGAACCCTATGGGGGCTCACTGATTAACACATTAACCCTGAGGGAGTCTCACTGATTAACACTGAACCCTGTGGGAGTCTCACTGATTAACACTGAACCCTGTGGGAGTCTCCCTGATTAACACTGAACCCTGTGGGAGTCTCAGTTATTAACACTGAACCCTGAGGGAGTCTCACTGATTAACACTGAACACTGTGGGATTCTCACTGATTAACACTGAACACTGTGGGAGTCTCACTGATTAACACTGAACCCTATGGGAGTCTCATTGATTAACACATGAACCCTGAGGGAGTCTCACTGATTAACACTGAACCCTGTGGGAGTCTCAATGATTAACACTGAACCCTGTGTGAGTCTCACTGATTAACACTGAACCCTATGGGAGTCTCATTGATTAACACTGAACCCTATGGGAGTCTCACTGATTAACACATGAACCCTGTTGGAGTCTCACTGATTTACACTGAACCCTGTGGGAGTCTCACTGATTAACACTGAACCCTATGGGAGTCTCATTGATTAACACTGAACCCTATGGGAGTCTCACTGATTAACACATGAACCCTGTGGGAGTCTCACTGATTAACACTGAACCCTGTGGGAGTCTCAGTTATTAACACTGAACCTTGAGGGAGTCTCACTGATTAACACTGAACACTGTGGGAGTCTCACTGATTAACACTGAACACTGTGGGAGTCTCACTGATTAACACTGAACCCTGTGGGAGTCTCACTGATTAACACTGAACCCTTTGGGAGTCTCATTGATTAACACATGAACCCTGAGGGAGTCTCACTGATTAACACAGAACCCTGTGGGAGTCTCACTGATTATCACTGAACTCTGTGGGAGTCTCACTGATTAACACTGAACCCTATGGGAGTCTCATTGATTAACACTGAACCCTATGTGAGTCTCACTGATTAACATATGAACCCTGTGTGAGTCTCACTGATTTACACTGAACCCTGTGGGAGTCTCACTGATTAACACTGAACCCTATGGGAGTCTCACTGATTAACACATGAACCCTGTGGGAGTCTCACTGATTTACACTGAACCCTGTGGGAGTCTCACTGATTAACACTGAACCCTATGGGAGTCTCACTGATTAACACATTAACCCTGAGGGAGTCTCACTGATTAACACTGAACCCTGTGGGAGTCTCACTGATTAACACTGAACCCTGTGGGAGTCTCCCTGATTAACACTGAACCCTGTGGGAGTCTCAGTTATTAACACTGAACCTTGAGGGAGTCTCACTGATTAACACTGAACACTGTGGGAGTCTCACTGATTAACACTGAACACTGTGGGAGTCTCACTGATTAACACTGAACCCTGTGGGAGTCTCACTGATTAACACTGAACCCTTTGGGAGTCTCATTGATTAACACATGAACCCTGAGGGAGTCTCACTGATTAACACAGAACCCTGTGGGAGTCTCACTGATTATCACTGAACTCTGTGGGAGTCTCACTGATTAACACTGAACCCTATGGGAGTCTCATTGATTAACACTGAACCCTATGTGAGTCTCACTGATTAACATATGAACCCTGTGGGAGTCTCACTGATTTACACTGAACCCTGTGGGAGTCTCACTGATTAACACTGAACCCTATGGGAGTCTCACTGATTAACACATGAACCCTGTGGGAGTCTCACTGATTTACACTGAACCCTGTGGGAGTCTCACTGATTAACACTGAACCCTATGGGGGCTCACTGATTAACACATTAACCCTGAGGGAGTCTCACTGATTAACACTGAACCCTGTGGGAGTCTCACTGATTAACACTGAACCCTGTGGGAGTCTCCCTGATTAACACTGAACCCTGTGGGAGTCTCAGTTATTAACACTGAACCCTGAGGGAGTCTCACTGATTAACACTGAACACTGTGGGATTCTCACTGATTAACACTGAACACTGTGGGAGTCTCACTGATTAACACTGAACCCTATGGGAGTCTCATTGATTAACACATGAACCCTGAGGGAGTCTCACTGATTAACACTGAACCCTGTGGGAGTCTCAATGATTAACACTGAACCCTGTGTGAGTCTCACTGATTAACACTGAACCCTATGGGAGTCTCATTGATTAACACTGAACCCTATGGGAGTCTCACTGATTAACACATGAACCCTGTTGGAGTCTCACTGATTTACACTGAACCCTGTGGGAGTCTCACTGATTAACACTGAACCCTATGGGAGTCTCATTGATTAACACTGAACCCTATGGGAGTCTCACTGATTAACACATGAACCCTGTGGGAGTCTCACTGATTAACACTGAACCCTGTGGGAGTCTCAGTTATTAACACTGAACCTTGAGGGAGTCTCACTGATTAACACTGAACACTGTGGGAGTCTCACTGATTAACACTGAACACTGTGGGAGTCTCACTGATTAACACTGAACCCTGTGGGAGTCTCACTGATTAACACTGAACCCTTTGGGAGTCTCATTGATTAACACATGAACCCTGAGGGAGTCTCACTGATTAACACAGAACCCTGTGGGAGTCTCACTGATTATCACTGAACTCTGTGGGAGTCTCACTGATTAACACTGAACCCTATGGTAGTCTCATTGATTAACACTGAACCCTATGTGAGTCTCACTGATTAACATATGAACCCTGTGGGAGTCTCACTGATTTACACTGAACCCTGTGGGAGTCTCACTGATTAACACTGAACCCTATGGGAGTCTCACTGATTAACACATGAACCCTGTGGGAGTCTCACTGATTTACACTGAACCCTGTGGGAGTCTCACTGATTAACACTGAACCCTATGGGAGTCTCACTGATTAACACATTAACCCTGAGGGAGTCTCACTGATTAACACTGAACACTGTGGGAGTCTCACTGATTAACACTGAACCATATGGGAGTCTCACTTATTAACACTGATCCCTGTGGGAGTCTCACTGATTAACACTGAACCCTGTGGGAGTCTCAATGATTAACACTGAACCCTGTGTGAGTCTCACTGATTAACACTGAACCCGATGGGAGTCTCATTGATTAACACATGAACCCTGAGGGAGTCTCACTGATTAACACTGAACCCTGTGGGAGTCTCAATGATTAACACTGAACCCTGTGGGAGTCTCACTGATTAACACTGGACCCTGTGGGAGTCTCACTGATTAACACTGAACCCTGTGGGAGTCTCACTGATTTACACTGAACCCTGTGGGAGTCTCACTGATTAACACTGAACCCTATGGGAGTCTCACTGATTAACACATTAACCCTGAGGGAGTCTCACTGATTAACACTGAACCCTGTGGGAGTCTCACTGATTAACACTGAACCCTGTGGGAGTCTCCCTGATTAACACTGAACCCTGTGGGAGTCTCAGTTATTAACACTGAACCCTGAGGGAGTCTCACTGATTAACACTGAACACTGTGGGCGTCTCACTGATTAACACTGAACACTGTGGGAGTCTCACTGATTAACACTGAGCCCTATGGGAGTCTCATTGATTAACACATGAACCCTGAGGGAGTCTCACTGATTAACACTGAACCCTGTGGGAGTCTCAATGATTAACACTGAACCCTGTGGGAGTCTCACTGATTAACACTGAACCCTATGGAAGTCTCATTGATTAACACTGAACCCTATGGGAGTCACACTGATTAACACATGAACCCTGTTGGAATCTCACTGATTTACACTGAACCCTGTGGGAGTCTCACTGATTAACACTGAACCCTATGGGAGTCTCACTGATTAACACATGAACCCTGAGGGAGTCTCACTGATTAACACATGAACCCTGTGGGAGTCTCACTGATTTACACTGCACCCTGTGGGAGTCTCACTGATTAACACTGAACCCTATGGGAGTCTCACTGATTAACACATTAACCCTGAGGGAGTCTCACTGATTAACACTGAACCCTGTGGGAGTCTCACTGATTAACACTGAACCCTGTGGGAGTCTCAGTTATTAACACTGAACCCTGAGGGAGTCTCACTGATGAACACTGAACACTGTGGGAGTCTCCCTGATTAACACTGAACCCTGTGGGAGTCTCAGTTATTAACACTGAACCCTGTGGGAGTCTCAATGATTAACACTGAACCCTGTGGGAGTCTCACTGATTAACACTGAACCCTATGGGAGTCTCATTGATTAACACTGAACCCTATGGGAGTCTCACTGATTAAAACATGAACCCTGAGGGAGTCTCACTGATTAACACTGAACCCTATGGGAGTCTCATTGATTAACACTGAACCCTATGGGAGTCTCACTGATTAAAACATGAACCCTGAGGGAGTCTCACTGATTAACACATGAACCCTGTGGGAGTCTCACTGATTTACACTGAACCCTGTGGGAGTCTCACTGATTAACACTGAACCCTATGGGAGTCTCACTGATTAACACATTAACCCTGAGGGAGTCTCACTGATTAACACTGAACCCTGTGGGAGTCTCACTGATTAACACTGAACCCTGTGGGAGTCTCCCTGATTAACACTGAACCCTGTGGGAGTCTCAGTTATTAACACTGAACCCTGAGGGTGTCTCACTGATTAACACTGAACACTGTGGGATTCTCACTGATTAACACTGAACACTGTGGGAGTCTCACTGATTAACACTGAACCCTATGGGAGTCTCATTGATTAACACATGAACCCTGAGGGAGTCTCACTGATTAACACTGAACCCTGTGGGAGTCTCAATGATTAACACTGAACCATGTGTGAGTCTCACTGATTAACACTGAACCCTATGGGAGTCTCATTGATTAACACTGAACCCTGTGGGAGTCTCACTGATTAACACTGAACCCTGTGGGAGTCTCCCTGATTAACACTGAACCCTGTGGGAGTCTCAGTTATTAACACTGAACCCTGAGGGAGTCTCACTGATTAACACTGAACACTGTGGGCGTCTCACTGATTAACACTGAACACTGTGGGAGTCTCACTGATTAACACTGAGCCCTATGGGAGTCTCATTGATTAACACATGAACCCTGAGGGAGTCTCACTGATTAACACTGAACCCTGTGGGAGTCTCAATGATTAACACTGAACCCTGTGGGAGTCTCACTGATTAACACTGAACCCTATGGAAGTCTCATTGATTAACACTGAACCCTATGGGAGTCACACTGATTAACACATGAACCCTGTTGGAATCTCACTGATTTACACTGAACCCTGTGGGAGTCTCACTGATTAACACTGAACCCTATGGGAGTCTCACTGATTAACACATGAACCCTGAGGGAGTCTCACTGATTAACACATGAACCCTGTGGGAGTCTCACTGATTAACACATTAACCCTGAGGGAGTCTCACTGATTAACACTGAACCCTGTGGGAGTCTCACTGATTAACACTGAACCCTGTGGGAGTCTCAGTTATTAACACTGAACCCTGAGGGAGTCTCACTGATGAACACTGAACACTGTGGGAGTCTCCCTGATTAACACTGAACCCTGTGGGAGTCTCAGTTATTAACACTGAACCCTGTGGGAGTCTCAATGATTAACACTGAACCCTGTGGGAGTCTCACTGATTAACACTGAACCCTATGGGAGTCTCATTGATTAACACTGAACCCTATGGGAGTCTCACTGATTAAAACATGAACCCTGAGGGAGTCTCACTGATTAACACTGAACCCTATGGGAGTCTCATTGATTAACACTGAACCCTATGGGAGTCTCACTGATTAAAACATGAACCCTGAGGGAGTCTCACTGATTAACACATGAACCCTGTGGGAGTCTCACTGATTTACACTGAACCCTGTGGGAGTCTCACTGATTAACACTGAACCCTATGGGAGTCTCACTGATTAACACATTAACCCTGAGGGAGTCTCACCGATTAACACTGAACCCTGTGGGAGTCTCACTGATTAACACTGAACCCTGTGGGAGTCTCCCTGATTAACACTGAACCCTGTGGGAGTCTCAGTTATTAACACTGAACCCTGAGGGTGTCTCACTGATTAACACTGAACACTGTGGGATTCTCACTGATTAACACTGAACACTGTGGGAGTCTCACTGATTAACACTGAACCCTATGGGAGTCTCATTGATTAACACATGAACCCTGAGGGAGTCTCACTGATTAACACTGAACCCTGTGGGAGTCTCAATGATTAACACTGAACCATGTGTGAGTCTCACTGATTAACACTGAACCCTATGGGAGTCTCATTGATTAACACTGAACCCTATGGGAGTCTCACTGATTAACACATGAACCCTGTTGGAGTCTCACTGATTTACACTGAACCCTGTGGGAGTCTCACTGATTAACACTGAACCCTATGGGAGTCTCATTGATTAACACTGAACCCTATGGGAGTCTCACTGATTAACACATGAACCCTGTGGGAGTCTCACTGATTAACACTGAACCCTGTGGGAGTCTCAGTTATTAACACTGAACCTTGAGGGAGTCTCACTAATTAACACTGAACACTGTGGGAGTCTCACTGATTAACACTGAACACTGTGGGAGTCTCACTGATTAACACTGAACCCTGTGGGAGTCTCACTGATTAACACTGAACCCTTTGGGAGTCTCATTGATTAACACATGAACCCTGAGGGAGTCTCACTGATTAACACAGAACCCTGTGGGAGTCTCACTGATTATCACTGAACTCTGTGGGAGTCTCACTGATTAACACTGAACCCTATGGGAGTCTCATTGATTAACACTGAACCCTATGTGAGTCTCACTGATTAACATATGAACCCTGTGGGAGTCTCACTGATTTACATTGAACCCTGTGGGAGTCTCACTGATTAACACTGAACCCTATGGGAGTCTCACTGATTAACACATGAACCCTGTGGGAGTCTCACTGATTTACACTGAACCCTGTGGGAGTCTCACTGATTAACACTGAACCCTATGGGAGTCTCACTGATTAACACATTAACCCTGAGGGAGTCTCACTGATTAACACTGAACCCTGTGGGAGTCTCACTGATTAACACTGAACCCTGTGGGAGTCTCCCTGATTAACACTGAACCCTGTGGGAGTCTCAGTTATTAACACTGAACCCTGAGGGAGTCTCACTGATTAACACTGAACACTGTGGGATTCTCACTGATTAACACTGAACACTGTGGGAGTCTCACTGATTAACACTGAACCCTATGGGAGTCTCATTGATTAACACATGAACCCTGAGGGAGTCTCACTGATTAACACTGAACCCTGTGGGAGTCTCAATGATTAACACTGAACCCTGTGGGAGTCTCACTGATTAACACTGAACCCTTTGGAAGTCTCATTGATTAACACTGAACCCTATGGGAGTCTCACTGATTAACACATGAACCCTGTTGGAATCTCACTGATTTACACTGAACCCTGTGGGAGTCTCACTGATTAACACTGAACCCTATGGGAGTCTCACTGATTAACACATGAACCCTGAGGGAGTCTCACTGATTAACACATGAACCCTGAGGGAGTCTCACTGATTAACACTGAAAACTGTGGGAGTCTCACTGATTAACACTGAACCATATGGGAGTCTCACTTATTAACACTGATCCCTGTGGGAGTCTCACTGATTAACACTGAACCCTGTGGGAGTCTCAATGATTAACACTGAACCCTGTGTGAGTCTCACTGATTAACACTGAACCCTATGGGAGTCTCATTGATTAACACATGAACCCTGAGTGAGTCTCACTGATTAACACTGAACCCTGTAGGAGTCTCAATGATTAACACTGAACCCTGTGGGAGTCTCACTGATTAACACTGGACCCTGTGGGAGTCTCACTGATTAACACTGAACCCTGTGGGAGTCTCACTGATTTACACTGAACCCTGTGGGAGTCTCACTGATTAACACTGAACCCTATGGGAGTCTCACTGATTAACACATTAACCCTGAGGGAGTCTCACTGATTAACACTGAACCCTGTGGGAGTCTCACTGATTAACACTGAACCCTGTGGGAGTCTCCCTGATTAACACTGAACCCTGTGGGAGTCTCAGTTATTAACACTGAACCATGAGGGAGTCTCACTGATTAACACTGAACACTGTGGGAGTCTCACTGATTAACACTGAACACTGTGGGAGTCTCACTGATTAACACTGAGCCCTATGGGAGTCTCATTGATTAACACATGAACCCTGAGGGAGTCTCACTGATTAACACTGAACCCTGTGGGAGTCTCAATGATTAACACTGAACCCTGTGGGAGTCTCACTGATTAACACTGAACCCTATGGAAGTCTCATTGATTAACACTGAACCCTATGGGAGTCTCACTGATTAACACATGAACCCTGTTGGAATCTCACTGATTTACACTGAACCCTGTGGGAGTCTCACTGATTAACACTGAACCCTATGGGAGTCTCACTGATTAACACATGAACCCTGAGGGAGTCTCACTGATTAACACATGAACCCTGTGGGAGTCTCACTGATTTACACTGCACCCTGTGGGAGTCTCACTGATTAACACTGAACCCTATGGGAGTCTCACTGATTAACACATTAACCCTGAGGGAGTCTCACTGATTAACACTGAACCCTGTGGGAGTCTCACTGATTAACACTGAACCCTGTGGGAGTCTCAGTTATTAACACTGAACCCTGAGGGAGTCTCACTGATGAACACTGAACACTGTGGGAGTCTCCCTGATTAACACTGAACCCTGTGGGAGTCTCAGTTATTAACACTGAACCCTGTGGGAGTCTCAATGATTAACACTGAACCCTGTGGGAGTCTCACTGATTAACGCTGAACCCTATGGGAGTCTCATTGATTAACACTGAACCCTATGGGAGTCTCACTGATTAACACATGAACCCTGTTAGAGTCTCACTGATTTACACTGAACCCTGTGGGAGTCTCACTGATTAACACTGAACCCTATGGGAGTCTCACTGATTAAAACATGAACCCTGAGGGAGTCTCACTGATTAACACATGAACCCTGTGGGAGTCTCACTGATTTACACTGAACCCTGTGGGAGTCTCACTGATTAACACTGAACCCTATGGGAGTCTCACTGATTAACACATTAACCCTGAGGGAGTCTCACTGATTAACACTGAACCCTGTGGGAGTCTCACTGATTAACACTGAACCCTGTGGGAGTCTCCCTGATTAACACTGAACCCTGTGGGAGTCTCAGTTATTAACACTGAACCCTGAGGGAGTCTCACTGATTAACACTGAACACTGTGGGATTCTCACTGATTAACACTGAACACTGTGGGAGTCTCACTGATTAACACTGAACCCTATGGGAGTCTCATTGATTAACACATGAACCCTGAGGGAGTCTCACTGATTAACACTGAACCCTGTGGGAGTCTCAATGATTAACACTGAACCCTGTGTGAGTCTCACTGATTAACACTGAACCCTATGGGAGTCTCATTGATTAACACTGAACCCTATGGGAGTCTCACTGATTAACACATGAACCCTGTTGGAGTCTCACTGATTTACACTGAACCCTGTGGGAGTCTCACTGATTAACACTGAACCCTATGGGAGTCTCATTGATTAACACTGAACCCTATGGGAGTCTCACTGATTAACACATGAACCCTGTGGGAGTCTCACTGATTAACACTGAACCCTGTGGGAGTCTCAGTTATTAACACTGAACCTTGAGGGAGTCTCACTGATTAACACTGAACACTGTGGGAGTCTCACTGATTAACACTGAACACTGTGGGAGTCTCACTGATTAACACTGAACCCTGTGGGAGTCTCACTGATTAACACTGAACCCTTTGGGAGTCTCATTGATTAACACATGAACCCTGAGGGAGTCTCACTGATTAACACAGAACCCTGTGGGAGTCTCACTGATTATCACTGAACTCTGTGGGAGTCTCACTGGTTAACACTGAACCCTATGGGAATCTCATTGATTAACACTGAACCCTATGTGAGTCTCACTGATTAACATATGAACCCTGTGGGAGTCTCACTGATTTACACTGAACCCTGTGGGAGTCTCACTGATTAACACTGAACCCTATGGGAGTCTCACTGATTAACACATGAACCCTGTGGGAGTCTCACTGATTTACACTGAACCCTGTGGGAGTCTCACTGATTAACACCGAACCCTATGGGAGTCTCACTGATTAACACATTAACCCTGAGGGAGTCTCACTGATTAACACTGAACCCTTTGGGAGTCTCACTGATTAACACTGAACCCTGTGGGAGTCTCCCTGATTAACACTGAACCCTGTGGGAGTCTCAGTTATTAACACTGAACCCTGAGGGAGTCTCACTGATTAACACTGAACACTGTGGGATTCTCACTGATTAACACTGAACACTGTGGGAGTCTCACTGATTAACACTGAACCCTATGGGAGTCTCATTGATTAACACATGAACCCTGAGGGAGTCTCACTGATTAACACTGAACCCTGTGGGAGTCTCAATGATTAACACTGAACCCTGTGTGAGTCTCACTGATTAACACTGAACCCTATGGGAGTCTCATTGATTAACACTGAACCCTGTTGGAATCTCACTGATTTACACTGAACCCTGTGGGAGTCTCACTGATTAACACTGAACCCTATGGGAGTCTCACTGATTAACACATGAACCCTGAGGGAGTCTCACTGATTAACACATGAACCCTGTGGGAGTCTCACTGATTTACACTGCACCCTGTGGGAGTCTCACTGATTAACACTGAACCCTATGGGAGTCTCACTGATTAACACATTAACCCTGAGGGAGTCTCACTGATTAACACTGAACCCTGTGGGAGTCTCACTGATTAACACTGAACCCTGTGGGAGTCTCAGTTATTAACACTGAACCCTGAGGGAGTCTCACTGATGAACACTGAACACTGTGGGAGTCTCCCTGATTAACACTGAACCCTGTGGGAGTCTCAGTTATTAACACTGAACCCTGTGGGAGTCTCAATGATTAACACTGAACCCTGTGGGAGTCTCACTGATTAACACTGAACCCTATGGGAGTCTCATTGATTAACACTGAACCCTATGGGAGTCTCACTGATTAACACATGAACCCTGTTGGAGTCTCACTGATTTACACTGAACCCTGTGGGAGTCTCACTGATTAACACTGAACCCTATGGGAGTCTCACTGATTAAAACATGAACCCTGAGGGAGTCTCACTGATTAACACATGAACCCTGTGGGAGTCTCACTGATTTACACTGAACCCTGTGGGAGTCTCACTGATTAACACTGAACCCTATGGGAGTCTCACTGATTAACACATTAACCCTGAGGGAGTCTCACTGATTAACACTGAACCCTGTGGGAGTCTCACTGATTAACACTGAACCCTGTGGGAGTCTCCCTGATTAACACTGAACCCTGTGGGAGTCTCAGTTATTAACACTGAACCCTGAGGGAGTCTCACTGATTAACACTGAACACTGTGGGATTCTCACTGATTAACACTGAACACTGTGGGAGTCTCACTGATTAACACTGAACCCTATGGGAGTCTCATTGATTAACACATGAACCCTGAGGGAGTCTCACTGATTAACACTGAACCCTGTGGGAGTCTCAATGATTAACACTGAACCCTGTGTGAGTCTCACTGATTAACACTGAACCCTATGGGAGTCTCATTGATTAACATTGAACCCTATGGGAGTCTCACTGATTAACACATGAACCCTGTTGGAGTCTCACTGATTTACACTGAACCCTGTGGGAGTCTCACTGATTAACACTGAACCCTATGGGAGTCTCATTGATTAACACTGAACCCTATGGGAATCTCACTGATTAACACATGAACCCTGTGGGAGTCCCACTGATTAACACTGAACCCTGTGGAAGTCTCAGTTATTAACACTGAACCTTGAGGGAGTCTCACTGATTAACACTGAACACTGTGGGAGTCTCACTGATTAACACTGAACACTGTGGGAGTCTCACTGATTAACACTGAACCCTGTGGGAGTCTCACTGATTAACACTGAACCCTTTGGGAGTCTCATTGATTAACACATGAACCCTGAGGGAGTCTCACTGATTAACACAGAACCCTGTGGGAGTCTCACTGATTATCACTGAACTCTGTGGGAGTCTCACTGGTTAACACTGAACCCTATGGGAGTCTCATTGATTAACACTGAACCCTATGTGAGTCTCACTGATTAACATATGAACCCTGTGGGAGTCTCACTGATTTACACTGAACCCTGTGGGAGTCTCACTGATTAACACTGAACCCTATGGGAGTCTCACTGATTAACACATGAACCCTGTGGGAGTCTCACTGATTTACACTGAACCCTGTGGGAGTCTCACTGATTAACACCGAACCCTATGGGAGTCTCACTGATTAACACATTAACCCTGAGGGAGTCTCACTGATTAACACTGAACCCTGTGGGAGTCTCACTGATTAACACTGAACCCTGTGGGAGTCTCCCTGATTAACACTGAACCCTGTGGGAGTCTCAGTTATTAACACTGAACCCTGAGGGAGTCTCACTGATTAACACTGAACACTGTGGGATTCTCACTGATTAACACTGAACACTGTGGGAGTCTCACTGATTAACACTGAACCCTATGGGAGTCTCATTGATTAACACATGAACCCTGAGGGAGTCTCACTGATTAACACTGAACCCTGTGGGAGTCTCAATGATTAACACTGAACCCTGTGTGAGTCTCACTGATTAACACTGAACCCTATGGGAGTCTCATTGATTAACACTGAACCCTATGGGAGTCTCACTGATTAACACATGAACCCTGTTGGAGTCTCACTGATTTACACTGAACCCTGTGGGAGTCTCACTGATTAACACTGAACCCTATGGGAGTCTCATTGATTAACACTGAACCCTATGGGAGTCTCACTGATTAACACATGAACCCTGTGGGAGTCTCACTGATTAACACTGAACCCTGTGGGAGTCTCAGTTATTAACACTGAACCTTGAGGGAGTCTCACTGATTAACACTGAACACTGTGGGAGTCTCACTGATTAAAACTGAACACTGTGGGAGTCTCACTGATTAACACTGAACCCTGAGGGAGTCTCACTGATTAACACTGAACCCTTAGGGAGTCTCATTGATTAACACATGAACCCTGAGGGAGTCTCACTGATTAACACAGAACCCTGTGGGAGTCTCACTGATTATCACTGAACTCTGTGGGAGTCTCACTGATTAACACTGAACCCTATGGGAGTCTCATTGATTAACACTGAACCCTATGTGAGTCTCACTGATTAACATATGAACCCTGTGGGAGTCTCACTGATTTACACTGAACCCTGTGGGAGTCTCACTGATTAACACTGAACCCTATGGGAGTCTCACTGATTAACACTGAACACTGTGGGAGTCTCACTGATTAACACTGAACACTGTGGGAGTCTCACTGATTAACACTGAACCCTGAGGGAGTCTCACTGATTAACACTGAACCCTTTGGGAGTCTCATTGATTAACACATGAACCCTGAGGGAGTCTCACTGATTAACACAGAACCCTGTGGGAGTCTCACTGATTATCACTGAACTCTGTGGGAGTCTCACTGATTAACACTGAACCCTATGGGAGTCTCATTGATTAACACTGAACCCTATGTGAGTCTCACTGATTAACATATGAACCCTGTGGGAGTCTCACTGATTTACACTGAACCCTGTGGGAGTCTCACTGATTAACACTGAACCCTATGGGAGTCTCACTGATTAACACTGAACACTGTGGGAGTCTCACTGATTAACACTGAACACTGTGGGAGTCTCACTGATTAACACTGAACCCTGAGGGAGTCTCACTGATTAACACTGAACCCTTTGGGAGTCTCATTGATTAACACATGAACCCTGATGGAGTCTCACTGATTAACACAGAACCCTGTGGGAGTCTCACTGATTATCACTGAACTCTGTGGGAGTCTCACTGATTAACACTGAACCCTATGGGAGTCTCATTGATTAACACTGAACCCTATGTGAGTCTCACTGATTAACATATGAACCCTGTGGGAGTCTCACTGATTTACACTGAACCCTGTGGGAGTCTCACTGATTAACACTGAACCCTATGGGAGTCTCACTGATTAACACATGAACCCTGTGGGAGTCTCACTGATTTACACTGAACCCTGTGGGAGTCTCACTGATTAACACTGAACCCTATGGGAGTCTCACTGATTAACACATTAACCCTGAGGGAGTCTCACTGATTAACACTGAACCCTGTGGGAGTCTCACTGATTAACACTGGACCCTGTGGGAGTCTCACTGATTAACACTGAACCCTGTGGGAGTCTCAGTTATTAACACTGAACCCTGAGGGAGTCTCACGGATTAACACTGAACCCTGAGGGAGTCTCACGGATTAACACTGAACACTGTGGGAGTCTCACTGATTAACACTGAACCATATGGGAGTCTCACTTATTAACACTGATCCCTGTGGGAGTCTCACTGATTAACACTGAACCCTGTGGGAGTCTCATTGATTAACACATGAACCCTGAGGTAGTCTCACTGATTAACACTGAACCCTGTGGGAGTCTCAATGATTAACACTGAACCCTGTGGGAGTCTCACTGATTAACACTGAACCCTATGGAAGTCTCATTGATTAACACTGAACCCTATGGGAGTCTCACTGATTAACACATGAACCCTGTTGGAATCTCACTGATTTACACTGAACCCTGTGGGAGTCTCACTGATTAACACTGGACACTATGGGAGTCTCACTGATTAACACATGAACCCTGAGGGAGTCTCACTGATTAACACATGAACCCTGTGGGAGTCTCACTGATTTACACTGAACCCTGTGGGAGTCTCACTGATTAACACTGAACCCTATGGGAGTCTCACTGATTAACACATGAACCCTGAGGGAGTCTCACTGATTAATACTGAACCCTGTGGGAGTCTCACTGATTAACACTGAACCCTGTGGGAGTCTCAGTAATTAACACTGAACCCTGAAGGAGTCTCACTGATGAACACTGAACACTGTGGGAGTCTCCCTGATTAACACTGAACCCTGTGGGAGTCTCAGTTATTAACACTGAACCCTGTGGGAGTCTCAATGATTAACACTGAACCCTGTGGGAGTCTCACTGATTAACACTGAACCCTATGGGAGTCTCATTGATTAACACTGAACCCTATGGGAGTCTCACTGATTAACACATGAACCCTGTTGGAATCTCACTGATTTACACTGAACCCTGTGGGAGTCTCACTGATTAACACTGAACCCTATGGGAGTCTCACTGATTAACACATGAACCCTGAGGGAGTCTCACTGATTAACACATGAACCCTGTGGGAGTCTCACTGATTTACACTGAACCCTGTGGGAGTCTCACTGATTAACACTGAACCCTATGGGAGTCTCACTGATTAACACATTAACCCTGAGGGAGTCTCACTGATTAACACTGAACCCTGTGGGAGTCTCACTGATTAACACTGAACCCTGTGGGAGTCTCCCTGATTAACACTGAACCCTGTGGGAGTCTCAGTTATTAACACTGAACCCTGAGGGAGTCTCACTGATTAACACTGAACACTGTGGGATTCTCACTGATTAACACTGAACACTGTGGGAGTCTCACTGATTAACACTGAACCCTATGGGAGTCTCATTGATTAACACATGAACCCTGAGGGAGTCTCACTGATTAACACTGAACCCTGTGGGAGTCTCAATGATTAACACTGAACCCTGTGTGAGTCTCACTGATTAACACTGAACCCTATGGGAGTCTCATTGATTAACACTGAACCCTATGGGAGTCTCACTGATTAACACATGAACCCTGTTGGAGTCTCACTGATTTACACTGAACACTGTGGGAGTCTCACTGATTAACACTGAACCCTATGGGAGTCTCATTGATTAACACTGAACCCTATGGGAGTCTCACTGATTAACACATGAACCCTGTGGGAGTCTCACTGATTAACACTGAACCCTGTGGGAGTCTCAGTTATTAACACTGAATCTTGAGGGAGTCTCACTGATTAACACTGAACACTGTGGGAGTCTCACTGATTAACACTGAACACTGTGGGAGTCTCACTGATTATCACTGAACCCTGTGGGAGTCTCACTGATTAACACTGAACCCTATGGGAGTCTCATTGATTAACACATGAACCCTGAGGGAGTCTCACTGATTAACACAGAACCCTGTGGGAGTCTCACTGATTATCACTGAACTCTGTGGGAGTCTCACTGATTAACACTGAACCCTATGGGAGTCTCATTGATTAACACTGAACCCTATGGGAGTCTCATTGATTAACACATGAACCCTGAGGGAGTCTCACTGATTAACACTGAACCCTGTGGGAGTCTCAATGATTAACACTGAACCCTGTGTGAGTCTCACTGATTAACACTGAACCCTATGGGAGTCTCATTGATTAACACTGAACCCTATGGGAGTCTCACTGATTAACACATGAACCCTGTTGGAGTCTCACTGATTTACACTGAACCCTGTGGGAGTCTCACTGATTAACACTGAACCCTATGGGAGTCTCATTGATTAACACTGAACCCTATGGGAGTCTCACTGATTAACACATGAACCCTGTGGGAGTCTCACTGATTAACACTGAACCCTGTGGGAGTCTCAGTTATTAACACTGAACCTTGAGGGAGTCTCACTGATTAACACTGAACACTGTGGGAGTCTCACTGATTAAAACTGAACACTGTGGGAGTCTCACTGATTAACACTGAACCCTGAGGGAGTCTCACTGATTAACACTGAACCCTTTGGGAGTCTCATTGATTAACACATGAACCCTGAGGGAGTCTCACTGATTAACACAGAACCCTGTGGGAGTCTCACTGATTATCACTGAACTCTGTGGGAGTCTCACTGATTAACACTGAACCCTATGGGAGTCTCATTGATTAACACTGAACCCTATGTGAGTCTCACTGATTAACATATGAACCCTGTGGGAGTCTCACTGATTTACACTGAACCCTGTGGGAGTCTCACTGATTAACACTGAACCCTATGGGTGTCTCACTGATTAACACTGAACACTGTGGGAGTCTCACTGATTAACACTGAACACTGTGGGAGTCTCACTGATTAACACTGAACCCTGAGGGAGTCTCACTGATTAACACTGAACCCTTTGGGAGTCTCATTGATTAACACATGAACCCTGAGGGAGTCTCACTGATTAACACAGAACCCTGTGGGAGTCTCACTGATTATCACTGAACTCTGTGGGAGTCTCACTGATTAACACTGAACCCTATGGGAGTCTCATTGATTAACACTGAACCCTATGTGAGTCTCACTGATTAACATATGAACCCTGTGGGAGTCTCACTGATTTACACTGAACCCTGTGGGAGTCTCACTGATTAACACTGAACCCTATGGGAGTCTCACTGATTAACACTGAACACTGTGGGAGTCTCACTGATTAACACTGAACACTGTGGGAGTCTCACTGATTAACACTGAACCCTGAGGGAGTCTCACTGATTAACACTGAACCCTTTGGGAGTCTCATTGATTAACACATGAACCCTGAGGGAGTCTCACTGATTAACACAGAACCCTGTGGGAGTCTCACTGATTATCACTGAACTCTGTGGGAGTCTCACTGATTAACACTGAACCCTATGGGAGTCTCATTGATTAACACTGAACCCTATGTGAGTCTCACTGATTAACATATGAACCCTGTGGGAGTCTCACTGATTTACACTGAACCCTGTGGGAGTCTCACTGATTAACACTGAACCCTATGGGAGTCTCACTGATTAACACATGAACCCTGTGGGAGTCTCACTGATTTACACTGAACCCTGTGGGAGTCTCACTGATTAACACTGAACCCTATGGGAGTCTCACTGATTAACACATTAACCCTGAGGGAGTCTCACTGATTAACACTGAACCCTGTGGGAGTCTCACTGATTAACACTGGACCCTGTGGGAGTCTCACTGATTAACACTGAACCCTGTGGGAGTCTCAGTTATTAACACTGAACCCTGAGGGAGTCTCACGGATTAACACTGAACCCTGAGGGAGTCTCACGGATTAACACTGAACACTGTGGGAGTCTCACTGATTAACACTGAACCATATGGGAGTCTCACTTATTAACACTGATCCCTGTGGGAGTCTCACTGATTAACACTGAACCCTGTGGGAGTCTCATTGATTAACACATGAACCCTGAGGTAGTCTCACTGATTAACACTGAACCCTGTGGGAGTCTCAATGATTAACACTGAACCCTGTGGGAGTCTCACTGATTAACACTGAACCCTATGGAAGTCTCATTGATTAACACTGAACCCTATGGGAGTCTCACTGATTAACACATGAACCCTGTTGGAATCTCACTGATTTACACTGAACCCTGTGGGAGTCTCACTGATTAACACTGGACACTATGGGAGTCTCACTGATTAACACATGAACCCTGAGGGAGTCTCACTGATTAACACATGAACCCTGTGGGAGTCTCACTGATTTACACTGAACCCTGTGGGAGTCTCACTGATTAACACTGAACCCTATGGGAGTCTCACTGATTAACACATGAACCCTGAGGGAGTCTCACTGATTAATACTGAACCCTGTGGGAGTCTCACTGATTAACACTGAACCCTGTGGGAGTCTCAGTAATTAACACTGAACCCTGAAGGAGTCTCACTGATGAACACTGAACACTGTGGGAGTCTCCCTGATTAACACTGAACCCTGTGGGAGTCTCAGTTATTAACACTGAACCCTGTGGGAGTCTCAATGATTAACACTGAACCCTGTGGGAGTCTCACTGATTAACACTGAACCCTATGGGAGTCTCATTGATTAACACTGAACCCTATGGGAGTCTCACTGATTAACACATGAACCCTGTTGGAATCTCACTGATTTACACTGAACCCTGTGGGAGTCTCACTGATTAACACTGAACCCTATGGGAGTCTCACTGATTAACACATGAACCCTGAGGGAGTCTCACTGATTAACACATGAACCCTGTGGGAGTCTCACTGATTTACACTGAACCCTGTGGGAGTCTCACTGATTAACACTGAACCCTATGGGAGTCTCACTGATTAACACATTAACCCTGAGGGAGTCTCACTGATTAACACTGAACCCTGTGGGAGTCTCACTGATTAACACTGAACCCTGTGGGAGTCTCCCTGATTAACACTGAACCCTGTGGGAGTCTCAGTTATTAACACTGAACCCTGAGGGAGTCTCACTGATTAACACTGAACACTGTGGGATTCTCACTGATTAACACTGAACACTGTGGGAGTCTCACTGATTAACACTGAACCCTATGGGAGTCTCATTGATTAACACATGAACCCTGAGGGAGTCGCACTGATTAACACTGAACCCTGTGGGAGTCTCAATGATTAACACTGAACCCTGTGTGAGTCTCACTGATTAACACTGAACCCTATGGGAGTCTCATTGATTAACACTGAACCCTATGGGAGTCTCACTGATTAACACATGAACCCTGTTGGAGTCTCACTGATTTACACTGAACACTGTGGGAGTCTCACTGATTAACACTGAACCCTATGGGAGTCTCATTGATTAACACTGAACCCTATGGGAGTCTCACTGATTAACACATGAACCCTGTGGGAGTCTCACTGATTAACACTGAACCCTGTGGGAGTCTCAGTTATTAACACTGAATCTTGAGGGAGTCTCACTGATTAACACTGAACACTGTGGGAGTCTCACTGATTAACACTGAACACTGTGGGAGTCTCACTGATTATCACTGAACCCTGTGGGAGTCTCACTGATTAACACTGAACCCTATGGGAGTCTCATTGATTAACACATGAACCCTGAGGGAGTCTCACTGATTAACACAGAACCCTGTGGGAGTCTCACTGATTATCACTGAACTCTGTGGGAGTCTCACTGATTAACACTGAACCCTATGGGAGTCTCATTGATTAACACTGAACCCTATGGGAGTCTCATTGATTAACACATGAACCCTGAGGGAGTCTCACTGATTAACACTGAACCCTGTGGGAGTCTCAATGATTAACACTGAACCCTGTGTGAGTCTCACTGATTAACACTGAACCCTATGGGAGTCTCATTGATTAACACTGAACCCTATGGGAGTCTCACTGATTAACACATAAACCCTGTTGGAGTCTCACTGATTTACACTGAACCCTGTGGGAGTCTCACTGATTAACACTGAACCCTATGGGAGTCTCATTGATTAACACTGAACCCTATGGGAGTCTCACTGATTAACACATGAACCCTGTGGGAGTCTCACTGATTAACACTGAACCCTGTGGGAGTCTCAGTTATTAACACTGAATCTTGAGGGAGTCTCACTGATTAACACTGAACACTGTGGGAGTCTCACTGATTAACACTGAACACTGTGGGAGTCTCACTGATTAACACTGAACCCTGTGGGAGTCTCACTGATTAACACTGAACCCTATGGGAGTCTCATTGATTAACACTGAATCTTGAGGGAGTCTCACTGATTAACACTGAACACTGTGGGAGTCTCACTGATTAACACTGAACCATATGGGAGTCTCACTTATTAACACTGATCCCTGTGGGAGTCTCACTGATTAACACTGAACCCTGTGGGAGTCTCCCTGATTAACACTGAACCCTGTGGGAGTCTCAGTTATTAACACTGAACCCTGAGGGAGTCTCACTGATTAACACTGAACACTGTGGGAGTCTCACTGATTAACACTAAACACTGTGGGAGTCTCACTGATTAACACTGAACACTGTGGGAGTCTCACTGATTAACACTGAACCATATGGGAGTCTCACTGATTAACACTGAACCCTGTGGGAGTCTCACTGATTAACACTGCACCCTATGAGAGTTTCACTGATTAACACTGAACCCTGTGGGAGTCTCACTGATTAACACATGAACCCTGTGGGAGTCTCACTGATTTACACTGAACTCTGTGGGAGTCTCACTGATTAACACTGAACCCTGTGGGAGTCTCAATGATTAACACTGAACCCTGTGTGAGTCTCACTGATTAACACTGAACCCTGTGGGAGTCTCACTGATTAACACATGAACCCTGTGGGAGTCTCACTGATTTACACTGAACTCTGTGGGAGTCTCACTGATTAACACTGAACCCTGTGGGAGTCTCAATGATTAACACTGAACCCTGTGTGAGTCTCACTGATTAACACTGAACCCTATGGGAGTCTCATTGATTAACACTGAACCCTATGGGAGTCTCACTGATTAACACATGAACCCTGTTGGAGTCTCACTGATTTACACTGAACACTGTGGGAGTCTCACTGATTAACACTGAACCCTATGGGAGTCTCATTGATTAACACTGAACCCTATGGGAGTCTCACTGATTAACACATGAACCCTGTGGGAGTCTCACTGATTAACACTGAACCCTGTGGGAGTCTCAGTTATTAACACTGAATCTTGAGGGAGTCTCACTGATTAACACTGAACACTGTGGGAGTCTCACTGATTAACACTGAACACTGTGGGAGTCTCACTGATTATCACTGAACCCTGTGGGAGTCTCACTGATTAACACTGAACCCTATGGGAGTCTCATTGATTAACACATGAACCCTGAGGGAGTCTCACTGATTAACACAGAACCCTGTGGGAGTCTCACTGATTATCACTGAACTCTGTGGGAGTCTCACTGATTAACACTGAACCCTATGGGAGTCTCATTGATTAACACTGAACCCTATGGGAGTCTCATTGATTAACACATGAACCCTGAGGGAGTCTCACTGATTAACACTGAACCCTGTGGGAGTCTCAATGATTAACACTGAACCCTGTGTGAGTCTCACTGATTAACACTGAACCCTATGGGAGTCTCATTGATTAACACTGAACCCTATGGGAGTCTCACTGATTAACACATGAACCCTGTTGGAGTCTCACTGATTTACACTGAACCCTGTGGGAGTCTCACTGATTAACACTGAACCCTATGGGAGTCTCATTGATTAACACTGAACCCTATGGGAGTCTCACTGATTAACACATGAACCCTGTGGGAGTCTCACTGATTAACACTGAACCCTGTGGGAGTCTCAGTTATTAACACTGAATCTTGAGGGAGTCTCACTGATTAACACTGAACACTGTGGGAGTCTCACTGATTAACACTGAACACTGTGGGAGTCTCACTGATTAACACTGAACCCTGTGGGAGTCTCACTGATTAACACTGAACCCTATGGGAGTCTCATTGATTAACACATGAACCCTGAGGGAGTCTCACTGATTAACACAGAACCCTGTGGGAGTCTCACTGATTAACACTGAACCCTATGGAAGTCTCATTGATTAACACTGAACCCTGTGGGAGTCTCACTGATTTACACTGAACCCTGTGGGAGTCTCACTGATTAACACTGAACCCTATGGGAGTCTCACTGATTAACACATGAACCCTGTGGGAGTCTCACTGATTTACACTGAACCCTGTGGGAGTCTCACTGATTAACACTGAACCCTATGGGAGTCTCACTGATTAACACATTAACCCTGAGGGAGTCTCACTGATCAACACTGAACCCTGTGGGAGTCTCACTGATTAACACTGGGCCCTGTGGGAGTCTCACTGATTAACACTGAACCCTGTGGGAGTCTCAGTTATTAACACTGAACCCTGAGGGAGTCTCACTGATTAACACTGAACACTGTGGGAGTCTCACTGATTAACACTGAACACTGTGGGAGTCTCACTGATTTACACTGAACCCTGTGGGAGTCTCACTGATTAACACTGAACCCTATGGGAGTCTCATTGATTAACACTGAACCCTATGGGAGTCTCACTGATTAACACATGAACCCTGTTGGAGTCTCACTGATTTACACTGAACCCTGTGGGAGTCTCACTGATTAACACTGAACCCTATGGGAGTCTCATTGATTAACACTGAACCCTATGGGAGTCTCACTGATTAACACATGAACCCTGTGGGAGTCTCACTGATTAACACTGAACCCTGTGGGAGTCTCAGTTATTAACACTGAATCTTGAGGGAGTCTCACTGATTAACACTGAACACTGTGGGAGTCTCACTGATTAACACTGAACACTGTGGGAGTCTCACTGATTAACACTGAACCCTGTGGGAGTCTCACTGATTAACACTGAACCCTATGGGAGTCTCATTGATTAACACATGAACCCTGAGGGAGTCTCACTGATTAACACAGAACCCTGTGGGAGTCTCACTGATTAACACTGAACCCTATGGAAGTCTCATTGATTAACACTGAACCCTGTGGGAGTCTCACTGATTTACACTGAACCCTGTGGGAGTCTCACTGATTAACACTGAACCCTATGGGAGTCTCACTGATTAACACATGAACCCTGTGGGAGTCTCACTGATTTACACTGAACCCTGTGGGAGTCTCACTGATTAACACTGAACCCTATGGGAGTCTCACTGATTAACACATTAACCCTGAGGGAGTCTCACTGATCAACACTGAACCCTGTGGGAGTCTCACTGATTAACACTGGACCCTGTGGGAGTCTCACTGATTAACACTGAACCCTGTGGGAGTCTCAGTTATTAACACTGAACCCTGAGGGAGTCTCACTGATTAACACTGAACACTGTGGGAGTCTCACTGATTAACACTGAACACTGTGGGAGTCTCACTGATTTACACTGAACCCTGTGGGAGTCTCACTGATTAACACTGAACCCTATGGGAGTCTCACTGATTAACACATTAACCCTGAGGGAGTCTCACTGATTATCACTGAACCCTGTGGGAGTCTCACTGATTAACACTGAACCCTATGGGAGTCTCATTGATTAACACATGAACCCTGAGGGAGTCTCACTGATTAACACAGAACCCTGTGGGAGTCTCACTGATTATCACTGAACTCTGTGGGAGTCTCACTGATTAACACTGAACCCTATGGGAGTCTCATTGATTAACACTGAACCCTATGGGAGTCTCATTGATTAACACATGAACCCTGAGGGAGTCTCACTGATTAACACTGAACCCTGTGGGAGTCTCAATGATTAACACTGAACCCTGTGTGAGTCTCACTGATTAACACTGAACCCTATGGGAGTCTCATTGATTAACACTGAACCCTATGGGAGTCTCACTGATTAACACATAAACCCTGTTGGAGTCTCACTGATTTACACTGAACCCTGTGGGAGTCTCACTGATTAACACTGAACCCTATGGGAGTCTCATTGATTAACACTGAACCCTATGGGAGTCTCACTGATTAACACATGAACCCTGTGGGAGTCTCACTGATTAACACTGAACCCTGTGGGAGTCTCAGTTATTAACACTGAATCTTGAGGGAGTCTCACTGATTAACACTGAACACTGTGGGAGTCTCACTGATTAACACTGAACACTGTGGGAGTCTCACTGATTAACACTGAACCCTGTGGGAGTCTCACTGATTAACACTGAACCCTATGGGAGTCTCATTGATTAACACTGAATCTTGAGGGAGTCTCACTGATTAACACTGAACACTGTGGGAGTCTCACTGATTAACACTGAACCATATGGGAGTCTCACTTATTAACACTGATCCCTGTGGGAGTCTCACTGATTAACACTGAACCCTGTGGGAGTCTCCCTGATTAACACTGAACCCTGTGGGAGTCTCAGTTATTAACACTGAACCCTGAGGGAGTCTCACTGATTAACACTGAACACTGTGGGAGTCTCACTGATTAACACTAAACACTGTGGGAGTCTCACTGATTAACACTGAACACTGTGGGAGTCTCACTGATTAACACTGAACCATATGGGAGTCTCACTGATTAACACTGAACCCTGTGGGAGTCTCACTGATTAACACTGCACCCTATGAGAGTTTCACTGATTAACACTGAACCCTGTGGGAGTCTCACTGATTAACACATGAACCCTGTGGGAGTCTCACTGATTTACACTGAACTCTGTGGGAGTCTCACTGATTAACACTGAACCCTGTGGGAGTCTCAATGATTAACACTGAACCCTGTGTGAGTCTCACTGATTAACACTGAACCCTGTGGGAGTCTCACTGATTAACACATGAACCCTGTGGGAGTCTCACTGATTTACACTGAACTCTGTGGGAGTCTCACTGATTAACACTGAACCCTGTGGGAGTCTCAATGATTAACACTGAACCCTGTGTGAGTCTCACTGATTAACACTGAACCCTATGGGAGTCTCATTGATTAACACTGAACCCTATGGGAGTCTCACTGATTAACACATGAACCCTGTTGGAGTCTCACTGATTTACACTGAACACTGTGGGAGTCTCACTGATTAACACTGAACCCTATGGGAGTCTCATTGATTAACACTGAACCCTATGGGAGTCTCACTGATTAACACATGAACACTGTGGGAGTCTCACTGATTAACACTGAACCCTGTGGGAGTCTCAGTTATTAACACTGAATCTTGAGGGAGTCTCACTGATTAACACTGAACACTGTGGGAGTCTCACTGATTAACACTGAACACTGTGGGAGTCTCACTGATTATCACTGAACCCTGTGGGAGTCTCACTGATTAACACTGAACCCTATGGGAGTCTCATTGATTAACACATGAACCCTGAGGGAGTCTCACTGATTAACACAGAACCCTGTGGGAGTCTCACTGATTATCACTGAACTCTGTGGGAGTCTCACTGATTAACACTGAACCCTATGGGAGTCTCATTGATTAACACTGAACCCTATGGGAGTCTCATTGATTAACACATGAACCCTGAGGGAGTCTCACTGATTAACACTGAACCCTGTGGGAGTCTCAATGATTAACACTGAACCCTGTGTGAGTCTCACTGATTAACACTGAACCCTATGGGAGTCTCATTGATTAACACTGAACCCTATGGGAGTCTCACTGATTAACACATGAACCCTGTTGGAGTCTCACTGATTTACACTGAACCCTGTGGGAGTCTCACTGATTAACACTGAACCCTATGGGAGTCTCATTGATTAACACTGAACCCTATGGGAGTCTCACTGATTAACACATGAACCCTGTGGGAGTCTCACTGATTAACACTGAACCCTGTGGGAGTCTCAGTTATTAACACTGAATCTTGAGGGAGTCTCACTGATTAACACTGAACACTGTGGGAGTCTCACTGATTAACACTGAACACTGTGGGAGTCTCACTGATTAACACTGAACCCTGTGGGAGTCTCACTGATTAACACTGAACCCTATGGGAGTCTCATTGATTAACACATGAACCCTGAGGGAGTCTCACTGATTAACACAGAACCCTGTGGGAGTCTCACTGATTAACACTGAACCCTATGGAAGTCTCATTGATTAACACTGAACCCTGTGGGAGTCTCACTGATTTACACTGAACCCTGTGGGAGTCTCACTGATTAACACTGAACCCTATGGGAGTCTCACTGATTAACACATGAACCCTGTGGGAGTCTCACTGATTTACACTGAACCCTGTGGGAGTCTCACTGATTAACACTGAACCCTATGGGAGTCTCACTGATTAACACATTAACCCTGAGGGAGTCTCACTGATCAACACTGAACCCTGTGGGAGTCTCACTGATTAACACTGGGCCCTGTGGGAGTCTCACTGATTAACACTGAACCCTGTGGGAGTCTCAGTTATTAACACTGAACCCTGAGGGAGTCTCACTGATTAACACTGAACACTGTGGGAGTCTCACTGATTAACACTGAACACTGTGGGAGTCTCACTGATTTACACTGAACCCTGTGGGAGTCTCACTGATTAACACTGAACCCTATGGGAGTCTCATTGATTAACACTGAACCCTATGGGAGTCTCACTGATTAACACATGAACCCTGTTGGAGTCTCACTGATTTACACTGAACCCTGTGGGAGTCTCACTGATTAACACTGAACCCTATGGGAGTCTCATTGATTAACACTGAACCCTATGGGAGTCTCACTGATTAACACATGAACCCTGTGGGAGTCTCACTGATTAACACTGAACCCTGTGGGAGTCTCAGTTATTAACACTGAATCTTGAGGGAGTCTCACTGATTAACACTGAACACTGTGGGAGTCTCACTGATTAACACTGAACACTGTGGGAGTCTCACTGATTAACACTGAACCCTGTGGGAGTCTCACTGATTAACACTGAACCCTATGGGAGTCTCATTGATTAACACATGAACCCTGAGGGAGTCTCACTGATTAACACAGAACCCTGTGGGAGTCTCACTGATTAACACTGAACCCTATGGAAGTCTCATTGATTAACACTGAACCCTGTGGGAGTCTCACTGATTTACACTGAACCCTGTGGGAGTCTCACTGATTAACACTGAACCCTATGGGAGTCTCACTGATTAACACATGAACCCTGTGGGAGTCTCACTGATTTACACTGAACCCTGTGGGAGTCTCACTGATTAACACTGAACCCTATGGGAGTCTCACTGATTAACACATTAACCCTGAGGGAGTCTCACTGATCAACACTGAACCCTGTGGGAGTCTCACTGATTAACACTGGACCCTGTGGGAGTCTCACTGATTAACACTGAACCCTGTGGGAGTCTCAGTTATTAACACTGAACCCTGAGGGAGTCTCACTGATTAACACTGAACACTGTGGGAGTCTCACTGATTAACACTGAACACTGTGGGAGTCTCACTGATTTACACTGAACCCTGTGGGAGTCTCACTGATTAACACTGAACCCTATGGGAGTCTCACTGATTAACACATTAACCCTGAGGGAGTCTCACTGATTAACACTGAACCCTGTGGGAGTCTCACTGATTAACAATGAACCCTGTGGGAGTCTCCCTGATTAACACTGAACCCTGTGGGAGTCTCAGTTATTAACACTGAACCCAGAGGGAGTCTCACTGATTAACACTGAACAATGTGGGATTGTCACTGATTAACACTGAACACTGTGGGAGTCTCACTGATTAACACTGAACCCTATGGGAGTCTCATTGATTAACACATGAACCCTGAGGGAGTCTCACTGATTAACACTGAACCCTGTGGGAGTCTCCCTGATTAACACTGAACCCTGTGGGAGTCTCAGTTATTAACACTGAACCCTGAGGGAGTCTCACTGATTAACACTGAACACTGTGGGATTCTCACTGATTAACACTGAACACTGTGGGAGTCTCACTGATTAACACTGAACCCTATGGGAGTCTCATTGATTAACACATGAACCCTGAGGGAGTCTCACTGATTAACACTGAACCCTGTGGGAGTCTCAATGATTAACACTGAACCCTGTGTGAGTCTCACTGATTAACACTGAACCCTATGGGAGTCTCATTGATTAACACTGAACCCTATGGGAGTCTCACTGATTAACACATGAACCCTGTTGGAGTCTCACTGATTTACACTGAACCCTGTGGGAGTCTCACTGATTAACACTGAACCCTATGGGAGTCTCATTGATTAACACTGAACCCTATGGGAGTCTCACTGATTAACACATGAACCCTGTGGGAGTCTCACTGATTAACACTGAACCCTGTGGGAGTCTCAGTTATTAACACTGAACCTTGAGGGAGTCTCACTGATTAACACTGAACACTGTGGGAGTCTCACTGATTAACACTGAACACTGTGGGAGTCTCACTGATTAACACTGAACCCTGTGGGAGTCTCACTGATTAACACTGAACCCTATGGGAGTCTCATTGATTAACACATGAACCCTGAGGGAGTCTCACTGATTAACACAGAACCCTGTGGGAGTCTCACTGATTATCACTGAACTCTGTGGGAGTCTCACTGATTAACAGTGAACCCTATGGGAGTCTCATTGATTAACACTGAACCCTATGTGAGTCTCACTGATTAACATATGAACCCTGTGGGAGTCTCACTGATTTACACTGAACCCTGTGGGAGTCTCACTGATTAACACTGAACCCTATGGGAGTCTCACTGATTAACACATGAACCCTGTGGGAGTCTCACTGATTTACACTGAACCCTGTGGGAGTCTCACTGATTAACACTGAACCCTATGGGAGTCTCACTGATTAACACATGAACCCTGTGGGAGTCTCACTGATTTACACTGAACCCTGTGGGAGTCTCACTGATTAACACTGGACCCTGTGGGAGTCTCACTGATTAACACTGAGCCCTGTGGGAGTCTCAGTTATTAACACTGAACCCTGAGGGAGTCTCACTGATTAACACTGAACACTGTGGGAGTCTCACTGATTAACACTGAACACTGTGGGAGTCTCACTGATTAACACTGAACCATATGGGAGTCTCACTTATTAACACTGATCCCTGTGGGAGTCTCACTGATTAACACTGAACCCTGTGGGAGTCTCAATGATTAACACTGAACCCTGTGTGAGTCTCACTGATTAACACTGAACCCTATGGGAGTCTCATTGATTAACACTGAACCCTATGGGAGTCTCACTGATTAACAAATGAACCCTGTGGGAGTCTCACTGATTAACACATGAACCCTGTTGGAGTCTCAATGATTAACAATGAACCCTGTGGGAGTCTCACTGATTAACAGTGAACCCTATGGGAGTCTCATTGATTAACACTGAACCCTATGTGAGTCTCACTGATTAACATATGAACCCTGTGGGAGTCTCACTGATTTACACTGAACCCTGTGGGAGTCTCACTGATTAACACTGAACCCTATGGGAGTCTCACTGATTAACACATGAACCCTGTGGGAGTCTCACTGATTTACACTGAACCCTGTGGGAGTCTCACTGATTAACACTGAACCCTATGGGAGTCTCACTGATTAACACATGAACCCTGTGGGAGTCTCACTGATTTACACTGAACCCTGTGGGAGTCTCACTGATTAACACTGGACCCTGTGGGAGTCTCACTGATTAACACTGAGCCCTGTGGGAGTCTCAGTTATTAACACTGAACCCTGAGGGAGTCTCACTGATTAACACTGAACACTGTGGGAGTCTCACTGATTAACACTGAACACTGTGGGAGTCTCACTGATTAACACTGAACCATATGGGAGTCTCACTTATTAACACTGATCCCTGTGGGAGTCTCACTGATTAACACTGAACCCTGTGGGAGTCTCAATGATTAACACTGAACCCTGTGTGAGTCTCACTGATTAACACTGAACCCTATGGGAGTCTCATTGATTAACACTGAACCCTATGGGAGTCTCACTGATTAACAAATGAACCCTGTGGGAGTCTCACTGATTAACACATGAACCCTGTTGGAGTCTCAATGATTAACAATGAACCCTGTGTGAGTCTCACTGATTAACACTGAACCCTATGGGAGTCTCATTGATTAACACTGAACCCTATGGGAGTCTCACTGATTAACAAATGAACCCTGTGGGAGTCTCACTGATTAACACTGAACCCTGTGGGAGTCTCAGTTATTAACACTGAACCTTGAGGGAGTCTCACTGATTAACACTGAACACTGTGGGAGTCTCACTGATTAACACTGAACACTGTGGGAGTCTCACTGATTAACACTGAACCCTGTGGGAGTCTCACTGATTAACACTGAACCCCATGGGAGTCTCATTGATTAACACATGAACCCTGAGGGATTCTCACTGATTAACACAGAACCCTGTGGGAGTCTCACTGATTATCACTGAACTCTGTGGGAGTTTCACTGATTAACACTGAACCCTATGGGAGTCTCATTGATTAACACTGAACCCTATGGGAGTCTCACTGATTAACACATGAACCCTGTGGGAGTCTCACTGATTTACACTGAACCCTGTGGGAGTCTCACTGATTAACACTGGACCCTGTGGGAGTCTCACTGATTAACACTGAACCCTGTGGGAGTCTCAGTTATTAACACTGAACCCTGAGGGAGTCTCACTGATTAACACTGAACACTGTGGGAGTCTCACTGATTAACACTGAACACTGTGGGAGTCTCACTGATTAACACTGAACCATATGGGAGTCTCACTTATTAACACTGATCCCTGTGGGAGTCTCACTGATTAACACTGAACCCTGTGGGAGTCTCCCTGATTAACACTGAACCCTGTGGGAGTCTCAGTTATTAACACTGAACCCTGAGGGAGTCTCACTGATTAACACTGAACACTGTGGGAGTCTCACTGATTAACACTAAACACTGTGGGAGTCTCACTGATTAACACTGAACACTGTGGGAGTCTCACTGATTAACACTGAACCATATGGGAGTCTCACTGATTAACACTGAACCCTGTGGGAGTCTCACTGATTAACACTGCACCCTATGAGAGTTTCACTGATTAACACTGAACCCTGTGGGAGTCTCACTGATTAACACATGAACCCTGTGGGAGTCTCACTGATTTACACTGAACTCTGTGGGAGTCTCACTGATTAACACTGAACCCTGTGGGAGTCTCAATGATTAACACTGAACCCTGTGTGAGTCTCACTGATTAACACTGAACCCTATGGGAGTCTCATTGATTAACACTGAACCCTATGGGAGTCTCACTGATTAACACATGAACCCTGTTGGAGTCTCACTGATTTACACTGAACCCTGTGGGAGTCTCACTGATTAACACTGAACCCTATGGGAGTCTCATTGATTAACACTGAACCCTATGGGAGTCTCACTGATTAACAAATGAACCCTGTGGGAGTCTCACTGATTAACACTGAACCCTGTGGGAGTCGCAGTTATTAACACTGAACCTTGAGGGAGTCTCACTGATTAACACTGAACACTGTGGGAGTCTCACTGATTAACACTGAACACTGTGGGAGTCTCACTGATTAACACTGAACCCTGTGGGAGTCTCACTGATTAACACTGAACCCCATGGGAGTCTCATTGATTAACACATGAACCCTGAGGGAGTCTCACTGATTAACACAGAACCCTGTGGGAGTCTCACTGATTATCACTGAACTCTGTGGGAGTCTCACTGATTAACACTGAACCCTATGGGAGTCTCATTGATTAACACTGAACCCTATGGGAGTCTCACTGATTAACACATGAACCCTGTGGGAGTCTCACTGATTTACACTGAACCCTGTGGGAGTCTCACTGATTAACACTGAACCCTATGGGAGTCTCACTGATTAACACATGAACCCTGTGGGAGTCTCACTGATTTACACTGAACCCTGTGGGAGTATCACTGATTAACACTGAACCCTATGGGAGTCTCACTGATTAACACATGAACCCTGTTGGAGTCTCACTGATTTACACTGAACCCTGTGGGAGTCTCACTGATTAACACTGAACCCTATGGGAGTCTCATTGATTAACACTGAACCCTATGGGAGTCTCACTGATTAACACATGAACCCTGTGGGAGTCTCACTGATTAACACTGAACCCTGTGGGAGTCTCAGTTATTAACACTGAATCTTGAGGGAGTCTCACTGATTAACACTGAACACTGTGGGAGTCTCACTGATTAACACTGAACACTGTGGGAGTCTCACTGATTAACACTGAACCCTGTGGGAGTCTCACTGATTAACACTGAACCCTATGGGAGTCTCATTGATTAACACTGAATCTTGAGGGAGTCTCACTGATTAACACTGAACACTGTGGGAGTCTCACTGATTAACACTGAACCATATGGGAGTCTCACTTATTAACACTGATCCCTGTGGGAGTCTCACTGATTAACACTGAACCCTGTGGGAGTCTCCCTGATTAACACTGAACCCTGTGGGAGTCTCAGTTATTAACACTGAACCCTGAGGGAGTCTCACTGATTAACACTGAACACTGTGGGAGTCTCACTGATTAACACTAAACACTGTGGGAGTCTCACTGATTAACACTGAACACTGTGGGAGTCTCACTGATTAACACTGAACCATATGGGAGTCTCACTGATTAACACTGAACCCTGTGGGAGTCTCACTGATTAACACTGCACCCTATGAGAGTTTCACTGATTAACACTGAACCCTGTGGGAGTCTCACTGATTAACACATGAACCCTGTGGGAGTCTCACTGATTTACACTGAACTCTGTGGGAGTCTCACTGATTAACACTGAACCCTGTGGGAGTCTCAATGATTAACACTGAACCCTGTGTGAGTCTCACTGATTAACACTGAACCCTGTGGGAGTCTCACTGATTAACACATGAACCCTGTGGGAGTCTCACTGATTTACACTGAACTCTGTGGGAGTCTCACTGATTAACACTGAACCCTGTGGGAGTCTCAATGATTAACACTGAACCCTGTGTGAGTCTCACTGATTAACACTGAACCCTATGGGAGTCTCATTGATTAACACTGAACCCTATGGGAGTCTCACTGATTAACACATGAACCCTGTTGGAGTCTCACTGATTTACACTGAACACTGTGGGAGTCTCACTGATTAACACTGAACCCTATGGGAGTCTCATTGATTAACACTGAACCCTATGGGAGTCTCACTGATTAACACATGAACCCTGTGGGAGTCTCACTGATTAACACTGAACCCTGTGGGAGTCTCAGTTATTAACACTGAATCTTGAGGGAGTCTCACTGATTAACACTGAACACTGTGGGAGTCTCACTGATTAACACTGAACACTGTGGGAGTCTCACTGATTATCACTGAACCCTGTGGGAGTCTCACTGATTAACACTGAACCCTATGGGAGTCTCATTGATTAACACATGAACCCTGAGGGAGTCTCACTGATTAACACAGAACCCTGTGGGAGTCTCACTGATTATCACTGAACTCTGTGGGAGTCTCACTGATTAACACTGAACCCTATGGGAGTCTCATTGATTAACACTGAACCCTATGGGAGTCTCATTGATTAACACATGAACCCTGAGGGAGTCTCACTGATTAACACTGAACCCTGTGGGAGTCTCAATGATTAACACTGAACCCTGTGTGAGTCTCACTGATTAACACTGAACCCTATGGGAGTCTCATTGATTAACACTGAACCCTATGGGAGTCTCACTGATTAACACATGAACCATGTTGGAGTCTCACTGATTTACACTGAACCCTGTGGGAGTCTCACTGATTAACACTGAACCCTATGGGAGTCTCATTGATTAACACTGAACCCTATGGGAGTCTCACTGATTAACACATGAACCCTGTGGGAGTCTCACTGATTAACACTGAACCCTGTGGGAGTCTCAGTTATTAACACTGAATCTTGAGGGAGTCTCACTGATTAACACTGAACACTGTGGGAGTCTCACTGATTAACACTGAACACTGTGGGAGTCTCACTGATTAACACTGAACACTGTGGGAGTCTCACTGATTAACACTGAACCATATGGGAGTCTCACTGATTAACACTGAACCCTGTGGGAGTCTCACTGATTAACACTGCACCCTATGAGAGTTTCACTGATTAACACTGAACCCTGTGGGAGTCTCACTGATTAACACATGAACCCTGTGGGAGTCTCACTGATTTACACTGAACTCTGTGGGAGTCTCACTGATTAACACTGAACCCTGTGGGAGTCTCAATGATTAACACTGAACCCTGTGTGAGTCTCACTGATTAACACTGAACCCTATGGGAGTCTCATTGATTAACACTGAACCCTATGGGAGTCTCACTGATTAACACATGAACCCTGTTGGAGTCTCACTGATTTACACTGAACCCTGTGGGAGTCTCACTGATTAACACTGAACCCTATGGGAGTCTCATTGATTAACACTGAACCCTATGGGAGTCTCACTGATTAACAAATGAACCCTGTGGGAGTCTCACTGATTAACACTGAACCCTGTGGGAGTCGCAGTTATTAACACTGAACCTTGAGGGAGTCTCACTGATTAACACTGAACACTGTGGGAGTCTCACTGATTAACACTGAACACTGTGGGAGTCTCACTGATTAACACTGAACCCTGTGGGAGTCTCACTGATTAACACTGAACCCCATGGGAGTCTCATTGATTAACACATGAACCCTGAGGGAGTCTCACTGATTAACACAGAACCCTGTGGGAGTCTCACTGATTATCACTGAACTCTGTGGGAGTCTCACTGATTAACACTGAACCCTATGGGAGTCTCATTGATTAACACTGAACCCTATGGGAGTCTCACTGATTAACACATGAACCCTGTGGGAGTCTCACTGATTTACACTGAACCCTGTGGGAGTCTCACTGATTAACACTGAACCCTATGGGAGTCTCACTGATTAACACATGAACCCTGTGGGAGTCTCACTGATTTACACTGAACCCTGTGGGAGTATCACTGATTAACACTGAACCCTATGGGAGTCTCACTGATTAACACATGAACCCTGTTGGAGTCTCACTGATTTACACTGAACCCTGTGGGAGTCTCACTGATTAACACTGAACCCTATGGGAGTCTCATTGATTAACACTGAACCCTATGGGAGTCTCACTGATTAACACATGAACCCTGTGGGAGTCTCACTGATTAACACTGAACCCTGTGGGAGTCTCAGTTATTAACACTGAATCTTGAGGGAGTCTCACTGATTAACACTGAACACTGTGGGAGTCTCACTGATTAACACTGAACACTGTGGGAGTCTCACTGATTAACACTGAACCCTGTGGGAGTCTCACTGATTAACACTGAACCCTATGGGAGTCTCATTGATTAACACTGAATCTTGAGGGAGTCTCACTGATTAACACTGAACACTGTGGGAGTCTCACTGATTAACACTGAACCATATGGGAGTCTCACTTATTAACACTGATCCCTGTGGGAGTCTCACTGATTAACACTGAACCCTGTGGGAGTCTCCCTGATTAACACTGAACCCTGTGGGAGTCTCAGTTATTAACACTGAACCCTGAGGGAGTCTCACTGATTAACACTGAACACTGTGGGAGTCTCACTGATTAACACTAAACACTGTGGGAGTCTCACTGATTAACACTGAACACTGTGGGAGTCTCACTGATTAACACTGAACCATATGGGAGTCTCACTGATTAACACTGAACCCTGTGGGAGTCTCACTGATTAACACTGCACCCTATGAGAGTTTCACTGATTAACACTGAACCCTGTGGGAGTCTCACTGATTAACACATGAACCCTGTGGGAGTCTCACTGATTTACACTGAACTCTGTGGGAGTCTCACTGATTAACACTGAACCCTGTGGGAGTCTCAATGATTAACACTGAACCCTGTGTGAGTCTCACTGATTAACACTGAACCCTGTGGGAGTCTCACTGATTAACACATGAACCCTGTGGGAGTCTCACTGATTTACACTGAACTCTGTGGGAGTCTCACTGATTAACACTGAACCCTGTGGGAGTCTCAATGATTAACACTGAACCCTGTGTGAGTCTCACTGATTAACACTGAACCCTATGGGAGTCTCATTGATTAACACTGAACCCTATGGGAGTCTCACTGATTAACACATGAACCCTGTTGGAGTCTCACTGATTTACACTGAACACTGTGGGAGTCTCACTGATTAACACTGAACCCTATGGGAGTCTCATTGATTAACACTGAACCCTATGGGAGTCTCACTGATTAACACATGAACCCTGTGGGAGTCTCACTGATTAACACTGAACCCTGTGGGAGTCTCAGTTATTAACACTGAATCTTGAGGGAGTCTCACTGATTAACACTGAACACTGTGGGAGTCTCACTGATTAACACTGAACACTGTGGGAGTCTCACTGATTATCACTGAACCCTGTGGGAGTCTCACTGATTAACACTGAACCCTATGGGAGTCTCATTGATTAACACATGAACCCTGAGGGAGTCTCACTGATTAACACAGAACCCTGTGGGAGTCTCACTGATTATCACTGAACTCTGTGGGAGTCTCACTGATTAACACTGAACCCTATGGGAGTCTCATTGATTAACACTGAACCCTATGGGAGTCTCATTGATTAACACATGAACCCTGAGGGAGTCTCACTGATTAACACTGAACCCTGTGGGAGTCTCAATGATTAACACTGAACCCTGTGTGAGTCTCACTGATTAACACTGAACCCTATGGGAGTCTCATTGATTAACACTGAACCCTATGGGAGTCTCACTGATTAACACATGAACCATGTTGGAGTCTCACTGATTTACACTGAACCCTGTGGGAGTCTCACTGATTAACACTGAACCCTATGGGAGTCTCATTGATTAACACTGAACCCTATGGGAGTCTCACTGATTAACACATGAACCCTGTGGGAGTCTCACTGATTAACACTGAACCCTGTGGGAGTCTCAGTTATTAACACTGAATCTTGAGGGAGTCTCACTGATTAACACTGAACACTGTGGGAGTCTCACTGATTAACACTGAACACTGTGGGAGTCTCACTGATTAACACTGAACCCTGTGGGAGTCTCACTGATTAACACTGAACCCTATGGGAGTCTCATTGATTAACACATGAACCCTGAGGGAGTCTCACTGATTAACACAGAACCCTGTGGGAGTCTCACTGATTAACACTGAACCCTATGGAAGTCTCATTGATTAACACTGAACCCTGTGGGAGTCTCACTGATTTACACTGAACCCTGTGGGAGTCTCACTGATTAACACTGAACCCTATGGGAGTCTCACTGATTAACACATGAACCCTGTGGGAGTCTCACTGATTTACACTGAACCCTGTGGGAGTCTCACTGATTAACACTGAACCCTATGGGAGTCTCACTGATTAACACATTAACCCTGAGGGAGTCTCACTGATCAACACTGAACCCTGTGGGAGTCTCACTGATTAACACTGGACCCTGTGGGAGTCTCACTGATTAACACTGAACCCTGTGGGAGTCTCAGTTATTAACACTGAACCCTGAGGGAGTCTCACTGATTAACACTGAACACTGTGGGAGTCTCACTGATTAACACTGAACACTGTGGGAGTCTCACTGATTTACACTGAACCCTGTGGGAGTCTCACTGATTAACACTGAACCCTATGGGAGTCTCATTGATTAACACTGAACCCTATGGGAGTCTCACTGATTAACACATGAACCCTGTTGGAGTCTCACTGATTTACACTGAACCCTGTGGGAGTCTCACTGATTAACACTGAACCCTATGGGAGTCTCATTGATTAACACTGAACCCTATGGGAGTCTCACTGATTAACACATGAACCCTGTGGGAGTCTCACTGATTAACACTGAACCCTGTGGGAGTCTCAGTTATTAACACTGAATCTTGAGGGAGTCTCACTGATTAACACTGAACACTGTGGGAGTCTCACTGATTAACACTGAACACTGTGGGAGTCTCACTGATTAACACTGAACCCTGTGGGAGTCTCACTGATTAACACTGAACCCTATGGGAGTCTCATTGATTAACACATGAACCCTGAGGGAGTCTCACTGATTAACACAGAACCCTGTGGGAGTCTCACTGATTAACACTGAACCCTATGGAAGTCTCATTGATTAACACTGAACCCTGTGGGAGTCTCACTGATTTACACTGAACCCTGTGGGAGTCTCACTGATTAACACTGAACCCTATGGGAGTCTCACTGATTAACACATGAACCCTGTGGGAGTCTCACTGATTTACACTGAACCCTGTGGGAGTCTCACTGATTAACACTGAACCCTATGGGAGTCTCACTGATTAACACATTAACCCTGAGGGAGTCTCACTGATCAACACTGAACCCTGTGGGAGTCTCACTGATTAACACTGGACCCTGTGGGAGTCTCACTGATTAACACTGAACCCTGTGGGAGTCTCAGTTATTAACACTGAACCCTGAGGGAGTCTCACTGATTAACACTGAACACTGTGGGAGTCTCACTGATTAACACTGAACACTGTGGGAGTCTCACTGATTTACACTGAACGCTGTGGGAGTCTCACTGATTAACACTGAACCCTATGGGAGTCTCACTGATTAACACATTAACCCTGAGGGAGTCTCACTGATTAACACTGAACCCTGTGGGAGTCTCACTGATTAACAATGAACCCTGTGGGAGTCTCCCTGATTAACACTGAACCCTGTGGGAGTCTCAGTTATTAACACTGAACCCAGAGGGAGTCTCACTGATTAACACTGAACACTGTGGGATTGTCACTGATTAACACTGAACACTGTGGGAGTCTCACTGATTAACACTGAACCCTATGGGAGTCTCATTGATTAACACATGAACCCTGAGGGAGTCTCACTGATTAACACTGAACCCTGTGGGAGTCTCCCTGATTAACACTGAACCCTGTGGGAGTCTCAGTTATTAACACTGAACCCTGAGGGAGTCTCACTGATTAACACTGAACACTGTGGGATTCTCACTGATTAACACTGAACACTGTGGGAGTCTCACTGATTAACACTGAACCCTATGGGAGTCTCATTGATTAACACATGAACCCTGAGGGAGTCTCACTGATTAACACTGAACCCTGTGGGAGTCTCAATGATTAACACTGAACCCTGTGTGAGTCTCACTGATTAACACTGAACCCTATGGGAGTCTCATTGATTAACACTGAACCCTATGGGAGTCTCACTGATTAACACATGAACCCTGTTGGAGTCTCACTGATTTACACTGAACCCTGTGGGAGTCTCACTGATTAACACTGAACCCTATGGGAGTCTCATTGATTAACACTGAACCCTATGGGAGTCTCACTGATTAACACATGAACCCTGTGGGAGTCTCACTGATTAACACTGAACCCTGTGGGAGTCTCAGTTATTAACACTGAACCTTGAGGGAGTCTCACTGATTAACACTGAACACTGTGGGAGTCTCACTGATTAACACTGAACACTGTGGGAGTCTCACTGATTAACACTGAACCCTGTGGGAGTCTCACTGATTAACACTGAACCCTATGGGAGTCTCATTGATTAACACATGAACCCTGAGGGAGTCTCACTGATTAACACAGAACCCTGTGGGAGTCTCACTGATTATCACTGAACTCTGTGGGAGTCTCACTGATTAACAGTGAACCCTATGGGAGTCTCATTGATTAACACTGAACCCTATGTGAGTCTCACTGATTAACATATGAACCCTGTGGGAGTCTCACTGATTTACACTGAACCCTGTGGGAGTCTCACTGATTAACACTGAACCCTATGGGAGTCTCACTGATTAACACATGAACCCTGTGGGAGTCTCACTGATTTACACTGAACCCTGTGGGAGTCTCACTGATTAACACTGAACCCTATGGGAGTCTCACTGATTAACACATGAACCCTGTGGGAGTCTCACTGATTTACACTGAACCCTGTGGGAGTCTCACTGATTAACACTGGACCCTGTGGGAGTCTCACTGATTAACACTGAGCCCTGTGGGAGTCTCAGTTATTAACACTGAACCCTGAGGGAGTCTCACTGATTAACACTGAACACTGTGGGAGTCTCACTGATTAACACTGAACACTGTGGGAGTCTCACTGATTAACACTGAACCATATGGGAGTCTCACTTATTAACACTGATCCCTGTGGGAGTCTCACTGATTAACACTGAACCCTGTGGGAGTCTCAATGATTAACACTGAACCCTGTGTGAGTCTCACTGATTAACACTGAACCCTATGGGAGTCTCATTGATTAACACTGAACCCTATGGGAGTCTCACTGATTAACAAATGAACCCTGTGGGAGTCTCACTGATTAACACATGAACCCTGTTGGAGTCTCAATGATTAACAATGAACCCTGTGTGAGTCTCACTGATTAACACTGAACCCTATGGGAGTCTCATTGATTAACACTGAACCCTATGGGAGTCTCACTGATTAACAAATGAACCCTGTGGGAGTCTCACTGATTAACACTGAACCCTGTGGGAGTCTCAGTTATTAACACTGAACCTTGAGGGAGTCTCACTGATTAACACTGAACACTGTGGGAGTCTCACTGATTAACACTGAACACTGTGGGAGTCTCACTGATTAACACTGAACCCTGTGGGAGTCTCACTGATTAACACTGAACCCCATGGGAGTCTCATTGATTAACACATGAACCCTGAGGGATTCTCACTGATTAACACAGAACCCTGTGGGAGTCTCACTGATTATCACTGAACTCTGTGGGAGTTTCACTGATTAACACTGAACCCTATGGGAGTCTCATTGATTAACACTGAACCCTATGGGAGTCTCACTGATTAACACATGAACCCTGTGGGAGTCTCACTGATTTACACTGAACCCTGTGGGAGTCTCACTGATTAACACTGGACCCTGTGGGAGTCTCACTGATTAACACTGAACCCTGTGGGAGTCTCAGTTATTAACACTGAACCCTGAGGGAGTCTCACTGATTAACACTGAACACTGTGGGAGTCTCACTGATTAACACTGAACACTGTGGGAGTCTCACTGATTAACACTGAACCATATGGGAGTCTCACTTATTAACACTGATCCCTGTGGGAGTCTCACTGATTAACACTGAACCCTGTGGGAGTCTCCCTGATTAACACTGAACCCTGTGGGAGTCTCAGTTATTAACACTGAACCCTGAGGGAGTCTCACTGATTAACACTGAACACTGTGGGAGTCTCACTGATTAACACTAAACACTGTGGGAGTCTCACTGATTAACACTGAACACTGTGGGAGTCTCACTGATTAACACTGAACCATATGGGAGTCTCACTGATTAACACTGAACCCTGTGGGAGTCTCACTGATTAACACTGCACCCTATGAGAGTTTCACTGATTAACACTGAACCCTGTGGGAGTCTCACTGATTAACACATGAACCCTGTGGGAGTCTCACTGATTTACACTGAACTCTGTGGGAGTCTCACTGATTAACACTGAACCCTGTGGGAGTCTCAATGATTAACACTGAACCCTGTGTGAGTCTCACTGATTAACACTGAACCCTATGGGAGTCTCATTGATTAACACTGAACCCTATGGGAGTCTCACTGATTAACAAATGAACCCTGTGGGAGTCTCACTGATTAACACTGAACCCTGTGGGAGTCGCAGTTATTAACACTGAACCTTGAGGGAGTCTCACTGATTAACACTGAACACTGTGGGAGTCTCACTGATTAACACTGAACACTGTGGGAGTCTCACTGATTAACACTGAACCCTGTGGGAGTCTCACTGATTAACACTGAACCCCATGGGAGTCTCATTGATTAACACATGAACCCTGAGGGAGTCTCACTGATTAACACAGAACCCTGTGGGAGTCTCACTGATTATCACTGAACTCTGTGGGAGTCTCACTGATTAACACTGAACCCTATGGGAGTCTCATTGATTAACACTGAACCCTATGGGAGTCTCACTGATTAACACATGAACCCTGTGGG
Source organism: Petromyzon marinus (assembly GCF_048934315.1). Taxonomy (NCBI): domain Eukaryota; kingdom Metazoa; phylum Chordata; class Hyperoartia; order Petromyzontiformes; family Petromyzontidae; genus Petromyzon; species Petromyzon marinus. The sequence continues at coordinate 2,803,049 of NW_027422625.1, forward strand.
AGTCTCACTGATTTACACTGAACCCTGTGGGAGTCTCACTGATTAACACTGAACCCTATGGGAGTCTCACTGATTAACACATGAACCCTGTGGGAGTCTCACTGATTTACACTGAACCCTGTGGGAGTATCACTGATTAACACTGAACCCTATGGGAGTCTCACTGATTAACACATTAACCCTGAGGGAGTCTCACTGATTAACACTGAACCCTGTGGGAGTCTCACTGATTAACACTGGGCCCTGTGGGAGTCTCACTGATTAACACTGAACCCTGTGGGAGTCTCAGTTATTAACACTGAACCCTGAGGGAGTCTCACTGATTAACACTGAACACTGTGGGAGTCTCACTGATTAACACTGAACACTGTGGGAGTCTCACTGATTAACACTGAACCATATGGGAGTCTCACTTATTAACACTGAACCCTGTGGGAGTCTCGCTGATTAAAACTGAACCCTGTGGGAGTCTCCCTGATTAACACTGAACCCTGTGGGAGTCTCAGTTATTAACACTGAACCCTGAGGGAGTCTCACTGATTAACACTGAACACTGTGGGAGTCTCACTGATTAACACTGAACACTGTGGGAGTCTCACTGATTAACACTGAACCATATGGGAGTCTCACTGATTAACACTGAACCCTGTGGGAGTCTCACTGATTAACACTGCACCCTATGGGAGTTTCACTGATTAACACTGAACCCTGTGGGAGTCTCACTGATTAACACATGAACCCTGTGGGAGTCTCACTGATTTACACTGAACTCTGTGGGAGTCTCACTGATTAACACTGAACCCTATGGGAGTCTCACTGATTAACACATGAACCCTGTGGGAGTCTCACTGATTTACACTGAACCCTGTGGGAGTCTCACTGATTAACACTGAACCCTATGGGAGTCTCACTGATTAACACATTAACCCTGAGGGAGTCTTACTGATTAACACTGAACCCTGTGGGAGTCTCATTGATTAACACATGAACCCTGAGGGAGTCTCACTGATTAACACAGAACCCTGTGGGAGTCTCACTGATTATCACTGAAATCTGTGGGAGTCTCACTGATTAACACTGAACCCTATGGGAGTCTCATTGATTAACACTGAACCCTATGTGAGTCTCACTGATTAACATATGAACCCTGTGGGAGTCTCACTGATTTACACTGAACCCTGTGGGAGTCTCACTGATTAACACTGAACCCTATGGGAGTCTCACTGATTAACACATGAACCCTGTGGGAGTCTCACTGATTTACACTGAACCCTGTGGGAGTCTCACTGATTAACACTGAACCCTATGGGAGTCTCACTGATTAACACATTAACCCTGAGGGAGTCTCACTGATTAACACTGAACCCTGTGGGAGTCTCACTGATTAACACTGGACCCTGTGGGAGTCTCAATGATTAACACTGAACCCTGTGGGAGTCTCAGTTATTAACACTGAACCCTGAGGGAGTCTCACTGATTAACACTGAACCCTATGGGAGTCTCATTGATTAACACTGAACCCTATGGGAGTCTCACTGATTAACACATGAACCCTGTGGGAGTCTCACTGATTAACACTGAACCCTGTGGGAGTCTCACTGATTAACAATGAACCCTGTGGGAGTCTCCCTGATTAACACTGAACCCTGTGGGAGTCTCAGTTATTAACACTGAACCCAGAGGGAGTCTCACTGATTAACACTGAACACTGTGGGATTGTCACTGATTAACACTGAACACTGTGGGAGTCTCACTGATTAACACTGAACCCTATGGGAGTCTCATTGATTAACACATGAACCCTGAGGGAGTCTCACTGATTAACACTGAACCCTGTGGGAGTCTCCCTGATTAACACTGAACCCTGTGGGAGTCTCAGTTATTAACACTGAACCCTGAGGGAGTCTCACTGATTAACACTGAACACTGTGGGATTCTCACTGATTAACACTGAACACTGTGGGAGTCTCACTGATTAACACTGAACCCTATGGGAGTCTCATTGATTAACACATGAACCCTGAGGGAGTCTCACTGATTAACACTGAACCCTGTGGGAGTCTCAATGATTAACACTGAACCCTGTGTGAGTCTCACTGATTAACACTGAACCCTATGGGAGTCTCATTGATTAACACTGAACCCTATGGGAGTCTCACTGATTAACACATGAACCCTGTTGGAGTCTCACTGATTTACACTGAACCCTGTGGGAGTCTCACTGATTAACACTGAACCCTATGGGAGTCTCATTGATTAACACTGAACCCTATGGGAGTCTCACTGATTAACACATGAACCCTGTGGGAGTCTCACTGATTAACACTGAACCCTGTGGGAGTCTCAGTTATTAACACTGAACCTTGAGGGAGTCTCACTGATTAACACTGAACACTGTGGGAGTCTCACTGATTAACACTGAACACTGTGGGAGTCTCACTGATTAACACTGAACCCTGTGGGAGTCTCACTGATTAACACTGAACCCTATGGGAGTCTCATTGATTAACACATGAACCCTGAGGGAGTCTCACTGATTAACACAGAACCCTGTGGGAGTCTCACTGATTATCACTGAACTCTGTGGGAGTCTCACTGATTAACAGTGAACCCTATGGGAGTCTCATTGATTAACACTGAACCCTATGTGAGTCTCACTGATTAACATATGAACCCTGTGGGAGTCTCACTGATTTACACTGAACCCTGTGGGAGTCTCACTGATTAACACTGAACCCTATGGGAGTCTCACTGATTAACACATGAACCCTGTGGGAGTCTCACTGATTTACACTGAACCCTGTGGGAGTCTCACTGATTAACACTGAACCCTATGGGAGTCTCACTGATTAACACATGAACCCTGTGGGAGTCTCACTGATTTACACTGAACCCTGTGGGAGTCTCACTGATTAACACTGGACCCTGTGGGAGTCTCACTGATTAACACTGAGCCCTGTGGGAGTCTCAGTTATTAACACTGAACCCTGAGGGAGTCTCACTGATTAACACTGAACACTGTGGGAGTCTCACTGATTAACACTGAACACTGTGGGAGTCTCACTGATTAACACTGAACCATATGGGAGTCTCACTTATTAACACTGATCCCTGTGGGAGTCTCACTGATTAACACTGAACCCTGTGGGAGTCTCAATGATTAACACTGAACCCTGTGTGAGTCTCACTGATTAACACTGAACCCTATGGGAGTCTCATTGATTAACACTGAACCCTATGGGAGTCTCACTGATTAACAAATGAACCCTGTGGGAGTCTCACTGATTAACACATGAACCCTGTTGGAGTCTCAATGATTAACAATGAACCCTGTGTGAGTCTCACTGATTAACACTGAACCCTATGGGAGTCTCATTGATTAACACTGAACCCTATGGGAGTCTCACTGATTAACAAATGAACCCTGTGGGAGTCTCACTGATTAACACTGAACCCTGTGGGAGTCTCAGTTATTAACACTGAACCTTGAGGGAGTCTCACTGATTAACACTGAACACTGTGGGAGTCTCACTGATTAACACTGAACACTGTGGGAGTCTCACTGATTAACACTGAACCCTGTGGGAGTCTCACTGATTAACACTGAACCCCATGGGAGTCTCATTGATTAACACATGAACCCTGAGGGATTCTCACTGATTAACACAGAACCCTGTGGGAGTCTCACTGATTATCACTGAACTCTGTGGGAGTTTCACTGATTAACACTGAACCCTATGGGAGTCTCATTGATTAACACTGAACCCTATGGGAGTCTCACTGATTAACACATGAACCCTGTGGGAGTCTCACTGATTTACACTGAACCCTGTGGGAGTCTCACTGATTAACACTGGACCCTGTGGGAGTCTCACTGATTAAGACTGAACCCTGTGGGAGTCTCAGTTATTAACACTGAACCCTGAGGGAGTCTCACTGATTAACACTGAACACTGTGGGAGTCTCACTGATTAACACTGAACACTGTGGGAGTCTCACTGATTAACACTGAACCATATGGGAGTCTCACTTATTAACACTGATCCCTGTGGGAGTCTCACTGATTAACACTGAACCCTGTGGGAGTCTCCCTGATTAACACTGAACCCTGTGGGAGTCTCAGTTATTAACACTGAACCCTGAGGGAGTCTCACTGATTAACACTGAACACTGTGGGAGTCTCACTGATTAACACTAAACACTGTGGGAGTCTCACTGATTAACACTGAACACTGTGGGAGTCTCACTGATTAACACTGAACCATATGGGAGTCTCACTGATTAACACTGAACCCTGTGGGAGTCTCACTGATTAACACTGCACCCTATGAGAGTTTCACTGATTAACACTGAACCCTGTGGGAGTCTCACTGATTAACACATGAACCCTGTGGGAGTCTCACTGATTTACACTGAACTCTGTGGGAGTCTCACTGATTAACACTGAACCCTGTGGGAGTCTCAATGATTAACACTGAACCCTGTGTGAGTCTCACTGATTAACACTGAACCCTATGGGAGTCTCATTGATTAACACTGAACCCTATGGGAGTCTCACTGATTAACACATGAACCCTGTTGGAGTCTCACTGATTTACACTGAACCCTGTGGGAGTCTCACTGATTAACACTGAACCCTATGGGAGTCTCATTGATTAACACTGAACCCTATGGGAGTCTCACTGATTAACAAATGAACCCTGTGGGAGTCTCACTGATTAACACTGAACCCTGTGGGAGTCGCAGTTATTAACACTGAACCTTGAGGGAGTCTCACTGATTAACACTGAACACTGTGGGAGTCTCACTGATTAACACTGAACACTGTGGGAGTCTCACTGATTAACACTGAACCCTGTGGGAGTCTCACTGATTAACACTGAACCCCATGGGAGTCTCATTGATTAACACATGAACCCTGAGGGAGTCTCACTGATTAACACAGAACCCTGTGGGAGTCTCACTGATTATCACTGAACTCTGTGGGAGTCTCACTGATTAACACTGAACCCTATGGGAGTCTCATTGATTAACACTGAACCCTATGGGAGTCTCACTGATTAACACATGAACCCTGTGGGAGTCTCACTGATTTACACTGAACCCTGTGGGAGTCTCACTGATTAACACTGAACCCTATGGGAGTCTCACTGATTAACACATGAACCCTGTGGGAGTCTCACTGATTTACACTGAACCCTGTGGGAGTATCACTGATTAACACTGAACCCTATGGGAGTCTCACTGATTAACACATTAACCCTGAGGGAGTCTCACTGATTAACACTGAACCCTGTGGGAGTCTCACTGATTAACACTGGGCCCTGTGGGAGTCTCACTGATTAACACTGAACCCTGTGGGAGTCTCAGTTATTAACACTGAACCCTGAGGGAGTCTCACTGATTAACACTGAACACTGTGGGAGTATCACTGATTAACACTGAACACTGTGGGAGTCTCATTGATTAACACTGAACCATATGGGAGTCTCACTTATTAACACTGAACCCTGTGGGAGTCTCATTGATTAACACATGAACCCTGTGGGAGTCTCCCTGATTAACACAGAACCCTGTGGGAGTCTCACTGATTAACACTGAACCCTATGGAAGTCTCATTGATTAACACTGAACCCTGTGGGAGTCTCACTGATTTACACTGAACACTGTGGGAGTCTCACTGATTAACACTGAACCATATGGGAGTCTCACTGATTAACACATGAACCCTGTGGGAGTCTCACTGATTTACACTGAACCCTGTGGGAGTCTCACTGATTAACACTGAACCCTATGGGAGTCTCACTGATTAACACATTAACCCTGAGGGAGTCTCACTGATCAACACTGAACCCTGTGGGAGTCTCACTGATTAACACTGGACCCTGTGGGAGTCTCACTGATTAACACTGAACCCTGTGGGAGTCTCAGTTATTAACACTGAACCCTGAGGGAGTCTCACTGATTAACACTGAACACTGTGGGAGTCTCACTGATTAACACATTAACCCTGAGGGAGTCTTACTGATTTACACTGAACCCTGTGGGAGTCTCACTGATTAACACTGAACCCTATGGGAGTCTCATTGATTAACACTGAACCCTGTGGGAGTCTCACTGATTAACACATGAACCCTGTTGGAGTCTCACTGATTTACACTGAACCCTGTGGGAGTCTCACTGATTAACACTGAACCCTATGGGAGTCTCATTGATTAACACTGAACCCTATGGGAGTCTCACTGATTAACACATGAACCCTGTGGGAGTCTCACTGATTAACACTGAACCCTGTGGGAGTCTCAGTTATTAACACTGAATCTTGAGGGAGTCTCACTGATTAACACTGAACACTGTGGGAGTCTCACTGATTAACACTGAACACTGTGGGAGTCTCACTGATTAACACTGAACCCTGTGGGAGTCTCACTGATTAACACTGAACCCTATGGGAGTCTCATTGATTAACACATGAACCCTGAGGGAGTCTCACTGATTAACACAGAACCCTGTGGGAGTCTCACTGATTAACACTGAACCCTATGGAAGTCTCATTGATTAACACTGAACCCTGTGGGAGTCTCACTGATTTACACTGAACCCTGTGGGAGTCTCACTGATTAACACTGAACCCTATGGGAGTCTCACTGATTAACACATGAACCCTGTGGGAGTCTCACTGATTTACACTGAACCCTGTGGGAGTCTCACTGATTAACACTGAACCCTATGGGAGTCTCACTGATTAACACATTAACCCTGAGGGAGTCTCACTGATCAACACTGAACCCTGTGGGAGTCTCACTGATTAACACTGGACCCTGTGGGAGTCTCACTGATTAACACTGAACCCTGTGGGAGTCTCAGTTATTAACACTGAACCCTGAGGGAGTCTCAATGATTAACACTGAACACTGTGGGAGTCTCACTGATTAACACTGAACACTGTGGGAGTCTCACTGATTTACACTGAACGCTGTGGGAGTCTCACTGATTAACACTGAACCCTATGGGAGTCTCACTGATTAACACATTAACCCTGAGGGAGTCTCACTGATTAACACTGAACCCTGTGGGAGTCTCACTGATTAACAATGAACCCTGTGGGAGTCTCCCTGATTAACACTGAACCCTGTGGGAGTCTCAGTTATTAACACTGAACCCAGAGGGAGTCTCACTGATTAACACTGAACACTGTGGGATTGTCACTGATTAACACTGAACACTGTGGGAGTCTCACTGATTAACACTGAACCCTATGGGAGTCTCATTGATTAACACATGAACCCTGAGGGAGTCTCACTGATTAACACTGAACCCTGTGGGAGTCTCCCTGATTAACACTGAACCCTGTGGGAGTCTCAGTTATTAACACTGAACCCTGAGGGAGTCTCACTGATTAACACTGAACACTGTGGGATTCTCACTGATTAACACTGAACACTGTGGGAGTCTCACTGATTAACACTGAACCCTATGGGAGTCTCATTGATTAACACATGAACCCTGAGGGAGTCTCACTGATTAACACTGAACCCTGTGGGAGTCTCAATGATTAACACTGAACCCTGTGTGAGTCTCACTGATTAACACTGAACCCTATGGGAGTCTCATTGATTAACACTGAACCCTATGGGAGTCTCACTGATTAACACATGAACCCTGTTGGAGTCTCACTGATTTACACTGAACCCTGTGGGAGTCTCACTGATTAACACTGAACCCTATGGGAGTCTCATTGATTAACACTGAACCCTATGGGAGTCTCACTGATTAACACATGAACCCTGTGGGAGTCTCACTGATTAACACTGAACCCTGTGGGAGTCTCAGTTATTAACACTGAACCTTGAGGGAGTCTCACTGATTAACACTGAACACTGTGGGAGTCTCACTGATTAACACTGAACACTGTGGGAGTCTCACTGATTAACACTGAACCCTGTGGGAGTCTCACTGATTAACACTGAACCCTATGGGAGTCTCATTGATTAACACATGAACCCTGAGGGAGTCTCACTGATTAACACAGAACCCTGTGGGAGTCTCACTGATTATCACTGAACTCTGTGGGAGTCTCACTGATTAACAGTGAACCCTATGGGAGTCTCATTGATTAACACTGAACCCTATGTGAGTCTCACTGATTAACATATGAACCCTGTGGGAGTCTCACTGATTTACACTGAACCCTGTGGGAGTCTCACTGATTAACACTGAACCCTATGGGAGTCTCACTGATTAACACATGAACCCTGTGGGAGTCTCACTGATTTACACTGAACCCTGTGGGAGTCTCACTGATTAACACTGAACCCTATGGGAGTCTCACTGATTAACACATGAACCCTGTGGGAGTCTCACTGATTTACACTGAACCCTGTGGGAGTCTCACTGATTAACACTGGACCCTGTGGGAGTCTCACTGATTAACACTGAGCCCTGTGGGAGTCTCAGTTATTAACACTGAACCCTGAGGGAGTCTCACTGATTAACACTGAACACTGTGGGAGTCTCACTGATTAACACTGAACACTGTGGGAGTCTCACTGATTAACACTGAACCATATGGGAGTCTCACTTATTAACACTGATCCCTGTGGGAGTCTCACTGATTAACACTGAACCCTGTGGGAGTCTCAATGATTAACACTGAACCCTGTGTGAGTCTCACTGATTAACACTGAACCCTATGGGAGTCTCATTGATTAACACTGAACCCTATGGGAGTCTCACTGATTAACAAATGAACCCTGTGGGAGTCTCACTGATTAACACATGAACCCTGTTGGAGTCTCAATGATTAACAATGAACCCTGTGTGAGTCTCACTGATTAACACTGAACCCTATGGGAGTCTCATTGATTAACACTGAACCCTATGGGAGTCTCACTGATTAACAAATGAACCCTGTGGGAGTCTCACTGATTAACACTGAACCCTGTGGGAGTCTCAGTTATTAACACTGAACCTTGAGGGAGTCTCACTGATTAACACTGAACACTGTGGGAGTCTCACTGATTAACACTGAACACTGTGGGAGTCTCACTGATTAACACTGAACCCTGTGGGAGTCTCACTGATTAACACTGAACCCCATGGGAGTCTCATTGATTAACACATGAACCCTGAGGGATTCTCACTGATTAACACAGAACCCTGTGGGAGTCTCACTGATTATCACTGAACTCTGTGGGAGTTTCACTGATTAACACTGAACCCTATGGGAGTCTCATTGATTAACACTGAACCCTATGGGAGTCTCACTGATTAACACATGAACCCTGTGGGAGTCTCACTGATTTACACTGAACCCTGTGGGAGTCTCACTGATTAACACTGGACCCTGTGGGAGTCTCACTGATTAACACTGAACCCTGTGGGAGTCTCAGTTATTAACACTGAACCCTGAGGGAGTCTCACTGATTAACACTGAACACTGTGGGAGTCTCACTGATTAACACTGAACACTGTGGGAGTCTCACTGATTAACACTGAACCATATGGGAGTCTCACTTATTAACACTGATCCCTGTGGGAGTCTCACTGATTAACACTGAACCCTGTGGGAGTCTCCCTGATTAACACTGAACCCTGTGGGAGTCTCAGTTATTAACACTGAACCCTGAGGGAGTCTCACTGATTAACACTGAACACTGTGGGAGTCTCACTGATTAACACTAAACACTGTGGGAGTCTCACTGATTAACACTGAACACTGTGGGAGTCTCACTGATTAACACTGAACCATATGGGAGTCTCACTGATTAACACTGAACCCTGTGGGAGTCTCACTGATTAACACTGCACCCTATGAGAGTTTCACTGATTAACACTGAACCCTGTGGGAGTCTCACTGATTAACACATGAACCCTGTGGGAGTCTCACTGATTTACACTGAACTCTGTGGGAGTCTCACTGATTAACACTGAACCCTGTGGGAGTCTCAATGATTAACACTGAACCCTGTGTGAGTCTCACTGATTAACACTGAACCCTATGGGAGTCTCATTGATTAACACTGAACCCTATGGGAGTCTCACTGATTAACACATGAACCCTGTTGGAGTCTCACTGATTTACACTGAACCCTGTGGGAGTCTCACTGATTAACACTGAACCCTATGGGAGTCTCATTGATTAACACTGAACCCTATGGGAGTCTCACTGATTAACAAATGAACCCTGTGGGAGTCTCACTGATTAACACTGAACCCTGTGGGAGTCGCAGTTATTAACACTGAACCTTGAGGGAGTCTCACTGATTAACACTGAACACTGTGGGAGTCTCACTGATTAACACTGAACACTGTGGGAGTCTCACTGATTAACACTGAACCCTGTGGGAGTCTCACTGATTAACACTGAACCCCATGGGAGTCTCATTGATTAACACATGAACCCTGAGGGAGTCTCACTGATTAACACAGAACCCTGTGGGAGTCTCACTGATTATCACTGAACTCTGTGGGAGTCTCACTGATTAACACTGAACCCTATGGGAGTCTCATTGATTAACACTGAACCCTATGGGAGTCTCACTGATTAACACATGAACCCTGTGGGAGTCTCACTGATTTACACTGAACCCTGTGGGAGTCTCACTGATTAACACTGAACCCTATGGGAGTCTCACTGATTAACACATGAACCCTGTGGGAGTCTCACTGATTTACACTGAACCCTGTGGGAGTATCACTGATTAACACTGAACCCTATGGGAGTCTCACTGATTAACACATTAACCCTGAGGGAGTCTCACTGATTAACACTGAACCCTGTGGGAGTCTCACTGATTAACACTGGGCCCTGTGGGAGTCTCACTGATTAACACTGAACCCTGTGGGAGTCTCAGTTATTAACACTGAACCCTGAGGGAGTCTCACTGATTAACACTGAACACTGTGGGAGTCTCACTGATTAACACTGAACACTGTGGGAGTCTCACTGATTAACACTGAACCATATGGGAGTCTCACTTATTAACACTGAACCCTGTGGGAGTCTCGCTGATTAAAACTGAACCCTGTGGGAGTCTCCCTGATTAACACTGAACCCTGTGGGAGTCTCAGTTATTAACACTGAACCCTGAGGGAGTCTCACTGATTAACACTGAACACTGTGGGAGTCTCACTGATTAACACTGAACACTGTGGGAGTCTCACTGATTAACACTGAACCATATGGGAGTCTCACTGATTAACACTGAACCCTGTGGGAGTCTCACTGATTAACACTGCACCCTATGGGAGTTTCACTGATTAACACTGAACCCTGTGGGAGTCTCACTGATTAACACATGAACCCTGTGGGAGTCTCACTGATTTACACTGAACTCTGTGGGAGTCTCACTGATTAACACTGAACCCTATGGAAGTCTCACTGATTAACACATGAACCCTGTGGGAGTCTCACTGATTTACACTGAACCCTGTGGGAGTCTCACTGATTAACACTGAACCCTATGGGAGTCTCACTGATTAACACATTAACCCTGAGGGAGTCTTACTGATTAACACTGAACCCTGTGGGAGTCTCATTGATTAACACATGAACCCTGAGGGAGTCTCACTGATTAACACAGAACCCTGTGGGAGTCTCACTGATTATCACTGAAATCTGTGGGAGTCTCACTGATTAACACTGAACCCTATGGGAGTCTCATTGATTAACACTGAACCCTATGTGAGTCTCACTGATTAACATATGAACCCTGTGGGAGTCTCACTGATTTACACTGAACCCTGTGGGAGTCTCACTGATTAACACTGAACCCTATGGGAGTCTCACTGATTAACACATGAACCCTGTGGGAGTCTCACTGATTTACACTGAACCCTGTGGGAGTCTCACTGATTAACACTGAACCCTATGGGAGTCTCACTGATTAACACATTAACCCTGAGGGAGTCTCACTGATTAACACTGAACCCTGTGGGAGTCTCACTGATTAACACTGGACCCTGTGGGAGTCTCAATGATTAACACTGAACCCTGTGGGAGTCTCAGTTATTAACACTGAACCCTGAGGGAGTCTCACTGATTAACACTGAACCCTATGGGAGTCTCATTGATTAACACTGAACCCTATGGGAGTCTCACTGATTAACACATGAACCCTGTGGGAGTCTCACTGATTAACACTGAACCCTGTGGGAGTCTCACTGATTAACAATGAACCCTGTGGGAGTCTCCCTGATTAACACTGAACCCTGTGGGAGTCTCAGTTATTAACACTGAACCCAGAGGGAGTCTCACTGATTAACACTGAACACTGTGGGATTGTCACTGATTAACACTGAACACTGTGGGAGTCTCACTGATTAACACTGAACCCTATGGGAGTCTCATTGATTAACACATGAACCCTGAGGGAGTCTCACTGATTAACACTGAACCCTGTGGGAGTCTCCCTGATTAACACTGAACCCTGTGGGAGTCTCAGTTATTAACACTGAACCCTGAGGGAGTCTCACTGATTAACACTGAACACTGTGGGATTCTCACTGATTAACACTGAACACTGTGGGAGTCTCACTGATTAACACTGAACCCTATGGGAGTCTCATTGATTAACACATGAACCCTGAGGGAGTCTCACTGATTAACACTGAACCCTGTGGGAGTCTCAATGATTAACACTGAACCCTGTGTGAGTCTCACTGATTAACACTGAACCCTATGGGAGTCTCATTGATTAACACTGAACCCTATGGGAGTCTCACTGATTAACACATGAACCCTGTTGGAGTCTCACTGATTTACACTGAACCCTGTGGGAGTCTCACTGATTAACACTGAACCCTATGGGAGTCTCATTGATTAACACTGAACCCTATGGGAGTCTCACTGATTAACACATGAACCCTGTGGGAGTCTCACTGATTAACACTGAACCCTGTGGGAGTCTCAGTTATTAACACTGAACCTTGAGGGAGTCTCACTGATTAACACTGAACACTGTGGGAGTCTCACTGATTAACACTGAACACTGTGGGAGTCTCACTGATTAACACTGAACCCTGTGGGAGTCTCACTGATTAACACTGAACCCTATGGGAGTCTCATTGATTAACACATGAACCCTGAGGGAGTCTCACTGATTAACACAGAACCCTGTGGGAGTCTCACTGATTATCACTGAACTCTGTGGGAGTCTCACTGATTAACAGTGAACCCTATGGGAGTCTCATTGATTAACACTGAACCCTATGTGAGTCTCACTGATTAACATATGAACCCTGTGGGAGTCTCACTGATTTACACTGAACCCTGTGGGAGTCTCACTGATTAACACTGAACCCTATGGGAGTCTCACTGATTAACACATGAACCCTGTGGGAGTCTCACTGATTTACACTGAACCCTGTGGGAGTCTCACTGATTAACACTGAACCCTATGGGAGTCTCACTGATTAACACATGAACCCTGTGGGAGTCTCACTGATTTACACTGAACCCTGTGGGAGTCTCACTGATTAACACTGGACCCTGTGGGAGTCTCACTGATTAACACTGAGCCCTGTGGGAGTCTCAGTTATTAACACTGAACCCTGAGGGAGTCTCACTGATTAACACTGAACACTGTGGGAGTCTCACTGATTAACACTGAACACTGTGGGAGTCTCACTGATTAACACTGAACCATATGGGAGTCTCACTTATTAACACTGATCCCTGTGGGAGTCTCACTGATTAACACTGAACCCTGTGGGAGTCTCAATGATTAACACTGAACCCTGTGTGAGTCTCACTGATTAACACTGAACCCTATGGGAGTCTCATTGATTAACACTGAACCCTATGGGAGTCTCACTGATTAACAAATGAACCCTGTGGGAGTCTCACTGATTAACACATGAACCCTGTTGGAGTCTCAATGATTAACAATGAACCCTGTGTGAGTCTCACTGATTAACACTGAACCCTATGGGAGTCTCATTGATTAACACTGAACCCTATGGGAGTCTCACTGATTAACAAATGAACCCTGTGGGAGTCTCACTGATTAACACTGAACCCTGTGGGAGTCTCAGTTATTAACACTGAACCTTGAGGGAGTCTCACTGATTAACACTGAACACTGTGGGAGTCTCACTGATTAACACTGAACACTGTGGGAGTCTCACTGATTAACACTGAACCCTGTGGGAGTCTCACTGATTAACACTGAACCCCATGGGAGTCTCATTGATTAACACATGAACCCTGAGGGATTCTCACTGATTAACACAGAACCCTGTGGGAGTCTCACTGATTATCACTGAACTCTGTGGGAGTTTCACTGATTAACACTGAACCCTATGGGAGTCTCATTGATTAACACTGAACCCTATGGGAGTCTCACTGATTAACACATGAACCCTGTGGGAGTCTCACTGATTTACACTGAACCCTGTGGGAGTCTCACTGATTAACACTGGACCCTGTGGGAGTCTCACTGATTAACACTGAACCCTGTGGGAGTCTCAGTTATTAACACTGAACCCTGAGGGAGTCTCACTGATTAACACTGAACCATATGGGAGTCTCACTTATTAACACTGATCCCTGTGGGAGTCTCACTGATTAACACTGAACCCTGTGGGAGTCTCCCTGATTAACACTGAACCCTGTGGGAGTCTCAGTTATTAACACTGAACCCTGAGGGAGTCTCACTGATTAACACTGAACACTGTGGGAGTCTCACTGATTAACACTAAACACTGTGGGAGTCTCACTGATTAACACTGAACACTGTGGGAGTCTCACTGATTAACACTGAACCATATGGGAGTCTCACTGATTAACACTGAACCCTGTGGGAGTCTCACTGATTAACACTGCACCCTATGAGAGTTTCACTGATTAACACTGAACCCTGTGGGAGTCTCACTGATTAACACATGAACCCTGTGGGAGTCTCACTGATTTACACTGAACTCTGTGGGAGTCTCACTGATTAACACTGAACCCTGTGGGAGTCTCAATGATTAACACTGAACCCTGTGTGAGTCTCACTGATTAACACTGAACCCTATGGGAGTCTCATTGATTAACACTGAACCCTATGGGAGTCTCACTGATTAACACATGAACCCTGTTGGAGTCTCACTGATTTACACTGAACCCTGTGGGAGTCTCACTGATTAACACTGAACCCTATGGGAGTCTCATTGATTAACACTGAACCCTATGGGAGTCTCACTGATTAACAAATGAACCCTGTGGGAGTCTCACTGATTAACACTGAACCCTGTGGGAGTCGCAGTTATTAACACTGAACCTTGAGGGAGTCTCACTGATTAACACTGAACACTGTGGGAGTCTCACTGATTAACACTGAACACTGTGGGAGTCTCACTGATTAACACTGAACCCTGTGGGAGTCTCACTGATTAACACTGAACCCCATGGGAGTCTCATTGATTAACACATGAACCCTGAGGGAGTCTCACTGATTAACACAGAACCCTGTGGGAGTCTCACTGATTATCACTGAACTCTGTGGGAGTCTCACTGATTAACACTGAACCCTATGGGAGTCTCATTGATTAACACTGAACCCTATGGGAGTCTCACTGATTAACACATGAACCCTGTGGGAGTCTCACTGATTTACACTGAACCCTGTGGGAGTCTCACTGATTAACACTGAACCCTATGGGAGTCTCACTGATTAACACATGAACCCTGTGGGAGTCTCACTGATTTACACTGAACCCTGTGGGAGTATCACTGATTAACACTGAACCCTATGGGAGTCTCACTGATTAACACATTAACCCTGAGGGAGTCTCACTGATTAACACTGAACCCTGTGGGAGTCTCACTGATTAACACTGGGCCCTGTGGGAGTCTCACTGATTAACACTGAACCCTGTGGGAGTCTCAGTTATTAACACTGAACCCTGAGGGAGTCTCACTGATTAACACTGAACACTGTGGGAGTATCACTGATTAACACTGAACACTGTGGGAGTCTCACTGATTAACACTGAACCATATGGGAGTCTCACTTATTAACACTGAACCCTGTGGGAGTCTCGCTGATTAAAACTGAACCCTGTGGGAGTCTCCCTGATTAACACTGAACCCTGTGGGAGTCTCAGTTATTAACACTGAACCCTGAGGGAGTCTCACTGATTAACACTGAACACTGTGGGAGTCTCACTGATTAACACTGAACACTGTGGGAGTCTCACTGATTAACACTGAACCATATGGGAGTCTCACTGATTAACACTGAACCCTGTGGGAGTCTCACTGATTAACACTGCACCCTATGGGAGTTTCACTGATTAACACTGAACCCTGTGGGAGTCTCACTGATTAACACATGAACCCTGTGGGAGTCTCACTGATTTACACTGAACTCTGTGGGAGTCTCACTGATTAACACTGAACCCTATGGGAGTCTCACTGATTAACACATGAACCCTGTGGGAGTCTCACTGATTTACACTGAACCCTGTGGGAGTCTCACTGATTAACACTGAACCCTATGGGAGTCTCACTGATTAACACATTAACCCTGAGGGAGTCTTACTGATTAACACTGAACCCTGTGGGAGTCTCATTGATTAACACATGAACCCTGAGGGAGTCTCACTGATTAACACAGAACCCTGTGGGAGTCTCACTGATTATCACTGAAATCTGTGGGAGTCTCACTGATTAACACTGAACCCTATGGGAGTCTCATTGATTAACACTGAACCCTATGTGAGTCTCACTGATTAACATATGAACCCTGTGGGAGTCTCACTGATTTACACTGAACCCTGTGGGAGTCTCACTGATTAACACTGAACCCTATGGGAGTCTCACTGATTAACACATGAACCCTGTGGGAGTCTCACTGATTTACACTGAACCCTGTGGGAGTCTCACTGATTAACACTGAACCCTATGGGAGTCTCACTGATTAACACATTAACCCTGAGGGAGTCTCACTGATTAACACTGAACCCTGTGGGAGTCTCACTGATTAACACTGGACCCTGTGGGAGTCTCAATGATTAACACTGAACCCTGTGGGAGTCTCAGTTATTAACACTGAACCCTGAGGGAGTCTCACTGATTAACACTGAACCCTATGGGAGTCTCATTGATTAACACTGAACCCTATGGGAGTCTCACTGATTAACACATGAACCCTGTGGGAGTCTCACTGATTTACACTGAACCCTGTGGGAGTCTCACTGATTAACACTGAACCCTATGGGAGTCTCACTGATTAACACATGAACCCTGTGGGAGTCTCACTGATTTACACTGAACCCTGTGGGAGTATCACTGATTAACACTGAACCCTATGGGAGTCTCACTGATTAACACATTAACCCTGAGGGAGTCTCACTGATTAACACTGAACCCTGTGGGAGTCTCACTGATTAACACTGGGCCCTGTGGGAGTCTCACTGATTAACACTGAACCCTGTGGGAGTCTCAGTTATTAACACTGAACCCTGAGGGAGTCTCACTGATTAACACTGAACACTGTGGGAGTCTCACTGATTAACACTGAACACTGTGGGAGTCTCACTGATTAACACTGAACCATATGGGAGTCTCACTTATTAACACTGAACCCTGTGGGAGTCTCGCTGATTAAAACTGAACCCTGTGGGAGTCTCCCTGATTAACACTGAACCCTGTGGGAGTCTCAGTTATTAACACTGAACCCTGAGGGAGTCTCACTGATTAACACTGAACACTGTGGGAGTCTCACTGATTAACACTGAACACTGTGGGAGTCTCACTGATTAACACTGAACACTGTGGGAGTCTCACTGATTAACACTGAACCATATGGGAGTCTCACTGATTAACACTGAACCCTGTGGGAGTCTCACTGATTAACACTGCACCCTATGGGAGTTTCACTGATTAACACTGAACCCTGTGGGAGTCTCACTGATTAACACATGAACCCTGTGGGAGTCTCACTGATTTACACTGAACTCTGTGGGAGTCTCACTGATTAACACTGAACCCTATGGGAGTCTCACTGATTAACACATGAACCCTGTGGGAGTCTCACTGATTTACACTGAACCCTGTGGGAGTCTCACTGATTAACACTGAACCCTATGGGAGTCTCACTGATTAACACATTAACCCTGAGGGAGTCTTACTGATTAACACTGAACCCTGTGGGAGTCTCATTGATTAACACATGAACCCTGAGGGAGTCTCACTGATTAACACAGAACCCTGTGGGAGTCTCACTGATTATCACTGAAATCTGTGGGAGTCTCACTGATTAACACTGAACCCTATGGGAGTCTCATTGATTAACACTGAACCCTATGTGAGTCTCACTGATTAACATATGAACCCTGTGGGAGTCTCACTGATTTACACTGAACCCTGTGGGAGTCTCACTGATTAACACTGAACCCTATGGGAGTCTCACTGATTAACACATGAACCCTGTGGGAGTCTCACTGATTTACACTGAACCCTGTGGGAGTCTCACTGATTAACACTGAACCCTATGGGAGTCTCACTGATTAACACATTAACCCTGAGGGAGTCTCACTGATTAACACTGAACCCTGTGGGAGTCTCACTGATTAACACTGGACCCTGTGGGAGTCTCAATGATTAACACTAAACCCTGTGGGAGTCTCAGTTATTAACACTGAACCCTGAGGGAGTCTCACTGATTAACACTGAACACTGTGGGAGTCTCACTGATTAACACTGAACACTGTGGGAGTCTCACTGATTAACACTGAACCATATGGGAGTCCCACTTATTAACACTGATCCCTGTGGGAGTCTCACTGATTAACACTGAACCCTGTGGGAGTCTCAATGATTAACACTGAACCCTGTGTGAGTCTCACTGATTAACACTGAACCCTATGGGAGTCTCATTGATTAACACATGAACCCTGAGGGAGTCTCACTGATTAACACTGAACCCTGTGGGAGTCTCAATGATTAACACTGAACCCTGTGGGAGTCTCACTGATTAACACTGAACCCTATGGAAGTCTCATTGATTAACACTGAACCCTATGGGAGTCTCACTGATTAACACATGAACCCTGTTGGAATCTCACTGATTTACACTGAACCCTGTGGGAGTCTCACTGATTAACACTGAACCCTATGGGAGTCTCACTGATTAAGACATGAACCCTGAGGGAGTCTCACTGATTAACACATGAACCCTGTGGGAGTCTCACTGATTTACACTGAACCCTGTGGGAGTCTCACTGATTAACACTGAACCCTATGGGAGTCTCACTGATTAACACATTAACCCTGAGGGAGTCTCACTGATTAACACTGAACCCTGTGGGAGTCTCACTGATTAACACTGAACCCTGTGGGAGTCTCAGTTATTAACACTGAACCCTGAGGGAGTCTCACTGATGAACACTGAACACTGTGGGAGTCTCCCTGATTAACACTGAACCCTGTTGGAGTCTCAGTTATTAACACTGAACCCTGTGGGAGTCTCAATGATTAACACTGAACCCTGTGGGAGTCTCACTGATTAACACTGAACCCTATGGGAGTCTCATTGATTAACACTGAACCCTATGGGAGTCTCACTGATTAACACATGAACCCTGTTGGAGTCTCACTGATTTACACTGAACTCTGTGGGAGTCTCACTGATTAACACTGAACCCTATGGGAGTCTCACTGATTAACACATGAACCCTGAGGGAGTCTCACTGATTAACACATGAACCCTGTGGGAGTCTCACTGATTTACACTGAACCCTGTGGGAGTCTCACTGATTAACACTGAACCCTATGGGAGTCTCACTGATTAACACATTAACCCTGAGGGAGTCTCACTGATTAACACTGAACCCTGTGGGAGTCTCACTGATTAACACTGAACCCTGTGGGAGTCTCCCTGATTAACACTGAACCCTGTGGGAGTCTCAGTTATTAACACTGAACCCTGAGGGAGTCTCACTGATTAACACTGAACACTGTGGGATTCTCACTGATTAACACTGAACACTGTGGGAGTCTCACTGATTAACACTAAACCCTATGGGAGTCTCATTGATTAACACATGAACCCTGAGGGAGTCTCACTGATTAACACTGAACCTTGTGGGAGTCTCAATGATTAACACTGAACCCTGTGTGAGTCTCACTGATTAACACTGAACCCTATGGGAGTCTCATTGATTAACACTGAACCCTATGGGAGTCTCACTGATTAACACATGAACCCTGTTGGAGTCTCACTGATTTACACTGAACCCTGTGGGAGTCTCACTGATTAACACTGAACCCTATGGGAGTCTCATTGATTAACACTGAACCCTATGGGAGTCTCACTGATTAACACATGAACCCTGTGGGAGTCTCACTGATTAACACTGAACCCTGTGGGAGTCTCACTGATTAACACTGGGCCCTGTGGGAGTCTCACTGATTAACACTGAACCCTGTGGGAGTCTCAGTTATTAACACTGAACCCTGAGGGAGTCTCACTGATTAACACTGAACACTGTGGGAGTATCACTGATTAACACTGAACACTGTGGGAGTCTCACTGATTAACACTGAACCATATGGGAGTCTCACTTATTAACACTGAACCCTGTGGGAGTCTCGCTGATTAAAACTGAACCCTGTGGGAGTCTCCCTGATTAACACTGAACCCTGTGGGAGTCTCAGTTATTAACACTGAACCCTGAGGGAGTCTCACTGATTAACACTGAACACTGTGGGAGTCTCACTGATTAACACTGAACACTGTGGGAGTCTCACTGATTAACACTGAACCATATGGGAGTCTCACTGATTAACACTGAACCCTGTGGGAGTCTCACTGATTAACACTGCACCCTATGGGAGTTTCACTGATTAACACTGAACCCTGTGGGAGTCTCACTGATTAACACATGAACCCTGTGGGAGTCTCACTGATTTACACTGAACTCTGTGGGAGTCTCACTGATTAACACTGAACCCTATGGGAGTCTCACTGATTAACACATGAACCCTGTGGGAGTCTCACTGATTTACACTGAACCCTGTGGGAGTCTCACTGATTAACACTGAACCCTATGGGAGTCTCACTGATTAACACATTAACCCTGAGGGAGTCTTACTGATTAACACTGAACCCTGTGGGAGTCTCATTGATTAACACATGAACCCTGAGGGAGTCTCACTGATTAACACAGAACCCTGTGGGAGTCTCACTGATTATCACTGAAATCTGTGGGAGTCTCACTGATTAACACTGAACCCTATGGGAGTCTCATTGATTAACACTGAACCCTATGTGAGTCTCACTGATTAACATATGAACCCTGTGGGAGTCTCACTGATTTACACTGAACCCTGTGGGAGTCTCACTGATTAACACTGAACCCTATGGGAGTCTCACTGATTAACACATGAACCCTGTGGGAGTCTCACTGATTTACACTGAACCCTGTGGGAGTCTCACTGATTAACACTGAACCCTATGGGAGTCTCACTGATTAACACATTAACCCTGAGGGAGTCTCACTGATTAACACTGAACCCTGTGGGAGTCTCACTGATTAACACTGGACCCTGTGGGAGTCTCAATGATTAACACTGAACCCTGTGGGAGTCTCAGTTATTAACACTGAACCCTGAGGGAGTCTCACTGATTAACACTGAACCCTATGGGAGTCTCATTGATTAACACTGAACCCTATGGGAGTCTCACTGATTAACACATGAACCCTGTGGGAGTCTCACTGATTTACACTGAACCCTGTGGGAGTCTCACTGATTAACACTGAACCCTATGGGAGTCTCACTGATTAACACATGAACCCTGTGGGAGTCTCACTGATTTACACTGAACCCTGTGGGAGTATCACTGATTAACACTGAACCCTATGGGAGTCTCACTGATTAACACATTAACCCTGAGGGAGTCTCACTGATTAACACTGAACCCTGTGGGAGTCTCACTGATTAACACTGGGCCCTGTGGGAGTCTCACTGATTAACACTGAACCCTGTGGGAGTCTCAGTTATTAACACTGAACCCTGAGGGAGTCTCACTGATTAACACTGAACACTGTGGGAGTCTCACTGATTAACACTGAACACTGTGGGAGTCTCACTGATTAACACTGAACCATATGGGAGTCTCACTTATTAACACTGAACCCTGTGGGAGTCTCGCTGATTAAAACTGAACCCTGTGGGAGTCTCCCTGATTAACACTGAACCCTGTGGGAGTCTCAGTTATTAACACTGAACCCTGAGGGAGTCTCACTGATTAACACTGAACACTGTGGGAGTCTCACTGATTAACACTGAACACTGTGGGAGTCTCACTGATTAACACTGAACACTGTGGGAGTCTCACTGATTAACACTGAACCATATGGGAGTCTCACTGATTAACACTGAACCCTGTGGGAGTCTCACTGATTAACACTGCACCCTATGGGAGTTTCACTGATTAACACTGAACCCTGTGGGAGTCTCACTGATTAACACATGAACCCTGTGGGAGTCTCACTGATTTACACTGAACTCTGTGGGAGTCTCACTGATTAACACTGAACCCTATGGGAGTCTCACTGATTAACACATGAACCCTGTGGGAGTCTCAATGATTTACACTGAACCCTGTGGGAGTCTCACTGATTAACACTGAACCCTATGGGAGTCTCACTGATTAACACATTAACCCTGAGGGAGTCTTACTGATTAACACTGAACCCTGTGGGAGTCTCATTGATTAACACATGAACCCTGAGGGAGTCTCACTGATTAACACAGAACCCTGTGGGAGTCTCACTGATTATCACTGAAATCTGTGGGAGTCTCACTGATTAACACTGAACCCTATGGGAGTCTCATTGATTAACACTGAACCCTATGTGAGTCTCACTGATTAACATATGAACCCTGTGGGAGTCTCACTGATTTACACTGAACCCTGTGGGAGTCTCACTGATTAACACTGAACCCTATGGGAGTCTCACTGATTAACACATGAACCCTGTGGGAGTCTCACTGATTTACACTGAACCCTGTGGGAGTCTCACTGATTAACACTGAACCCTATGGGAGTCTCACTGATTAACACATTAACCCTGAGGGAGTCTCACTGATTAACACTGAACCCTGTGGGAGTCTCACTGATTAACACTGGACCCTGTGGGAGTCTCAATGATTAACACTGAACCCTGTGGGAGTCTCAGTTATTAACACTGAACCCTGAGGGAGTCTCACTGATTAACACTGAACACTGTGGGAGTCTCACTGATTAACACTGAACACTGTGGGAGTCTCACTGATTAACACTGAACCATATGGGAGTCCCACTTATTAACACTGATCCCTGTGGGAGTCTCACTGATTAACACTGAACCCTGTGGGAGTCTCAATGATTAACACTGAACCCTGTGTGAGTCTCACTGATTAACACTGAACCCTATGGGAGTCTCATTGATTAACACATGAACCCTGAGGGAGTCTCACTGATTAACACTGAACCCTGTGGGAGTCTCAATGATTAACACTGAACCCTGTGGGAGTCTCACTGATTAACACTGAACCCTATGGAAGTCTCATTGATTAACACTGAACCCTATGGGAGTCTCACTGATTAACACATGAACCCTGTTGGAATCTCACTGATTTACACTGAACCCTGTGGGAGTCTCACTGATTAACACTGAACCCTATGGGAGTCTCACTGATTAACACATGAACCCTGAGGGAGTCTCACTGATTAACACATGAACCCTGTGGGAGTCTCACTGATTTACACTGAACCCTGTGGGAGTCTCACTGATTAACACTGAACCCTATGGGAGTCTCACTGATTAACACATTAACCCTGAGGGAGTCTCACTGATTAACACTGAACCCTGTGGGAGTCTCACTGATTAACACTGAACCCTGTGGGAGTCTCAGTTATTAACACTGAACCCTGAGGGAGTCTCACTGATGAACACTGAACACTGTGGGAGTCTCCCTGATTAACACTGAACCCTGTTGGAGTCTCAGTTATTAACACTGAACCCTGTGGGAGTCTCAATGATTAACACTGAACCCTGTGGGAGTCTCACTGATTAACACTGAACCCTATGGGAGTCTCATTGATTAACACTGAACCCTATGGGAGTCTCACTGATTAACACATGAACCCTGTTGGAGTCTCACTGATTTACACTGAACTCTGTGGGAGTCTCACTGATTAACACTGAACCCTATGGGAGTCTCACTGATTAACACATGAACCCTGAGGGAGTCTCACTGATTAACACATGAACCCTGTGGGAGTCTCACTGATTTACACTGAACCCTGTGGGAGTCTCACTGATTAACACTGAACCCTATGGGAGTCTCACTGATTAACACATTAACCCTGAGGGAGTCTCACTGATTAACACTGAACCCTGTGGGAGTCTCACTGATTAACACTGAACCCTGTGGGAGTCTCCCTGATTAACACTGAACCCTGTGGGAGTCTCAGTTATTAACACTGAACCCTGAGGGAGTCTCACTGATTAACACTGAACACTGTGGGATTCTCACTGATTAACACTGAACACTGTGGGAGTCTCACTGATTAACACTAAACCCTATGGGAGTCTCATTGATTAACACATGAACCCTGAGGGAGTCTCACTGATTAACACTGAACCTTGTGGGAGTCTCAATGATTAACACTGAACCCTGTGTGAGTCTCACTGATTAACACTGAACCCTATGGGAGTCTCATTGATTAACACTGAACCCTATGGGAGTCTCACTGATTAACACATGAACCCTGTTGGAGTCTCACTGATTTACACTGAACCCTGTGGGAGTCTCACTGATTAACACTGAACCCTATGGGAGTCTCATTGATTAACACTGAACCCTATGGGAGTCTCACTGATTAACACATGAACCCTGTGGGAGTCTCACTGATTAACGCTGAACCCTGTGGGAGTCTCAGTTATTAACATTGAACCTTGAGGGAGTCTCACTGATTAACACTGAACACTGTGGGAGTCTCACTGATTAACACTGAACACTGTGGGAGTCTCACTGATTAACACTGAACCCTGTGGGAGTCTCACTGATTAATACTGAACCCTATGGGAGTCTCATTGATTAACACATGAACCCTGAGGGAGTCTCACTGATTAACACAGAACCCTGTGGGAGTCTCACTGATTATCACTGAACTCTGTGGGAGTCTCACTGATTAACACTGAACCCTATGGGAGTCTCATTGATTAACACTGAACCCTATGTGAGTCTCACTGATTAACATATGAACCCTGTGGGAGTCTCACTGATTTACACTGAACCCTGCGGGAGTCTCACTGATTAACACTGAACCCTATGGGAGTCTCACTGATTAACACATGAACCCTGTGGGAGTCTTACTGATTTACACTGAACCCTGTGGGAGTCTCACTGATTAAAACTTAACCCTATGGGAGTCTCACTGATTAACACATTAACCCTGAGGGAGTCTCACTGATTAACACTGAACCCTGTGGAAGTCTCACTGATTAACACTGGACCCTGTGGGAGTCTCACTGATTAACACTGAACCCTGTGGGAGTCTCACTTATTAACACTGATCCCTGTGGGAGTCTCACTAATTAACACTGAACCCTGTGGGAGTCTCAATGATTAACACTGAACCCTGTGTGAGTCTCACTGATTAACACTGAACCCTATGGGAGTCTCATTGATTAACACTGAACCCTATGGGAGTCTCACTGATTAACACATGAACCCTGTTGGAGTCTCACTGATTTACACTGAACCCTGTGGGAGTCTCACTGATTAACACTGAACCCTATGGGAGTCTCATTGAATAACACTGAACCCTGTGGGAGTCTCACTGATTAACACTGAACCCTATGGGAGTCTCATTGATTAACACATGAACCCTGAGGGAGGCTCACTGATTAACACAGAACCCTGTGGGAGTCTCACTGATTATCACTGAACTCGGTGGGAGTCTCACTGATTAACACTGAACCCTATGGGAGTCTCATTGATTAACACTGAACCCTATGGGAGTCTCACTGATTAACACATGAACCCTGTGGGAGTCTCACTGATTTACACTGAACCCTGTGGGAGTCTCACTGATTAACACTGAACCCTATGGGAGTCTCACTGATTAACACATGAACCCTGTGGGAGTCTCACTGATTTACACTGAACCCTGTGGGAGTCTCACTGATTAACACATGAACCCTGTGGGAGTCTCACTGATTTACACTGAACCCTGTGGGAGTCTCACTGATTAACACTGAACCCTATGGGAGTCTCACTGATTAACACATTAACCCTGAGGGAGTCTCACTGATTAACACTGAACCCTGTGGGAGTCTCACTGATTAACACTGGGCCCTGTGGGAGTCTCACTGATTAACACTGAACCCTGTGGGAGTCTCAGTTATTAACACTGAACCCTGAGGGAGTCTCACTGATTAACACTGAACACTGTGGGAGTCTCACTGATTAACACTGAACACTGTGGGAGTCTCACTGATTAACACTGAACCATATGGGAGTCTCACTTATTAACACTGAACCCTGTGGGAGACTCACTGGTTAACACTGAACCCTGTGGGAGTCTCCCTGATTAACACTGAATTCTGTGGGAGTCTCAGTTATTAACACTGAACCCTGAGGGAGTCTCACTGATTAACACTGAACACTGTGGGAGTCTCACTGATTAACACTGAACACTGTGGGAGTCTCACTGATTAACACTGAACACTGTGGGAGTCTCACTGATTAACACTGAACCATATGGGAGTCTCACTATTTAACACTGAACCCTGTGGGAGTCTCACTGATTAACACTGCACCCTATGGGAGTTTCACTGATTAACACTGAACCCTGTGGGAGTCTCACTGATTAACACATGAACCCTGTGGGAGTCTCACTGATTTACACTGAACCCTGTGGGAGTCTCACTGATTAACACTGAACCCTATGGGAGTCTCACTGATTAACACATTAACCATGAGGGAGTCTCACTGATTAACACTGAACCCTGTGGGAGTCTCACTGATTAACACTGGACCCTGTGGGAGTCTCACTGATTAACACTGAACCCTGTGGGAGTCTCAGTTATTAACACTGAACCCTGAGGGAGTCTCACTGATTAACACTGAACACTGTGGGAGTCTCACTGATTAACACTGAACACAGTGGGAGTCTCACTGATTAACACTGAACCATATGGGAGTCTCACTTATTAACACTGAACCCTGTGGGAGTCTCACTGATTAACACTGAACCCTGTGGGAGTCTCAATGATTAACACTGAACCCTATGGGAGTCTCATTGATTAACACTGAACCCTATGGGAGTCTCACTGATTAACACATGAACCCTGTTGGAGTCTCACTGATTTACACTGAACCCTGTGGGAGTACAACTGATTAACACTGAACCCTATGGGAGTCTCATTGATTAACACTGAACCCTATGGGAGTCTCACTGATTAACACATGAACCCTGTGGGAGTCTCACTGATTAACACTGAACCCTGTGGGAGTCTCAGTTATTAACACTGAACCTTGAGGGAGTCTCACTGATTAACACTGAACCCTGTGGGAGTCTCACTGATTAACACTGAACCCTATGGGAGTCTCACTGATTAACACATTAACCCTGAGGGAGTCTCACTGATTAACACTGAACCCTGTGGGAGTCTCACTGATTAACACTGGGCCCTGTGGGAGTCTCACTGATTAACACTGAACCCTGTGGGAGTCTCAGTTATTAACACTGAACCCTGAGGGAGTCTCACTGATTAACACTGAACACTGTGGGAGTCTCACTGATTAACACTGAACACTGTGGAAGTCTCGCTGATTAACACTGAACCATATGGGAGTCTCACTTATTAACACTGAACCCTGTGGGAGACTCACTGATTAACAATGAACCCTGTGGGAGTCTCCCTGATTAACACTGAATTCTGTGGGAGTCTCAGTTATTAACACTGAACCCTGAGGGAGTCTCACTGATTAACACTGAACACTGTGGGAGTCTCACTGATTAACACTGAACACTGTGGGAGTCTCACTGATTAACACTGGACACTGTGGGAGTCTCACTGATTAACACTGAACCATATGGGAGTCTCACTGATTAACACTGAACCCTGTGGGAGTCTCACTGATTAACACTGCACCCTATGGGAGTTTCACTGATTAACACTGAACCCTGTGGGAGTCTCACTGATTAACACATGAACCCTGTGGGAGTCTCACTGATTTACACTGAACCCTGTGGGAGTCTCACTGATTAACACTGAACCCTATGGGAGTCTCACTGATTAACACATTAACCATGAGGGAGTCTCACTGATTAACACTGAACCCTGTGGGAGTCTCACTGATTAACACTGGACCCTGTGGGAGTCTCACTGATTAACACTGAACCCTGTGGGAGTCTCAGTTATTAACACTGAACCCTGAGGGAGTCTCACTGATTAACACTGAACACTGTGGGAGTCTCACTGATTAACACTGAACACAGTGGGAGTCTCACTGATTAACACTGAACCATATGGGAGTCTCACTTATTAACACTGAACCCTGTGGGAGTCTCACTGATTAACACTGAACCCTGTGGGAGTCTCAATGATTAACACTGAACCCTATGGGAGTCTCATTGATTAACACTGAACCCTATGGGAGTCTCACTGATTAACACATGAACCCTGTTGGAGTCTCACTGATTTACACTGAACCCTGTGGGAGTACCACTGATTAACACTGAACCCTATGGGAGTCTCATTGATTAACACTGAACCCTATGGGAGTCTCACTGATTAACACATGAACCCTATGGAAGTCTCATTGATTAACACATGAACCCTGAGGGAGTCTCACTGATTAACATAGAACCCTGTGGGAGTCTCACTGATTATCACTGAACTCTGTGGGAGTCTCACTGATTAACACTGAACCCTATGGGAGTCTCATTGATTAACACTGAACCCTATGGGAGTCTCACTGATTAACACATGAACCCTGTGGGAGTCTCACTGATTAACACATGAACCCTGTGGGAGTCTCACTGATTAACACTGAACCCTGTGGGAGTCTCCCTGATTAACACTGAACCCTGTGGGAGTCTCAGTTATTAACACTGAACCCTGAGGGAGTCTCACTGATTAACACTGAACACTGTGGGAGTCTCACTGATTAACACTGAACACTGTGGGAGTCTCACTGATTAACACTGAACACTGTGGGAGTCTCACTGATTAACACTGAACCATATGGGAGTCTCACTGATTAACACTGAACCCTGTGGGAGTCTCACTGATTAACACTGCACCCTATGGGAGTTTCACTGATTAACACTGAACCCTGTGGGAGTCTCACTGATTAACACTGCACCCTATGGGAGTTTCACTGATTAACACTGAACCCTGTGGGAGTCTCACTGATTAACACATGCACCCTGTGGGAGTCTCACTGATTTACACTGAACCCTGTGGGAGTCTCACTGATTAACACTGAACCCTATGGGAGTCTCACTGATTAACACTGCACCCTGTGGGAGTCTCACTGATTAACACTGAACCCTGTGGGAGTCTCACTGATTAACACTGAACCCTGTGGGAGTCTCAGTTATTAACACTGAACCCTGAGGGAGTCTCACTGATTAACACTGAACACTGTGGGAGTCTCACTGATTAACACTGAACCCTGTGGGAGTCTCACTGATTAACACTGAACCCTGTGGGAGTCTCACTGATTAACACTTAACTTTGTGGGAGTCTCACTTATTAACACTGAACCCTGTGGGAGTCTCACTGATTAACACTGAACACTGTGGGAGTCTCACTGATTAACACTGAACACTGTGGGAGTCTCACTGATTAACACTGAACCCTGTGGGAGTCTCACTGCTTAACACTGAACCCTATGGGAGTCTCACTGATTAACACTGAACCCTGTGATAGTCTCACTGATTAAGACTGAACCCTATGGGAGTCTCACTGATTAACACTGAAACCTATGGGAGTCTCACTGATTAACACTGAACCCTATGGGAGTCTCACTGATTAACACATGAACCCTGTGGGAGTCTCACTGATTTACACTGAACCCTGTGGGAGTCTCACTGATTAACACTGAACCCTATGGGAGTCTCATTGATTAACACATTAACCCTGTGGGAGTCTCACTGATTTACACTGAACCCTGTGGGAGTCTCACTGATTAACACTGAACCCTATGGGAGTCTCACTGATTAACACATGAACCCTGAGGGAGTCTCACTGATTAACACTGAACCCTGTGGGAGTCTCACTGATTAACACTGAACCCTGTGGGAGTCTCAGTTATTAACACTGAACCCTATGGGAGTCTCATTGATTAACACTGAACCCTATGGGAGTCTCACTGATTAACACATGAACCCTGTTGGAGTCTCACTTATTTACACTGAACCCTGTGGGAGTACCACTGATTAACACTGAACCCTATGGGAGTCTCATTGATTAACACTGAACCCTATGGGAGTCTCACTGATTAACACATGAACCCTGTGGGAGTCTCACTGATTAACACTGAACCCTGTGGGAGTCTCAGTTATTAACACTGAACCTTGAGGGAGTCTCACTGATTAACACTGAACACTGTGGGAGTCTCACTGATTAACACTGAACACTGTGGGAGTCTCACTGATTAACACTGAACACTGTGGGAGTCTCACTGATTAACACTGAACCCTGTGGGAGTCTCACTGATTAACACTGAACCCTATGGAAGTCTCATTGATTAACACATGAACCCTGAGGGAGTCTCACTGATTAACATAGAACCCTGTGGGAGTCTCACTGATTATCACTGAACTCTGTGGGAGTCTCACTGATTAACACTGAACCCTATGGGAGTCTCATTGATTAACACTGAACCCTATGGGAGTCTCACTGATTAACACATGAACCCTGTGGGAGTCTCACTGATTTACACTGAACCCTGTGGGAGTCTCACTGATTAACACTGAACCCTATGGGAGTCTCACTGATTAACACATGAACCCTGTGGGAGTCTCACTGATTAACACTGAACCCTGTGGGAGTCTCCCTGATTAACACTGAACCCTGTGGGAGTCTCAGTTATTAACACTGAACCCTGAGGGAGTCTCACTGATTAACACTGAACACTGTGGGAGTCTCACTGATTAACACTGAACACTGTGGGAGTCTCACTGATTAACACTGAACACTGTGGGAGTCTCACTGATTAACACTGAACCATATGGCAGTCTCACTGATTAACACTGAACCCTGTGGGAGTCTCACTGATTAACACTGCACCCTATGGGAGTTTCACTGATTAACACTGAACCCTGTGGGAGTCTCACTGATTAACACTGCACCCTATGGGAGTTTCACTGATTAACACTGAACCCTGTGGGAGTCTCACTGATTAACACTGCACCCTATGGGAGTTTCACTGATTAACACTGAACCCTGTGGGAGTCTCACTGATTAACACATGAACCCTGTGGGAGTCTCACTGATTTACACTGAACCCTGTGGGAGTCTCACTGATTAACACTGAACCCTATGGGAGTCTCACTGATTAACACATTAACCCTGAGGGAGTCTCACTGATTAACACTGAACCCTGTGGGAGTCTCACTGATTAACACTGGACCCTGTGGGAGTCTCACTGATTAACACTGAACCCTGTGGGAGTCTCAGTTATTAACACTGAACCCTGAGGGAGTCTCACTGATTAACACTGAACACTGTGGGAGTCTCACTGATTAACACTGAACACAGTGGGAGTCTTACTGATTAACACTGAACCATATGGGAGTCTCACTTATTAACACTGAACCCTGTGGGAGTCTCACTGATTAACACTGAACCCTGTGGGAGTCTCAATGATTAACACTGAACCCTATGGGAGTCTCATTGATTAACACTGAACCCTATGGGTGTCTCACTGATTAACACATGAACCCTGTTGGAGTCTCACTGATTTACACTGAACCCTGTGGGAGTACCACTGATTAACACTGAACCCTATGGGAGTCTCATTGATTAACACTGAACCCTATGGGAGTCTCACTGATTAACACATGAACCCTGTGGGAGTCTCACTGATTAACACTGAACCCTGTGGGAGTCTCAGTTATTAACACTGAACCTTGAGGGAGTCTCACTGATTAACACTGAACACTGTGGGAGTCTCACTGATTAACACTGAACACTGTGGGAGTCTCACTGATTAACACTGAACCCTGTGGGAGTCTCACTGATTAACACTGAACCCTATGGAAGTCTCATTGATTAACACATGAACCCTGAGGGAGTCTCACTGATTAACATAGAACCCTGTGGGAGTCTCACTGATTATCACTGAACTCTGTGGGAGTCTCACTGATTAACACTGAACCCTATGGGAGTCTCATTGATTAACACTGAACCCTATGGGAGTCTCACTGATTAACACATGAACCCTGTGGGAGTCTCACTGATTTACACTGAACCCTGTGGGAGTCTCACTGATTAACACTGAACCCTATGGGAGTCTCACTGATTAACACATGAACCCTGTGTGAGTCTCACTGATTAACACTGAACCCTGTGGGAGTCTCACTGATTAACACTGCACCCTATGGGAGTTTCACTGATTAACACTGAACCCTGTGGGAGTCTCACTGATTAACACTGCACCCTATGGGAGTTTCACTGATTAACACTGAACCCTGTGGGAGTCTCACTGATTAACACATGCACCCTGTGGGAGTCTCACTGATTTACACTGAACCCTGTGGGAGTCTCACTGATTAACACTGAACCCTATGGGAGTCTCACTGATTAACACTGCACCCTGTGGGAGTCTCACTGATTAACACTGAACCCTGTGGGAGTCTCACTGATTAACACTGAACCCTGTGGGAGTCTCAGTTATTAACACTGAACCCTGAGGGAGTCTCACTGATTAACACTGAACACTGTGGGAGTCTCACTGATTAACACTGAACCCTGTGGGAGTCTCACTGATTAACACTGAACCCTGTGGGAGTCTCACTGATTAACACTTAACTTTGTGGGAGTCTCACTTATTAACACTGAACCCTGTGGGAGTCTCACTGATTAACACTGAACACTGTGGGAGTCTCACTGATTAACACTGAACACTGTGGGAGTCTCACTGATTAACACTGAACCCTGTGGGAGTCTCACTGCTTAACACTGAACCCTATGGGAGTCTCACTGATTAACACTGAACCCTGTGATAGTCTCACTGATTAAGACTGAACCCTATGGGAGTCTCACTGATTAACACTGAAACCTATGGGAGTCTCACTGATTAACACTGAACCCTATGGGAGTCTCACTGATTAACACATGAACCCTGTGGGAGTCTCACTGATTTACACTGAACCCTGTGGGAGTCTCACTGATTAACACTGAACCCTATGGGAGTCTCATTGATTAACACATTAACCCTGTGGGAGTCTCACTGATTTACACTGAACCCTGTGGGAGTCTCACTGATTAACACTGAACCCTATGGGAGTCTCTCTGATTAACACATGAACCCTGAGGGAGTCTCACTGATTAACACTGAACCCTGTGGGAGTCTCACTGATTAACACTGAACCCTGTGGGAGTCTCACTGATTAACACTGAACCCTGTGGGAGTCTCAGTTATTAACACTGAACCCTATGGGAGTCTCATTGATTAACACTGAACCCTATGGGAGTCTCACTGATTAACACATGAACCCTGTTGGAGTCTCACTGATTAACACTGAACCCTGTGATAGTCTCACTGATTAAGACTGAACCCTATGGGAGTCTCACTGATTAACACTGAAACCTATGGGAGTCTCACTGATTAACACTGAACCCTATGGGAGTCTCACTGATTAACACTGAACCCTGTGGGAGTCTCACTGATTAACACTGAACCCTGTGGGAGTCTCACTGATTAACACTGAACCCTGTGGGAGTCTCAGTTATTAACACTGAACCCTATGGGAGTCTCATTGATTAACACTGAACCCTATGGGAGTCTCACTGATTAACACATGAACCCTGTTGGAGTCTCACTGATTTACACTGAACCCTGTGGGAGTACCACTGATTAACACTGAACCCTATGGGAGTCTCATTGATTAACACTGAACCCTATGGGAGTCTCACTGATTAACACATGAACCCTGTGGGAGTCTCACTGATTAACACTGAACCCTGTGGGAGTCTCACTGATTAACACTGAACACTGTGGGAGTCTCACTGATTAACACTGAACCCTGTGGGAGTCTCACTGCTTAACACTGAACCCTATGGGAGTCTCACTGATTAACACTGAACCCTGTGATAGTCTCACTGATTAAGACTGAACCCTATGGGAGTCTCACTGATTAACACTGAAACCTATGGGAGTCTCACTGATTAACACTGAACCCTATGGGAGTCTCACTGATTAACACATGAACCCTGTGGGAGTCTCACTGATTTACACTGAACCCTGTGGGAGTCTCACTGATTAACACTGAACCCTATGGGAGTCTCATTGATTAACACATTAACCCTGTGGGAGTCTCACTGATTTACACTGAACCCTGTGGGAGTCTCACTGATTAACACTGAACCCTATGGGAGTCTCACTGAGTAACACATGAACCCTGTGGGAGTCTCACTGATTAACACTGAACCCTGTGGGAGTCTCCCTGATTAACACTGAACCCTGTGGGAGTCTCAGTTATTAACACTGAACCCTGAGGGAGTCTCACTGATTAACACTGAACACTGTGGGAGTCTCACTGATTAACACTGAACACTGTGGGAGTCTCACTGATTAACACTGAACACTGTGGGAGTCTCACTGATTAACACTGAACCATATGGCAGTCTCACTGATTAACACTGAACCCTGTGGGAGTCTCACTGATTAACACTGCACCCTATGGGAGTTTCACTGATTAACACTGAACCCTGTGGGAGTCTCACTGATTAACACTGCACCCTATGGGAGTTTCACTGATTAACACTGAACCCTGTGGGAGTCTCACTGATTAACACATGCACCCTGTGGGAGTCTCACTGATTTACACTGAACCCTGTGGGAGTCTCACTGATTAACACTGAACCCTATGGGAGTCTCACTGATTAACACTGCACCCTGTGGGAGTCTCACTGATTAACACTGAACACTGTGGGAGTCTCACTGATTAACACTGAACACTGTGGGAGTCTCACTGATTAACACTGAACCATATGGGAGTCTCACTGATTAACACTGAACCCTGTGGGAGTCTCACTGATTAACACTGCACCCTATGGGAGTTTCACTGATTAACACTGAACCCTGTGGGAGTCTCACTGATTAACACTGCACCCTATGGGAGTTTCACTGATTAACACTGAACCCTGTGGGAGTCTCACTGATTAACACATGCACCCTGTGGGAGTCTCACTGATTTACACTGAACCCTGTGGGAGTCTCACTGATTAACACTGAACCCTATGGGAGTCTCACTGATTAACACTGCACCCTGTGGGAGTCTCACTGATTAACACTGAACCCTGTGGGAGTCTCACTGATTAACACTGAACCCTGTGGGAGTCTCAGTTATTAACACTGAACCCTGAGGGAGTCTCACTGATTAACACTGAACACTGTGGGAGTCTCACTGATTAACACTGAACCCTGTGGGAGTCTCACTGATTAACACTGAACCCTGTGGGAGTCTCACTGATTAACACTTAACTTTGTGGGAGTCTCACTTATTAACACTGAACCCTGTGGGAGTCTCACTGATTAACACTGAACACTGTGGGAGTCTCACTGATTAACACTGAACACTGTGGGAGTCTCACTGATTAACACTGAACCCTGTGGGAGTCTCACTGCTTAACACTGAACCCTATGGGAGTCTCACTGATTAACACTGAACCCTGTGATAGTCTCACTGATTAAGACTGAACCCTATGGGAGTCTCACTGATTAACACTGAAACCTATGGGAGTCTCACTGATTAACACTGAACCCTATGGGAGTCTCACTGATTAACACATGAACCCTGTGGGAGTCTCACTGATTTACACTGAACCCTGTGGGAGTCTCACTGATTAACACTGAACCCTATGGGAGTCTCATTGATTAACACATTAACCCTGTGGGAGTCTCACTGATTTACACTGAACCCTGTGGGAGTCTCACTGATTAACACTGAACCCTATGGGAGTCTCACTGATTAACACATGAACCCTGAGGGAGTCTCACTGATTAACACTGAACCCTGTGGGAGTCTCACTGATTAACACTGAACCCTGTGGGAGTCTCAGTTATTAACACTGAACCCTATGGGAGTCTCATTGATTAACACTGAACCCTATGGGAGTCTCACTGATTAACACATGAACCCTGTTGGAGTCTCACTTATTTACACTGAACCCTGTGGGAGTACCACTGATTAACACTGAACCCTATGGGAGTCTCATTGATTAACACTGAACCCTATGGGAGTCTCACTGATTAACACATGAACCCTGTGGGAGTCTCACTGATTAACACTGAACCCTGTGGGAGTCTCAGTTATTAACACTGAACCTTGAGGGAGTCTCACTGATTAACACTGAACACTGTGGGAGTCTCACTGATTAACACTGAACACTGTGGGAGTCTCACTGATTAACACTGAACACTGTGGGAGTCTCACTGATTAACACTGAACCCTGTGGGAGTCTCACTGATTAACACTGAACCCTATGGAAGTCTCATTGATTAACACATGAACCCTGAGGGAGTCTCACTGATTAACATAGAACCCTGTGGGAGTCTCACTGATTATCACTGAACTCTGTGGGAGTCTCACTGATTAACACTGAACCCTATGGGAGTCTCATTGATTAACACTGAACCCTATGGGAGTCTCACTGATTAACACATGAACCCTGTGGGAGTCTCACTGATTTACACTGAACCCTGTGGGAGTCTCACTGATTAACACTGAACCCTATGGGAGTCTCACTGATTAACACATGAACCCTGTGGGAGTCTCACTGATTAACACTGAACCCTGTGGGAGTCTCCCTGATTAACACTGAACCCTGTGGGAGTCTCAGTTATTAACACTGAACCCTGAGGGAGTCTCACTGATTAACACTGAACACTGTGGGAGTCTCACTGATTAACACTGAACACTGTGGGAGTCTCACTGATTAACACTGAACACTGTGGGAGTCTCACTGATTAACACTGAACCATATGGCAGTCTCACTGATTAACACTGAACCCTGTGGGAGTCTCACTGATTAACACTGCACCCTATGGGAGTTTCACTGATTAACACTGAACCCTGTGGGAGTCTCACTGATTAACACTGCACCCTATGGGAGTTTCACTGATTAACACTGAACCCTGTGGGAGTCTCACTGATTAACACTGCACCCTATGGGAGTTTCACTGATTAACACTGAACCCTGTGGGAGTCTCACTGATTAACACATGAACCCTGTGGGAGTCTCACTGATTTACACTGAACCCTGTGGGAGTCTCACTGATTAACACTGAACCCTATGGGAGTCTCACTGATTAACACATTAACCCTGAGGGAGTCTCACTGATTAACACTGAACCCTGTGGGAGTCTCACTGATTAACACTGGACCCTGTGGGAGTCTCACTGATTAACACTGAACCCTGTGGGAGTCTCAGTTATTAACACTGAACCCTGAGGGAGTCTCACTGATTAACACTGAACACTGTGGGAGTCTCACTGATTAACACTGAACACAGTGGGAGTCTCACTGATTAACACTGAACCATATGGGAGTCTCACTTATTAACACTGAACCCTGTGGGAGTCTCACTGATTAACACTGAACCCTGTGGGAGTCTCAATGATTAACACTGAACCCTATGGGAGTCTCATTGATTAACACTGAACCCTATGGGTGTCTCACTGATTAACACATGAACCCTGTTGGAGTCTCACTGATTTACACTGAACCCTGTGGGAGTACCACTGATTAACACTGAACCCTATGGGAGTCTCATTGATTAACACTGAACCCTATGGGAGTCTCACTGATTAACACATGAACCCTGTGGGAGTCTCACTGATTAACACTGAACCCTGTGGGAGTCTCAGTTATTAACACTGAACCTTGAGGGAGTCTCACTGATTAACACTGAACACTGTGGGAGTCTCACTGATTAACACTGAACACTGTGGGAGTCTCACTGATTAACACTGAACCCTGTGGGAGTCTCACTGATTAACACTGAACCCTATGGAAGTCTCATTGATTAACACATGAACCCTGAGGGAGTCTCACTGATTAACATAGAACCCTGTGGGAGTCTCACTGATTATCACTGAACTCTGTGGGAGTCTCACTGATTAACACTGAACCCTATGGGAGTCTCATTGATTAACACTGAACCCTATGGGAGTCTCACTGATTAACACATGAACCCTGTGGGAGTCTCACTGATTTACACTGAACCCTGTGGGAGTCTCACTGATTAACACTGAACCCTATGGGAGTCTCACTGATTAACACATGAACCCTGTGTGAGTCTCACTGATTAACACTGAACCCTGTGGGAGTCTCACTGATTAACACTGCACCCTATGGGAGTTTCACTGATTAACACTGAACCCTGTGGGAGTCTCACTGATTAACACTGCACCCTATGGGAGTTTCACTGATTAACACTGAACCCTGTGGGAGTCTCACTGATTAACACATGCACCCTGTGGGAGTCTCACTGATTTACACTGAACCCTGTGGGAGTCTCACTGATTTACACTGAACCCTGTGGGAGTCTCACTGATTAACACTGAACCCTATGGGAGTCTCACTGATTAACACATGAACCCTGAGGGAGTCTCACTGATTAACACTGAACCCTGTGGGAGTCTCACTGATTAACACTGAACCCTGTGGGAGTCTCACTGATTAACACTGAACCCTGTGGGAGTCTCAGTTATTAACACTGAACCCTATGGGAGTCTCATTGATTAACACTGAACCCTATGGGAGTCTCACTGATTAACACATGAACCCTGTTGGAGTCTCACTGATTTACACTGAACCCTGTGGGAGTACCACTGATTAACACTGAACCCTATGGGAGTCTCATTTATTAACACTGAACCCTATGGGAGTCTCACTGATTAACACATGAACCCTGTGGGAGTCTCACTGATTAACACTGAACCCTGTGGGAGTCTCACTGATTAACACTGAACACTGTGGGAGTCTCACTGATTAACACTGAACCCTGTGGGAGTCTCACTGCTTAACACTGAACCCTATGGGAGTCTCACTGATTAACACTGAACCCTGTGATAGTCTCACTGATTAAGACTGAACCCTATGGGAGTCTCACTGATTAACACTGAAACCTATGGGAGTCTCACTGATTAACACTGAACCCTATGGGAGTCTCACTGATTAACACTGAACCCTGTGGGAGTCTCACTGATTAACACTTAACTTTGTGGGAGTCTCACTTATTAACACTGAACCCTGTGGGAGTCTCACTGATTAACACTGAACACTGTGGGAGTCTCACTGATTAACACTGAACACTGTGGGAGTCTCACTGATTAACACTGAACCCTGTGGGAGTCTCACTGCTTAACACTGAACCCTATGGGAGTCTCACTGATTAACACTGAACCCTGTGATAGTCTCACTGATTAAGACTGAACCCTATGGGAGTCTCACTGATTAACACTGAAACCTATGGGAGTCTCACTGATTAACACTGAACCCTATGGGAGTCTCACTGATTAACACATGAACCCTGTGGGAGTCTCACTGATTTACACTGAACCCTGTGGGAGTCTCACTGATTAACACTGAACCCTATGGGAGTCTCATTGATTAACACATTAACCCTGTGGGAGTCTCACTGATTTACACTGAACCCTGTGGGAGTCTCACTGATTAACACTGAACCCTATGGGAGTCTCACTGATTAACACATGAACCCTGAGGGAGTCTCACTGATTAACACTGAACCCTGTGGGAGTCTCACTGATTAACACTGAACCCTGTGGGAGTCTCACTGATTAACACTGAACCCTGTGGGAGTCTCAGTTATTAACACTGAACCCTATGGGAGTCTCATTGATTAACACTGAACCCTATGGGAGTCTCACTGATTAACACATGAACCCTGTTGGAGTCTCACTGATTTACACTGAACCCTGTGGGAGTACCACTGATTAACACTGAACCCTATGGGAGTCTCATTTATTAACACTGAACCCTATGGGAGTCTCACTGATTAACACATGAACCCTGTGGGAGTCTCACTGATTAACACTGAACCCTGTGGGAGTCTCACTGATTAACACTGAACACTGTGGGAGTCTCACTGATTAACACTGAACCCTGTGGGAGTCTCACTGCTTAACACTGAACCCTATGGGAGTCTCACTGATTAACACTGAACCCTGTGATAGTCTCACTGATTAAGACTGAACCCTATGGGAGTCTCACTGATTAACACTGAAACCTATGGGAGTCTCACTGATTAACACTGAACCCTATGGGAGTCTCACTGATTAACACATGAACCCTGTGGGAGTCTCACTGATTTACACTGAACCCTGTGGGAGTCTCACTGATTAACACTGAACCCTATGGGAGTCTCATTGATTAACACATTAACCCTGTGGGAGTCTCACTGATTTACACTGAACCCTGTGGGAGTCTCACTGATTAACACTGAACCCTATGGGAGTCTCACTGAGTAACACATGAACCCTGTGGGAGTCTCACTGATTAACACTGAACCCTGTGGGAGTCTCCCTGATTAACACTGAACCCTGTGGGAGTCTCAGTTATTAACACTGAACCCTGAGGGAGTCTCACTGATTAACACTGAACACTGTGGGAGTCTCACTGATTAACACTGAACACTGTGGGAGTCTCACTGATTAACACTGAACACTGTGGGAGTCTCACTGATTAACACTGAACCATATGGCAGTCTCACTGATTAACACTGAACCCTGTGGGAGTCTCACTGATTAACACTGCACCCTATGGGAGTTTCACTGATTAACACTGAACCCTGTGGGAGTCTCACTGATTAACACTGCACCCTATGGGAGTTTCACTGATTAACACTGAACCCTGTGGGAGTCTCACTGATTAACACATGCACCCTGTGGGAGTCTCACTGATTTACACTGAACCCTGTGGGAGTCTCACTGATTAACACTGAACCCTATGGGAGTCTCACTGATTAACACTGCACCCTGTGGGAGTCTCACTGATTAACACTGAACCCTGTGGGAGTCTCACTGATTAACACTGAACCCTGTGGGAGTCTCAGTTATTAACACTGAACCCTGAGGGAGTCTCACTGATTAACACTGAACACTGTGGGAGTCTCACTGATTAACACTGAACACTGTGGGAGTCTCACTGATTAACACTGAACCCTGTGGGAGTCTCACTGCTTAACACTGAACCCTATGGGAGTCTCACTGATTAACACTGAACCCTGTGATAGTCTCACTGATTAAGACTGAACCCTATGGGAGTCTCACTGATTAACACTGAAACCTATGGGAGTCTCACTGATTAACACTGAACCCTATGGGAGTCTCACTGATTAACACATGAACCCTGTGGGAGTCTCACTGATTTACACTGAACCCTGTGGGAGTCTCACTGATTAACACTGAACCCTATGGGAGTCTCATTGATTAACACATTAACCCTGTGGGAGTCTCACTGATTTACACTGAACCCTGTGGGAGTCTCACTGATTAACACTGAACCCTATGGGAGTCTCACTGATTAACACATGAACCCTGAGGGAGTCTCACTGATTAACACTGAACCCTGTGGGAGTCTCACTGATTAACACTGAACCCTGTGGGAGTCTCACTGATTAACACTGAACCCTGTGGGAGTCTCAGTTATTAACACTGAACCCTATGGGAGTCTCATTGATTAACACTGAACCCTATGGGAGTCTCACTGATTAACACATGAACCCTGTGGGAGTCTCACTGATTAACACTGAACCCTGTGGGAGTCTCAGTTATTAACACTGAACCTTGAGGGAGTCTCACTGATTAACACTGAACACTGTGGGAGTCTCACTGATTAACACTGAACACTGTGGGAGTCTCACTGATTAACACTGAACCCTGTGGGAGCCTCACTGATTAACACTGAACCCTATGGAAGTCTCATTGATTAACACATGAACCCTGAGGGAGTCTCACTGATTAACATAGAACCCTGTGGGAGTCTCACTGATTATCACTGAACTCTGTGGGAGTCTCACTGATTAACACTGAACCCTATGGGAGTCTCATTGATTAACACTGAACCCTATGGGAGTCTCACTGATTAACACATGAACCCTGTGGGAGTCTCACTGATTTACACTGAACCCTGTGGGAGTCTCACTGATTAACACTGAACCCTATGGGAGTCTCACTGAGTAACACATGAACCCTGTGGGAGTCTCACTGATTAACACTGAACCCTGTGGGAGTCTCCCTGATTAACACTGAACCCTGTGGGAGTCTCAGTTATTAACACTGAACCCTGAGGGAGTCTCACTGATTAACACTGACAACTGTGGGAGTCTCACTGATTAACACTGAACACTGTGGGAGTCTCACTGATTAACACTGAACACTGTGGGAGTCTCACTGATTAACACTGAACCATATGGCAGTCTCACTGATTAACACTGAACCCTGTGGGAGTCTCACTGATTAACACTGCACCCTATGGGAGTTTCACTGATTAACACTGAACCCTGTGGGAGTCTCACTGATTAACACTGCACCCTATGGGAGTTTCACTGATTAACACTGAACCCTGTGGGAGTCTCACTGATTAACACATGCACCCTGTGGGAGTCTCACTGATTTACACTGAACCCTGTGGGAGTCTCACTGATTAACACTGAACCCTATGGGAGTCTCACTGATTAACACTGCACCCTGTGGGAGTCTCACTGATTAACACTGAACCCTGTGGGAGTCTCACTGATTAACACTGAACCCTGTGGGAGTCTCAGTTATTAACACTGAACCCTGAGGGAGTCTCACTGATTAACACTGAACACTGTGGGAGTCTCACTGATTAACACTGAACCCTGTGGGAGTCTCACTGATTAACACTGAACCCTGTGGGAGTCTCACTGATTAACACTTAACTTTGTGGGAGTCTCACTTATTAACACTGAACCCTGTGGGAGTCTCACTGATTAACACTGAACACTGTGGGAGTCTCACTGATTAACACTGAACACTGTGGGAGTCTCACTGATTAACACTGAACCCTGTGGGAGTCTCACTGCTTAACACTGAACCCTATGGGAGTCTCACTGATTAACACTGAACCCTGTGATAGTCTCACTGATTAAGACTGAACCCTATGGGAGTCTCACTGATTAACACTGAAACCTATGGGAGTCTCACTGATTAACACTGAACCCTATGGGAGTCTCACTGATTAACACATGAACCCTGTGGGAGTCTCACTGATTTACACTGAACCCTGTGGGAGTCTCACTGATTAACACTGAACCCTATGGGAGTCTCATTGATTAACACATTAACCCTGTGGGAGTCTCACTGATTTACACTGAACCCTGTGGGAGTCTCACTGATTAACACTGAACCCTATGGGAGTCTCACTGATTAACACATGAACCCTGAGGGAGTCTCACTGATTAACACTGAACCCTGTGGGAGTCTCACAGATTAACACTGAACCCTGTGGGAGTCTCACTGATTAACACTGAACCCTGTGGGAGTCTCAGTTATTAACACTGAACCTTGAGGGAGTCTCACTGATTAACACTGAACACTGTGGGAGTCTCACTGATTAACACTGAACACTGTGGGAGTCTCACTGATTAACACTGAACCCTGTGGGAGTCTCACTGATTAACACTGAACCCTATGGGAGTCTCATTGATTAACACATGAACCCTGAGGGAGTCTCACTGATCAACACAGAACCCTGTGGGAGTCTCACTGATTAACACTGAACTCTGTGGGAGTCTCACTAATTAACACTGAACCCTATGTGAGTCTCATTGATTAACACTGAACCCTATGGGAGTCTCACTGATTAACACATGAACCCTGTGGGAGTCTCACTGATTTACACTGAACCCTGTGTGAGTCTCTCTGATTAACACTGAACCCTATGGGAGTCTCACTGATTAACACATGAACCCTGTGGGAGTCTCACTGATTTACACTAAACCCTGTGGGAGTCTCACTGATTAACACTGAACCCTATGGGAGTCTCACTGATTAACACATTAACCCCGAGGGAGTCTCACCGATTAACACTGAACCCTGTGGGAGTCTCACTGATTAACACTGGACCCTGTGGGAGTCTCACTGATTAACACTGAACCCTGTGGGAGTCTCAGTAATTAACACTGAACCCTGAGGGAGTCTCACTCTTTAACACTGAACACTGTGGGAGTCTCACTGATTAACACTGAACACTGTGGGAGTCTCACTGATTAACACTGAACCATATGGGAGTCTCAGTTATTAACACTGAACCCTGTGGGAGTCTCACTGATTAACACTGCACCCTATGGGAGTTTCACTGATTAACACTGAACCCTGTGGGAGTCTCACTGATTAACACTGAACCCTGTGGGAGTCTCACTGATTAACACTTAACTTTGTGGCAGTCTCACTTATTAACACTGA
Organism: Petromyzon marinus; assembly: GCF_048934315.1. Classification (NCBI taxonomy): domain Eukaryota; kingdom Metazoa; phylum Chordata; class Hyperoartia; order Petromyzontiformes; family Petromyzontidae; genus Petromyzon; species Petromyzon marinus. The sequence continues at coordinate 2,847,732 of NW_027422625.1, forward strand.
ACCCTGTGGGAGTCTCAGTTATTAACACTGAACCCTATGGGAGTCTCATTGATTAACACTGAACCCTATGGGAGTCTCACTGATTAACACATGAACCCTGTTGGAGTCTCACTGATTTACACTGAACCCTGTGGGAGTACCACTGATTAACACTGAACCCTATGGGAGTCTCATTGATTAACACTGAACCCTTTGGGAGTCTCACTGATTAACACATGAACCCTGTGGGAGTCTCACTGATTAACACTGAACCCTGTGGGAGTCTCAGTTATTAACACTGAACCTTGAGGGAGTCTCACTGATTAACACTGAACACTGTGGGAGTCTCACTGATTAACACTGAACACTGTGGGAGTCTCACTGACTAACACTGAACCCTGTGGGAGTCTCACTGATTAACACTGAACCCTATAAAAGTCTCATTGATTAACACATGAACCCTGAGGGAGTCTCACTGATTAACATAGAACCCTGTGGGAGTCTCACTGATTATCACTGAACTCTGTGGGAGTCTCACTGATTAACACTGAACCCTATGGGAGTCTCATTGATTAACACTGAACCCTATGGGAGTCTCACTGATTAACACATGAACCCTGTGGGAGTCTCACTGATTTACACTGAACCCTGTGGGAGTCTCACTGATTAACACTGAACCCTATGGGAGTCTCACTGAGTAACACATGAACCCTGTGGGAGTCTCACTGATTAACACTGAACCCTGTGGGAGTCTCCCTGATTAACACTGAACCCTGTGGGAGTCTCAGTTATTAACACTGAACCCTGAGGGAGTCTCACTGATTAACACTGAACACTGTGGGAGTCTCACTGATTAACACTGAACACTGTGGGAGTCTCACTGATTAACACTGAACACTGTGGGAGTCTCACTGATTAACACTGAACCATATGGCAGTCTCACTGATTAACACTGAACCCTGTGGGAGTCTCACTGATTAACACTGCACCCTATGGGAGTTTCACTGATTAACACTGAACCCTGTGGGAGTCTCACTGATTAACACTGCACCCTATGGGAGTTTCACTGATTAACACTGAACCCTGTGGGAGTCTCACTGATTAACACATGCACCCTGTGGGAGTCTCACTGATTTACACTGAACCCTGTGGGAGTCTCACTAATTAACACTGAACCCTATGGGAGTCTCACTGATTAACACTGCACCCTGTGGGAGTCTCACTGATTAACACTGAACCCTGTGGGAGTCTCACTGATTAACACTGAACCCTGTGGGAGTCTCAGTTATTAACACTGAACCCTGAGGGAGTCTCACTGATTAACACTGAACACTGTGGGAGTCTCACTGATTAACACTGAACCCTGTGGGAGTCTCACTGATTAACACTGAACCCTGTGGGAGTCTCACTGATTAACACTTAACTTTGTGGGAGTCTCACTTATTAACACTGAACCCTGTGGGAGTCTCACTGATTAACACTGAACACTGTGGGAGTCTCACTGATTAACACTGAACACTGTGGGAGTCTCACTGATTAACACTGAACCCTGTGGGAGTCTCCCTGATTAACACTGAACCCTGTGGGAGTCTCAGTTATTAACACTGAACCCTGAGGGAGTCTCACTGATTAACACTGAACACTGTGGGAGTCTCACTGATTAACACTGAACACTGTGGGAGTCTCACTGATTAACACTGAACACTGTGGGAGTCTCACTGATTAACACTGAACCATATGGCAGTCTCACTGATTAACACTGAACCCTGTGGGAGTCTCACTGATTAACACTGCACCCTATGGGAGTTTCACTGATTAACACTGAACCCTGTGGGAGTCTCACTGATTAACACTGCACCCTATGGGAGTTTCACTGATTAACACTGAACCCTGTGGGAGTCTCACTGATTAACACTGAACCCTGTGGGAGTCTCAGTTATTAACACTGAACCCTGAGGGAGTCTCACTGATTAACACTGAACACTGTGGGAGTCTCACTGATTAACACTGAACCCTGTGGGAGTCTCACTGATTAACACTGAACCCTGTGGGAGTCTCACTGATTAACACTTAACTTTGTGGGAGTCTCACTTATTAACACTGAACCCTGTGGGAGTCTCACTGATTAACACTGAACACTGTGGGAGTCTCACTGATTAACACTGAACACTGTGGGAGTCTCACTGATTAACACTGAACCCTGTGGGAGTCTCACTGCTTAACACTGAACCCTATGGGAGTCTCACTGATTAACACTGAACCCTGTGATAGTCTCACTGATTAAGACTGAACCCTATGGGAGTCTCACTGATTAACACTGAAACCTATGGGAGTCTCACTGATTAACACTGAACCCTATGGGAGTCTCACTGATTAACACATGAACCCTGTGGGAGTCTCACTGATTTACACTGAACCCTGTGGGAGTCTCACTGATTAACACTGAACCCTATGGGAGTCTCATTGATTAACACATTAACCCTGTGGGAGTCTCACTGATTTACACTGAACCCTGTGGGAGTCTCACTGATTAACACTGAACCCTATGGGAGTCTCACTGATTAACACATGAACCCTGAGGGAGTCTCACTGATTAACACTGAACCCTGTGGGAGTCTCACAGATTAACACTGAACCCTGTGGGAGTCTCACTGATTAACACTGAACCCTGTGGGAGTCTCAGTTATTAACACTGAACCTTGAGGGAGTCTCACTGATTAACACTGAACACTGTGGGAGTCTCACTGATTAACACTGAACACTGTGGGAGTCTCACTGATTAACACTGAACCCTGTGGGAGTCTCACTGATTAACACTGAACCCTATGGGAGTCTCATTGATTAACACATGAACCCTGAGGGAGTCTCACTGATCAACACAGAACCCTGTGGGAGTCTCACTGATTAACACTGAACTCTGTGGGAGTCTCACTAATTAACACTGAACCCTATGTGAGTCTCATTGATTAACACTGAACCCTATGGGAGTCTCACTGATTAACACATGAACCCTGTGGGAGTCTCACTGATTTACACTGAACCCTGTGTGAGTCTCTCTGATTAACACTGAACCCTATGGGAGTCTCACTGATTAACACATGAACCCTGTGGGAGTCTCACTGATTTACACTAAACCCTGTGGGAGTCTCACTGATTAACACTGAACCCTATGGGAGTCTCACTGATTAACACATTAACCCCGAGGGAGTCTCACCGATTAACACTGAACCCTGTGGGAGTCTCACTGATTAACACTGGACCCTGTGGGAGTCTCACTGATTAACACTGAACCCTGTGGGAGTCTCAGTAATTAACACTGAACCCTGAGGGAGTCTCACTCTTTAACACTGAACACTGTGGGAGTCTCACTGATTAACACTGAACACTGTGGGAGTCTCACTGATTAACACTGAACCATATGGGAGTCTCAGTTATTAACACTGAACCCTGTGGGAGTCTCACTGATTAACACTGCACCCTATGGGAGTTTCACTGATTAACACTGAACCCTGTGGGAGTCTCACTGATTAACACTGAACCCTGTGGGAGTCTCACTGATTAACACTTAACTTTGTGGCAGTCTCACTTATTAACACTGAACCCTGTGGGAGTCTCAGTTATTAACACTGAACCCTATGGGAGTCTCATTGATTAACACTGAACCCTATGGGAGTCTCACTGATTAACACATGAACCCTGTTGGAGTCTCACTGATTTACACTGAACCCTGTGGGAGTACCACTGATTAACACTGAACCCTATGGGAGTCTCATTGATTAACACTGAACCCTTTGGGAGTCTCACTGATTAACACATGAACCCTGTGGGAGTCTCACTGATTAACACTGAACCCTGTGGGAGTCTCAGTTATTAACAATGAACCTTGAGGGAGTCTCACTGATTAACACTGAACACTGTGGGAGTCTCACTGATTAACACTGAACACTGTGGGAGTCTCACTGATTAACACTGAACCCTGTGGGAGTCTCACTGATTAACACTGAACCCTATGGAAGTCTCATTGATTAACACATGAACCCTGAGGGAGTCTCACTGATTAACATAGAACCCTGTGGGAGTCTCACTGATTATCACTGAACTCTGTGGGAGTCTCACTGATTAACACTGAACCCTATGGGAGTCTCATTGATTAACACTGAACCCTATGGGAGTCTCACTGATTAACACATGAACCCTGTGGGAGTCTCACTGATTTACACTGAACCCTGTGGGAGTCTCACTGATTAACACTGAACCCTATGGGAGTCTCACTGAGTAACACATGAACCCTGTGGGAGTCTCACTGATTAACACTGAACCCTGTGGGAGTCTCCCTGATTAACACTGAACCCTGTGGGAGTCTCAGTTATTAACACTGAACCCTGAGGGAGTCTCACTGATTAACACTGAACACTGTGGGAGTCTCACTGATTAACACTGAACACTGTGGGAGTCTCACTGATTAACACTGAACACTGTGGGAGTCTCACTGATTAACACTGAACCATATGGCAGTCTCACTGATTAACACTGAACCCTGTGGGAGTCTCACTGATTAACACTGCACCCTATGGGAGTTTCACTGATTAACACTGAACCCTGTGGGAGTCTCACTGATTAACACTGCACCCTATGGGAGTTTCACTGATTAACACTGAACCCTGTGGGAGTCTCACTGATTAACACATGCACCCTGTGGGAGTCTCACTGATTTACACTGAACCCTGTGGGAGTCTCACTAATTAACACTGAACCCTATGGGAGTCTCACTGATTAACACTGCACCCTGTGGGAGTCTCACTGATTAACACTGAACCCTGTGGGAGTCTCACTGATTAACACTGAACCCTGTGGGAGTCTCAGTTATTAACACTGAACCCTGAGGGAGTCTCACTGATTAACACTGAACACTGTGGGAGTCTCACTGATTAACACTGAACCCTGTGGGAGTCTCACTGATTAACACTGAACCCTGTGGGAGTCTCACTGATTAACACTTAACTTTGTGGGAGTCTCACTTATTAACACTGAACCCTGTGGGAGTCTCACTGATTAACACTGAACACTGTGGGAGTCTCACTGATTAACACTGAACACTGTGGGAGTCTCACTGATTAACACTGAACCCTGTGGGAGTCTCCCTGATTAACACTGAACCCTGTGGGAGTCTCAGTTATTAACACTGAACCCTGAGGGAGTCTCACTGATTAACACTGAACACTGTGGGAGTCTCACTGATTAACACTGAACACTGTGGGAGTCTCACTGATTAACACTGAACACTGTGGGAGTCTCACTGATTAACACTGAACCATATGGCAGTCTCACTGATTAACACTGAACCCTGTGGGAGTCTCACTGATTAACACTGCACCCTATGGGAGTTTCACTGATTAACACTGAACCCTGTGGGAGTCTCACTGATTAACACTGCACCCTATGGGAGTTTCACTGATTAACACTGAACCCTGTGGGAGTCTCACTGATTAACACATGCACCCTGTGGGAGTCTCACTGATTTACACTGAACCCTGTGGGAGTCTCACTAATTAACACTGAACCCTATGGGAGTCTCACTGATTAACACTGCACCCTGTGGGAGTCTCACTGATTAACACTGAACCCTGTGGGAGTCTCACTGATTAACACTGAACCCTGTGGGAGTCTCAGTTATTAACACTGAACCCTGAGGGAGTCTCACTGATTAACACTGAACACTGTGGGAGTCTTACTGATTAACACTGAACCCTGTGGGAGTCTCACTGATTAACACTGAACCCTGTGGGAGTCTCACTGATTAACACTTAACTTTGTGGGAGTCTCACTTATTAACACTGAACCCTGTGGGAGTCTCACTGATTAACACTGAACCCTGTGGGAGTCTCACTGCTTAACACTGAACCCTATGGGAGTCTCACTGATTAACACTGAACCCTGTGATAGTCTCACTGATTAAGACTGAACCCTATGGGAGTCTCACTGATTAACACTGAAACCTATGGGAGTCTCACTGATTAACACTGAACCCTATGGGAGTCTCACTGATTAACACATGAACCCTGTGGGAGTCTCACTGATTTACACTGAACCCTGTGGGAGTCTCACTGATTAACACTGAACCCTATGGGAGTCTCATTGATTAACACATTAACCCTGTGGGAGTCTCACTGATTTACACTGAACCCTGTGGGAGTCTCACTGATTAACACTGAACCCTATGGGAGTCTCACTGATTAACACATGAACCCTGAGGGAGTCTCACTGATTAACACTGAACCCTGTGGGAGTCTCACAGATTAACACTGAACCCTGTGGGAGTCTCACTGATTAACACTGAACCCTGTGGGAGTCTCAGTTATTAACACTGAACCTTGAGGGAGTCTCACTGATTAACACTGAACACTGTGGGAGTCTCACTGATTAACACTGAACACTGTGGGAGTCTCACTGATTAACACTGAACCCTGTGGGAGTCTCACTGATTAACACTGAACCCTATGGGAGTCTCATTGATTAACACATGAACCCTGAGGGAGTCTCACTGATCAACACAGAACCCTGTGGGAGTCTCACTGATTAACACTGAACTCTGTGGGAGTCTCACTAATTAACACTGAACCCTATGTGAGTCTCATTGATTAACACTGAACCCTATGGGAGTCTCACTGATTAACACATGAACCCTGTGGGAGTCTCACTGATTTACACTGAACCCTGTGTGAGTCTCTCTGATTAACACTGAACCCTATGGGAGTCTCACTGATTAACACATGAACCCTGTGGGAGTCTCACTGATTTACACTAAACCCTGTGGGAGTCTCACTGATTAACACTGAACCCTATGGGAGTCTCACTGATTAACACATTAACCCCGAGGGAGTCTCACCGATTAACACTGAACCCTGTGGGAGTCTCACTGATTAACACTGGACCCTGTGGGAGTCTCACTGATTAACACTGAACCCTGTGGGAGTCTCAGTAATTAACACTGAACCCTGAGGGAGTCTCACTCTTTAACACTGAACACTGTGGGAGTCTCACTGATTAACACTGAACACTGTGGGAGTCTCACTGATTAACACTGAACCATATGGGAGTCTCAGTTATTAACACTGAACCCTGTGGGAGTCTCACTGATTAACACTGCACCCTATGGGAGTTTCACTGATTAACACTGAACCCTGTGGGAGTCTCACTGATTAACACTGAACCCTGTGGGAGTCTCACTGATTAACACTTAACTTTGTGGGAGTCTCACTTATTAACACTGAACCCTGTGGGAGTCTCACTGATTAACACTGAACACTGTGGGAGTCTCACTGATTAACACTGAACACTGTGGGAGTCTCACTGATTAACACTGAACCCTGTGGGAGTCTCACTGCTTAACACTGAACCCTATGGGAGTCTCACTGATTAACACTGAACCCTGTGATAGTCTCACTGATTAAGACTGAACCCTATGGGAGTCTCACTGATTAACACTGAAACCTATGGGAGTCTCACTGATTAACACTGATCCCTGTGGGAGTCTCACTGCTTAACACTGAACCCTATGGGAGTCTCACTTGATTAACACTGAACCCTGTGAGAGTCTCACTGATTAAGACTGAACCCTATGGGAGTCTCACTGATTAACACTGAAACCTATGGGAGTCTCACTGATTAACAGTGAACCCTGTGGGAGTCTCACTGATTAACACTGAACCCTATGGGAGTCTCACTGATTAACACATGAACCCTGTGGGAGTCTCACTGATTTACACTGAACCCTGTGGGAGTCTCACTGATTAACACTGAACCCTATGGGAGACTCACTGATTAACACATGAACCCTGATGGAGTCTCACTGATAAACACTGAACCCTGTGGGAGTCTCACTGATTAACCCTGAACCCTGTGGGAGTCTCAGTGATTAACACTGAACACTGTGGGAGTCGTCTCACTGATTAAGACTGAACCCTATGGGAGTCTCACTGATTAACACTGAAACCTATGGGAGTCTCACTGATTAACACTGATCCCTGTGGGAGTCTCACTGCTTAACACTGAACCCTATGGGAGTCTCACTTGATTAACACTGAACCCTGTGAGAGTCTCACTGATTAAGACTGAACCCTATGGGAGTCTCACTGATTAACACTGAAACCTATGGGAGTCTCACTGATTAACACTGAACCCTGTGGGAGTCTCACTGATTAACACTGAACCCTATGGGAGTCTCACTGATTAACACATGAACCCTGTGGGAGTCTCACTGATTTACACTGAACCCTGTGGGAGTCTCACTGATTAACACTGAACCCTATGGGAGACTCACTGATTAACACATGAACCCTGATGGAGTCTCACTGATAAACACTGAACCCTGTGGGAGTCTCACTGATTAACCCTGAACCCTGTGGGAGTCTCAGTGATTAACACTGAACACTGTGGGAGTCGTCTCACTGATTAACACTGAACCATATGGGAGTCTCACTGATTAACACCGAACCCTGTGGGAGTCTCACTGATTACCACTGCACCCTATGGGAGTTTCACTGATTAACACTGCACCCTGTGGGAGTCTCACTGATTAACACTGAACCCTGTGGGAGTCTCACTGATTAACACATGAACCCTGTGGGAGTCTCACTGATTTACACTGAACCCTGTGGGAGTCTCACTGATTAACACTGAACACTGTGGGAGTCTCACTGATTAACAGTGAACACTGTGGGAGTCTCACTGATTAACACTGCACACTGTGGGAGTCTCACTGCTTAACACTGAACCCTGTGGGAGTCTCACTGATTAACACTGAACCCTGTGAGAGTCTCACTGATTAAGACTGAACCCTATGGGAGTCTCACTGATTAACACATGAACCCTGTGGGAGTCTCACTGATTTACACTGAACCCTGTGGGAGTCTCACTGATTAACACTGAACCCTATGGGAGTCTCACTGATTAACACATTAACCCTGTGGGAGTCTCACTGATTTACACTGAACCCTGTGGGAGTCTCACTGATTAACACTGAACCCTATGGGAGTCTCACTGATTAACACATGAACCCTGAGGTAGTCTCACTGATTAACACTGAACCCTGTGGGAGTCTCACTGATTAACACTGAACCCTGTGGGAGTCTCACTGATTAACACTGAACCCTATGGGAGTCTCATTGATTAACACATGAACCCTGAGGGAGTCTCACTGATTAACACAGAACCCTGTGGGAGTCTCACTGATTAACACTGAACTCTGTGGGAGTCTAACTGATTAACACTGAACCCTATGGGAGTCTCATTGATTAACACTGAACCCTATGGGAGTCTCACTGATTAACACATGAACCCTGTGGGAGTCTCACTGATTTACACTGAACCCTGTGGGAGTCTCACTGATTAACACTGAACTCTATGGGAGTCTCACTGATTAACACATGAACCCTGTGGGAGTCTCACTGATTTACACTGAACCCTGTGGGAGTCTCACTGATTAACACTGAACCCTATGGGAGTCTCAGTTATTAACACTGAACCCTGAGGGAGTCTCACTGATCAACACTGAACACTGTGGGAGGCTCACTGATTAACACTGAACACTGTGGGAGTCTCACTGATTAACACTGAACCATATGGGAGTCTCACTGATTAACACTGAACCCTGTGGGAGTCTCACTGATTAACACTGAACCCTATGGGAGTCTCACTGATTAACACATGAACCCTGTGGGAGTCTCACTGATTTACACTGAACCCTGTGGGAGTCTCACTGATTAACACTGAACCCTATGGGAGTCTCACTGATTAACACATGAACCCTGAGGGAGTCCCACTGATAAACACTGAACCCTGTGGGAGTCTCACTGATTAACCCTGAACCCTGTGGGAGTCTCCGTGATTAACACTGAACCCTGTGGGAGTCTCAGTTATTAACACTGAACCCTATGGGAGTCTCAATGATTAAAACTGAACCCTATGGGAGTCTCACTGATTAACACATGAACCCTGTTGGAGTCTCACTGATTTACACTGAACCCTGTGGGAGTACCACTGATTAACACTGAACCCTATGGGAGTCTCATTGATTAACACTGAACCCTATGGGAGTCTCACTGATTAACACATGAACCCTGTGGGAGTCTCACTGATTAACACTGAACCCTGTGGGAGTCTCAGTTATTAACACTGAACCTTGAGGGAGTCTCACTGATTAACACTGAACACTGTGGGAGTCTCACTGATTAACACTGAACACTGTGGGAGTCTCACTGATTAACACTGAACACTGTGGGAGTCTCACTGATTAACACTGAACCCTGTGGGAGTCTCACTGCTTAACACTGAACCCTATGGGAGTCTCACTGATTAACACTGAACCCTGTGATAGTCTCACTGATTAAGACTGAACCCTATGGGAGTCTCACTGATTAACACTGAAACCTATGGGAGTCTCACTGATTAACACTGATCCCTGTGGGAGTCTCACTGCTTAACACTGAACCCTATGGGAGTCTCACTTGATTAACACTGAACCCTGTGAGAGTCTCACTGATTAAGACTGAACCCTATGGGAGTCTCACTGATTAACACTGAAACCTATGGGAGTCTCACTGATTAACACTGAACCCTGTGGGAGTCTCACTGATTAACACTGAACCCTATGGGAGTCTCACTGATTAACACATGAACCCTGTGGGAGTCTCACTGATTTACACTGAACCCTGTGGGAGTCTCACTGATTAACACTGAACCCTATGGGAGTCTCACTGATTAACACATGAACCCTGAGGGAGTCTCACTGATAAACACTGAACCCTGTGGGAGTCTCACTGATTAACCCTGAACCCTGTGGGAGTCTCAGTGATTAACACTGAACACTGTGGGAGTCGTCTCACTGATTAACACTGAACCATATGGGAGTCTCACTGATTAACACCGAACCCTGTGGGAGTCTCACTGATTACCACTGCACCCTATGGGAGTTTCACTGATTAACACTGCACCCTGTGGGAGTCTCACTGATTAACACTGAACCCTGTGGGAGTCTCACTGATTAACACATGAACCCTGTGGGAGTCTCACTGATTTACACTGAACCCTGTGGGAGTCTCACTGATTAACACTGAACACTGTGGGAGTCTCACTGATTAACACTGAACACTGTGGGAGTCTCACTGATTAACACTGAACACTGTGGGAGTCTCACTGCTTAACACTGAACCCTGTGGGAGTCTCACTGATTAACACTGAACCCTGTGAGAGTCTCACTGATTAAGACTGAACCCTATGGGAGTCTCACTGATTAACACATGAACCCTGTGGGAGTCTCACTGATTTACACTGAACCCTGTGGGAGTCTCACTGATTAACACTGAACCCTATGGGAGTCTCACTGATTAACACATTAACCCTGTGGGAGTCTCACTGATTTACACTGAACCCTGTGGGAGTCTCACTGATTAACACTGAACCCTATGGGAGTCTCACTGATTAACACATGAACCCTGAGGTAGTCTCACTGATTAACACTGAACCCTGTGGGAGTCTCACTGATTAACACTGAACCCTGTGGGAGTCTCACTGATTAACACTGAACCCTGTGGGAGTCTCACTGATTAACACTGAACCCTATGGGAGTCTCACTGATTAACACATGAACCCTGTGGGAGTCTCACTGATTTACACTGAACCCTATGGGAGTCTCACTGATTAACACATGAACCCTGTGGGAGTCTCACTGATTTACACTGAACCCTGTAGGAGTCTCACTGATTAACACTGAACCCTGTGGGAGTACCACTGATTAACACTGAACCCTATGGGAGTCTCATTGATTAACACTGAACCCTATGGGAGTCTCACTGATTAACACATGAACCCTGTGGGAGTCTCACTGATTAACACTGAACCCTGTGGGAGTCTCAGTTATTAACACTGAACCTTGAGGGAGTCTCACTGATTAACACTGAACACTGTGGGAGTCTCACTGATTAACACTGAACACTGTGGGAGTCTCACTGATTAACACTGAACACTGTGGGAGTCTCACTGATTAACACTGAACCCTGTGGGAGTCTCACTGCTTAACACTGAACCCTATGGGAGTCTCACTGATTAACACTGAACCCTGTGATAGTCTCACTGATTAAGACTGAACCCTATGGGAGTCTCACTGATTAACACTGAAACCTATGGGAGTCTCACTGATTAACACTGATCCCTGTGGGAGTCTCACTGCTTAACACTGAACCCTATGGGAGTCTCACTTGATTAACACTGAACCCTGTGAGAGTCTCACTGATTAAGACTGAACCCTATGGGAGTCTCACTGATTAACACTGAAACCTATGGGAGTCTCACTGATTAACACTGAACCCTGTGGGAGTCTCACTGATTAACACTGAACCCTATGGGAGTCTCACTGATTAACACATGAACCCTGTGGGAGTCTCACTGATTTACACTGAACCCTGTGGGAGTCTCACTGATTAACACTGAACCCTATGGGAGTCTCACTGATTAACACATGAACCCTGAGGGAGTCTCACTGATAAACACTGAACCCTGTGGGAGTCTCACTGATTAACCCTGAACCCTGTGGGAGTCTCAGTGATTAACACTGAACACTGTGGGAGTCGTCTCACTGATTAACACTGAACCATATGGGAGTCTCACTGATTAACACCGAACCCTGTGGGAGTCTCACTGATTACCACTGCACCCTATGGGAGTTTCACTGATTAACACTGCACCCTGTGGGAGTCTCACTGATTAACACTGAACCCTGTGGGAGTCTCACTGATTAACACATGAACCCTGTGGGAGTCTCACTGATTTACACTGAACCCTGTGGGAGTCTCACTGATTAACACTGAACACTGTGGGAGTCTCACTGATTAACACTGAACACTGTGGGAGTCTCACTGATTAACACTGAACACTGTGGGAGTCTCACTGCTTAACACTGAACCCTGTGGGAGTCTCACTGATTAACACTGAACCCTGTGAGAGTCTCACTGATTAAGACTGAACCCTATGGGAGTCTCACTGATTAACACATGAACCCTGTGGGAGTCTCACTGATTTACACTGAACCCTGTGGGAGTCTCACTGATTAACACTGAACCCTATGGGAGTCTCACTGATTAACACATTAACCCTGTGGGAGTCTCACTGATTTACACTGAACCCTGTGGGAGTCTCACTGATTAACACTGAACCCTATGGGAGTCTCACTGATTAACACATGAACCCTGAGGTAGTCTCACTGATTAACACTGAACCCTGTGGGAGTCTCACTGATTAACACTGAACCCTGTGGGAGTCTCACTGATTAACACTGAACCCTGTGGGAGTCTCACTGATTAACACTGAACCCTATGGGAGTCTCACTGATTAACACATGAACCCTGTGGGAGTCTCACTGATTTACACTGAACCCTATGGGAGTCTCACTGATTAACACATGAACCCTGTGGGAGTCTCACTGATTTACACTGAACCCTGTGGGAGTCTCACTGATTAACACTGAACCCTGTGAGAGTCTCACTGATTAAGACTGAACCCTATGGGAGTCTCACTGATTAACACATGAACCCTGTGGGAGTCTCACTGATTTACACTGAACCCTGTGGGAGTCTCACTGATTAACACTGAACCCTATGGGAGTCTCACTGATTAACACATTAACCCTGTGGGAGTCTCACTGATTTACACTGAACCCTGTGGGAGTCTCACTGATTAACACTGAACCCTATGGGAGTCTCACTGATTAACACATGAACCCTGAGGTAGTCTCACTGATTAACACTGAACCCTGTGGGAGTCTCACTGATTAACACTGAACCCTGTGGGAGTCTCACTGATTAACACTGAACCCTATGGGAGTCTCATTGATTAACACATGAACCCTGAGGGAGTCTCACTGATTAACACAGAACCCTGTGGGAGTCTCACTGATTAACACTGAACTCTGTGGGAGTCTAACTGATTAACACTGAACCCTATGGGAGTCTCATTGATTAACACTGAACCCTATGGGAGTCTCACTGATTAACACATGAACCCTGTGGGAGTCTCACTTATTTACACTGAACCCTGTGGGAGTCTCACTGATTAACACTGAACTCTATGGGAGTCTCACTGATTAACACATGAACCCTGTGGGAGTCTCACTGATTTACACTGAACCCTGTGGGAGTCTCACTGATTAACACTGAACCCTATGGGAGTCTCAGTTATTAACACTGAACCCTGAGGGAGTCTCATTGATCAACACTGAACACTGTGGGAGGCTCACTGATTAACACTGAACACTGTGGGGGTCTCACTGATTAACACTGAACCATATGGGAGTCTCACTGATTAACACTGAACCCTGTGGGAGTCTCACTGATTAACACTGAACCCTATGGGAGTCTCACTGATTAACACATGAACCCTGTGGGAGTCTCACTGATTTACACTGAACCCTGTGGGAGTCTCACTGATTAACACTGAACCCTATGGGAGTCTCACTGATTAACACATGAACCCTGAGGGAGTCCCACTGATAAACACTGAACCCTGTGGGAGTCTCACTGATTAACCCTGAACCCTGTGGGAGTCTCCGTGATTAACACTGAACCCTGTGGGAGTCTCAGTTATTAACACTGAACCCTATGGGAGTCTCATTGATTAACACTGAACCCTATGGGAGTCTCACTGATTAACACATGAACCCTGTTGGAGTCTCACTGATTTACACTGAACCCTGTGGGAGTACCACTGATTAACACTGAACCCTATGGGAGTCTCATTGATTAACACTGAACCCTATGGGAGTCTCACTGATTAACACATGAACCCTGTGGGAGTCTCACTGATTAACACTGAACCCTGTGGGAGTCTCAGTTATTAACACTGAACCTTGAGGGAGTCTCACTGATTAACACTGAACACTGTGGGAGTCTCACTGATTAACACTGAACACTGTGGGAGTCTCACTGATTAACACTGAACACTGTGGGAGTCTCACTGATTAACACTGAACCCTGTGGGAGTCTCACTGCTTAACACTGAACCCTATGGGAGTCTCACTGATTAACACTGAACCCTGTGATAGTCTCACTGATTAAGACTGAACCCTATGGGAGTCTCACTGATTAACACTGAAACCTATGGGAGTCTCACTGATTAACACTGATCCCTGTGGGAGTCTCACTGCTTAACACTGAACCCTATGGGAGTCTCACTTGATTAACACTGAACCCTGTGAGAGTCTCACTGATTAAGACTGAACCCTATGGGAGTCTCACTGATTAACACTGAACCCTGTGGGAGTCTCACTGATTAACACTGAACCCTATGGGAGTCTCACTGATTAACACATGAACCCTGTGGGAGTCTCACTGATTTACACTGAACCCTGTGGGAGTCTCACTGATTAACACTGAACCCTATGGGAGTCTCACTGATTAACACATGAACCCTGAGGGAGTCTCACTGATAAACACTGAACCCTGTGGGAGTCTCCCTGATTAACCCTGAACCCTGTGGGAGTCTCAGTGATTAACACTGAACACTGTGGGAGTCGTCTCACTGATTAACACTGAACCATATGGGAGTCTCACTGATTAACACCGAACCCTGTGGGAGTCTCATTGATTACCACTGCACCCTATGGGAGTTTCACTGATTAACACTGCACCCTGTGGGAGTCTCACTGATTAACACTGAACCCTGTGGGAGTCTCACTGATTAACACATGAACCCTGTGGGAGTCTCACTGATTTACACTGAACCCTGTGGGAGTCTCACTGATTAACACTGAATACTGTGGGAGTCTCACTGATTAACACTGAACACTGTGGGAGTCTCACTGATTAACACTGAACACTGTGGGAGTCTCACTGCTTAACACTGAACCCTGTGGGAGTCTCACTGATTAACACTGAACCCTGTGAGAGTCTCACTGATTAAGACTGAACCCTATGGGAGTTTCACTGATTAACACATGAACCCTGTGGGAGTCTCACTGATTTACACTGAACCCTGTGGGAGTCTCACTGATTAACACTGAACCCTATGGGAGTCTCACTGATTAACACATTAACCCTGTGGGAGTCTCACTGATTTACACTGAACCCTGTGGGAGTCTCACTGATTAACACTGAACCCTATGGGAGTCTCACTGATTAACACATGAACCCTGAGGTAGTCTCACTGATTAACACTGAACCCTGTGGGAGTCTCACTGATTAACACTGAACCCTGTGGGAGTCTCACTGATTAACACTGAACCCTGTGGGAGTCTCACTGATTAACACTGAACCCTATGGGAGTCTCACTGATTAACACATGAACCCTGTGGGAGTCTCACTGATTTACACTGAACCCTGTGGGAGTCTCACTGATTAACACTGAACCTTATGGGAGTCTCACTGATTAACACATGAACCCTGAGGGAGTCCCACTGATAAACACTGAACCCTGTGGGAGTCTCACTGATTAACCCTGAACCCTGTGGGAGTCTCCGTGATTAACACTGAACCCTGTGGGAGTCTCAGTTATTAACACTGAACCCTATGGGAGTCTCATTGATTAACACTGAACCCTATGGGAGTCTCACTGATTAACACATGAACCCTGTTGGAGTCTCACTGATTTACACTGAACCCTGTGGGAGTACCACTGATTAACACTGAACCCTATGGGAGTCTCATTGATTAACACTGAACCCTATGGGAGTCTCACTGATTAACACATGAACCCTGTGGGAGTCTCACTGATTAACACTGAACCCTGTGGGAGTCTCAGTTATTAACACTGAACCTTGAGGGAGTCTCACTGATTAACACTGAACACTGTGGGAGTCTCACTGATTAACACTGAACACTGTGGGAGTCTCACTGATTAACACTGAACACTGTGGGAGTCTCACTGATTAACACTGAACCCTGTGGGAGTCTCACTGCTTAACACTGAACCCTATGGGAGTCTCACTGATTAACACTGAACCCTGTGATAGTCTCACTGATTAAGACTGAACCCTATGGGTGTCTCACTGATTAACACTGAAACCTATGGGAGTCTCACTGATTAACACTGATCCCTGTGGGAGTCTCACTGATTAAGACTGAACCCTATGGGAGTCTCACTGATTAACACTGAAACCTATGGGAGTCTCACTGATTAACACTGAAACCTGTGGGAGTCTCACTGATTAACACTGAACCCTATGGGAGTCTCACTGATTAACACATGAACCCTGTGGGAGTCTCACTGATTTACACTGAACCCTGTGGGAGACTCACTGATTAACACTGAACCCTATGGGAGTCTCACTGATTAACACATGAACCCTGAGGGAGTCTCACTGATAAACACTGAACCCTGTGGGAGTCTCACTGATTAACCCTGAACCCTGTGGGAGTCTCAGTGATTAACACTGAACACTGTGGGAGTCGTCTCACTGATTAACACTGAACCATATGGGAGTCTCACTGATTAACACCGAACCCTGTGGGAGTCTCACTGATTACCACTGCACCCTATGGGAGTTTCACTGATTAACACTGCACCCTGTGGGAGTCTCACTGATTAACACTGAACCCTGTGGGAGTCTCACTGATTAACACATGAACCCTGTGGGAGTCTCACTGATTTACACTGAACCCTGTGGGAGTCTCACTGATTAACACTGAACCCTATGGGAGTCTCACTGATTAACACATGAACCCTGTGGGAGTCTCACTGATTTACACTGAACCCTGTGGGAGTCTCACTGATTAACACTGAACCCTATGGGAGTCTCACTGATTAACACATGAACCCTGAGGGAGTCCCACTGATAAACACTGAACCCTGTGGGAGTCTCACTGATTAACCCTGAACCCTGTGGGAGTCTCCGTGATTAACACTGAACCCTGTGGGAGTCTCAGTTATTAACACTGAACCCTATGGGAGTCTCATTGATTAACACTGAACCCTATGGGAGTCTCACTGATTAACACATGAACCCTGTTGGAGTCTCACTGATTTACACTGAACCCTGTGGGAGTACCACTGATTAACACTGAACCCTATGGGAGTCTCATTGATTAACACTGAACCCTATGGGAGTCTCACTGATTAACACATGAACCCTGTGGGAGTCTCACTGATTAACACTGAACCCTGTGGGAGTCTCAGTTATTAACACTGAACCTTGAGGGAGTCTCACTGATTAACACTGAACACTGTGGGAGTCTCACTGATTAACACTGAACACTGTGGGAGTCTCACTGATTAACACTGAACACTGTGGGAGTCTCACTGATTAACACTGAACCCTGTGGGAGTCTCACTGCTTAACACTGAACCCTATGGGAGTCTCACTGATTAACACTGAACCCTGTGATAGTCTCACTGATTAAGACTGAACCCTATGGGAGTCTCACTGATTAACACTGAAACCTATGGGAGTCTCACTGATTAACACTGATCCCTGTGGGAGTCTCACTGATTAAGACTGAACCCTATGGGAGTCTCACTGATTAACACTGAAACCTATGGGAGTCTCACTGATTAACACTGAACCCTGTGGGAGTCTCACTGATTAACACTGAACCCTATGGGAGTCTCACTGATTAACACATGAACCCTGTGGGAGTCTCACTGATTTACACTGAACCCTGTGGGAGACTCACTGATTAACACTGATCCCTATGGGAGTCTCACTGATTAACACATGAACCCTGAGGGAGTCTCACTGATAAACACTGAACCCTGTGGGAGTCTCACTGATTAACCCTGAACCCTGTGGGAGTCTCAGTGATTAACACTGAACACTGTGGGAGTCGTCTCACTGATTAACACTGAACCATATGGGAGTCTCACTGATTAACACCGAACCCTGTGGGAGTCTCACTGATTACCACTGCACCCTATGGGAGTTTCACTGATTAACACTGCACCCTGTGGGAGTCTCACTGATTAACACTGAACCCTGTGGGAGTCTCACTGATTAACACATGAACCCTGTGGGAGTCTCACTGATTTACACTGAACCCTGTGGGAGTCTCACTTATTAACACTGAACACTGTGGGAGTCTCACTGATTAACACTGAACACTGTGGGAGTCTCACTGATTAACACTGAACACTGTGGGAGTCTCACTGCTTAACACTGAACCCTGTGGGAGTCTCACTGATTAACACTGAACCCTGTGAGAGTCTCACTGATTAAGACTGAACCCTATGGGAGTCTCACTGATTAACACATGAACCCTGTGGGAGTCTCACTGATTTACACTGAACCCTGTGGGAGTCTCACTGATTAACACTGAACCCTATGGGAGTCTCACTGATTAACACATTAACCCTGTGGGAGTCTCACTGATTTACACTGAACCCTGTGGGAGTCTCACTGATTAACACTGAACCCTATGGGAGTCTCACTGATTAACACATGAACCCTGAGGTAGTCTCACTGATTAACACTGAACCCTGTGGGAGTCTCACTGATTAACACTGAACCCTGTGGGAGTCTCACTGATTAACACTGAACCCTATGGGAGTCTCATTGATTAACACATGAACCCTGAGGGAGTCTCACTGATTAACACAGAACCCTGTGGGAGTCTCACTGATTAACACTGAACTCTGTGGGAGTCTAACTGATTAACACTGAACCCTATGGGAGTCTCATTGATTAACACTGAACCCTATGGGAGTCTCACTGATTAACACATGAACCCTGTGGGAGTCTCACTGATTTACACTGAACCCTGTGGGAGTCTCACTGATTAACACTGAACTCTATGGGAGTCTCACTGATTAACACATGAACCCTGTGGGAGTCTCACTGATTTACACTGAACCCTGTGGGAGTCTCACTGATTAACACTGAACCCTATGGGAGTCTCAGTTATTAACACTGAACCCTGAGGGAGTCTCACTGATCAACACTGAACACTGTGGGAGGCTCACTGATTAACACTGAACACTGTGGGAGTCTCACTGATTAACACTGAACCATATGGGAGTCTCACTGATTAACACTGAACCCTGTGGGAGTCTCACTGATTAACACTGAACCCTATGGGAGTCTCACTGATTAACACATGAACCCTGTGGGAGTCTCACTGATTTACACTGAACCCTGTGGGAGTCTCACTGATTAACACTGAACCCTATGGGAGTCTCACTGATTAACACATGAACCCTGAGGGAGTCCCACTGATAAACACTGAACCCTGTGGGAGTCTCACTGATTAACCCTGAACCCTGTGGGAGTCTCCGTGATTAACACTGAACCCTGTGGGAGTCTCAGTTATTAACACTGAACCCTGTGGGAGTCTCATTGATTAACACTGAACCCTATGGGAGTCTCACTGATTAACACATGAACCCTGTTGGAGTCTCACTGATTTACACTGAACCCTGTGGGAGTACCACTGATTAACACTGAACCCTATGGGAGTCTCATTGATTAACACTGAACCCTATGGGAGTCTCACTGATTAACACATGAACCCTGTGGGAGTCTCACTGATTAACACTGAACCCTGTGGGAGTCTCAGTTATTAACACTGAACCTTGAGGGAGTCTCACTGATTAACACTGAACACTGTGGGAGTCTCACTGATTAACACTGAACACTGTGGGAGTCTCACTGATTAACACTGAACCCTGTGGGAGTCTCACTGATTAACACTGAACCCTATGGAAGTCTCATTGATTAACACATGAACCCTGAGGGAGTCTCACTGATTAACATAGAACCCTGTGGGAGTCTCACTGATTATCACTGAACTCTGTGGGAGTCTCACTGATTAACACTGAACCCTATGGGAGTCTCATTGATTAACACTGAACCCTATGGGAGTCTCACTGATTAACACATGAACCCTGTGGGAGTCTCACTGATTTACACTGAACCCTGTGGGAGTCTCACTGATTAACACTGAACCCTATGGGAGTCTCACTGATTAACACATGAACCCTGTGGGAGTCTCACTGATTAACACTGAACCCTGTGGGAGTCTCCCTGATTAACACTGAACCCTGTGGGAGTCTAAGTTATTAACACTGAACCCTGAGGGAGTCTCACTGATTAACACTGAACACTGTGGGAGTCTCACTGATTAACACTGAACACTGTGGGAGTCTCACTGATTAACACTGAACCATATGGCAGTCTCACTGATTAACACTGAACCCTGTGGGAGTCTCACTGATTAACACTGCACCCTATGGGAGTTTCACTGATTAACACTGAACCCTGTGGGAGTCTCACTGATTAACACTGCACCCTATGGGAGTTTCACTGATTAACACTGAACCCTGTGGGAGTCTCACTGATTAACACATGCACCCTGTGGGAGTCTCACTGATTTACACTGAACCCTGTGGGAGTCTCACTGATTAACACTGAACCCTATGGGAGTCTCACTGATTAACACTGCACCCTGTGGGAGTCTCACTGATTAACACTGAACCCTGTGGGAGTCTCACTGATTAACACTGAACCCTGTGGGAGTCTCAGTTATTAACACTGAACCCTGAGGGAGTCTCACTGATTAACACTGAACACTGTGGGAGTCTCACTGATTAACACTGAACCCTGTGGGAGTCTCACTGATTAACACTGAACCCTGTGGGAGTCTCACTGATTAACACTTAACTTTGTGGGAGTCTCACTTATTAACACTGAACCCTGTGGGAGTCTCACTGATTAACACTGAACACTGTGGGAGTCTCACTGATTAACACTGAACACTGTGGGAGTCTCACTGATTAACACTGAACCCTGTGGGAGTCTCACTGCTTAACACTGAACCCTATGGGAGTCTCACTGATTAACACTGAACCCTGTGATAGTCTCACTGATTAAGACTGAACCCTATGGGAGTCTCACTGATTAACACTGAAACCTATGGGAGTCTCACTGATTAACACTGAACCCTATGGGAGTCTCACTGATTAACACATGAACCCTGTGGGAGTCTCACTGATTTACACTGAACCCTGTGGGAGTCTCACTGATTAACACTGAACCCTATGGGAGTCTCATTGATTAACACATTAACCCTGTGGGAGTCTCACTGATTTACACTGAACCCTGTGGGAGTCTCACTGATTAACACTGAACCCTATGGGAGTCTCACTGATTAACACATGAACCCTGAGGGAGTCTCACTGATTAACATTGAACCCTGTGGGAGTCTCACAGATTAACACTGAACCCTGTGGGAGTCTCACTGATTAACACTGAACCCTGTGGGAGTCTCAGTTATTAACACTGAACCTTGAGGGAGTCTCACTGATTAACACTGAACACTGTGGGAGTCTCACTGATTAACACTGAACACTGTGGGAGTCTCACTGATTAACACTGAACCCTGTGGGAGTCTCACTGATTAACACTGAACCCTATGGGAGTCTCATTGATTAACACATGAACCCTGAGGGAGTCTCACTGATCAACACAGAACCCTGTGGGAGTCTCACTGATTAACACTGAACTCTGTGGGAGTCTCACTTATTAACACTGAACCCTGTGGGAGTCTCACTGATTAACACTGAACACTGTGGGAGTCTCACTGATTAACACTGAACACTGTGGGAGTCTCACTGATTAACAATGAACCCTGTGGGAGTCTCACTGCTTAACACTGAACCCTATGGGAGTCTCACTGATTAACACTGAACCCTGTGATAGTCTCACTGATTAAGACTGAACCCTATGGGAGTCTCACTGATTAACACTGAAACCTATGGGAGTCTCACTGATTAACACTGAACCCTGTGGGAGTCTCACTGATTAACACTTAACTTTGTGGGAGTCTCACTTATTAACACTGAACCCTGTGGGAGTCTCACTGATTAACACTGAACACTGTGGGAGTCTCACTGATTAACACTGAACACTGTGGGAGTCTCACTGATTAACACTGAACCCTGTGGGAGTCTCACTGCTTAACACTGAACCCTATGGGAGTCTCACTGATTAACACTGAACCCTGTGATAGTCTCACTGATTAAGACTGAACCCTATGGGAGTCTGACTGATTAACACTGAAACCTATGGGAGTCTCACTGATTAACACTGAACCCTATGGGAGTCTCACTGATTAACACATGAACCCTGTGGGAGTCTCACTGATTTACACTGAACCCTGTGGGAGTCTCACTGATTAACACTGAACCCTATGGGAGTCTCATTGATTAACACATTAACCCTGTGGGAGTCTCACTGATTTACACTGAACCCTGTGGGAGTCTCACTGATTAACACTGAACCCTATGGGAGTCTCACTGATTAACACATGAACCCTGAGGGAGTCTCACTGATTAACATTGAACCCTGTGGGAGTCTCACAGATTAACACTGAACCCTGTGGGAGTCTCACTGATTAACACTGAACCCTGTGGGAGTCTCAGTTATTAACACTGAACCTTGAGGGAGTCTCACTGATTAACACTGAACACTGTGGGAGTCTCACTGATTAACACTGAACACTGTGGGAGTCTCACTGATTAACACTGAACCCTGTGGGAGTCTCACTGATTAACACTGAACCCTATGGGAGTCTCATTGATTAACACATGAACCCTGAGGGAGTCTCACTGATCAACACAGAACCCTGTGGGAGTCTCACTGATTAACACTGAACTCTGTGGGAGTCTCACTTATTAACACTGAACCCTGTGGGAGTCTCACTGATTAACACTGAACACTGTGGGAGTCTCACTGATTAACACTGAACACTGTGGGAGTCTCACTGATTAACAATGAACCCTGTGGGAGTCTCACTGCTTAACACTGAACCCTATGGGAGTCTCACTGATTAACACTGAACCCTGTGATAGTCTCACTGATTAAGACTGAACCCTATGGGAGTCTCACTGATTAACACTGAAACCTATGGGAGTCTCACTGATTAACACTGAACCCTATGGGAGTCTCACTGATTAACACATGAACCCTGTGGGAGTCTCACTGATTTACACTGAACCCTGTGGGAGTCTCACTGATTAACACTGAACCCTATGGGAGTCTCATTGATTAACACATTAACCCTGTGAGAGTCTCACTGATTTACACTGAACTCTGTGGGAGTCTCACTGATTAACACTGAACCCTATGGGAGTCTCACTGATTAACACATGAACCCTGAGGGAGTCTCACTGATTAACACTGAACCCTGTGGGAGTCTCACAGATTAACACTGAACCCTGTGGGAGTCTCACTGATTAACACTGAACCCTGTGGGAGTCTCAGTTATTAACACTGAACCTTGAGGGAGTCTCACTGATTAACACTGAACACTGTGGGAGTCTCACTGATTAACACTGAACACTGTGGGAGTCTCACTGATTAACACTGAACCCTGTGGGAGTCTCACTGATTAACACTGAACCCTATGGGAGTCTCATTGATTAACACATGAACCCTGAGGGAGTCTCACTGATCAACACAGAACCCTGTGGGAGTCTCACTGATTAACACTGAACTCTGTGGGAGTCTCACTAATTAACACTGAACCCTATGTGAGTCTCATTGATTAACACATGAACCCTGAGGGAGTCTCACTGATTAACACAGAACCCTGTGGGAGTCTCACTGATTAACACTGAACCCTGTGGGAGTCTCACTGATTAACACTGAACCTTATGAGAGTCTCATTGATTAACACTGAACCCTATGGGAGTCTCATTGATTAACACATTAACCCTGTGGGAGTCTCACTGATTTACACTGAACCCTGTGGGAGTCTCACTGATTAACACTGAACCCTATGGGAGTCTCACTGATTAACACATGAACCCTGAGGGAGTCTCACTGATTAACACTGAACCCTGTGGGAGTCTCACAGATTAACACTGAACCCTGTGGGAGTCTCACTGATTAACACTGAACCCTGTGGGAGTCTCAGTTATTAACACTGAACCTTGAGGGAGTCTCACTGATTAACACTGAACACTGTGGGAGTCTCACTGATTAACACTGAACACTGTGGGAGTCTCACTGATTAACACTGAACCCTGTGGGAGTCTCACTGATTAACACTGAACCCTATGGGAGTCTCATTGATTAACACATGAACCCTGAGGGAGTCTCACTGATCAACACAGAACCCTGTGGGAGTCTCACTGATTAACACTGAACTCTGTGGGAGTCTCACTGATTTACACTGAACCCTGTGTGAGTCTCTCTGATTAACACTGAACCCTATGGGAGTCTCACTGATTAACACATGAACCCTGTGGGAGTCTCACTGATTTACACTAAACCCTGTGGGAGTCTCACTGATTAACACTGAACCCTATGGGAGTCTCACTGATTAACACATTAACCCCGAGGGAGTCTCACCGATTAACACTGAACCCTGTGGGAGTCTCACTGATTAACACTGGACCCTGTGGGAGTCTCACTGATTAACACTGAACCCTGTGGGAGTCTCAGTAATTAACACTGAACCCTGAGGGAGTCTCACTCATTAACACTGAACACTGTGGGAGTCTCACTGATTAACACTGAACACTGTGGGAGTCTCACTGATTAACACTGAACCATATGGGAGTCTCAGTTATTAACACTGAACCCTGTGGGAGTCTCACTGATTAACACTTCACCCTATGGGAGTTTCACTGATTAACACTGAACCCTGTGGGAGTCTCACTGATTAACACTGAACCCTGTGGGAGTCTCACTGATTAACACTTAACTTTGTGGGAGTCTCACTTATTAACACTGAACCCTGTGGGAGTCTCACTGATTAACACTGAACACTGTGGGAGTCTCACTGATTAACACTGAACACTGTGGGAGTCTCACTGATTAACACTGAACCCTGTGGGAGTCTCACTGCTTAACACTGAACCCTATGGGAGTCTCACTGATTAACACTGAACCCTGTGATAGTCTCAGTGATTAAGACTGAACCCTATGGGAGTCTCACTGATTAACACTGAAACCTATGGGAGTCTTACTGATTAACACTGATCCCTGTGGGAGGCTCACTGCTTAACACTGAACCCTATGGGAGTCTCACTTGATTAACACTGAACCCTGTGAGAGTCTCACTGATTAAGACTGAACCCTATGGGAGTCTCACTGATTAACACTGAAACCTATGGGAGTCTCACTGATTAACACTGAACCCTGTGGGAGTCTCACTGATTAACACTGAACCCTATGGGAGTCTCACTGATTAACACATGAACCCTGTGGGAGTCTCACTGATTTACACTGAACCCTGTGGGAGTCTCACTGATTAACACATGAACCCTGAGGGAGTCTCACTGATAAACACTGAACCCTGTGGGAGTCTCACTGATTAACCCTGAACCCTGTGGGAGTCTCAGTGATTAACACTGAACACTGTGGGAGTCGTCTCACTGATTAACACTGAACCATATGGGAGTCTCACTGATTAACACCGAACCCTGTGGGAGTCTCACTGATTACCACTGCACCCTATGGGAGTTTCACTGATTAACACTGCACCCTGTGGGAGTCTCACTGATTAACACTGAACCCTGTGGGAGTGTCACTGATTGACACATGAACCCTGTGGGAGTCTCACTGATTTACACTGAACCCTGTGGGAGTCTCACTGATTAACACTGAACACTGTGGGAGTCTCACTGATTAACACTGAACACTGTGGGAGTCTCACTGATTAACACTGAACACTGTGGGAGTCTCACTGCTTAACACTGAACCCTGTGGGAGTCTCACTGATTAACACTGAACCCTGTGAGAGTCTCACTGATTAAGACTGAACCCTATGGGAGTCTCACTGAATAACACATGAACCCTGTGGGAGTCTCACTGATTTACACTGAACCCTGTGGGAGTCTCACTGATTAACACTGAACCCTATGGGAGTCTCACTGATTAACACATTAACCCTGTGGGAGTCTCACTGATTTACACTGAACCCTGTGGGAGTCTCACTGATTAACTCTGAACCCTATGGGAGTCTCACTGATTAACACATGAACCCTGAGGTAGTCTCACTGATTAACACTGAACCCTGTGGGAGTCTCACTGATTAACACTGAACCCTGTGGGAGTCTCACTGATTAACACTGAACCCTATGGGAGTCTCATTGATTAACACATGAACCCTGAGGGAGTCTCACTGATTAACACAGAACCCTGTGGGAGTCTCACTGATTAACACTTAACTTTGTGGGAGTCTCAGTTATTAACACTGAACCCTGTGGGAGTCTCACTGATTAACACTGAACACTGTGGGAGTCTCACTGATTAACACTGAACACTGTGGGAGTCTCACTGATTAACACTGAACCCTGTGGGAGTCTCACTGCTTAACACTGAACCCTATGGGAGTCTCACTGATTAACACTGAACCCTGTGATAGTCTCACTGATTAAGACTGAACCCTATGGGAGTCTCACTGATTAACACTGAAACCTATGGGAGTCTCACTGATTAACACTGATCCCTGTGGGAGGCTCACTGCTTAACACTGAACCCTATGGGAGTCTCACTTGATTAACACTGAACCCTGTGAGAGTCTCACTGATTAAGACTGAACCCTATGGGAGTCTCACTGATTAACACTGAAACCTATGGGAGTCTCACTGATTAACACTGAACCCTGTGGGAGTCTCACTGATTAACACTGAACCCTATGGGAGTCTCACTGATTAACAAATGAACCCTGTGGGAGTCTCACTGATTTACACTGAACCCTGTGGGAGTCTCACTGATTAACACTGAACCCGGTGGGAGTCTCACTGATTAACACATGAACCCTGAGGGAGTCTCACTGATAAACACTGAACCCTGTGGGAGTCTCACTGATTAACGCTGAACCCTGTGGGAGTCTCAGTGATTAACACTGAACACTGTGGGAGTCGTCTCACTGATTAACACTGAACCATATGGGAGTCTCACTGATTAACACCGAACCCTGTGGGAGTCTCACTGATTACCACTGCACCCTATGGGAGTTTCACTGATTAACACTGCACCCTGTGGGAGTCTCACTGATTAACACTGAACCCTGTGGGAGTGTCACTGATTGACACATGAACCCTGTGGGAGTCTCACTGATTTACACTGAACCCTGTGGGAGTCTCACTGATTAACACTGAACACTGTGGGAGTCTCACTGATTAACACTGAACACTGTGGGAGTCTCACTGATTAACACTGAACACTGTGGGAGTCTCACTGCTTAACACTGAACCCTGTGGGAGTCTCACTGATTAACACTGAACCCTGTGAGAGTCTCACTGATTAAGACTGAACCCTATGGGAGTCTCACTGATTAACACATGAACCCTGTGGGAGTCTCACTGATTTACACTGAACCCTGTGGGAGTCTCACTGATTAACACTGAACCCTATGGGAGTCTCACTGATTAACACATTAACCCTGTGGGAGTCTCACTGATTTACACTGAACCCTGTGGGAGTCTCACTGATTAACACTGAACCCTATGGGAGTCTCACTGATTAACACATGAACCCTGAGGTAGTCTCACTGATTAACACTGAACCCTGTGGGAGTCTCACTGATTAACACTGAACCCTGTGGGAGTCTCACTGATTAACACTGAACCCTATGGGAGTCTCATTGATTAACACATGAACCCTGAGGGAGTCTCACTGATTAACACAGAACCCTGTGGGAGTCTCACTGATTAACACTGAACTCTGTGGGAGTCTAACTGATTAACACTGAACCCTATGGGAGTCTCATTGATTAACACTGAACCCTATGGGAGTCTCACTGATTAACACATGAACCCTGTGGGAGTCTCACTGATTTACACTGAACCCTGTGGGAGTCTCACTGATTAACACTGAACCCTATGGGAGTCTCAGTTATTAACACTGAACCCTGAGGGAGTCTCACTGATCAACACTGAACACTGTGGGAGGCTCACTGATTAACACTGAACACTGTGGGAGTCTCACTGATTAACACTGAACCATATGGGAGTCTCACTGATTAACACTGAACCCTGTGGGAGTCTCACTGATTAACACTGAACCCTATGGGAGTCTCACTGATTAACACATGAACCCTGTGGGAGTCTCACTGATTTACACTGAACCCTGTGGGAGTCTCACTGATTAACACTGAACCCTATGGGAGTCTCACTGATTAACACATGAACCCTGAGGGAGTCCCACTGATAAACACTGAACCCTGTGGGAGTCTCACTGATTAACCCTGAACCCTGTGGGAGTCTCCGTGATTAACACTGAACCCTGTGGGAGTCTCAGTAATTAACACTGAACCCTATGGGAGTCTCACTGATTAACACATTAACCCTGAGGGAGTCTCACTGATTAACACTGAACCCTGTGGGAGTCTCACTGATTAACACTGAACCCTGTGGGAGTCTCACTGATTAACACTGAACCCTATGGGAGTCTCACTGATTAACACATTAACCCTGTGGGAGTCTCACTGATTTACACTGAACCCTGTGGGAGTCTCACTGATTAACACTGAACCCTATGGGAGTCTCACTGATTAACACATGAACCCTGAGGTAGTCTCACTGATTAACACTGAACCCTGTGGGAGTCTCACTGATTAACACTGAACCCTGTGGGAGTCTCACTGATTAACACTGAACCCTATGGGAGTCTCATTGATTAACACATGAACCCTGAGGGAGTCTCACTGATTAACACAGAACCCTGTGGGAGTCTCACTGATTAACACTGAACTCTGTGGGAGTCTAACTGATTAACACTGAACCCTATGGGAGTCTCATTGATTAACACTGAACCCTATGGGAGTCTCACTGATTAACACATGAACCCTGTGGGAGTCTCACTGATTTACACTGAACCCTGTGGGAGTCTCACTGATTAACACGGAACTCTATGGGAGTCTCACTGATTAACACATGAACCCTGTGGGAGTCTCACTGATTTACACTGAACCCTGTGGGAGTCTCACTGATTAACACTGAACCCTATGGGAGTCTCAGTTATTAACACTGAACCCTGAGGGAGTCTCACTGATCAACACTGAACACTGTGGGAGGCTCACTGATTAACACTGAACACTGTGGGAGTCTCACTGATTAACACTGAACCATATGGGAGTCTCACTGATTAACACTGAACCCTGTGGGAGTCTCACTGATTAACACTGAACCCTATGGGAGTCTCACTGATTAACACATGAACCCTGTGGGAGTCTCACTGATTTACACTGAACCCTGTGGGAGTCTCACTGATTAACACTGAACCCTATGGGAGTCTCACTGATTAACACATGAACCCTGAGGGAGTCCCACTGATAAACACTGAACCCTGTGGGAGTCTCACTGATTAACCCTGAACCCTGTGGGAGTCTCCGTGATTAACACTGAACCCTGTGGGAGTCTCAGTAATTAACACTGAACCCTATGGGAGTCTCACTGATTAACACATTAACCCTGAGGGAGTCTCACTGATTAACACTGAACCCTGTGGGAGTCTCACTGATTAACACTGAACCCTGTGGGAGTCTCACTGATTAACACTGAACCCTATGGGAGTCTCACTGATTAACACATTAACCCTGTGGGAGTCTCACTGATTTACACTGAACCCTGTGGGAGTCTCACTGATTTACACTAAACCCTGTGGGAGTCTCACTGATTAACACTGAACCCTATGGGAGTCTCACTGATTAACACATTAACCCCGAGGGAGTCTCACCGATTAACACTGAACCCTGTGGGAGTCTCACTGATTAACACTGGACCCTGTGGGAGTCTCACTGATTAACACTGAACCCTGTGGGAGTCTCAGTAATTAACACTGAACCCTGAGGGAGTCTCACTCATTAACACTGAACACTGTGGGAGTCTCACTGATTAACACTGAACACTGTGGGAGTCTCACTGATTAACACTGAACCATATGGGAGTCTCAGTTATTAACACTGAACCCTGTGGGAGTCTCACTGATTAACACTGCACCCTATGGGAGTTTCACTGATTAACACTGAACCCTGTGGGAGTCTCACTGATTAACACTGAACCCTGTGGGAGTCTCACTGATTAACACTTAACTTTGTGGGAGTCTCACTTATTAACACTGAACCCTGTGGGAGTCTCACTGATTAACACTGAACACTGTGGGAGTCTCACTGATTAACACTGAACACTGTGGGAGTCTCACTGATTAACACTGAACCCTGTGGGAGTCTCACTGCTTAACACTGAACCCTATGGGAGTCTCACTGATTAACACTGAACCCTGTGATAGTCTCAGTGATTAAGACTGAACCCTATGGGAGTCTCACTGATTAACACTGAAACCTATGGGAGTCTCACTGATTAACACTGATCCCTGTGGGAGGCTCACTGCTTAACACTGAACCCTATGGGAGTCTCACTTGATTAACACTGAACCCTGTGAGAGTCTCACTGATTAAGACTGAACCCTATGGGAGTCTCACTGATTAACACTGAAACCTATGGGAGTCTCACTGATTAACACTGAACCTTGTGGGAGTCTCACTGATTAACACTGAACCCTATGGGAGTCTCACTGATTAACACATGAACCCTGTGGGAGTCTCACTGATTTACACTGAACCCTGTGGGAGTCTCACTGATTAACACTGAACCCTATGGGAGTCTCACTGATTAACACATGAACCCTGAGGGAGTCTCACTGATAAACACTGAACCCTGTGGGAGTCTCACTGATTAACCCTGAACCCTGTGGGAGTCTCAGTGATTAACACTGAACACTGTGGGAGTCGTCTCACTGATTAACACTGAACCATATGGGAGTCTCACTGATTAACACCGAACCCTGTGGGAGTCTCACTGATTACCACTGCACCCTATGGGAGTTTCACTGATTAACACTGCACCCTGTGGGAGTCTCACTGATTAACACTGAACCCTGTGGGAGTCTCACTGATTAACACTTAACTTTGTGGGAGTCTCACTTATTAACACTGAACCCTGTGGGAGTCTCACTGATTAACAATGAACACTGTGGGAGTCTCACTGATTAACACTGAACACTGTGGGAGTCTCACTGATTAACACTGAACCCTGTGGGAGTCTCACTGCTTAACACTGAACCCTATGGGAGTCTCACTGATTAACACTGAACCCTGTGATAGTCTCAGTGATTAAGACTGAACCCTATGGGAGTCTCACTGATTAACACTGAAACCTATGGGAGTCTCACTGATTAACACTGATCCCTGTGGGAGGCTCACTGCTTAACACTGAACCCTATGGGAGTCTCACTTGATTAACACTGAACCCTGTGAGAGTCTCACTGATTAAGACTGAACCCTATGGGAGTCTCACTGATTAACACTGAAACCTATGGGAGTCTCACTGATTAACACTGAACCCTGTGGGAGTCTCACTGATTAACACTGAACCCTATGGGAGTCTCACTGATTAACACATGAACCCTGTGGGAGTCTCACTGATTTACACTGAACCCTGTGGGAGTCTCACTGATTAACACTGAACCCTATGGGAGTCTCACTGATTAACACATGAACCCTGAGGGAGTCTCACTGATAAACACTGAACCCTGTGGGAGTCTCACTGATTAACCCTGAACCCTGTGGGAGTCTCAGTGATTAACACTGAACACTGTGGGAGTCGTCTCACTGATTAACACTGAACCATATGGGAGTCTCACTGATTAACACCGAACCCTGTGGGAGTCTCACTGATTACCACTGCACCCTATGGGAGTTTCACTGATTAACACTGCACCCTGTGGGAGTCTCACTGATTAACACTGAACCCTGTGGGAGTGTCACTGATTGATACATGAACCCTGTGGGAGTCTCACTGATTTACACTGAACCCTGTGGGAGTCTCACTGATTAACACTGAACACTGTGGGAGTCTCACTGATTAACACTGAACACTGTGGGAGTCTCACTGATTAACACTGAACACTGTGGGAGTCTCACTGCTTAACACTGAACCCTGTGGGAGTCTCACTGATTAACACTGAACCCTGTGAGAGTCTCACTGATTAAGACTGAACCCTATGGGAGTCTCACTGATTAACACATGAACCCTGTGGGAGTCTCACTGATTTACACTGAACCCTGTGGGAGTCTCACTGATTAACACTGAACCCTATGGGAGTCTCACTGATTAACACATTAACCCTGTGGGAGTCTCACTGATTTACACTGAACCCTGTGGGAGTCTCACTGATTAACTCTGAAACCTATGGGAGTCTCACTGATTAACACATTAACCCTGAGGTAGTCTCACTGATTAACACTGAACCCTGTGGGAGTCTCACTGATTAACACTGAACCCTGTGGGAGTCTCACTGATTAACACTGAACCCTATGGGAGTCTCATTGATTAACACATGAACCCTGAGGGAGTCTCACTGATTAACACAGAACCCTGTGGGAGTCTCACTGATTAACACTTAACTTTGTGGGAGTCTCACTTATTAACACTGAACCCTGTGGGAGTCTCACTGATTAACACTGAACACTGTGGGAGTCTCACTGATTAACACTGAACACTGTGGGAGTCTCACTGATTAACACTGAACCCTGTGGGAGTCTCACTGCTTAACACTGAACCCTATGGGAGTCTCACTGATTAACACTGAACCCTGTGATAGTCTCACTGATTAAGACTGAACCCTATGGGAGTCTCACTGATTAACACTGAAACCTATGGGAGTCTCACTGATTAACACTGATCCCTGTGGGAGGCTCACTGCTTAACACTGAACCCTATGGGAGTCTCACTTGATTAACACTGAACCCTGTGAGAGTCTCACTGATTAAGACTGAACCCTATGGGAGTCTCACTGATTAACACTGAAACCTATGGGAGTCTCACTGATTAACACTGAACCCTGTGGGAGTCTCACTGATTAACACTGAACCCTATGGGAGTCTCACTGATTAACACATGAACCCTGTGGGAGTCTCACTGATTTACACTGAACCCTGTGGGAGTCTCACTGATTAACACTGAACCCGGTGGGAGTCTCACTGATTAACACATGAACCCTGAGGGAGTCTCACTGATAAACACTGAACCCTGTGGGAGTCTCACTGATTAACCCTGAACCCTGTGGGAGTCTCAGTGATTAACACTGAACACTGTGGGAGTCGTCTCACTGATTACCACTGAACCATATGGGAGTCTCACTGATTAACACCGAACCCTGTGGGAGTCTCACTGATTACCACTGCACCCTATGGGAGTTTCACTGATTAACACTGCACCCTGTGGGAGTCTCACTGATTAACACTGAACCCTGTGGGAGTGTCACTGATTGACACATGAACCCTGTGGGAGTCTCACTGATTTACACTGAACCCTGTGGGAGTCTCACTGATTAACACTGAACACTGTGGGAGTCTCACTGATTAACACTGAACACTGTGGGAGTCTCACTGATTAACACTGAACACTGTGGGAGTCTCACTGCTTAACACTGAACCCTGTGGGAGTCTCACTGATTAACACTGAACCCTGTGAGAGTCTCACTGATTAAGACTGAACCCTATGGGAGTCTCACTGATTAACACATGAACCCTGTGGGAGTCTCACTGATTTACACTGAACCCTGTGGGAGTCTCACTGATTAACACTGAACCCTATGGGAGTCTCACTGATTAACACATTAACCCTGTGGGAGTCTCACTGATTTACACTGAACCCTGTGGGAGTCTCACTGATTAACACTGAACCCTATGGGAGTCTCACTGATTAACACATGAACCCTGAGGTAGTCTCACTGATTAACACTGAACCCTGTGGGAGTCTCACTGATTAACACTGAACCCTGTGGGAGTCTCACTGATTAACACTGAACCCTATGGGAGTCTCATTGATTAACACATGAACCCTGAGGGAGTCTCACTGATTAACACAGAACCCTGTGGGAGTCTCACTGATTAACACTGAACTCTGTGGGAGTCTAACTGATTAACACTGAACCCTATGGGAGTCTCATTGATTAACACTGAACCCTATGGGAGTCTCACTGATTAACACATGAACCCTGTGGGAGTCTCACTGATTTACACTGAACCCTGTGGGAGTCTCACTGATTAACACTGAACTCTATGGGAGTCTCACTGATTAACACATGAACCCTGAGGGAGTCTCACTGATAAACACTGAACCCTGTGGGAGTCTCACTGATTAACCCTGAACCCTGTGGGAGTCTCAGTGATTAACACTGAACACTGTGGGAGTCGTCTCACTGATTAACACTGAACCATATGGGAGTCTCACTGATTAACACCGAACCCTGTGGGAGTCTCACTGATTACCACTGCACCCTATGGGAGTTTCACTGATTAACACTGCACCCTGTGGGAGTCTCACTGATTAACACTGAACCCTGTGGGAGTGTCACTGATTGACACATGAACCCTGTGGGAGTCTCACTGATTTACACTGAACCCTGTGGGAGTCTCACTGATTAACACTGAACACTGTGGGAGTCTCACTGATTAACACTGAACACTGTGGGAGTCTCACTGATTAACACTGAACACTGTGGGAGTCTCACTGCTTAACACTGAACCCTGTGGGAGTCTCACTGATTAACACTGAACCCTGTGAGAGTCTCACTGATTAAGACTGAACCCTATGGGAGTCTCACTGATTAACACATGAACCCTGTGGGAGTCTCACTGATTTACACTGAACCCTGTGGGAGTCTCACTGATTAACACTGAACCCTATGGGAGTCTCACTGATTAACACATTAACCCTGTGGGAGTCTCACTGATTTACACTGAACCCTGTGGGAGTCTCACTGATTAACACTGAACCCTATGGGAGTCTCACTGATTAACACATGAACCCTGAGGTAGTCTCACTGATTAACACTGAACCCTGTGGGAGTCTCACTGATTAACACTGAACCCTGTGGGAGTCTCACTGATTAACACTGAACCCTATGGGAGTCTCATTGATTAACACATGAACCCTGAGGGAGTCTCACTGATTAACACAGAACCCTGTGGGAGTCTCACTGATTAACACTGAACTCTGTGGGAGTCTAACTGATTAACACTGAACCCTATGGGAGTCTCATTGATTAACACTGAACCCTATGGGAGTCTCACTGATTAACACATGAACCCTGTGGGAGTCTCACTGATTTACACTGAACCCTGTGGGAGTCTCACTGATTAACACTGAACTCTATGGGAGTCTCACTGATTAACACATGAACCCTGTGGGAGTCTCACTGATTTACACTGAACCCTGTGGGAGTCTCACTGATTAACACTGAACCCTATGGGAGTCTCAGTTATTAACACTGAACCCTGAGGGAGTCTCACTGATCAACACTGAACACTGTGGGAGGCTCACTGATTAACACTGAACACTGTGGGAGTCTCACTGATTAACACTGAACCATATGGGAGTCTCACTGATTAACACTGAACCCTGTGGGAGTCTCACTGATTAACACTGAACCCTATGGGAGTCTCACTGATTAACACATGAACCCTGTGGGAGTCTCACTGATTTACACTGAACCCTGTGGGAGTCTCACTGATTAACACTGAACCCTATGGGAGTCTCACTGATTAACACATGAACCCTGAGGGAGTCCCACTGATAAACACTGAACCCTGTGGGAGTCTCACTGATTAACCCTGAACCCTGTGGGAGTCTCCGTGATTAACACTGAACCCTGTGGGAGTCTCAGTAATTAACACTGAACCCTATGGGAGTCTCACTGATTAACACATTAACCCTGAGGGAGTCTCACTGATTAACACTGAACCCTGTGGGAGTCTCACTGATTAACACTGAACCCTGTGGGAGTCTCACTGATTAACACTGAACCCTATGGGAGTCTCACTGATTAACACATTAACCCTGTGGGAGTCTCACTGATTTACACTGAACCCTGTGGGAGTCTCACTGATTAACACTGAACCCTATGGGAGTCTCACTGATTAACACATGAACCCTGAGGTAGTCTCACTGATTAACACTGAACCCTGTGGGAGTCTCACTGATTAACACTGAACCCTGTGGGAGTCTCACTGATTAACACTGAACCCTATGGGAGTCTCATTGATTAACACATGAACCCTGAGGGAGTCTCACTGATTAACACAGAACCCTGTGGGAGTCTCACTGATTAACACTGAACTCTGTGGGAGTCTAACTGATTAACACTGAACCCTATGGGAGTCTCATTGATTAACACTGAACCCTATGGGAGTCTCACTGATTAACACATGAACCCTGTGGGAGTCTCACTGATTTACACTGAACCCTGTGGGAGTCTCACTGATTAACACTGAACTCTATGGGAGTCTCACTGATTAACACATGAACCCTGTGGGAGTCTCACTGATTTACACTGAACCCTGTGGGAGTCTCACTGATTAACACTGAACCCTATGGGAGTCTCAGTTATTAACACTGAACCCTGAGGGAGTCTCACTGATCAACACTGAACACTGTGGGAGGCTCACTGATTAACACTGAACACTGTGGGAGTCTCACTGATTAACACTGAACCATATGGGAGTCTCACTGATTAACACTGAACCCTGTGGGAGTCTCACTGATTAACACTGAACCCTATGGGAGTCTCACTGATTAACACATGAACCCTGTGGGAGTCTCACTGATTTACACTGAACCCTGTGGGAGTCTCACTGATTAACACTGAACCCTATGGGAGTCTCACTGATTAACACATGAACCCTGAGGGAGTCCCACTGATAAACACTGAACCCTGTGGGAGTCTCACTGATTAACCCTGAACCCTGTGGGAGTCTCCGTGATTAACACTGAACCCTGTGGGAGTCTCAGTAATTAACACTGAACCCTATGGGAGTCTCACTGATTAACACATTAACCCTGAGGGAGTCTCACTGATTAACACTGAACCCTGTGGGAGTCTCACTGATTAACACTGAACCCTGTGGGAGTCTCACTGATTAACACTGAACCCTATGGGAGTCTCACTGATTAACACATTAACCCTGTGGGAGTCTCACTGATTTACACTGAACCCTGTGGGAGTCTCACTGATTTACACTTAACCCTGTGGGAGTCTCACTGATTAACACTGAACCCTATGGGAGTCTCACTGATTAACACATTAACCCCGAGGGAGTCTCACCGATTAACACTGAACCCTGTGGGAGTCTCACTGATTAACACTGGACCCTGTGGGAGTCTCACTGATTAACACTGAACCCTGTGGGAGTCTCAGTAATTAACACTGAACCCTGAGGGAGTCTCACTCATTAACACTGAACACTGTGGGAGTCTCACTGATTAACACTGAACACTGTGGGAGTCTCACTGATTAACACTGAACCATATGGGAGTCTCAGTTATTAACACTGAACCCTGTGGGAGTCTCACTGATTAACACTGCACCCTATGGGAGTTTCACTGATTAACACTGAACCCTGTGGGAGTCTCACTGATTAACACTGAACCCTGTGGGAGTCTCACTGATTAACACTTAACTTTGTGGGAGTCTCACTTATTAACACTGAACCCTGTGGGAGTCTCACTGATTAACACTGAACACTGTGGGAGTCTCACTGATTAACACTGAACACTGTGGGAGTCTCACTGATTAACACTGAACCCTGTGGGAGTCTCACTGCTTAACACTGAACCCTATGGGAGTCTCACTGATTAACACTGAACCCTGTGATAGTCTCAGTGATTAAGACTGAACCCTATGGGAGTCTCACTGATTAACACTGAAACCTATGGGAGTCTCACTGATTAACACTGATCCCTGTGGGAGGCTCACTGCTTAACACTGAACCCTATGGGAGTCTCACTTGATTAACACTGAACCCTGTGAGAGTCTCACTGATTAAGACTGAACCCTATGGGAGTCTCACTGATTAACACTGAAACCTATGGGAGTCTCACTGATTAACACTGAACCCTGTGGGAGTCTCACTGATTAACACTGAACCCTATGGGAGTCTCACTGATTAACACATGAACCCTGTGGGAGTCTCACTGATTTACACTGAACCCTGTGGGAGTCTCACTGATTAACACTGAACCCTATGGGAGTCTCACTGATTAACACATGAACCCTGAGGGAGTCTCACTGATAAACACTGAACCCTGTGGGAGTCTCACTGATTAACCCTGAACCCTGTGGGAGTCTCAGTGATTAACACTGAACACTGTGGGAGTCGTCTCACTGATTAACACTGAACCATATGGGAGTCTCACTGATTAACACCGAACCCTGTGGGAGTCTCACTGATTACCACTGCACCCTATGGGAGTTTCACTGATTAACACTGCACCCTGTGGGAGTCTCACTGATTAACACTGAACCCTGTGGGAGTCTCACTGATTAACACTTAACTTTGTGGGAGTCTCACTTATTAACACTGAACCCTGTGGGAGTCTCACTGATTAACAATGAACACTGTGGGAGTCTCACTGATTAACACTGAACACTGTGGGAGTCTCACTGATTAACACTGAACCCTGTGGGAGTCTCACTGCTTAACACTGAACCCTATGGGAGTCTCACTGATTAACACTGAACCCTGTGATAGTCTCAGTGATTAAGACTGAACCCTATGGGAGTCTCACTGATTAACACTGAAACCTATGGGAGTCTCACTGATTAACACTGATCCCTGTGGGAGGCTCACTGCTTAACACTGAACCCTATGGGAGTCTCACTTGATTAACACTGAACCCTGTGAGAGTCTCACTGATTAAGACTGAACCCTATGGGAGTCTCACTGATTAACACTGAAACCTATGGGAGTCTCACTGATTAACACTGAACCCTGTGGGAGTCTCACTGATTAACACTG
Organism: Petromyzon marinus; assembly: GCF_048934315.1. NCBI lineage: Eukaryota > Metazoa > Chordata > Hyperoartia > Petromyzontiformes > Petromyzontidae > Petromyzon > Petromyzon marinus. Next base: position 2,887,499 of record NW_027422625.1, read on the forward strand.
AACCATATGGGAGTCTCACTGATTAACACATGAACCCTGTGGGAGTCTCACTGATTTACACTGAACCCTGTGGGAGTCTCACTGATTAACACTGAACCCTATGGGAGTCTCACTGATTAACACATGAACCCTGAGGGAGTCTCACTGATAAACACTGAACCCTGTGGGAGTCTCACTGATTAACCCTGAACCCTGTGGGAGTCTCAGTGATTAACACTGAACACTGTGGGAGTCGTCTCACTGATTAACACTGAACCATATGGGAGTCTCACTGATTAACACCGAACCCTGTGGGAGTCTCACTGATTACCACTGCACCCTATGGGAGTTTCACTGATTAACACTGCACCCTGTGGGAGTCTCACTGATTAACACTGAACCCTGTGGGAGTGTCACTGATTGATACATGAACCCTGTGGGAGTCTCACTGATTTACACTGAACCCTGTGGGAGTCTCACTGATTAACACTGAACACTGTGGGAGTCTCACTGATTAACACTGAACACTGTGGGAGTCTCACTGATTAACACTGAACACTGTGGGAGTCTCACTGCTTAACACTGAACCCTGTGGGAGTCTCACTGATTAACACTGAACCCTGTGAGAGTCTCACTGATTAAGACTGAACCCTATGGGAGTCTCACTGATTAACACATGAACCCTGTGGGAGTCTCACTGATTTACACTGAACCCTGTGGGAGTCTCATTGATTAACACTGAACCCTATGGGAGTCTCACTGATTAACACATTAACCCTGTGGGAGTCTCACTGATTTACACTGAACCCTGTGGGAGTCTCACTGATTAACTCTGAAACCTATGGGAGTCTCACTGATTAACACATGAACCCTGAGGTAGTCTCACTGATTAACACTGAACCCTGTGGGAGTCTCACTGATTAACACTGAACCCTGTGGGAGTCTCACTGATTAACACTGAACCCTATGGGAGTCTCATTGATTAACACATGAACCCTGAGGGAGTCTCACTGATTAACACAGAACCCTGTGGGAGTCTCACTGATTAACACTTAACTTTGTGGGAGTCTCACTTATTAACACTGAACCCTGTGGGAGTCTCACTGATTAACACTGAACACTGTGGGAGTCTCACTGATTAACACTGAACACTGTGGGAGTCTCACTGATTAACACTGAACCCTGTGGGAGTCTCACTGCTTAACACTGAACCCTATGGGAGTCTCACTGATTAACACTGAACCCTGTGATAGTCTCACTGATTAAGACTGAACCCTATGGGAGTCTCACTGATTAACACTGAAACCTATGGGAGTCTCACTGATTAACACTGATCCCTGTGGGAGGCTCACTGCTTAACACTGAACCCTATGGGAGTCTCACTTGATTAACACTGAACCCTGTGAGAGTCTCACTGATTAAGACTGAACCCTATGGGAGTCTCACTGATTAACACTGAAACCTATGGGAGTCTCACTGATTAACACTGAACCCTGTGGGAGTCTCACTGATTAACACTGAACCCTATGGGAGTCTCACTGATTAACACATGAACCCTGTGGGAGTCTCACTGATTTACACTGAACCCTGTGGGAGTCTCACTGATTAACACTGAACCCGGTGGGAGTCTCACTGATTAACACATGAACCCTGAGGGAGTCTCACTGATAAACACTGAACCCTGTGGGAGTCTCACTGATTAACCCTGAACCCTGTGGGAGTCTCAGTGATTAACACTGAACACTGTGGGAGTCGTCTCACTGATTAACACTGAACCATATGGGAGTCTCACTGATTAACACCGAACCCTGTGGGAGTCTCACTGATTACCACTGCACCCTATGGGAGTTTCACTGATTAACACTGCACCCTGTGGGAGTCTCACTGATTAACACTGAACCCTGTGGGAGTGTCACTGATTGACACATGAACCCTGTGGGAGTCTCACTGATTTACACTGAACCCTGTGGGAGTCTCACTGATTAACACTGAACACTGTGGGAGTCTCACTGATTAACACTGAACACTGTGGGAGTCTCACTGATTAACACTGAACACTGTGGGAGTCTCACTGCTTAACACTGAACCCTGTGGGAGTCTCACTGATTAACACTGAACCCTGTGAGAGTCTCACTGATTAAGACTGAACCCTATGGGAGTCTCACTGATTAACACATGAACCCTGTGGGAGTCTCACTGATTTACACTGAACCCTGTGGGAGTCTCACTGATTAACACTGAACCCTATGGGAGTCTCACTGATTAACACATTAACCCTGTGGGAGTCTCACTGATTTACACTGAACCCTGTGGGAGTCTCACTGATTAACACTGAACCCTATGGGAGTCTCATTGATTAACACATGAACCCTGAGGGAGTCTCACTGATTAACACAGAACCCTGTGGGAGTCTCACTGATTAACACTGAACTCTGTGGGAGTCTAACTGATTAACACTGAACCCTATGGGAGTCTCATTGATTAACACTGAACCCTATGGGAGTCTCACTGATTAACACATGAACCCTGTGGGAGTCTCACTGATTTACACTGAACCCTGTGGGAGTCTCACTGATTAACACTGAACTCTATGGGAGTCTCACTGATTAACACATGAACCCTGTGGGAGTCTCACTGATTTACACTGAACCCTGTGGGAGTCTCACTGATTAACACTGAACCCTATGGGAGTCTCAGTTATTAACACTGAACCCTGAGGGAGTCTCACTGATCAACACTGAACACTGTGGGAGGCTCACTGATTAACACTGAACACTGTGGGAGTCTCACTGATTAACACTTAACCATATGGGAGTCTCACTGATTAACACTGAACCCTGTGGGAGTCTCACTGATTAACACTGAACCCTATGGGAGTCTCACTGATTAACACATGAACCCTGTGGGAGTCTCACTGATTTACACTGAACCCTGTGGGAGTCTCACTGATTAACACTGAACCCTATGGGAGTCTCACTGATTAACACATGAACCCTGAGGGAGTCCCACTGATAAACACTGAACCCTGTGGGAGTCTCACTGATTAACCCTGAACCCTGTGGGAGTCTCCGTGATTAACACTGAACCCTGTGGGAGTCTCAGTAATTAACACTGAACCCTATGGGAGTCTCACTGATTAACACATTAACCCTGAGGGAGTCTCACTGATTAACACTGAACCCTGTGGGAGTCTCACTGATTAACACTGAACCCTGTGGGAGTCTCACTGATTAACACTGAACCCTATGGGAGTCTCACTGATTAACACATTAACCCTGTGGGAGTCTCACTGATTTACACTGAACCCTGTGGGAGTCTCACTGATTAACACTGAACCCTATGGGAGTCTCACTGATTAACACATGAACCCTGAGGTAGTCTCACTGATTAACACTGAACCCTGTGGGAGTCTCACTGATTAACACTGAACCCTGTGGGAGTCTCACTGATTAACACTGAACCCTATGGGAGTCTCATTGATTAACACATGAACCCTGAGGGAGTCTCACTGATTAACACAGAACCCTGTGGGAGTCTCACTGATTAACACTGAACTCTGTGGGAGTCTAACTGATTAACACTGAACCCTATGGGAGTCTCATTGATTAACACTGAACCCTATGGGAGTCTCACTGATTAACACATGAACCCTGTGGGAGTCTCACTGATTTACACTGAACCCTGTGGGAGTCTCACTGATTAACACTGAACTCTATGGGAGTCTCACTGATTAACACATGAACCCTGTGGGAGTCTCACTGATTTACACTGAACCCTGTGGGAGTCTCACTGATTAACACTGAACCCTATGGGAGTCTCAGTTATTAACACTGAACCCTGAGGGAGTCTCACTGATCAACACTGAACACTGTGGGAGGCTCACTGATTAACACTGAACACTGTGGGAGTCTCACTGATTAACACTGAACCATATGGGAGTCTCACTGATTAACACTGAACCCTGTGGGAGTCTCACTGATTAACACTGAACCCTATGGGAGTCTCACTGATTAACACATGAACCCTGTGGGAGTCTCACTGATTTACACTGAACCCTGTGGGAGTCTCACTGATTAACACTGAACCCTATGGGAGTCTCACTGATTAACACATGAACCCTGAGGGAGTCCCACTGATAAACACTGAACCCTGTGGGAGTCTCACTGATTAACCCTGAACCCTGTGGGAGTCTCCGTGATTAACACTGAACCCTGTGGGAGTCTCAGTAATTAACACTGAACCCTATGGGAGTCTCACTGATTAACACATTAACCCTGAGGGAGTCTCACTGATTAACACTGAACCCTGTGGGAGTCTCACTGATTAACACTGAACCCTGTGGGAGTCTCACTGATTAACACTGAACCCTGTGGGAGTCTCAGTTATTAACACTGAACCCTGAGGGAGTCTCACTGATTAACACTGAACACTGTGGGAGTCTCACTGATTAACACTGAACACTGTGGGAGTCGTCTCACTGATTAACACTGAACCATATGGGAGTCTCACTGATTAACACCGAACCCTGTGGGAGTCTCACTGATTAACACTTCACCCTATGGGAGTTTCACTGATTAACACTGCACCCTGTGGGAGTCTCACTGATTAACACTGAACCCTGTGGGAGTCTCACTGATTAACACATGAACCCTGTGGGAGTCTCACTGATTTACACTGAACCCTGTGGGAGTCTCACTGATTAACACTGAACACTGTGGGAGTCTCACTGATTAACACTGAACACTGTGGGAGTCTCACTGATTAACACTGAACACTGTGGGAGGCTCACTGATTAACACTGAACCCTGTGGGAGTCTCACTGCTTAACACTGAACCCTATGGGAGTCTCACTGATTAACACTGAACCCTGTGAGAGTCTCACTGATTAAGACTGAACCCTATGGGAGTCTCACTGATTAACACTGAAACCTATGGGAGTCTCACTGATTAACACTGAACCCTATGGGAGTCTCACTGATTGACACATGAACCCTGAGGGAGTCTCAGTGATTAACACTGAACCCTGTGGGAGTCTCACTGATTAACACTGAACCCTGTGGGAGTCTCACTGATTAACACATGAACCCTGTGGGAGTCTCACTGATTTACACTGAACCCTGTGGGAGTCTCACTGATTAACACTGAACACTGTGGAAGTCTCACTGATTAACACTGAACACTGTGGGAGTCTCACTGATTAACACTGAACACTGTGGGAGTCTCACTGATTAACACTGAACCCTGTGGGAGTCTCACTGCTTAACACTGAACCCTATGGGAGTCTCACTGATTAACACTGAACCCTGTGAGAGTCTCACTGATTAAGACTGAACCCTATGGGAGTCTCACTGATTAACACTGAAACCTATGGGAGTCTCACTGATTAACACTGAACCCTATGGGAGTCTCACTGATTGACACATGAACCCTGAGGGAGTCTCAGTGATTAACACTGAACCCTGTGGGAGTCTCACTGATTAACACTGAACCCTGTGGGAGTCTCACTGATTAACACTGGACCCTATGGGAGTCTCATTGATTAACACATGAACCCTGAGGGAGTCTCACTGATTAACACAGAACCCTGTGGGAGTCTCACTGATTAACACTGAACTCTGTGGGAGTCTCACTGATTAACACTGAACCCTATGGGAGTCTCATTGATTAACACTGAACCCTATGGGAGTCTCACTGATTAACACATGAACCCTGTGGGAGTCTCACTGATTTACACTGAACCCTGTGGGAGTCTCACTGATTAACACTGAACCATATGGGAGTCTCACTGATTAACACATGAACCCTGTGGGAGTCTCACTGATTTACACTGAACCCTGTGGGAGTCTCACTGATTAACACTGAACCCTATGGGAGTCTCACTGATTAACACTGGAACCTGTGAGAGTCTCACTGATTAACACTGAACCCTGTGGGAGTCTCAGTTATTAACACTGAACCCTGAGGGAGTCTCACTGATTAACACTGAACACTGTGGGAGTCTCACTGATTAACAGTGAACACTGTGGGAGTCTCACTGATTAACACTGAACCATATGGGAGTCTCACTTATTAACACTGAACCCTGTGGGAGTCTCACTGATTAACACTGAACCCTGTGGGAGTCTCCCTGATTAACACTGAACCCTGTGGGAGTCTCAGTTATTAACACTGAACCCTGAGGGAGTCTCACTGATTAACACTGAACACTGTGGGAGTCTCACTAAATAATACTGAACACTGTGAGAGTCTCACTGATTAACACTGAACACTGTGGGAGTCTCACTGATTAACACTGAACCATATGGGAGTCTCACTGATTAACACTGAACCCTGTGGGAGTCTCACTGATTAACACTGCACCCTATGGGAGTTTCACTGATTAACACTGAACCCTGTGGGAGTCTCACTGATTAACACATGAACCCTGTGGGAGTCTCACTGATTTACACTGAACCCTGTGGGAGTCTCACTGATTAACACTGAACCCTATGGGAGTCTCACTGATTAACACTGAACCCTGTGGGAGTCTCACTGATTAACACTGAACCCTGTGGGAGTCTCACTGATTAACACTGAACCCTGTGGGAGTCTCAGTTATTAACACTGAACCCTGAGGGAGTCTCACTGATTAACACTGAACACTGTGGGAGTCTCACTGATTAACACTGAACACTGTGGGAGTCTCACTGATTAACACTGAACCCTGTGGGAGTCTCACTGATTAACACTGAACCATGTGGGAGTCTCACTGATTAACACTTAACTCTGTGGGAGGCTCAGTTATTAACACTGAACCCTGTGGGAGTCTCACTGATTAACACTGAACACTGTGGGATTCTCACTGATTAACACTGAACACTGTGGGAGTCTCACTGATTAACACTGAACCCTGTGGGAGTCTCACTGCTTAACACTGAACCCTATGGGAGTCTCACTGATTAACACTGAACCCTGTGAAAGTCTCACTGATTAAGACTGAACCCTATGGGAGTCTCACTGATTAACACATTAACCCTGTGGGAGTCTCACTGATTTACACTGAACCCTGTGGGAGTCTCACTGATTAACACTGAACCCTATGGGAGTCTCACTGATTAACACATGAACCCGGAGGGAGTCTCACTGATTAACACTGAACCCTGTGGGAGTCTCACTGATTAACACTGAACCCTGTGGGAGTCTCACTGATTAACACTGAACCCTGTTGGAGTCTCAGTTATTAACACTGAACCTTGAGGGAGTCTCACTGATTAACTCTGAACACTGTGGGAGTCTCACTGATTAACACTGAACACTGTGGGAGTCTCACCGATTAACACTGAACCCTGTGGGAGTCTCACTGATTAACACTGAACCCTATGGGAGTCTGATTGATTAACACATGAATCCTGAGGGAGTCTCACTGATTAACACAGAACCCTGTGGGAGTCTCACTGATTAACACTGAACTCTGTGGGAGTCTCACTGATTTACACTGAACCCTGTGGGAGTCTCACTGATTAACACTGAACCCTATGGGAGTCTCACTGATTAACACATTAACCCTGAGGGAGTCTCACTGATTAACACTGAACCCTGTGGGAGTCTCACTGATTAACACTGGACCCTGTGGGAGTCTCACTGATTAACACTGAACCCTGTGGGAGTCTCAGTTATTAACACTGAACCCTGAGGGAGTCTCACTGATTAACACTGAACACTGTGGGAGTCTCACTGATTTACACTGAACCCTGTGGGAGTCTCACTGATTAACACTGAACCCTATGGGAGTCTCACTGATTAACACTGAACCCTGTGGGAGTCTCACTGATTAACACTGAACCCTGTGGGGGTCTCACTGATTAACACTTAACCGTGTTGGAGTCTCAGTTATTAACACTGAACCCTGAGGGAGTCTCACTGATTAACACTGAACACTGTGGGAGTCTCACTGATTAACACTGAACACTGTGGGAGTCTCACTGATTAACACTGAACCCTGTGGGTGTCTCACTGATTAACACTGAACCCTGTGGGAGTCTCACTGATTAACACTGAACTCTGTGGGAGTCTCAGTTATTAACACTGAACCCTGTGGGAGTCTCACTGATTAACACTGAACACTGTGTGAGTCTCACTGATTAACACTGAACACTGTGGGAGTCTCACTGATTAACACTGAACCCTGTGGGAGTCTCACTGCTTAACACTGAACCGTGTTGGAGTCTCAGTTATTAACACTGAACCCTGAGGGAGTCTCACTGATTAACACTGAACACTGTGGGAGTCTCACTGATTAACACTGAACACTGTGGGAGTCTCACTGATTAACACTGAACCCTGTGGGAGTCTCACTGATTAACACTGAACCCTGTGGGAGTCTCACTGATTAACACTGAACTCTGTGGGAGTCTCAGTTATTAACACTGAACCCTGTGGGAGTCTCACTGATTAACACTGAACACTGTGTGAGTCTCACTGATTAACACTGAACACTGTGGGAGTCTCACTGATTAACACTGAACCCTGTGGGAGTCTCACTGCTTAACACTGAATCCTATGGGAGTCTCACTGATTAACACTGAACCCTGTGAGAGTCTCACTGATTAAGACTGAACCCTATGGGAGTCTCACTGATTAACACTGAAACCTATGGGAGTCTCACTGATTAACACTGAACCCTATGGGAGTCTCACTGATTAACACATGAACCCTGTGGGAGTCTCACTGATTTACACTGAACCCTGTGGGAGTCTCACTGATTAACACTGAACCCTATGGGAGTCTCACTGATTAACACATTAACCCTGTGGGAGTCTCACTGATTTACACTGAACCCTGTGGGAGTCTCACTGATTAACACTGAACCCTATGGGAGTCTCACTGATTAACACATGAACCCTGAGGGAGTCTCACTGATTAACACTGAACCCTGTGGGAGTCTCACTGATTAACACTGAACCCTGTGGGAGTCTCACTGATTAACACTGAACCCTGTGGGAGTCTCAGTTATTAACACTGAACCTTGAGGGAGTCTCACTGATTAACACTGAACACTGTGGGAGTCTCACTGATTAACACTGAACACTGTGGGAGTCTCACTGATCAACACTGAACCCTGTGGGAGTCTCACTGATTAACACTGAACCCTATGGGAGTCTCATTGATTAACACATGAACCCTGAGGGAGTCTCACTGATTAACACAGAACCCTGTGGGAGTTTCACTGATTAACACTGAACTCTGTGGGAGTCTCACTGATTAACACTGAACCCTATGGGAGTCTCATTGATTAACACTGAACCCTATGGGAGTCTCACTGATTAACACCGAACCCTATGGGAGTCTCACTGATTAACACTGGACCCTATGGGAGTCTCACTGATTAACAATGAACCCTATGGGAATCTCACTGATTACTGAACCCTGTGGGAGTCTCACTGAATAACACTGAACCCTGTGGGAGTCTCACTGATTAACACATGAACCCTGTGGGAGTCTCACTGATTAACACTGAACCCTGTGGGAGTCTCACTGATTAACACTGAACCCTATGGGAGTCTCACTGATTAACACATGAACCCTGTGGGAGTCTCACTGATTTACACTGAACCCTGTGGGAGTCTCACTGATTACCACTGAACCCTATGGGAGTCTCACTGATGAACACATTAACCCTGAGGGAGTCTCACTGATTAACACTGGACCCTGTGGGAGCCTCACTGATTAACACTGAACCCTGTGGGAGTCTCAGTTATTAACACTGAACCCTGAGGGAGTCTCACTGATTAACACTGAACACTGTGGGAGTCTCACTGATTAACACTGAACCCTGTGGGAGTCTCACTGATTAACACTGAACCCTGTGGGAGTCTCACTGATTAACACTGAACCCTGTGGGAGTCTCAGTTATTAACACTGAACCCTGAGGGAGTCTCACTGATTAACACTGAACACTGTGGGAGTCTCACTGATTAACACTGAACACTGTGGGAGTCTCACTGATTAACACTGAACCCTGTGGGAGTCTCACTGATGAACACTGCACCCTGTGGGAGTCTCACTGATTAACACTTAACTCTGTGGGAGTCTCAGTTATTAACACTGAACCCTGTGGGAGTCTCACTGATTAACACTGAACACTGTGGGAGTCTCACTGATTAACACTGAACACTGTGGGAGTCTCACTGATTAACACTGAACCCTGTGGGAGTCTCACTGCTTAACACTGAACCCTATGGGAGTCTCACTGATTTACACTGAACCCTGTGGGAGTCTCACTGATTACCACTGAACCCTATGGGAGTCTCACTGATGAACACATTAACCCTGAGGGAGTCTCACTGATTAACACTGGACCCTGTGGGAGTCTCACTGATTAACACTGAACCCTGTGGGAGTCTCAGTTATTAACACTGAACCCTGAGGGAGTCTCACTGATTAACACTGAACACTGTGGGAGTCTCACTGATTTACACTGAAACCTGTGGGAGTCTCACTGATTAACACTGAACTCTATGGGAGTCTCACTGATTAACACTGAACCCTGTGGGAGTCTCACTGATTAACACTGAACCCTGTGGGAGTCTCACTGATTAACACTGAACCCTGTGGGAGTCTCAGTTATTAACACTGAACCCTGAGGGAGTCTCACTGATTAACACTGAACACTGTGGGAGTCTCACTGATTAACACTGAACACTGTGGGAGTCTCACTGATTAACACTGAACCCTGTGGGAGTCTCACTGATGAACACTGAACCCTGTGGGAGTCTCACTGATTAACACTTAACTCTGTGGGAGTCTCAGTTATTAACACTGAACCCTGTGGGAGTCTCACTGATTAACACTGAACACTGTGGGAGTCTCACTGATTAACACTGAACACTGTGGGAGTCTCACTGATTAACACTGAACCCTGTGGGAGTCTCACTGCTTAACACTGAACCCTATGGCAGTCTCACTGATTAACACTGAACCCTGTGAGAGTCTCACTGATTAAGACTGAACCCTATGGGAGTCTCACTGATTAACACTGAAACCTATGGGAGTCTCACTGATTAGCACTGAACCCTATGGGAGTCTCACTGATTAAAACATGAACCCTGTGGGAGTCTCACTGATTTACACTGAACCCTGTGGGAGTCTCACTGATTAACACTGAACCCTATGGGAGTCTCACTGATTAACACATGAACCCTGAGGGAGTCTCACTGATTAACACTGAACCCTGTGGGAGTCTCACTGATTAACACTGAACCCTGTGGGAGTCTCACTGATTAACACTGAACCCTGTGGGAGTCTCAGTTATTAACACTGAACCTTGAGGGAGTCTCACTGATTAACACTGAACACTGTGGGAGTCTCACTGATTAACACTGAACACTGTGGGAGTCTCACTGATCAACACTGAACCCTGTGGGAGTCTCACTGATTAACACTGAACCCTATGGGAGTCTCATTGATTAACACATGAACCCTGAGGGAGTCTCACTGATTAACACAGAACCCTGTGGGAGTTTCACTGATTAACACTGAACTCTGTGGGAGTCTCACTGATTAACACTGAACCCTATGGGAGTCTCATTGATTAACACTGAACCCTATGGGAGTCTCACTGATTAACACCGAACCCTATGGGAGTCTCACTGATTAACACTGGACCCTATGGGAGTCTCACTGATTAACACTGAACCCTATGGGAGTCTCACTGATTAACACATGAACCCTGAGGGAGTCTCACTGATTAACACTGAACCCTGTGGGAGTCTCACTGATTAACACTGAACCCTGTGGGAGTCTCACTGATTAACACTGAACCCTGTGGGAGTCTCAGTTATTAACACTGAACCTTGAGGGAGTCTCACTGATTAACACTGAACACTGTGGGAGTCTCACTGATTAACACTGAACACTGTGGGAGTCTCACTGATCAACACTGAACCCTGTGGGAGTCTCACTGATTAACACTGAACCCTATGGGAGTCTCATTGATTAACACATGAACCCTGAGGGAGTCTCACTGATTAACACAGAACCCTGTGGGAGTTTCACTGATTAACACTGAACTCTGTGGGAGTCTCACTGATTAACACTGAACCCTATGGGAGTCTCATTGATTAACACTGAACCCTGTGGGAGTCTCACTGAATAACACTGAACCCTGTGGGAGTCTCACTGATTAACACATGAACCCTGTGGGAGTCTCACTGATTAACACTGAACCCTGTGGGAGTCTCACTGATTAACACTGAACCCTATGGGAGTCTCACTGATTAACACATGAACCCTGTGGGAGTCTCACTGATTTACACTGAACCCTGTGGGAGTCTCACTGATTACCACTGAACCCTATGGGAGTCTCACTGATGAACACATTAACCCTGAGGGAGTCTCACTGATTAACACTGGACCCTGTGGGAGTCTCACTGATTAACACTGAACCCTGTGGGAGTCTCAGTTATTAACACTGAACCCTGAGGGAGTCTCACTGATTAACACTGAACACTGTGGGAGTCTCACTGATTTACACTGAAACCTGTGGGAGTCTCACTGATTAACACTGAACCCTATGGGAGTCTCACTGATTAACACTGAACCCTGTGAGAGTCTCACTGATTAAGACTGAACCCTATGGGAGTCTCACTGATTAACACTGAAACCTATGGGAGTCTCACTGATTAGCACTGAACCCTATGGGAGTCTCACTGATTAAAACATGAACCCTGTGGGAGTCTCACTGATTTACACTGAACCCTGTGGGAGTCTCACTGATTAACACTGAACCCTATGGGAGTCTCACTGATTAACACATTAACCCTGTGGGAGTCTCACTGATTTACACTGAACCCTATGGGAGTCTCACTGATTAACACATGAACCCTGAGGGAGTCTCACTTATTAACACTGAACCCTGTGGGAGTCTCACTGATTAACACTGAACCCTGTGGGAGTCTCACTGATTAACACTGAACCCTGTGGGAGTCTCAGTTATTAACACTGAACCTTGAGGGAGTCTCACTGATTAACACTGAACACTGTGGGAGTCTCACTGATTAACACTGAACACTGTGGGAGTCTCACTGATTAACACTGAACCCTGTGGGAGTCTCACTGATTAACACTGAACCCTATGGGAGTCTCATTGATTAACACATGAACCCTGAGGGAGTCTCACTGATTAACACAGAACCCTGTGGGAGTCTCACTGATTAACACTGAACTCTGTGGGAGTCTCACTGATTAACACTGAACCCTATGGGAGCCTCATTGATTAACACTGAACACTGTGGGAGTCTCACTGATTAACACTGAACCCTGTGGGAGTCTCACTGCTTAACACTGAACCCTATGGGAGTCTCACTGATTAACACTGAACCCTGTGAGAGTCTCACTGATTAAGACTGAACCCTATGGGAGTCTCACTGATTAACACTGAAACCTATGGGAGTCTCACTGATTAACACTGAACCCTATGGGAGTCTCACTGATTAACACATGAACCCTGTGGGAGTCTCACTGATTTACACTGAACCCTGTGGGAGTCTCACTGATTAACACTGAACCCTATGGGAGTCTCACTGATTAACACATTAACCCTGTGGGAGTCTCACTGATTTACACTGAACCCTGTGGGAGTCTCACTGATTAACACTGAACCCTATGGGAGTCTCACTGATTAACACATGAACCCTGAGGGAGTCTCACTGATTAAAACTGAACCCTGTGGGAGTCTCACTGATTAACACTGAACCCTGTGGGAGTCTCACTGATTAACACTGAACCCTGTGGGAGTCTCAGTTATTAACACTGAACCTTGAGGGAGTCTCACTGATTAACACTGAACACTGTGGGAGTCTCACTGATTAACACTGAACACTGTGGGAGTCTCACTGATTAACACTGAACCCTGTGGGAGTCTCACTGATTAACACTGAACCCTATGGGAGTCTCATTGATTAACACATGAACCCTGAGGGAGTCTCACTGATTAACACAGAACCCTGTGGGAGTCTCACTGATTAACACTGAACTCTGTGGGAGTCTCACTGATTAACACTGAACCCTATGGGAGTCTCATTGATTAACACTGAACCCTATGGGAGTCTCACTGATTAACACCGAACCCTATGGGAGTCTCACTGATTAACACTGGACCCTATGGGAGTCTCACTGATTAACAATGAACCCTATGGGAATCTCACTGATTACTGAACCCTGTGTGAGTCTCACTGAATAACACTGAACCCTGTGGGAGTCTCACTGATTAACACATGAACCCTGTGGGAGTCTCACTGATTAACACTGAACCCTGTGGGAGTCTCACTGATTAACACTGAACCCTATGGGAGTCTCACTGATTATCACATGAACCCTGTGGGAGTCTCACTGATTTACACTGAACCCTGTGGGAGTCTCACTGATTAACACTGAACCCTATGGGAGTCTCACTGATTATCACATGAACCCTGTGGGAGTCTCACTGATTTACACTGAACCCTGTGGGAGTCTCACTGATTAACACTGAACCCTATGGCAGTCTCACTGATTAACACTGAACCCTGTGAGAGTCTCACTGATTAAGACTGAACCCTATGGGAGTCTCACTGATTAACACTGAAACCTATGGGAGTCTCACTGATTAGCACTGAACCCTATGGGAGTCTCACTGATTAAAACATGAACCCTGTGGGAGTCTCACTGATTTACACTGAACCCTGTGGGAGTCTCACTGATTAACACTGAACCCTATGGGAGTCTCACTGATTAACACATTAACCCTGTGGGAGTCTCACTGATTTACACTGAACCCTGTGGGAGTCTCACTGATTAACACTGAACCCTATGGGAGTCTCACTGATTAACACATGAACCCTGAGGGAGTCTCACTTATTAACACTGAACCCTGTGGGAGTCTCACTGATTAACACTGAACCCTGTGGGAGTCTCACTGATTAACACTGAACCCTGTGGGAGTCTCAGTTATTAACACTGAACCTTGAGGGAGTCTCACTGATTAACACTGAACACTGTGGGAGTCTCACTGATTAACACTGAACACTGTGGGAGTCTCACTGATTAACACTGAACCCTGTGGGAGTCTCACTGATTAACACTGAACCCTATGGGAGTCTCATTGATTAACACATGAACCCTGAGGGAGTCTCACTGATTAACACAGAACCCTGTGGGAGTCTCACTGATTAACACTGAACTCTGTGGGAGTCTCACTGATTAACACTGAACCCTATGGGAGCCTCATTGATTAACACTGAACACTGTGGGAGTCTCACTGATTAACACTGAACCCTGTGGGAGTCTCACTGCTTAACACTGAACCCTATGGGAGTCTCACTGATTAACACTGAACCCTGAGGGAGTCTCACTGATTAACACAGAACCCTGTGGGAGTCTCACTGATTAACACTGAACTCTGTGGGAGTCTCACTGATTAACACTGAACCCTATGGGAGTCTCATTGATTAACACTGAACCCTATGGGAGTCTCACTGATTAACACCGAACCCTATGGGAGTCTCACTGATTAACACTGGACCCTATGGGAGTCTCACTGATTAACAATGAACCCTATGGGAATCTCACTGATTACTGAACCCTGTGGGAGTCTCACTGAATAACACTGAACCCTGTGGGAGTCTCACTGATTAACACATGAACCCTGTGGGAGTCTCACTGATTAACACTGAACCCTGTGGGAGTCTCACTGATTAACACTGAACCCTATGGGAGTCTCACTGATTATCACATGAACCCTGTGGGAGTCTCACTGATTTACACTGAACCCTGTGGGAGTCTCACTGATTAACACTGAACCCTATGGGAGTCTCACTGATTATCACATGAACCCTGTGGGAGTCTCACTGATTTACACTGAACCCTGTGGGAGTCTCACTGATTAACACTGAACCCTATGGCAGTCTCACTGATTAACACTGAACCCTGTGAGAGTCTCACTGATTAAGACTGAACCCTATGGGAGTCTCACTGATTAACACTGAAACCTATGGGAGTCTCACTGATTAACACTGAACCCTATGGGAGTCTCACTGATTGACACATGAACCCTGAGGGAGTCTCAGTGATTAACACTGAACCCTGTGGGAGTCTCACTGATTAACACTGAACCCTGTGGGAGTCTCACTGATTAACACATGAACCCTGTGGGAGTCTCACTGATTTACACTGAACCCTGTGGGAGTCTCACTGATTAACACTGAACACTGTGGAAGTCTCACTGATTAACACTGAACACTGTGGGAGTCTCACTGATTAACACTGAACACTGTGGGAGTCTCACTGATTAACACTGAACCCTGTGGGAGTCTCACTGCTTAACACTGAACCCTATGGGAGTCTCACTGATTAACACTGAACCCTGTGAGAGTCTCACTGATTAAGACTGAACCCTATGGGAGTCTCACTGATTAACACTGAAACCTATGGGAGTCTCACTGATTAACACTGAACCCTATGGGAGTCTCACTGATTGACACATGAACCCTGAGGGAGTCTCAGTGATTAACACTGAACCCTGTGGGAGTCTCACTGATTAACACTGAACCCTGTGGGAGTCTCACTGATTAACACTGGACCCTATGGGAGTCTCATTGATTAACACATGAACCCTGAGGGAGTCTCACTGATTAACACAGAACCCTGTGGGAGTCTCACTGATTAACACTGAACTCTGTGGGAGTCTCACTGATTAACACTGAACCCTATGGGAGTCTCATTGATTAACACTGAACCCTATGGGAGTCTCACTGATTAACACATGAACCCTGTGGGAGTCTCACTGATTTACACTGAACCCTGTGGGAGTCTCACTGATTAACACTGAACCATATGGGAGTCTCACTGATTAACACATGAACCCTGTGGGAGTCTCACTGATTTACACTGAACCCTGTGGGAGTCTCACTGATTAACACTGAACCCTATGGGAGTCTCACTGATTAACACTGGAACCTGTGAGAGTCTCACTGATTAACACTGAACCCTGTGGGAGTCTCAGTTATTAACACTGAACCCTGAGGGAGTCTCACTGATTAACACTGAACACTGTGGGAGTCTCACTGATTAACAGTGAACACTGTGGGAGTCTCACTGATTAACACTGAACCATATGGGAGTCTCACTTATTAACACTGAACCCTGTGGGAGTCTCACTGATTAACACTGAACCCTGTGGGAGTCTCCCTGATTAACACTGAACCCTGTGGGAGTCTCAGTTATTAACACTGAACCCTGAGGGAGTCTCACTGATTAACACTGAACACTGTGGGAGTCTCACTAAATAATACTGAACACTGTGGGAGTCTCACTGATTAACACTGAACACTGTGGGAGTCTCACTGATTAACACTGAACCATATGGGAGTCTCACTGATTAACACTGAACCCTGTGGGAGTCTCACTGATTAACACTGCACCCTATGGGAGTTTCACTGATTAACACTGAACCCTGTGGGAGTCTCACTGATTAACACATGAACCCTGTGGGAGTCTCACTGATTTACACTGAACCCTGTGGGAGTCTCACTGATTAACACTGAACCCTATGGGAGTCTCACTGATTAACACTGAACCCTGTGGGAGTCTCACTGATTAACACTGAACCCTGTGGGAGTCTCACTGATTAACACTGAACCCTGTGGGAGTCTCAGTTATTAACACTGAACCCTGAGGGAGTCTCACTGATTAACACTGAACACTGTGGGAGTCTCACTGATTAACACTGAACACTGTGGGAGTCTCACTGATTAACACTGAACCCTGTGGGAGTCTCACTGATTAACACTGAACCATGTGGGAGTCTCACTGATTAACACTTAACTCTGTGGGAGGCTCAGTTATTAACACTGAACCCTGTGGGAGTCTCACTGATTAACACTGAACACTGTGGGATTCTCACTGATTAACACTGAACACTGTGGGAGTCTCACTGATTAACACTGAACCCTGTGGGAGTCTCACTGCTTAACACTGAACCCTATGGGAGTCTCACTGATTAACACTGAACCCTGTGAAAGTCTCACTGATTAAGACTGAACCCTATGGGAGTCTCACTGATTAACACATTAACCCTGTGGGAGTCTCACTGATTTACACTGAACCCTGTGGGAGTCTCACTGATTAACACTGAACCCTATGGGAGTCTCACTGATTAACACATGAACCCGGAGGGAGTCTCACTGATTAACACTGAACCCTGTGGGAGTCTCACTGATTAACACTGAACCCTGTGGGAGTCTCACTGATTAACACTGAACCCTGTTGGAGTCTCAGTTATTAACACTGAACCTTGAGGGAGTCTCACTGATTAACTCTGAACACTGTGGGAGTCTCACTGATTAACACTGAACACTGTGGGAGTCTCACCGATTAACACTGAACCCTGTGGGAGTCTCACTGATTAACACTGAACCCTATGGGAGTCTGATTGATTAACACATGAATCCTGAGGGAGTCTCACTGATTAACACAGAACCCTGTGGGAGTCTCACTGATTAACACTGAACTCTGTGGGAGTCTCACTGATTTACACTGAACCCTGTGGGAGTCTCACTGATTAACACTGAACCCTATGGGAGTCTCACTGATTAACACATTAACCCTGAGGGAGTCTCACTGATTAACACTGAACCCTGTGGGAGTCTCACTGATTAACACTGGACCCTGTGGGAGTCTCACTGATTAACACTGAACCCTGTGGGAGTCTCAGTTATTAACACTGAACCCTGAGGGAGTCTCACTGATTAACACTGAACACTGTGGGAGTCTCACTGATTTACACTGAACCCTGTGGGAGTCTCACTGATTAACACTGAACCCTATGGGAGTCTCACTGATTAACACTGAACCCTGTGGGAGTCTCACTGATTAACACTGAACCCTGTGGGGGTCTCACTGATTAACACTTAACCGTGTTGGAGTCTCAGTTATTAACACTGAACCCTGAGGGAGTCTCACTGATTAACACTGAACACTGTGGGAGTCTCACTGATTAACACTGAACACTGTGGGAGTCTCACTGATTAACACTGAACCCTGTGGGTGTCTCACTGATTAACACTGAACCCTGTGGGAGTCTCACTGATTAACACTGAACTCTGTGGGAGTCTCAGTTATTAACACTGAACCCTGTGGGAGTCTCACTGATTAACACTGAACACTGTGTGAGTCTCACTGATTAACACTGAACACTGTGGGAGTCTCACTGATTAACACTGAACCCTGTGGGAGTCTCACTGCTTAACACTGAACCGTGTTGGAGTCTCAGTTATTAACACTGAACCCTGAGGGAGTCTCACTGATTAACACTGAACACTGTGGGAGTCTCACTGATTAACACTGAACACTGTGGGAGTCTCACTGATTAACACTGAACCCTGTGGGAGTCTCACTGATTAACACTGAACCCTGTGGGAGTCTCACTGATTAACACTGAACTCTGTGGGAGTCTCAGTTATTAACACTGAACCCTGTGGGAGTCTCACTGATTAACACTGAACACTGTGTGAGTCTCACTGATTAACACTGAACACTGTGGGAGTCTCACTGATTAACACTGAACCCTGTGGGAGTCTCACTGCTTAACACTGAATCCTATGGGAGTCTCACTGATTAACACTGAACCCTGTGAGAGTCTCACTGATTAAGACTGAACCCTATGGGAGTCTCACTGATTAACACTGAAACCTATGGGAGTCTCACTGATTAACACTGAACCCTATGGGAGTCTCACTGATTAACACATGAACCCTGTGGGAGTCTCACTGATTTACACTGAACCCTGTGGGAGTCTCACTGATTAACACTGAACCCTATGGGAGTCTCACTGATTAACACATTAACCCTGTGGGAGTCTCACTGATTTACACTGAACCCTGTGGGAGTCTCACTGATTAACACTGAACCCTATGGGAGTCTCACTGATTAACACATGAACCCTGAGGGAGTCTCACTGATTAACACTGAACCCTGTGGGAGTCTCACTGATTAACACTGAACCCTGTGGGAGTCTCACTGATTAACACTGAACCCTGTGGGAGTCTCAGTTATTAACACTGAACCTTGAGGGAGTCTCACTGATTAACACTGAACACTGTGGGAGTCTCACTGATTAACACTGAACACTGTGGGAGTCTCACTGATCAACACTGAACCCTGTGGGAGTCTCACTGATTAACACTGAACCCTATGGGAGTCTCATTGATTAACACATGAACCCTGAGGGAGTCTCACTGATTAACACAGAACCCTGTGGGAGTTTCACTGATTAACACTGAACTCTGTGGGAGTCTCACTGATTAACACTGAACCCTATGGGAGTCTCATTGATTAACACTGAACCCTATGGGAGTCTCACTGATTAACACCGAACCCTATGGGAGTCTCACTGATTAACACTGGACCCTATGGGAGTCTCACTGATTAACAATGAACCCTATGGGAATCTCACTGATTACTGAACCCTGTGGGAGTCTCACTGAATAACACTGAACCCTGTGGGAGTCTCACTGATTAACACATGAACCCTGTGGGAGTCTCACTGATTAACACTGAACCCTGTGGGAGTCTCACTGATTAACACTGAACCCTATGGGAGTCTCACTGATTAACACATGAACCCTGTGGGAGTCTCACTGATTTACACTGAACCCTGTGGGAGTCTCACTGATTACCACTGAACCCTATGGGAGTCTCACTGATGAACACATTAACCCTGAGGGAGTCTCACTGATTAACACTGGACCCTGTGGGAGCCTCACTGATTAACACTGAACCCTGTGGGAGTCTCAGTTATTAACACTGAACCCTGAGGGAGTCTCACTGATTAACACTGAACACTGTGGGAGTCTCACTGATTAACACTGAACCCTGTGGGAGTCTCACTGATTAACACTGAACCCTGTGGGAGTCTCACTGATTAACACTGAACCCTGTGGGAGTCTCAGTTATTAACACTGAACCCTGAGGGAGTCTCACTGATTAACACTGAACACTGTGGGAGTCTCACTGATTAACACTGAACACTGTGGGAGTCTCACTGATTAACACTGAACCCTGTGGGAGTCTCACTGATGAACACTGCACCCTGTGGGAGTCTCACTGATTAACACTTAACTCTGTGGGAGTCTCAGTTATTAACACTGAACCCTGTGGGAGTCTCACTGATTAACACTGAACACTGTGGGAGTCTCACTGATTAACACTGAACACTGTGGGAGTCTCACTGATTAACACTGAACCCTGTGGGAGTCTCACTGCTTAACACTGAACCCTATGGGAGTCTCACTGATTTACACTGAACCCTGTGGGAGTCTCACTGATTACCACTGAACCCTATGGGAGTCTCACTGATGAACACATTAACCCTGAGGGAGTCTCACTGATTAACACTGGACCCTGTGGGAGTCTCACTGATTAACACTGAACCCTGTGGGAGTCTCAGTTATTAACACTGAACCCTGAGGGAGTCTCACTGATTAACACTGAACACTGTGGGAGTCTCACTGATTTACACTGAAACCTGTGGGAGTCTCACTGATTAACACTGAACCCTATGGGAGTCTCACTGATTAACACTGAACCCTGTGGGAGTCTCACTGATTAACACTGAACCCTGTGGGAGTCTCACTGATTAACACTGAACCCTGTGGGAGTCTCAGTTATTAACACTGAACCCTGAGGGAGTCTCACTGATTAACACTGAACACTGTGGGAGTCTCACTGATTAACACTGAACACTGTGGGAGTCTCACTGATTAACACTGAACCCTGTGGGAGTCTCACTGATGAACACTGAACCCTGTGGGAGTCTCACTGATTAACACTTAACTCTGTGGGAGTCTCAGTTATTAACACTGAACCCTGTGGGAGTCTCACTGATTAACACTGAACACTGTGGGAGTCTCACTGATTAACACTGAACACTGTGGGAGTCTCACTGATTAACACTGAACCCTGTGGGAGTCTCACTGCTTAACACTGAACCCTATGGCAGTCTCACTGATTAACACTGAACCCTGTGAGAGTCTCACTGATTAAGACTGAACCCTATGGGAGTCTCACTGATTAACACTGAAACCTATGGGAGTCTCACTGATTAGCACTGAACCCTATGGGAGTCTCACTGATTAAAACATGAACCCTGTGGGAGTCTCACTGATTTACACTGAACCCTGTGGGAGTCTCACTGATTAACACTGAACCCTATGGGAGTCTCACTGATTAACACATGAACCCTGAGGGAGTCTCACTGATTAACACTGAACCCTGTGGGAGTCTCACTGATTAACACTGAACCCTGTGGGAGTCTCACTGATTAACACTGAACCCTGTGGGAGTCTCAGTTATTAACACTGAACCTTGAGGGAGTCTCACTGATTAACACTGAACACTGTGGGAGTCTCACTGATTAACACTGAACACTGTGGGAGTCTCACTGATCAACACTGAACCCTGTGGGAGTCTCACTGATTAACACTGAACCCTATGGGAGTCTCATTGATTAACACATGAACCCTGAGGGAGTCTCACTGATTAACACAGAACCCTGTGGGAGTTTCACTGATTAACACTGAACTCTGTGGGAGTCTCACTGATTAACACTGAACCCTATGGGAGTCTCATTGATTAACACTGAACCCTATGGGAGTCTCACTGATTAACACCGAACCCTATGGGAGTCTCACTGATTAACACTGGACCCTATGGGAGTCTCACTGATTAACACTGAACCCTATGGGAGTCTCACTGATTAACACATGAACCCTGAGGGAGTCTCACTGATTAACACTGAACCCTGTGGGAGTCTCACTGATTAACACTGAACCCTGTGGGAGTCTCACTGATTAACACTGAACCCTGTGGGAGTCTCAGTTATTAACACTGAACCTTGAGGGAGTCTCACTGATTAACACTGAACACTGTGGGAGTCTCACTGATTAACACTGAACACTGTGGGAGTCTCACTGATCAACACTGAACCCTGTGGGAGTCTCACTGATTAACACTGAACCCTATGGGAGTCTCATTGATTAACACATGAACCCTGAGGGAGTCTCACTGATTAACACAGAACCCTGTGGGAGTTTCACTGATTAACACTGAACTCTGTGGGAGTCTCACTGATTAACACTGAACCCTATGGGAGTCTCATTGATTAACACTGAACCCTGTGGGAGTCTCACTGAATAACACTGAACCCTGTGGGAGTCTCACTGATTAACACATGAACCCTGTGGGAGTCTCACTGATTAACACTGAACCCTGTGGGAGTCTCACTGATTAACACTGAACCCTATGGGAGTCTCACTGATTAACACATGAACCCTGTGGGAGTCTCACTGATTTACACTGAACCCTGTGGGAGTCTCACTGATTACCACTGAACCCTATGGGAGTCTCACTGATGAACACATTAACCCTGAGGGAGTCTCACTGATTAACACTGGACCCTGTGGGAGTCTCACTGATTAACACTGAACCCTGTGGGAGTCTCAGTTATTAACACTGAACCCTGAGGGAGTCTCACTGATTAACACTGAACACTGTGGGAGTCTCACTGATTTACACTGAAACCTGTGGGAGTCTCACTGATTAACACTGAACCCTATGGGAGTCTCACTGATTAACACTGAACCCTGTGAGAGTCTCACTGATTAAGACTGAACCCTATGGGAGTCTCACTGATTAACACTGAAACCTATGGGAGTCTCACTGATTAGCACTGAACCCTATGGGAGTCTCACTGATTAAAACATGAACCCTGTGGGAGTCTCACTGATTTACACTGAACCCTGTGGGAGTCTCACTGATTAACACTGAACCCTATGGGAGTCTCACTGATTAACACATTAACCCTGTGGGAGTCTCACTGATTTACACTGAACCCTATGGGAGTCTCACTGATTAACACATGAACCCTGAGGGAGTCTCACTTATTAACACTGAACCCTGTGGGAGTCTCACTGATTAACACTGAACCCTGTGGGAGTCTCACTGATTAACACTGAACCCTGTGGGAGTCTCAGTTATTAACACTGAACCTTGAGGGAGTCTCACTGATTAACACTGAACACTGTGGGAGTCTCACTGATTAACACTGAACACTGTGGGAGTCTCACTGATTAACACTGAACCCTGTGGGAGTCTCACTGATTAACACTGAACCCTATGGGAGTCTCATTGATTAACACATGAACCCTGAGGGAGTCTCACTGATTAACACAGAACCCTGTGGGAGTCTCACTGATTAACACTGAACTCTGTGGGAGTCTCACTGATTAACACTGAACCCTATGGGAGCCTCATTGATTAACACTGAACACTGTGGGAGTCTCACTGATTAACACTGAACCCTGTGGGAGTCTCACTGCTTAACACTGAACCCTATGGGAGTCTCACTGATTAACACTGAACCCTGTGAGAGTCTCACTGATTAAGACTGAACCCTATGGGAGTCTCACTGATTAACACTGAAACCTATGGGAGTCTCACTGATTAACACTGAACCCTATGGGAGTCTCACTGATTAACACATGAACCCTGTGGGAGTCTCACTGATTTACACTGAACCCTGTGGGAGTCTCACTGATTAACACTGAACCCTATGGGAGTCTCACTGATTAACACATTAACCCTGTGGGAGTCTCACTGATTTACACTGAACCCTGTGGGAGTCTCACTGATTAACACTGAACCCTATGGGAGTCTCACTGATTAACACATGAACCCTGAGGGAGTCTCACTGATTAAAACTGAACCCTGTGGGAGTCTCACTGATTAACACTGAACCCTGTGGGAGTCTCACTGATTAACACTGAACCCTGTGGGAGTCTCAGTTATTAACACTGAACCTTGAGGGAGTCTCACTGATTAACACTGAACACTGTGGGAGTCTCACTGATTAACACTGAACACTGTGGGAGTCTCACTGATTAACACTGAACCCTGTGGGAGTCTCACTGATTAACACTGAACCCTATGGGAGTCTCATTGATTAACACATGAACCCTGAGGGAGTCTCACTGATTAACACAGAACCCTGTGGGAGTCTCACTGATTAACACTGAACTCTGTGGGAGTCTCACTGATTAACACTGAACCCTATGGGAGTCTCATTGATTAACACTGAACCCTATGGGAGTCTCACTGATTAACACCGAACCCTATGGGAGTCTCACTGATTAACACTGGACCCTATGGGAGTCTCACTGATTAACAATGAACCCTATGGGAATCTCACTGATTACTGAACCCTGTGTGAGTCTCACTGAATAACACTGAACCCTGTGGGAGTCTCACTGATTAACACATGAACCCTGTGGGAGTCTCACTGATTAACACTGAACCCTGTGGGAGTCTCACTGATTAACACTGAACCCTATGGGAGTCTCACTGATTATCACATGAACCCTGTGGGAGTCTCACTGATTTACACTGAACCCTGTGGGAGTCTCACTGATTAACACTGAACCCTATGGGAGTCTCACTGATTATCACATGAACCCTGTGGGAGTCTCACTGATTTACACTGAACCCTGTGGGAGTCTCACTGATTAACACTGAACCCTATGGCAGTCTCACTGATTAACACTGAACCCTGTGAGAGTCTCACTGATTAAGACTGAACCCTATGGGAGTCTCACTGATTAACACTGAAACCTATGGGAGTCTCACTGATTAGCACTGAACCCTATGGGAGTCTCACTGATTAAAACATGAACCCTGTGGGAGTCTCACTGATTTACACTGAACCCTGTGGGAGTCTCACTGATTAACACTGAACCCTATGGGAGTCTCACTGATTAACACATTAACCCTGTGGGAGTCTCACTGATTTACACTGAACCCTGTGGGAGTCTCACTGATTAACACTGAACCCTATGGGAGTCTCACTGATTAACACATGAACCCTGAGGGAGTCTCACTTATTAACACTGAACCCTGTGGGAGTCTCACTGATTAACACTGAACCCTGTGGGAGTCTCACTGATTAACACTGAACCCTGTGGGAGTCTCAGTTATTAACACTGAACCTTGAGGGAGTCTCACTGATTAACACTGAACACTGTGGGAGTCTCACTGATTAACACTGAACACTGTGGGAGTCTCACTGATTAACACTGAACCCTGTGGGAGTCTCACTGATTAACACTGAACCCTATGGGAGTCTCATTGATTAACACATGAACCCTGAGGGAGTCTCACTGATTAACACAGAACCCTGTGGGAGTCTCACTGATTAACACTGAACTCTGTGGGAGTCTCACTGATTAACACTGAACCCTATGGGAGCCTCATTGATTAACACTGAACACTGTGGGAGTCTCACTGATTAACACTGAACCCTGTGGGAGTCTCACTGCTTAACACTGAACCCTATGGGAGTCTCACTGATTAACACTGAACCCTGAGGGAGTCTCACTGATTAACACAGAACCCTGTGGGAGTCTCACTGATTAACACTGAACTCTGTGGGAGTCTCACTGATTAACACTGAACCCTATGGGAGTCTCATTGATTAACACTGAACCCTATGGGAGTCTCACTGATTAACACCGAACCCTATGGGAGTCTCACTGATTAACACTGGACCCTATGGGAGTCTCACTGATTAA
This sequence comes from Petromyzon marinus, assembly GCF_048934315.1. Lineage (NCBI taxonomy): Eukaryota > Metazoa > Chordata > Hyperoartia > Petromyzontiformes > Petromyzontidae > Petromyzon > Petromyzon marinus. Next base: position 2,914,108 of record NW_027422625.1, read on the forward strand.
CAATGAACCCTATGGGAATCTCACTGATTACTGAACCCTGTGGGAGTCTCACTGAATAACACTGAACCCTGTGGGAGTCTCACTGATTAACACATGAACCCTGTGGGAGTCTCACTGATTAACACTGAACCCTGTGGGAGTCTCACTGATTAACACTGAACCCTATGGGAGTCTCACTGATTATCACATGAACCCTGTGGGAGTCTCACTGATTTACACTGAACCCTGTGGGAGTCTCACTGATTAACACTGAACCCTATGGGAGTCTCACTGATTATCACATGAACCCTGTGGGAGTCTCACTGATTTACACTGAACCCTGTGGGAGTCTCACTGATTAACACTGAACCCTATGGCAGTCTCACTGATTAACACTGAACCCTGTGAGAGTCTCACTGATTAAGACTGAACCCTATGGGAGTCTCACTGATTAACACTGAAACCTATGGGAGTCTCACTGATTAGCACTGAACCCTATGGGAGTCTCACTGATTAAAACATGAACCCTGTGGGAGTCTCACTGATTTACACTGAACCCTGTGGGAGTCTCACTGATTAACACTGAACCCTATGGGAGTCTCACTAATTAACACATTAACACTGTGGGAGTCTCACTGATTTACACTGAACCCTGTGGGAGTCTCACTGATTAACACTGAACCCTATGGGAGTCTCACTGATTAACACATGAACCCTGAGGGAGTCTCACTTATTAACACTGAACCCTGTGGGAGTCTCACTGATTAACACTGAACCCTGTGGGAGTCTCACTGATTAACACTGAACCCTGTGGGAGTCTCAGTTATTAACACTGAACCTTGAGGGAGTCTCACTGATTAACACTGAACACTGTGGGAGTCTCACTGATTAACACTGAACACTGTGGGAGTCTCACTGATTAACACTGAACCCTGTGGGAGTCTCACTGATTAACACTGAACCCTATGGGAGTCTCATTGATTAACACATGAACCCTGAGGGAGTCTCACTGATTAACACAGAACCCTGTGGGAGTCTCACTGATTAACACTGAACTCTGTGGGAGTCTCACTGATTAACACTGAACCCTATGGGAGCCTCATTGATTAACACTGAACACTGTGGGAGTCTCACTGATTAACACTGAACCCTGTGGGAGTCTCACTGCTTAACACTGAACCCTATGGGAGTCTCACTGATTAACACTGAACCCTGTGAGAGTCTCACTGATTAAGACTGAACCCTATGGAAGTCTCACTGATTAACACTGAAACCTATGGGAGTCTCACTGATTAACACTGAACCCTATGGGAGTCTCACTGATTAACACATGAACCCTGTGGGAGTCTCACTGATTTACACTGAACCCTGTGGGAGTCTCACTGATTAACACTGAACCCTATGGGAGTCTCACTGATTAACACATTAACCCTGTGGGAGTCTCACTGATTTACACTGAACCCTGTGGGAGTCTCACTGATTAACACTGAACCCTATGGGAGTCTCACTGATTAACACATGAACCCTGAGGGAGTCTCACTGATTAAAACTGAACCCTGTGGGAGTCTCACTGATTAACACTGAACCCTGTGGGAGTCTCACTGATTAACACTGAACCCTATGGGAGTCTCACTGATTAACACATTAACCCTGTGGGAGTCTCACTGATTTACACTGAACCCTGTGGGAGTCTCACTGATTAACACTGAACCCTATGGGAGTCTCACTGATTAACACATGAACCCTGAGGGAGTCTCACTGATTAAAACTGAACCCTGTGGGAGTCTCACTGATTAACACTGAACCCTGTGGGAGTCTCACTGATTAACACTGAACCCTGTGGGAGTCTCAGTTATTAACACTGAACCTTGAGGGAGTCTCACTGATTAACACTGAACACTGTGGGAGTCTCACTGATTAGCACTGAACACTGTGGGAGTCTCACTGATTAACACTGAACCCTGTGGGAGTCTCACTGATTAACACTGAACCCTATGGGAGTCTCATTGATTAACACATGAACCCTGAGGGAGTCTCACTGATTAACACAGAACCCTGTGGGAGTCTCACTGATTAACACTGAACTCTGTGGGAGTCTCACTGATTAACACTGAACCCTATGGGAGTCTCATTGATTAACACTGAACCCTATGGGAGTCTCACTGATTAACACCGAACCCTATGGGAGTCTCACTGATTAACACTGGACCCTATGGGAGTCTCACTGCTTAACAATGAACCCTATGGGAATCTCACTGATTACTGAACCCTGTGGGAGTCTCACTGAATAACACTGAACCCTGTGGGAGTCTCACTGATTAACACATGAACCCTGTGGGAGTCTCACTGATTAACACTGAACCCTGTGGGAGTCTCACTGATTAACACTGAACCCTATGGGAGTCTCACTGATTATCACATGAACCCTGTGGGAGTCTCACTGATTTACACTGAACCCTGTGGGAGTCTCACTGATTAACACTGAACCCTATGGGAGTCTCACTGATTAACACATTAACCCTGAGGGAGTCTCACTGATTAACACTGAACCCTGTGGGAGTCTCACTGATTAACACTGGACCCTGTGGGAGTCTCACTGATTAAAACTGAACCCTGTGGGAGTCTCATTTATTAACACTGAACCCTGAGGGAGTCTCACTGATTAACACTGAACACTGTGGGAGTCTCACTGATTTACACTGAACCCTGTGGGAGTCTCACTGATTAACACTGAACCCTATGGGAGTCTCACTAATTAACACTGAACCCTGTGGGAGTCTCACTGATTAACACTGAACCCTGTGGGAGTCTCACTGATTAACACTGAACCCTGTGGGAGTCTCAGTTATTAACACTGAACCCTGAGGGAGTCTCACTGATTAACACTGAACACTGTGGGAGTCTCACTGATTAACATTGAACACTGTGGGAGTCTCACTGATTAACACTGAACCCTGTGGGAGTCTCACTGATTAACACTGAACCCTGTGGGAGTCTCACTGATTAACACTTAACTCTGTGGGAGTCTCAGTTATTAACACTGAACCCTGTGGGAGTCTCACTGATTAACACTGAACACTGTGGGAGTCTCACTGATTAACACTGAACACTGTGGGAGTCTCACTAATTAACACTGAACCCTGTGGGAGTCTCACTGCTTAACACTGAACCCTATGGCAGTCTCAATGATTAACACTGAACCCTGTGAGAGTCTCACTGATTAAGACTGAACCCTATGGGAGACTCACTGATTAACACTGAAACCTATGGGAGTCTCACTGATTAACACTGAACCCTATGGGAGTCTCACTGATTAAAACATGAACCCTGTGGGAGTCTCACTGATTTACACTGAACCCTGTGGGAGTCTCACTGATTAACACTGAACCCTATGGGAGTCTCACTGATTAACACATTAACCCTGTGGGAGTCTCACTGATTTACACTGAACCCTGTGGGAGTCTCACTGATTAACACTGAACCCTATGGGAGTCTCACTGATTAACACATGAACCCTGAGGGAGTCTCACTTATTAACACTGAACCCTGTGGGAGTCTCACTGATTAACACTGAACCCTGTGGGAGTCTCACTGATTAACACTGAACCCTGTGGGAGTCTCAGTTATTAACACTGAACCTTGAGGGAGTCTCACTGATTAACACTGAACACTGTGGGAGTCTCACTGATTAACACTGAACACTGTGGGAGTCTCACTGATTAACACTGAACCCTGTGGGAGTCTCACTGATTAACACTGAACCCTATGGGAGTCTCATTGATTAACACATGAACCCTGAGGGAGTCTCACTGATTAACACAGAACCCTGTGGGAGTCTCACTGATTAACACTGAACTCTGTGGGAGTCTCACTGATTAACACTGAACCCTATGGGAGCCTCATTGATTAACACTGAACCCTATGGGAGTCTCACTGATTAAGACATGAACCCTGTGGGAGTCTCACTGATTAACACTGAACCCTGTGGGAGTCTCACTGATTAACACATGCACCCTGTGGGAGTCTCACTGATTTACACTGAACCCTGTGGGAGTCTCACTGATTAACACTGAACCCTATGGGAGTCTCACTGATTAACACATTAACCCTGAGGGAGTCTCACTGATTAACACTGAACCCTGTGGGAGTCTCACTGATTAACACTGGACAATGTGGGAGTCTCACTGATTAACACTGAACCCTGTGGGAGTCTCAGTTATTAACACTGAACCCTGAGGGAGTCTCACTGATTAACACTGAACACTGTGGGAGTCTCACTGATTAACACTGAACACTGTGGGAGTGTCACTGATTAACACTGAACCATATGGGAGTCTCACTTATTAACACTGAACCCTGTGGGAGTCTCACTGATTAACACTGCACCCTATGGGAGTTTCACTGATTAACAATGAACCCTTTGGGAGTCTCACTGATTAACACTGAAACCTGTGGGAGTCTCACTGATTAACACTGAACCCTATGGGAGTCTCATTGATTAACACTGAACCCTATGGGAGTCTCACTGATTAACACCGAACCGTATGGGAGTCTCATTGATTAACACATGAACCCTGAGGGAGTCTCACTGATGAACACAGAACCCTGTGGGAGTCTCACTGATTAACACTGAACTCTGTGGGAGTCTCACTGATTAACACTGAACCCTATGGGAGTCTCACTGATTAACACTTAACTCTGTGGGAGTCTCAGTTATTAACACTGAACCCTGTGGGAGTCTCACTGATTAACACTGAACCCTGTGAGAGTCTCACTGATTAAGACTGAACCCTATGGGAGTCTCACTGATTAACACTGAAACCTATGGGAGTCTCACTGATTAGCACTGAACCCTATGGGAGTCTCACTGATTAAAACATGAACCCTGTGGGAGTCTCACTGATTTACACTGAACCCTGTGGGAGTCTCACTGATTAACACTGAACCCTATGGGAGTCTCACTGATTAACACATTAACCCTGTGGGAGTCTCACTGATTTACACTGAACCCTGTGGGAGTCTCACTGATTAACACTGAACCCTATGGGAGTCTCACTGATTAACACATGAACCCTGAGGGAGTCTCACTTATTAACACTGAACCCTGTGGGAGTCTCACTGATTAACACTGAACCCTGTGGGAGTCTCACTGATTAACACTGAACCCTGTGGGAGTCTCAGTTATTAACACTGAACCTTGAGGGAGTCTCACTGATTAACACTGAACACTGTGGGAGTCTCACTGATTAACACTGAACCATATGGGAGTCTCACTTATTAACACTGAACCCTGTGGGAGTCTCACTGATTAACACTGCACCCTATGGGAGTTTCACTGATTAACAATGAACCCTTTGGGAGTCTCACTGATTAACACTGAAACCTGTGGGAGTCTCACTGATTAACACTGAACCCTATGGGAGTCTCATTGATTAACACTGAACCCTATGGGAGTCTCACTGATTAACACCGAACCGTATGGGAGTCTCATTGATTAACACATGAACCCTGAGGGAGTCTCACTGATGAACACAGAACCCTGTGGGAGTCTCACTGATTAACACTGAACTCTGTGGGAGTCTCACTGATTAACACTGAACCCTATGGGAGTCTCACTGATTAACACTTAACTCTGTGGGAGTCTCAGTTATTAACACTGAACCCTGTGGGAGTCTCACTGATTAACACTGAACCCTGTGAGAGTCTCACTGATTAAGACTGAACCCTATGGGAGTCTCACTGATTAACACTGAAACCTATGGGAGTCTCACTGATTAGCACTGAACCCTATGGGAGTCTCACTGATTAAAACATGAACCCTGTGGGAGTCTCACTGATTTACACTGAACCCTGTGGGAGTCTCACTGATTAACACTGAACCCTATGGGAGTCTCACTGATTAACACATTAACCCTGTGGGAGTCTCACTGATTTACACTGAACCCTGTGGGAGTCTCACTGATTAACACTGAACCCTATGGGAGTCTCACTGATTAACACATGAACCCTGAGGGAGTCTCACTTATTAACACTGAACCCTGTGGGAGTCTCACTGATTAACACTGAACCCTGTGGGAGTCTCACTGATTAACACTGAACCCTGTGGGAGTCTCAGTTATTAACACTGAACCTTGAGGGAGTCTCACTGATTAACACTGAACACTGTGGGAGTCTCACTGATTAACACTGTACACTGTGGGAGTCTCACTGATTAACACTGAACCCTGTGGGAGTCTCACTGATTAACACTGAACCCTATGGGAGTCTCATTGATTAACACATGAACCCTGAGGGAGTCTCACTGATTAACACAGAACCCTGTGGGAGTCTCACTGATTAACACTGAACTCTGTGGGAGTCTCACTGATTAACACTGAACCCTATGGGAGCCTCATTGATTAACACTGAACACTGTGGGAGTCTCACTGATTAACACTGAACCCTGTGGGAGTCTCACTGCTTAACACTGAACCCTATGGGAGTCTCACTGATTAACACTGAACCCTGAGGGAATCTCACTGATTAACACAGAACCCTGTGGGAGTCTCACTGATTAACACTGAACTCTGTGGGAGTCTCACTGATTAACACTGAACCCTATGGGAGTCTCATTGATTAACACTGAACCCTATGGGAGTCTCACTGATTAACACCGAACCCTATGGGAGTCTCACTGATTAACACTGGACCCTATGGGAGTCTCACTGATTAACAATGAACCCTATGGGAATCTCACTGATTACTGAACCCTGTGGGAGTCTCACTGAATAACACTGAACCCTGTGGGAGTCTCACTGATTAACACATGAACCCTGTGGGAGTCTCACTGATTAACACTGAACCCTGTGGGAGTCTCACTGATTAACACTGAACCCTATGGGAGTCTCACTGATTATCACATGAACCCTGTGGGAGTCTCACTGATTTACACTGAACCCTGTGGGAGTCTCACTGATTAACATTGAACCCTATGGGAGTCTCACTGATTATCACATGAACCCTGTGGGAGTCTCACTGATTTACACTGAACCCTGTGGGAGTCTCACTGATTAACACTGAACCCTATGGCAGTCTCACTGATTAACACTGAACCCTGTGAGAGTCTCACTGATTAAGACTGAACCCTATGGGAGTCTCACTGATTAACACTGAAACCTATGGGAGTCTCACTGATTAGCACTGAACCCTATGGGAGTCTCACTGATTAAAACATGAACCCTGTGGGAGTCTCACTGATTTACACTGAACCCTGTGGGAGTCTCACTGATTAACACTGAACCCTATGGGAGTCTCACTGATTAACACATTAACCCTGTGGGAGTCTCACTGATTTACACTGAACCCTGTGGGAGTCTCACTGATTAACACTGAACCCTATGGGAGTCTCACTGATTAACACATGAACCCTGAGGGAGTCTCACTTATTAACACTGAACCCTGTGGGAGTCTCACTGATTAACACTGAACCCTGTGGGAGTCTCACTGATTAACACTGAACCCTGTGGGAGTCTCAGTTATTAACACTGAACCTTGAGGGAGTCTCACTGATTAACACTGAACACTGTGGGAGTCTCACTGATTAACACTGAACACTGTGGGAGTCTCACTGATTAACACTGAACCCTGTGGGAGTCTCACTGATTAACACTGAACCCTATGGGAGTCTCATTGATTAACACATGAACCCTGAGGGAGTCTCACTGATTAACACAGAACCCTGTGGGAGTCTCACTGATTAACACTGAACTCTGTGGGAGTCTCACTGATTAACACTGAACCCTATGGGAGCCTCATTGATTAACACTGAACACTGTGGGAGTCTCACTGATTAACACTGAACCCTGTGGGAGTCTCACTGCTTAACACTGAACCCTATGGGAGTCTCACTGATTAACACTGAACCCTGTGAGAGTCTCACTGATTAAGACTGAACCCTATGGAAGTCTCACTGATTAACACTGAAACCTATGGGAGTCTCACTGATTAACACTGAACCCTATGGGAGTCTCACTGATTAACACATGAACCCTGTGGGAGTCTCACTGATTTACACTGAACCCTGTGGGAGTCTCACTGATTAACACTGAACCCTATGGGAGTCTCACTGATTAACACATTAACCCTGTGGGAGTCTCACTGATTTACACTGAACCCTGTGGGAGTCTCACTGATTAACACTGAACCCTATGGGAGTCTCACTGATTAACACATGAACCCTGAGGGAGTCTCACTGATTAAAACTGAACCCTGTGGGAGTCTCACTGATTAACACTGAACCCTGTGGGAGTCTCACTGATTAACACTGAACCCTGTGGGAGTCTCAGTTATTAACAATGAACCTTGAGGGAGTCTCACTGATTAACACTGAACACTGTGGGAGTCTCACTGATTAACACTGAACACTGTGGGAGTCTCACTGATTAACACTGAACCCTGTGGGAGTCTCACTGATTAACACTGAACCCTATGGGAGTCTCATTGATTAACACATGAACCCTGAGGGAGTCTCACTGATTAACACAGAACCCTGTGGGAGTCTCACTGATTAACACTGAACTCTGTGGGAGTCTCACTGATTAACACTGAACCCTATGGGAGTCTCATTGATTAACACTGAACCCTATGGGAGTCTCACTGATTAACACCGAACCCTATGGGAGTCTCACTGATTAACACTGGACCCTATGGGAGTCTCACTGATTAACAATGAACCCTATGGGAATCTCACTGATTACTGAACCCTGTGGGAGTCTCACTGAATAACACTGAACCCTGTGGGAGTCTCACTGATTAACACATGAACCCTGTGGGAGTCTCACTGATTAACACTGAACCCTGTGGGAGTCTCACTGATTAACACTGAACCCTATGGGAGTCTCACTGATTATCACATGAACCCTGTGGGAGTCTCACTGATTTACACTGAACCCTGTGGGAGTCTCACTGATTAACACTGAACCCTATGGGAGTCTCACTGATTAACACATTAACCCTGAGGGAGTCTCACTGATTAACACTGAACCCTGTGGGAGTCTCACTGATTAACACTGGACCCTGTGGGAGTCTCACTGATTAAAACTGAACACTGTGGGAGTCTCACTGATTAACACTGAACACTGTGGGAGTCTCACTGATTAACACTGAACACTGTGGGAGTCTCACTGATTAACACTGAACCCTGTGGGAGTCTCACTGATTAACACTGAACCCTATGGGAGTCTCATTGATTAACACATGAACCCTGAGGGAGTCTCACTGATTAACACAGAACCCTGTGGGAGTCTCACTGATTAACACTGAACTCTGTGGGAGTCTCACTGATTAACACTGAACCCTATGGGAGCCTCATTGATTAACACTGAACACTGTGGGAGTCTCACTGATTAACACTGAACCCTGTGGGAGTCTCACTGCTTAACACTGAACCCTATGGGAGTCTCACTGATTAACACTGAACCCTGTGAGAGTCTCACTGATTAAGACTGAACCCTATGGAAGTCTCACTGATTAACACTGAAACCTATGGGAGTCTCACTGATTAACACTGAACCCTATGGGAGTCTCACTGATTAACACATGAACCCTGTGGGAGTCTCACTGATTTACACTGAACCCTGTGGGAGTCTCACTGATTAACACTGAACCCTATGGGAGTCTCACTGATTAACACATTAACCCTGTGGGAGTCTCACTGATTTACACTGAACCCTGTGGGAGTCTCACTGATTAACACTGAACCCTATGGGAGTCTCACTGATTAACACATGAACCCTGAGGGAGTCTCACTGATTAAAACTGAACCCTGTGGGAGTCTCACTGATTAACACTGAACCCTGTGGGAGTCTCACTGATTAACACTGAACCCTGTGGGAGTCTCAGTTATTAACACTGAACCTTGAGGGAGTCTCACTGATTAACACTGAACACTGTGGGAGTCTCACTGATTAACACTGAACACTGTGGGAGTCTCACTGATTAACACTGAACCCTGTGGGAGTCTCACTGATTAACACTGAACCCTATGGGAGTCTCATTGATTAACACATGAACCCTGAGGGAGTCTCACTGATTAACACAGAACCCTGTGGGAGTCTCACTGATTAACACTGAACTCTGTGGGAGTCTCACTGATTAACACTGAACCCTATGGGAGTCTCATTGATTAACACTGAACCCTATGGGAGTCTCACTGATTAACACCGAACCCTATGGGAGTCTCACTGATTAACACTGGACCCTATGGGAGTCTCACTGATTAACAATGAACCCTATGGGAATCTCACTTATTACTGAACCCTGTGGGAGTCTCACTGAATAACACTGAACCCTGTGGGAGTCTCACTGATTAACACATGAACCCTGTGGGAGTCTCACTGATTAACACTGAACCCTGTGGGAGTCTCACTAATTAACACTGAACCCTATGGGAGTCTCACTGATTATCACATGAACCCTGTGGGAGTCTCACTGATTTACACTGAACCCTGTGGGAGTCTCACTGATTAACACTGAACCCTATGGGAGTCTCACTGATTAACACATTAACCCTGAGGGAGTCTCACTGATTAACACTGAACCCTGTGGGAGTCTCACTGATTAACACTGGACCCTGTGGGAGTCTCACTGATTAAAACTGAACCCTGTGGGAGTCTCATTTATTAACACTGAACCCTGAGGGAGTCTCACTGATTAACACTGAACACTGTGGGAGTCTCACTGATTTACACTGAACCCTGTGGGAGTCTCACTGATTAACACTGAACCCTATGGGAGTCTCACTAATTAACACTGAACCCTGTGGGAGTCTCACTGATTAACACTGAACCCTGTGGGAGTCTCACTGATTAACACTGAACCCTGTGGGAGTCTCAGTTATTAACACTGAACCCTGAGGGAGTCTCACTGATTAACACTGAACACTGTGGGAGTCTCACTGATTAACATTGAACACTGTGGGAGTCTCACTGATTAACACTGAACCCTGTGGGAGTCTCACTGATTAACACTGAACCCTGTGGGAGTCTCACTGATTAACACTTAACTCTGTGGGAGTCTCAGTTATTAACACTGAACCCTGTGGGAGTCTCACTGATTAACACTGAACACTGTGGGAGTCTCACTGATTAACACTGAACACTGTGGGAGTCTCACTAATTAACACTGAACCCTGTGGGAGTCTCACTGCTTAACACTGAACCCTATGGCAGTCTCAATGATTAACACTGAACCCTGTGAGAGTCTCACTGATTAAGACTGAACCCTATGGGAGACTCACTGATTAACACTGAAACCTATGGGAGTCTCACTGATTAACACTGAACCCTATGGGAGTCTCACTGATTAAAACATGAACCCTGTGGGAGTCTCACTGATTTACACTGAACCCTGTGGGAGTCTCACTGATTAACACTGAACCCTATGGGAGTCTCACTGATTAACACATTAACCCTGTGGGAGTCTCACTGATTTACACTGAACCCTGTGGGAGTCTCACTGATTAACACTGAACCCTATGGGAGTCTCACTGATTAACACATGAACCCTGAGGGAGTCTCACTTATTAACACTGAACCCTGTGGGAGTCTCACTGATTAACACTGAACCCTGTGGGAGTCTCACTGATTAACACTGAACCCTGTGGGAGTCTCAGTTATTAACACTGAACCTTGAGGGAGTCTCACTGATTAACACTGAACACTGTGGGAGTCTCACTGATTAACACTGAACACTGTGGGAGTCTCACTGATTAACACTGAACCCTGTGGGAGTCTCACTGATTAACACTGAACCCTATGGGAGTCTCATTGATTAACACATGAACCCTGAGGGAGTCTCACTGATTAACACAGAACCCTGTGGGAGTCTCACTGATTAACACTGAACTCTGTGGGAGTCTCACTGATTAACACTGAACCCTATGGGAGCCTCATTGATTAACACTGAACCCTATGGGAGTCTCACTGATTAAGACATGAACCCTGTGGGAGTCTCACTGATTAACACTGAACCCTGTGGGAGTCTCACTGATTAACACATGAACCCTGTGGGAGTCTCACTGATTTACACTGAACCCTGTGGGAGTCTCACTGATTAACACTGAACCCTATGGGAGTCTCACTGATTAACACATTAACCCTGAGGGAGTCTCACTGATTAACACTGAACCCTGTGGGAGTCTCACTGATTAACACTGGACAATGTGGGAGTCTCACTGATTAACACTGAACCCTGTGGGAGTCTCAGTTATTAACACTGAACCCTGAGGGAGTCTCACTGATTAACACTGAACACTGTGGGAGTCTCACTGATTAACACTGAACACTGTGGGAGTGTCACTGATTAACACTGAACCATATGGGAGTCTCACTTATTAACACTGAACCCTGTGGGAGTCTCACTGATTAACACTGCACCCTATGGGAGTTTCACTGATTAACAATGAACCCTTTGGGAGTCTCACTGATTAACACTGAAACCTGTGGGAGTCTCACTGATTAACACTGAACCCTATGGGAGTCTCATTGATTAACACTGAACCCTATGGGAGTCTCACTGATTAACACCGAACCGTATGGGAGTCTCATTGATTAACACATGAACCCTGAGGGAGTCTCACTGATGAACACAGAACCCTGTGGGAGTCTCACTGATTAACACTGAACTCTGTGGGAGTCTCACTGATTAACACTGAACCCTATGGGAGTCTCACTGATTAACACTTAACTCTGTGGGAGTCTCAGTTATTAACACTGAACCCTGTGGGAGTCTCACTGATTAACACTGAACCCTGTGGGAGTCTCACTGATTAACACTGAACCCTATGGGAGTCTCATTGATTAACACATGAACCCTGAGGGAGTCTCACTGATTAACACAGAACCCTGTGGGAGTCTCACTGATTAACAATGAACTCTGTGGGAGTCTCACTGATTAACACTGAACCCTATGGGAGCCTCATTGATTAACACTGAACCCTATGGGAGTCTCACTGATTAAGACATGAACCCTGTGGGAGTCTCACTGATTAACACTGAACCCTGTGGGAGTCTCACTGATTAACACATGAACCCTGTGGGAGTCTCACTGATTTACACTGAACCCTGTGGGAGTCTCACTGATTAACACTGAACCCTATGGGAGTCTCACTGATTAACACATTAACCCTGAGGGAGTCTCACTGATTAACACTGAACCCTGTGGGAGTCTCACTGATTAACACTGGACAATGTGGGAGTCTCACTGATTAACACTGAACCCTGTGGGAGTCTCAGTTATTAACACTGAACCCTGAGGGAGTCTCACTGATTAACACTGAACACTGTGGGAGTCTCACTAATTAACACTGAACACTGTGGGAGTGTCACTGATTAACACTGAACCATATGGGAGTCTCACTTATTAACACTGAACCCTGTGGGAGTCTCACTGATTAACACTGCACCCTATGGGAGTTTCACTGATTAACAATGAACCCTTTGGGAGTCTCACTGATTAACACTGAAACCTTTGGGAGTCTCACTGATTAACACTGAACCCTATGGGAGTCTCATTGATTAACACTGAACCCTATGGGAGTCTCACTGATTAACACCGAACCGTATGGGAGTCTCATTGATTAACACATGAACCCTGAGGGAGTCTCACTGATGAACACAGAACCCTGTGGGAGTCTCACTGATTAACACTGAACTCTGTGGGAGTCTCACTGATTAACACTGAACCCTATGGGAGTCTCACTGATTAACACTTAACTCTGTGGGAGTCTCAGTTATTAACACTGAACCCTGTGGGAGTCTCACTGATTAACACTGAACACTGTGGGAGTCTCACTGATTAACACTGAACACTGTGGGAGTCTCACTGATTAACACTGAACCCTGTGGGAGTCTCACTGCTTAACACTGAACCCTATGGCAGTCTCACTGATTAACACTGAACCCTGTGAGAGTCTCACTGATTAAGACTGAACCCTATGGGAGTCTCACTGATTAACACTGAAACCTATGGGAGTCTCACTGATTAGCACTGAACCCTATGGGAGTCTCACTGATTAAAACATGAACCCTGTGGGAGTCTCACTGATTTACACTGAACCCTGTGGGAGTCTCACTGATTAACACTGAACCCTATGGGAGTCTCACTGATTAACACATTAACCCTGTGGGAGTCTCACTGATTTACACTGAACCCTGTGGGAGTCTCACTGATTAACACTGAACCCTATGGGAGTCTCACTGATTAACACATGAACCCTGAGGGAGTCTCACTTATTAACACTGAACCCTGTGGGAGTCTCACTGATTAACACTGAACCCTGTGGGAGTCTCACTGATTAACACTGAACCCTGTGGGAGTCTCAGTTATTAACACTGAACCTTGAGGGAGTCTCACTGATTAACACTGAACACTGTGGGAGTCTCACTGATTAACACTGAACACTGTGGGAGTCTCACTGATTAACACTGAACCCTGTGGGAGTCTCACTGATTAACACTGAACCCTATGGGAGCCTCATTGATTAACACTGAACACTGTGGGAGTCTCACTGATTAACACTGAACCCTGTGGGAGTCTCACTGCTTAACACTGAACCCTATGGGAGTCTCACTGATTAACACTGAACCCTGTGAGAGTCTCACTGATTAAGACTGAACCCTATGGGAGTCTCACTGATTAACACTGAAACCTATGGGAGTCTCACTGATTAACACTGAACCCTATGGGAGTCTCACTGATTAACACATGAACCCTGTGGGAGTCTCACTGATTTACACTGAACCCTGTGGGAGTCTCACTGATTAACACTGAACCCTATGGGAGTCTCACTGATTAACACATTAACCCTGTGGGAGTCTCACTGATTTACACTGAACCCTGTGGGAGTCTCACTGATTAACACTGAACCCTATGGGAGTCTCACTGATTAACACATGAACCCTGAGGGAGTCTCACTGATTAAAACTGAACCCTGTGGGAGTCTCACTGATTAACACTGAACCCTGTGGGAGTCTCACTGATTAACACTGAACCCTGTGGGAGTCTCAGTTATTAACACTGAACCTTGAGGGAGTCTCACTGATTAACACTGAACACTGTGGGAGTCTCACTGATTAACACTGAACACTGTGGGAGTCTCAATGATTAACACTGAACCCTGTGGGAGTCTCACTGATTAACACTGAACCCTATGGGAGTCTCATTGATTAACACATGAACCCTGAGGGAGTCTCACTGATTAACACAGAACCCTGTGGGAGTCTCACTGATTAACACTGAACTCTGTGGGAGTCTCACTGATTAACACTGAACCCTATGGGAGTCTCATTGATTAACACTGAACCCTATGGGAGTCTCACTGATTAACACCGAACCCTATGGGAGTCTCACTGATTAACACTGGACCCTATGGGAGTCTCACTGATTAACAATGAACCCTATGGGAATCTCACTGATTACTGAACCCTGTGGGAGTCTCACTGAATAACACTGAACCCTGTGGGAGTCTCACTGATTAACACATGAACCCTGTGGGAGTCTCACTGATTAACACTGAACCCTGTGGGAGTCTCACTGATTAACACTGAACCCTATGGGAGTCTCACTGATTATCACATGAACCCTGTGGGAGTCTCACTGATTTACACTGAACCCTGTGGGAGTCTCACTGATTAACACTGAACCCTATGGGAGTCTCACTGATTATCACATGAACCCTGTGGGAGTCTCACTGATTTACAATGAACCCTGTGGGAGTCTCACTGATTAACACTGAACCCTATGGCAGTCTCACTGATTAACACTGAACCCTGTGAGAGTCTCACTGATTAAGACTGAACCCTATGGGAGTCTCACTGATTAACACTGAAACCTATGGGAGTCTCACTGATTAGCACTGAACCCTATGGGAGTCTCACTGATTAAAACATGAACCCTGTGGGAGTCTCACTGATTTACACTGAACCCTGTGGGAGTCTCACTGATTAACACTGAACCCTATGGGAGTCTCACTGATTAACACATTAACCCTGTGGGAGTCTCACTGATTTACACTGAACCCTGTGGGAGTCTCACTGATTAACACTGAACCCTATGGGAGTCTCACTGATTAACACATGAACCCTGAGGGAGTCTCACTTATTAACACTGAACCCTGTGGGAGTCTCACTGATTAACACTGAACCCTGTGGGAGTCTCACTGATTAACACTGAACCCTGTGGGAGTCTCAGTTATTAACACTGAACCTTGAGGGAGTCTCACTGATTAACACTGAACACTGTGGGAGTCTCACTGATTAACACTGAACACTGTGGGAGTCTCACTGATTAACACTGAACCCTGTGGGAGTCTCACTGATTAACACTGAACCCTATGGGAGTCTCATTGATTAACACATGAACCCTGAGGGAGTCTCACTGATTAACACAGAACCCTGTGGGAGTCTCACTGATTAACACTGAACTCTGTGGGAGTCTCACTGATTAACACTGAACCCTATGGGAGCCTCATTGATTAACACTGAACACTGTGGGAGTCTCACTGATTAACACTGAACCCTGTGGGAGTCTCACTGCTTAACACTGAACCCTATGGGAGTCTCACTGATTAACACTGAACCCTGTGAGAGTCTCACTGATTAAGACTGAACCCTATGGGAGTCTCACTGATTAACACTGAAACCTATGGGAGTCTCACTGATTAACACTGAACCCTATGGGAGTCTCACTGATTAACACATGAACCCTGTGGGAGTCTCACTGATTTACACTGAACCCTGTGGGAGTCTCACTGATTAACACTGAACCCTATGGGAGTCTCACTGATTAACACATTAACCCTGTGGGAGTCTCACTGATTTACACTGAACCCTGTGGGAGTCTCACTGATTAACACTGAACCCTATGGGAGTCTCACTGATTAACACATGAACCCTGAGGGAGTCTCACTGATTAAAACTGAACCCTGTGGGAGTCTCACTGATTAACACTGAACCCTGTGGGAGTCTCACTGATTAACACTGAACCCTGTGGGAGTCTCAGTTATTAACACTGAACCTTGAGGGAGTCTCACTGATTAACACTGAACACTGTGGGAGTCTCACTGATTAACACTGAACACTGTGGGAGTCTCACTGATTAACACTGAACCCTGTGTGAGGCTCACTGATTAACACTGAACCCTATGGGAGTCTCATTGATTAACACATGAACCCTGAGGGAGTCTCACTGATTAACACAGAACCCTGTGGGAGTCTCACTGATTAACACTGAACTCTGTGGGAGTCTCACTGATTAACACTGAACCCTATGGGAGTCTCATTGATTAACACTGAACCCTATGGGAGTCTCACTGATTAACACCGAACCCTATGGGAGTCTCACTGATTAACACTGGACCCTATGGGAGTCTCACTGATTAACAATGAACCCTATGGGAATCTCACTGATTACTGAACGCTGTGGGTGTCTCACTGAATAACACTGAACCCTGAGGGAGTCTCACTGATTAACACATGAACCCTGTGGGAGTCTCACTGATTAACACTGAACCCTGTGGGAGTCTCACTGATTAACACTGAACCCTATGGGAGTCTCACTGATTATCACATGAACCCTGTGGGAGTCTCACTGATTTACACTGAACCCTGTGGGAGTCTCACTGATTAACACTGAACCCTATGGGAGTCTCACTGATTAACACATTAACCCTGAGGGAGTCTCACTGATTAACACTGAACCCTGTGGGAGTCTCACTGATTAACACTGGACCCTGTGGGAGTCTCACTGATTAAAACTGAACCCTGTGGGAGTCTCATTTATTAACACTGAACCCTGAGGGAGTCTCATTGATTAACACTGAACACTGTGGGAGTCTCACTGATTTACACTGAACCCTGTGGGAGTCTCACTGATTAACACTGAACCCTATGGGAGTCTCACTAATTAACACTGAACCCTGTGGGAGTCTCACTGATTAACACTGAACCCTGTGGGAGTCTCACTGATTAACACTGAACCCTGTGGGAGTCTCAGTTATTAACACTGAACCCTGAGGGAGTCTCACTGATTAACACTGAACACTGCGGGAGTCTCACTGATTAACACTGAACACTGTGGGAGTCTCACTGATTAACACTGAACCCTGTGGGAGTCTCACTGATTAACACTGAACCCTGTGGGAGTCTCACTGATTAACACTTAACTCTGTGGGAGTCTCAGTTATTAACACTGAACCCTGTGGGAGTCTCACTGATTAACACTGAACACTGTGGGAGTCTCACTGATTAACACTGAACACTGTGGGAGTCTCACTGATTAACACTGAACCCTGTGGGAGTCTCACTGCTTAACACTGAACCCTATGGCAGTCTCACTGATTAACACTGAACCCTGTGAGAGTCTCACTGATTAAGACTGAACCCTATGGGAGACTCACTGATTAACACTGAAACCTATGGGAGTCTCACTGATTAACACTGAACCCTATGGGAGTCTCACTGATTAAAACATGAACCCTGTGGGAGTCTCACTGATTTACACTGAACCCTGTGGGAGTCTCACTGATTAACACTGAACCCTATGGGAGTCTCACTGATTAACACATTAACCCTGTGGGAGTCTCACTGATTTACACTGAACCCTGTGGGAGTCTCACTGATTAACACTGAACCCTATGGGAGTCTCACTGATTAACACATGAACCCTGAGGGAGTCTCACTTATTAACACTGAACCCTGTGGGAGTCTCACTGATTAACACTGAACCCTGTGGGAGTCTCACTGATTAACACTGAACCCTGTGGGAGTCTCAGTTATTAACACTGAACCTTGAGGGAGTCTCACTGATTAACACTGAACACTGTGGGAGTCTCACTGATTAACACTGAACACTGTGGGAGTCTCACTGATTAACACTGAACCCTGTGGGAGTCTCACTGATTAACACTGAACCCTATGGGAGTCTCATTGATTAACACATGAACCCTGAGGGAGTCTCACTGATTAACACAGAACCCTGTGGGAGTCTCACTGATTAACACTGAACTCTGTGGGAGTCTCACTGATTAACACTGAACCCTATGGGAGCCTCATTGATTAACACTGAACCCTATGGGAGTCTCACTGATTAAGACATGAACCCTGTGGGAGTCTCACTGATTAACACTGAACCCTGTGGGAGTCTCACTGATTAACACATGAACCCTGTGGGAGTCTCACTGATTTACACTGAACCCTGTGGGAGTCTCACTGATTAACACTGAACCCTATGGGAGTCTCACTGATTAACACATTAACCCTGAGGGAGTCTCACTGATTAACACTAAACCCTGTGGGAGTCTCACTGATTAACACTGGACAATGTGGGAGTCTCACTGATTAACACTGAACCCTGTGGGAGTCTCAGTTATTAACACTGAACCCTGAGGGAGTCTCACTGATTAACACTGAACACTGTGGGAGTCTCACTGATTAACACTGAACACTGTGGGAGTGTCACTGATTAACACTGAACCATATGGGAGTCTCACTTATTAACACTGAACCCTGTGGGAGTCTCACTGATTAACACTGCACCCTATGGGAGTTTCACTGATTAACAATGAACCCTTTGGGAGTCTCACTGATTAACACTGAAACCTGTGGGAGTCTCACTGATTAACACTGAACCCTATGGGAGTCTCATTGATTAACACTGAACCCTATGGGAGTCTCACTGATTAACACCGAACCGTATGGGAGTCTCATTGATTAACACATGAACCCTGAGGGAGTCTCACTGATTAACACAGAACCCTGTGGGAGTCTCACTGATTAACACTGAACTCTGTGGGAGTCTCACTGATTAACACTGAACCCTATGGGAGTCTCATTGATTAACACTGAACCCTATGGGAGTCTCACTGATTAACACCGAACCCTATGGGAGTCTCACTGATTAACACTGGACCCTATGGGAGTCTCACTGATTAACAATGAACCCTATGGGAATCTCACTGATTACTGAACCCTGTGGGAGTCTCACTGAATAACACTGAACCCTGTGGGAGTCTCACTGATTAACACATGAACCCTGTGGGAGTCTCACTGATTAACACTGAACCCTGTGGGAGTCTCACTGATTAACACTGAACCCTATGGGAGTCTCACTGATTAACACATGAACCCTGTGGGAGTCTCACTGATTTACACTGAACCCTGTGGGAGTCTCACTGATTAACACTGAACCCTATGGGAGTCTCACTGATTAACACATTAACCCTGAGGGAGTCTCACTGATTAACACTGAACCCTGTGGGAGTCTCATTGATTAACACTGGACCCTGTGGGAGTCTCACTGATTAACACTGAACCCTGTGGGAGTCTCAGTTATTAACACTGAACCCTGAGGGAGTCTCACTGATTAACACTGAACACTGTGGGAGTCTCACTGATTTACACTGAACCCTGTGGGAGTCTCACTGATTAACACTGAACCTATGGGAGTCTCACTGATTAACACTGAACCCTGTGGGAGTCTCACTGATTAACACTGAACCCTGTGGGAGTCTCACTGATTAACACTGAACCCTGTGGGAGTCTCAGTTATTAACACTGAACCCTGAGGGAGTCTCACTGATTAACACTGAACACTGTGGGAGTCTCACTGATTAACACTGAACCCTGTGGGAGTCTCACTGATTAACACCGAACCCTGTGGGAGTCTCACTGATTAACACTTAACTCTGTGGGAGTCTCAGTTATTAACACTGAACCCTGTGGGAGTCTCACTGATTAACACTGAACACTGTGGGAGTCTCACTGATTAACACTGAACACTGTGGGAGTCTCACTGATTAACACAGAACCCTGTGGGAGTCTCACTGCTTAACACTGAACCCTATGGCAGTCTCACTGATTAACACTGAACCCTGTGAGAGTCTCACTGATTAAGACTGAACCCTATGGGAGTCTCACTGATTAACACTGAAACCTATGGGAGTCTCACTGATTAACACTGAACCCTATGGGAGTCTCACTGATGAAAACATGAACCCTGTGGGAGTCTCACTGATTTACACTGAACCCTGTGGGAGTCTCACTGATTAACACTGAACCCTATGGGAGTCTCACTGATTAACACATTAACCCTGTGGGAGTCTCACTGATTTACACTGAACCCTGTGGGAGTCTCACTGATTAACACTGAACCCTATGGGAGTCTCACTGATTAACACATGAACCCTGAGGGAGACTCACTTATTAACACTAAACCCTGTGGGAGTCTAACTGATTAACACTGAACCCTGTGGGAGTCTCACTGATTAACACTGAACCCTGTGGGAGTCTCAGTTATTAACACTGAACCTTGAGGGAGTCTCACTGATTAACACTGAACACTGTGGGAGTCTCACTGATTAACACTGAACACTGTGGGAGTCTCACTGATTAACACTGAACCCTGTGGGAGTCTCACTGATTAACACTGAACCCTATGGGAGTCTCATTGATTAACACATGAACCCTGAGGGAGTCTCACTGATTAACACAGAACCCTGTGGGAGTCTCACTGATTAACACTGAACTCTGTGGGAGTCTCACTGATTAACACTGAACCCTATGGGAGCCTCATTGATTAACACTGAACCCTATGGGAGTCTCACTGATTAACACATGAACCCTGTGGGAGTCTCACTGATTAACACTGAACCCTGTGGGAGTCTCACTGATTAACACTGAACCCTATGGGAGTCTCACTGATTAACACATGAACCCTGTGGGAGTCTCACTGATTTACACTGAACCCTGTGGGAGTCTCACTGATTAACACTGAACCCTATGGGAGTCTCACTGATTAACACATTAACCCTGAGGGAGTCTCACTGATTAACAGTGAACCCTGTGGGAGTCTCACTGATTAACACTGGACAATGTGGGAGTCTCACTGATTAACACTGAACCCTGTGGGAGTCTCAGTTATTAACACTGAACCCTGAGGGAGTCTCACTGATTAACACTGAACCCTGTGGGAGTCTCACTGATTAACACTGAACACTGTGGGAGTCTCACTGATTAACACATGAACCCTGTGGGAGTCTCACTGATTTACACTGAACCCTGTGGGAGTCTCACTGATTAACACTGAACCCTATGGGAGTCTCACTGATTAACACATTAACCCTGAGGGAGTCTCACTGATTAACACTGAACCCTGTGGGAGTCTCACTGATTAACACTGGACAATGTGGGAGTCTCACTGATTAACACTGAACCCTGTGGGAGTCTCAGTTATTAACACTGAACCCTGAGGGAGTCTCACTGATTAACACTGAACACTGTGGGAGTCTCACTGATTAACACTGAACACTGTGGGAGTGTCACTGATTAACACTGAACCATATGGGAGTCTCACTTATTAACACTGAACCCTGTGGGAGTCTCACTGATTAACACTGCACCCTATGGGAGTTTCACTGATTAACAATGAACCCTTTGGGAGTCTCACTGATTAACACTGAACCCTGTGGGAGTCTCACTGATTAACACTGATCCCTGTGGGAGTCTCACTGCTTAACACTGAACCCTATGGGAGTCTCACTGATTAACACTGAACCCTGTGAGAGTCTCACTGATTAACACTGGACCCTGTGGGAGTCTCACTGATTAACACTGAACCCTGTGGGAGTCTCAGTTATTAACACTGAACCTTGAGGGAGTCTCACTGATTAACACTGAACACTGTGGGAGTCTCACTGATTAACACTGAACACTGTGGGAGTCTCACTGATTAACACTGAACCCTGTGGGAGTCTCACTGATTAACACTGAACCCTATGGGAGTCTCATTGATTAACACATGAACCCTGAGGGAGTCTCATTGATTAACACAGAACCCTGTGGGAGTCTCACTGATTAACACTGAACTCTGTGGGAGTCTCACTGATTAACACTGAACCCTATGGGAGCCGCATTGATTAACACTGAACCCTATGGGAGTCTCACTGATTAACACATGAACCCTGTGGGAGTCTCACTGATTAACACTGAACCCTGTGGGAGTCTCACTGATTAACACTGAACCCTATGGGAGTCTCACTGATTAACACATGAACCCTGTGGGAGTCTCACTGATTTACACTGAACCCTGTGGGAGTCTCACTGATTAACACTGAACCCTATGGGAGTCTCACTGATTAACACATTAACCCTGAGGGAGTCTCACTGATTAACACTGAACCCTGTGGGAGTCTCACTGATTAACACTGGACAATGTGGGAGTCTCACTGATTAACACTGAACCCTGTGGGAGTCTCAGTTATTAACACTGAACCCTGAGGGAGTCTCACTGATTAACACTGAACACTGTGGGAGTCTCACTGATTAACACTGAACCATATGGGAGTCTCACTTATTAACACTGAACCCTGTGGGAGTCTCACTGATTAACACTGCACCCTATGGGAGTTTCACTGATTAACAATGAACCCTTTGGGAGTCTCACTGATTAACACTGAACCCTGTGGGAGTCTCACTGATTAACACTGATCCCTGTGGGTTTCTCACTGCTTAACACTGAACCCTATGGGAGTCTCACTGATTAACACTGAACCCTGTGAGAGTCTCACTGATTAAGACTGAACCCTGTGGGAGTCTCACTGATTAACACTGAACCCTATGGGAGTCTCACTGATTCACACTGATCCCTGTGGGAGTCTCACTGCTTAACACTGAACCCTATGGGAGTCTCACTGATTAACACATGAACCCTGTGGGAGTCTCACTGATTTACACTGAACCCTGTGGGAGTCTCACTGATTAACACTGAACCCTATGGGAGTCTCACTGATTAACACATTAACCCTGAGGGAGTCTCACTGATTAACACTGAACCCTGTGGGAGTCTCACTGATTAACACTGGACCCTGTGGGGGTCTCACTGATTAACACTGAACCCTGTGGGAGTCTCAGTTATTAACACTGAACCCTGAGGGAGTCTCACTGATTAACACTGAACACTGTGGGAGTCTCACTGATTTACACTGAACCCTGTGGGAGTCTCACTGATTAACACTGAACCCTATGGGAGTCTCACTGATTAACACTGAACCCTGTGGGAGTCTCACTGATTAACACTGAACCCTGTGGGAGTCTCACTGATTAACACTGAACCCTGTGGGAGTCTCAGTTATTAACACTGAACCCTGAGGGAGTCTCACTGATTAACACTGAACACTGTGGGAGTCTCACTGATTAACACTGAACACTGTGGGAGTCTCACTGATTAAATCTGAACCCTGTGGGAGTCTCACTGATTAACACTGAACCCTGTGGGAGTCTCACTGATTAACACTTAACTCTGTGGGAGTCTCAGTTATTAACACTGAACCCTGTGGGAGTCTCACTGATTAACACTGAACACTATGGGAGTCTCACTGATTAACACTGAACACTGTGGGAGTCTCACTGATTAACACTGAACCCTGTGAGAGTCTCACTGCTTAACACTGAACCCTATGGCAGTCTCACTGATTAACACTGAACCCTGTGAGAGTCTCACTGATTAAGACTGAACCCTATGGGAGTCTCACTGATTAACACTGAAACCTATGGGAGTCTCACTGATTAACACTGAACCCTATGGGAGTCTCACTGATTAACACATGAACCCTGAGGGAGTCTCACTGATTAACACTGAACCCTGTGGGAGTCTCACTGATTAACACTGAACCCTGTGGGAGTCTCACTGATTAACACTGAACCCTGTGGGAGTCTCAGTTATTAACACTGAACCTTGAGGGAGTCTCACTGATTAACACTGAACACTGTGGGAGTCTCACTGATTAACACTGAACACTGTGGGAGTCTCACTGATTAACACTAAACCCTGTGGGAGTCTCACTGATTAACACTGAACCCTATGGGAGTCTCATTGATTAACACATGAACCCTGAGGGGGTCTCACTGATTAACACAGAACCCTGTGGGAGTCTCACTGATTAACACTGAACTCTGTGGGAGTCTCACTGATTAACACTGAACCCTATGGGAGTCTCATTGATTAACAATGAACCCTATGGGAGTTTCACTGATTAACACATGAACCCTGTGGGAGTCTCACTGATTAACACTGAACCCTGTGGGAGTCTCACTGATTAACACTGAACCCTATGGGAGTCTCACTGATTAACACATGAACCCTGTGGGAGTCTCACTGATTTACACTGAACCCTGTGGGAGTCTCACTGATTAACACTGAACCCTATGGGAGTCTCACTGATTAACACATTAACCCTGAGGGAGTCTCAGTGATTAACACTGAACCCTGTGGGAGTCTCACTGATTAACACTGGACCCTGTGGGAGTCTCACTGATTAACACTGAACGCTGTGGGAGTCTCAGTTATTAACACTGAACCCTGAGGGATTCTCACTGATTAACACTGTGGGAGTCTCACTGATTAACACTGAACACTGTGGGAGTCTCACTGATTAACACTGAACCATATGGGAGTCTCACTTATTAACACTGAACCCTGTGGGAGTCTCACTGATTAACACTGCACCCTATGGGAGTTTCACTGATTAACACTGAACCCTTTGGGAGTCTCACTGATTAACACTGAACCCTGTGGGAGTCTCACTGATTAACACTGATCCCTGTGGGAGTCTCACTGCTTAACACTGAACCCTATGGGAGTCTCACTGATTAACACTGAACCCTGTGAGAGTCTCACTGATTAAGACTGAACCCTATGGGAGTCTCACTGATAAACACTGAAACCTATGGGAGTCTCACTGATTAACACTGAACCCTGTGGGAGTCTCACTGATTAACACTGAACGCTATGGGAGTCTCACTGATTAACACATGAACCCTGTGGGAGTCTCACTGATTTACACCGAACCCTGTGGGAGTCTCACTGATTAACACTGAACCCTATGGGAGTCTCACTGATTAAAACATGAACCCTGAGGGAGTCTCACTGATAAACACTGAACCCTGTGGGAGTCTCACTGATTAACACTGAACCCTATGGGAGTCTCATTGATTAACACTGAACCCTACGGGAGTCTCACTGATTAACACATGAACCCTGTGGGAGTCTCACTGATTAACACTGAACCCTGTGGGAGTCTCACTGATTAACACTGAACCCTATGGGAGTCTCACTGATTAACACATGAACCCTGTGGGAGTCTCACTGATTTACACTGAACCCTGTGGGAGTCTCACTGATTAACACTGAACCCTATGGGAGTCTCACTGATTAACACATTAACCCTGAGGGAGTCTCACTGATTAACACTGAACCCTGTGGGAGTCTCACTGATTAACACTGGACCCTGTGGGAGTCTCACTGATTAACACTGAACCCTGTGGGAGTCTCAGTTATTAACACTGAACCCTGAGGGAGTCTCACTGATTAACACTGAACACTGTGGGAGTCTCACTGATTAACACTGAACACTGTGGGAGTCTCACTGATTAACACTGAACCATATGGGAGTCTCACTTATTAACACTGAACCCTGTGGGAGTCTCACTGATTAACACTGCACCCTAATGGGAGTTTCACTGATTAACACTGAACCCTTTGGGAGTCTCACTAATTAACACTGAACCCTGTGGGAGTCTCACTGATTAACACTGATCCCTGTGGGAGTCTCACTGCTTAACACTGAACCCTATGGGAGTCTCACTGATTAACACTGAACGCTGTGAGAGTCTCACTGATTAAGACTGAACCCTATGGGAGTCTCACTGATAAACACTGAACCCTGTGGGAGTCTCACTGATTAACACTGAACGCTATGGGAGTCTCACTGATTAACACATGAACCCTGTGGGAGTCTCACTGATTTACACTGAACCCTGTGGGAGTCTCACTGATTAACACTGAACCCTATGGGAGTCTCACTGATTAACACATGAACCCTGAGGGAGTCTCACTGATAAACACTGAACCCTGTGGGAGTCTCACTGATTAACCCTGAACCCTGTGGGAGTCTCACTGATTAACACTGAACCCTGTGGGAGTCTCAGTTATTAACACTGAACCCTATGGGAGTCTCACTGATTAACACATTAACCCTGAGGGAGTCTCACTGATTAACAATGAACCCTGTGGGAGTCTCACTGATTAACACTGAACCCTGTGGGAGTCTCACTGATTAACACTGAACCTTGTGGGAGTCTCAGTTATTAACACTGAACCCTGTGGGAGTCTCACTGATTAACACTGAACCATATGGGAGTCTCACTGATTAACACCGAACCCTGTGGGAGTCTCACTGATTAACACTGCACCCTATGGGAGTTTCACTGATTAACACTGAACCCTGTGGGAGTCTCACTGATTAACACTGAACCCTGTGGGAGTCTCACTGATTAACACATGAACCCTGTGGGAGTCTCACTGATTTACACTGAACCCTGTGGGAGTCTCACTGAATAACACTGAACCCTATGGGAGTCTCACTGATTAAAACATTAACCCTGAGGGAGTCTCACTGATTAACACTGAACCCTGTGGGAGTCTCACTGATTACCACTGAACCCTGTGGGAGTCTCACTGATTAACACTGAACCCTGTGAGAGTCTCAGTTATTAACACTGAACCCTGAGGGAGTCTCTCTGATTAACACTGAACTCTGTGGGAGTCTCACTGATTAATCCTGAACCCTGTGGGAGTCTCAGTTATTAACACTGAACCCTGAGGGAGTCTCACTGATTAACACTGAACACTGTGGGAGTCTCACTGATTAACACTGAACACTGTGGGAGTCTCACTGATTAACACTGAACCCTGTGGGAGTCTCACTGATTAACACTGAACCTTATGGGAGTCTCATTGATTAACACATGAACCCTGAGGGAGTCTCACTGATTAACACTGAACCCTGTGGGAGTCTCACTGATTAACACTGAACCCTGTGGGAATCTCAGTTATTAACACTGAACCTTGAGGGAGTCTCACTGATTAACACTGAACACTGTGGGAGTCTCACTGATTAACACTGAACCCTATGGGAGTCTCATTGATTAACACATGAACCCTGAGGGAGTCTCACTGATTAACACAGAACCCTGTGGGAGTCTCACTGATTAACACTGAACTCTGTGGGAGGCTCACTGATTAACACTGAACCCTATGGGAGTCTCATTGATTAACACTGAACCCTATGGGAGTCTCACTGATTAACACATGAACCCTGTGGGAGTCTCACTGATTAACACTGAACCCTGTGGGAGTCTCACTGATTAACACTGAACCCTATGGGAGTCTCACTGATTAACACATGAACCCTGTGGGAGTCTCACTGATTTACACTGAACCCTGTGGGAGTCTCACTGATTAACACTGAACCCTATGGGAGTCTCACTGATTAACACATTAACCCTGAGGGAGGCTCACTGATTAACACTGAACCCTGTGGGAGTCTCACTGATTAACACTGGACCCTGTGGGAGTCTCACTGATTAACACTGAACCCTGTGGGAGTCTCAGTTATTAACACTGAACCCTGAGGGAGTCTCACTGATTAACACTGAACACTGTGGGAGTCTCACTGATTAACACTGAACACTGTGGGAGTCTCACTGATTAACACTGAACCATATGGGAGTCTCACTTATTAACACTGAACCCTGTGGGAGTCTCACTGATTAACACTGCACCCTATGGGAGTTTCACTGATTAACACTGAACCCTTTAGGAGTCTCACTGATTAACACTGAACCCTGTGGGAGTCTCACTGATTAACACTGATCCCTGTGGGAGTCTCACTGCTTAACACTGAACCCTATGGGAGTCTCACTGATTAACACTGAACCCTGTGAGAGTCTCACTGATTAAGACTGAACCCTGTGGGAGTCTCACTGATTAACACTGAACCCTATGGGAGTCTCACTGATTAACACTGATCCCTGTGGGAGTCTCACTGCTTAACACTGAACCCTATGGGAGTCTCACTGATTAACACATGAACCCTGTGGGAGTCTCACTGATTTACACTGAACCCTGTGGGAGTCTCACTGATTAACACTGAACCCTATGGGAGTCTCACTGATTAACACATTAACCCTGAGGGAGTCTCACTGATTAACACTGAACCCTGTGGGAGTCTCACTGATTAACACTGGACCCTGTGGGAGTCTCACTGATTAACACATGAACCCTGTGGGAGTCTCACTGATTTACACTGAACCCTGTGGGAGTCTCACTGAATAACACTGAACCCTATGGGAGTCTCACTGATTAAAACATTAACCCTGAGGGAGTCTCACTGATTAACACTGAACCCTGTGGGAGTCTCACTGATTACCACTGAACCCTGTGGGAGTCTCACTGATTAACACTGAACCCTGTGGGAGTCTCAGTTATTAACACTGAACCCTGAGGGAGTCTCTCTGATTAACACTGAACTCTGTGGGAGTCTCACTGATTAACACTGAACCCTGTGGGAGTCTCAGTTATTAACACTGAACCCTGAGGGAGTCTCACTGATTAACACTGAACACTGTGGGAGTCTCACTGATTAACACTGAACACTGTGGGAGTCTCACTGATTAACACTGAACCCTGTGGGAGTCTCACTGATTAACACTGAACCCTATGGGAGTCTCATTGATTAACACATGAACCCTGTGGGAGTCTCACTGATTAACACTGAACCCTGTGGGAATCTCAGTTATTAACACTGAACCTTGAGGGAGTCTCACTGATTAACACTGAACACTGTGGGAGTCTCACTGATTAACACTGAACCCTATGGGAGTCTCATTGATTAACACATGAACCCTGAGGGAGTCTCACTGATTAACACAGAACCCTGTGGGAGTCTCACTGATTAACACTGAACTCTGTGGGAGGCTCACTGATTAACACTGAACCCTATGGGAGTCTCATTGATTAACACTGAACCCTATGGGAGTCTCACTGATTAACACATGAACCCTGTGGGAGTCTCACTGATTAACACTGAACCCTGTGGGAGTCTCACTGATTAACACTGAACCCTATGGGAGTCTCACTGATTAACACATGAACCCTGTGGGAGTCTCACTGATTTACACTGAACCCTGTGGGAGTCTCACTGATTAACACTGAACCCTATGGGAGTCTCACTGATTAACACATTAACCCTGAGGGAGGCTCACTGATTAACACTGAACCCTGTGGGAGTCTCACTGATTAACACTGGACCCTGTGGGAGTCTCACTGATTAACACTGAACCCTGTGGGAGTCTCAGTTATTAACACTGAACCCTGAGGGAGTCTCACTGATTAACACTGAACACTGTGGGAGTCTCACTGATTAACACTGAACACTGTGGGAGTCTCACTGATTAACACTGAACCATATGGGAGTCTCACTTATTAACACTGAACCCTGTGGGAGTCTCACTGATTAACACTGCACCCTATGGGAGTTTCACTGATTAACACTGAACCCTTTAGGAGTCTCACTGATTAACACTGAACCCTGTGGGAGTCTCACTGATTAACACTGATCCCTGTGGGAGTCTCACTGCTTAACACTGAACCCTATGGGAGTCTCACTGATTAACACTGAACCCTGTGAGAGTCTCACTGATTAAGACTGAACCCTGTGGGAGTCTCACTGATTAACACTGAACCCTATGGGAGTCTCACTGATTAACACTGATCCCTGTGGGAGTCTCACTGCTTAACACTGAACCCTATGGGAGTCTCACTGATTAACACATGAACCCTGTGGGAGTCTCACTGATTTACACTGAACCCTGTGGGAGTCTCACTGATTAACACTGAACCCTATGGGAGTCTCACTGATTAACACATTAACCCTGAGGGAGTCTCACTGATTAACACTGAACCCTGTGGGAGTCTCACTGATTAACACTGGACCCTGTGGGAGTCTCACTGATTAACACTGAACCCTGTGGGAGTCTCAGTTATTAACACTGAACCCTGAGGGAGTCTCACTGATTAACACTGAACACTGTGGGAGTCTCACTGATTTACACCGAACCCTGTGGGAGTCTCACTGATTAACACTGAACCCTATGGGAGTCTCACTGATTAACACTGAACCCTGTGGGAGTCTCACTGATTAACACTGAACCCTGTGGAAGTCTCACTGATTAACACTGAACCCTGTGGGAGTCTCAGTTATTAACACTGAACCCTGAGGGAGTCTCACTGATTAACACTGAACACTGTGGGAATCTCACTGATTAACACTGAACACTGTGGGAGTCTCACTGATTAACACTGAACCCTGTGGGAGTCTCACTGATTAACACTGAACCCTGTGGGAGTCTCACTGATTAACACTTAACTCTGTGGGAGTCTCAGTTATTAACACTGAGCCCTGTGGGAGTCTCACTGATTAACACTGAACACTGTGGGAGTCTCACTGATTAACACTGAACACTGTGGGAGTATCACTGATTAACACTGAACCCTGTGGGAGTCTCACTGCTTAACACTGAACCCTATGGCAGTCTCACTGATTAACACTGAACCCTGTGAGAGTCTCACTGATTAAGACTGAACCCTATGGGAGTCTCACTGATTAACACTGAAACCTATGGGAGTCTCACTGATTAACACTGAACCCTATGGGAGTCTCACTGATTAACATATGAACCATGTGGGAGTCTCA
Source organism: Petromyzon marinus (assembly GCF_048934315.1). Taxonomy (NCBI): domain Eukaryota; kingdom Metazoa; phylum Chordata; class Hyperoartia; order Petromyzontiformes; family Petromyzontidae; genus Petromyzon; species Petromyzon marinus. The sequence continues at coordinate 2,945,711 of NW_027422625.1, forward strand.
TTGATTTACACTGAACCCTGTGGGAGTCTCACTGATTAACACTGAACCCTATTGGAGTCTCACTGATTAACACATGAACCCTGAGGGAGTCTCACTGATTAACACTGAACCCTGTGGGAGTCTCACTGATTAACACTGAACCCAGTGGGAGTCTCACTGATTAACACTGAACCCTGTGGGAGTCTCAGTTATTAACACTGAACCTTGAGGGAGTCTCACTGATTAACACTGAACACTATGGGAGTCTCACTGATTAACACTGAACACTGTGGGAGTCTCACTGATTAACACTGAACCCTGTGGGAGTCTCACTGATTAACACTGAACCCTATGGGAGTCTCATTGATTAACACATGAACCCTGAGGGAGTCTCACTGATTAACACAGAACCCTGTGGGAGTCTCACTGATTAACACTGAACTCTGTGGGAGGCTCACTGATTAACACTGAACCCTATGGGAGTCTCACTGATTAACACTGAACCCTGTGGGAGTCTCACTGATTAACACTGAACCCTGTGGAAGTCTCACTGATTAACACTGAACCCTGTGGGAGTCTCAGTTATTAACACTGAACCCTGAGGGAGTCTCACTGATTAACACTGAACACTGTGGGAATCTCACTGATTAACACTGAACACTGTGGGAGTCTCACTGATTAACACTGAACCCTGTGGGAGTCTCACTGATTAACACTGAACCCTGTGGGAGTCTCACTGATTAACACTTAACTCTGTGGGAGTCTCAGTTATTAACACTGAGCCCTGTGGGAGTCTCACTGATTAACACTGAACACTGTGGGAGTCTCACTGATTAACACTGAACACTGTGGGAGTATCACTGATTAACACTGAACCCTGTGGGAGTCTCACTGCTTAACACTGAACCCTATGGCAGTCTCACTGATTAACACTGAACCCTGTGAGAGTCTCACTGATTAAGACTGAACCCTATGGGAGTCTCACTGATTAACACTGAAACCTATGGGAGTCTCACTGATTAACACTGAACCCTATGGGAGTCTCACTGATTAACATATGAACCATGTGGGAGTCTCATTGATTTACACTGAACCCTGTGGGAGTCTCACTGATTAACACTGAACCCTATGGGAGTCTCACTGATTAACACATGAACCCTGAGGGAGTCTCACTGATTAACACTGAACCCTGTGGGAGTCTCACTGATTAACACTGAACCCAGTGGGAGTCTCACTGATTAACACTGAACCCTGTGGGAGTCTCAGTTATTAACACTGAACCTTGAGGGAGTCTCACTGATTAACACTGAACACTATGGGAGTCTCACTGATTAACACTGAACACTGTGGGAGTCTCACTGATTAACACTGAACCCTGTGGGAGTCTCACTGATTAACACTGAACCCTATGGGAGTCTCATTGATTAACACATGAACCCTGAGGGAGTCTCACTGATTAACACAGAACCCTGTGGGAGTCTCACTGATTAACACTGAACTCTGTGGGAGGCTCACTGATTAACACTGAACCCTATGGGAGTCTCATTGATTAACACTGAACCCTATGGGAGTCTCACTGATTAACACATGAACCCTGTGGGAGTCTCACTGATTAACACTGAACCCTGTGGGAGTCTCACTGATTAACACTGAACCCTATGGGAGTCTCACTGATTAACACATGAACCCTGTGGGAGTCTCACTGCTTAACACTGAACCCTATGGGAGTCTCACTGATTAACACATCAACCCTGTGGGAGTCTCACTGATTTACACTGAACCCTGTGGGAGTCTCACTGATTAACACTGAACCCTATGGGAGTCTCACTGATTAACACATTAACCCTGAGGGAGTCTCACTGATTAACACTGAACCCTGTGGGAGTCTCACTGATTAACACTGAACCCTGAGGGAGTCTCACTGATTAACACTGAACACTGTGGGAGTCTCACTGATTTACACTGAACACTGTGGGAGTCTCACTGATTAACACTGAACCCTATGGGAGTCTCACTGATTAACACTGAACCCTGTGGGAGTCTCACTGATTAACACTGAACCTTGTGGGAGTCTCACTGATTAACACTGAACCCTGTGGGAGTCTCAGTTATTAACACTGAACCCTGAGGGAGTCTCACTGATTAACACTGAACACTGTGGGAGTCTCACTGATTAACACTGAACACTGTGGGAGTCTCACTGATTAACACTGAACCCTGTGGGAGTCTCACTGATTAACACTGAACCCTGTGGGAGTCTCACTGATTAACACTTAACTCTGTGGGAGTCTCAGTTATTAACACTGAACCCTGTGGGAGTCTCACTGATTAACACTGAACACTGTGGGAGTCTCACTGATTAACACTGAACACTGTGGGAGTCTCACTGATTAACACTGAACCCTGTGGGAGTCTCACTGCTTAACACTGAACCCTATGGCAGTCTCACTGATTAACACTGAACCCTGTGAGAGTCTCACTGATTAAGACTGAACCCTATGGGAGTCTCACTGATTAACACTGAAACCTATGGGAGTCTCACTGATTAACACTGAACCCTATGGGAGTCTCACTGATTAACACTGAACACTGTGGGAGTCTCACTGATTAACACTGAACCCTATGGGAGTCTCACTGATTAACACTGAACCCTATGGGAGTCTCATTGATTAACACATGAACCCTGAGGTAGTCTCACTGATTAACACAGAACCCTGTGGGAGTCTCACTGATTAACACTGAACTCTGTGGGAGTCTCACTGATTAACACTGAACCCTATGGGAGTCTCATTGATTAACACTGAACCCTATGGGAGTCTCACTGATTAACACATGAACCCTGTGGGAGTCTCACTGATTAACACTGAACCCTGTGGGAGTCTCACTGATTAACACTGAACCCTATGGGAGTCTCAGTTATTAACACTGAACCCTATGGGAGTCTCACTGATTAACACATTAACCCTGAGGGAGTCTCACTGATTAACAATGAACCCTGTGGGAGTCTCACTGATTAACACTGAACCCTGTGGGAGTCTCACTGATTAACACTGAACCTTGTGGGAGTCTCAGTTATTAACACTGAACCCTGTGGGAGTCTCACTGATTAACACTGAACCATATGGGAGTCTCACTGATTAACACCGAACCCTGTGGGAGTCTCACTGATTAACACTGCACCCTATGGGAGTTTCACTGATTAACACTGAACCCTGTGGGAGTCTCACTGATTAACACTGAACCCTGTGGGAGTCTCACTGATTAACACATGAACCCTGTGGGAGTCTCACTGATTTACACTGAACCCTGTGGGAGTCTCACTGAATAACACTGAACCCTATGGGAGTCTCACTGATTAAAACATTAACCCTGAGGGAGTCTCACTGATTAACACTGAACCCTGTGGGAGTCTCACTGATTACCACTGAACCCTGTGGGAGTCTCACTGATTAACACTGAACCCTGTGGGAGTCTCAGTTATTAACACTGAACCCTGAGGGAGTCTCTCTGATTAACACTGAAATCTGTGGGAGTCTCACTGATTAACACTGAACCCTGTGGGAGTCTCAGTTATTAACACTGAACCCTGAGGGAGTCTCACTGATTAACACTGAACACTGTGGGAGTCTCACTGATTAACACTGAACACTGTGGGAGTCTCACTGATTAACACTGAACCCTGTGGGAGTCTCACTGATTAACACTGAACCCTATGGGAGTCTCATTGATTAACACATGAACCCTGAGGGAGTCTCACTGATTAACACTGAACCCTGTGGGAGTCTCAGTTATTAACACTGAACCCTGAGGGAGTCTCACTGATTAACACTGAACACTGTGGGAGTCTCACTGATTAACACTGAACACTGTGGGAGTCTCACTGATTAACACTGAACCCTGTGGGAGTCTCACTGATTAACACTGAACCCTATGGGAGTCTCATTGATTAACACATGAACCCTGAGGGAGTCTCACTGATTAACACTGAACCCTGTGGGAGTCTCACTGATTAACACTGAACCCTATGGGAGTCTCATTGATTAACACATGAACCCTGAGGGAGTCTCACTGATTAACATTGAACCCTGTGGGAGTCTCACTGATTAACACTGAACACTGTGGGAGTCTCACTGATTAACACTGAACCCTATGGGAGTCTCATTGATTAACACATGAACCCTGAGGGAGTCTCACTGATTAACACAGAACCCTGTGGGAGTCTCACTGATTAACACTGAACTCTGTGGGAGGCTCACTGATTAACACTGAACCCTATGGGAGTCTCATTGATTAACACTGAACCCTATGGGAGTCTCACTGATTAACACATGAACCCTGTGGGAGTCTCACTGATTAACACTGAACCCTGTGGGAGTCTCACTGATTAACACTGAACCCTATGGGAGTCTCACTGATTAACACATGAACCCTGTGGGAGTCTCACTGATTTACACTGAACCCTGTGGGAGTCTCACTGATTAACACTGAACCCTATGGGAGTCTCACTGATTAACACATTAACCCTGAGGGAGTCTCACTGATTAACACTGAACCCTGTGGGAGTCTCACTGATTAACACTGGACCCTGTGGGAGTCTCACTGATTAACACTGAACCCTGTGGGAGTCTCAGTTATTAACACTGAACCCTGAGGGAGTCTCACTGATTAACACTGAACACTGTGGGAGTCTCACTGATTAACACTGAACACTGTGGGAGTCTCACTGATTAACACTGAACCATATGGGAGTCTCACTTATTAACACTGAACCCTGTGGGAGTCTCACTGATTAACACTGCACCCTATGGGAGTTTCACTGATTAACACTGAACCCTTTAGGAGTCTCACTGATTAACACTGAACCCTGTGGGAGTCTCACTGATTAACACTGATCCCTGTGGGAGTCTCACTGCTTAACACTGAACCCTATGGGAGTCTCACTGATTAACACTGAACCCTGTCAGAGTCTCACTGATTAAGACTGAACCCTGTGGGAGTCTCACTGATTAACACTGAACCCTATGGGAGTCTCACTGATTAACACTGATCCCTGTGGGAGTCTCACTGCTTAACACTGAACCCTATGGGAGTCTCACTGATTAACACATGAACCCTGTGGGAGTCTCACTGATTTACACTGAACCCTGTGGGAGTCTCACTGATTAACACTGAACCCTATGGGAGTCTCACTGATTAACACATTAACCCTGAGGGAGTCTCACTGATTAACACTGAACCCTGTGGGAGTCTCACTGATTAACACTGGACCCTGTGGGAGTCTCACTGATTAACACTGAACCCTGTGGGAGTCTCAGTTATTAACACTGAACCCTGAGGGAGTCTCACTGATTAACACTGAACACTGTGGGAGTCTCACTGATTTACACTGAACCCTGTGGGAGTCTCACTGATTAACACTGAACCCTATGGGAGTCTCACTGATTAACACTGAACCCTGTGGGAGTCTCACTGATTAACACTGAACCCTTTGGAAGTCTCACTGATTAACACTGAACCCTGTGGGAGTCTCAGTTATTAACACTGAACCCTGAGGGAGTCTCACTGATTAACACTGAACACTGTGGGAATCTCACTGATTAACACTGAACCCTATGGGAGTCTCACTGATTAACACATGAACCCTGTGGGAGTCTCACTGATTTACACTGAACCCTGTGGGAGTCTCACTGATTAACACTGAACCCTATGGGAGTCTCACTGATTAACACATTAACCCTGAGGGAGTCTCACTGATTAACACTGAACCCTGTGGGAGTCTCACTGATTAACACTGGACCCTGTGGGAGTCTCACTGATTAACACTGAACCCTGTGGGAGTCTCAGTTATTAACACTGAACCCTGAGGGAGTCTCACTGATTAACACTGAACACTGTGGGAGTCTCACTGATTAACACTGAACACTGTGGGAGTCTCACTGATTAACACTGAACCATATGGGAGTCTCACTTATTAACACTGAACCCTGTGGGAGTCTCACTGATTAACACTGCACCCTATGGGAGTTTCACTGATTAACACTGAACCCTTTAGGAGTCTCACTGATTAACACTGAACCCTGTGGGAGTCTCACTGATTAACACTGATCCCTGTGGGAGTCTCACTGCTTAACACTGAACCCTATGGGAGTCTCACTGATTAACACTGAACCCTGTGAGAGTCTCACTGATTAAGACTGAACCCTGTGGGAGTCTCACTGATTAACACTGAACCCTATGGGAGTCTCACTGATTAACACTGATCCCTGTGGGAGTCTCACTGCTTAACACTGAACCCTATGGGAGTCTCACTGATTAACACATGAACCCTGTGGGAGTCTCACTGATTTACACTGAACCCTGTGGGAGTCTCACTGATTAACACTGAACCCTATGGGAGTCTCACTGATTAACACATTAACCCTGAGGGAGTCTCACTGATTAACACTGAACCCTGTGGGAGTCTCACTGATTAACACTGGACCCTGTGGGAGTCTCACTGATTAACACTGAACCCTGTGGGAGTCTCAGTTATTAACACTGAACCCTGAGGGAGTCTCACTGATTAACACTGAACACTGTGGGAGTCTCACTGATTTACACTGAACCCTGTGGGAGTCTCACTGATTAACACTGAACCCTATGGGAGTCTCACTGATTAACACTGAACCCTGTGGGAGTCTCACTGATTAACACTGAACCCTGAGGGAGTCTCACTGATTAACACTGAACCCTGTGGGAGTCTCACTGATTAACACTGAACCCTATGGGAGTCTCATTGATTAACACATGAACCCTGAGGGAGTCTCACTGATTAACATTGAACCCTGTGGGAGTCTCACTGATTAACACTGAACACTGTGGGAGTCTCACTGATTAACACTGAACCCTATGGGAGTCTCATTGATTAACACATGAACCCTGAGGGAGTCTCACTGATTAACACAGAACCCGGTGGGAGTCTCACTGATTAACACTGAACTCTGTGGGAGGCTCACTGATTAACACTGAACCCTATGGGAGTCTCATTGATTAACACTGAACCCTATGGGAGTCTCACTGATTAACACATGAACCCTGTGGGAGTCTCACTGATTAACACTGAACCCTGTGGGAGTCTCACTGATTAACACTGAACCCTATGGGAGTCTCACTGATTAACACATGAACCCTGTGGGAGTCTCACTGATTTACACTGAACCCTGTGGGAGTCTCACTGATTAACACTGAACCCTATGGGAGTCTCACTGATTAACACATTAACCCTGAGGGAGTCTCACTGATTAACACTGAACCCTGTGGGAGTCTCACTGATTAACACTGGACCCTGTGGGAGTCTCACTGATTAACACTGAACCCTGTGGGAGTCTCAGTTATTAACACTGAACCCTGAGGGAGTCTCACTGATTAACACTGAACACTGTGGGAGTCTCACTGATTAACACTGAACACTGTGGGAGTCTCACTGATTAACACTGAACCATATGGGAGTCTCACTTATTAACACTGAACCCTGTGGGAGTCTCACTGATTAACACTGCACCCTATGGGAGTTTCACTGATTAACACTGAACCCTTTAGGAGTCTCACTGATTAACACTGAACCCTGTGGGAGTCTCACTGATTAACACTGATCCCTGTGGGAGTCTCACTGCTTAACACTGAACCCTATGGGAGTCTCACTGATTAACACTGAACCCTGTGAGAGTCTCACTGATTAAGACTGAACCCTGTGGGAGTCTCACTGATTAACACTGAACCCTATGGGAGTCTCACTGATTAACACTGATCCCTGTGGGAGTCTCACTGCTTAACACTGAACCCTATGGGAGTCTCACTGATTAACACATGAACCCTGTGGGAGTCTCACTGATTTACACTGAACCCTGTGGGAGTCTCACTGATTAACACTGAACCCTATGGGAGTCTCACTGATTAACACATTAACCCTGAGGGAGTCTCACTGATTAACACTGAACCCTGTGGGAGTCTCACTGATTAACACTGGACCCTGTGGGAGTCTCACTGATTAACACTGAACCCTGTGGGAGTCTCAGTTATTAACACTGAACCCTGAGGGAGTCTCACTGATTAACACTGAACACTGTGGGAGTCTCACTGATTTACACTGAACCCTGTGGGAGTCTCACTGATTAACACTGAACCCTATGGGAGTCTCACTGATTAACACTGAACCCTGTGGGAGTCTCACTGATTAACACTGAACCCTTTGGAAGTCTCACTGATTAACACTGAACCCTGTGGGAGTCTCAGTTATTAACACTGAACCCTGAGGGAGTCTCACTGATTAACACTGAACACTGTGGGAATCTCACTGATTAACACTGAACCCTATGGGAGTCTCACTGATTAACACATGAACCCTGTGGGAGTCTCACTGATTTACACTGAACCCTGTGGGAGTCTCACTGATTAACACTGAACCCTATGGGAGTCTCACTGATTAACACATTAACCCTGAGGGAGTCTCACTGATTAACACTGAACCCTGTGGGAGTCTCACTGATTAACACTGGACCCTGTGGGAGTCTCACTGATTAACACTGAACCCTGTGGGAGTCTCAGTTATTAACACTGAACCCTGAGGGAGTCTCACTGATTAACACTGAACACTGTGGGAGTCTCACTGATTAACACTGAACACTGTGGGAGTCTCACTGATTAACACTGAACCATATGGGAGTCTCACTTATTAACACTGAACCCTGTGGGAGTCTCACTGATTAACACTGCACCCTATGGGAGTTTCACTGATTAACACTGAACCCTTTAGGAGTCTCACTGATTAACACTGAACCCTGTGGGAGTCTCACTGATTAACACTGATCCCTGTGGGAGTCTCACTGCTTAACACTGAACCCTATGGGAGTCTCACTGATTAACACTGAACCCTGTGAGAGTCTCACTGATTAAGACTGAACCCTGTGGGAGTCTCACTGATTAACACTGAACCCTATGGGAGTCTCACTGATTAACACTGATCCCTGTGGGAGTCTCACTGCTTAACACTGAACCCTATGGGAGTCTCACTGATTAACACATGAACCCTGTGGGAGTCTCACTGATTTACACTGAACCCTGTGGGAGTCTCACTGATTAACACTGAACCCTATGGGAGTCTCACTGATTAACACATTAACCCTGAGGGAGTCTCACTGATTAACACTGAACCCTGTGGGAGTCTCACTGATTAACACTGGACCCTGTGGGAGTCTCACTGATTAACACTGAACCCTGTGGGAGTCTCAGTTATTAACACTGAACCCTGAGGGAGTCTCACTGATTAACACTGAACACTGTGGGAGTCTCACTGATTTACACTGAACCCTGTGGGAGTCTCACTGATTAACACTGAACCCTATGGGAGTCTCACTGATTAACACTGAACCCTGTGGGAGTCTCACTGATTAACACTGAACCCTGTGGAAGTCTCACTGATTAACACTGAACCCTGTGGGAGTCTCAGTTATTAACACTGAACCCTGAGGGAGTCTCACTGATTAACACTGAACACTGTGGGAATCTCACTGATTAACACTGAACACTGTGGGAGTCTCACTGATTAACACTGAACCCTGTGGGAGTCTCACTGATTAACACTGAACCCTGTGGGAGTCTCACTGATTAACACTTAACTCTGTGGGAGTCTCAGTTATTAACACTGAGCCCTGTGGGAGTCTCACTGATTAACACTGAACACTGTGGGAGTCTCACTGATTAACACTGAACACTGTGGGAGTCTCACTGATTAACACTGAACCCTGTGGGAGTCTCACTGCTTAACACTGAACCCTATGGCAGTCTCACTGATTAACACTGAACCCTGTGAGAGTCTCACTGATTAAGACTGAACCCTATGGGAGTCTCACTGATTAACACTGAAACCTATGGGAGTCTCACTGATTAACACTGAACCCTATGGGAGTCTCACTGATTAACACATGAACCATGTGGGAGTCTCATTGATTTACACTGAACCCTGTGGGAGTCTCACTGATTAACACTGAACCCTATGGGAGTCTCACTGATTAACACATGAACCCTGAGGGAGTCTCACTGATTAACACTGAACCCTGTGGGAGTCTCACTGATTAACACTGAACCCAGTGGGAGTCTCACTGATTAACACTGAACCCTGTGGGAGTCTCAGTTATTAACACTGAACCTTGAGGGAGTCTCACTGATTAACACTGAACACTATGGGAGTCTCACTGATTAACACTGAACACTGTGGGAGTCTCACTGATTAACACTGAACCCTGTGGGAGTCTCACTGATTAACACTGAACCCTATGGGAGTCTCATTGATTAACACATGAACCCTGAGGGAGTCTCACTGATTAACACAGAACCCTGTGGGAGTCTCACTGATTAACACTGAACTCTGTGGGAGGCTCACTGATTAACACTGAACCCTATGGGAGTCTCATTGATTAACACTGAACCCTATGGGAGTCTCACTGATTAACACATGAACCCTGTGGGAGTCTCACTGATTAACACTGAACCCTGTGGGAGTCTCACTGATTAACACTGAACCCTATGGGAGTCTCACTGATTAACACATGAACCCTGTGGGAGTCTCACTGCTTAACACTGAACCCTATGGGAGTCTCACTGATTAACACATCAACCCTGTGGGAGTCTCACTGATTTACACTGAACCCTGTGGGAGTCTCACTGATTAACACTGAACCCTAGGGGAGTCTCACTGATTAACACATTAACCCTGAGGGAGTCTCACTGATTAACACTGAACCCTGTGGGAGTCTCACTGATTAACACTGGACCCTGTGGCAGTCTCACTGATTAACACTGAACCCTGTGGGAGTCTCAGTTATTAACACTGAACCCTGAGGGAGTCTCACTGATTAACACTGAACACTGTGGGAGTCTCACTGATTTACACTGAACACTGTGGGAGTCTCACTGATTAACACTGAACCCTATGGGAGTCTCACTGATTAACACTGAACCCTGTGGGAGTCTCACTGATTAACACTGAACCTTGTGGGAGTCTCACTGATTAACACTGAACCCTGTGGGAGTCTCAGTTATTAACACTGAACCCTGAGGGAGTCTCACTGATTAACACTGAACACTGTGGGAGTCTCACTGATTAACACTGAACACTGTGGGAGTCTCACTGATTAACACTGAACCCTGTGGGAGTCTCACTGATTAACACTGAACCCTGTGGGAGTCTCAGTTATTAACACTGAACCCTGAGGGAGTCTCACTGATTAACACTGAACACTGTGGGAGTCTCACTGATTTACACTGAACCCTGTGGGAGTCTCACTGATTAACACTGAACCCTATGGGAGTCTCACTGATTAACACTGAACCCTGTGGGAGTCTCACTGATTAACACTGAACCCTGTGGAAGTCTCACTGATTAACACTGAACCCTGTGGGAGTCTCAGTTATTAACACTGAACCCTGAGGGAGTCTCACTGATTAACACTGAACACTGTGGGAATCTCACTGATTAACACTGAACCCTATGGGAGTCTCACTGATTAACACATGAACCCTGTGGGAGTCTCACTGATTTACACTGAACCCTGTGGGAGTCTCACTGATTAACACTGAACCCTATGGGAGTCTCACTGATTAACACATTAACCCTGAGGGAGTCTCACTGATTAACACTGAACCCTGTGGGAGTCTCACTGATTAACACTGGACCCTGTGGGAGTCTCACTGATTAACACTGAACCCTGTGGGAGTCTCAGTTATTAACACTGAACCCTGAGGGAGTCTCACTGATTAACACTGAACACTGTGGGAGTCTCACTGATTAACACTGAACACTGTGGGAGTCTCACTGATTAACACTGAACCATATGGGAGTCTCACTTATTAACACTGAACCCTGTGGGAGTCTCACTGATTAACACTGCACCCTATGGGAGTTTCACTGATTAACACTGAACCCTTTAGGAGTCTCACTGATTAACACTGAACCCTGTGGGAGTCTCACTGATTAACACTGATCCCTGTGGGAGTCTCACTGCTTAACACTGAACCCTATGGGAGTCTCACTGATTAACACTGAACCCTGTGAGAGTCTCACTGATTAAGACTGAACCCTGTGGGAGTCTCACTGATTAACACTGAACCCTATGGGAGTCTCACTGATTAACACTGATCCCTGTGGGAGTCTCACTGCTTAACACTGAACCCTATGGGAGTCTCACTGATTAACACATGAACCCTGTGGGAGTCTCACTGATTTACACTGAACCCTGTGGGAGTCTCACTGATTACCACTGAACCCTATGGGAGTCTCACTGATTAACACATTAACCCTGAGGGAGTCTCACTGATTAACACTGAACCCTGTGGGAGTCTCACTGATTAACACTGGACCCTGTGGGAGTCTCACTGATTAACACTGAACCCTGTGGGAGTCTCAGTTATTAACACTGAACCCTGAGGGAGTCTCACTGATTAACACTGAACACTGTGGGAGTCTCACTGATTTACACTGAACCCTGTGGGAGTCTCACTGATTAACACTGAACCCTATGGGAGTCTCACTGATTAACACTGAACCCTGTGGGAGTCTCACTGATTAACACTGAACCCTGTGGAAGTCTCACTGATTAACACTGAACCCTGTGGGAGTCTCAGTTATTAACACTGAACCCTGAGGGAGTCTCACTGATTAACACTGAACACTGTGGGAATCTCACTGATTAACACTGAACACTGTGGGAGTCTCACTGATTAACACTGAACCCTGTGGGAGTCTCACTGATTAACACTGAACCCTGTGGGAGTCTCACTGATTAACACTTAACTCTGTGGGAGTCTCAGTTATTAACACTGAGCCCTGTGGGAGTCTCACTGATTAACACTGAACACTGTGGGAGTCTCACTGATTAACACTGAACACTGTGGGAGTCTCACTGATTAACACTGAACCCTGTGGGAGTCTCACTGCTTAACACTGAACCCTATGGCAGTCTCACTGATTAACACTGAACCCTGTGAGAGTCTCACTGATTAAGACTGAACCCTATGGGAGTCTCACTGATTAACACTGAAACCTATGGGAGTCTCACTGATTAACACTGAACCCTATGGGAGTCTCACTGATTAACACATGAACCATGTGGGAGTCTCATTGATTTACACTGAACCCTGTGGGAGTCTCACTGATTAACACTGAACCCTATGGGAGTCTCACTGATTAACACATGAACCCTGAGGGAGTCTCACTGATTAACACTGAACCCTGTGGGAGTCTCACTGATTAACACTGAACCCAGTGGGAGTCTCACTGATTAACACTGAACCCTGTGGGAGTCTCAGTTATTAACACTGAACCTTGAGGGAGTCTCACTGATTAACACTGAACACTATGGGAGTCTCACTGATTAACACTGAACACTGTGGGAGTCTCACTGATTAACACTGAACCCTGTGGGAGTCTCACTGATTAACACTGAACCCTATGGGAGTCTCATTGATTAACACATGAACCCTGAGGGAGTCTCACTGATTAACACAGAACCCTGTGGGAGTCTCACTGATTAACACTGAACTCTGTGGGAGGCTCACTGATTAACACTGAACCCTATGGGAGTCTCATTGATTAACACTGAACCCTATGGGAGTCTCACTGATTAACACATGAACCCTGTGGGAGTCTCACTGATTAACACTGAACCCTGTGGGAGTCTCACTGATTAACACTGAACCCTATGGGAGTCTCACTGATTAACACATGAACCCTGTGGGAGTCTCACTGCTTAACACTGAACCCTATGGGAGTCTCACTGATTAACACATCAACCCTGTGGGAGTCTCACTGATTTACACTGAACCCTGTGGGAGTCTCACTGATTAATACTGAACCCTAGGGGAGTCTCACTGATTAACACATTAACCCTGAGGGAGTCTCACTGATTAACACTGAACCCTGTGGGAGTCTCACTGATTAACACTGGACCCTGTGGCAGTCTCACTGATTAACACTGAACCCTGTGGGAGTCTCAGTTATTAACACTGAACCCTGAGGGAGTCTCACTGATTAACACTGAACACTGTGGGAGTCTCACTGATTTACACTGAACACTGTGGGAGTCTCACTGATTAACACTGAACCCTATGGGAGTCTCACTGATTAACACTGAACCCTGTGGGAGTCTCACTGATTAACACTGAACCTTGTGGGAGTCTCACTGATTAACACTGAACCCTGTGGGAGTCTCAGTTATTAACACTGAACCCTGAGGGAGTCTCACTGATTAACACTGAACACTGTGGGAGTCTCACTGATTAACACTGAACACTGTGGGAGTCTCACTGATTAACACTGAACCCTGTGGGAGTCTCACTGATTAACACTGAACCCTGTGGGAGTCTCACTGATTAACACTTAACTCTGTGGGAGTCTCAGTTATTAACACTGAACCCTGTGGGAGTCTCACTGATTAACACTGAACACTGTGGGAGTCTCACTGATTAACACTGAACACTGTGGGAGTCTCACTGATTAACACTGAACCCTGTGGGAGTCTCACTGCTTCACACTGAACCCTATGGCAGTCTCACTGATTAACACTGAACCCTGTGAGAGTCTCACTGATTAAGACTGAACCCTATGGGAGTCTCACTGATTAACACTGAAACCTATGGGAGTCTCACTGATTAACACTGAACCCTATGGGAGTCTCACTGATTAACACTGAACACTGTGGGAGTCTCACTGATTAACACTGAACCCTATGGGAGTCTCACTGATTAACACTGAACCCTATGGGAGTCTCATTGATTAACACATGAACCCTGAGGGAGTCTCACTGATTAACACAGAACCCTGTGGGAGTCTCACTGATTATCACTGAACTCTGTGGGAGTCTCACTGATTAACACTGAACCCTATGGGAGTCTCACTGCTTAACACTGAACCCTATGGGAGTCTCACTGATTAACACATCAACCCTGTGGGAGTCTCACTGATTTACACTGAACCCTGTGGGAGTCTCACTGATTAACACTGAACCCTATGGGAGTCTCACTGATTAACACATTAACCCTGAGGGAGTCTCACTGATTAACACTGAACCCTGTGGGAGTCTCACTGATTAACACTGGACCCTGTGGCAGTCTCACTGATTAACACTGAACCCTGTGGGAGTCTCAGTTATTAACACTGAACCCTGAGGGAGTCTCACTGATTAACACTGAACACTGTGGGAGTCTCACTGATTTACACTGAACACTGTGGGAGTCTCACTGATTAACACTGAACCCTATGGGAGTCTCACTGATTAACACTGAACCCTGTGGGAGTCTCACTGATTAACACTGAACCTTGTGGGAGTCTCACTGATTAACACTGAACCCTGTGGGAGTCTCAGTTATTAACACTGAACCCTGAGGGAGTCTCACTGATTAACACTGAACACTGTGGGAGTCTCACTGATTAACACTGAACACTGTGGGAGTCTCACTGATTAACACTGAACCCTGTGGGAGTCTCACTGATTAACACTGAACCCTGTGGGAGTCTCACTGATTAACACTTAACTCTGTGGGAGTCTCAGTTATTAACACTGAACCCTGTGGGAGTCTCACTGATTAACACTGAACACTGTGGGAGTCTCACTGATTAACACTGAACACTGTGGGAGTCTCACTGATTAACACTGAACCCTGTGGGAGTCTCACTGCTTAACACTGAACCCTATGGCAGTCTCACTGATTAACACTGAACCCTGTGAGAGTCTCACTGATTAAGACTGAACCCTATGGGAGTCTCACTGATTAACACTGAAACCTATGGGAGTCTCACTGATTAACACTGAACCCTATGGGAGTCTCACTGATTAACACTGAACACTGTGGGAGTCTCACTGATTAACACTGAACCCTATGGGAGTCTCACTGATTAACACTGAACCCTATGGGAGTCTCATTGATTAACACATGAACCCTGAGGGAGTCTCACTGATTAACACAGAACCCTGTGGGAGTCTCACTGATTAACACTGAACTCTGTGGGAGTCTCACTGATTAACACTGAACCCTATGGGAGTCTCATTGATTAACACTGAACCCTATGGGAGTCTCACTGATTAACACATGAACCCTGTGGGAGTCTCACTGATTAACACTGAACCCTGTGGGAGTCTCACTGATTAACACTGAACCCTATGGGAGTCTCACTGATTAACACATGAACCCTGTGGGAGTCTCACTGATTTACACTGAACCCTGTGGGAGTCTCACTGATTAACACTGAACCCTGTGGGAGTCTCAGTTATTAACACTGAACCCTGAGGGAGTCTCACTGATTAACACTGAACACTGTGGGAGTCTCACTGATTAACACTGAACACTGTGGGAGTCTCACTGATTAACACTGAACCCTGTGGGAGTCTCACTGATTAACACTGAACCCTGTGAGAGTCTCACTGATTAAGACTGAACCCTATGGGAGTCTCACTGATTAACACTGAAACCTATGGGAGTCTCACTGATTAACACTGAACCCTATGGGAGTCTCACTGATTAACACTGAACACTGTGGGAGTCTCACTGATTAACACTGAACCCTATGGGAGTCTCACTGATTAACACTGAACCCTATGGGAGTCTCATTGATTAACACATGAACCCTGAGGGAGTCTCACTGATTAACACAGAACCCTGTGGGAGTCTCACTGATTATCACTGAACTCTGTGGGAGTCTCACTGATTAACACTGAACCCTATGGGAGTCTCACTGCTTAACACTGAACCCTATGGGAGTCTCACTGATTAACACATCAACCCTGTGGGAGTCTCACTGATTTACACTGAACCCTGTGGGAGTCTCACTGATTAACACTGAACCCTATGGGAGTCTCACTGATTAACACATTAACCCTGAGGGAGTCTCACTGATTAACACTGAACCCTGTGGGAGTCTCACTGATTAACACTGGACCCTGTGGCAGTCTCACTGATTAACACTGAACCCTGTGGGAGTCTCAGTTATTAACACTGAACCCTGAGGGAGTCTCACTGATTAACACTGAACACTGTGGGAGTCTCACTGATTTACACTGAACACTGTGGGAGTCTCACTGATTAACACTGAACCCTATGGGAGTCTCACTGATTAACACTGAACCCTGTGGGAGTCTCACTGATTAACACTGAACCTTGTGGGAGTCTCACTGATTAACACTGAACCCTGTGGGAGTCTCAGTTATTAACACTGAACCCTGAGGGAGTCTCACTGATTAACACTGAACACTGTGGGAGTCTCACTGATTAACACTGAACACTGTGGGAGTCTCACTGATTAACACTGAACCCTGTGGGAGTCTCACTGATTAACACTGAACCCTGTGGGAGTCTCACTGATTAACACTTAACTCTGTGGGAGTCTCAGTTATTAACACTGAACCCTGTGGGAGTCTCACTGATTAACACTGAACACTGTGGGAGTCTCACTGATTAACACTGAACACTGTGGGAGTCTCACTGATTAACACTGAACCCTGTGGGAGTCTCACTGCTTAACACTGAACCCTATGGCAGTCTCACTGATTAACACTGAACCCTGTGAGAGTCTCACTGATTAAGACTGAACCCTATGGGAGTCTCACTGATTAACACTGAAACCTATGGGAGTCTCACTGATTAACACTGAACCCTATGGGAGTCTCACTGATTAACACTGAACACTGTGGGAGTCTCACTGATTAACACTGAACCCTATGGGAGTCTCACTGATTAACACTGAACCCTATGGGAGTCTCATTGATTAACACATGAACCCTGAGGGAGTCTCACTGATTAACACAGAACCCTGTGGGAGTCTCACTGATTAACACTGAACTCTGTGGGAGTCTCACTGATTAACACTGAACCCTATGGGAGTCTCATTGATTAACACTGAACCCTATGGGAGTCTCACTGATTAACACATGAACCCTGTGGGAGTCTCACTGATTAACACTGAACCCTGTGGGAGTCTCACTGATTAACACTGAACCCTATGGGAGTCTCACTGATTAACACATGAACCCTGTGGGAGTCTCACTGATTTACACTGAACCCTGTGGGAGTCTCACTGATTAACACTGAACCCTGTGGGAGTCTCAGTTATTAACACTGAACCCTGAGGGAGTCTCACTGATTAACACTGAACACTGTGGGAGTCTCACTGATTAACACTGAACACTGTGGGAGTCTCACTGATTAACACTGAACCCTGTGGGAGTCTCACTGATTAACACTGAACCCTGTGGGAGTCTCACTGATTAACACTTAACTCTGTGGGAGTCTCAGTTATTAACACTGAACCCTGTGGGAGTCTCACTGATTAACACTGAACACTGTGGGAGTCTCACTGATTAACACTGAACACTGTGGGAGTCTCACTGATTAACACTGAACCCTGTGGGAGTCTCACTGCTTAACACTGAACCCTATGGCAGTCTCACTGATTAACACTGAACCCTGTGAGAGTCTCACTGATTAAGACTGAACCCTATGGGAGTCTCACTGATTAACACTGAAACCTATGGGAGTCTCACTGATTAACACTGAACCCTATGGGAGTCTCACTGATTAACACTGAACACTGTGGGAGTCTCACTGATTAACACTGAACCCTATGGGAGTCTCACTGATTAACACTGAACCCTATGGGAGTCTCATTGATTAACACATGAACCCTGAGGGAGTCTCACTGATTAACACAGAACCCTGTGGGAGTCTCACTGATTAACACTGAACTCTGTGGGAGTCTCACTGATTAACACTGAACCCTATGGGAGTCTCATTGATTAACACTGAACCCTATGGGAGTCTCACTGATTAACACATGAACCCTGTGGGAGTCTCACTGATTAACACTGAACCCTGTGGGAGTCTCACTGATTAACACTGAACCCTATGGGAGTCTCAGTTATTAACACTGAACCCTATGGGAGTCTCACTGATTAACACATTAACCCTGAGGGAGTCTCACTGGTTAACAATGAACCCTGTGGGAGTCTCACTGATTAACACTGAACCCTGTGGGAGTCTCACTGATTAACACTGAACCTTGTGGGAGTCTCAGTTATTAACACTGAACCCTGTGGGAGTCTCACTGATTAACACTGAACCATATGGGAGTCTCACTGATTAACACCGAACCCTGTGGGAGTCTCACTGATTAACACTGCACCCTATGGGAGTTTCACTGATTAACACTGAACCCTGTGGGAGTCTCACTGATTAACACTGAACCCTGTGGGAGTCTCACTGATTAACACTGAACCCTTTGGAAGTCTCACTGATTAACACTGAACCCTGTGGGAGTCTCAGTTATTAACACTGAACCCTGAGGGAGTCTCACTGATTAACACTGAACACTGTGGGAATCTCACTGATTAACACTGAACCCTATGGGAGTCTCACTGATTAACACATGAACCCTGTGGGAGTCTCACTGATTTACACTGAACCCTGTGGGAGTCTCACTGATTAACACTGAACCCTATGGGAGTCTCACTGATTAACACATTAACCCTGAGGGAGTCTCACTGATTAACACTGAACCCTGTGGGAGTCTCACTGATTAACACTGGACCCTGTGGGAGTCTCACTGATTAACACTGAACCCTGTGGGAGTCTCAGTTATTAACACTGAACCCTGAGGGAGTCTCACTGATTAACACTGAACACTGTGGGAGTCTCACTGATTAACACTGAACACTGTGGGAGTCTCACTGATTAACACTGAACCATATGGGAGTCTCACTTATTAACACTGAACCCTGTGGGAGTCTCACTGATTAACACTGCACCCTATGGGAGTTTCACTGATTAACACTGAACCCTTTAGGAGTCTCACTGATTAACACTGAACCCTGTGGGAGTCTCACTGATTAACACTGATCCCTGTGGGAGTCTCACTGCTTAACACTGAACCCTATGGGAGTCTCACTGATTAACACTGAACCCTGTGAGAGTCTCATTGATTAAGACTGAACCCTGTGGGAGTCTCACTGATTAACACTGAACCCTATGGGAGTCTCACTGATTAACACTGATCCCTGTGGGAGTCTCACTGCTTAACACTGAACCCTATGGGAGTCTCACTGATTAACACATGAACCCTGTGGGAGTCTCACTGATTTACACTGAACCCTGTGGGAGTCTCACTGATTAACACTGAACCCTATGGGAGTCTCACTGATTAACACATTAACCCTGAGGGAGTCTCACTGATTAACACTGAACCCTGTGGGAGTCTCACTGATTAACACTGGACCCTGTGGGAGTCTCACTGATTAACACTGAACCCTGTGGGAGTCTCAGTTATTAACACTGAACCCTGAGGGAGTCTCACTGATTAACACTGAACACTGTGGGAGTCTCACTGATTTACACTGAACCCTGTGGGAGTCTCACTGATTAACACTGAACCCTATGGGAGTCTCACTGATTAACACTGAACCCTGTGGGAGTCTCACTGATTAACACTGAACCCTGTGGAAGTCTCACTGATTAACACTGAACCCTGTGGGAGTCTCAGTTATTAACACTGAACCCTGAGGGAGTCTCACTGATTAACACTGAACACTGTGGGAATCTCACTGATTAACACTGAACACTGTGGGAGTCTCACTGATTAACACTGAACCCTGTGGGAGTCTCACTGATTAACACTGAACCCTGTGGGAGTCTCACTGATTAACACTTAACTCTGTGGGAGTCTCAGTTATTAACACTGAGCCCTGTGGGAGTCTCACTGATTAACACTGAACACTGTGGGAGTCTCACTGATTAACACTGAACACTGTGGGAGTCTCACTGATTAACACTGAACCCTGTGGGAGTCTCACTGCTTAACACTGAACCCTATGGCAGTCTCACTGATTAACACTGAACCCTGTGAGAGTCTCACTGATTAAGACTGAACCCTATGGGAGTCTCACTGATTAACACTGAAACCTATGGGAGTCTCACTGATTAACACTGAACCCTATGGGAGTCTCACTGATTAACACATGAACCATGTGGGAGTCTCATTGATTTACACTGAACCCTGTGGGAGTCTCACTGATTAACACTGAACCCTATGGGAGTCTCACTGATTAACACATGAACCCTGAGGGAGTCTCACTGATTAACACTGAACCCTGTGGGAGTCTCACTGATTAACACTGAACCCAGTGGGAGTCTCACTGATTAACACTGAACCCTGTGGGAGTCTCAGTTATTAACACTGAACCTTGAGGGAGTCTCACTGATTAACACTGAACACTATGGGAGTCTCACTGATTAACACTGAACACTGTGGGAGTCTCACTGATTAACACTGAACCCTGTGGGAGTCTCACTGATTAACACTGAACCCTATGGGAGTCTCATTGATTAACACATGAACCCTGAGGGAGTCTCACTGATTAACACAGAACCCTGTGGGAGTCTCACTGATTAACACTGAACTCTGTGGGAGGCTCACTGATTAACACTGAACCCTATGGGAGTCTCATTGATTAACACTGAACCCTATGGGAGTCTCACTGATTAACACATGAACCCTGTGGGAGTCTCACTGATTAACACTGAACCCTGTGGGAGTCTCACTGATTAACACTGAACCCTATGGGAGTCTCACTGATTAACACATGAACCCTGTGGGAGTCTCACTGCTTAACACTGAACCCTATGGGAGTCTCACTGATTAACACATCAACCCTGTGGGAGTCTCACTGATTTACACTGAACCCTGTGGGAGTCTCACTGATTAACACTGAACCCTAGGGGAGTCTCACTGATTAACACATTAACCCTGAGGGAGTCTCACTGATTAACACTGAACCCTGTGGGAGTCTCACTGATTAACACTGGACCCTGTGGCAGTCTCACTGATTAACACTGAACCCTGTGGGAGTCTCAGTTATTAACACTGAACCCTGAGGGAGTCTCACTGATTAACACTGAACACTGTGGGAGTCTCACTGATTTACACTGAACACTGTGGGAGTCTCACTGATTAACACTGAACCCTATGGGAGTCTCACTGATTAACACTGAACCCTGTGGGAGTCTCACTGATTAACACTGAACCTTGTGGGAGTCTCACTGATTAACACTGAACCCTGTGGGAGTCTCAGTTATTAACACTGAACCCTGAGGGAGTCTCACTGATTAACACTGAACACTGTGGGAGTCTCACTGATTAACACTGAACACTGTGGGAGTCTCACTGATTAACACTGAACCCTGTGGGAGTCTCACTGATTAACACTGAACCTTGTGGGAGTCTCAGTTATTAACACTGAACCCTGTGGGAGTCTCACTGATTAACACTGAACCATATGGGAGTCTCACTGATTAACACCGAACCCTGTGGGAGTCTCACTGATTAACACTGCACCCTATGGGAGTTTCACTGATTAACACTGAACCCTATGGGAGTCTCACTGATTAACACTGAAACCTATGGGAGTCTCACTGATTAACACTGAACCCTATGGGAGTCTCACTGATTAACACATGAACCATGTGGGAGTCTCATTGATTTACACTGAACCCTGTGGGAGTCTCACTGATTAACACTGAACCCTATGGGAGTCTCACTGATTAACACATGAACCCTGAGGGAGTCTCACTGATTAACACTGAACCCTGTGGGAGTCTCACTGATTAACACTGAACCCAGTGGGAGTCTCACTGATTAACACTGAACCCTGTGGGAGTCTCAGTTATTAACACTGAACCTTGAGGGAGTCTCACTGATTAACACTGAACACTATGGGAGTCTCACTGATTAACACTGAACACTGTGGGAGTCTCACTGATTAACACTGAACCCTGTGGGAGTCTCACTGATTAACACTGAACCCTATGGGAGTCTCATTGATTAACACATGAACCCTTAGGGAGTCTCACTGATTAACACAGAACCCTGTGGGAGTCTCACTGATTAACACTGAACTCTGTGGGAGGCTCACTGATTAACACTGAACCCTATGGGAGTCTCATTGATTAACACTGAACCCTATGGGAGTCTCACTGATTAACACATGAACCCTGTGGGAGTCTCACTGATTAACACTGAACCCTGTGGGAGTCTCACTGATTAACACTGAACCCTATGGGAGTCTCACTGATTAACACATGAACCCTGTGGGAGTCTCACTGCTTAACACTGAACCCTATGGGAGTCTCACTGATTAACACATCAACCCTGTGGGAGTCTCACTGATTTACACTGAACCCTGTGGGAGTCTCACTGATTAACACTGAACCCTAGGGGAGTCTCACTGATTAACACATTAACCCTGAGGGAGTCTCACTGATTAACACTGAACCCTGTGGGAGTCTCACTGATTAACACTGGACCCTGTGGCAGTCTCACTGATTAACACTGAACCCTGTGGGAGTCTCAGTTATTAACACTGAACCCTGAGGGAGTCTCACTGATTAACACTGAACACTGTGGGAGTCTCACTGATTTACACTGAACACTGTGGGAGTCTCACTGATTAACACTGAACCCTATGGGAGTCTCACTGATTAACACTGAACCCTGTGGGAGTCTCACTGATTAACACTGAACCTTGTGGGAGTCTCACTGATTAACACTGAACCCTGTGGGAGTCTCAGTTATTAACACTGAACCCTGAGGGAGTCTCACTGATTAACACTGAACACTGTGGGAGTCTCACTGATTAACACTGAACACTGTGGGAGTCTCACTGATTAACACTGAACCCTGTGGGAGTCTCACTGATTAACACTGAACCTTGTGGGAGTCTCAGTTATTAACACTGAACCCTGTGGGAGTCTCACTGATTAACACTGAACCATATGGGAGTCTCACTGATTAACACCGAACCCTGTGGGAGTCTCACTGATTAACACTGCACCCTATGGGAGTTTCACTGATTAACACTGAACCCTGTGGGAGTCTCACTGATTAACACTGAACCCTGTGGGAGTCTCACTGATTAACACTGAACCCTTTGGAAGTCTCACTGATTAACACTGAACCCTGTGGGAGTCTCAGTTATTAACACTGAACCCTGAGGGAGTCTCACTGATTAACACTGAACACTGTGGGAATCTCACTGATTAACACTGAACCCTATGGGAGTCTCACTGATTAACACATGAACCCTGTGGGAGTCTCACTGATTTACACTGAACCCTGTGGGAGTCTCACTGATTAACACTGAACCCTATGGGAGTCTCACTGATTAACACATTAACCCTGAGGGAGTCTCACTGATTAACACTGAACCCTGTGGGAGTCTCACTGATTAACACTGGACCCTGTGGGAGTCTCACTGATTAACACTGAACCCTGTGGGAGTCTCAGTTATTAACACTGAACCCTGAGGGAGTCTCACTGATTAACACTGAACACTGTGGGAGTCTCACTGATTAACACTGAACACTGTGGGAGTCTCACTGATTAACACTGAACCATATGGGAGTCTCACTTATTAACACTGAACCCTGTGGGAGTCTCACTGATTAACACTGCACCCTATGGGAGTTTCACTGATTAACACTGAACCCTTTAGGAGTCTCACTGATTAACACTGAACCCTGTGGGAGTCTCACTGATTAACACTGATCCCTGTGGGAGTCTCACTGCTTAACACTGAACCCTATGGGAGTCTCACTGATTAACACTGAACCCTGTGAGAGTCTCACTGATTAAGACTGAACCCTGTGGGAGTCTCACTGATTAACACTGAACCCTATGGGAGTCTCACTGATTAACACTGATCCCTGTGGGAGTCTCACTGCTTAACACTGAACCCTATGGGAGTCTCACTGATTAACACATGAACCCTGTGGGAGTCTCACTGATTTACACTGAACCCTGTGGGAGTCTCACTGATTAACACTGAACCCTATGGGAGTCTCACTGATTAACACATTAACCCTGAGGGAGTCTCACTGATTAACACTGAACCCTGTGGGAGTCTCACTGATTAACACTGGACCCTGTGGGAGTCTCACTGATTAACACTGAACCCTGTGGGAGTCTCAGTTATTAACACTGAACCCTGAGGGAGTCTCACTGATTAACACTGAACACTGTGGGAGTCTCACTGATTTACACTGAACCCTGTGGGAGTCTCACTGATTAACACTGAACCCTATGGGAGTCTCACTGATTAACACTGAACCCTGTGGGAGTCTCACTGATTAACACTGAACCCTGTGGAAGTCTCACTGATTAACACTGAACCCTGTGGGAGTCTCAGTTATTAACACTGAACCCTGAGGGAGTCTCACTGATTAACACTGAACACTGTGGGAATCTCACTGATTAACACTGAACACTGTGGGAGTCTCACTGATTAACACTGAACCCTGTGGGAGTCTCACTGATTAACACTGAACCCTGTGGGAGTCTCACTGATTAACACTTAACTCTGTGGGAGTCTCAGTTATTAACACTGAGCCCTGTGGGAGTCTCACTGATTAACACTGAACACTGTGGGAGTCTCACTGATTAACACTGAACACTGTGGGAGTCTCACTGATTAACACTGAACCCTGTGGGAGTCTCACTGCTTAACACTGAACCCTATGGCAGTCTCACTGATTAACACTGAACCCTGTGAGAGTCTCACTGATTAAGACTGAACCCTATGGGAGTCTCACTGATTAACACTGAAACCTATGGGAGTCTCACTGATTAACACTGAACCCTATGGGAGTCTCACTGATTAACACATGAACCATGTGGGAGTCTCATTGATTTACACTGAACCCTGTGGGAGTCTCACTGATTAACACTGAACCCTATGGGAGTCTCACTGATTAACACATGAACCCTGAGGGAGTCTCACTGATTAACACTGAACCCTGTGGGAGTCTCACTGATTAACACTGAACCCAATGGGAGTCTCACTGATTAACACTGAACCCTGTGGGAGTCTCAGTTATTAACACTGAACCTTGAGGGAGTCTCACTGATTAACACTGAACACTATGGGAGTCTCACTGATTAACACTGAACACTGTGGGAGTCTCACTGATTAACACTGAACCCTGTGGGAGTCTCACTGATTAACACTGAACCCTATGGGAGTCTCATTGATTAACACATGAACCCTGAGGGAGTCTCACTGATTAACACAGAACCCTGTGGGAGTCTCACTGATTAACACTGAACTCTGTGGGAGGCTCACTGATTAACACTGAACCCTATGGGAGTCTCATTGATTAACACTGAACCCTATGGGAGTCTCACTGATTAACACATGAACCCTGTGGGAGTCTCACTGATTAACACTGAACCCTGTGGGAGTCTCACTGATTAACACTGAACCCTATGGGAGTCTCACTGATTAACACATGAACCCTGTGGGAGTCTCACTGCTTAACACTGAACCCTATGGGAGTCTCACTGATTAACACATCAACCCTGTGGGAGTCTCACTGATTTACACTGAACCCTGTGGGAGTCTCACTGATTAACACTGAACCCTAGGGGAGTCTCACTGATTAACACATTAACCCTGAGGGAGTCTCACTGATTAACACTGAACCCTGTGGGAGTCTCACTGATTAACACTGGACCCTGTGGCAGTCTCACTGATTAACACTGAACCCTGTGGGAGTCTCAGTTATTAACACTGAACCCTGAGGGAGTCTCACTGATTAACACTGAACACTGTGGGAGTCTCACTGATTTACACTGAACACTGTGGGAGTCTCACTGATTAACACTGAACCCTATGGGAGTCTCACTGATTAACACTGAACCCTGTGGGAGTCTCACTGATTAACACTGAACCTTGTGGGAGTCTCACTGATTAACACTGAACCCTGTGGGAGTCTCAGTTATTAACACTGAACCCTGAGGGAGTCTCACTGATTAACACTGAACACTGTGGGAGTCTCACTGATTAACACTGAACACTGTGGGAGTCTCACTGATTAACACTGAACCCTGTGGGAGTCTCACTGATTAACACTGAACCCTGTGGGAGTCTCAGTTATTAACACTGAACCCTGAGGGAGTCTCACTGATTAACACTGAACACTGTGGGAGTCTCACTGATTTACACTGAACCCTGTGGGAGTCTCACTGATTAACACTGAACCCTATGGGAGTCTCACTGATTAACACTGAACCCTGTGGGAGTCTCACTGATTAACACTGAACCCTGTGGAAGTCTCACTGATTAACACTGAACCCTGTGGGAGTCTCAGTTATTAACACTGAACCCTGAGGGAGTCTCACTGATTAACACTGAACACTGTGGGAATCTCACTGATTAACACTGAACCCTATGGGAGTCTCACTGATTAACACATGAACCCTGTGGGAGTCTCACTGATTTACACTGAACCCTGTGGGAGTCTCACTGATTAACACTGAACCCTATGGGAGTCTCACTGATTAACACATTAACCCTGAGGGAGTCTCACTGATTAACACTGAACCCTGTGGGAGTCTCACTGATTAACACTGGACCCTGTGGGAGTCTCACTGATTAACACTGAACCCTGTGGGAGTCTCAGTTATTAACACTGAACCCTGAGGGAGTCTCACTGATTAACACTGAACACTGTGGGAGTCTCACTGATTAACACTGAACACTGTGGGAGTCTCACTGATTAACACTGAACCATATGGGAGTCTCACTTATTAACACTGAACCCTGTGGGAGTCTCACTGATTAACACTGCACCCTATGGGAGTTTCACTGATTAACACTGAACCCTTTAGGAGTCTCACTGATTAACACTGAACCCTGTGGGAGTCTCACTGATTAACACTGATCCCTGTGGGAGTCTCACTGCTTAACACTGAACCCTATGGGAGTCTCACTGATTAACACTGAACCCTGTGAGAGTCTCACTGATTAAGACTGAACCCTGTGGGAGTCTCACTGATTAACACTGAACCCTATGGGAGTCTCACTGATTAACACTGATCCCTGTGGGAGTCTCACTGCTTAACACTGAACCCTATGGGAGTCTCACTGATTAACACATTAACCCTGAGGGAGTCTCACTGATTAACACTGAACCCTGTGGGAGTCTCACTGATTAACACTGGACCCTGTGGGAGTCTCACTGATTAACACTGAACCCTGTGGGAGTCTCAGTTATTAACACTGAACCCTGAGTGAGTCTCACTGATTAACACTGAACACTGTGGGAGTCTCACTGATTTACACTGAACCCTGTGGGAGTCTCACTGATTAACACTGAACCCTATGGGAGTCTCACTGATTAACACTGAACCCTGTGGGAGTCTCACTGATTAACACTGAACCCTGTGGAAGTCTCACTGATTAACACTGAACCCTGTGGGAGTCTCAGTTATTAACACTGAACCCTGAGGGAGTCTCACTGATTAACACTGAACACTGTGGGAATCTCACTGATTAACACTGAACACTGTGGGAGTCTCACTGATTAACACTGAACCCTGTGGGAGTCTCACTGATTAACACTGAACCCTGTGGGAGTCTCACTGATTAACACTTAACTCTGTGGGAGTCTCAGTTATTAACACTGAGCCCTGTGGGAGTCTCACTGATTAACACTGAACACTGTGGGAGTCTCACTGATTAACACTGAACACTGTGGGAGTCTCACTGATTAACACTGAACCCTGTGGGAGTCTCACTGCTTAACACTGAACCCTATGGCAGTCTCACTGATTAACACTGAACCCTGTGAGAGTCTCACTGATTAAGACTGAACCCTATGGGAGTCTCACTGATTAACACTGAAACCTATGGGAGTCTCACTGATTAACACTGAACCCTATGGGAGTCTCACTGATTAACACATGAACCATGTGGGAGTCTCATTGATTTACACTGAACCCTGTGGGAGTCTCACTGATTAACACTGAACCCTATGGGAGTCTCACTGATTAACACATGAACCCTGAGGGAGTCTCACTGATTAACACTGAACCCTGTGGGAGTCTCACTGATTAACACTGAACCCAGTGGGAGTCTCACTGATTAACACTGAACCCTGTGGGAGTCTCAGTTATTAACACTGAACCTTGAGGGAGTCTCACTGATTAACACTGAACACTATGGGAGTCTCACTGATTAACACTGAACACTGTGGGAGTCTCACTGATTAACACTGAACCCTGTGGGAGTCTCACTGATTAACACTGAACCCTATGGGAGTCTCATTGATTAACACATGAACCCTGAGGGAGTCTCACTGATTAACACAGAACCCTGTGGGAGTCTCACTGATTAACACTGAACTCTGTGGGAGGCTCACTGATTAACACTGAACCCTATGGGAGTCTCATTGATTAACACTGAACCCTATGGGAGTCTCACTGATTAACACATGAACCCTGTGGGAGTCTCACTGATTAACACTGAACCCTGTGGGAGTCTCACTGATTAACACTGAACCCTATGGGAGTCTCACTGATTAACACATGAACCCTGTGGGAGTCTCACTGCTTAACACTGAACCCTATGGGAGTCTCACTGATTAACACATCAACCCTGTGGGAGTCTCACTGATTTACACTGAACCCTGTGGGAGTCTCACTGATTAATACTGAACCCTAGGGGAGTCTCACTGATTAACACATTAACCCTGAGGGAGTCTCACTGATTAACACTGAACCCTGTGGGAGTCTCACTGATTAACACTGGACCCTGTGGCAGTCTCACTGATTAACACTGAACCCTGTGGGAGTCTCAGTTATTAACACTGAACCCTGAGGGAGTCTCACTGATTAACACTGAACACTGTGGGAGTCTCACTGATTTACACTGAACACTGTGGGAGTCTCACTGATTAACACTGAACCCTATGGGAGTCTCACTGATTAACACTGAACCCTGTGGGAGTCTCACTGATTAACACTGAACCTTGTGGGAGTCTCACTGATTAACACTGAACCCTGTGGGAGTCTCAGTTATTAACACTGAACCCTGAGGGAGTCTCACTGATTAACACTGAACACTGTGGGAGTCTCACTGATTAACACTGAACACTGTGGGAGTCTCACTGATTAACACTGAACCCTGTGGGAGTCTCACTGATTAACACTGAACCCTGTGGGAGTCTCACTGATTAACACTTAACTCTGTGGGAGTCTCAGTTATTAACACTGAACCCTGTGGGAGTCTCACTGATTAACACTGAACACTGTGGGAGTCTCACTGATTAACACTGAACACTGTGGGAGTCTCACTGATTAACACTGAACCCTGTGGGAGTCTCACTGCTTCACACTGAACCCTATGGCAGTCTCACTGATTAACACTGAACCCTGTGAGAGTCTCACTGATTAAGACTGAACCCTATGGGAGTCTCACTGATTAACACTGAAACCTATGGGAGTCTCACTGATTAACACTGAACCCTATGGGAGTCTCACTGATTAACACTGAACACTGTGGGAGTCTCACTGATTAACACTGAACCCTATGGGAGTCTCACTGATTAACACTAAACCCTATGGGAGTCTCATTGATTAACACATGAACCCTGAGGGAGTCTCACTGATTAACACAGAACCCTGTGGGAGTCTCACTGATTATCACTGAACTCTGTGGGAGTCTCACTGATTAACACTGAACCCTATGGGAGTCTCACTGCTTAACACTGAACCCTATGGGAGTCTCACTGATTAACACATCAACCCTGTGGGAGTCTCACTGATTTACACTGAACCCTGTGGGAGTCTCACTGATTAACACTGAACCCTATGGGAGTCTCACTGATTAACACATTAACCCTGAGGGAGTCTCACTGATTAACACTGAACCCTGTGGGAGTCTCACTGATTAACACTGGACCCTGTGGCAGTCTCACTGATTAACACTGAACCCTGTGGGAGTCTCAGTTATTAACACTGAACCCTGAGGGAGTCTCACTGATTAACACTGAACACTGTGGGAGTCTCACTGATTTACACTGAACACTGTGGGAGTCTCACTGATTAACACTGAACCCTATGGGAGTCTCACTGATTAACACTGAACCCTGTGGGAGTCTCACTGATTAACACTGAACCTTGTGGGAGTCTCACTGATTAACACTGAACCCTGTGGGAGTCTCAGTTATTAACACTGAACCCTGAGGGAGTCTCACTGATTAACACTGAACACTGTGGGAGTCTCACTGATTAACACTGAACACTGTGGGAGTCTCACTGATTAACACTGAACCCTGTGGGAGTCTCACTGATTAACACTGAACCCTGTGGGAGTCTCACTGATTAACACTTAACTCTGTGGGAGTCTCAGTTATTAACACTGAACCCTGTGGGAGTCTCACTGATTAACACTGAACACTGTGGGAGTCTCACTGATTAACACTGAACACTGTGGGAGTCTCACTGATTAACACTGAACCCTGTGGGAGTCTCACTGCTTAACACTGAACCCTATGGCAGTCTCACTGATTAACACTGAACCCTGTGAGAGTCTCACTGATTAAGACTGAACCCTATGGGAGTCTCACTGATTAACACTGAAACCTATGGGAGTCTCACTGATTAACACTGAACCCTATGGGAGTCTCACTGATTAACACTGAACACTGTGGGAGTCTCACTGATTAACACTGAACCCTATGGGAGTCTCACTGATTAACACTGAACCCTATGGGAGTCTCATTGATTAACACATGAACCCTGAGGGAGTCTCACTGATTAACACAGAACCCTGTGGGAGTCTCACTGATTAACACTGAACTCTGTGGGAGTCTCACTGATTAACACTGAACCCTATGGGAGTCTCATTGATTAACACTGAACCCTATGGGAGTCTCACTGATTAACACATGAACCCTGTGGGAGTCTCACTGATTAACACTGAACCCTGTGGGAGTCTCACTGATTAACACTGAACCCTATGGGAGTCTCACTGATTAACACATGAACCCTGTGGGAGTCTCACTGATTTACACTGAACCCTGTGGGAGTCTCACTGATTAACACTGAACCCTGTGGGAGTCTCAGTTATTAACACTGAACCCTGAGGGAGTCTCACTGATTAACACTGAACACTGTGGGAGTCTCACTGATTAACACTGAACACTGTGGGAGTCTCACTGATTAACACTGAACCCTGTGGGAGTCTCACCGATTAACACTGAACCCTGTGGGAGTCTCACTGATTAACACTTAACTCTGTGGGAGTCTCAGTTATTAACACTGAACCCTGTGGGAGTCTCACTGATTAACACTGAACACTGTGGGAGTCTCACTGATTAACACTGAACACTGTGGGAGTCTCACTGATTAACACTGAACCCTGTGGGAGTCTCACTGCTTAACACTGAACCCTATGGCAGTCTCACTGATTAACACTGAACCCTGTGAGAGTCTCACTGATTAAGACTGAACCCTATGGGAGTCTCACTGATTAACACTGAAACCTATGGGAGTCTCACTGATTAACACTGAACCCTATGGGAGTCTCACTGATTAACACTGAACACTGTGGGAGTCTCACTGATTAACACTGAACCCTATGGGAGTCTCACTGATTAACACTGAACCCTATGGGAGTCTCATTGATTAACACATGAACCCTGAGGGAGTCTCACTGATTAACACAGAACCCTGTGGGAGTCTCACTGATTAACACTGAACTCTGTGGGAGTCTCACTGATTAACACTGAACCCTATGGGAGTCTCATTGATTAACACTGAACCCTATGGGAGTCTCACTGATTAACACATGAACCCTGTGGGAGTCTCACTGATTAACACTGAACCCTGTGGGAGTCTCACTGATTAACACTGAACCCTATGGGAGTCTCAGTTATTAACACTGAACCCTATGGGAGTCTCACTGATTAACACATTAACCCTGAGGGAGTCTCACTGGTTAACAATGAACCCTGTGGGAGTCTCACTGATTAACACTGAACCCTGTGGGAGTCTCACTGATTAACACTGAACCTTGTGGGAGTCTCAGTTATTAACACTGAACCCTGTGGGAGTCTCACTGATTAACACTGAACCATATGGGAGTCTCACTGATTAACACCGAACCCTGTGGGAGTCTCACTGATTAACACTGCACCCTATGGGAGTTTCACTGATTAACACTGAACCCTGTGGGAGTCTCACTGATTAACACTGAACCCTGTGGGAGTCTCACTGATTAACACATGAACCCTGTGGGAGTCTCACTGATTTACACTGAACCCTGTGGGAGTCTCACTGAATAACACTGAACCCTATGGGAGTCTCACTGATTAAAACATTAACCCTGAGGGAGTCTCACTGATTAACACTGAACCCTGTGGGAGTCTCACTGATTACCACTGAACCCTGTGGGAGTCTCACTGATTAACACTGAACCCTGTGGGAGTCTCAGTTATTAACACTGAACCCTGAGGGAGTCTCTCTGATTAACACTGAAATCTGTGGGAGTCTCACTGATTAACACTGAACCCTGTGGGAGTCTCAGTTATTAACACTGAACCCTGAGGGAGTCTCACTGATTAACACTGAACACTGTGGGAGTCTCACTGATTAACACTGAACACTGTGGGAGTCTCACTGATTAACACTGAACCCTGTGGGAGTCTCACTGATTAACACTGAACCCTATGGGAGTCTCATTGATTAACACATGAACCCTGAGGGAGTCTCACTGATTAACACTGAACCCTGTGGGAGTCTCAGTTATTAACACTGAACCCTGAGGGAGTCTCACTGATTAACACTGAACACTGTGGGAGTCTCACTGATTAACACTGAACACTGTGGGAGTCTCACTGATTAACACTGAACCCTGTGGGAGTCTCACTGATTAACACTGAACCCTATGGGAGTCTCATTGATTAACACATGAACCCTGAGGGAGTCTCACTGATTAACACTGAACCCTGTGGGAGTCTCACTGATTAACACTGAACCCTATGGGA
The DNA here is from genome assembly GCF_048934315.1 of Petromyzon marinus. Classification (NCBI taxonomy): domain Eukaryota; kingdom Metazoa; phylum Chordata; class Hyperoartia; order Petromyzontiformes; family Petromyzontidae; genus Petromyzon; species Petromyzon marinus. Next base: position 2,979,587 of record NW_027422625.1, read on the forward strand.
GTCTCATTGATTAACACATGAACCCTGAGGGAGTCTCACTGATTAACACTGAACCCTGTGGGAGTCTCACTGATTAACACTGAACACTGTGGGAGTCTCACTGATTAACACTGAACCCTATGGGAGTCTCATTGATTAACACATGAACCCTGAGGGAGTCTCACTGATTAACACAGAACCCTGTGGGAGTCTCACTGATTAACACTGAACTCTGTGGGAGGCTCACTGATTAACACTGAACCCTATGGGAGTCTCATTGATTAACACTGAACCCTATGGGAGTCTCACTGATTAACACATGAACCCTGTGGGAGTCTCACTGATTAACACTGAACCCTGTGGGAGTCTCACTGATTAACACTGAACCCTATGGGAGTCTCACTGATTAACACATGAACCCTGTGGGAGTCTCACTGATTTACACTGAACCCTGTGGGAGTCTCACTGATTAACACTGAACCCTATGGGAGTCTCACTGATTAACACATTAACCCTGAGGGAGTCTCACTGATTAACACTGAACCCTGTGGGAGTCTCACTGATTAACACTGGACCCTGTGGGAGTCTCACTGATTAACACTGAACCCTGTGGGAGTCTCAGTTATTAACACTGAACCCTGAGGGAGTCTCACTGATTAACACTGAACACTGTGGGAGTCTCACTGATTAACACTGAACACTGTGGGAGTCTCACTGATTAACACTGAACCATATGGGAGTCTCAATTATTAACACTGAACCCTGTGGGAGTCTCACTGATTAACACTGCACCCTATGGGAGTTTCACTGATTAACACTGAACCCTTTAGGAGTCTCACTGATTAACACTGAACCCTGTGGGAGTCTCACTGATTAACACTGATCCCTGTGGGAGTCTCACTGCTTAACACTGAACCCTATGGGAGTCTCACTGATTAACACTGAACCCTGTGAGAGTCTCACTGATTAAGACTGAACCCTGTGGGAGTCTCACTGATTAACACTGAACCCTATGGGAGTCTCACTGATTAACACTGATCCCTGTGGGAGTCTCACTGCTTAACACTGAACCCTATGGGAGTCTCACTGATTAACACATGAACCCTGTGGGAGTCTCACTGATTTACACTGAACCCTGTGGGAGTCTCACTGATTAACACTGAACCCTATGGGAGTCTCACTGATTAACACATTAACCCTGAGGGAGTCTCACTGATTAACACTGAACCCTGTGGGAGTCTCACTGATTAACACTGGACCCTGTGGGAGTCTCACTGATTAACACTGAACCCTGTGGGAGTCTCAGTTATTAACACTGAACCCTGAGGGAGTCTCACTGATTAACACTGAACCCTGTGGGAGTCTCAGTTATTAACACTGAACCCTGAGGGAGTCTCACTGATTAACACTGAACACTGTGGGAATCTCACTGATTAACACTGAACCCTATGGGAGTCTCACTGATTAACACATGAACCCTGTGGGAGTCTCACTGATTTACACTGAACCCTGTGGGAGTCTCACTGATTAACACTGAACCCTATGGGAGTCTCACTGATTAACACATTAACCCTGAGGGAGTCTCACTGATTAACACTGAACCCTGTGGGAGTCTCACTGATTAACACTGGACCCTGTGGGAGTCTCACTGATTAACACTGAACCCTGTGGGAGTCTCAGTTATTAACACTGAACCCTGAGGGAGTCTCACTGATTAACACTGAACACTGTGGGAGTCTCACTGATTAACACTGAACACTGTGGGAGTCTCACTGATTAACACTGAACCATATGGGAGTCTCACTTATTAACACTGAACCCTGTGGGAGTCTCACTGATTAACACTGCACCCTATGGGAGTTTCACTGATTAACACTGAACCCTTTAGGAGTCTCACTGATTAACACTGAACCCTGTGGGAGTCTCACTGATTAACACTGATCCCTGTGGGAGTCTCACTGCTTAACACTGAACCCTATGGGAGTCTCACTGATTAACACTGAACCCTGTGAGAGTCTCACTGATTAAGACTGAACCCTGTGGGAGTCTCACTGATTAACACTGATCCCTATGGGAGTCTCACTGATTAACACTGATCCCTGTGGGAGTCTCACTGCTTAACACTGAACCCTATGGGAGTCTCACTGATTAACACATGAACCCTGTGGGAGTCTCACTGATTTACACTGAACCCTGTGGGAGTCTCACTGATTAACACTGAACCCTATGGGAGTCTCACTGATTAACACATTAACCCTGAGGGAGTCTCACTGATTAACACTGAACCCTGTGGGAGTCTCACTGATTAACACTGGACCCTGTGGGAGTCTCACTGATTAACACTGAACCCTGTGGGAGTCTCAGTTATTAACACTGAACCCTGAGGGAGTCTCACTGATTAACACTGAACACTGTGGGAGTCTCACTGATTTACACTGAACCCTGTGGGAGTCTCACTGATTAACACTGAACCCTATGGGAGTCTCACTGATTAACACTGAACCCTGTGGGAGTCTCACTGATTAACACTGAACCCTGTGGAAGTCTCACTGATTAACACTGAACCCTGTGGGAGTCTCAGTTATTAACACTGAACCCTGAGGGAGTCTCACTGATTAACACTGAACACTGTGGGAATCTCACTGATTAACACTGAACACTGTGGGAGTCTCATTGATTAACACTGAACCCTGTGGGAGTCTCACTGATTAACACTGAACCCTGTGGGAGTCTCACTGATTAACACTTAACTCTGTGGGAGTCTCAGTTATTAACACTGAGCCCTGTGGGAGTCTCACTGATTAACACTGAACACTGTGGGAGTCTCACTGATTAACACTGAACACTGTGGGAGTCTCACTGATTAACACTGAACCCTGTGGGAGTCTCACTGCTTAACACTGAACCCTATGGCAGTCTCACTGATTAACACTGAACCCTGTGAGAGTCTCACTGATTAAGACTGAACCCTATGGGAGTCTCACTGATTAACACTGAAACCTATGGGAGTCTCACTGATTAACACTGAACCCTATGGGAGTCTCACTGATTAACACATGAACCATGTGGGAGTCTCATTGATTTACACTGAACCCTGTGGGAGTCTCACTGATTAACACTGAACCCTATGGGAGTCTCACTGATTAACACATGAACCCTGAGGGAGTCTCACTGATTAACACTGAACCCTGTGGGAGTCTCACTGATTAACACTGAACCCAGTGGGAGTCTCACTGATTAACACTGAACCCTGTGGGAGTCTCAGTTATTAACACTGAACCTTGAGGGAGTCTCACTGATTAACACTGAACACTATGGGAGTCTCACTGATTAACACTGAACACTGTGGGAGTCTCACTGATTAACACTGAACCCTGTGGGAGTCTCACTGATTAACACTGAACCCTATGGGAGTCTCATTGATTAACACATGAACCCTGAGGGAGTCTCACTGATTAACACAGAACCCTGTGGGAGTCTCACTGATTAACACTGAACTCTGTGGGAGGCTCACTGATTAACACTGAACCCTATGGGAGTCTCATTGATTAACACTGAACCCTATGGGAGTCTCACTGATTAACACATGAACCCTGTGGGAGTCTCACTGATTAACACTGAACCCTGTGGGAGTCTCACTGATTAACACTGAACCCTATGGGAGTCTCACTGATTAACACATGAACCCTGTGGGAGTCTCACTGCTTAACACTGAACCCTATGGGAGTCTCACTGATTAACACATCAACCCTGTGGGAGTCTCACTGATTTACACTGAACCCTGTGGGAGTCTCACTGATTAACACTGAACCCTAGGGGAGTCTCACTGATTAACACATTAACCCTGAGGGAGTCTCACTGATTAACACTGAACCCTGTGGGAGTCTCACTGATTAACACTGGACCCTGTGGCAGTCTCACTGATTAACACTGAACCCTGTGGGAGTCTCAGTTATTAACACTGAACCCTGAGGGAGTCTCACTGATTAACACTGAACACTGTGGGAGTCTCACTGATTTACACTGAACACTGTGGGAGTCTCACTGATTAACACTGAACCCTATGGGAGTCTCACTGATTAACACTGAACCCTGTGGGAGTCTCACTGATTAACACTGAACCTTGTGGGAGTCTCACTGATTAACACTGAACCCTGTGGGAGTCTCAGTTATTAACACTGAACCCTGAGGGAGTCTCACTGATTAACACTGAACACTGTGGGAGTCTCACTGATTAACACTGAACACTGTGGGAGTCTCACTGATTAACACTGAACCCTGTGGGAGTCTCACTGATTAACACTGAACCCTGTGGGAGTCTCAGTTATTAACACTGAACCCTGAGGGAGTCTCACTGATTAACACTGAACACTGTGGGAGTCTCACTGATTTACACTGAACCCTGTGGGAGTCTCACTGATTAACACTGAACCCTATGGGAGTCTCACTGATTAACACTGAACCCTGTGGGAGTCTCACTGATTAACACTGAACCCTGTGGAAGTCTCACTGATTAACACTGAACCCTGTGGGAGTCTCAGTTATTAACACTGAACCCTGAGGGAGTCTCACTGATTAACACTGAACACTGTGGGAATCTCACTGATTAACACTGAACCCTATGGGAGTCTCACTGATTAACACATGAACCCTGTGGGAGTCTCACTGATTTACACTGAACCCTGTGGGAGTCTCACTGATTAACACTGAACCCTATGGGAGTCTCACTGATTAACACATTAACCCTGAGGGAGTCTCACTGATTAACACTGAACCCTGTGGGAGTCTCACTGATTAACACTGGACCCTGTGGGAGTCTCACTGATTAACACTGAACCCTGTGGGAGTCTCAGTTATTAACACTGAACCCTGAGGGAGTCTCACTGATTAACACTGAACACTGTGGGAGTCTCACTGATTAACACTGAACACTGTGGGAGTCTCACTGATTAACACTGAACCATATGGGAGTCTCACTTATTAACACTGAACCCTGTGGGAGTCTCACTGATTAACACTGCACCCTATGGGAGTTTCACTGATTAACACTGAACCCTTTAGGAGTCTCACTGATTAACACTGAACCCTGTGGGAGTCTCACTGATTAACACTGATCCCTGTGGGAGTCTCACTGCTTAACACTGAACCCTATGGGAGTCTCACTGATTAACACTGAACCCTGTGAGAGTCTCACTGATTAAGACTGAACCCTGTGGGAGTCTCACTGATTAACACTGAACCCTATGGGAGTCTCACTGATTAACACTGATCCCTGTGGGAGTCTCACTGCTTAACACTGAACCCTATGGGAGTCTCACTGATTAACACATGAACCCTGTGGGAGTCTCACTGATTTACACTGAACCCTGTGGGAGTCTCACTGATTAACACTGAACCCTATGGGAGTCTCACTGATTAACACATTAACCCTGAGGGAGTCTCACTGATTAACACTGAACCCTGTGGGAGTCTCACTGATTAACACTGGACCCTGTGGGAGTCTCACTGATTAACACTGAACCCTGTGGGAGTCTCAGTTATTAACACTGAACCCTGAGGGAGTCTCACTGATTAACACTGAACACTGTGGGAGTCTCACTGATTTACACTGAACCCTGTGGGAGTCTCACTGATTAACACTGAACCCTATGGGAGTCTCACTGATTAACACTGAACCCTGTGGGAGTCTCACTGATTAACACTGAACCCTGTGGAAGTCTCACTGATTAACACTGAACCCTGTGGGAGTCTCAGTTATTAACACTGAACCCTGAGGGAGTCTCACTGATTAACACTGAACACTGTGGGAATCTCACTGATTAACACTGAACACTGTGGGAGTCTCACTGATTAACACTGAACCCTGTGGGAGTCTCACTGATTAACACTGAACCCTGTGGGAGTCTCACTGATTAACACTTAACTCTGTGGGAGTCTCAGTTATTAACACTGAGCCCTGTGGGAGTCTCACTGATTAACACTGAACACTGTGGGAGTCTCACTGATTAACACTGAACACTGTGGGAGTCTCACTGATTAACACTGAACCCTGTGGGAGTCTCACTGCTTAACACTGAACCCTATGGCAGTCTCACTGATTAACACTGAACCCTGTGAGAGTCTCACTGATTAAGACTGAACCCTATGGGAGTCTCACTGATTAACACTGAAACCTATGGGAGTCTCACTGATTAACACTGAACCCTATGGGAGTCTCACTGATTAACACATGAACCATGTGGGAGTCTCATTGATTTACACTGAACCCTGTGGGAGTCTCACTGATTAACACTGAACCCTATGGGAGTCTCACTGATTAACACATGAACCCTGAGGGAGTCTCACTGATTAACACTGAACCCTGTGGGAGTCTCACTGATTAACACTGAACCCAGTGGGAGTCTCACTGATTAACACTGAACCCTGTGGGAGTCTCAGTTATTAACACTGAACCTTGAGGGAGTCTCACTGATTAACACTGAACACTATGGGAGTCTCACTGATTAACACTGAACACTGTGGGAGTCTCACTGATTAACACTGAACCCTGCGGGAGTCTCACTGATTAACACTGAACCCTATGGGAGTCTCATTGATTAACACATGAACCCTGAGGGAGTCTCACTGATTAACACAGAACCCTGTGGGAGTCTCACTGATTAACACTGAACTCTGTGGGAGGCTCACTGATTAACACTGAACCCTATGGGAGTCTCATTGATTAACACTGAACCCTATGGGAGTCTCACTGATTAACACATGAACCCTGTGGGAGTCTCACTGATTAACACTGAACCCTGTGGGAGTCTCACTGATTAATACTGAACCCTATGGGAGTCTCACTGATTAACACATGAACCCTGTGGGAGTCTCACTGCTTAACACTGAACCCTATGGGAGTCTCACTGATTAACACATCAACCCTGTGGGAGTCTCACTGATTTACACTGAACCCTGTGGGAGTCTCACTGATTAATACTGAACCCTAGGGGAGTCTCACTGATTAACACATTAACCCTGAGGGAGTCTCACTGATTAACACTGAACCCTGTGGGAGTCTCACTGATTAACACTGGACCCTGTGGCAGTCTCACTGATTAACACTGAACCCTGTGGGAGTCTCAGTTATTAACACTGAACCCTGAGGGAGTCTCACTGATTAACACTGAACACTGTGGGAGTCTCACTGATTTACACTGAACACTGTGGGAGTCTCACTGATTAACACTGAACCCTATGGGAGTCTCACTGATTAACACTGAACCCTGTGGGAGTCTCACTGATTAACACTGAACCTTGTGGGAGTCTCACTGATTAACACTGAACCCTGTGGGAGTCTCAGTTATTAACACTGAACCCTGAGGGAGTCTCACTGATTAACACTGAACACTGTGGGAGTCTCACTGATTAACACTGAACACTGTGGGAGTCTCACTGATTAACACTGAACCCTGTGGGAGTCTCACTGATTAACACTGAACCCTGTGGGAGTCTCACTGATTAACACTTAACTCTGTGGGAGTCTCAGTTATTAACACTGAACCCTGTGGGAGTCTCACTGATTAACACTGAACACTGTGGGAGTCTCACTGATTAACACTGAACACTGTGGGAGTCTCACTGATTAACACTGAACCCTGTGGGAGTCTCACTGCTTAACACTGAACCCTATGGCAGTCTCACTGATTAACACTGAACCCTGTGAGAGTCTCACTGATTAAGACTGAACCCTATGGGAGTCTCACTGATTAACACTGAAACCTATGGGAGTCTCACTGATTAACACTGAACCCTATGGGAGTCTCACTGATTAACACTGAACACTGTGGGAGTCTCACTGATTAACACTGAACCCTATGGGAGTCTCACTGATTAACACTGAACCCTATGGGAGTCTCATTGATTAACACATGAACCCTGAGGGAGTCTCACTGATTAACACAGAACCCTGTGGGAGTCTCACTGATTATCACTGAACTCTGTGGGAGTCTCACTGATTAACACTGAACCCTATGGGAGTCTCACTGCTTAACACTGAACCCTATGGGAGTCTCACTGATTAACACATCAACCCTGTGGGAGTCTCACTGATTTACACTGAACCCTGTGGGAGTCTCACTGATTAACACTGAACCCTATGGGAGTCTCACTGATTAACACATTAACCCTGAGGGAGTCTCACTGATTAACACTGAACCCTGTGGGAGTCTCACTGATTAACACTGGACCCTGTGGCAGTCTCACTGATTAACACTGAACCCTGTGGGAGTCTCAGTTATTAACACTGAACCCTGAGGGAGTCTCACTGATTAACACTGAACACTGTGGGAGTCTCACTGATTTACACTGAACACTGTGGGAGTCTCACTGATTAACACTGAACCCTATGGGAGTCTCACTGATTAACACTGAACCCTGTGGGAGTCTCACTGATTAACACTGAACCTTGTGGGAGTCTCACTGATTAACACTGAACCCTGTGGGAGTCTCAGTTATTAACACTGAACCCTGAGGGAGTCTCACTGATTAACACTGAACACTGTGGGAGTCTCACTGATTAACACTGAACACTGTGGGAGTCTCACTGATTAACACTGAACCCTGTGGGAGTCTCACTGATTAACACTGAACCCTGTGGGAGTCTCACTGATTAACACTTAACTCTGTGGGAGTCTCAGTTATTAACACTGAACCCTGTGGGAGTCTCACTGATTAACACTGAACACTGTGGGAGTCTCACTGATTAACACTGAACACTGTGGGAGTCTCACTGATTAACACTGAACCCTGTGGGAGTCTCACTGCTTAACACTGAACCCTATGGCAGTCTCACTGATTAACACTGAACCCTGTGAGAGTCTCACTGATTAAGACTGAACCCTATGGGAGTCTCACTGATTAACACTGAAACCTATGGGAGTCTCACTGATTAACACTGAACCCTATGGGAGTCTCACTGATTAACACTGAACACTGTGGGAGTCTCACTGATTAACACTGAACCCTATGGGAGTCTCACTGATTAACACTGAACCCTATGGGAGTCTCATTGATTAACACATGAACCCTGAGGGAGTCTCACTGATTAACACAGAACCCTGTGGGAGTCTCACTGATTAACACTGAACTCTGTGGGAGTCTCACTGATTAACACTGAACCCTATGGGAGTCTCATTGATTAACACTGAACCCTATGGGAGTCTCACTGATTAACACATGAACCCTGTGGGAGTCTCACTGATTAACACTGAACCCTGTGGGAGTCTCACTGATTAACACTGAACCCTATGGGAGTCTCACTGATTAACACATGAACCCTGTGGGAGTCTCACTGATTTACACTGAACCCTGTGGGAGTCTCACTGATTAACACTGAACCCTATGGGAGTCTCACTGATTAACACATTAACCCTGAGGGAGTCTCACTGATTAACACAGAACCCTGTGGGAGTCTCACTGATTAACACTGAACTCTGTGGGAGTCTCACTGATTAACACTGAACCCTATGGGAGTCTCATTGATTAACACTGAACCCTATGGGAGTCTCACTGATTAACACATGAACCCTGTGGGAGTCTCACTGATTAACACTGAACCCTGTGGGAGTCTCACTGATTAACACTGAACCCTATGGGAGTCTCACTGATTAACACATGAACCCTGTGGGAGTCTCACTGATTTACACTGAACCCTGTGGGAGTCTCACTGATTAACACTGAACCCTGTGGGAGTCTCAGTTATTAACACTGAACCCTGAGGGAGTCTCACTGATTAACACTGAACACTGTGGGAGTCTCACTGATTAACACTGAACACTGTGGGAGTCTCACTGATTAACACTGAACCCTGTGGGAGTCTCACTGATTAACACTGAACCCTGTGGGAGTCTCACTGATTAACACTTAACTCTGTGGGAGTCTCAGTTATTAACACTGAACCCTGTGGGAGTCTCACTGATTAACACTGAACACTGTGGGAGTCTCACTGATTAACACTGAACACTGTGGGAGTCTCACTGATTAACACTGAACCCTGTGGGAGTCTCACTGCTTAACACTGAACCCTATGGCAGTCTCACTGATTAACACTGAACCCTGTGAGAGTCTCACTGATTAAGACTGAACCCTATGGGAGTCTCACTGATTAACACTGAAACCTATGGGAGTCTCACTGATTAACACTGAACCCTATGGGAGTCTCACTGATTAACACTGAACACTGTGGGAGTCTCACTGATTAACACTGAACCCTATGGGAGTCTCACTGATTAACACTGAACCCTATGGGAGTCTCATTGATTAACACATGAACCCTGAGGGAGTCTCACTGATTAACACAGAACCCTGTGGGAGTCTCACTGATTAACACTGAACTCTGTGGGAGTCTCACTGATTAACACTGAACCCTATGGGATTCTCATTGATTAACACTGAACCCTATGGGAGTCTCACTGATTAACACATGAACCCTGTGGGAGTCTCACTGATTAACACTGAACCCTGTGGGAGTCTCACTGATTAACACTGAACCCTATGGGAGTCTCAGTTATTAACACTGAACCCTATGGGAGTCTCACTGATTAACACATTAACCCTGAGGGAGTCTCACTGGTTAACAATGAACCCTGTGGGAGTCTCACTGATTAACACTGAACCCTGTGGGAGTCTCACTGATTAACACTGAACCTTGTGGGAGTCTCAGTTATTAACACTGAACCCTGTGGGAGTCTCACTGATTAACACTGAACCATATGGGAGTCTCACTGATTAACACCGAACCCTGTGGGAGTCTCACTGATTAACACTGCACCCTATGGGAGTTTCACTGATTAACACTGAACCCTGTGGGAGTCTCACTGATTAACACTGAACCCTGTGGGAGTCTCATTGATTAACACATGAACCCTGTGGGAGTCTCACTGATTTACACTGAACCCTGTGGGAGTCTCACTGAATAACACTGAACCCTATGGGAGTCTCACTGATTAAAACATTAACCCTGAGGGAGTCTCACTGATTAACACTGAACCCTGTGGGAGTCTCACTGATTACCACTGAACCCTGTGGGAGTCTCACTGATTAACACTGAACCCTGTGGGAGTCTCAGTTATTAACACTGAACCCTGAGGGAGTCTCTCTGATTAACACTGAAATCTGTGGGAGTCTCACTGATTAACACTGAACCCTGTGGGAGTCTCAGTTATTAACACTGAACCCTGAGGGAGTCTCACTGATTAACACTGAACACTGTGGGAGTCTCACTGATTAACACTGAACACTGTGGGAGTCTCACTGATTAACACTGAACCCTGTGGGAGTCTCACTGATTAACACTGAACCCTATGGGAGTCTCATTGATTAACACATGAACCCTGAGGGAGTCTCACTGATTAACACTGAACCCTGTGGGAGTCTCAGTTATTAACACTGAACCCTGAGGGAGTCTCACTGATTAACACTGAACACTGTGGGAGTCTCACTGATTAACACTGAACACTGTGGGAGTCTCACTGATTAACACTGAACCCTGTGGGAGTCTCACTGATTAACACTGAACCCTATGGGAGTCTCATTGATTAACACATGAACCCTGAGGGAGTCTCACTGATTAACACTGAACCCTGTGGGAGTCTCACTGATTAACACTGAACCCTATGGGAGTCTCATTGATTAACACATGAACCCTGAGGGAGTCTCACTGATTAACACTGAACCCTGTGGGAGTCTCACTGATTAACACTGAACACTGTGGGAGTCTCACTGATTAACACTGAACCCTATGGGAGTCTCATTGATTAACACATGAACCCTGAGGGAGTCTCACTGATTAACACAGAACCCTGTGGGAGTCTCACTGATTAACACTGAACTCTGTGGGAGGCTCACTGATTAACACTGAACCCTATGGGAGTCTCATTGATTAACACTGAACCCTATGGGAGTCTCACTGATTAACACATGAACCCTGTGGGAGTCTCACTGATTAACACTGAACCCTGTGGGAGTCTCACTGATTAACACTGAACCCTATGGGAGTCTCACTGATTAACACATGAACCCTGTGGGAGTCTCACTGATTTACACTGAACCCTGTGGGAGTCTCACTGATTAACACTGAACCCTATGGGAGTCTCACTGATTAACACATTAACCCTGAGGGAGTCTCACTGATTAACACTGAACCCTGTGGGAGTCTCACTGATTAACACTGGACCCTGTGGGAGTCTCACTGATTAACACTGAACCCTGTGGGAGTCTCAGTTATTAACACTGAACCCTGAGGGAGTCTCACTGATTAACACTGAACACTGTGGGAGTCTCACTGATTAACACTGAACACTGTGGGAGTCTCACTGATTAACACTGAACCATATGGGAGTCTCACTTATTAACACTGAACCCTGTGGGAGTCTCACTGATTAACACTGCACCCTATGGGAGTTTCACTGATTAACACTGAACCCTTTAGGAGTCTCACTGATTAACACTGAACCCTGTGGGAGTCTCACTGATTAACACTGATCCCTGTGGGAGTCTCACTGCTTAACACTGAACCCTATGGGAGTCTCACTGATTAACACTGAACCCTGTGAGAGTCTCACTGATTAAGACTGAACCCTGTGGGAGTCTCACTGATTAACACTGAACCCTATGGGAGTCTCACTGATTAACACTGATCCCTGTGGGAGTCTCACTGCTTAACACTGAACCCTATGGGAGTCTCACTGATTAACACATGAACCCTGTGGGAGTCTCACTGATTTACACTGAACCCTGTGGGAGTCTCACTGATTAACACTGAACCCTATGGGAGTCTCACTGATTAACACATTAACCCTGAGGGAGTCTCACTGATTAACACTGAACCCTGTGGGAGTCTCACTGATTAACACTGGACCCTGTGGGAGTCTCACTGATTAACACTGAACCCTGTGGGAGTCTCAGTTATTAACACTGAACCCTGAGGGAGTCTCACTGATTAACACTGAACACTGTGGGAGTCTCACTGATTTACACTGAACCCTGTGGGAGTCTCACTGATTAACACTGAACCCTATGGGAGTCTCACTGATTAACACTGAACCCTGTGGGAGTCTCACTGATTAACACTGAACCCTGTGGAAGTCTCACTGATTAACACTGAACCCTGTGGGAGTCTCAGTTATTAACACTGAACCCTGAGGGAGTCTCACTGATTAACACTGAACACTGTGGGAATCTCACTGATTAACACTGAACCCTATGGGAGTCTCACTGATTAACACATGAACCCTGTGGGAGTCTCACTGATTTACACTGAACCCTGTGGGAGTCTCACTGATTAACACTGAACCCTATGGGAGTCTCACTGATTAACACTGAACCCTGTGGGAGTCTCACTGATTAACACTGAACCCTGTGGAAGTCTCACTGATTAACACTGAACCCTGTGGGAGTCTCAGTTATTAACACTGAACCCTGAGGGAGTCTCACTGATTAACACTGAACACTGTGGGAATCTCACTGATTAACACTGAACCCTATGGGAGTCTCACTGATTAACACATGAACCCTGTGGGAGTCTCACTGATTTACACTGAACCCTGTGGGAGTCTCACTGATTAACACTGAACCCTATGGGAGTCTCACTGATTAACACATTAACCCTGAGGGAGTCTCACTGATTAACACTGAACCCTGTGGGAGTCTCACTGATTAACACTGGACCCTGTGGGAGTCTCACTGATTAACACTGAACCCTGTGGGAGTCTCACTGATTAACACTGAACCCTGTGGGAGTCTCACTGATTAACACTGAACCCTATGGGAGTCTCACTGATTAACACTGAACCCTGTGGAAGTCTCATTGATTAACACAAAACCCTATGGGAATCTCGCTGATTAACACTGAACCCTGTGGGAGTCTCACTGATTAACATTGAACACAATGGGAGTCTCACTGATTAACACTGAACCCTGTGGGAGTCTCACTGATTAACACTGAACCCTGTGGGAGTCTCACTGATTAACACTGAACCCTATGGGAATCTCACCGATTAACACTGAACCCTATGGGAGTCTCACTGATTAACACTGAGCCCTGTGGGAGTCTCACTGATTAACACTGAGCCCTGTGGGAGTCTCATCGATTAACACTGAACCCTATGGGAGTCTCACTGATTAACAGTGAACCCTATGGGAGTCTCACTGATTAACACTGCACCCTATGGGAGTCTCACTGATTAACACAGAACCCTATGGGAGTCTTAATGATAAACACTGAACACTATGGGAGTCTAACTGATTAACACCGAACCCTATGGGAGTTTCTCCGATTAACACTGAACCCTGTGGGAGTCTCACTGATTAACACTGAACCCAATGGGAATCTCGCTGATTAACACTGAACCCTGTGGGAGTCTCACTGATTAACACTGAACCCTATGGGAGTTTCACCGATTAACAATGAACCCTGTGGGAGTCTCACTGATTAACACTGAACCCTATGGGAATCTCTCTGATTAACACTGAACCCTGTGGGAGTCTCACTGATTAACACCGAACCCTGTGGGAGCCCCACTGATTAACACTGAACCCTATGGGAGTCTCACTGATTAACACTGAACACGATGGGAGTCTCACTGATTAACACTGAACCCTGTGGGAGTCTCACTGATTAACACTGAACCCTGTGGGAGTCTCACTGATTAACACTGAACCCTATGGGAGTCTCACTGATTAACACTGAACCCTGTGGAAGTCTCATTGATTAACACCAAACCCTATGGGAATCTCGCTGATTAACACTGAACCCTGTGGGAGTCTCACTGATTAACATTGAACACAATGGGAGTCTCACTGATTAACACTGAACCCTGTGGGAGTCTCACTGATTAACACTGAACCCTGTGGGAGTCTCACTGATTAACTCTGAACCCTATGGGAATCTCACCGATTAACACTGAACCCTATGGGAGTCTCACTGATTAACACTGAGCCCTGTGGGAGTCTCACTGATTAACACTGAGCCCTGTGGGAGTCTCATCGATTAACACTGAACCCTATGGGAGTCTCACTGATTAACAGTGAACCCTATGGGAGTCTCACTGATTAACACTGCACCCTATGGGAGTCTCACTGATTAACACCGAACCCTATGGGAGTCTTACTGATTAACACTGAACCCTATGGGAGTCTCACTGATTAACACCGAACCCTATGGGACTCTCACTGATTAACACTGAGCCCTGTGGGAGTATCACTGATTAACACTGAACCCTATGGGAGTTTCACCGATTAACACTGAACCCTGTGGGAGTCTCACTGATTAACACTGAACCCTATGGGAATCTCGCTGATTAACACTGAACCCTGTGGGAGCCCCACTGATTAACACTGAAACCTATGGGAGTCTCACTGATTAACACTGAACCCTATGGGAGTCTCACTGATTAACACTGAACCCTGTGGGAGTCTCACTGATTAACACTGAACCCTATGGGAGTCTCACTGATTAACACTGAACCCTGTGGGAGTCTCACTGATTAACACTGAACCGTATGGGAGTCTCACTGATTAACACTGAACCCTGTGGTAGTCTTACTGATTAACACCGAACCCTATGGGAGTCTCACTGATTAACACTGAACCCTATGGGAGTCTCACTGATTAACACTGAACCATGTGGGAGTCTCACTGATTAACTTTGAACCCTATGGGAGTCTCACTGATTAACACTGAACCCTATGGGAGTCTCACTGATTAACACTGAACCCTGTGGGAGTCTCACTGATTAACACTGAACCCTATGGGAGTCTGACTGATTAACACTGAACCCTGTGGGAGTCTCACTGATTAACACCGCACCCAATGGGAGTCTCAGTGATTTACACTGAACACTATGGGAGTCTCACTGATTAACACTGAACCCTGTGGGAGTCTCACTGATTAACACTGAACCCTGTGGGAGTCTCACTGATTAACACTGAACCCTATGGGAGTCTCATCAATTAACACTGAACCCTGTGGGAGTCTCACTGATTAACAGTGAACCCTATGGGAGTCTCACTGATTAACACTGAACCCTATGGGAGTCTCACTGATTAACACTGAACCCTATGGGAGTCTCACTGATTAACACTGAACCCTGTGGGAGTCTCACTGATTAACACTGAACCCTATGGGAGTCTCACTGATTAACACTGAACCCTGTGGGAGTCTTACTGATTAACAACGAACCCTATGGAAGTCTCACTGATTAACACTGAACCCTATGGGAGTCTCACTGATTAACATTGAACCCTGTGGGAGTCTCACTGATTAACACAGAACCCTGTGGGAGTCTCACTGATTAACACTGAACCCTATGGGAGTCTCACTGATTAACACTGAACCCTATGGGAGTCTCACTGATTAACACTGAACCCTATGGGAGTCTCACTGATTAACACTGAACCCTGTGGGAGTCTCACTGATTAACACTGAACCGTATGGGAGTCTCACTGATTAACACTGAACCCTGTGGGAGTCTTACTGATTAACACCGAACCCTATGGGAGTCTCACTGATTAACACTGAACCCTATGGGAGTCTCACTGATTAACACTGAACCATGTGGGAGTCTCACTGATTAACTTTGAACCCTATGGGAGTCTCACTGATTAACTTTGAACCCTATGGGAGTCTCACTAATTAACACTGAACCCTGTGGGAGTCTCACTGATTAACACTGAACCCTGTGGGAGTCTCACTGATTAACACTGAACCCTATGGGAATCTCACCGATTAACACTGAACCCTATGGGAGTCTCACTGATTAACACTGAGCCCTGTGGGAGTCTCACTGATTAACACTGAGCCCTGTGGGAGTCTCATCGATTAACACTGAACCTTATGGGAGTCTCACTGATTAACAGTGAACCCTATGGGAGTCTCACTGATTAACACTGCACCCTATGGGAGTCTCTCTGATTAACACCGAACCCTATGGGAGTCTTACTGATTAACACTGAACCCTATGGGAGTCTCACTGATTAACACCGAACCCTATGGGACTCTCACTGATTAACACTGAGCCCTGTGGGAGTATCACTGATTAACACTGAACCCTTTGGGAGTTTCACCGATTAACAGTGAACCCTGTGGGAGTCTCACTGATTAACACTGAACCCTATGGGAATCTCGCTGATTAACACTGAACCCTGTGGGAGTCTCACTGATTAACACTGAACCCTATGGGAGTCTCACTGATTAACACTGAACCCTGTGGGAGTCTTACTGATTAACAACGAACCCTATGGGAGTCTCACTGATTAACACTGAACCCTATGGGAGTCTCACTGATTAACACTGAACCCTGTGGGAGTCTCACTGATTAACACAGAACCCTGTGGGAGTCTCACTGATTAACACTGAACCCTATGGGAGTCTCACTGATTAACACTGAACCCTATGGGAGTCTCACTGATTAACACTGAACCCTATGGGAGTCTCACTGATTAATACTGAACCCTATGGGAGTCTCACTGATTAACACTGAACCCTGCGGGGGAGTCTCACTGATTAACACTGAACCCTATGGGAGTCTCACTGATTAACACTGAACCCTATGGGAGTCTGACTGATTAACACTGAACCCTGTGGGAGTCTCACTGATTAACACCGCACCCAATGGGAGTCTCAGTGATTTACACTGAACACTATGGGAGTCTCACTGATTAACACTGAACCCTGTGGGAGTCTCACTGATTAACACTGAACCCTGTGGGAGTCTCACTGATTAACACTGAACCCTATGGGAGTCTCATCAATTAACACTGAACCATATGGTAGTCTCACTGATTAACAGTGAACCCTATGGGAGTCTCACTGATTAACACCGAACCCTATGGGACTCTCACTGATTAACACTGAGCCCTGTGGGAGTATCACTGATTAACACTGAACCCTATAAGAGTTTCACCGATTAACAATGAACCCTGTGGGAGTCTCACTGATTAACACTGAACCCTATGGGAATCTCGCTGAATAACACTGAACCCTGTGGGTGTCTCACTGATTAACACCGAACCCTGTGGGAGCCCCACTTATTAACACTGAACCCTATGGGAGTCTCACTGATTAACACTGAACACGATGGGAGTCTCACTGATTAACACTGAACCCTGTGGGAGTCTCACTGATTAACACTGAACCCTGTGGGAGTCTCACTGATTAACACTGAACCCTATGGGAGTCTCACTGATTAACACTGAACCCTGTGGAAGTCTCATTGATTAACACCAAACCCTATGGGAATCTCGCTGATTAACACTGAACCCTGTGGGAGTCTCACTGATTAACATTGAACACGATGGGAGTCTCACTGATTAACACTGAACCCTGTGGGAGTCTCTCTGATTAACATTGAACCCTGTGGGAGTCTCAATGATTAACACTGAACCCTATGGGAATCTCACCGATTAACACTGAACCCTATGGGAGTCTCACTGATTAACACTGAGCCCTGTGGGAGTCTCACTGATTAACACTGAGCCCTGTGGGAGTCTCATCGATTAACACTGAACCCTATGGGAGTCTCACTGATTAACAGTGAACCCTATGGGAGTCTCACTGATTAACACTGCACCCTATGGGAGTCTCACTGATTAACACCGAACCCTATGGGAGTCTTACTGATTAACACTGAACCCTATGGGAGTCTCACTGATTAACACCGAACCCTATGGGACTCTCACTGATTAACACTGAACCCTGTGGGAGTATCACTGATTAACATTGAACCCTATGGGAGTTTCACCGATTAACACTGAACCCTGTGGGAGTCTCACTGATTAACACTGAACCCTATGGGAATCTCGCTGATTAACACTGAACCCTGTGGGAGTCTCACTGATTAACACTGAACCCTGTGGGAGCCCCACTGATTAACACTGAAACCTATGGGAGTCTCACTGATTAACACTGAACACGATGGGAGCCTCACTGATTAACACTGAACCCTGTGGGAGTCTCACTGATTAACACTGAACCCTATGGGAGTCTCACTGATTAACACTGAACCCTGTGGGAGTCTCACTGATTAACACTGAACCCTATGGGAGTCTCACTGATTAACACTGAACCCTATGGGAGTCTCACTGATTAACACTGAACCCTATGGGAGTCTCACTGATTAACACTGAACCCTGTGGGAGTCTCACTGATTAACACTGAACCCTATGGGAGTCTCACTGATTAACACTGAACCCTGTGGGAGTCTTACTGATTAACAACGAACCCTATGGGAGTCTCACTGATTAACACTGAACCCTATGGGAGTCTCACTGATTAACACTGAACCCTGTGGGAGTCTCACTGATTAACACAGAACCCTGTGGGAGTCTCACTGATTAACACTGAACCCTATGGGAGTCTCACTGATTAACACTGAACCCTATGGGAGTCTCACTGATTAACACTGAACCCTATGGGAGTCTCACTGATTAACACTGAACCCTGTGGGAGTCTCACTGATTAACACTGAACCGTATGGGAGTCTCACTGATTAACACTGAACCCTGTGGGAGTCTTACTGATTAACACCGAACCCTATGGGAGTCTCACTGATTAACACTGAACCCTATGGGAGTCTCACTGATTAACACTGAACCATGTGGGAGTCTCACTGTTTAACTTTGAACCCTATGGGAGTCTCACTGATTAACACTGAACCCTATGGGAGTCTCACTGATTAACACTGAACCCTGTGGGAGTCTCACTGATTAACACTGAACCCTATGGGAGTCTGACTGATTAACACTGAACCCTGTGGGAGTCTCACTGATTAACACCGCACCCAATGGGAGTCTCAGTGATTTACACTGAACACTATGGGAGTCTCACTGATAAACACTGAACCCTGTGGGAGTCTCACTGATTAACACTGAACCCTGTGGGAGTCTCACTGATTAACACTGAACCCTATGGGAGTCTTATCAATTAACACTGAACCATATGGTAGTCTCACTGATTAACAGTGAACCCTATGGGAGTCTCACTGATTAACACTGAACCCTATGGGAGTTTCACTGATTAACACCGAACCCTATGGGAGTCTCACTGATTAACACTGAACCCTACGGGAGTCTCACTGATTAACACCGAACCCTATGGGACTCTCACTGATTAACACTGAGCCCTGTGGGAGTATCACTGATTAACACTGCACCCTATGGGAGTTTCACCGATTAACAATGAACCCTGTGGGAGTCTCACTGATTAACACTGAACCCTATGGGAATCTCGCTGAATAACACTGAACCCTGTGGGAGTCTCACTGATTAACACCGAACCCTGTGGGAGCCCCACTTATTAACACTGAACCCTATGGGAGTCTCACTGATTAACACTGAACACGATGGGAGTCTCACTGATTAACACTGAACCCTGTGGGAGTCTCACTGATTAACACTGAACCCTGTGGGAGTATCACTGATTAACACTGAACCCTATGGGAGTTTCACCGATTAACACTGAACCCTGTGGGAGTCTCACTGATTAACACTGAACCCTATGGGAATCTCGCTGATTAACACTGAACCCTGTGGGAGTCTCACTGATTAACACTGAACCCTGTGGGAGCCCCACTGATTAACACTGAAACCTATGGGAGTCTCACTGATTAACACTGAACCCTATGGGAGTCTCACTGATTAACACTGAACCCTATGGGAGTCTCACTGATTAACACTGAACCCTGTGGGAGTCTCACTGATTAACACTGAACCCTATGGGAGTCTCACTGATTAACACTGAACCCTGTGGGAGTCTTACTGATTAACAACGAACCCTATGGGAGTCTCACTGATTAACACTGAACCCTATGGGAGTCTCACTGATTAACACTGAACCCTGTGGGAGTCTCACTGATTAACACAGAACCCTGTGGGAGTCTCACTGATTAACACTGAACCCTATGGGAGTTTCACTGATTAACACTGAACCCTATGGGAGTCTTACTGATTAACACTGAACCCTGTGGGAGCCCCACTGATTAACACTGAAACCTATGGGAGTCTCACTGATTAACACTGAACCCTATGGGAGTCTCACTGATTAACACTGAACCCTATGGGAGTCTCACTGATTAACACTGAACCCTGTGGGAGTCTCACTGATTAACACTGAACCCTATGGGAGTCTCACTGATTAACACTGAACCCTGTGGGAGTCTTACTGATTAACAACGAACCCTATGGGAGTCTCACTGATTAACACTGAACCCTATGGGAGTCTCACTGATTAACACTGAACCCTGTGGGAGTCTCACTGATTAACACTGAACCCTATGGGAGTCTCATTGATTAACACATGAACCCTGAGGGAGTCTCACTGATTAACACAGAACCCTGTGGGAGTCTCACTGATTAACACTGAACCCTGTGGGAGTCTCACTGATTAACACTGAACCCTATGGGAGTCTCATTGATTAACACTGAACCCTATGGGAGTCTCACCGATTAACACATGAACCCTGTGGGAGTCTCACTGATTTACACTGAACCCTGTGGGAGTCTCACTGATTAACACTGAACCCTATGGGAGTCTCACTGATTAACACATGAACCCTGTGGGAATCTCACTGATTTACACTGAACCCTGTGGGAGTCTCTCTGATTAACACTGAACCCTATGGGAGTCTCACTGATTAACACATTAACCCTGAGGGAGTCTCACTGATTAACACTGAACCCTGTGGGAGTCTCACTGATTAACACTGAACCCTATGGGAGTCTCATCAATTAACACTGAACCATATGGTAGTCTCACTGATTAACAGTGAACCCTATGGGAGTCTCGCTGATTAACACTGAACCCTATGGGAGTCTCACTGATTAACACCGAACCCTATGGGACTCTCACTGATTAACACTGAGCCCTGTGGGAGTATCACTGATTAACACTGAACCCTATAAGAGTTTCACCGATTAACAATGAACCCTGTGGGAGTCTCACTGATTAACACTGAACCCTATGGGAATCTCGCTGAATAACACTGAACCCTGTGGGTGTCTCACTGATTAACACCGAACCCTGTGGGAGCCCCACTTATTAACACTGAACCCTATGGGAGTCTCACTGATTAACACTGAACACGATGGGAGTCTCACTGATTAACACTGAACCCTGTGGGAGTCTCACTGATTAACACTGAACCCTGTGGGAGTCTCACTGATTAACACTGAACCCTATGGGAGTCTC
Source organism: Petromyzon marinus (assembly GCF_048934315.1). Taxonomy (NCBI): domain Eukaryota; kingdom Metazoa; phylum Chordata; class Hyperoartia; order Petromyzontiformes; family Petromyzontidae; genus Petromyzon; species Petromyzon marinus. Next base: position 3,001,787 of record NW_027422625.1, read on the forward strand.
ACTGATTAACACTGAACCCTGTGGAAGTCTCATTGATTAACACCAAACCCTATGGGAATCTCGCTGATTAACACTGAACCCTGTGGGAGTCTCACTGATTAACATTGAACACGATGGGAGTCTCACTGATTAACACTGAACCCTGTGGGAGTCTCTCTGATTAACATTGAACCCTGTGGGAGTCTCAATGATTAACACTGAACCCTATGGGAATCTCACCGATTAACACTGAACCCTATGGGAGTCTCACTGATTAACACTGAGCCCTGTGGGAGTCTCACTGATTAACACTGAGCCCTGTGGGAGTCTCATCGATTAACACTGAACCCTATGGGAGTCTCACTGATTAACAGTGAACCCTATGGGAGTCTCACTGATTAACACTGCACCCTATGGGAGTCTCACTGATTAACACCGAACCCTATGGGAGTCTTACTGATTAACACTGAACCCTATGGGAGTCTCACTGATTAACACCGAACCCTATGGGACTCTCACTGATTAACACTGAACCCTGTGGGAGTATCACTGATTAACACTGAACCCTATGGGAGTTTCACCGATTAACACTGAACCCTGTGGGAGTCTCACTGATTAACACTGAACCCTATGGGAATCTCGCTGATTAACACTGAACCCTGTGGGAGTCTCACTGATTAACACTGAACCCTGTGGGAGCCCCACTGATTAACACTGAAACCTATGGGAGTCTCACTGATTAACACTGAACACGATGGGAGCCTCACTGATTAACACTGAACCCTGTGGGAGTCTCACTGATTAACACTGAACCCTATGGGAGTCTCACTGATTAACACTGAACCCTGTGGGAGTCTCACTGATTAACACTGAACCCTATGGGAGTCTCACTGATTAACACTGAACCCTATGGGAGTCTCACTGATTAACACTGAACCCTATGGGAGTCTCACTGATTAACACTGAACCCTGTGGGAGTCTCACTGATTAACACTGAACCCTATGGGAGTCTCACTGATTAACACTGAACCCTGTGGGAGTCTTACTGATTAACAACGAACCCTATGGGAGTCTCACTGATTAACACTGAACCCTATGGGAGTCTCACTGATTAACACTGAACCCTGTGGGAGTCTCACTGATTAACACAGAACCCTGTGGGAGTCTCACTGATTAACACTGAACCCTATGGGAGTCTCACTGATTAACACTGAACCCTATGGGAGTCTCACTGATTAACACTGAACCCTATGGGAGTCTCACTGATTAACACTGAACCCTGTGGGAGTCTCACTGATTAACACTGAACCGTATGGGAGTCTCACTGATTAACACTGAACCCTGTGGGAGTCTTACTGATTAACACCGAACCCTATGGGAGTCTCACTGATTAACACTGAACCCTATGGGAGTCTCACTGATTAACACTGAACCATGTGGGAGTCTCACTGTTTAACTTTGAACCCTATGGGAGTCTCACTGATTAACACTGAACCCTATGGGAGTCTCACTGATTAACACTGAACCCTGTGGGAGTCTCACTGATTAACACTGAACCCTATGGGAGTCTGACTGATTAACACTGAACCCTGTGGGAGTCTCACTGATTAACACCGCACCCAATGGGAGTCTCAGTGATTTACACTGAACACTATGGGAGTCTCACTGATTAACACTGAACCCTGTGGGAGTCTCACTGATTAACACTGAACCCTGTGGGAGTCTCACTGATTAACACTGAACCCTATGGGAGTCTTATCAATTAACACTGAACCATATGGTAGTCTCACTGATTAACAGTGAACCCTATGGGAGTCTCACTGATTAACACTGAACCCTATGGGAGTTTCACTGATTAACACCGAACCCTATGGGAGTCTCACTGATTAACACTGAACCCTACGGGAGTCTCACTGATTAACACCGAACCCTATGGGACTCTCACTGATTAACACTGAGCCCTGTGGGAGTATCACTGATTAACACTGCACCCTATGGGAGTTTCACCGATTAACAATGAACCCTGTGGGAGTCTCACTGATTAACACTGAACCCTATGGGAATCTCGCTGAATAACACTGAACCCTGTGGGAGTCTCACTGATTAACACCGAACCCTGTGGGAGCCCCACTTATTAACACTGAACCCTATGGGAGTCTCACTGATTAACACTGAACACGATGGGAGTCTCACTGATTAACACTGAACCCTGTGGGAGTCTCACTGATTAACACTGAACCCTGTGGGAGTATCACTGATTAACACTGAACCCTATGGGAGTTTCACCGATTAACACTGAACCCTGTGGGAGTCTCACTGATTAACACTGAACCCTATGGGAATCTCGCTGATTAACACTGAACCCTGTGGGAGTCTCACTGATTAACACTGAACCCTGTGGGAGCCCCACTGATTAACACTGAAACCTATGGGAGTCTCACTGATTAACACTGAACCCTATGGGAGTCTCACTGATTAACACTGAACCCTATGGGAGTCTCACTGATTAACACTGAACCCTGTGGGAGTCTCACTGATTAACACTGAACCCTATGGGAGTCTCACTGATTAACACTGAACCCTGTGGGAGTCTTACTGATTAACAACAAACCCTATGGGAGTCTCACTGATTAACACTGAACCCTATGGGAGTCTCACTGATTAACACTGAACCCTGTGGGAGTCTCACTGATTAACACAGAACCCTGTGGGAGTCTCACTGATTAACACTGAACCCTATGGGAGTTTCACTGATTAACACTGAACCCTATGGGAGTCTTACTGATTAACACTGAACCCTGTGGGAGCCCCACTGATTAACACTGAAACCTATGGGAGTCTCACTGATTAACACTGAACCCTATGGGAGTCTCACTGATTAACACTGAACCCTATGGGAGTCTCACTGATTAACACTGAACCCTGTGGGAGTCTCACTGATTAACACTGAACCCTATGGGAGTCTCACTGATTAACACTGAACCCTGTGGGAGTCTTACTGATTAACAACGAACCCTATGGGAGTCTCACTGATTAACACTGAACCCTATGGGAGTCTCACTGATTAACACTGAACCCTGTGGGAGTCTCACTGATTAACACAGAACCCTGTGGGAGTCTCACTGATTAACACTGAACCCTATGGGAGTCTCACTGATTAACACTGAACCCTATGGGAGTCTCACTGATTAACACTGAACCCTATGGGAGTCTCACTGATTAACACTGAACCCTGTGGGAGTCTCACTGATTAACACTGAACCCTATGGGAGTCTCACTGATTAACACTGAACCCTGTGGGAGTCTCACTGATTAACACTGAACCGTATGGGAGTCTCACTGATTAACACTGAACCCTGTGGTAGTCTTACTGATTAACACCGAACCCTATGGGAGTCTCACTGATTAACACTGAACCCTATGGGAGTCTCACTGATTAACACTGAACCATGTGGGAGTCTCACTGATTAACTTTGAACCCTATGGGAGTCTCACTGATTAACACTGAACCCTATGGGAGTCACACTGATTAACACTGAACCCTGTGGGAGTCTCACTGATTAACACTGAACCCTATGGGAGTCTGACTGATTAACACTGAACCCTGTGGGAGTCTCACTGATTAACACCGCACCCAATGGGAGTCTCAGTGATTTACACTGAACACTATGGGAGTCTCACTGATTAACACTGAACCCTGTGGGAGTCTCACTGATTAACACTGAACCCTGTGGGAGTCTCACTGATTAACACTGAACCCTATGGGAGTCTCATCAATTAACACTGAACCCTGTGGGAGTCTCACTGATTAACAGTGAACCCTATGGGAGTCTCACTGATTAACACTGAACCCTATGGGAGTCTCACTGATTAACACTGAACCCTATGGGAGTCTCACTGATTAACACTGAACCCAGTGGGAGTCTCACTGATTAACACTGAACCCTATGGGAGTCTCACTGATTAACACTGAACCCTGTGGGAGTCTTACTGATTAACAAGGCACCCTATGGGAGTCTCACTGATTAACACTGAACCCTATGGGAGTCTCACTGATTAACATTGAACCCTGTGGGAGTCTCACTGATTAACACAGAACCCTGTGGGAGTCTCACTGATTAACACTGAACCCTATGGGAGTCTCACTGATTAACACTGAACCCTATGGGAGTCTCACTGATTAACACTGAACCCTATGGGAGTCTCACTGATTAACACTGAACCCTGTGGGAGTCTCACTGATTAACACTGAACCGTATGGGAGTCTCACTGATTAACACTGAACCCTGTGGGAGTCTTACTGATTAACACCGAACCCTATGGGAGTCTCACTGATTAACACTGAACCCTATGGGAGTCTCACTGATTAACACTGAACCATGTGGGAGTCTCACTGATTAACTATGAACCCTATGGGAGTCTCACTGATTAACTTTGAACCCTATGGGAGTCTCACTGATTAACACTGAACCCTATGGGAGTCTCACTGATTAACACTGAACCCTGTGGGAGTCTCACTGATTAACACTGAACCCTATGGGAATCTCACCGATTAACACTGAACCCTATGGGAGTCTCACTGATTAACACTGAGCCCTGTGGGAGTCTCACTGATTAACACTGAGCCCTGTGGGAGTCTCATCGATTAACACTGAACCCTATGGGAGTCTCACTGATTAACAGTGAACCCTATGGGAGTCTCACTGATTAACACTGCACCCTATGGGAGTCTCTCTGATTAACACCGAACCCTATGGGAGTCTTACTGATTAACACTGAACCCTATGGGAGTCTCACTGATTAACACCGAACCCTATGGGACTCTCACTGATTAACACTGAGCCCTGTGGGAGTATCACTGATTAACACTGAACCCTTTGGGAGTTTCACCGATTAACACTGAACCCTGTGGGAGTCTCACTGATTAACACTGAACCCTATGGGAATCTCGCTGATTAACACTGAACCCTGTGGGAGTCTTACTGATTAACACTGAACCCTGTGGGAGCCCCACTGATTAACACTGAAACCTATGGGAGTCTCACTGATTAACACTGAACCCTATGGGAGTCTCACTGATTAACACTGAACCCTATGGGAGTCTCACTGATTAACACTGAACCCTGTGGGAGTCTCACTGATTAACACTGAACCCTATGGGAGTCTCACTGATTAACACTGAACCCTGTGGGAGTCTTACTGATTAACAACGAACCCTATGGGAGTCTCAATGATTAACACTGAACCCTATAGGAGTCTCACTGATTAACACTGAACCCTGTGGGAGTCTCACTGATTAACACAGAACCCTGTGGGAGTCTCACTGATTAACACTGAACCCTATGGGAGTCTCACTGATTAACACTGAACCCTATGGGAGTCTCACTGATTAACACTGAACCCTATGGGAGTCTCACTGATTAATACTGAACCCTATGGGAGTCTCACTGATTAACACTGAACCCTGTGGGAGTCTCACTGATTAACACTGAACCCTATGGGAGTCTCACTGATTAACACTGAACCCTATGGGAGTCTGACTGATTAACACTGAACCCTGTGGGAGTCTCACTGATTAACACCGCACCCAATGGGAGTCTCAGTGATTTACACTGAACACTATGGGAGTCTCCCTGATTAACACTGAACCCTGTGGGAGTCTCACTGATTAACACTGAACCCTGTGGGAGTCTCACTGATTAACACTGAACCCTATGGGAGTCTCATCAATTAACACTGAACCATATGGTAGTCTCACTGATTAACAGTGAACCCTATGGGAGTCTCACTGATTAACACTGAACCCTATGGGAGTCTCACTGATTAACACCGAACCCTATGGGACTCTCACTGATTAACACTGAGCCCTGTGGGAGTATCACTGATTAACACTGAACCCTATGGGAGTTTCACCGATTAACAATGAACCCTGTGGGAGTCTCACTGATTAACACTGAACCCTATGGGAATCTCGCTGAATAACACTGAACCCTGTGGGTGTCTCACTGATTAACACCGAACCCTGTGGGAGCCCCACTTATTAACACTGAACCCTATGGGAGTCTCACTGATTAACACTGAACACGATGGGAGTCTCACTGATTAACACTGAACCCTGTGGGAGTCTCACTGATTAACACAGAACCCTGTGGGAGTCTCACTGATTAACACTGAACCCTATGGGAGTCTCACTGATTAACACTGAACCCTGTGGAAGTCTCATTGATTAACACCAAACCCTATGGGAATCTCGCTGATTAACACTGAACCCTGTGGGAGTCTCACTGATTAACATTGAACACGATGGGAGTCTCACTGATTAACACTGAACCCTGTGGGAGTCTCTCTGATTAACATTGAACCCTGTGGGAATCTCAATGATTAACACTGAACCCTATGGGAATCTCACCGATTAACACTGAACCCTATGGGAGTCTCACTGATTAACACTGAGCCCTGTGGGAGTCTCACTGATTAACACTGAGCCCTGTGGGAGTCTCATCGATTAACACTGAACCCTATGGGAGTCTCACTGATTAACAGTGAACCCTATGGGAGTCTCACTGATTAACACTGCACCCTATGGGAGTCTCACTGATTAACACCGAACCCTATGGGAGTCTTACTGATTAACACTGAACCCTATGGGAGTCTCACTGATTAACACCGAACCCTATGGGACTCTCACTGATTAACACTGAGCCCTGTGGGAGTATCACTGATTAACACTGAACCCTATGGGAGTTTCACCGATTAACACTGAACCCTGTGGGAGTCTCACTGATTAACACTGAACCCTATGGGAATCTCGCTGATTAACACTGAACCCTGTGGGAGTCTCACTGATTAACACTGAACCCTGTGGGAGCCCCACTGATTAACACTGAAACCTATGGGAGTCTCACTGATTAACACTGAACACGATGGGAGCCTCACTGATTAACACTGAACCCTGTGGGAGTCTCACTGATTAACACTGAACCCTATGGGAGTCTCACTGATTAACACTGAACCCTGTGGGAGTCTCACTGATTAACACTGAACCCTATGGGAGTCTCACTGATTAACACTGAACCCTATGGGAGTCTCACTGATTAACACTGAACCCTATGGGAGTCTCACTGATTAACACTGAACCCTGTGGGAGTCTCACTGATTAACACTGAACCCTATGGGAGTCTCACTGATTAACACTGAACCCTGTGGGAGTCTTACTGATTAACAACGAACCCTATGGGAGTCTCACTGATTAACACTGAACCCTATGGGAGTCTCACTGATTAACACTGAACCCTGTGGGAGTCTCACTGATTAACACAGAACCCTGTGGGAGTCTTACTGATTAACACTGAACCCTATGGGAGTCTCACTGATTAACACTGAACCCTATGGGAGTCTCACTGATTAACACTGAACCATATGGGAGTCTCACTGATTAACACTGAACCCTGTGGGAGTCTCACTGATTAACACTGAACCCTATGGGAGTCTCATCAATTAACACTGAACCATATGGTAGTCTCACTGATTAACAGTGAACCCTATGGGAGTCTCACTGATTAACACTGAACCCTATGGGAGTCTCACTGATTAACACCGAACCCTATGGGACTCTCACTGATTAACACTGAGCCCTGTGGGAGTATCACTGATTAACACTGAACCCTATGGGAGTTTCACCGATTAACAATGAACCCTGTGGGAGTCTCACTGATTAACACTGAACCCTATGGGAATCTCGCTGAATAACACTGAACCCTGTGGGTGTCTCACTGATTAACACCGAACCCTGTGGGAGCCCCACTTATTAACACTGAACCCTATGGGAGTCTCACTGATTAACACTGAACACGATGGGAGTCTCACTGATTAACACTGAACCCTGTGGGAGTCTCACTGATTAACACAGAACCCTGTGGGAGTCTCACTGATTAACACTGAACCCTATGGGAGTCTCACTGATTAACACTGAACCCTGTGGAAGTCTCATTGATTAACACCAAACCCTATGGGAATCTCGCTGATTAACACTGAACCCTGTGGGAGTCTCACTGATTAACATTGAACACGATGGGAGTCTCACTGATTAACACTGAACCCTGTGGGAGTCTCTCTGATTAACATTGAACCCTGTGGGAATCTCAATGATTAACACTGAACCCTATGGGAATCTCACCGATTAACACTGAACCCTATGGGAGTCTCACTGATTAACACTGAGCCCTGTGGGAGTCTCACTGATTAACACTGAGCCCTGTGGGAGTCTCATCGATTAACACTGAACCCTATGGGAGTCTCACTGATTAACAGTGAACCCTATGGGAGTCTCACTGATTAACACTGCACCCTATGGGAGTCTCACTGATTAACACCGAACCCTATGGGAGTCTTACTGATTAACACTGAACCCTATGGGAGTCTCACTGATTAACACCGAACCCTATGGGACTCTCACTGATTAACACTGAGCCCTGTGGGAGTATCACTGATTAACACTGAACCCTATGGGAGTTTCACCGATTAACACTGAACCCTGTGGGAGTCTCACTGATTAACACTGAACCCTATGGGAATCTCGCTGATTAACACTGAACCCTGTGGGAGTCTCACTGATTAACACTGAACCCTGTGGGAGCCCCACTGATTAACACTGAAACCTATGGGAGTCTCACTGATTAACACTGAACACGATGGGAGCCTCACTGATTAACACTGAACCCTGTGGGAGTCTCACTGATTAACACTGAACCCTATGGGAGTCTCACTGATTAACACTGAACCCTGTGGGAGTCTCACTGATTAACACTGAACCCTATGGGAGTCTCACTGATTAACACTGAACCCTATGGGAGTCTCACTGATTAACACTGAACCCTATGGGAGTCTCACTGATTAACACTGAACCCTGTGGGAGTCTCACTGATTAACACTGAACCCTATGGGAGTCTCACTGATTAACACTGAACCCTGTGGGAGTCTTACTGATTAACAACGAACCCTATGGGAGTCTCACTGATTAACACTGAACCCTATGGGAGTCTCACTGATTAACACTGAACCCTGTGGGAGTCTCACTGATTAACACAGAACCCTGTGGGAGTCTTACTGATTAACACTGAACCCTATGGGAGTCTCACTGATTAACACTGAACCCTATGGGAGTCTCACTGATTAACACTGAACCATATGGGAGTCTCACTGATTAACACTGAACCCTGTGGGAGTCTCACTGATTAACACTGAACCGTATGGGAGTCTCACTGATTAACACTGAACCCTGTGGGAGTCTTACTGATTAACACCGAACCCTATGGGAGTCTCACTGATTAACACTGAACCCTATGGGAGTTTCACTGATTAACACTGAACCATGTGGGAGTCTCACTGATTAACTTTGAACCCTATGGGAGTCTCACTGATTAACACTGAACCCTATGGGAGTCTCACTGATTAACACTGAACCCTGTGGGAGTCTCACTGATTAACACTGAACCCTATGGGAGTCTGACTGATTAACACTGAACCCTGTGGGAGTCTCACTGATTAACACCGCACCCAATGGGAGTCTCAGTGATTAACACTGAACACTATGGGAGTCTCACTGATTAACACTGAACCCTGTGGGAGTCTCACTGATTAACACTGAACCCTGTGGGAGGCTCACTGATTAACACTGAACCCTATGGGAGTCTTATCAATTAACACTGAACCATATGGTAGTCTCACTGATTAACAGTGAACCCTATGGGAGTCTCACTGATTAAAACTGAACCCTATGGGAGTTTCACTGATTAACACCGAACCCTATGGGAGTCTCACTGATTAACACTGAACCCTACGGGAGTCTCACTGATTAACACCGAACCCTATGGGACTCTCACTGGTTAACACTGAGCCCTGTGGGAGTATCACTGATTAACACTGCACCCTATGGGAGTTTCACCGATTAACAATGAACCCTGTGGGAGTCTCACTGATTAACACTGAACCCTATGGGAATCTCGCTGAATAACACTGAACCCTGTGGGAGTCTCACTGATTAACACCGAACCCTGTGGGAGCCCCACTTATTAACACTGAACCCTATGGGAGTCTCACTGATTAACACTGAACACGATGGGAGTCTCACTGATTAACACTGAACCCTGTGGGAGTCTCACTGATTAACACTGAACCCTGTGGGAGTATCACTGATTAACACTGAACCCTATGGGAGTTTCACCGATTAACACTGAACCCTGTGGGAGTCTCACTGATTAACACTGAACCCTATGGGAATCTCGCTGATTAACACTGAACCCTGTGGGAGTCTCACTGATTAACACTGAACCCTGTGGGAGCCCCACTGATTAACACTGAAACCTATGGGAGTCTCACTGATTAACACTGAACACGATGGGAGCCTCACTGATTAACACTGAACCCTGTGGGAGTCTCACTGATTAACACTGAACCCTATGGGAGTCTCACTGATTAACACTGAACCCTGTGGGAGTCTCACTGATTAACACTGAACCCTATGGGAGTCTCACTGATTAACACTGAACCCTATGGGAGTCTCACTGATTAACACTGAACCCTGTGGGAGTCTCACTGATGAACACTGAACCCTATGGGAGTCTCACTGATTAACACTGAACCCTGTGGGAGTCTCACTGATTAACACTGAACCCTGTGGGAGTCTCACTGATTAACACTGAACCCTATGGGAGTCTCACTGAATAACACTGAACCCTGTGGGAGTCTTACTGATTAACACCGAACCCTATGGGAGTCTCACTGATTAACACCGAACCCTATGGGAGACTCACTGATTAACACTGAACCATGTGGGAGTCTCACTGATTAACACTGAACCCTATGGGAGTCTCACTGATTAACACTGAACCCTATGGGAGTCTCACTGATTAACACTGAACCCTGTGGGAGTTTCACTGATTAACACTGAACCCTGTGGGAGTCTCACTGATTAACACTGAACCCTGTGGGAGTCTCACTGATTAACACAGAACCCTATGGGAGTCTCATTGATTAACACTGAACCAAATGGGAGTCTCACTGATTAACACCGAACCCTATGGGAGTCTCACTGATTAACACCGAACCCTATGGGACTCCCACTGATTAACACCGAGCCCTGTGGGAGTATCACTGATTAACACCGAACCCTATGGGAGTTTCACCGATTAACACTGAACCCTGTGGGAGTCTCACTGATTAACACTGAACCCTATGGGAATCTCGCTGATTAACACTGAACCCTGTGGGAGTCTCACTTATTAACACTGAACCCTATGGGAATCTCGCTGAATAACACTGAACCCTGTGGGAGTCTCACTGATTAACACCGAACCCTGTGGGAGCCCCACTGATTAACACTGAACCCTATGGGAGTCTCACTGATTAACACTGAACACGATGGGAGTCTCACTGATTAACACTGAACCCTGTGGGAGTCTCACTGATTAACACTGAACCCTGTGGGAGTATCACTGATTAACACTGAACCCTATGGGAGTTTCACCGATTAACACTGAACCCTGTGGGAGTCTCACTGATTAACACTGAACCCTATGGGAATCTCGCTGATTAACACTGAACCCTGTGGGAGTCTCACTGATTAACACTGAACCCTGTGGGAGCCCCACTGATTAACACTGAACCCTGTGGGAGTCTCACTGATTAACACTGAACCCTATGGGAGTCTTATCAATTAACACTGAACCATATGGTAGTCTCACTGATTAACAGTGAACCCTATGGGAGTCTCACTGATTAAAACTGAACCCTATGGGAGTTTCACTGATTAACACCGAACCCTATGGGAGTCTCACTGATTAACACTGAACCCTACGGGAGTCTCACTGATTAACACCGAACCCTATGGGACTCTCACTGGTTAACACTGAGCCCTGTGGGAGTATCACTGATTAACACTGCACCCTATGGGAGTTTCACCGATTAACAATGAACCCTGTGGGAGTCTCACTGATTAACACTGAACCCTATGGGAATCTCGCTGAATAACACTGAACCCTGTGGGAGTCTCACTGATTAACACCGAACCCTGTGGGAGCCCCACTTATTAACACTGAACCCTATGGGAGTCTCACTGATTAACACTGAACACGATGGGAGTCTCACTGATTAACACTGAACCCTGTGGGAGTCTCACTGATTAACACTGAACCCTGTGGGAGTATCACTGATTAACACTGAACCCTATGGGAGTTTCACCGATTAACACTGAACCCTGTGGGAGTCTCACTGATTAACACTGAACCCTATGGGAATCTCGCTGATTAACACTGAACCCTGTGGGAGTCTCACTGATTAAAACTGAACCCTATGGGAGTTTCACTGATTAACACCGAACCCTATGGGAGTCTCACTGATTAACACTGAACCCTACGGGAGTCTCACTGATTAACACCGAACCCTATGGGACTCTCACTGGTTAACACTGAGCCCTGTGGGAGTATCACTGATTAACACTGCACCCTATGGGAGTTTCACCGATTAACAATGAACCCTGTGGGAGTCTCACTGATTAACACTGAACCCTATGGGAATCTCGCTGAATAACACTGAACCCTGTGGGAGTCTCACTGATTAACACCGAACCCTGTGGGAGCCCCACTTATTAACACTGAACCCTATGGGAGTCTCACTGATTAACACTGAACACGATGGGAGTCTCACTGATTAACACTGAACCCTGTGGGAGTCTCACTGATTAACACTGAACCCTGTGGGAGTATCACTGATTAACACTGAACCCTATGGGAGTTTCACCGATTAACACTGAACCCTGTGGGAGTCTCACTGATTAACACTGAACCCTATGGGAATCTCGCTGATTAACACTGAACCCTGTGGGAGTCTCACTGATTAACACTGAACCCTGTGGGAGCCCCACTGATTAACACTGAAACCTATGGGAGTCTCACTGATTAACACTGAACACGATGGGAGCCTCACTGATTAACACTGAACCCTGTGGGAGTCTCACTGATTAACACTGAACCCTATGGGAGTCTCACTGATTAACACTGAACCCTGTGGGAGTCTCACTGATTAACACTGAACCCTATGGGAGTCTCACTGATTAACACTGAACCCTATGGGAGTCTCACTGATTAACACTGAACCCTGTGGGAGTCTCACTGATGAACACTGAACCCTATGGGAGTCTCACTGATTAACACTGAACCCTGTGGGAGTCTCACTGATTAACACTGAACCCTGTGGGAGTCTCACTGATTAACACTGAACCCTATGGGAGTCTCACTGAATAACACTGAACCCTGTGGGAGTCTTACTGATTAACACCGAACCCTATGGGAGTCTCACTGATTAACACCGAACCCTATGGGAGACTCACTGATTAACACTGAACCATGTGGGAGTCTCACTGATTAACACTGAACCCTATGGGAGTCTCACTGATTAACACTGAACCCTATGGGAGTCTCACTGATTAACACTGAACCCTGTGGGAGTTTCACTGATTAACACTGAACCCTGTGGGAGTCTCACTGATTAACACTGAACCCTGTGGGAGTCTCACTGATTAACACAGAACCCTATGGGAGTCTCATTGATTAACACTGAACCAAATGGGAGTCTCACTGATTAACACCGAACCCTATGGGAGTCTCACTGATTAACACCGAACCCTATGGGACTCCCACTGATTAACACCGAGCCCTGTGGGAGTATCACTGATTAACACCGAACCCTATGGGAGTTTCACCGATTAACACTGAACCCTGTGGGAGTCTCACTGATTAACACTGAACCCTATGGGAATCTCGCTGATTAACACTGAACCCTGTGGGAGTCTCACTTATTAACACTGAACCCTATGGGAATCTCGCTGAATAACACTGAACCCTGTGGGAGTCTCACTGATTAACACCGAACCCTGTGGGAGCCCCACTGATTAACACTGAACCCTATGGGAGTCTCACTGATTAACACTGAACACGATGGGAGTCTCACTGATTAACACTGAACCCTGTGGGAGTCTCACTGATTAACACTGAACCCTGTGGGAGTATCACTGATTAACACTGAACCCTATGGGAGTTTCACCGATTAACACTGAACCCTGTGGGAGTCTCACTGATTAACACTGAACCCTATGGGAATCTCGCTGATTAACACTGAACCCTGTGGGAGTCTCACTGATTAACACTGAACCCTGTGGGAGCCCCACTGATTAACACTGAACCCTGTGGGAGTCTCACTGATTAACACTGAACCCTATGGGAGTCTTATCAATTAACACTGAACCATATGGTAGTCTCACTGATTAACAGTGAACCCTATGGGAGTCTCACTGATTAAAACTGAACCCTATGGGAGTTTCACTGATTAACACCGAACCCTATGGGAGTCTCACTGATTAACACTGAACCCTACGGGAGTCTCACTGATTAACACCGAACCCTATGGGACTCTCACTGGTTAACACTGAGCCCTGTGGGAGTATCACTGATTAACACTGCACCCTATGGGAGTTTCACCGATTAACAATGAACCCTGTGGGAGTCTCACTGATTAACACTGAACCCTATGGGAATCTCGCTGAATAACACTGAACCCTGTGGGAGTCTCACTGATTAACACCGAACCCTGTGGGAGCCCCACTTATTAACACTGAACCCTATGGGAGTCTCACTGATTAACACTGAACACGATGGGAGTCTCACTGATTAACACTGAACCCTGTGGGAGTCTCACTGATTAACACTGAACCCTGTGGGAGTATCACTGATTAACACTGAACCCTATGGGAGTTTCACCGATTAACACTGAACCCTGTGGGAGTCTCACTGATTAACACTGAACCCTATGGGAATCTCGCTGATTAACACTGAACCCTGTGGAAGTCTCACTGATTAACACTGAACCCTGTGGGAGCCCCACTGATTAACACTGAAACCTATGGGAGTCTCACTGATTAACACTGAACACGATGGGAGCCTCACTGATTAACACTGAACCCTGTGGGAGTCTCACTGATTAACACTGAACCCTATGGGAGTCTCACTGATTAACACTGAACCCTGTGGGAGTCTCACTGATTAACACTGAACCCTATGGGAGTCTCACTGATTAACACTGAACCCTATGGGAGTCTCACTGATTAACACTGAACCCTGTGGGAGTCTCACTGATGAACACTGAACCCTATGGGAGTCTCACTGATTAACACTGAACCCTGTGGGAGTCTCACTGATTAACACTGAACCCTGTGGGAGTCTCACTGATTAACACTGAACCCTATGGGAGTCTCACTGAATAACACTGAACCCTGTGGGAGTCTTACTGATTAACACCGAACCCTATGGGAGTCTCACTGATTAACACCGAACCCTATGGGAGACTCACTGATTAACACTGAACCATGTGGGAGTCTCACTGATTAACACTGAACCCTATGGGAGTCTCACTGATTAACACTGAACCCTATGGGAGTCTCACTGATTAACACTGAACCCTGTGGGAGTTTCACTGATTGACACTGAACCCTGTGGGAGTCTCACTGATTAACACTGAACCCTGTGGGAGTCTCACTGATTAACACAGAACCCTATGGGAGTCTCATTGATTAACACTGAACCAAATGGGAGTCTCACTGATTAACACCGAACCCTATGGGAGTCTCACTGATTAACACTGAACCCTATGGGAGTCTCACTGATTAACACCGAACCCTATGGGACTCCCACTGATTAACACCGAGCCCTGTGGGAGTATCACTGATTAACACCGAACCCTATGGGAGTTTCACCGATTAACACTGAACCCTGTGGGAGTCTCACTGATTAACACTGAACCCTATGGGAATCTCGCTGATTAACACTGAACCCTGTGGGAGTCTCACTTATTAACACTGAACCCTATGGGAATCTCGCTGAATAACACTGAACCCTGTGGGAGTCTCACTGATTAACACCGAACCCTGTGGGAGCCCCACTGATTAACACTGAACCCTATGGGAGTCTCACTGATTAACACTGAACACGATGGGAGTCTCACTGATTAACACTGAACCCTGTGGGAGTCTCACTGATTAACACTGAACCCTGTGGGAGTATCACTGATTAACACTGAACCCTATGGGAGTTTCACCGATTAACACTGAACCCTGTGGGAGTCTCACTGATTAACACTGAACCCTATGGGAATCTCGCTGATTAACACTGAACCCTGTGGGAGTCTCACTGATTAACACTGAACCCTGTGGGAGTCTCACTGATTAACACTGAACCCTATGGGAGTCTCACTGATTAACACTGAACCCTATGGGAGTCTCACTGATTAACACTGAACCCTATGGGAGTCTCACTGATTAACACTGAACCCTGTGGGAGTCTCACTGATTAACACTGAACCCTATGGGAGTCTCACTGATTAACACTGAACCCTGTGGGAGTCTTACTGATTAACAACGAACCCTATGGGAGTCTCACTGATTAACACTGAACCCTATGGGAGTCTCACTGATTAACACTGAACCCTGTGGGAGTCTCACTGATTAACACAGAACCCTGTGGGAGTCTTACTGATTAACACTGAACCCTATGGGAGTCTCACTGATTAACACTGAACCCTATGGGAGTCTCACTGATTAACACTGAACCATATGGGAGTCTCACTGATTAACACTGAACCCTGTGGGAGTCTCACTGATTAACACTGAACCGTATGGGAGTCTCACTGATTAACACTGAACCCTGTGGGAGTCTTACTGATTAACACCGAACCCTATGGGAGTCTCACTGATTAACACTGAACCCTATGGGAGTCTCACTGATTAACACTGAACCATGTGGGAGTCTCACTGATTAACTTTGAACCCTATGGGAGTCTCACTGATTAACACTGAACCCTATGGGAGTCTCACTGATTAACACTGAACCCTGTGGGAGTCTCACTGATTAACACTGAACCCTATGGGAGTCTGACTGATTAACACTGAACCCTGTGGGAGTCTCACTGATTAACACCGCACCCAATGGGAGTCTCAGTGATTAACACTGAACACTATGGGAGTCTCACTGATTAACACTGAACCCTGTGGGAGTCTCACTGATTAACACTGAACCCTGTGGGAGGCTCACTGATTAACACTGAACCCTATGGGAGTCTTATCAATTAACACTGAACCATATGGTAGTCTCACTGATTAACAGTGAACCCTATGGGAGTCTCACTGATTAAAACTGAACCCTATGGGAGTTTCACTGATTAACACCGAACCCTATGGGAGTCTCACTGATTAACACTGAACCCTACGGGAGTCTCACTGATTAACACCGAACCCTATGGGACTCTCACTGGTTAACACTGAGCCCTGTGGGAGTATCACTGATTAACACTGCACCCTATGGGAGTTTCACCGATTAACAATGAACCCTGTGGGAGTCTCACTGATTAACACTGAACCCTATGGGAATCTCGCTGAATAACACTGAACCCTGTGGGAGTCTCACTGATTAACACCGAACCCTGTGGGAGCCCCACTTATTAACACTGAACCCTATGGGAGTCTCACTGATTAACACTGAACACGATGGGAGTCTCACTGATTAACACTGAACCCTGTGGGAGTCTCACTGATTAACACTGAACCCTGTGGGAGTATCACTGATTAACACTGAACCCTATGGGAGTTTCACCGATTAACACTGAACCCTGTGGGAGTCTCACTGATTAACACTGAACCCTATGGGAATCTCGCTGATTAACACTGAACCCTGTGGGAGTCTCACTGATTAACACTGAACCCTGTGGGAGCCCCACTGATTAACACTGAAACCTATGGGAGTCTCACTGATTAACACTGAACACGATGGGAGCCTCACTGATTAACACTGAACCCTGTGGGAGTCTCACTGATTAACACTGAACCCTATGGGAGTCTCACTGATTAACACTGAACCCTGTGGGAGTCTCACTGATTAACACTGAACCCTATGGGAGTCTCACTGATTAACACTGAACCCTATGGGAGTCTCACTGATTAACACTGAACCCTGTGGGAGTCTCACTGATGAACACTGAACCCTATGGGAGTCTCACTGATTAACACTGAACCCTGTGGGAGTCTCACTGATTAACACTGAACCCTGTGGGAGTCTCACTGATTAACACTGAACCCTATGGGAGTCTCACTGAATAACACTGAACCCTGTGGGAGTCTTACTGATTAACACCGAACCCTATGGGAGTCTCACTGATTAACACCGAACCCTATGGGAGACTCACTGATTAACACTGAACCATGTGGGAGTCTCACTGATTAACACTGAACCCTATGGGAGTCTCACTGATTAACACTGAACCCTATGGGAGTCTCACTGATTAACACTGAACCCTGTGGGAGTTTCACTGATTAACACTGAACCCTGTGGGAGTCTCACTGATTAACACTGAACCCTGTGGGAGTCTCACTGATTAACACAGAACCCTATGGGAGTCTCATTGATTAACACTGAACCAAATGGGAGTCTCACTGATTAACACCGAACCCTATGGGAGTCTCACTGATTAACACCGAACCCTATGGGACTCCCACTGATTAACACCGAGCCCTGTGGGAGTATCACTGATTAACACCGAACCCTATGGGAGTTTCACCGATTAACACTGAACCCTGTGGGAGTCTCACTGATTAACACTGAACCCTATGGGAATCTCGCTGATTAACACTGAACCCTGTGGGAGTCTCACTTATTAACACTGAACCCTATGGGAATCTCGCTGAATAACACTGAACCCTGTGGGAGTCTCACTGATTAACACCGAACCCTGTGGGAGCCCCACTGATTAACACTGAACCCTATGGGAGTCTCACTGATTAACACTGAACACGATGGGAGTCTCACTGATTAACACTGAACCCTGTGGGAGTCTCACTGATTAACACTGAACCCTGTGGGAGTATCACTGATTAACACTGAACCCTATGGGAGTTTCACCGATTAACACTGAACCCTGTGGGAGTCTCACTGATTAACACTGAACCCTATGGGAATCTCGCTGATTAACACTGAACCCTGTGGGAGTCTCACTGATTAACACTGAACCCTGTGGGAGCCCCACTGATTAACACTGAACCCTGTGGGAGTCTCACTGATTAACACTGAACCCTATGGGAGTCTTATCAATTAACACTGAACCATATGGTAGTCTCACTGATTAACAGTGAACCCTATGGGAGTCTCACTGATTAAAACTGAACCCTATGGGAGTTTCACTGATTAACACCGAACCCTATGGGAGTCTCACTGATTAACACTGAACCCTACGGGAGTCTCACTGATTAACACCGAACCCTATGGGACTCTCACTGGTTAACACTGAGCCCTGTGGGAGTATCACTGATTAACACTGCACCCTATGGGAGTTTCACCGATTAACAATGAACCCTGTGGGAGTCTCACTGATTAACACTGAACCCTATGGGAATCTCGCTGAATAACACTGAACCCTGTGGGAGTCTCACTGATTAACACCGAACCCTGTGGGAGCCCCACTTATTAACACTGAACCCTATGGGAGTCTCACTGATTAACACTGAACACGATGGGAGTCTCACTGATTAACACTGAACCCTGTGGGAGTCTCACTGATTAACACTGAACCCTGTGGGAGTATCACTGATTAACACTGAACCCTATGGGAGTTTCACCGATTAACACTGAACCCTGTGGGAGTCTCACTGATTAACACTGAACCCTATGGGAATCTCGCTGATTAACACTGAACCCTGTGGGAGTCTCACTGATTAACACTGAACCCTGTGGGAGCCCCACTGATTAACACTGAAACCTATGGGAGTCTCACTGATTAACACTGAACACGATGGGAGCCTCACTGATTAACACTGAACCCTGTGGGAGTCTCACTGATTAACACTGAACCCTATGGGAGTCTCACTGATTAACACTGAACCCTGTGGGAGTCTCACTGATTAACACTGAACCCTATGGGAGTCTCACTGATTAACACTGAACCCTATGGGAGTCTCACTGATTAACACTGAACCCTGTGGGAGTCTCACTGATGAACACTGAACCCTATGGGAGTCTCACTGATTAACACTGAACCCTGTGGGAGTCTCACTGATTAACACTGAACCCTGTGGGAGTCTCACTGATTAACACTGAACCCTATGGGAGTCTCACTGAATAACACTGAACCCTGTGGGAGTCTTACTGATTAACACCGAACCCTATGGGAGTCTCACTGATTAACACCGAACCCTATGGGAGACTCACTGATTAACACTGAACCATGTGGGAGTCTCACTGATTAACACTGAACCCTATGGGAGTCTCACTGATTAACACTGAACCCTATGGGAGTCTCACTGATTAACACTGAACCCTGTGGGAGTTTCACTGATTGACACTGAACCCTGTGGGAGTCTCACTGATTAACACTGAACCCTGTGGGAGTCTCACTGATTAACACAGAACCCTATGGGAGTCTCATTGATTAACACTGAACCAAATGGGAGTCTCACTGATTAACACCGAACCCTATGGGAGTCTCACTGATTAACACTGAACCCTATGGGAGTCTCACTGATTAACACCGAACCCTATGGGACTCCCACTGATTAACACCGAGCCCTGTGGGAGTATCACTGATTAACACCGAACCCTATGGGAGTTTCACCGATTAACACTGAACCCTGTGGGAGTCTCACTGATTAACACTGAACCCTATGGGAATCTCGCTGATTAACACTGAACCCTGTGGGAGTCTCACTTATTAACACTGAACCCTATGGGAATCTCGCTGAATAACACTGAACCCTGTGGGAGTCTCACTGATTAACACCGAACCCTGTGGGAGCCCCACTGATTAACACTGAACCCTATGGGAGTCTCACTGATTAACACTGAACACGATGGGAGTCTCACTGATTAACACTGAACCCTGTGGGAGTCTCACTGATTAACACTGAACCCTGTGGGAGTATCACTGATTAACACTGAACCCTATGGGAGTTTCACCGATTAACACTGAACCCTGTGGGAGTCTCACTGATTAACACTGAACCCTATGGGAATCTCGCTGATTAACACTGAACCCTGTGGGAGTCTCACTGATTAACACTGAACCCTGTGGGAGCCCCACTGATTAACACTGAAACCTATGGGAGTCTCACTGATTAACACTGAACATGATGGGAGCCTCACTGATTAACACTGAACCCTGTGGGAGTGTCACTGATTAACACTGAACCCTATGGGAGTCTCACTGATTAACACTGAACCCTGTGGGAGTCTCACTGATTAACACTGAACCCTATGGGAGTCTCACTGATTAACACTGAACCCTATGGGAGTCTCACTGATTAACACTGAACCCTGTGGGAGGCTCACTGATTAACACTGAACCCTATGGGAGTCTCACTGATTAACACTGAACCCTGTGGGAGTCTCACTGATTAACACTGAACCCTGTGGGAGTCTCACTGATTAACACTGAACCCTATGGGAGTCTCACTGAATAACACTGAACCCTGTGGGAGTCTTACTGATTAACACTGAACCCTATGGGAGTCTCACTGATTAACACCTAACCTTATGGGAGTCTCACTGATTAACACTGAACCCTGTGGGAGTCTCACTGATTAACACTGAACCCTGTGGGAGTATCACTGATTAACACTGAACCCTATGGGAGTTTCACCGATTAACACTGAACCCTGTGGGAGTCTCACTGATTAACACTGAACCCTATGGGAATCTCGCTGATTAACACTGAACCCTGTGGGAGTCTCACTGATTAACACTGAACCCTGTGGGAGCCCCACTGATTAACACTGAAACCTATGGGAGTCTCACTGATTAACACTGAACCCTATGGGAGTCTCACTGATTAACACTGAACCCTGTGGGAGTTTCACTGATTAAAACTGAACCCTGTGGGAGTCTCACTGATTAACACTGAACCCTGTGGGAGTCTCACTGATTAACACAGAACCCTATGGGAGTCTCATTGATTAACACTGAACCAAATGGGAGTCTCACTGATTAACACCGAACCCTATGGGAGTCTCACTGATTAACACTGAACCCTATGGGAGTCTCACTGATTAACACCGAACCCTATGGGACTCCCACTGATTAACACCGAGCCCTGTGGGAGTATCACTGATTAACACCGAACCCTATGGGAGTTTCACCGATTAACACTGAACCCTGTGGGAGTCTCACTGATTAACACTGAACCCTATGGGAATCTCGCTGATTAACACTGAACCCTGTGGGAGTCTCACTTATTAACACTGAACCCTATGGGAATCTCGCTGAATAACACTGAACCCTGTGGGAATCTCACTGATTAACACCGAACCCTGTGGGAGCCCCACTGATTAACACTGAACCCTATGGGAGTCTCACTGATTAACACTGAACACGATGGGAGTCTCACTGATTAACACTGAACCCAGTGGGAGTCTCACTGATTAACACTGAACCCTGTGGGAGTATCACTGATTAACACTGAACCCTATGGGAGTTTCACCGATTAACACTGAACCCTGTGGGAGTCTCACTGATTAACACTGAACCCTATGGGAATCTCGCTGATTAACACTGAACCCTGTGGGAGTCTCACTGATTAACACTGAACCCTGTGGGAGCCCCACTGATTAACACTGAACCCTGTGGGAGTCTCACTGATTAACACTGAACCCTATGGGAGTCTTATCAATTAACACTGAACCATATGGTAGTCTCACTGATTAACAGTGAACCCTATGGGAGTCTCACTGATTAAAACTGAACCCTATGGGAGTTTCACTGATTAACACCGAACCCTATGGGAGTCTCACTGATTAACACTGAACCCTACGGGAGTCTCACTGATTAACACCGAACCCTATGGGACTCTCACTGGTTAACACTGAGCCCTGTGGGAGTATCACTGATTAACACTGCACCCTATGGGAGTTTCACCGATTAACAATGAACCCTGTGGGAGTCTCACTGATTAACACTGAACCCTATGGGAATCTCGCTGAATAACACTGAACCCTGTGGGAGTCTCACTGATTAACACCGAACCCTGTGGGAGCCCCACTTATTAACACTGAACCCTATGGGAGTCTCACTGATTAACACTGAACACGATGGGAGTCTCACTGATTAACACTGAACCCTGTGGGAGTCTCACTGATTAACACTGAACCCTGTGGGAGTATCACTGATTAACACTGAACCCTATGGGAGTTTCACCGATTAACACTGAACCCTGTGGGAGTCTCACTGATTAACACTGAACCCTATGGGAATCTCGCTGATTAACACTGAACCCTGTGGGAGTCTCACTGATTAACACTGAACCCTGTGGGAGCCCCACTGATTAACACTGAAACCTATGGGAGTCTCACTGATTAACACTGAACACGATGGGAGCCTCACTGATTAACACTGAACCCTGTGGGAGTCTCACTGATTAACACTGAACCCTATGGGAGTCTCACTGATTAACACTGAACCCTGTGGGAGTCTCACTGATTAACACTGAACCCTATGGGAGTCTCACTGATTAACACTGAACCCTATGGGAGTCTCACTGATTAACACTGAACCCTGTGGGAGTCTCACTGATGAACACTGAACCCTATGGGAGTCTCACTGATTAACACTGAACCCTGTGGGAGTCTCACTGATTAACACTGAACCCTGTGGGAGGCTCACTGATTAACACTGAACCCTATGGGAGTCTCACTGAATAACACTGAACCCTGTGGGAGTCTTACTGATTAACACCGAACCCTATGGGAGTCTCACTGATTAACACCGAACCCTATGGGAGACTCACTGATTAACACTGAACCATGTGGGAGTCTCACTGATTAACACTGAACCCTATGGGAATCTCACTGATTAACACTGAACCCTATGGGAGTCTCACTGATTAACACTGAACCCTGTGGGAGTTTCACTGATTAACACTGAACCCTGTGGGAGTCTCACTGTTTAACACTGAACCCTGTGGGAGTCTCACTGATTAACACGGAACCCTATGGGAGTCTCATTGATTAACACTGAACCAAATGGGAGTCTCACTGATTAACACCGAACCCTATGGGAGTCTCACTGATTAACACTGAACCCTATGGGAGTCTCACTGATTAACACCGAACCCTATGGGACTCCCACTGATTAACACCGAGCCCTGTGGGAGTATCACTGATTAACACCGAACCCTATGGGAGTTTCACCGATTAACACTGAACCCTGTGGGAGTCTCACTGATTAACACTGAACCCTATGGGAATCTCGCTGATTAACACTGAACCCTGTGGGAGTCTCACTTATTAACACTGAACCCTATGGGAATCTCGCTGAATAACACTGAACCCTGTGGGAGTCTCACTGATTAACACCGAACCCTGTGGGAGCCCCACTGATTAACACTGAACCCTATGGGAGTCTCACTGATTAACACTGAACACGATGGGAGTCTCGCTGATTAACACTGAACCCTGTGGGAGTCTCACTGATTAACACTGAACCCTGTGGGAGTATCACTGATTAACACTGAACCCTATGGGAGTTTCACCGATTAACACTGAACCCTGTGGGAGTCTCACTGATTAACACTGAACCCTATGGGAATCTCGCTGATTAACACTGAACCCTGTGGGAGTCTCACTGATTAACACTGAACCCTGTGGGAGCCCCACTGATTAACACTGAAACCTATGGGAGTCTCACTGATTAACACTGAACATGATGGGAGCCTCACTGATTAACACTGAACCCTGTGGGAGTCTCACTGATTACCACTGAACCCTATGGGAGTCTCACTGATTAACACTGAACCCTGTGGGAGTCTCACTGATTAACACTGAACCCTATGGGAGTCTCACTGATTAACACTGAACCCTAAGGGAGTCTCACTGATTAACACTGAACCCTGTGGGAGTCTCACTGATTAACACTGAACCCTATGGGAGTCTCACTGATTAACACTGAACCCTGTGGGAGTCTCACTGATTAACACTGAACCCTGTGGGAGTCTCACTGATTAACACTGAACCCTATGGGAGTCTCACTGAATAACACTGAACCCTGTGGGAGTCTTACTGATTAACACTGAACCCTATGGGAGTCTCACTGATTAACACCTAACCTTATGGGAGTCTCACTGATTAACACTGAACCCTGTGGGAGTCTCACTGATTAACACTGAACCCTGTGGGAGTATCACTGATTAACACTGAACCCTATGGGAGTTTCACCGATTAACACTGAACCCTGTGGGAGTCTCACTGATTAACACTGAACCCTATGGGAATCTCGCTGATTAACACTGAACCCTGTGGGAGTCTCACTGATTAACACTGAACCCTGTGGGAGCCCCACTGATTAACACTGAAACCTATGGGAGTCTCACTGATTAACACTGAACATGATGGGAGCCTCACTGATTAACACTGAACCCTGTGGGAGGCTCACTGATTAACACTGAACCCTATGGGAGTCTCACTGATTAACACTGAACCCTGTGGGAGTCTCACTGATTAACACTGAACCCTATGGGAGTCTCACTGATTAACACTGAACCCTATGGGAGTCTCACTGATTAACACTGAACCCTGTGGGAGTCTCACTGATTAACACTGAACCCTATGGGAGTCTCACTGATTAACACTGAACCCTGTGGGAGTCTCACTGATTAACACTGAACCCTGTGGGAGTCTCACTGATTAACACTGAACCCTATGGGAGTCTCACTGAATAACACTGAACCCTGTGGGAGTCTTACTGATTAACACTGAACCCTATGGGAGTCTCACTGATTAACACCTAACCTTATGGGAGTCTCACTGATTACCACTGAA
This sequence comes from Petromyzon marinus, assembly GCF_048934315.1. Lineage (NCBI taxonomy): Eukaryota > Metazoa > Chordata > Hyperoartia > Petromyzontiformes > Petromyzontidae > Petromyzon > Petromyzon marinus. The sequence goes on from NW_027422625.1 coordinate 3,027,657, forward strand.
CCATGTGGGAGTCTCACTGATTAACACTGAACCCTATGGGAGTCTCACTAATTAACACTGAACCCTATGGGAGTCTCACTGATTAACACTGAACCCTGTGGGAGTTTCACTGATTAACACTGAACCCTGTGGGAGTCTCACTGATTAACACTGAACCCTGTGGGAGTCTCACTGATTAACACAGAACCCTATGGGAGTCTCATTGATTAACACTGAACCAAATGGGAGTCTCACTGATTAACAGTGAACCCTATGGGAGTCTCACTGATTAACACTGAACCCTATGGGAGTCTCGCTGATTAACACCGAACCCTATGGGAGTCTCACTGATTAACACTGAACCCTATGGGAGTCTCACTGATTAACACCGAACCCTATGGGACTCTCACTGATTAACACTGAGCCCTGTGGGAGTATCACTGATTAAAACTGAACCCTATGGGAGTTTCACCGATTAACAATGAACCCTGTGGGAGTCTCACTGATTAACACTGAACCCTATGGGAATCTCGCTGATTAACACTGAACCCTGTGGGAGTCTCACTGATTAACACTGAACCCTGTGGGAGTCTCACTGATTAACACTGAGCCCTGTGGGAGTCTCATCGATTAACACTGAACCCTGTGGGAGTCTTACTAATTAACACCAAACCCTATGGGAGTCTCACTGATTAACACCGAACCCTATGGGACTCTCACTGATTAACACTGAGCCCTGTGGGAGTATCACTGATTAAAACTGAACCCTGTGGGAGTCTCACTGATTAACACTGAACCCTGTGGGAGTCTCACTGATTAACACTGAACCCTATGGGAGTCTCACTGAATAACACTGAACCCTGTGGGAGTCTTACTGATTAACACCGAACCCTATGGGTGTCTCACTGATTAACACCTAACCCTATGGGAGTCTCACTGATTAACACTGAACCATGTGGGAGTCTCACTGATTAACACTGAACCCTATGGGAGTCTCACTGATTAACACTGAACCCTATGGGAGTCTCACTGATTAACACTGAACCCTGTGGGAGTTTCACTGATTAACACTGAACCCTGTGGGAGTCTCACTGATTAACACTGAACCCTGTGGGAGTCTCACTGATTAACACAGAACCCTATGCGAGTCTCATTGATTAACACTGAACCAAATGGGAGTCTCACTGATTAACAGTGAACCCTATGGGAGTCTCACTGATTAACACTGAACCCTATGGGAGTCTCACTGATTAACACCGAACCCTATGGGAGTCTCACTGATTAACACTGAACCCTATGGGAGTCTCACTGATTAACACCGAACCCTATGGGACTCTCACTGATTAACAATGAACCCTGTGGGAGTCTCACTGATTAACACTGAACCCTATGGGAATCTCGCTGATTAACACTGAACCCTGTGGGAGTCTCACTGATTAACACTGAACCCTGTGGGAGTCTCACTGATTAACACTGAGCCCTGTGGGAGTCTCATCGATTAACACTGAACCCTATGGGACTCTCACTGATTAACACTGAGCCCTGTGGGAGTATCACTGATTAAAACTGAACCCTGTGGGAGTCTCACTGATTAACACTGAACCCTGTGGGAGTCTCACTGATTAACACTGAACCCTATGGGAGTCTCACTGAATAACACTGAACCCTGTGGGAGTCTCACTGATTAACACTGAACCCTGTGGGAGTCTCACTGATTAACACTGAACCCTATGGGAGTCTCACTGAATAACACTGAACCCTGTGGGAGTCTTACTGATTAACACCGAACCCTATGGGAGTCTCACTGATTAACACTGAACCCTATGGGAGTCTCACTGAATAACACTGAACCCTGTGGGAGTCTCACTGATTAACACTGAACCCTGTGGGAGTCTCACTGATTAACACCGAACCCTATGGGACTCTCACTGATTAACACTGAGCCCTGTGGGAGTATCACTGATTAAAACTGAACCCTGTGGGAGTCTCACTGATTAACACTGAACCCTGTGGGAGTCTCACTGATTAACACTGAACCCTATGGGAGTCTCACTGAATAACACTGAACCCTGTGGGAGTCTTACTGATTAACACCGAACCCTATGGGAGTCTCACTGATTAACACCTAACCCTATGGGAGTCTCACTGATTAACACTGAACCATGTGGGAGTCTCACTGATTAACACTGAACCCTATGGGAGTCTCACTGATTAACACTGAACCCTATGGGAGTCTCACTGATTAACACTGAACCCTGTGGGAGTTTCACTGATTAACACTGAACCCTGTGGGAGTCTCACTGATTAACGCTGAACCCTGTGGGAGTCTCACTGATTAACACAGAACCCTATGCGAGTCTCATTGATTAACACTGAACCAAATGGGAGTCTCACTGATTAACAGTGAACCCTATGGGAGTCTCACTGATTAACACTGAACCCTATGGGAGTCTCACTGATTAACACCGAACCCTATGGGAGTCTCACTGATTAACACTGAACCCTATGGGAGTCTCACTGATTAACACCGAACCCTATGGGACTCTCACTGATTAACAATGAACCCTGTGGGAGTCTCACTGATTAACACTGAACCCTATGGGAATCTCGCTGATTAACACTGAACCCTGTGGGAGTCTCACTGATTAACACTGAACCCTGTGGGAGTCTCACTGATTAACACTGAGCCCTGTGGGAGTCTCATCGATTAACACTGAACCCTATGGGAGTCTCACTGATTAACACCGAACCCTATGGGAGTCTCACTGATTAACACTGAACCCTATGGGAGTCTCACTGATTAACACCGAACCCTATGGGACTCCCACTGATTAACACCGAGCCCTGTGGGAGTATCACTGATTAACACCGAACCCTATGGGAGTTTCACCGATTAACACTGAACCCTGTGGGAGTCTCACTGATTAACACTGAACCCTATGGGAATCTCGCTGATTAACACTGAACCCTGTGGGAGTCTCACTGATTAACACTGAACCCTGTGGGAGCCCCACTGATTAACACTGAAACCTATGGGAGTCTCACTGATTAACACTGAACCCTATCGGAGTCTCACTGATTAACACTGAACCCTATGGGAGTCTCACTGATTAACACTGAACCCTGTGGGAGTCTCACTGATTAACACTGAACCCTATGGGAGTCTCACTGATTAACACTGAACCCTGTGGGAGTCTTACTGATTAACAACGAACCCTATGGGAGTCTCACTGATTAACACTGAACCCTATGGGAGTCTCACTGATTAACACTGAACCCTGTGGGAGTCTCACTGATTAACACAGAACCCTGTGGGAGTCTCACTGATTAACACTGAACCCTATGGGAGTCTCACTGATTAACACTGAACCCTATGGGAGTCTTACTGATTAACACTGAACCCTGTGGGAGCCCCACTGATTAACACTGAAACCTATGGGAGTCTCACTGATTAACACTGAACCCTATGGGAGTCTCACTGATTAACACTGAACCCTATGGGAGTCTCACTGATTAACACTGAACCCTGTGGGAGTCTCACTGATTAACACTGAACCCTATGGGAGTCTCACTGATTAACACTGAACCCTGTGGGAGTCTTACTGATTAACAACGAACCCTATGGGAGTCTCACTGATTAACACTGAACCCTATGGGAGTCTCACTGATTAACACTGAACCCTGTGGGAGTCTCACTGATTAACACAGAACCCTGTGGGAGTCTCACTGATTAACACTGAACCCTATGGGAGTCTCACTGATTAACACTGAACCCTATGGGAGTCTCACTGATTAACACTGAACCCTATGGGAGTCTCACTGATTAACACTGAACCCTGTGGGAGTCTCACTGATTAACACTGAACCCTATGGGAGTCTCACTGATTAACACTGAACCCTGTGGGAGTCTCACTGATTAACACTGAACCGTATGGGAGTCTCACTGATTAACACTGAACCCTGTGGTAGTCTTACTGATTAACACCGAACCCTATGGGAGTCTCACTGATTAACACTGAACCCTATGGGAGTCTCACTGATTAACACTGAACCATGTGGGAGTCTCACTGATTAACTTTGAACCCTATGGGAGTCTCACTGATTAACACTGAACCCTATGGGAGTCACACTGATTAACACTGAACCCTGTGGGAGTCTCACTGATTAACACTGAACCCTATGGGAGTCTGACTGATTAACACTGAACCCTGTGGGAGTCTCACTGATTAACACCGCACCCAATGGGAGTCTCAGTGATTTACACTGAACACTATGGGAGTCTCACTGATTAACACTAACCCTGTGGGAGTCTCACTGATTAACACTGAACCCTGTGGGAGTCTCACTGATTAACACTGAACCCTATGGGAGTCTCATCAATTAACACTGAACCCTGTGGGAGTCTCACTGATTAACAGTGAACCCTATGGGAGTCTCACTGATTAACACTGAACCCTATGGGAGTCTCACTGATTAACACTGAACCCTATGGGAGTCTCACTGATTAACACTGAACCCTGTGGGAGTCTCACTGATTAACACTGAACCCTATGGGAGTCTCACTGATTAACACTGAACCCTGTGGGAGTCTTACTGATTAACAAGGCACCCTATGGGAGTCTCACTGATTAACACTGAACCCTATGGGAGTCTCACTGATTAACATTGAACCCTGTGGGAGTCTCACTGATTAACACAGAACCCTGTGGGAGTCTCACTGATTAACACTGAACCCTATGGGAGTCTCACTGATTAACACTGAACCCTATGGGAGTCTCACTGATTAACACTGAACCCTATGGGAGTCTCACTGATTAACACTGAACCCTGTGGGAGTCTCACTGATTAACACTGAACCGTATGGGAGTCTCACTGATTAACACTGAACCCTGTGGGAGTCTTACTGATTAACACCGAACCCTATGGGAGTCTCACTGATTAACACTGAACCCTATGGGAGTCTCACTGATTAACACTGAACCATGTGGGAGTCTCACTGATTAACTTTGAACCCTATGGGAGTCTCACTGATTAACTTTGAACCCTATGGGAGTCTCACTGATTAACACTGAACCCTGTGGGAGTCTCACTGATTAACACTGAACCCTGTGGGAGTCTCACTGATTAACACTGAACCCTATGGGAATCTCACCGATTAACACTGAACCCTATGGGAGTCTCACTGATTAACACTGAGCCCTGTGGGAGTCTCACTGATTAACACTGAGCCCTGTGGGAGTCTCATCGATTAACACTGAACCCTATGGGAGTCTCACTGATTAACAGTGAACCCTATGGGAGTCTCACTGATTAACACTGCACCCTATGGGAGTCTCTCTGATTAACACCGAACCCTATGGGAGTCTTACTGATTAACACTGAACCCTATGGGAGTCTCACTGATTAACACCGAACCCTATGGGACTCTCACTGATTAACACTGAGCCCTGTGGGAGTATCACTGATTAACACTGAACCCTTTGGGAGTTTCACCGATTAACACTGAACCCTGTGGGAGTCTCACTGATTAACACTGAACCCTATGGGAATCTCGCTGATTAACACTGAACCCTGTGGGAGTCTTACTGATTAACACTGAACCCTGTGGGAGCCCCACTGATTAACACTGAAACCTATGGGAGTCTCACTGATTAACACTGAACCCTATGGGAGTCTCACTGATTAACACTGAACCCTATGGGAGTCTCACTGATTAACACTGAACCCTGTGGGAGTCTCACTAATTAACACTGAACCCTATGGGAGTCTCACTGATTAACACTGAACCCTGTGGGAGTCTTACTGATTAACAACGAACCCTATGGGAGTCTCACTGATTAACACTGAACCCTATGGGAGTCTCACTGATTAACACTGAACCCTGTGTGAGTCTCACTGATTAACACAGAACCCTGTGGGAGTCTCACTGATTAACACTGAACCCTATGGGAGTCTCACTGATTAACACTGAACCCTATGGGAGTCTCACTGATTAACACTGAACCCTATGGGAGTCTCACTGATTAATACTGAACCCTATGGGAGTCTCACTGATTAACACTGAACCCTGTGGGAGTCTCACTGATTAACACTGAACCCTATGGGAGTCTCACTGATTAACACTGAACCCTATGGGAGTCTGACTGATTAACACTGAACCCTGTGGGAGTCTCACTGATTAACACCGCACCCAATGGGAGTCTCAGTGATTTACACTGAACACTATGGGAGTCTCACTGATTAACACTGAACCCTGTGGGAGTCTCACTGATTAACACTGAACCCTGTGGGAGTCTCACTGATTAACACTGAACCCTATGGGAGTCTCATCAATTAACACTGAACCATATGGTAGTCTCACTGATTAACAGTGAACCCTATGGGAGTCTCACTGATTAACACTGAACCCTATGGGAGTCTCACTGATTAACACCGAACCCTATGGGACTCTCACTGATTAACACTGAGCCCTGTGGGAGTATCACTGATTAACACTGAACCCTATGGGAGTTTCACCGATTAACAATGAACCCTGTGGGAGTCTCACTGATTAACACTGAACCCTATGGGAATCTCGCTGAATAACACTGAACCCTGTGGGTGTCTCACTGATTAACACCGAACCCTGTGGGAGCCCCACTTATTAACACTGAACCCTATGGGATTCTCACTGATTAACACTGAACACGATGGGAGTCTCACTGATTAACACTGAACCCTGTGGGAGTCTCACTGATTAACACAGAACCCTGTGGGAGTCTCACTGATTAACACTGAACCCTATGGGAGTCTCACTAATTAACACTGAACCCTGTGGAAGTCTCATTGATTAACACCAAACCCTATGGGAATCTCGCTGATTAACACTGAACCCTGTGGGAGTCTCACTGATTAACATTGAACACGATGGGAGTCTCACTGATTAACACTGAACCCTGTGGGAGTCTCTCTGATTAACATTGAACCCTGTGGGAGTCTCAATGATTAACACTGAACCCTATGGGAATCTCACCGATTAACACTGAACCCTATGGGAGTCTCACTGATTAAAACTGAGCCCTGTGGGAGTCTCACTGATTAACACTGAGCCCTGTGGGAGTCTCATCGATTAACACTGAACCCTATGGGAGTCTCACTGATTAACAGTGAACCCTATGGGAGTCTCACTGATTAACACTGCACCCTATGGGAGTCTCACTGATTAACACCGAACCCTATGGGAGTCTTACTGATTAACACTGAACCCTATGGGAGTCTCACTGATTAACACCAAACCCTATGGGACTCTCACTGATTAACACTGAGCCCTGTGGGAGTATCACTGATTAACACTGAACCCTATGGGAGTTTCACCGATTAACACTGAACCCTGTGGGAGTCTCACTGATTAACACTGAACCCTATGGGAATCTCGCTGATTAACACTGAACCCTGTGGGAGTCTCACTGATTAACACTGAACCCTGTGGGAGCCCCACTGATTAACACTGAAACCTATGGGAGTCTCACTGATTAACACTGAACACGATGGGAGCCTCACTGATTAACACTGAACCCTGTGGGAGTCTCACTGATTAACACTGAACCCTATGGGAGTCTCACTGATTAACACTGAACCCTGTAGGAGTCTCACTGATTAACACTGAACCCTATGGGAGTCTCACTGATTAACACTGAACCCTATGGGAGTCTCACTGATTAACACTGAACCCTATGGGAGTCTCACTGATTAACACTGAACCCTGTGGGAGTCTCACTGATTAACACTGAACCCTATGGGAGTCTCACTGATTAACACTGAACCCTGTGGGAGTCTTACTGATTAACAACGAACCCTATGGGAGTCTCACTGATTAACACTGAACCCTATGGGAGTCTCACTGATTAACACTGAACCCTGTGGGAGTCTCACTGATTAACACAGAACCCTGTGGGAGTCTCACTGATTAACACTGAACCCTATGGGAGTCTCACTGATTAACACTGAACCCTATGGGAGTCTCACTGATTAACACTGAACCATATGGGAGTCTCACTGATTAACACTGAACCCTGTGGGAGTCTCACTGATTAACACTGAACCGTATGGGAGTCTCACTGATTAACACTGAACCCTGTGGGAGTCTTACTGATTAACACCGAACCCTATGGGAGTCTCACTGATTAACACTGAACCCTATGGGAGTCTCACTGATTAACACTGAACCATGTGGGAGTCTCACTGATTAACTTTGAACCCTATGGGAGTCTCACTGATTAACACTGAACCCTATGGGAGTCTCACTGATTAACACTGAACCCTGTGGGAGTCTCACTGATTAACACTGAACCCTATGGGAGTCTGACTGATTAACACTGAACCCTGTGGGAGTCTCACTGATTAACACCGCACCCAATGGGAGTCTCAGTGATTTACACTGAACACTATGGGAGTCTCACTGATTAACACTGAACCCTGTGGGAGTCTCACTGATTAACACTGAACCCTGTGGGAGTCTCACTGATTAACACTGAACCCTATGGGAGTCTTATCAATTAACACTGAACCATATGGTAGTCTCACTGATTAACAGTGAACCCTATGGGAGTCTCACTGATTAAAACTGAACCCTATGGGAGTTTCACTGATTAACACCGAACCCTATGGGAGTCTCACTGATTAACACTGAACCCTACGGGAGTCTCACTGATTAACACCGAACCCTATGGGACTCTCACTGGTTAACACTGAGCCCTGTGGGAGTATCACTGATTAACACTGCACCTATGGGAGTTTCACCGATTAACAATGAACCCTGTGGGAGTCTCACTGATTAACACTGAACCCTATGGGAATCTCGCTGAATAACACTGAACCCTGTGGGAGTCTCACTGATTAACACCGAACCCTGTGGGAGCCCCACTTATTAACACTGAACCCTATGGGAGTCTCACTGATTAACACTGAACACGATGGGAGTCTCACTGATTAACACTGAACCCTGTGGGAGTCTCACTGATTAACACTGAACCCTGTGGGAGTATCACTGATTAACACTGAACCCTATCGGAGTTTCACCGATTAACACTGAACCCTGTGGGAGTCTCACTGATTAACACTGAACCCTATGGGAATCTCGCTGATTAACACTGAACCCTGTGGGAGTCTCACTGATTAACACTGAACCCTGTGGGAGCCCCACTGATTAACATTGAAACCTATGGGAGTCTCACTGATTAACACTGAACACGATGGGAGCCTCACTGATTAACACTGAACCCTGTGGGAGTCTCACTGATTAACACTGAACCCTATGGGAGTCTCACTGATTAACACTGAACCCTGTGGGAGTCTCACTGATTAACACTGAACCCTATGGGAGTCTCACTGATTAACACTGAACCCTATGGGAGTCTCACTGATTAACACTGAACCCTGTGGGAGTCTCACTGATTAACACTGAACCCTATGGGAGTCTCACTGATTAACACTGAACCCTGTGGGAGTCTCACTGATTAACACTGAACCCTGTGGGAGTCTCACTGATTAACACTGAACCCTATGGGAGTCTCACTGAATAACACTGAACCCTGTGGGAGTCTTACTGATTAACACCGAACCCTATGGGAGTCTCACTGATTAACACCGAACCCTATGGGAGACTCACTGATTAACACTGAACCATGTGGGAGTCTCACTGATTAACACTGAACCCTATGGGAGTCTCACTGATTAACACTGAACCCTATGGGAGTCTCACTGATTAACACTGAACCCTGTGGGAGTTTCACTGATTAACACTGAACCCTGTGGGAGTCTCACTGATTAACACTGAACCCTGTGGGAGTCTCACTGATTAACACAGAACCCTATGGGAGTCTCATTGATTAACACTGAACCAAATGGGAGTCTCACTGATTAACACCGAACCCTATGGGAGTCTCACTGATTAACACTGAACCCTATGGGAGTCTCACTGATTAACACCGAACCCTATGGGACTCCCACTGATTAACACCGAGCCCTGTGGGAGTATCACTGATTAACACCGAACCCTATGGGAGTTTCACCGATTAACACTGAACCCTGTGGGAGTCTCACTGATTAACACTGAACCCTATGGGAATCTCGCTGATTAACACTGAACCCTGTGGGAGTCTCACTTATTAACACTGAACCCTATGGGAATCTCGCTGAATAACACTGAACCCTGTGGGAGTCTCACTGATTAACACCAAACCCTGTGGGAGCCCCACTGATTAACACTGAACCCTATGGGAGTCTCACTGATTAACACTGAACACGATGGGAGTCTCACTGATTAACACTGAACCCTGTGGGAGTCTCACTGATTAACACTGAACCCTGTGGGAGCCCCACTGATTAACACTGAAACCTATGGGAGTCTCACTGATTAACACTGAACATGATGGGAGCCTCACTGATTAACACTGAACCCTGTGGGAGTCTCACTGATTAACACTGAACCCTATGGGAGTCTCACTGATTAACACTGAACCCTGTGGGAGTCTCACTGATTAACACTGAACCCTATGGGAGTCTCACTGATTAACACTGAACCCTATGGGAGTCTCACTGATTAACACTGAACCCTGTGGGAGTCTCACTGATTAACACTGAACCCTATGGGAGTCTCACTGATTAACACTGAACCCTGTGGGAGTCTCACTGATTAACACTGAACCCTGTGGGAGTCTCACTGATTAACACTGAACCCTATGGGAGTCTCACTGAATAACACTGAACCCTGTGGGAGTCTTACTGATTAACACTGAACCCTATGGGAGTCTCACTGATTAACACCTAACCTTATGGGAGTCTCACTGATTACCACTGAACCATGTGGGAGTCTCACTGATTAACACTGAACCCTATGGGAGTCTCACTAATTAACACTGAACCCTATGGGAGTCTCACTGATTAACACTGAACCCTGTGGGAGTTTCACTGATTAACACTGAACCCTGTGGGAGTCTCACTGATTAACACTGAACCCTGTGGGAGTCTCACTGATTAACACAGAACCCTATGGGAGTCTCATTGATTAACACTGAACCAAATGGGAGTCTCACTGATTAACAGTGAACCCTATGGGAGTCTCACTGATTAACACTGAACCCTATGGGAGTCTCGCTGATTAACACCGAACCCTATGGGAGTCTCACTGATTAACACTGAACCCTATGGGAGTCTCACTGATTAACACCGAACCCTATGGGACTCTCACTGATTAACACTGAGCCCTGTGGGAGTATCACTGATTAAAACTGAACCCTATGGGAGTTTCACCGATTAACAATGAACCCTGTGGGAGTCTCACTGATTAACACTGAACCCTATGGGAATCTCGCTGATTAACACTGAACCCTGTGGGAGTCTCACTGATTAACACTGAACCCTGTGGGAGTCTCACTGATTAACACTGAGCCCTGTGGGAGTCTCATCGATTAACACTGAACCCTGAGGGAGTCTTACTGATTAACACCAAACCCTATGGGAGTCTCACTGATTAACACCGAACCCTATGGGACTCTCACTGATTAACACTGAGCCCTGTGGGAGTATCACTGATTAAAACTGAACCCTGTGGGAGTCTCACTGATTAACACTGAACCCTGTGGGAGTCTCACTGATTAACACTGAACCCTATGGGAGTCTCACTGATTAACACTGAACCATGTGGGAGTCTCACTGATTAACACTGAACCCTATGGGAGTCTCACTGATTAACACTGAACCCTATGGGAGTCTCACTGATTAACACTGAACCCTGTGGGAGTCTCACTGATTAACACTGAACCCTATGGGAGTCTGACTGATTAACACTGAACCCTGTGGGAGTCTCACTGATTAACACCGCACCCAATGGGAGTCTCAGTGATTTACACTGAACACTATGGGAGTCTCACTGATTAACACTGAACCCTGTGGGAGTCTCACTGATTAACACTGAACCCTGTGGGAGTCTCACTGATTAACACTGAACCCTATGGGAGTCTTATCAATTAACACTGAACCATATGGTAGTCTCACTGATTAACAGTGAACCCTATGGGAGTCTCACTGATTAAAACTGAACCCTATGGGAGTTTCACTGATTAACACCGAACCCTATGGGAGTCTCACTGATTAACACTGAACCCTACGGGAGTCTCACTGATTAACACCGAACCCTATGGGACTCTCACTGGTTAACACTGAGCCCTGTGGGAGTATCACTGATTAACACTGCACCTATGGGAGTTTCACCGATTAACAATGAACCCTGTGGGAGTCTCACTGATTAACACTGAACCCTATGGGAATCTCGCTGAATAACACTGAACCCTGTGGGAGTCTCACTGATTAACACCGAACCCTGTGGGAGCCCCACTTATTAACACTGAACCCTATGGGAGTCTCACTGATTAACACTGAACACGATGGGAGTCTCACTGATTAACACTGAACCCTGTGGGAGTCTCACTGATTAACACTGAACCCTGTGGGAGTATCACTGATTAACACTGAACCCTATGGGAGTTTCACCGATTAACACTGAACCCTGTGGGAGTCTCACTGATTAACACTGAACCCTATGGGAATCTCGCTGATTAACACTGAACCCTGTGGGAGTCTCACTGATTAACACTGAACCCTGTGGGAGCCCCACTGATTAACATTGAAACCTATGGGAGTCTCACTGATTAACACTGAACACGATGGGAGCCTCACTGATTAACACTGAACCCTGTGGGAGTCTCACTGATTAACACTGAACCCTATGGGAGTCTCACTGATTAACACTGAACCCTGTGGGAGTCTCACTGATTAACACTGAACCCTATGGGAGTCTCACTGATTAACACTGAACCCTATGGGAGTCTCACTGATTAACACTGAACCCTGTGGGAGTCTCACTGATTAACACTGAACCCTATGGGAGTCTCACTGATTAACACTGAACCCTGTGGGAGTCTCACTGATTAACACTGAACCCTGTGGGAGTCTCACTGATTAACACTGAACCCTATGGGAGTCTCACTGAATAACACTGAACCCTGTGGGAGTCTTACTGATTAACACCGAACCCTATGGGAGTCTCACTGATTAACACCGAACCCTATGGGAGACTCACTGATTAACACTGAACCATGTGGGAGTCTCACTGATTAACACTGAACCCTATGGGAGTCTCACTGATTAACACTGAACCCTATGGGAGTCTCACTGATTAACACTGAACCCTGTGGGAGTTTCACTGATTAACACTGAACCCTGTGGGAGTCTCACTGATTAACACTGAACCCTGTGGGAGTCTCACTGATTAACACAGAACCCTATGGGAGTCTCATTGATTAACACTGAACCAAATGGGAGTCTCACTGATTAACACCGAACCCTATGGGAGTCTCACTGATTAACACTGAACCCTATGGGAGTCTCACTGATTAACACCGAACCCTATGGGACTCCCACTGATTAACACCGAGCCCTGTGGGAGTATCACTGATTAACACCGAACCCTATGGGAGTTTCACCGATTAACACTGAACCCTGTGGGAGTCTCACTGATTAACACTGAACCCTATGGGAATCTCGCTGATTAACACTGAACCCTGTGGGAGTCTCACTTATTAACACTGAACCCTATGGGAATCTCGCTGAATAACACTGAACCCTGTGGGAGTCTCACTGATTAACACCAAACCCTGTGGGAGCCCCACTGATTAACACTGAACCCTATGGGAGTCTCACTGATTAACACTGAACACGATGGGAGTCTCACTGATTAACACTGAACCCTGTGGGAGTCTCACTGATTAACACTGAACCCTGTGGGAGCCCCACTGATTAACACTGAAACCTATGGGAGTCTCACTGATTAACACTGAACATGATGGGAGCCTCACTGATTAACACTGAACCCTGTGGGAGTCTCACTGATTAACACTGAACCCTATGGGAGTCTCACTGATTAACACTGAACCCTGTGGGAGTCTCACTGATTAACACTGAACCCTATGGGAGTCTCACTGATTAACACTGAACCCTATGGGAGTCTCACTGATTAACACTGAACCCTGTGGGAGTCTCACTGATTAACACTGAACCCTATGGGAGTCTCACTGATTAACACTGAACCCTGTGGGAGTCTCACTGATTAACACTGAACCCTGTGGGAGTCTCACTGATTAACACTGAACCCTATGGGAGTCTCACTGAATAACACTGAACCCTGTGGGAGTCTTACTGATTAACACTGAACCCTATGGGAGTCTCACTGATTAACACCTAACCTTATGGGAGTCTCACTGATTACCACTGAACCATGTGGGAGTCTCACTGATTAACACTGAACCCTATGGGAGTCTCACTAATTAACACTGAACCCTATGGGAGTCTCACTGATTAACACTGAACCCTGTGGGAGTTTCACTGATTAACACTGAACCCTGTGGGAGTCTCACTGATTAACACTGAACCCTGTGGGAGTCTCACTGATTAACACAGAACCCTATGGGAGTCTCATTGATTAACACTGAACCAAATGGGAGTCTCACTGATTAACAGTGAACCCTATGGGAGTCTCACTGATTAACACTGAACCCTATGGGAGTCTCGCTGATTAACACCGAACCCTATGGGAGTCTCACTGATTAACACTGAACCCTATGGGAGTCTCACTGATTAACACCGAACCCTATGGGACTCTCACTGATTAACACTGAGCCCTGTGGGAGTATCACTGATTAAAACTGAACCCTATGGGAGTTTCACCGATTAACAATGAACCCTGTGGGAGTCTCACTGATTAACACTGAACCCTATGGGAATCTCGCTGATTAACACTGAACCCTGTGGGAGTCTCACTGATTAACACTGAACCCTGTGGGAGTCTCACTGATTAACACTGAGCCCTGTGGGAGTCTCATCGATTAACACTGAACCCTGAGGGAGTCTTACTGATTAACACCGAACCCTATGGGAGTCTCACTGATTAACACCGAACCCTATGGGACTCTCACTGATTAACACTGAGCCCTGTGGGAGTATCACTGATTAAAACTGAACCCTGTGGGAGTCTCACTGATTAACACTGAACCCTGTGGGAGTCTCACTGATTAACACTGAACCCTATGGGAGTCTCACTGAATAACACTGAACCCTGTGGGAGTCTTACTGATTAACACCGAACCCTATGGGAGTCTCACTGATTAACACCTAACCCTATGGGAGTCTCACTGATTAACACTGAACCATGTGGGAGTCTCACTGATTAACACTGAACCATGTGGGAGTCTCACTGATTAACACTGAACCCTATGGGAGTCTCACTGATTAACACTGAACCCTATGGGAGTCTCACTGATTAACACTGAACCCTGTGGGAGTTTCACTGATTAACACTGAACCCTGTGGGAGTCTCACTGATTAACACTGAACCCTGTGGGAGTCTCACTGATTAACACAGAACCCTATGGGAGTCTCATTGATTAACACTGAACCAAATGGGAGTCTCACTGATTAACACCGAACCCTATGGGAGTCTCACTGATTAACACTTAACCCTATGGGAGTCTCACTGATTAACACCGAACCCTATGGGACTCCCACTGATTAACACCGAGCCCTGTGGGAGTATCACTGATTAACACCGAACCCTATGGGAGTTTCACCGATTAACACTGAACCCTGTGGGAGTCTCACTGATTAACACTGAACCCTATGGGAATCTCGCTGATTAACACTGAACCCTGTGGGAGTCTCACTTATTAACACTGAACCCTATGGGAATCTCGCTGAATAACACTGAACCCTGTGGGAGTCTCACTGATTAACACCAAACCCTGTGGGAGCCCCACTGATTAACACTGAACCCTATGGGAGTCTCACTGATTAACACTGAACACGATGGGAGTCTCACTGATTAACACTGAACCCTGTGGGAGTCTCACTGATTAACACTGAACCCTGTGGGAGCCCCACTGATTAACACTGAAACCTATGGGAGTCTCACTGATTAACACTGAACATGATGGGAGCCTCACTGATTAACACTGAACCCTGTGGGAGTCTCACTGATTAACACTGAACCCTATGGGAGTCTCACTGATTAACACTGAACCCTGTGGGAGTCTCACTGATTAACACTGAACCCTATGGGAGTCTCACTGATTAACACTGAACCCTATGGGAGTCTCACTGATTAACACTGAACCCTGTGGGAGTCTCACTGATTAACACTGAACCCTATGGGAGTCTCACTGATTAACACTGAACCCTGTGGGAGTCTCACTGATTAACACTGAACCCTGTGGGAGTCTCACTGATTAACACTGAACCCTATGGGAGTCTCACTGAATAACACTGAACCCTGTGGGAGTCTTACTGATTAACACTGAACCCTATGGGAGTCTCACTGATTAACACCTAACCTTATGGGAGTCTCACTGATTACCACTGAACCATGTGGGAGTCTCACTGATTAACACTGAACCCTATGGGAGTCTCACTAATTAACACTGAACCCTATGGGAGTCTCACTGATTAACACTGAACCCTGTGGGAGTTTCACTGATTAACACTGAACCCTGTGGGAGTCTCACTGATTAACACTGAACCCTGTGGGAGTCTCACTGATTAACACAGAACCCTATGGGAGTCTCATTGATTAACACTGAACCAAATGGGAGTCTCACTGATTAACAGTGAACCCTATGGGAGTCTCACTGATTAACACTGAACCCTATGGGAGTCTCGCTGATTAACACCGAACCCTATGGGAGTCTCACTGATTAACACTGAACCCTATGGGAGTCTCACTGATTAACACCGAACCCTATGGGACTCTCACTGATTAACACTGAGCCCTGTGGGAGTATCACTGATTAAAACTGAACCCTATGGGAGTTTCACCGATTAACAATGAACCCTGTGGGAGTCTCACTGATTAACACTGAACCCTATGGGAATCTCGCTGATTAACACTGAACCCTGTGGGAGTCTCACTGATTAACACTGAACCCTGTGGGAGTCTCACTGATTAACACTGAGCCCTGTGGGAGTCTCATCGATTAACACTGAACCCTGAGGGAGTCTTACTGATTAACACCAAACCCTATGGGAGTCTCACTGATTAACACCGAACCCTATGGGACTCTCACTGATTAACACTGAGCCCTGTGGGAGTATCACTGATTAAAACTGAACCCTGTGGGAGTCTCACTGATTAACACTGAACCCTGTGGGAGTCTCACTGATTAACACTGAACCCTATGGGAGTCTCACTGAATAACACTGAACCCTGTGGGAGTCTTACTGATTAACACCGAACCCTATGGGAGTCTCACTGATTAACACCTAACCCTATGGGAGTCTCACTGATTAACACTGAACCATGTGGGAGTCTCACTGATTAACACTGAACCCTATGGGAGTCTCACTGATTAACACTGAACCCTATGGGAGTCTCACTGATTAACACTGAACCCTGTGGGAGTTTCACTGATTAACACTGAACCCTGTGGGAGTCTCACTGATTAACACTGAACCCTGTGGGAGTCTCACTGATTAACACAGAACCCTATGGGAGTCTCATTGATTAACACTGAACCAAATGGGAGTCTCACTGATTAACAGTGAACCCTATGGGAGTCTCACTGATTAACACTGAACCCTATGGGAGTCTCACTGATTAACACCGAACCCTATGGGAGTCTCACTGATTAACACTGAACCCTATGGGAGTCTCACTGATTAACACCGAACCCTATGGGACTCTCACTGATTAACAATGAACCCTGTGGGAGTCTCACTGATTAACACTGAACCCTATGGGAATCTCGCTGATTAACACTGAACCCTGTGGGAGTCTCACTGATTAACACTGAACCCTGTGGGAGTCTCACTGATTAACACTGAGCCCTGTGGGAGTCTCATCGATTAACACTGAACCCTATGGGAGTCTCACTGATTAACACCGAACCCTATGGGAGTCTCACTGATTAACACTGAACCCTATGGGAGTCTCACTGATTAACACCGAACCCTATGGGACTCCCACTGATTAACACCGAGCCCTGTGGGAGTATCACTGATTAACACCGAACCCTATGGGAGTTTCACCGATTAACACTGAACCCTGTGGGAGTCTCACTGATTAACACTGAACCCTATGGGAATCTCGCTGATTAACACTGAACCCTGTGGGAGTCTCACTTATTAACACTGAACCCTGTGGGAGCCCCACTGATTAACACTGAACCCTATGGAAGTCTCACTGATTAACACTGAACACGATGGGAGTCTGACTGATTAACACTGAACCCTGTGGGAGTCTCACTGATTAACACTGAACCCTGTGGGACTCTCACTGATTAACACTGAACCCTGTGGGAGTCTCACTCATTAACACTGAACCCTATGGGAGTCTCACTGATTAACACTGAACCCTATGGGAGTCTCACTGATTAACACTGAACCCTATGGGGGTCTCACTGATTAACACTGAACCCTGTGGGAGTCTCACTGATTAAACACCGAACCCTATGGGAGTCTCACTGATTAACACTGAACCCTATGGGAGTCTCACTGATTAACACCGAACCCTATGGGAGTCTCACTGATTAACACTGAACCCTATGGGAGTCTCACTGATTAACACCGAACCCTATGGGACTCCCACTGATTAACACCGAGCCCTGTGGGAGTATCACTGATTAACACCGAACCCTATGGGAGTTTCACCGATTAACACTGAACCCTGTGGGAGTCTCACTGATTAACACTGAACCCTATGGGAATCTCGCTGATTAACACTGAACCCTGTGGGAGTCTCACTTATTAACACTGAACCCTGTGGGAGCCCCACTGATTAACACTGAACCCTATGGAAGTCTCACTGATTAACACTGAACACGATGGGAGTCTGACTGATTAACACTGAACCCTGTGGGAGTCTCACTGATTAACACTGAACCCTGTGGGACTCTCACTGATTAACACTGAACCCTGTGGGAGTCTCACTCATTAACACTGAACCCTAAGGGAGTCTCACTGATTAACACTGAACCCAATGGGAGTCTCACTGATTAACACTGAACCCTATGGGGGTCTCACTGATTAACACTGAACCCTGTGGGAGTCTCACTGATTAAACACCGAACCCTATGGGAGTCTCACTGATTAACACTGAACCCTGTGGGAGTCTCACTGATTAACACTGAACCCTATGGGGGTCTCACTGATTAACACTGAACCCTGTGGGAGTCTCACTGATTAAACACCGAACCCTATGGGAGTCTCACTGATGAACACTGAACCCTGTGGGAGTCTCACTGATTAACACAGAACCCTGTGGGAGTCTCACTGATTAGCACTGAACCCTGTGGGAGTCTCACTGATTAACACTGAACCCTATGGGAGTCTCACTGATTAACACTGAACCCTATGGGAGTCTCACTGATTAACACTGAACCCTGTGGAAGTCTCACTGATTAACACCGAACCCTAAGGGAGTCTCACTGATTAACAATGAACACTGTGGGAGTCTCACTGATTAACACTGAACCCTATGGGAGTCTCGCTGATTAACACCGAACCCTATGGGAGTCTCACTGATTAACACTGAACCCTATGGGAGTCTCACTGATTAACACCGAACCCTATGGGACTCTCACTGATTAACACTGAGCCCTGTGGGAGTATCACTGATTAAAACTGAACCCTATGGGAGTTTCACCGATTAACAATGAACCCTGTGGGAGTCTCACTGATTAACACTGAACCCTATGGGAATCTCGCTGATTAACACTGAACCCTGTGGGAGTCTCACTGATTAACACTGAACCCTGTGGGAGTCTCACTGATTAACACTGAGCCCTGTGGGAGTCTCATCGATTAACACTGAACCCTGTGGGAGTCTTACTGATTAACACCAAACCCTATGGGAGTCTCACTGATTAACACCGAACCCTATGGGACTCTCACTGATTAACACTGAGCCCTGTGGGAGTATCACTGATTAAAACTGAACCCTGTGGGAGTCTCACTGATTAACACTGAACCCTGTGGGAGTCTCACTGATTAACACTGAACCCTATGGGAGTCTCACTGAATAACACTGAACCCTGTGGGAGTCTTACTGATTAACACCGAACCCTATGGGAGTCTCACTGATTAACACCTAACCCTATGGGAGTCTCACTGATTAACACTGAACCATGTGGGAGTCTCACTGATTAACACTGAACCCTATGGGAGTCTCACTGATTAACACTGAACCCTATGGGAGTCTCACTGATTAACACTGAACCCTGTGGGAGTTTCACTGATTAACACTGAACCCTGTGGGAGTCTCACTGATTAACACTGAACCCTGTGGGAATCTCACTGATTAACACAGAACCCTATGGGAGTCTCATTGATTAACACTGAACCAAATGGGAGTCTCACTGATTAACAGTGAACCCTATGGGAGTCTCACTGATTAACACTGAACCCTATGGGAGTCTCACTGATTAACACCGAACCATATGGGAGTCTCACTGATTAACACTGAACCCTATGGGAGTCTCACTGATTAACACCGAACCCTATGGGACTCTCACTGATTAACACTGAGCCCTGTGGGAGTATCACTGATTAAAACTGAACCCTATGGGAGTCTCACTGAATAACACTGAACCCTGTGGGAGTCTTACTGATTAACACCGAACCCTATGGGAGTCTCACTGATTAACACCTAACCCTATGGGAGTCTCACTGATTAACACTGAACCATGTGGGAGTCTCACTGATTAACACTGAACCCTATGGGAGTCTCACTGATTAACACTGAACCCTATGGGAGTCTCACTGATTAACACTGAACCCTGTGGGAGTTTCACTGATTAACACTGAACCCTGTGGGAGTCTCACTGATTAACACTGAACCCTGTGGGAGTCTCACTGATTAACACAGAACCCTATGGGAGTCTCATTGATTAACACTGAACCAAATGGAAGTCTCACTGATTAACAGTGAACCCTATGGGAGTCTCACTGATTAACACTGAACCCTATGGGAGTCTCACTGATTAACACCGAACCCTATGGGAGTCTCACTGATTAACACTGAACCCTATGGGAGTCTCACTGATTAACACCGAACCCTATGGGACTCTCACTGATTAACAATGAACCCTGTGGGAGTCTCACTGATTAACACTGAACCCTATGGGAATCTCGCTGATTAACACTGAACCCTGTGGGAGTCTCACTGATTAACACTGAACCCTGTGGGAGTCTCACTGATTAACACTGAGCCCTGTGGGAGTCTCATCGATTAACACTGAACCCTATGGGAGTCTCGCTGATTAACACCGAACCCTATGGGAGTCTCACTGATTAACACTGAACCCTATGGGAGTCTCACTGATTAACACCGAACCCTATGGGACTCCCACTGATTAACACCGAGCCCTGTGGGAGTATCACTGATTAACACCGAACCCTATGGGAGTTTCACCGATTAACACTGAACCCTGTGGGAGTCTCACTGATTAACACTGAACCCTATGGGAATCTCGCTGATTAACACTGAACCCTGTGGGAGTCTCACTCATTAACACTGAACCCTGTGGGAGCCCCACTGATTAACACTGAACCCTATGGAAGTCTCACTGATTAACACTGAACACGATGGGAGTCTGACTGATTAACACTGAACCCTGTGGGAGTCTCACTGATTAACACTGAACCCTGTGGGACTCTCACTGATTAACACTGAACCCTGTGGGAGTCTCACTCATTAACACTGAACCCTATGGGAGTCTCACTGATTAACACTGAACCCTATGGGAGTCTCACTGATTAACACTGAACCCTATGGGGGTCTCACTGATTAACACTGAACCCTGTGGGAGTCTCACTGATTAAACACCGAACCCTATGGGAGTCTCACTGATTAACACTGAACCCTGTGGGAGTCTCACTGATTAACACAGAACCCTGTGGGAGTCTCACTGATTAACACTGAACCCTGTGGGAGTCTCACTGATTAACACTGAATCCTATGGGGGTCTCACTGATTAACACTGAACCCTGTGGGAGTCTCACTGATTAAACACCGAACCCAATGGGAGTCTCAGTGATTTACACTGAACACTATGGGAGTCTCACTGATTAACACTGAACCCTGTGGGAGTCTCACTGATTAACACTGAACCCTGTGGGAGTCGCACTGATTAACACTGAACCCTGTGGGAGTCTCACTGATTAACACTGAACCCTATGGGAGTCTCACTGATTAACACTGAACCCTGTGGGAGTCTTACTGATTAACACCGAACCCTATGGGAGTCTCACTGATTAACACTGAACCCTATGGGAGTCTCACTGATTAACACTGAACCCTGTGGGAGTCTCACTGATTAACACAGAACCCTGTGGGAGTCTCACTGATTAACACTGAACCCTATGGGAGTCTCACTGATTAACACTAAACCCTATGGGAGTCTCACTGATTAACACTGAACCCTATGGGAGTCTCACTGATTAACACTGAACCATGTGGGAGTCTCACTGATTAACAGTGAACCCTATGGGAGTCTCACTGATTAACACTGAACCCTGTGGGAGTCTTACTGATTAACACCGAACCCTATGGGAGTCTCACTGATTAACACTGAACCCTATGGGAGTCTCACTGATTAACACTGAACCATGTGGGAGTCTCACTGATTAACACTGAAC
This sequence comes from Petromyzon marinus, assembly GCF_048934315.1. Classification (NCBI taxonomy): domain Eukaryota; kingdom Metazoa; phylum Chordata; class Hyperoartia; order Petromyzontiformes; family Petromyzontidae; genus Petromyzon; species Petromyzon marinus. Next base: position 3,050,352 of record NW_027422625.1, read on the forward strand.
CCTAAGGGAGTCTCACTGATTAACACTGAACCCTATGGGAGTCTCACTGATTAACACTGAACCCTGTGGGAGTCTCACTGATTAACACTGAACCCTATGGGAGTCTGACTGATTAACACTGAACCCTGTGGGAGTCTCACTGATTAACACCGCACCCAATGGGAGTCTCAGTGATTTACACTGAACACTATGGGAGTCTCACTGATTAACACTGAACCCTGTGGGAGTCTCACTGATTAACACTGAACCCTGTAGGAGTCTCACTGATTAACACTGAACCCTATGGGAGTCTCATCAATTAACACTGAACCATATGGGAGTCTCACTGATTAACAGTGAACCCTATGGGAGTCTCACTGATTAACAATGAACCCTATGGGAGTCTCACTGATTAACACCGAACCCTATGGGAGTCTCACTGATTAACACTGAACCCTATGGGAGTCTCACTGATTAACACCGAACCCTATGGGACTCTCACTGATTAACACTGAGCCCTGTGGGAGTATCACTGATTAACACTGAACCCTGTGGGAGTCTCACTGATTAACACTGAACCCTATGGGAATCTCGCTGATTAACACTGAACCCTGTGGGAGTCTCACTGATTAACACTGAACCCTGTGGGAGTCTCACTGATTAACACTGAACCCTATGGGAGTCTCACTGATTAACACTGAACCCTGTGGGAGTCTCACTGATTAACACTGAACCCTATGGGAGTCTCACTGATTAACACTGAACCCTATGGGAGTCTCGCTGATTAACACTGAACCCTGTGGGAGTCTCACTGATTAACACTGAACCCTATGGGGGTCTCACTGATTAACACTGAACCCTGTGGGAGTCTCACTGATTAAACACCGAACCCTATGGGAGTCTCACTGATTAACACTGAACCCTGTGGGAGTCTCACTGATTAACACAGAACCCTGTGGGAGTCTCACTGATTAACACTGAACCCTGTGGGAGTCTCACTGATTAACACTGAACCCTATGGGAGTCTCACTGATTAACACTGAACCCTATGGGAGTCTCACTGATTAACACTGAACCCTGTGGAAGTCTCACTGATTAACACCGAACCCTAAGGGAGTCTCACTGATTAACAATGAACACTGTGGGAGTCTCACTGATTAACACCGAACCCAATGGGAGTCTCAGTGATTTACACTGAACACTATGGGAGTCTCACTGATTAACACTGAACCCTGTGGGAGTCTCACTGATTAACACTGAACCCTGTGGGAGTCTCACTGATTTACACTGAACCCTATGGGAGTCTCACTGATTAACACTGAACCCTGTGGGAATCTCACTGATTAACACTGAACCCTATGGGAGTCTCACTGATTAACACTGAACCCTATGGGAGTCTCACTGATTAACACTGAACCCTGTGGGAGTCTCACTGATTAACACTGAACCCTATGGGAGTCTCACTGATTAACACTGAACCCTGTGGGAGTCTTACTGATTAACACCGAACCCTATGGGAGTCTCACTGATTAACACTGAACCCTATGGGAGTCTCACTGATTAACACTGAACCCTGTGGGAGTCTCACTGATTAACACAGAACCCTGTGGGAGTCTCACTGATTAACACTGAACCCTATGGGAGTCTCACTGATTAACACTAAACCCTATGGGAGTCTCACTGATTAACACTGAACCCTATGGGAGTCTCACTGATTAACACTGAACCATGTGGGAGTCTCACTGATTAACAGTGAACCCTATGGGAGTCTCACTGATTAACACTGAACCCTGTGGGAGTCTTACTGATTAACACCAAACCCTATGGGAGTCTCACTGATTAACACTGAACCCTATGGGAGTCTCACTGATTAACACTGAACCATGTGGGAGTCTCACTGATTAACACTGAACCCTAAGGGAGTCTCACTGATTAACACTGAACCCTATGGGAGTCTCACTGATTAACACTGAACCCTGTGGGAGTCTCACTGATTAACACTGAACCCTATGGGAGTCTGACTGATTAACACTGAACCCTGTGGGAGTCTCACTGATTAACACCGCACCCAATGGGAGTCTCAGTGATTTACACTGAACACTATGGGAGTCTCACTGATTAACACTGAACCCTGTGGGAGTCTCACTGATTAACACTGAACCCTGTAGGAGTCTCACTGATTAACACTGAACCCTATGGGAGTCTCATCAATTAACACTGAACCATATGGGAGTCTCACTGATTAACAGTGAACCCTATGGGAGTCTCACTGATTAACAATGAACCCTATGGGAGTCTCACTGATTAACACCGAACCCTATGGGAGTCTCACTGATTAACACTGAACCCTATGGGAGTCTCACTGATTAACACCGAACCCTATGGGACTCTCACTGATTAACACTGAGCCCTGTGGGAGTATCACTGATTAACACTGAACCCTATGGGAGTTTCACCGATTAACAATGAACCCTGTGGGAGTCTCACTGATTAACACTGAACCCTATGGGAATCTCGCTGATTAACACTGAACCCTGTGGGAGTCTCACTGATTAACACTGAACCCTGTGGGAGTCTCACTGATTAACTTTGAACCCTATGGGAGTCTCACTGATTAACACTGAACCCTATGGGAGTCTCACTGATTAACACTGAACCCTGTGGGAGTCTCACTGATTAACACTGAACCCTATGGGAGTCTGACTGATTAACACTGAACCCTGTGGGAGTCTCACTGATTAACACCGCACCCAATGGGAGTCTCAGTGATTTACACTGAACACTATGGGAGTCTCACTGATTAACACTGAACCCTGTGGGAGTCTCACTGATTAACACTGAACCCTGTGGGAGTCTCACTGATTAACACTGAACCCTGTGGGAGTCTCACTGATTAACACTGAACCCTATGGGAGTCTCACTGATTAACACTGAACCCTGTGGGAGTCTTACTGATTAACACCGAACCCTATGGGAGTCTCACTGATTAACACTGAACCCTATGGGAGTCTCACTGATTAACACTGAACCCTGTGGGAGTCTCACTGATTAACACAGAACCCTGTGGGAGTCTCACTGATTAACACTGAACCCTATGGGAGTCTCACTGATTAACACTAAACCCTATGGGAGTCTCACTGATTAACACTGAACCCTATGGGAGTCTCACTGATTAACACTGAACCATGTGGGAGTCTCACTGATTAACAGTGAACCCTATGGGAGTCTCACTGATTAACACTGAACCCTGTGGGAGTCTTACTGATTAACACCGAACCCTATGGGAGTCTCACTGATTAACACTGAACCCTATGGGAGTCTCACTGATTAACACTGAACCATGTGGGAGTCTCACTGATTAACACTGAACCCTAAGGGAGTCTCACTGATTAACACTGAACCCTATGGGAGTCTCACTGATTAACACTGAACCCTGTGGGAGTCTCACTGATTAACACTGAACCCTATGGGAGTCTGACTGATTAACACTGAACCCTGTGGGAGTCTCACTGATTAACACCGCACCCAATGGGAGTCTCACTGATTAACACTGAACACTATGGGAGTCTCACTGATTAACACTGAACCCTGTGGGAGTCTCACTGATTAACACTGAACCCTGTAGGAGTCTCACTGATTAACACTGAACCCTATGGGAGTCTCATCAATTAACACTGAACCATATGGGAGTCTCACTGATTAACAGTGAACCCTATGGGAGTCTCACTGATTAACAATGAACCCTATGGGAGTCTCACTGATTAACACCGAACCCTATGGGAGTCTCACTGATTAACACTGAACCCTATGGGAGTCTCACTGATTAACACCGAACCCTATGGGACTCTCACTGATTAACACTGAGCCCTGTGGGAGTATCACTGATTAACACTGAACCCTATGGGAGTTTCACCGATTAACAATGAACCCTGTGGGAGTCTCACTGATTAACACTGAACCCTATGGGAATCTCGCTGATTAACACTGAACCCTTTGGGAGTCTCACTGATTAACACTGAACCCTGTGGGAGTCTCACTGATTAACTTTGAACCCTATGGGAGTCTCACTGATTAACACTGAACCCTATGGGAGTCTCACTGATTAACACTGAACCCTGTGGGAGTCTCACTGATTAACACTGAACCCTATGGGAGTCTGACTGATTAACACTGAACCCTGTGGGAGTCTCACTGATTAACACCGCACCCAATGGGAGTCTCAGTGATTTACACTGAACACTATGGGAGTCTCACTGATTAACACTGAACCCTGTGGGAGTCTCACTGATTAACACTGAACCCTGTGGGAGTCTCACTGATTAACACTGAACCCTATGGGAGCCTTATCAATTAACACTGAACCATATGGTAGTCTCACTGATTAACAGTGAACCCTATGGGAGTCTCACTGATTAACACTGAACCCTATGGGAGTTTCACTGATTAACACCGAACCCTATGGGAGTCTCACTGATTAACACTGAACCCTACGGGAGTCTCACTGATTAACACCGAACCCTATGGGACTCTCACTGATTAACACTGAGCCCTGTGGGAGTATCACTGATTAACACTGCACCCTATGGGAGTTTCACCGATTAATAATGAACCCTGTGGGAGTCTCACTGATTAACACTGAACCCTATGGGAATCTCGCTGAATAACACTGAACCCTGTGGGAGTCTCACTGATTAACACCGAACCCTGTGGGAGCCCCACTGATTAACACTGAACCCTATGGGAGTCTCACTGATTAACACTGAACACGATGGGAGTCTCACTTATTAACACTGAACCCTGTGGGAGTCTCACTGATTAACACTGAACCCTGTGGGAGTATCACTGATTAACACTGAACCCTATGGGAGTTTCACCGATTTACACAGAACCCTGTCGGAGTCTCACTGATTAACACTGAACCCTATGGGAATCTCGCTGATTAACACTGAACCCTGTGGGAGTCTCACTGATTAACACTGAACCCTGTGGGAGCCCAACTGATTAACACTGAAACCTATGGGAGTCTCACTGATTAACACTGAACACGATGGGAGCCTCACTGATTAACACTGAACCCTGTGGGAGTCTCACTGATTAACACTGAACCCTATGGGAGTCTCACTGATTAACACTGAACCCTGTGGGAGTCTCACTGATTAACACTGAACCCTATGGGAGTCTCACTGATTAACACTGAACCCTATGGGAGTCTCACTGATTAACACTGAACCCTGTGGGAGTCTCACTGATTAACACTGAACCCTATGGGAGTCTCACTGATTAACACTGAACCCTTTGGGAGTCTCACTGATTAACACTGAACCCTGTGGGAGTCTCACTGATTAACACTGAACCCTATGGGAGTCTCACTGAATAACACTGAACCCTGTGGGAGTCTTACTGATTAACACCGAACCCTATGGGAGTCTCACTGATTAACACCTAACCCTATGGGAGTCTCACTGATTAACACTGAACCATGTGGGAGTCTCACTGATTAACACTGAACCCTATGGGAGTCTCACTGATTAACACTGAACCCTATGGGAGTCTCACTGATTACCACTGAACCCTGTGGGAGTTTCAGTGATTAACACTGAACCCTGTGGGAGTCTCACTGATTAACACTGAACCCTGTGGGAGTCTCACTGATTAACACAGAACCCTATGGGAGTCTCATTGATTAACACTGAACCAAATGGGAGTCTCACTGATTAACAGTGAACCCTATGGGAGTCTCACTGATTAACACTGAACCCTATGGGAGTCTCACTGATTAAGACCGAACCCTATGGGAGTCTCACTGATTAACACTGAACCCTATGGGAGTCTCACTGATTAACACCGAACCCTATGGGACTCTCACTGATTAACACTGAGCCCTGTGGGAGTATCACTGATTAAAACTGAACCCTATGGGAGTTTCACTGAATAACACTGAACCCTGTGGGAGTCTTACTGATTAACACCGAACCCTATGGGAGTCTCACTGATTAACACCTAACCCTATGGGAGTTTCACTGATTAACACTGAACCCTGTGGGAGTTTCAGTGATTAACACTGAACCCTGTGGGAGTCTCACTGATTAACACTGAACCCTGTGGGAGTCTCACTGATTAACACAGAACCCTATGGGAGTCTCATTGATTAACACTGAACCAAATGGGAGTCTCACTGATTAACACTGAACCCTATGGGAGTCTCACTGATTAAGACCGAACCCTATGGGAGTCTCACTGATTAACACTGAACCCTATGGGAGTCTCACTGATTAACACCGAACCCTATGGGACTCTCACTGATTAACACTGAGCCCTGTGGGAGTATCACTGATTAAAACTGAACCCTATGGGAGTTTCACCGATTAACAATGAACCCTGTGGGAGTCTCACTGATTAACACTGAACCCTATGGGAATCTCGCTGATTAACACTGAACCCTGTGGGAGTCTCACTGATTAACACTGAACCCTGTGGGGGTCTCACTGATTAACACTGAGCCCTGTGGGAGTCTCATCGAGTAACACTGAACCCTATGGGAGTCTCACTGATTAACAGTGAACCCTATGGGAGTCTCACAGATTAACACTGAACCCTATGGGAGTCTCACTGATTAACACCGAACCCTATGGGAGTCTCACTGATTAACACTGAACCCTATGGGAGTCTCACTGATTAACACCGAACCCTATGGGACTCCCACTGATTAACACCGAGCCCTGTGGGAGTATCACTGATTAACACCGAACCCTATGGGAGTTTCACCGATTAACACTGAACCCTGTGGGAGTCTCACTGATTAACACTGAACCCTATGGGAATCTCGCTGATTAACACTGAACCCTGTGGGAGTCTCACTTATTAACACTGAACCCTGTGGGAGCCCCACTGATTAACACTGAACCCTATGGAAGTCTCACTGATTAACACTGAACACGATGGGAGTCTCACTGATTAACACTGAACCCTGTGGGAGTCTCACTGATTAACACTGAACCCTATGGGAGTCTCACTGATTAACACTGAACCCTGTGGGATTCTCACTCATTAACACTGAACCCTATGGGAGTCTCACTGATTAACACTGAACCCTATGGGAGTCTCACTGATTAACACTGAACCCTGTGGGAGTCTCACTGATTAACACTGAACCCTATGGGGGTCTCACTGATTAACACTGAACCCTGTGGGAGTCTCACTGATTAAACACCGAACCCTATGGGAGTCTCACTGATTAACACTGAACCCTGTGGGAGTCTCACTGATTAACACAGAACCCTGTGGGAGTCTCACTGATTAACACTGAACCCTGTGGGAGTCTCACTGATTAACACTGAACCCTATGGGAGTCTCACTGATTAACACTGAACATTATGGGAGTCTCACTGATTAACACTGAACCCTGTGGAAGTCTCACTGATTAACACCGAACCCTAAGGGAGTCTCACTGATTAACAATGAACACTGTGGGAGTCTCACTGATTAACACCGAACCCAATGGGAGTCTCAGTGATTTACACTGAACACTATGGGAGTCTCACTGATTAACAATGAACCCTGTGGGAGTCTCACTGATTTACACTGAACCCTATGGGAGTCTCACTGATTAACACTGAACCCTGTGGGAGTCTCACTGATTAACACTGAACCCTATGGGAGTCTCACTGATTAACACTGAACCCTATGGGAGTCTCACTGATTAACACTGAACCCTGTGGGAGTCTCACTGATTAACACTGAACCCTATGGGAGTCTCACTGATTAACACTGAACCCTGTGGGAGTCTTACTGATTAACACCGAACCCTAGGGGTGTCTCACTGATTAACACTGAACCCTATGGGAGTCTCACTGATTAACACTGAACCCTGTGGGAGTCTCACTGATTAACACAGAACCCTGTGGGAGTCTCACTGATTAACACTGAACCCCATGGGAGTCTCACTGATTAACACTGAACCCTATGGGAGTCTCACTGATTAACACTGAACCATGTGGGAGTCTCACTGATTAACACTGAACCCTATGGGAGTCTCACTGATTAACACTGAACCCTGTGGGAGTCTTACTGATTAACACCGAACCCTATGGGAGTCTCACTGATTAACACTGAACCCTATGGGAGTCTTACGGATTAACACTGAACCATGTGGGAGTCTCACTGATTAACACTGAACCCTATGGGAGTCTCACTGATTAACACTGAACCCTATGGGAGTCTCACTGATTAACACTGAACCCTGTGGGAGTCTCACTGCTTAACACTGAACCCTATGGGAGTCTGACTGATTAACACTGAACCCTGTGGCAGTCTCACTGATTAACACCGCACCCAATGGGAGTCTCAGTGATTTACACTGAACACTATGGGAGTCTCACTGATTAACACTGAACCCTGTGGGAGTCTCACTGATTAACACTGAACCCTGTGGGAGTCTCACTGATTAACACTGAACCCTATGGGAGTCTCATCAATTAACACTGAACCATATGGGAGTCTCGCTGATTAACAGTGAACCCTATGGGAGTCTCACTGATTAACAATGAACCCTATGGGAGTCTCACTGATTAACACCGAACCCTATGGGAGTCTTACTGATTAACACTGAACCCTATGGGAGTCTCACTGATTAACACCGAACCCTATGGGACTCTCACTGATTAACACTGAGCCCTGTGGGAGTATCACTGATTAACACTGAACCCTATGGGAGTTTCACCGATTAACAATGAACCCTGTGGGAGTCTCACTGATTAACACTGAACCCTATGGGAATCTTGCTGATTAACACTGAACCCTGTGGGAGTCTCACTGATTAACACTGAACCCTGTGGGAGTCTCACTGATTAACACTGAACCCTATGGGAGTCTCACTGATTAACACTGAACCCTGTGGGAGTCTCACTGATTAACACTGAACCCTATGGGAGTCTCACTGATTAACACTGAACCCTATGGGAGTCTCACTGATTAACACTGAACCCTATGGGAGTCTCACTGAATAACATTGAACCATGTGGGAGTCTCACTGATTAACACTGAACCCTATGGGAGTCTCACTGATTAACACTGAACCCTGTGGGAGTCTTACTGATTAACACCGAACCCTATGGGAGTCTCACTGATTAACACTGAACCCTATGGGAGTCTCACTGATTAACACTGAACCATGTGGGAGTCTCACTGATTAACACTGAACCCTGTGGGAGTCTCACTGATTAACACTGAACCCTATGGGAGTCTGACTGATTAACACTGAACCCTGTGGGAGTCTTACTGATTAACACCGAACCCTATGGGAGTCTCACTGATTAACACTGAACCCTAAGGGAGTCTCACTGATTAACACTGAACCCTATGGGAGTCTCACTGATTAACACTGAACCCTGTGGGAGTCTCACTGATTAACACTGAACCCTATGGGAGTCTGACTGATTAACACTGAACCCTGTGGGAGTCTCACTGATTAACACCGCACCCAATGGGAGTCTCAGTGATTTACACTGAACACTATGGGAGTCTCACTGATTAACACTGAACCCTGTGGGAGTCTCACTGATTAACACTGAACCCTGTGGGAGTCTCACTGATTAACACTGAACCCTATGGGAGTCTCATCAATTAACACTGAACCATATGGGAGTCTCACTGATTAACAGTGAACCCTATGGGAGTCTCACTGATTAACAATGAACCCTATGGGAGTCTCACTGATTAACACCGAACCCTATGGGAGTCTCACTGATTAACACTGAACCCTATGGGAGTCTCACTGATTAACACCGAACCCTATGGGACTCTCACTGATTAACACTGAGCCCTGTGGGAGTATCACTGATTAACACTGAACCCTATGGGAGTTTCACCAATTAACAATGAACCCTGTGGGAGTCTCACTGATTAACACTGAACCCTATGGGAATCTCGCTGATTAACACTGAACCCTGTGGGAGTCTCACTGATTAACACTGAACCCTGTGGGAGTCTCACTGATTAACACTGAGCCCTGTGGGAGTCTCACTGATTAACACTGATCCCTGTGGGAGTCTCATCGATTAACACCGAACCCTATAGGAGTCTCACTGATTAACAGTGAACCCTATGGGAGTCTCACTGATTAACACTGAACCCTATGGGAGTCTCACTGATTAACACCGAACCCTATGGGAGTCTTACTGATTAACACTGAACCCTATGGGAGTCTCACTGATTAAGACCGAACCCTATGGGACTCTCACTGATTAAGACCGAACCCTATGGGACTCTCACTGATTAACACTGAGCCCTATGGGAGTCTCACTGATTAACACTGAACCCTGTGGGAGTCTTACTGATTAACACCGAACCCTATGGGAGTCTCACTGATTAACACTGAACCCTATGGGAGTCTCACTGATTAACACTGAACCATGTGGGAGTCTCACTGATTAACACTGAACCCTATGGGAGTCTCACTGATTAACACTGAACCCTATGGGAGTCTCACTGATTAACACTGAACCATGTGGGAGTCTCACTGATTAACACTGAACCCTATGGGAGTCTCACTGATTAACACTGAACCCTGTGGGAGTCTTACTGATTAACACCGAACCCTATGGGAGTCTCACTGATTAACACTGAACCCTATGGGAGTCTCACTGATTAACACTGAACCATGTGGGAGTCTCACTGATTAACACTGAACCCTATGGGAGTCTCACTGATTAACACTGAACCCTATGGGAGTCTCACTGATTAACACTGAACCCTGTGGGAGTCTCACTGATTAACACTGAACCCTATGGGAGTCTGACTGATTAACACTGAACCCTGTGGGAGTCTCAATGATTAACACCGCACCCAATGGGAGTCTCAGTGATTTACACTGAACACTATGGGAGTCTCACTGATTAACACTGAACCCTGTGGGAGTCTCACTGATTAACACTGAACGCTGTGGGAGTCTCACTGATTAACACTGAACCCTGTGGGAGTCTCACTGATTAACACTGAACCCTATGGGAGTCTCACTGATTAACACTGAACCCTGTGGGAGTCTCACTGATTAACACTGAACCCTATCGGAGTCTCATTGATTAACACTGAACCCTATGGGAGTCTCGCTGATTAACACTGAACCCTGTGGGAGTCTCACTGATTAACACTGAACCCTATGGGGGTCTCACTGATTAACACTGAACCCTGTGGAAGTCTCACTAATTAACACCGAACCCTAAGGGAGTCTCACTGATTAACACTGAACACGATGGGAGCCTCACTGATTAACACTGAACCCTGTGGGAGTCTCACTGATTAACACTGAACCCTATGGGAGTCTCACTGATTAACACTGAACCCTGTGGGAGTCTCACTGATTAACACTGAACCCTATGGGAGTCTCACTGATTAACACTGAACCCTATGGGAGTCTCACTGATTAACACTGAACCCTGTGGGAGTCTCACTGATTAACACTGAACCCTATGGGAGTCTCACTGATTAACACTGAACCCTGTGGGAGTCTCACTGATTAACACTGAACCCTGTGGGAGTCTCACTGATTAACACTGAACCCTATGGGAGTCTCACTGAATAACACTGAACCCTGTGGGAGTCTTACTGATTAACACCGAACCCTATGGGAGTCTCACTGATTAACACCTAACCCTATGGGAGTCTCACTGATTAACACTGAACCATGTGGGAGTCTCACTGATTAACACTGAACCCTATGGGAGTCTCACTGATTAACACTGAACCCTATGGGAGTCTCACTGATTAACACTGAACCCTGTGGGAGTTTCAGTGATTAACACTGAATCCTGTGGGAGTCTCACTGATTAACACTGAACCCTGTGGGAGTCTCACTGATTAACACAGAACCCTATGGGAGTCTCATTGATTAACACTGAACCAAATGGGAGTCTCACTGATTAACAGTGAACCCTATGGGAGTCTCACTGATTAACACTGAACCCTATGGGAGTCTCACTGATTAAGACCGAACCCTATGGGAGTCTCACTGATTAACACTGAACCCTATGGGAGTCTCACTGATTAACACCGAACCCTATGGGACTCTCACTGATTAACACTGAGCCCTGTGGGAGTATCACTGATTAACACTGAACCCTATGGGAGTTTCACCAATTAACAATGAACCCTGTGGGAGTCTCACTGATTAACACTGAACCCTATGGGAATCTCGCTGATTAACACTGAACCCTGTGGGAGTCTCACTGATTAACACTGAACCCTGTGGGAGTCTCACTGATTAACACTGAGCCCTGTGGGAGTCTCACTGATTAACACTGATCCCTGTGGGAGTCTCATCGATTAACACTGAACCCTATAGGAGTCTCACTGATTAACAGTGAACCCTATGGGAGTCTCACTGATTAACACTGAACCCTATGGGAGTCTCACTGATTAACACCGAACCCTATGGGAGTCTTACTGATTAACACTGAACCCTATGGGAGTCTCACTGATTAAGACCGAACCCTATGGGACTCTCACTGATTAAGACCGAACCCTATGGGACTCTCACTGATTAACACTGAGCCCTATGGGAGTCTCACTGATTAACACTGAACCCTGTGGGAGTCTTACTGATTAACACCGAACCCTATGGGAGTCTCACTGATTAACACTGAACCCTATGGGAGTCTCACTGATTAACACTGAACCATGTGGGAGTCTCACTGATTAACACTGAACCCTATGGGAGTCTCACTGATTAACACTGAACCCTATGGGAGTCTCACTGATTAACACTGAACCATGTGGGAGTCTCACTGATTAACACTGAACCCTATGGGAGTCTCACTGATTAACACTGAACCCTGTGGGAGTCTTACTGATTAACACCGAACCCTATGGGAGTCTCACTGATTAACACTGAACCCTATGGGAGTCTCACTGATTAACACTGAACCATGTGGGAGTCTCACTGATTAACACTGAACCCTATGGGAGTCTCACTGATTAACACTGAACCCTATGGGAGTCTCACTGATTAACACTGAACCCTGTGGGAGTCTCACTGATTAACACTGAACCCTATGGGAGTCTGACTGATTAACACTGAACCCTGTGGGAGTCTCAATGATTAACACCGCACCCAATGGGAGTCTCAGTGATTTACACTGAACACTATGGGAGTCTCACTGATTAACACTGAACCCTGTGGGAGTCTCACTGATTAACACTGAACGCTGTGGGAGTCTCACTGATTAACACTGAACCCTGTGGGAGTCTCACTGATTAACACTGAACCCTATGGGAGTCTCACTGATTAACACTGAACCCTGTGGGAGTCTCACTGATTAACACTGAACCCTATCGGAGTCTCATTGATTAACACTGAACCCTATGGGAGTCTCGCTGATTAACACTGAACCCTGTGGGAGTCTCACTGATTAACACTGAACCCTATGGGGGTCTCACTGATTAACACTGAACCCTGTGGAAGTCTCACTAATTAACACCGAACCCTAAGGGAGTCTCACTGATTAACACTGAACACGATGGGAGCCTCACTGATTAACACTGAACCCTGTGGGAGTCTCACTGATTAACACTGAACCCTATGGGAGTCTCACTGATTAACACTGAACCCTGTGGGAGTCTCACTGATTAACACTGAACCCTATGGGAGTCTCACTGATTAACACTGAACCCTATGGGAGTCTCACTGATTAACATTGAACCCTGTGGGAGTCTCACTGATTAACACTGAACCCTATGGGAGTCTCACTGATTAACACTGAACCCTGTGGGAGTCTCACTGATTAACACTGAACCCTGTGGGAGTCTCACTGATTAACACTGAACCCTATGGGAGTCTCACTGAATAACACTGAACCCTGTGGGAGTCTTACTGATTAACACCGAACCCTATGGGAGTCTCACTGATTAACACCTAACCCTATGGGAGTCTCACTGATTAACACTGAACCATGTGGGAGTCTCACTGATTAACACTGAACCCTATGGGAGTCTCACTGATTAACACTGAACCCTATGGGAGTCTCACTGATTAACACTGAACCCTGTGGGAGTTTCAGTGATTAACACTGAATCCTGTGGGAGTCTCACTGATTAACACTGAACCCTGTGGGAGTCTCACTGATTAACACAGAACCCTATGGGAGTCTCATTGATTAACACTGAACCAAATGGGAGTCTCACTGATTAACAGTGAACCCTATGGGAGTCTCACTGATTAACACTGAACCCTATGGGAGTCTCACTGATTAAGACCGAACCCTATGGGAGTCTCACTGATTAACACTGAACCCTATGGGAGTCTCACTGATTAACACCGAACCCTATGGGACTCTCACTGATTAACACTGAGCCCTGTGGGAGTATCACTGATTAAAACTGAACCCTATGGGAGTTTCACCGATTAACAATGAACCCTGTGGGAGTCTCACTGATTAACACTGAACCCTATGGGAATCTCGCTGATTAACACTGAACCCTGTGGGAGTCTCACTGATTAACACTGAACCCTGTGGGAGTCTCACTGATTAACACTGAGCCCTGTGGGAGTCTCATCGATTAACACTGAACCCTATGGGAGTCTCACTGATTAACAGTGAACCCTATGGGAGTCTCACAGATTAACACTGAACCCTATGGGAGTCTCACTGATTAACACCGAACCCTATGGGAGTCTCACTGATTAACACTGAACCCTATGGGAGTCTCACTGATTAACACCGAACCCTATGGGACTCCCACTGATTAACACCGAGCCCTGTGGGAGTATCACTGATTAACACCGAACCCTATGGGAGTTTCACCGATTAACACTGAACCCTGTGGGAGTCTCACTGATTAACACTGAACCCTATGGGAATCTCGCTGATTAACACTGAACCCTGTGGGAGTCTCACTTATTAACACTGAACCCTGTGGGAGCCCCACTGATTAACACTGAACCCTATGGAAGTCTCACTGATTAACACTGAACCCTATGGGAGTCTCACTGATTAACACCGAACCCTATGGGAGTCTTACTGATTAACACTGAACCCTATGGGAGTCTCACTGATTAAGACCGAACCCTATGGGACTCTCACTGATTAAGACCGAACCCTATGGGACTCTCACTGATTAACACTGAGCCCTATGGGAGTCTCACTGATTAACACTGAACCCTGTGGGAGTCTTACTGATTAACACCGAACCCTATGGGAGTCTCACTGATTAACACTGAACCCTATGGGAGTCTCACTCATTAACACTGAACCATGTGGGAGTCTAACTGATTAACACTGAACCCTATGGGAGTCTCACTGATTAACACTGAACCCTATGGGAGTCTCACTGATTAACACTGAACCATGTGGGAGTCTCACTGATTAACACTGAACCCCATGGGAGTCTCACTGATTAACACTGAACCCTGTGGGAGTCTTACTGATTAACACCGAACCCTATGGGAGTCTCACTGATTAATACTGAACCCTATGGGAGTCTCACTAATTAACACTGAACCCTATGGGAATTTCACCGATTAACAATGAACCCTTTGGGAGTCTCACTGATTAACACTGAACCCTATGGGAATCTCGCTGATTAACACTGAACCCTGTGGGAGTCTCACTGATTAACACCAAACCCTGTGGGAGCCCCACTGATTAACACTGAACAATATGGGAGTCTCACTGATTAACACTGAACACGATGGGAGTCTCACTGATTAACACTGAACCCTGTGGGAGTCTCAATGATTAACACTGAACCCTGTGTGAGTCCCACTGAATAACACTGAACCCTGTGGGAGTCTCACTGATTAACACTGAACCCTGTGGGAGTCTCACTGATTAACACTGAACCCTATGGGAGTCTCACTGAATAACACTGAACCCTGTGGGAGTCTTACTGATTAACACCGAACCCTATGGGAGTCTCACTGATTAACACCTAACCCTATGGGAGTCTCACTGATTAACACTGAACCATGTGGGAGTCTCACTGATTAACACTGAACCCTATGGGAGTCTCACTGATTAACACTGAACCCTATGGGAGTCTCACTGATTAACACTGAACCCTGTGGGAGTTTCAGTGATTAACACTGAACCCTGTGGGAGTCTCACTGATTAACACTGAACCCTGTGGGAGTCTCACTGATTAACACAGAACCCTATGGGAGTCTCATTGATTAACACTGAACCAAATGGGAGTCTCACTGATTAACAGTGAAACCTATGGGAGTCTCACTGATTAACACTGAACCCTATGGGAGTCTCACTGATTAAGACCGAACCCTATGGGAGTCTCACTGATTAACACTGAACCCTATGGGAGTCTCACTGATTAACACCGAACCCTATGGGACTCTCACTGATTAACACTGAGCCCTGTGGGAGTATCACTGATTAAAACTGAACCCTATGGGAGTTTCACCGATTAACAATTAACCCTGTGGGAGTCTCACTGATTAACACTGAACCCTATGGGAATCTCGCTGATTAACACTGAACCCTGTGGGAGTCTCACTGATTAACACTGAACCCTGTGGGAGTCTCACTGATTAACACTGAGCCCTGTGGGAGTCTCATCGATTAACACTGAACCCTATGGGAGTCTCACTGATTAACAGTGAACCCTATGGGAGTCTCACAGATTAACACTGAACCCTATGGGAGTCTCACTGATTAACACCGAACCCTATGGGAGTCTCACTGATTAACACTGAACCCTATGGGAGTCTCACTGATTAACACCGAACCCTATGGGACTCCCACTGATTAACACCGAGCCCTGTGGGAGTATCACTGATTAACACCGAACCCTATGGGAGTTTCACCGATTAACACTGAACCCTGTGGGAGTCTCACTGATTAACACTGAACCCTATGGGAATCTCGCTGATTAACACTGAACCCTGTGGGAGTCTCACTTATTAACACTGAACCCTGTGGGAGCCCCACTGATTAACACTGAACCCTATGGAAGTCTCACTGATTAACACTGAACCCTATGGGAGTCTCACTGATTAACACCGAACCCTATGGGAGTCTTACTGATTAACACTGAACCCTATGGGAGTCTCACTGATTAAGACCGAACCCTATGGGACTCTCACTGATTAAGACCGAACCCTATGGGAGTCTCACTGATTAACACTGAGCCCTATGGGAGTCTCACTGATTAACACTGAACCCTGTGGGAGTCTTACTGATTAACACCGAACCCTATGGGAGTCTCACTGATTAACACTGAACCCTATGGGAGTCTCACTGATTAACACTGAACCATGTGGGAGTCTAACTGATTAACACTGAACCCTATGGGAGTCTCACTGATTAACACTGAACCCTATGGGAGTCTCACTGATTAACACTGAACCATGTGGGAGTCTCACTGATTAACACTGAACCCCATGGGAGTCTCACTGATTAACACTGAACCCTGTGGGAGTCTTACTGATTAACACCGAACCCTATGGGAGTCTCACTGATTAATACTGAACCCTATGGGAGTCTCACTAATTAACACTGAACCCTATGGGAATTTCACCGATTAACAATGAACCCTGTGGGAGTCTCACTGATTAACACTGAACCCTATGGGAATCTCGCTGATTAACACTGAACCCTGTGGGAGTCTCACTGATTAACACCAAACCCTGTGGGAGCCCCACTGATTAACACTGAACAATATGGGAGTCTCACTGATTAACACTGAACACGATGGGAGTCTCACTGATTAACACTGAACCCTGTGGGAGTCTCAATGATTAACACTGAACCCTGTGTGAGTCCCACTGATTAACACTGAACCCTGTGGGAGTCTCACTGATTAACACTGAACCCTGGGGAAGTCTCACTGATTAACACCAAACCCTATGGGAATCTCGCTGATTAACACTAAACCCTGTGGGAGTCTCACTGATTAACATTGAACACGATGGGAGTCTCACTGATTAACACTGAACCCTGTGGGAGTCTCACTGATTAACACTGAACCCTGTGGGAGTCTCACTGATTAACACTGAACCCTATGGGAATCTCACCGATTAACACTAAACCCTATGGAAGTCTCAATGATTAACATTGAGCCCTGTGGGAGTCTCACTGATTAACACTGATCCCTGTGGGAGTCTCATCGATTAACACTGAACCCTATGGGAGTCTCACTGATTAACAGTGAACCCTTTGGAAGTCTCACTGATTAACACTGAACCCTGTGGGAGTCTTACTGATTAACACCGAACCCTATGGGAGTCTCACTGATTAATACTGAACCCTATGGGAGTCTCACTAATTAACACTGAACCCTATGGGAATTTCACCGATTAACAATGAACCCTGTGGGAGTCTCACTGATTAACACTGAACCCTATGGGAATCTCGCTGATTAACACTGAACCCTGTGGGAGTCTCACTGATTAACACCAAACCCTGTGGGAGCCCCACTGATTAACACTGAACAATATGGGAGTCTCACTGATTAACACTGAACACGATGGGAGTCTCACTGATTAACACTGAACCCTGTGGGAGTCTCAATGATTAACACTGAACCCTGTGTGAGTCTCACTGATTAACACTGAACCCTATGGGAGTCTCACTGATTAACACTGAACCCTGGGGAAGTCTCACTGATTAACACCAAACCCTATGGGAATCTCGCTGATTAACACTAAACCCTGTGGGAGTCTCACTGATTAACATTGAACACGATGGGAGTCTCACTGATTAACACTGAACCCTGTGGGAGTCTCACTGATTAACACTGAACCCTGTGGGAGTCTCACTGATTAACACTGAACCCTATGGGAATCTCACCGATTAACACTAAACCCTATGGAAGTCTCAATGATTAACATTGAGCCCTGTGGGAGTCTCACTGATTAACACTGATCCCTGTGGGAGTCTCATCGATTAACACTGAACCCTATGGGAGTCTCACTGATTAACAGTGAACCCTTTGGGAGTCTCACTGATTAACACTGAACCCTGTGGGAGCCCCACTGATTAACACTGAAACCTATGGGAGTCTCACTGATTAACACTGAACACGATGGGAGTCTCACTGATTAACACTGAACCCTGTGGGAGTCTCACTGATTAACACTGAACCCTATGGGAGTCTCACTGATTAACACTGAACCCTGTGGGAGTCTCACTGATTAACACTGAACCCTATGGGAGTCTCACTGATTAACGCTGAACCCTGTGGAAGTCTGACTGATTAACACCGAACCCTAAGGGAGTCTCACTGATTAACAATGAACACTTTGGGAGTCTCACTGATTAACACCGAACCCAATGGGAGTCTCAGTGATTTACACTGAACACTATGGGAGTCTCACTGATTAACACTGAACCCTGTGGGAGTCTCATTGATTAACACTGAACCCTGTGGTAGTCTCACTGATTAACACTGAACCCTGTGGGAGTCTCACTGATTAACACTGAACCCTATGGGAGTCTCACTGATTAACACTGAACCCTATGGGTGTCTCACTGATTAACACTGAACCCTGTGGGAGTCTCACTGATTAACACTGAACCCTATGGGAGTCTCACTGATTAACACTGAACCCTGTGGGAGTCTTACTGATTAACACCGAACCCTATGGGAGTCTCACTGATTAACACTGAACCCTGTGGGAGTCTCACTGATTAACACTGAACCCTGTGGGAGTCTCACTGATTAACACTGAACCCTATGGGAGTCTCATCAATTAACACTGAACCATATGGGAGTCTCACTGATTAACAGTGAACCCTATGGGAGTCTCACTGATTAACACCGAACCCTATGGGAGTCTCACTGATTAACACTGAACCCTATGGGAGTCTCACTGATTAACACCGAACCCTATGGGAGTCTCACTGATTAACACTGAACCCTGTGGGAGTCTCACTGATTAACACTGAACCCTATGGGAGTCTCACTGATTAACACTGAACCCTGTGGAAGTCTGACTGATTAACACCGAACCCTAAGGGAGTCTCACTGATTAACAATGAACACTTTGGGAGTCTCACTGATTAACACCGAACCCAATGGGAGTCTCAGTGATTTACACTGAACACTATGGGAGTCTCACTGATTAACACTGAACCCTGTGGGAGTCTCACTGATTAACACTGAACCCTGTGGTAGTCTCACTGATTAACACTGAACCCTGTGGGAGTCTCACTGATTAACACTGAACCCTATGGGAGTGTCACCGATTAACACTGAACCCTATGGGAGTCTCACTGATTAACACTGAACCCTGTGGGAGTCTCACTGATTAACACTGAACCCTATGGGAGTCTCACTGATTAACACTGAACCCTGTGGGAGTCTTACTGATTAACACCGAACCCTATGGGAGTCTCCCTGATTAACACTGAACCCTGTGGGAGTCTCACTGATTAACACTGAACCCTGTGGGAGTCTCACTGATTAACACTGAACCCTATGGGAGTCTCATCAATTAACACTGAACCATATGGGAGTCTCACTGATTAACAGTGAACCCTATGGGAGTCTCACTGATTAACACCGAACCCTATGGGAGTCTCACTGATTAACACTGAACCCTATGGGAGTCTCACTGATTAACACCGAACCCTATGGGACTCTCACTGATTAACACTGAGCCCTGTGGGAGTATCACTGATTAACACTGAACCCTATGGGAGTTTCACCGATTAAAAATGAACCCTGTGGGAGTCTCACTGATTAACACTGAACCCTATGGGAATCTCACTGATTAACACTGAATCCTATGGGAGTCTCACTGATTAACACTGAACCCTATGGGAGTCTCACTTATTAACACTGAACCATGTGGTAGTTTCACCGATTAACACTGAACACTGTGGGAGTCTCACTGATTAACAATGAACACTTTGGGAGTCTCACTGATTAACACCGAACCCAATGGGAGTCTCAGTGATTTACACTGAACACTATGGGAGTCTCACTGATTAACACTGAACCCTGTGGGAGTCTCATTGATTAACACTGAACCCTGTGGTAGTCTCACTGATTAACACTGAACCCTATGGGAGTCTCACTGATTAACACTGAACCCTATGGGTGTCTCACTGATTAACACTGAACCCTGTGGGAGTCTCACTGATTAACACTGAACCCTATGGGAGTCTCACTGATTAACACTGAACCCTGTGGGAGTCTTACTGATTAACACCGAACCCTATGGGAGTCTCACTGATTAACACTGAACCCTGTGGGAGTCTCACTGATTAACACTGAACCCTGTGGGAGTCTCACTGATTAACACTGAACCCTATGGGAGTCTCATCAATTAACACTGAATCATATGGGAGTCTCACTGATTAACAGTGAACCCTATGGGAGTCTCACTGATTAACACCGAACCCTATGGGAGTCTCACTGATTAACACTGAACCCTATGGGAGTCTCACTGATTAACACCGAACCCTATGGGACTCTCACTGATTAACACTGAACCCTGTGGGAGTCTCACTGATTAACACTGAACCCTGGGGAAGTCTCACTGATTAACACCAAACCCTATGGGAATCTCGCTGATTAACACTAAACCCTGTGGGAGTCTCACTGATTAACATTGAACACGATGGGAGTCTCACTGATTAACACTGAACCCTGTGGGAGTCTCACTGATTAACACTGAACCCTGTGGGAGTCTCACTGATTAACACTGAACCCTATGGGAATCTCACCGATTAACACTAAACCCTATGGAAGTCTCAATGATTAACATTGAGCCCTGAGGGAGTCTCACTGATTAACACTGATCCCTGTGGGAGTCTCATCGATTAACACTGAACCCTATGGGAGTCTCACTGATTAACAGTGAACCCTTTGGAAGTCTCACTGATTAACACTGAACCCTGTGGGAGTCTTACTGATTAACACCGAACCCTATGGGAGTCTCACTGATTAATACTGAACCCTATGGGAGTCTCACTAATTAACACTGAACCCTATGGGAATTTCACCGATTAACAATGAACCCTGTGGGAGTCTCACTGATTAACACTGAACCCTATGGGAATCTCGCTGATTAACACTGAACCCTGTGGGAGTCTCACTGATTAACACCAAACCCTGTGGGAGCCCCACTGATTAACACTGAACAATATGGGAGTCTCACTGATTAACACTGAACACGATGGGAGTCTCACTGATTAACACTGAACCCTGTGGGAGTCTCAATGATTAACACTGAACCCTGTGTGAGTCTCACTGATTAACACTGAACCCTATGGGAGTCTCACTGATTAACACTGAACCCTGGGGAAGTCTCACTGATTAACACCAAACCCTATGGGAATCTCGCTGATTAACACTAAACCCTGTGGGAGTCTCACTGATTAACATTGAACACGATGGGAGTCTCACTGATTAACACTGAACCCTGTGGGAGTCTCACTGATTAACACTGAACCCTGTGGGAGTCTCACTGATTAACACTGAACCCTATGGGAATCTCACCGATTAACACTAAACCCTATGGAAGTCTCAATGATTAACATTGAGCCCTGTGGGAGTCTCACTGATTAACACTGATCCCTGTGGGAGTCTCATCGATTAACACTGAACCCTATGGGAGTCTCACTGATTAACAGTGAACCCTTTGGGAGTCTCACTGATTAACACTGAACCCTGTGGGAGCCCCACTGATTAACACTGAAACCTATGGGAGTCTCACTGATTAACACTGAACACGATGTGAGTCTCACTGATTAACACTGAACCCTGTGGGAGTCTCACTGATTAACACTGAACCCTATGGGAGTCTCACTGATTAACACTGAACCCTGTGGGAGTCTCACTGATTAACACTGAACCCTATGGGAGTCTCACTGATTAACGCTGAACCCTGTGGAAGTCTGACTGATTAACACCGAACCCTAAGGGAGTCTCACTGATTAACAATGAACACTTTGGGAGTCTCACTGATTAACACCGAACCCAATGGGAGTCTCAGTGATTTAGACTGAACACTATGGGAGTCTCACTGATTAACACTGAACCCTGTGGGAGTCTCATTGATTAACACTGAACCCTGTGGTAGTCTCACTGATTAACACTGAACCCTGTGGGAGTCTCACTGATTAACACTGAACCCTATGGGAGTCTCACTGATTAACACTGAACCCTATGGGTGTCTCACTGATTAACACTGAACCCTGTGGGAGTCTCACTGATTAACACTGAACCCTATGGGAGTCTCACTGATTAACACTGAACCCTGTGGGAGTCTTACTGATTAACACCGAACCCTATGGGAGTCTCACTGATTAACACTGAACCCTGTGGGAGTCTCACTGATTAACACTGAACCCTGTGGGAGTCTCACTGATTAACACTGAACCCTATGGGAGTCTCATCAATTAACACTGAACCATATGGGAGTCTCACTGATTAACAGTGAACCCTATGGGAGTCTCACTGATTAACACCGAACCCTATGGGAGTCTCACTGATTAACACTGAACCCTATGGGAGTCTCACTGATTAACACCGAACCCTATGGGACTCTCACTGATTAACACTGAGCCCTGTGGGAGTATCACTGATTAACACTGAACCCTATGGGAGTTTCACCGATTAACAATGAACCCTGTGGGAGTCTCACTGATTAACACTGAACACGATGGGAGTCTCACTGATTAACACTGAACCCTGTGGGAGTCTCACTGATTAACACTGAACCCTATGGGAGTCTCACTGATTAACACTGAACCCTGTGGGAGTCTCACTGATTAACACTGAACCCTATGGGAGTCTCACTGATTAACACTGAACCCTGTGGAAGTCTGACTGATTAACACCGAACCCTAAGGGAGTCTCACTGATTAACAATGAACACTTTGGGAGTCTCACTGATTAACACCGAACCCAATGGGAGTCTCAGTGATTTACACTGAACACTATGGGAGTCTCACTGATTAACACTGAACCCTGTGGGAGTCTCACTGATTAACACTGAACCCTGTGGTAGTCTCACTGATTAACACTGAACCCTGTGGGAGTCTCACTGATTAACACTGAACCCTATGGGAGTGTCACCGATTAACACTGAACCCTATGGGAGTCTCACTGATTAACACTGAACCCTGTGGGAGTCTCACTGATTAACACTGAACCCTATGGGAGTCTCACTGATTAACACTGAACCCTGTGGGAGTCTTACTGATTAACACCGAACCCTATGGGAGTCTCCCTGATTAACACTGAACCCTGTGGGAGTCTCACTGATTAACACTGAACCCTGTGGGAGTCTCACTGATTAACACTGAACCCTATGGGAGTCTCATCAATTAACACTGAACCATATGGGAGTCTCACTGATTAACAGTGAACCCTATGGGAGTCTCACTGATTAACACCGAACCCTATGGGAGTCTCACTGATTAACACTGAACCCTATGGGAGTCTCACTGATTAACACCGAACCCTATGGGACTCTCACTGATTAACACTGAGCCCTGTGGGAGTATCACTGATTAACACTGAACCCTATGGGAGTTTCACCGATTAAAAATGAACCCTGTGGGAGTCTCACTGATTAACACTGAACCCTATGGGAATCTCACTGATTAACACTGAATCCTATGGGAGTCTCACTGATTAACACTGAACCCTATGGGAGTCTCACTTATTAACACTGAACCATGTGGTAGTTTCACCGATTAACACTGAACACTGTGGGAGTCTCACTGATTAACAATGAACACTTTGGGAGTCTCACTGATTAACACCGAACCCAATGGGAGTCTCAGTGATTTACACTGAACACTATGGGAGTCTCACTGATTAACACTGAACCCTGTGGGAGTCTCATTGATTAACACTGAACCCTGTGGTAGTCTCACTGATTAACACTGAACCCTATGGGAGTCTCACTGATTAACACTGAACCCTATGGGTGTCTCACTGATTAACACTGAACCCTGTGGGAGTCTCACTGATTAACACTGAACCCTATGGGAGTCTCACTGATTAACACTGAACCCTGTGGGAGTCTTACTGATTAACACCGAACCCTATGGGAGTCTCACTGATTAACACTGAACCCTGTGGGAGTCTCACTGATTAACACTGAACCCTGTGGGAGTCTCACTGATTAACACTGAACCCTATGGGAGTCTCATCAATTAACACTGAATCATATGGGAGTCTCACTGATTAACAGTGAACCCTATGGGAGTCTCACTGATTAACACCGAACCCTATGGGAGTCTCACTGATTAACACTGAACCCTATGGGAGTCTCACTGATTAACACCGAACCCTATGGGACTCTCACTGATTAACACTGAGCCCTGTGGGAGTATCACTGATTAACACTGAACCCTATGGGAGTTTCACCGATTAACAATGAACCTTGTGGGAGTCTCACTGATTAACACTGAACCCTATGGGAATCTCACTGATTAACACTGAATCCTATGGGAGTCTCACTGATTAACACTGAACACGATGGGAGTCTCACTGATTAACACTGAACCCTGTGGGAGTCTCACTGATTAACACTGAACCCTATGGGAGTCTCACTGATTAACACTGAACCCTTTGGGAGTCTCACTGATTAACACTGAACCCTATGGGAGTCTCACTGATTAACACTGAACCCTGTGGAAGTCTGACTGATTAACACCGAACCCTAAGGGAGTCTCACTGATTAACAATGAACACTTTGGGAGTCTCACTGATTAACACCGAACCCAATGGGAGTCTCAGTGATTTACACTGAACACTATGGGAGTCTCACTGATTAACACTGAACCCTGTGGGAGTCTCACTGATTAACACTGAACCCTGTGGTAGTCTCACTGATTAACACTGAACCCTGTGGGAGTCTCACTGATTAACACTGAACCCTATGGGAGTCTCACTGATTAACACTGAACCCTATGGGAGTCTCACTGATTAACACTGAACCCTGTGGGAGTCTCACTGATTAACACTGAACCCTATGGGAGTCTCACTGATTAACACTGAACCCTGTGGGAGTCTTACTGATTAACACCAAACCCTATGGGAGTCTCACTGATTAACACTGAACCCTGTGGGAGTCTCACTGATTAACACTGAACCCTGTGGGAGTCTCACTGATTAACACTGAACCCTATGGGAGTCTCATCAATTAACACTGAACCATATGGGAGTCTCACTGATTAACAGTGAACCCTATGGGAGTCTCACTGATTAACACCGAACCCTATGGGAGTCTCACTGATTAACACTGAACCCTATGGGAGTCTCACTGATTAACACCGAACCCTATGGGACTCTCACTGATTAACACTGAGCCCTGTGGGAGTATCACTGATTAACACTGAACCCTATGGGAGTTTCACCGATTAACAATGAACCCTGTGGGAGTCTCACTGATTAACACTGAACCCTATGGGAATCTCACTGATTAACACTGAATCCTATGGGAGTCTCACTGATTAACACTGAACCCTATGGGAGTCTCACTGATTAACACTGAACCATGTGGTAGTTTCACCGATTAACACTGAACACTGTGGGAGTCTCACTGATTAACACTGAACCCTATGGGAGTCTTACTGATTAACACTGAACCCTATGGGAGTCTCACTGATTAAGACCGAACCCTATGGGACTCTCACTGATTAACACTGAGCCCTATGGGAGTCTCACTGATTAACACTGAACCCTGTGGGAGTCTTACTGATTAACACCGAACCCTATGGGAGTCTCACTGATTAACACTGAACCCTATGGGAGTCTCACTGATTAACACTGAACCATGTGGGAGTCTCACTGATTAACACTGAACCCTATGGGAGTCTCACTGATTAACACTGAACCCTATGGGAGTCTCACTGATTAACACTGAACCCTGTGGGAGTCTCACTGATTAACACTGAACCCTATGGGAGTCTGACTGATTAACACTGAACCCTGTGGGAGTCTCACTGATTTACACCGCACCCAATGGGAGTCTCAGTGATTTACACTGAACACTATGGGAGTCTCACTGATTAACACTGAACCCTGTGGGAGTCTCACTGATTAACACTGAACCCTGTGGGAGTCTCACTGATTAACACTGAACCCTATGGGAGTCTCATCAATTAACACTGAACCATATGGGAGTCTCACTGATTAACAGTGAACCCTATGGGAGTCTCACTGATTAACAATGAACCCTATGGGAGTCTCACTGATTAACACCGAACCCTATGGGAGTCTCACTGATTAACACTGAACCCTATGGGAGTCTCACTGATTAACACCGAACCCTATGGGACTCTCACTGATTAACACTGAGCCCTGTGGGAGTATCACTAATTAACACTGAACCCTATGGGAGTTTCACCGATTAACAATGAACCCTGTGGGAGTCTCACTGATTAACACTGAACCCTATGGGAATCTCGCTGATTAACACTGAACCCTGTGGGAGACTCACTGATTAACACTGAACCCTGTGGGAGTCTCACTGATTAACACTGAGCCCTGTGGGAGTCTCACTGATTAACACTGATCCCTGTGGGAGCCTCATCGATTAACACTGAACACGATGGGAGTCTCACTGATTAACACTGGACCCTGTGGGAGTCTCACTGATTAACACTGAACCCTATGGGAGTCTCACTGATTAACACTGAACCCTGTGGGAGTCTCACTGATAAACACAGAACCCTATGGGAGTCTCACTGATTAACACTGAACCCTGTGGAAGTCTGACTGATTAACACCGAACCCTAAGGGAGTCTCACTGATTAACAATGAACACTTTGGGAGTCTCACTGATTAACACCGCACCCAATGGGAGTCTCAGTGATTTACACTGAACACTATGGGAGTCTCACTGATTAACACTGAACCCTGTGGGAGTCTCACTGATTAACACTGAACCCTGTGGTAGTCTCACTGATTAACACTGAACCCTGTGGGAGTCTCACTGATTAACACTGAACCCTATGGGAGTCTCACTGATTAACACTGAACCCTATGGGAGTCTCACTGATTAACACTGAACCCTATGGGAGTCTCACTGATTAACACTGAACCCTATGGGAGTCTCACTGATTAACACTGAACCCTGTGGGAGTCTTACTGATTAACACCGAACCCTATGGGAGTCTCACTGATTAACACTGAACCCTGTGGGAGTCTCACTGATTAACACTGAACCCTGTGGGAGTCTCACTGATTAACACTGAACCCTATGGGAGTCTCATCAATTAACACTGAACCATATGGGAGTCTCACTGATTAACAGTGAACCCTATGGGAGTCTCACTGATTAACACCGAACCCTATGGGAGTCTCACTGATTAACACTGAACCCTATGGGATTCTCACTGATTAACACCGAACCCTATGGGACTCTCACTGATTAACACTGAGCCCTGTGGGAGTATCACTGATTAACACTGAACCATATGGGAGTTTCACCGATTAACAATGAACCCTGTGGGAGTCTCACTGATTAACACTGAACCCTATGGGAATCTCACTGATTAACACTGAATCCTATGGGAGTCTCACTGATTAACACTGAACCCTATGGGAGTCTCACTGATTAACACTGAACCATGTGGTAGTTTCACCGATTAACACTGAACACTGTGGGAGTCTCACTGATTAACACTGAACCCTATGGGAGTCTTACTGATTAACACTGAACCCTATGGGAGTCTCACTGATTAAGACCGAACCCTATGGGACTCTCACTGATTAACACTGAGCCCTATGGGAGTCTCACTGATTAACACTGAACCCTGTGGGAGTCTTACTGATTAACACCGAACCCTATGGGAGTCTCACTGATTAACACTGAACCCTATGGGAGTCTCACTGATTAACACTGAACCATGTGGGAGTCTCACTGATTAACACTGAACCCTATGGGAGTCTCACTGATTAACACTGAACCCTATGGGAGTCTCACTGATTAACACTGAACCCTGTGGGAGTCTCACTGATTAACACTGAACCCTATGGGAGTCTGACTGATTAACACTGAACCCTGTGGGAGTCTCACTGATTTACACCGCACCCAATGGGAGTCTCAGTGATTTACACTGAACACTATGGGAGTCTCACTGATTAACACTGAACCCTGTGGGAGTCTCACTGATTAACACTGAACCCTGTGGGAGTCTCACTGATTAACACTGAACCCTATGGGAGTCTCATCAATTAACACTGAACCATATGGGAGTCTCACTGATTAACAGTGAACCCTATGGGAGTCTCACTGATTAACAATGAACCCTATGGGAGTGTCACTGATTAACACCGAACCCTATGGGAGTCTCACTGATTAACACTGAACCCTATGGGAGTCTCACTGATTAACACCGAACCCTATGGGACTCTCACTGATTAACACTGAGCCCTGTGGGAGTATCACTAATTAACACTGAACCCTATGGGAGTTTCACCGATTAACAATGAACCCTGTGGGAGTCTCACTGATTAACACTGAACCCTATGGGAATCTCGCTGATTAACACTGAACCCTGTGGGAGTCTCACTGATTAACACTGAACCCTGTGGGAGTCTCACTGATTAACACTGAGCCCTGTGGGAGTCTCACTGATTAACACTGATCCCTGTGGGAGTCTCATCGATTAACACTGAACCCTATGGGAGTCTCACTGATTAACAGTGAACCCTATGGGAGTCTCACTGATTAACACTGAACCCTATGGGAGTCTCACTGATTAACACCGAACCCTATGGGAGTCTTTCTGATTAACACTGAACCCTATGGGAGTCTCACTGATTAAGACCGAACCCTATGGGACTCTCACTGATTAACACTGAGCCCTGTGGGAGTTTCACTGATTAACACTGAACCCTATGGGAGTTTCACCGATTAACACTGAACACTGTGGGAGTCTCACTGATTAACACTGAACCCTATGGGAGTCTTACTGATTAACACTGAACCCTATGGGAGTCTCACTGATTAAGACCGAACCCTATGGGACTCTCACTGATTAACACTGAGCCCTATGGGAGTCTCACTGATTAACACTGAACCCTGTGGGAGTCTTACTGATTAACACCGAACCCTATGGGAGTCTCACTGATTAACACTGAACCCTATGGGAGTCTCACTGATTAACACTGAACCATGTGGGAGTCTCACTGATTAACACTGAACCCTATGGGAGTCTCACTGATTAACACTGAACCCTATGGGAGTCTCACTGATTAACACTGAACCCTGTGGGAGTCTCACTGATTAACACTGAACCCTATGGGAGTCTGACTGATTAACACTGAACCCTGTGGGAGTCTCACTGATTAACACCGCACCCAATGGGAGTCTCAGTGATTTACACTGAACACTATGGGAGTCTCACTGATTAACACTGAACCCTGTGGGAGTCTCACTGATTAACACTGAACCCTGTGGGAGTCTCACTGATTAACACTGAACCCTATGGGAGTCTCATCAATTAACACTGAACCATATGGGAGTCTCACTGATTAACAGTGAACCCTATGGGAGTCTCACTGATTAACAATGAACCCTATGGGAGTCTCACTGATTAACACCGAACCCTATGGGAGTCTCACTGATTAACACTGAACCCTATGGGAGTCTCACTGATTAACACCGCACCCAATGGGAGTCTCAGTGATTTACACTGAACACTATGGGAGTCTCACTGATTAACACTGAACCCTGTGGGAGTCTCACTGATTAACACTGAACCCTGTGGGAGTCTCACTGATTAACACTGAACCCTATGGGAGTCTCATCAATTAACACTGAACCATATGGGAGTCTCACTGATTAACAGTGAACCCTATGGGAGTCTCACTGATTAACAATGAACCCTATGGGAGTCTCACTGATTAACACCGAACCCTATGGGAGTCTCACTGATTAACACTGAACCCTATGGGAGTCTCACTGATTAACACCGAACCCTATGGGACTCTCACTGATTAACACTGAGCCCTGTGGGAGTATCACTAATTAACACTGAACCCTATGGGAGTTTCACTGATTAACAATGAACCCTGTGGGAGTCTCACTGATTAACACAGAACCCTATGGGAATCTCGCTGATTAACACTGAACCCTGTGGGAGTCTCACTGATTAACACCAAACCCTGTGGGAGCCCCACTGATTAACACTGAACAATATGGGAGTCTCACTGATTAACACTGAACACGATGGGAGTCTCACTGATTAACACTGAACCCTGTGGGAGTCTCAATGATTAACACTGAACCCTGTGGGAGTCTCACTGATTAACACTGAACCCTATGGGAGTCTCACTGATTAACACTGAACCCTGGGGAAGTCTCACTGATTAACACCAAACCCTATGGGAATCTCGCTGATTAACACTAAACCCTGTGGGAGTCTCACTGATTAACATTGAACACGATGGGAGTCTCACTGATTAACACTGAACCCTGTGGGAGTCTCACTGATTAACACTGAACCCTGTGGGAGTCTCACTGATTAACACTGAACCCTATGGGAATCTCACCGATTAACACTAAACCCTATGGAAGTCTCAATGATTAACATTGAGCCCTGTGGGAGTCTCACTGATTAACACTGATCCCTGTGGGAGTCTCATCGATTAACACTGAACCCTATGGGAGTCTCACTGATTAACAGTGAACCCTTTGGGAGTCTCACTGATTAACACTGAACCCTGTGGGAGCCCCACTGATTAACACTGAAACCTATGGGAGTCTCACTGATTAACACTGAACACGATGGGAGTCTCACTGATTAACACTTAACCCTGTGGGAGTCTCACTGATTAACACTGAACCCTATGGGAGTCTCACTGATTAACACTGAACCCTGTGGGAGTCTCACTGATTAACACTGAACCCTATGGGAGTCTCACTGATTAACACTGAACCCTGTGGAAGTCTGACTGATTAACACCGAACCCTAAGGGAGTCTCACTGATTAACAATGAACACTTTGGGAGTCTCACTGATTAACACCGAACCCAATGGGAGTCTCAGTGATTTACACTGAACACTATGGGAGTCTCACTGATTAACACTGAACCCTGTGGGAGTCTCACTGATTAACACTGAACCCTGTGGTAGTCTCACTGATTAACACTGAACCCTGTGGGAGTCTCACTGATTAACACTGAACCCTATGGGAGTCTCACTGATTAACACTGAACCCTATGGGAGTCTCACTGATTAACACTGAACACTGTGGGAGTCTCACTGATTAACACTGAACCCTATGGGAGTCTCACTGATTAACACTGGACCCTGTGGGAGTCTTACTGATTAACACCGAACCCTATGGGAGTCTCACTGATTAACACTGAACCCTGTGGGAGTCTCACTGATTAACACTGAACCCTGTGGGAGTCTCACTGATTAACACTGAACCCTATGGGAGTCTCAACAATTAACACTGAACCATATGGGAGTCTCACTGATTAACAGTGAACCCTATGGGAGTCTCACTGATTAACAATGAACCCTATGGGAGTCTCACTGATTAACACCGAACCCTATGGGAGTCTCACTGATTAACACTGAACCCTATGGGAATCTCGCTGATTAACACTGAACCCTGTGGGAGTCTCACTGATTAACACCAAACCCTGTGGGAGCCCCACTGATTAACACTGAACAATATGGGAGTCTCACTGATTAACACTGAACACGATGGGAGTCTCACTGATTAACACTGAACCCTGTGGGAGTCTCAATGATTAACACTGAACCCTGTGGGAGTCTCATTGATTAACACTGAACCCTATGGGAGTCTCACTGATTAACACTGAACCCTGGGGAAGTCTCACTGATTAACACCAAACCCTATGGGAATCTCGCTGATTAACATTAAACCCTGTGGGAGTCTCACTGATTAACATTGAACACGATGGGAGTCTCACTGATTAACACTGAACCCTGTGGGAGTCTCACTGATTAACACTGAACCCTGTGGGAGTCTCACTGATTAACACTGAACCCTATGGGAATCTCACCGATTAACACTAAACCCTATGGAAGTCTCAATGATTAACATTGAGCCCTGTGGGAGTCTCACTGATTAACACTGATCCCTGTGGGAGTCTCATCGATTAACACTGAACCCTATGGGAGTCTCACTGATTAACAGTGAACCCTTTGGGAGTCTCACTGATTAACACTGAACCATGTGGGAGCCCCACTGATTAACACTGAAACCTATGGGAGTCTCACTGATTAACACTGAACACGATGGGAGTCTCACTGATTAACACTTAACCCTGTGGGAGTCTCACTGATTAACACTGAACCCTATGGGAGTCTCACTGATTAACACTGAACCCTGTGGGAGTCTCACTGATTAACACTGAACCCTATGGGAGTCTCACTGATTAACACTGAACCCTGTGGAAGTCTGACTGATTAACACCGAACCCTAAGGGAGTCTCACTGATTAACAATGAACACTTTGGGAGTCTCACTGATTAACACCGAACCCAATGGGAGTCTCAGTGATTTACACTGAACACTATGGGAGTCTCACTGATTAACACTGAACCCTGTGGGAGTCTCACTGATTAACACTGAACCCTGTGGTAGTCTCACTGATTAACACTGAACCCTGTGGGAGTCTCACTGATTAACACTGAACCCTATGGGAGTCTCATCAATTAACACTGAACCATATGGGAGTCTCACTGATTAACAGTGAACCCTATGGGAGTCTCACTGATTAACAATGAACCCTATGGGAGTCTCACTGATTAACACCGAACCCTATGGGAGTCTCACTGATTAACACTGAACCCTATGGGAGTCTCACTGATTAACACCGAACCCTATGGGACTCTCACTGATTAACACTGAGCCCTGTGGGAGTATCACTAATTAACACTGAACCCTATGGGAGTTTCACCGATTAACAATGAACCCTGTGGGAGTCTCACTGATTAACACTGAACCCTATGGGAATCTCGCTGATTAACACTGAACCCTGTGGGAGTCTCACTGATTAACACCAAACCCTGTGGGAGCCCCACTGATTAACACTGAACAATATGGGAGTCTCACTGATTAACACTGAACACGATGGGAGTCTCACTGATTAACACTGAACCCTGTGGGAGTCTCAATGATTAACACTGAACCCTGTGGGAGTCTCACTGATTAACACTGAACCCTATGGGAGTCTCACTGATTAACACTGAACCCTGGGGAAGTCTCACTGATTAACACCAAACCCTATGGGAATCTCGCTGATTAACATTAAACCCTGTGGGAGTCTCACTGATTAACATTGAACACGATGGGAGTCTCACTGATTAACACTGAACCCTGTGGGAGTCTCACTGATTAACACTGAACCCTGTGGGAGTCTCACTGATTAACACTGAACCCTATGGGAATCTCACCGATTAACACTAAACCCTATGGAAGTCTCAATGATTAACATTGAGCCCTGTGGGAGTCTCACTGATTAACACTGATCCCTGTGGGAGTCTCATCGATTAACACTGAACCCTATGGGAGTCTCACTGATTAACAGTGAACCCTTTGGGAGTCTCACTGATTAACACTGAACCCTGTGGGAGCCCCACTGATTAACACTGAAACCTATGGGAGTCTCACTGATTAACACTGAACACGATGGGAGTCTCACTGATTAACACTTAACCCTGTGGGAGTCTCACTGATTAACACTGAACCCTATGGGAGTCTCACTGATTAACACTGAACCCTGTGGGAGTCTCACTGATTAACACTGAACCCTATGGGAGTCTCACTGATTAACACTGAACCCTGTGGAAGTCTGACTGATTAACACCGAACCCTAAGGGAGTCTCACTGATTAACAATGAACACTTTGGGAGTCTCACTGATTAACACCGAACCCAATGGGAGTCTCAGTGATTTACACTGAACACTATGGGAGTCTCACTGATTAACACTGAACCCTGTGGGAGTCTCACTGATTAACACTGAACCCTGTGGTAGTCTCGCTGATTAACACTGAACCCTGTGGGAGTCTCACTGATTAACACTGAACCCTATGGGAGTCTCACTGATTAACACTGAACCCTATGGGAGTCTCACTGATTAATACTGAACCCTATGGGAGTCTCACTGATTAACAATGAACACTTTGGGAGTCTCACTGATTAACACCGAACCCAATGGGAGTCTCAGTGATTTACACTGAACACTATGGGAGTCTCACTGATTAACACTGAACCCTGTGGGAGTCTCACTGATTAACACTGAACCCTGTGGTAGTCTCACTGATTAACACTGAACCCTGTGGGAGTCTCACTGATTAACACTGAACCCTATGGGAGTCTCACTGATTAACACTGAACCCTGTGGGAGTCTCACTGATTAACACTGAACCCTGTGGGAGTCTCACTGATTAACACTGAACCCTATGGGAGTCTCATCAATTAACACTGAACCATATGGGAGTCTCACTGATTAACAGTGAACCCTATGGAAGTCTCACTGATTAACACCGAACCCTATGGGAGTCTCACTGATTAACACTGAACCCTATGGGAGTCTCACTGATTAACACCGAACCCTATGGGACTCTCACTGATTAACACTGAGCCCTGTGGGAGTATCACTGATTAACACTGAACCCTATGGGAGTTTCACCGATTAACAATGAACCCTGTGGGAGTCTCACTGATTAACACTGAACCCTATGGGAATCTCACTGATTAACACTGAATCCTATGGGAGTATCACTGATTAACACTGACCCCAATGGGAGTCTCACTGATTAACACTGAACCATGTGGTAGTTTCACCGATTAACACTGAACACTGTGGGAGTCTCACTGATTAACACTGAACCCTATGGGAGTCTTACTGATTAACACTGAACCCTATGGGAGTCTCACTGATTAAGACCGAACCCTATGGGACTCTCACTGATTAACACTGAGCCCTATGGGAGTCTCACTGATTAACACTGAACCCTGTGGGAGTCTTACTGATTAACACCGAACCCTATGGGAGTCTCACTGATTAACACTGAACCCTATGGGAGTCTCACTGATTAACACTGAACCATGTGGGAGTCTCACTGATTAACACTGAACCCTATGGGAGTCTCACTGATTAACACTGAACCCTATGGGAGTCTCACTGATTAACACCGAACCCAATGGGAGTCTCAGTGATTTACACTGAACACTATGGGAGTCTCACTGATTAACACTGAACCCTGTGGGAGTCTCACTGATTAACACTGAACCCTGTGGTAGTTTCACTGATTAACACTGAACCCTGTGGGAGTCTCACTGATTAACACTGAACCCTATGGGAGTCTCACTGATTAACACTGAACCCTATGGGAGTCTCACTGATTAACACTGAACCCTGTGGGAGTCTCACTGATTAACACTGAACCCTATGGGAGTCTCACTGATTAACACTGAACCCTGTGGGAGTCTTACTGATTAACACCGAACCCTATGGGAGTCTCACTGATTAACACTGAACCCTGTGGGAGTCTCACTGATTAACACTGAACCCTGTGGGAGTCTCACTGATTAACACTGAACCCTATGGGAGTCTCATCAATTAACACTGAACCCTGTGGGAGTCTCACTGATTAACACTGAACCCTATGGGAATCTCGCTGATTAACACTGAACCCTGTGGGAGTCTCACTGATTAACACCAAACCCTGTGGGAGCCCCACTGATTAACACTGAACAATATGGGAGTCTCACTGATTAACACTGAACACGATGGGAGTCTCACTGATTAACACTGAACCCTGTGGGAGTCTCAATGATTAACACTGAACCCTGTGGGAGTCTCACTGATTAACACTGAACCCTATGGGAGTCTCACTGATTAACACTGAACCCTGGGGAAGTCTCACTGATTAACACCAAACCCTATGGGAATCTCGCTGATTAACATTAAACCCTGTGGGAGTCTCACTGATTAACATTGAACACGATGGGAGTCTCACTGATTAACACTGAACCCTGTGGGAGTCTCACTGATTAACACTGAACCCTGTGGGAGTCTCACTGATTAACACTGAACCCTATGGGAATCTCACCGATTAACACTAAACCCTATGGAAGTCTCAATGATTAACATTGAGCCCTGTGGGAGTCTCACTGATTAACACTGATCCCTGTGGGAGTCTCATCGATTAACACTGAACCCTATGGGAGTCTCACTGATTAACAGTGAACCCTTTGGGAGTCTCACTGATTAACACTGAACCCTGTGGGAGCCCCACTGATTAACACTGAAACCTATGGGAGTCTCACTGATTAACACTGAACACGATGGGAGTCTCACTGATTAACACTTAACCCTGTGGGAGTCTCACTGATTAACACTGAACCCTATGGGAGTCTCACTGATTAACACTGAACCCTGTGGGAGTCTCACTGATTAACACTGAACCCTATGGGAGTCTCACTGATTAACACTGAACCCTGTGGAAGTCTGACTGATTAACACCGAACCCTAAGGGAGTCTCACTGATTAACAATGAACACTTTGGGAGTCTCACTGATTAACACCGAACCCAATGGGAGTCTCAGTGATTTACACTGAACACTATGGGAGTCTCACTGATTAACACTGAACCCTGTGGGAGTCTCACTGATTAACACTGAACCCTGTGGTAGTCTCGCTGATTAACACTGAACCCTGTGGGAGTCTCACTGATTAACACTGAACCCTATGGGAGTCTCACTGATTAACACTGAACCCTATGGGAGTCTCACTGATTAATACTGAACCCTATGGGAGTCTCACTGATTAACAATGAACACTTTGGGAGTCTCACTGATTAACACCGAACCCAATGGGAGTCTCAGTGATTTACACTGAACACTATGGGAGTCTCACTGATTAACACTGAACCCTGTGGGAGTCTCACTGATTAACACTGAACCCTGTGGTAGTCTCACTGATTAACACTGAACCCTGTGGGAGTCTCACTGATTAACACTGAACCCTATGGGAGTCTCACTGATTAACACTGAACCCTGTGGGAGTCTCACTGATTAACACTGAACCCTGTGGGAGTCTCACTGATTAACACTGAACCCTATGGGAGTCTCATCAATTAACACTGAACCATATGGGAGTCTCACTGATTAACAGTGAACCCTATGGAAGTCTCACTGATTAACACCGAACCCTATGGGAGTCTCACTGATTAACACTGAACCCTATGGGAGTCTCACTGATTAACACCGAACCCTATGGGACTCTCACTGATTAACACTGAGCCCTGTGGGAGTATCACTGATTAACACTGAACCCTATGGGAGTTTCACCGATTAACAATGAACCCTGTGGGAGTCTCACTGATTAACACTGAACCCTATGGGAATCTCACTGATTAACACTGAATCCTATGGGAGTATCACTGATTAACACTGACCCCAATGGGAGTCTCACTGATTAACACTGAACCATGTGGTAGTTTCACCGATTAACACTGAACACTGTGGGAGTCTCACTGATTAACACTGAACCCTATGGGAGTCTTACTGATTAACACTGAACCCTATGGGAGTCTCACTGATTAAGACCGAACCCTATGGGACTCTCACTGATTAACACTGAGCCCTATGGGAGTCTCACTGATTAACACTGAACCCTGTGGGAGTCTTACTGATTAACACCGAACCCTATGGGAGTCTCACTGATTAACACTGAACCCTATGGGAGTCTCACTGATTAACACTGAACCATGTGGGAGTCTCACTGATTAACACTGAACCCTATGGGAGTCTCACTGATTAACACTGAACCCTATGGGAGTCTCACTGATTAACACCGAACCCAATGGGAGTCTCAGTGATTTACACTGAACACTATGGGAGTCTCACTGATTAACACT
This sequence comes from Petromyzon marinus, assembly GCF_048934315.1. Taxonomy (NCBI): domain Eukaryota; kingdom Metazoa; phylum Chordata; class Hyperoartia; order Petromyzontiformes; family Petromyzontidae; genus Petromyzon; species Petromyzon marinus. The sequence goes on from NW_027422625.1 coordinate 3,089,162, forward strand.
GAACCCTGTGGGAGTCTCACTGATTAACACTGAACCCTGTGGTAGTTTCACTGATTAACACTGAACCCTGTGGGAGTCTCACTGATTAACACTGAACCCTATGGGAGTCTCACTGATTAACACTGAACCCTATGGGAGTCTCACTGATTAACACTGAACCCTGTGGGAGTCTCACTGATTAACACTGAACCCTATGGGAGTCTCACTGATTAACACTGAACCCTGTGGGAGTCTTACTGATTAACACCGAACCCTATGGGAGTCTCACTGATTAACACTGAACCCTGTGGGAGTCTCACTGATTAACACTGAACCCTGTGGGAGTCTCACTGATTAACACTGAACCCTATGGGAGTCTCATCAATTAACACTGAACCCTATGGGAGTCTCACTGATTAACACCGAACCCTATGGGAGTCTCACTGATTAACACTGAACCCTATGGGAGTCTCACTGATTAACACCGAACCCTATGGGACTCTCACTGTTTAACACTGAGCCCTGTGGGAGTATCACTGATTAACACTGAACCCTATGGGAGTTTCACCGATTAACAATGAACCCTGTGGGAGTCTCACTGATTAACACTGAACCCTATGGGAATCTCACTGATTAACACTGAATCCTATGGGAGTCTCACTGATTAACACTGAACCCTGTGGGAGTCTCACTGATTAACACTGAACCCTATGGGAATCTCACCGATTAACACTAAACCCTATGGAAGTCTCAATGATTAACATTGAGCCCTGTGGGAGTCTCACTGATTAACACTGATCCCTGTGGGAGTCTCATCGATTAACACTGAACCCTATGGGAGTCTCACTGATTAACAGTGAACCCTTTGGGAGTCTCACTGATTAACACTGAACCATGTGGGAGCCCCACTGATTAACACTGAAACCTATGGGAGTCTCACTGATTAACACTGAACACGATGGGAGTCTCACTGATTAACACTTAACCCTGTGGGAGTCTCACTGATTAACACTGAACCCTATGGGAGTCTCACTGATTAACACTGAACCCTGTGGGAGTCTCACTGATTAACACTGAACCCTATGGGAGTCTCACTGATTAACACTGAACCCTGTGGAAGTCTGACTGATTAACACCGAACCCTAAGGGAGTCTCACTGATTAACAATGAACACTTTGGGAGTCTCACTGATTAACACCGAACCCAATGGGAGTCTCAGTGATTTACACTGAACACTATGGGAGTCTCACTGATTAACACTGAACCCTGTGGGAGTCTCACTGATTAACACTGAACCCTGTGGTAGTCTCACTGATTAACACTGAACCCTGTGGGAGTCTCACTGATTAACACTGAACCCTATGGGAGTCTCATCAATTAACACTGAACCATATGGGAGTCTCACTGATTAACAGTGAACCCTATGGGAGTCTCACTGATTAACAATGAACCCTATGGGAGTCTCACTGATTAACACCGAACCCTATGGGAGTCTCACTGATTAACACTGAACCCTATGGGAGTCTCACTGATTAACACCGAACCCTATGGGACTCTCACTGATTAACACTGAGCCCTGTGGGAGTATCACTAATTAACACTGAACCCTATGGGAGTTTCACCGATTAACAATGAACCCTGTGGGAGTCTCACTGATTAACACTGAACCCTATGGGAATCTCGCTGATTAACACTGAACCCTGTGGGAGTCTCACTGATTAACACCAAACCCTGTGGGAGCCCCACTGATTAACACTGAACAATATGGGAGTCTCACTGATTAACACTGAACACGATGGGAGTCTCACTGATTAACACTGAACCCTGTGGGAGTCTCAATGATTAACACTGAACCCTGTGGGAGTCTCACTGATTAACACTGAACCCTATGGGAGTCTCACTGATTAACACTGAACCCTGGGGAAGTCTCACTGATTAACACCAAACCCTATGGGAATCTCGCTGATTAACATTAAACCCTGTGGGAGTCTCACTGATTAACATTGAACACGATGGGAGTCTCACTGATTAACACTGAACCCTGTGGGAGTCTCACTGATTAACACTGAACCCTGTGGGAGTCTCACTGATTAACACTGAACCCTATGGGAATCTCACCGATTAACACTAAACCCTATGGAAGTCTCAATGATTAACATTGAGCCCTGTGGGAGTCTCACTGATTAACACTGATCCCTGTGGGAGTCTCATCGATTAACACTGAACCCTATGGGAGTCTCACTGATTAACAGTGAACCCTTTGGGAGTCTCACTGATTAACACTGAACCCTGTGGGAGCCCCACTGATTAACACTGAAACCTATGGGAGTCTCACTGATTAACACTGAACACGATGGGAGTCTCACTGATTAACACTTAACCCTGTGGGAGTCTCACTGATTAACACTGAACCCTATGGGAGTCTCACTGATTAACACTGAACCCTGTGGGAGTCTCACTGATTAACACTGAACCCTATGGGAGTCTCACTGATTAACACTGAACCCTGTGGAAGTCTGACTGATTAACACCGAACCCTAAGGGAGTCTCACTGATTAACAATGAACACTTTGGGAGTCTCACTGATTAACACCGAACCCAATGGGAGTCTCAGTGATTTACACTGAACACTATGGGAGTCTCACTGATTAACACTGAACCCTGTGGGAGTCTCACTGATTAACACTGAACCCTGTGGTAGTCTCGCTGATTAACACTGAACCCTGTGGGAGTCTCACTGATTAACACTGAACCCTATGGGAGTCTCACTGATTAACACTGAACCCTATGGGAGTCTCACTGATTAATACTGAACCCTATGGGAGTCTCACTGATTAACAATGAACACTTTGGGAGTCTCACTGATTAACACCGAACCCAATGGGAGTCTCAGTGATTTACACTGAACACTATGGGAGTCTCACTGATTAACACTGAACCCTGTGGGAGTCTCACTGATTAACACTGAACCCTGTGGTAGTCTCACTGATTAACACTGAACCCTGTGGGAGTCTCACTGATTAACACTGAACCCTATGGGAGTCTCACTGATTAACACTGAACCCTGTGGGAGTCTCACTGATTAACACTGAACCCTGTGGGAGTCTCACTGATTAACACTGAACCCTATGGGAGTCTCATCAATTAACACTGAACCATATGGGAGTCTCACTGATTAACAGTGAACCCTATGGAAGTCTCACTGATTAACACCGAACCCTATGGGAGTCTCACTGATTAACACTGAACCCTATGGGAGTCTCACTGATTAACACCGAACCCTATGGGACTCTCACTGATTAACACTGAGCCCTGTGGGAGTATCACTGATTAACACTGAACCCTATGGGAGTTTCACCGATTAACAATGAACCCTGTGGGAGTCTCACTGATTAACACTGAACCCTATGGGAATCTCACTGATTAACACTGAATCCTATGGGAGTATCACTGATTAACACTGACCCCAATGGGAGTCTCACTGATTAACACTGAACCATGTGGTAGTTTCACCGATTAACACTGAACACTGTGGGAGTCTCACTGATTAACACTGAACCCTATGGGAGTCTTACTGATTAACACTGAACCCTATGGGAGTCTCACTGATTAAGACCGAACCCTATGGGACTCTCACTGATTAACACTGAGCCCTATGGGAGTCTCACTGATTAACACTGAACCCTGTGGGAGTCTTACTGATTAACACCGAACCCTATGGGAGTCTCACTGATTAACACTGAACCCTATGGGAGTCTCACTGATTAACACTGAACCATGTGGGAGTCTCACTGATTAACACTGAACCCTATGGGAGTCTCACTGATTAACACTGAACCCTATGGGAGTCTCACTGATTAACACCGAACCCAATGGGAGTCTCAGTGATTTACACTGAACACTATGGGAGTCTCACTGATTAACACTGAACCCTGTGGGAGTCTCACTGATTAACACTGAACCCTGTGGTAGTTTCACTGATTAACACTGAACCCTGTGGGAGTCTCACTGATTAACACTGAACCCTATGGGAGTCTCACTGATTAACACTGAACCCTATGGGAGTCTCACTGATTAACACTGAACCCTGTGGGAGTCTCACTGATTAACACTGAACCCTATGGGAGTCTCACTGATTAACACTGAACCCTGTGGGAGTCTTACTGATTAACACCGAACCCTATGGGAGTCTCACTGATTAACACTGAACCCTGTGGGAGTCTCACTGATTAACACTGAACCCTGTGGGAGTCTCACTGATTAACACTGAACCCTATGGGAGTCTCATCAATTAACACTGAACCCTATGGGAGTCTCACTGATTAACACCGAACCCTATGGGAGTCTCACTGATTAACACTGAACCCTATGGGAGTCTCACTGATTAACACCGAACCCTATGGGACTCTCACTGTTTAACACTGAGCCCTGTGGGAGTATCACTGATTAACACTGAACCCTATGGGAGTTTCACCGATTAACAATGAACCCTGTGGGAGTCTCACTGATTAACACTGAACCCTATGGGAATCTCACTGATTAACACTGAATCCTATGGGAGTCTCACTGATTAACACTGAACCCTGTGGAAGTCTCACTGATTACCACCAAACCCTATGGGAATCTTGCTGATTAACACTAAACCCTGTGGGAGTCTCACTGATTAACATTGAACACAATGGCAGTCTGACTGATTAACACTGAACCCTGTGGGAGTCTCACTGATTAACACTGAACCCTGTGGGATTCTCAATGATTAACACTGAACACTATGGGAATCTCACCGATTAACACTGAACCCTATGGGAGTCTCACTGATTAACACTGAGCCCTGTGGGAGTCTCACTGATTAACACTGAGCCCTGTGGGAGTCTCATCGATTAACACTGAACCCTATGGGAGTCTCACTGATTAACAGTGAACCCTATGGGAGTCTCACTGATTAACACTGAACCCTATGGGAGTCTCACTTATTAACACCGAAACCTATGGGAGTCTTACTGATTAACACTGAACCCTATGGGAGTCTCACTGATTAACACCGAACCCTATGGGACTCTCACTGATTAACACTGAGCCGTGTGGGAGTATCACTGATTAACACTGAACCCTATGGGAGTTTCACCGATTAACACTGAACCCTGTGGGAGTCTCACTGATTAACACTGAACCCTGTGGGAGCCCCACTGATTAACACTGAAACCTATGGGAGTCTCACTGATTAACACTGAACCCTATGGGAATCTCGCTGATTAACACTGAACCCTGTGGGAGTCTCACTGATTAACACTGAACCCTGTGGGAGCCCCACTGATTAACACTGAAACCTATGGGAGTCTCACTGATTAACACTGAACACGATGGGAGTCTCACTGATTAACACTGAACCCTGTGGGAGTCTCACTGATTAACACTGAACCCTGTGGGAGTCTCACTGATTAACACTGAACCCTATGGGAGTCTCACTGATTAACACTGAACCCTGTGGAAGTCTCACTGATTAACACCGAACCCTAAGGGAGTCTCACTGATTAACAATGAACACTGTGGGAGTCTCACTGATTAACACCGAACCCAATGGGAGTCTCAGTGATTTACACTGAACATTATGGGAGTCTCACTGATTAACACTGAACCCTGTGGGAGTCTCACTGATTAACACTGAACCCTGTGGTAGTCTCACTGATTAACACTGAACCCTGTGGGAGTCTCACTGATTAACACTGAACCCTATGGGAGTCTCACTGATTAACACTGAACCCTATGGGAGTCTCACTGATTAACACTGAACCCTATGGGAGTCTCACTGATTAACACTGAACCCTATGGGAGTTTCACTGATTAACACTGAACCCTATGGGAGTCTCACTGATTAACACTGAACCCTGTGGGAGTCTCACTGATTAACACTGAACCCTATGGGAGTCTCACTGATTAACACTGAACCCTGTGGGAGTCTTACTGATTAACACCGAACCCTATGGGAGTCTCACTGATTAACACTGAACCCTATGGGAGTCTCACTGATTAACACTGAACCATGTGGGAGTCTCACTGATTAACACTGAACCCTATGGGAGTCTCACTGATTAACACTGAACCCAATGGGAGTCTCACTGATTAACACTGAACCCTGTGGGAGTCTCACTGATTAACACTGAACCCTATGGGAGTCTGACTGATTAACACTGAACCCTGTGGGAGTCTCACTGATTAACACCGCACCCAATGGAAGTCTCAGTGATTTACACTGAACACTATGGGAGTCTCACTGATTAACACTGAACCCTGTGGGAGTCTCACTGATTTACACTGAACCCTGTGGGAGTCTCATTGATTAACACTGAACCCTATGGGAGTCTCATCAATTAACACTGAACCATATGGGAGTCTCACTGATTAACAGTGAACCCTATGGGAGTCTCACTGATTAACACTGAACCCTATGGGAGTCTCACTGATTAACACCGAACCCTATGGGAGTCTCACTGATTAACACTGAACCCTATGGGAGTCTCACTGATTAACACCGAACCCTATGGGACTCTCACTGATTAACACTGAGCCCTGTGGGAGTATCACTGATTAACACTGAACCCTATGGGAGTTTTACCGATTAACAATGAACCCTGTGGGAGGCTCACTGATTAACACTGAACCCTATGGGAATCTCGCTGATTAACACTGAACCCTGTGGGAGTCTCACTGATTAACACCGAACCCTGTGGGAGCCCCACTGATTAACCCTGAACCCTATGGGAGTCTCACTGATTAACACTGAACACGATGGGCGTCTCACTGATTAACACTGAACCCTATGGGAGTTTCACCGATTAACACTGAACCCTGTGGGAGTCTCACTGATTAACACTGAACCCTATGGGAATCTCGCTGATTAAAACTGAACCCTGTGGGAGTCTCACTGATTACCACTGAACCCTGTGGGACCCCCACTGATTAACACTGAAACCTATGGGAGTCTCACTGATTAACACTGAACACGATGGGAGTCTCACTGATTAACACTGAACCCTGTGGGAGTCTCATTGATTAACACTGAACCCTATGGGAGTCTCATCAATTAACACTGAACCATATGGGAGTCTCACTGATTAACAGTGAACCCTATGGGAGTCTCACTGATTAACACTGAACCCTATGGGAGTCTCACTGATTAACACCGAACCCTATGGGAGTCTCACTGATTAACACTGAACCCTATGGGAGTCTCACTGATTAACACCGAACCCTATGGGACTCTCACTGATTAACACTGAGCCCTGTGGGAGTATCACTGATTAACACTGAACCCTATGGGAGTTTTACCGATTAACAATGAACCCTGTGGGAGGCTCACTGATTAACACTGAACCCTATGGGAATCTCGCTGATTAACACTGAACCCTGTGGGAGTCTCACTGATTAACACCGAACCCTGTGGGAGCCCCACTGATTAACCCTGAACCCTATGGGAGTCTCACTGATTAACACTGAACACGATGGGAGTCTCACTGATTAACACTGAACCCTATGGGAGTTTCACCGATTAACACTGAACCCTGTGGGAGTCTCACTGATTAACACTGAACCCTATGGGAATCTCGCTGATTAACACTGAACCCTGTGGGAGTCTCACTGATTACCACTGAACCCTGTGGGACCCCCACTGATTAACACTGAAACCTATGGGAGTCTCACTGATTAACACTGAACACGATGGGAGTCTCACTGATTAACACTGAGCCCTGTGGGAGACTCACTGATTAACACTGAGCCCTGTGGGAGTCTCATCGATTAACACTGAACCCTATGGGAGTCTCACTGATTAACACTGAACCCTGTGGGAGTCTCACTGATTAACACTGAACCCTATGGGAGTCTCACTGATTAACACTGAACCCTGTGGAAGTCTCACTGATTACCACCAAACCCTATGGGAATCTCGCTGATTAACACTAAACCCTGTGGGAGTCTCACTGATTAACATTGAACACGATGGGAGTCTGACTGATTAACACTGAACCCTGTGGGAGTCTCACTGATTAACACTGAACCCTGTGGGATTCTCACTGATTAACACTGAACCCTATGGCAATCTCACCGATTAACACTGAACCCTATGGGAGTCTCACTGATTAACACTGAGCCCTGTGGGAGTCTCACTGATTAACACTGAGCCCTGTGGGAGTCTCATCGATTAACACTGAACCCTATGGGAGTCTCACTGATTAACAGTGAACCCTATGGGAGTCTCACTGATTAACACTGAACCCTATGGGAGTCTCACTTATTAACACCGAAACCTATGGGAGTCTTACTGATTAACACTGAACCCTATGGGAGTCTCACTGATTAACACTGAACCCTGTGGAAGTCTCACTGATTAACACCGAACCCTAAGGTAGTCTCACTGATTAACAATGAACACTGTGGGAGTCTCACTGATTAACACCGAACCCAATGGGATTCTCAGTGATTTACACTGAACATTATGGGAGTCTCACTGATTAACACTGAACCCTGTGGGAGTCTCACTGATTAACACTGAACCCTGTGGTAGTCTCACTGATTAACACTGAACCCTGTGGGAGTCTCACTGATTAACACTGAACCCTATGGGAGTCTCACTGATTAACACTGAACCCTATGGGAGTCTCACTGATTAACACTGAACCCTGTGGGAGTCTCACTGATTAACACTGAACCCTATGGGAGTCTCACTGATTAACACTGAACCCTGTGGGAGTCTTACTGATTAACACCGAACCCTATGGGAGTCTCAATGATTAACACTGAACCCTATGGGAGTCTCACTGATTAACACTGAACCCTGTGGGAGTCTCACTGATTAACACAGAACCCTGTGGGAGTCTCACTGATTAACACTGAACCCTATGGGAGTCTCACTGATTAACACTGAACCCTATGGGAGTTTCACTGATTAACACTGAACCCTATGGGAGTCTCACTGATTAACACTGAACCCTGTGGGAGTCTCACTGATTAACACTGAACCCTATGGGAGTCTCACTGATTAACACTGAACCCTGTGGGAGTCTTACTGATTAACACTGAACCCTGTGGGAGTCTCACTGATTAACACTGAACCCTATGGGAGTCTGACTGATTAACACTGAACCCTGTGGGAGTCTCACTGATTAACACCGCACCCAATGGAAGTCTCAGTGATTTACACTGAACACTATGGGAGTCTCACTGATTAACACTGAACCCTGTGGGAGTCTCACTGATTTACACTGAACCCTGTGGGAGTCTCATTGATTAACACTGAACCCTATGGGAGTCTCATCAATTAACACTGAACCATATGGGAGTCTCACTGATTAACAGTGAACCCTATGGGAGTCTCACTGATTAACACTGAACCCTATGGGAGTCTCACTGATTAACACCGAACCCTATGGGAGTCTCACTGATTAACACTGAACCCTATGGGAGTCTCACTGATTAACACCGAACCCTATGGGACTCTCACTGATTAACACTGAGCCCTGTGGGAGTATCACTGATTAACACTGAACCCTATGGGAGTTTTACCGATTAACAATGAACCCTGTGGGAGGCTCACTGATTAACACTGAACCCTATGGGAATCTCGCTGATTAACACTGAACCCTGTGGGAGTCTCACTGATTAACACCGAACCCTGTGGGAGCCCCACTGATTAACCCTGAACCCTATGGGAGTCTCACTGATTAACACTGAACACGATGGGCGTCTCACTGATTAACACTGAACCCTATGGGAGTTTCACCGATTAACACTGAACCCTGTGGGAGTCTCACTGATTAACACTGAACCCTATGGGAATCTCGCTGATTAAAACTGAACCCTGTGGGAGTCTCACTGATTACCACTGAACCCTGTGGGACCCCCACTGATTAACACTGAAACCTATGGGAGTCTCACTGATTAACACTGAACACGATGGGAGTCTCACTGATTAACACTGAACCCTGTGGGAGTCTCATTGATTAACACTGAACCCTATGGGAGTCTCATCAATTAACACTGAACCATATGGGAGTCTCACTGATTAACAGTGAACCCTATGGGAGTCTCACTGATTAACACTGAACCCTATGGGAGTCTCACTGATTAACACCGAACCCTATGGGAGTCTCACTGATTAACACTGAACCCTATGGGAGTCTCACTGATTAACACCGAACCCTATGGGACTCTCACTGATTAACACTGAGCCCTGTGGGAGTATCACTGATTAACACTGAACCCTATGGGAGTTTTACCGATTAACAATGAACCCTGTGGGAGGCTCACTGATTAACACTGAACCCTATGGGAATCTCGCTGATTAACACTGAACCCTGTGGGAGTCTCACTGATTAACACCGAACCCTGTGGGAGCCCCACTGATTAACCCTGAACCCTATGGGAGTCTCACTGATTAACACTGAGCACGATGGGAGTCTCACTGATTAACACTGAACCCTATGGGAGTTTCACCGATTAACACTGAACCCTGTGGGAGTCTCACTGATTAACACTGAACCCTATGGGAATCTCGCTGATTAACACTGAACCCTGTGGGAGTCTCACTGATTACCACTGAACCCTGTGGGACCCCCACTGATTAACACTGAAACCTATGGGAGTCTCACTGATTAACACTGAACACGATGGGAGTCTCACTGATTAACACTGAGCCCTGTGGGAGACTCACTGATTAACACTGAGCCCTGTGGGAGTCTCATCGATTAACACTGAACCCTATGGGAGTCTCACTGATTAACACTGAACCCTGTGGGAGTCTCACTGATTAACACTGAACCCTATGGGAGTCTCACTGATTAACACTGAACCCTGTGGAAGTCTCACTGATTACCACCAAACCCTATGGGAATCTCGCTGATTAACACTAAACCCTGTGGGAGTCTCACTGATTAACATTGAACACGATGGGAGTCTGACTGATTAACACTGAACCCTGTGGGAGTCTCACTGATTAACACTGAACCCTGTGGGATTCTCACTGATTAACACTGAACCCTATGGCAATCTCACCGATTAACACTGAACCCTATGGGAGTCTCACTGATTAACACTGAGCCCTGTGGGAGTCTCACTGATTAACACTGAGCCCTGTTGGAGTCTCATCGATTAACACTGAACCCTATGGGAGTCTCACTGATTAACAGTGAACCCTATGGGAGTCTCACTGATTAACACTGAACCCTATGGGAGTCTCACTTATTAACACCGAAACCTATGGGAGTCTTACTGATTAACACTGAACCCTATGGGAGTCTCACTGATTAACACCGAACCCTATGGGACTCTCACTGATTAACACTGAGCCCTGTGGGAGTATCACTGATTAACACTGAACCCTATGGGAGTTTTACCGATTAACACTGAACCCTGTGGGAGTCTCACTGATTAACACTGAACCCTATGGGAATCTCGCTGATTAACACTGAACCCTGTGGGAGTCTCACTGATTAACACTGAACCCTGTGGGAGCCCCACTGATTAACACTGAAACCTATGGGAGTCTCACTGATTAACACTGAACACGATGGGAGTCTCACTGATTAACACTGAACCCTATGGGAGTCTCACTGATTAACACTGAACCCTGTGGAAGTCTCACTGATTAACACCGAACCCTAAGGGAGTCTCACTGATTAACAATGAACACTGTGGGAGTCTCACTGATTAACACCGAACCCAATGGGAGTCTCAGTGATTTACACTGAACATTATGGGAGTCTCACTGATTAACACTGAACCCTGTGGGAGTCTCACTGATTAACACTGAACCCTGTGGTAGTCTCACTGATTAACACTGAACCCTGTGGGAGTCTCACTAATTAACACTGAACCCTATGGGAGTCTCACTGATTAACACTGAACCCTATGGGAGTCTCACTGATTAACACTGAACCCTGTGGGAGTCTCACTGATTAACACTGAACCCTATGGGAGTCTCACTGATTAACACTGAACCCTGTGGGAGTCTTACTGATTAACACCGAACCCTATGGGAGTCTCAATGATTAACACTGAACCCTATGGGAGTCTCACTGATTAACACTGAACCCTGTGGGAGTCTCACTGATTAACACAGAACCCTGTGGGAGTCTCACTGATTAACACTGAACCCTATGGGAGTCTCACTGATTAACACTGAACCCTATGGGAGTTTCACTGATTAACACTGAACCCTATGGGAGTCTCACTGATTAACACTGAACCCTGCGGGAGTCTCACTGATTAACACTGAACCCTATGGGAGTCTCACTGATTAACACTGAACCCTGTGGGAGTCTTACTGATTAACACCGAACCCTATGGGAGTCTCACTGATTAACACTGAACCCTATGGGAGTCTCACTGATTAACATTGAACCATGTGGGAGTCTCACTGATTAACACTGAACCCTATGGGAGTCTCACTGATTAACACTGAACCCTATGGGAGTCTCACTGATTAACACTGAACCCTGTGGGAGTCTCACTGATTAACACTGAACCCTATGGGAGTCTGACTGATTAACACTGAACCCTGTGGGAGTCTCACTGATTAACACCGCACCCAATGGAAGTCTCAGTGATTTACACTGAACACTATGGGAGTCTCACTGATTAACACTGAACCCTGTGGGAGTCTCACTGATTAACACTGAACCCTGTGGGAGTCTCATTGATTAACACTGAACCCTATGGGAGTCTCATCAATTAACACTGAACCATATGGGAGTCTCACTGATTAACAGTGAACCCTATCGGAGTCTCACTGATTAACACTGAACCCTATGGGAGTCTCACTGATTAACACCGAACCCTATGGGAGTCTCACTGATTAACACTGAACCCTATGGGAGTCTCACTGATTAACACCGAACCCTATGGGACTCTCACTGATTAACACTGAGCCCTGTGGGAGTATCGCTGATTAACACTGAACCCTATGGGAGTTTTACCGATTAACAATGAACCCTGTGGGAGGCTCACTGATTAACACTGAACCCTATGGGAATCTCGCTGATTAACACTGAACCCTGTGGGAGTCTCACTGATTAACACCGAACCCTATGGGAATCTCGCTGATTAACACTAAACCCTGTGGGAGTCTCACTGATTAACATTGAACACGATGGGAGTCTGACTGATTAACACTGAACCCTGTGGGAGTCTCACTGATTAACACTGAACCCTGTGGGATTCTCACTGATTAACACTGAACCCTATGGGAATCTCACCGATTAACACTGAACCCTATGGGAGTCTCACTGATTAACACTGAGCCCTGTGGGAGTCTCACTGATTAACACTGAGCCCTGTGGGAGTCTCATCGATTAACACTGAACCCTATGGGAATTTCACCGATTAACACTGAACCCTGTGGGAGTCTCACTGATTAACACTGAACCCTATGGGAATCTCGCTGATTAACACTGAACCCTGTGGGAGTCTCACTGATTAACACTGAGCCCTGTGGGAGTCTCACTGATTAACACTGAGCCCTGTGGGAGTATCACCGATTAACACTGAACCCTATGGGAATTTCACCGATTAACACTGAACCCTGTGGGAGTCTCACTGATTAACACTGAACCCTATGGGAATCTCGCTGATTAACACTGAACCCTGTGGGAGTCTCACTGATTAACACTGAACCCTGTGGGAGCCCCACTGATTAACACTGAAACCTATGGGAGTCTCACTGATTAACACTGAACACGATGGGAGTCTCACTGATTAACACTGAACCCTGTGGGAGTCTCACTGATTAACACTGAACCCTATGGGAGTCTCACTGATTAACACTGAACCCTGTGGGAGTCTCACTGATTAACACTGAACCCTATGGGAGTCTCACTGATTAACACTGAACCCTGTGGAAGTCTCACTGATTAACACCGAACCCTAAGGGAGTCTCACTGATTAACAATGAACACTGTGGGAGTCTCACTGATTAACACCGAACCCAATGGGAGTCTCAGTGATTTACACTGAACATTATGGGAGTCTCACTGATTAACACTGAACCCTGTGGGAGTCTCACTGATTAACACTGAACCCTGTGGTAGTCTCACTGATTAACACTGAACCCTGTGGGAGTCTCACTGATTAACACTGAACCCTATGGGAGTCTCACTGATTAACACTGAACCCTATGGGAGTCTCACTGATTAACACTGAACCCTGTGGGAGTCTCACTGATTAACACTGAACCCTATGGGAGTCTCACTGATTAACACTGAACCCTGTGGGAGTCTTACTGATTAACACCGAACCCTATGGGAGTCTCAATGATTAACACTGAACCCTATGGGAGTCTCACTGATTAACACTGAACCCTGTGGGAGTCTCACTGATTAACACAGAACCCTGTGGGAGTCTCACTGATTAACACTGAACCCTATGGGAGTCTCACTGATTAACACTGAACCCTATGGGAGTTTCACTGATTAACACTGAACCCTATGGGAGTCTCACTGATTAACACTGAACCCTGTGGGAGTCTCACTGATTAACACTGAACCCTATGGGAGTCTCACTGATTAACACTGAACCCTGTGGGAGTCTTACTGATTAACACCGAACCCTATGGGAGTCTCACTGATTAACACTGAACCCTATGGGAGTCTCACTGATTAACACTGAACCATGTGGGAGTCTCACTGATTAACACTGAACCCTATGGGAGTCTCACTGATTAACACTGAACCCTATGGGAGTCTCACTGATTAACACTGAACCCTGTGGGAATCTCACTGATTAACACTGAACCCTATGGGAGTCTGACTGATTAACACTGAACCCTGTGGGAGTCTCACTGATTAACACCACACCCAATGGAAGTCTCAGTGATTTACACTGAACACTATGGGAGTCTCACTGATTAACACTGAACCCTGTGGGAGTCTCACTGATTAACACTGAACCCTGTGGGAGTCTCATTGATTAACACTGAACCCTATGGGAGTCTCATCAATTAACACTGAACCATATGGGAGTCTCACTGATTAACTGTGAACCCTATGGGAGTCTCACTGATTAACACTGAACCCTATGGGAGTCTCACTGATTAACACCGAACCCTATGGGAGTCTCACTGATTAACACTGAACCCTATGGGAGTCTCACTGATTAACACCGAACCCTATGGGACTCTCACTGATTAACACTGATCCCTGTGGGAGTATCACTGATTAACACTGAACCCTATGGGAGTTTTACCGATTAACAATGAACCCTGTGGGAGGCTCACTGATTAACACTGAACCCTATGGGAATCTCGCTGATTAACACTGAACCCTGTGGGAGTCTCACTGATTAACACCGAACCCTGTGGGAGCCCCACTGATTAACCCTGAACCCTATGGGAGTCTCACTGATTAACACTGAACACGATGGGAGTCTCACTGATTAACACTGAACCCTATGGGAGTTTCACCGATTAACACTGAACCCTGTGGGAGTCTCACTGATTAACACTGAACCCTATGGGAATCTCGCTGATTAACACTGAACCCTGTGGGAGTCTCACTGATTAACACTGAACCCTGTGGGACCCCCACTGATTAACACTGAAACCTATGGGAGTCTCACTGATTAACACTGAACACGATGGGAGTCTCACTGATTAACACTGAGCCCTGTGGGAGACTCACTGATTAACACTGAGCCCTGTGGGAGTCTCATTGATTAACACTGAACCCTATGGGAGTCTCACTGATTAACACTGAACCCTGTGGGAGTCTCACTGATTAACACTGAACCCTATGGGAGTCTCACTGATTAACACTGAACCCTGTGGAAGTCTCACTGATTACCACCAAACCCTATGGGAATCTCGCTGATTAACACTAAACCCTGTGGGAGTCTCACTGATTAACATTGAACACGATGGGAGTCTGACTGATTAACACTGAACCCTGTGGGAGTCTCACTGATTAACACTGAACCCTGTGGGATTCTCACTGATTAACACTGAACCCTATGGGAATCTCACCGATTAACACTGAACCCTATGGGAGTCTCACTGATTAACACTGAGCCCTGTGGGAGTCTCACTGATTAACACTGAGCCCTGTGGGAGTCTCATCGATTAACACTGAACCCTATGGGAGTCTCACTGATTAACAGTGAACCCTATGGGAGTCTCACTGATTAACACTGAACCCTATGGGAGTCTTACTGAATAACACTGAACCCTGTGGAAGTCTCACTGATTACCACCAAACCCTATGGGAATCTCGCTGATTAACACTAAACCCTGTGGGAGTCTCACTGATTAACATTGAACACGATGGGAGTCTGACTGATTAACACTGAACCCTGTGGGAGTCTCACTGATTAACACTGAACCCTGTGGGATTCTCACTGATTAACACTGAACCCTATGGGAATCTCACCGATTAACACTGAACCCTATGGGAGTCTCACTGATTAACACTGAGCCCTGTGGGAGTCTCACTGATTAACACTGAGCCCTGTGGGAGTCTCATCGATTAACACTGAACCCTATGGGAGTCTCACTGATTAACAGTGAACCCTATGGGAGTCTCACTGATTAACACTGAACCCTATGGGAGTCTTACTGATTAACACTGAACCCTATGGGAGTCTCACTGATTAACACCGAACCCTATGGGACTCTCACTGATTAACACTGAACCCTATGGGAGTCTCACTGATTAACACTGAACCCTATGGGAGTTTCACCGATTAACACTGAACCCTGTGGGAGTCTCACTGATTAACACTGAACCCTATGGGAATCTCGCTGATTAACACTGAACCCTGTGGGAGTCTCACTGATTAACACTGAACCCTGTGGGAGCCCCACTGATTAACACTGAAACCTATGGGAGTCTCACTGATTAACACTGAACACGATGGGAGTCTCACTGATTAACACTGAACCCTGTAGGAGTCTCACTGATTAACACTGAACCCTATGGGAGTCTCACTGATTAACACTGAACCCTGTGGGAGTCTCACTGATTAACACTGAACCCTATGGGAGTCTCACTGATTAACACTGAACCCTGTGGAAGTCTCACTGATTAACACCGAACCCTAAGGGAGTCTCACTGATTAACAATGAACACTGTGGGAGTCTCACTGATTAACACTGAGCCCTGTGGGAGTCTCATCGATTAACACTGAACCCTATGGGAGTCTCACTGATTAACAGTGAACCCTATGGGAGTCTCACTGATTAACACTGAACCCTATGGGAGTCTCACTGATTAACACCGAACCCTATGGGAGTCTTACTGATTAACACTGAACCCTATGGGAGTCTCACTGATTAACACCGAACCCTATGGGACTCTCACTGATTAACACTGAGCCCTGTGGGAGTATCACTGATTAACACTGAACCCTATGGGAGTTTCACCGATTAACACTGAACCCTGTGGGAGTCTCACTGATCAACACTGAACCCTATGGGAATCTCGCTGATTAACACTGAACCCTGTGGGAGTCTCACTGATTACACTGAACCCTGTGGAAGCCCCACTGATTAACACTGAAACCTATGGGAGTCTCACTGATTAACACTGAACAAGATGGGAGTATCACTGATTAACACTGAACCCTGTGGGAGTCTCACTGATTAACACTGAACCCTGTGGGAGCCCCACTGATTAACACTGAAACCTATGGGAGTCTCACTGATTAACACTGAACACGATGGGAGTCTCACTGATTAACACTGAACCCTGTGGGAGTCTCACTGATTAACACTGAACCCTATGGGAGTCTCACTGATTAACACTGAACCCTGTGGGAGTCTCACTGATTAACACTGAACCCTATGGGAGTCTCACTGATTAACACTGAACCCTGTGGAAGTCTCACTGATTAACACCGAACCCTAAGGGAGTCTCACTGATTAACAATGAACACTGTGGGAGTCTCACTGATTAACACCGAACCCAATGGGAGTCTCAGTGATTTACACTGAACATTATGGGAGTCTCACTGATTAACACTGAACCCTGTGGGAGTCTCACTGATTAACACTGAACCCTGTGGTAGTCTCACTGATTAACACTGAACCCTGTGGGAGTCTCACTGATTAACACTGAACCCTATGGGAGTCTCACTGATTAACACTGAACCCTATGGGAGTCTCACTGATTAACACTGAACCCTGTGGGAGTCTCACTGATTAACACTGAACCCTATGGGAGTCTCACTGATTAACACTGAACCCTGTGGGAGTCTTACTGATTAACACCGAACCCTATGGGAGTCTCAATGATTAACACTGAACCCTATGGGAGTCTCACTGATTAACACTGAACCCTGTGGGAGTCTCACTGATTAACACAGAACCCTGTGGGAGTCTCACTGATTAACACTGAACCCTATGGGAGTCTCACTGATTAACACTGAACCCTATGGGAGTTTCACTGATTAACACTGAACCCTATGGGAGTCTCACTGATTAACACTGAACCCTGTGGGAGTCTCACTGATTAACACTGAACCCTATGGGAGTCTCACTGATTAACACTGAACCCTGTGGGAGTCTTACTGATTAACACCGAACCCTATGGGAGTCTCACTGATTAACACTGAACCCTATGGGAGTCTCACTGATTAACACTGAACCATGTGGGAGTCTCACTGATTAACACTGAACCCTATGGGAGTCTCACTGATTAACACTGAACCCTATGGGAGTCTCACTGATTAACACTGAACCCTGTGGGAATCTCACTGATTAACACTGAACCCTATGGGAGTCTGACTGATTAACACTGAACCCTGTGGGAGTCTCACTGATTAACACCGCACCCAATGGAAGTCTCAGTGATTTACACTGAACACTATGGGAGTCTCACTGATTAACACTGAACCCTGTGGGAGTCTCACTGATTAACACTGAACCCTGTGGGAGTCTCATTGATTAACACTGAACCCTATGGGAGTCTCATCAATTAACACTGAACCATATGGGAGTCTCACTGATTAACAGTGAACCCTATGGGAGTCTCACTGATTAACACTGAACCCTATGGGAGTCTCACTGATTAACACCGAACCCTATGGGAGTCTCACTGATTAACACTGAACCCTATGGGAGTCTCACTGATTAACACCGAACCCTATGGGACTCTCACTGATTAACACTGATCCCTGTGGGAGTATCACTGATTAACACTGAACCCTATGGGAGTTTTACCGATTAACAATGAACCCTGTGGGAGGCTCACTGATTAACACTGAACCCTATGGGAATCTCGCTGATTAACACTGAACCCTGTGGGAGTCTCACTGATTAACACCGAACCCTGTGGGAGCCCCACTGATTAACCCTGAACCCTATGGGAGTCTCACTGATTAACACTGAACACGATGGGAGTCTCACTGATTAACACTGAACCCTATGGGAGTTTCACCGATTAACACTGAACCCTGTGGGAGTCTCACTGATTAACACTGAACCCTATGGGAATCTCGCTGATTAACACTGAACCCTGTGGGAGTCTCACTGATTAACACTGAACCCTGTGGGACCCCCACTGATTAACACTGAAACCTATGGGAGTCTCACTGATTAACACTGAACACGATGGGAGTCTCACTGATTAACACTGAGCCCTGTGGGAGACTCACTGATTAACACTGAGCCCTGTGGGAGTCTCATCGATTAACACTGAACCCTATGGGAGTCTCACTGATTAACACTGAACCCTGTGGGAGTCTCACTGATTAACACTGAACCCTATGGGAGTCTCACTGATTAACACTGAACCCTGTGGAAGTCTCACTGATTACCACCAAACCCTATGGGAGTCTCACTGATTAACACTGAACACGATGGGAGTCTCACTGATTAACACTGAACCCTATGGGAGTTTCACCGATTAACACTGAACCCTGTGGGAGTCTCACTGATTAACACCGAACCCTATGGGAATCTCGCTGATTAACACTGAACCCTGTGGGAGTCTCACTGATTAACACTGAACCCTGTGGGACCCCCACTGATTAACACTGAAACCTATGGGAGTCTCACTGATTAACACTGAACACGATGGGAGTCTCACTGATTAACACTGAGCCCTGTGGGAGACTCACTGATTAACACTGAGCCCTGTGGGAGTCTCATCGATTAACACTGAACCCTATGGGAGTCTCACTGATTAACACTGAACCCTGTGGGAGTCTCACTGATTAACACTGAACCCTATGGGAGTCTCACTGATTAACACTGAACCCTGTGGAAGTCTCACTGATTACCACCAAACCCTATGGGAATCTTGCTGATTAACACTAAACCCTGTGGGAGTCTCACTGATTAACATTGAACACGATGGGAGTCTGACTGATTAACACTGAACCCTGTGGGAGTCTCACTGATTAACACTGAACCCTGTGGGATTCTCACTGATTAACACTGAACCCTATGGGAATCTCACCGATTAACACTGAACCCTATGGGAGTCTCACTGATTAACACTGAGCCCTGTGGGAGTCTCACTGATTAACACTGAGCCCTGTGGGAGTCTCATCGATTAACACTGAACCCTATGGGAGTCTCACTGATTAACAGTGAACCCTATGGGAGTCTCACTGATTAACACTGAACCCTATGGGAGTCTCACTTATTAACACCGAAACCTATGGGAGTCTTACTGATTAACACTGAACCCTATGGGAGTCTCACTGATTAACACCGAACCCTATGGGACTCTCACTGATTAACACTGAACCCTATGGGAGTCTCACTGATTAACACTGAACCCTATGGGAGTTTCACCGATTAACACTGAACCCTGTGGGAGTCTCACTGATTAACACTGAACCCTATGGGAATCTCGCTGATTAACACTGAACCCTGTGGGAGTCTCACTGATTAACACTGAACCCTGTGGGAGCCCCACTGATTAACACTGAAACCTATGGGAGTCTCACTGATTAACACTGAACACGATGGGAGTCTCACTGATTAACACTGAACCCTGTAGGAGTCTCACTGATTAACACTGAACCCTATGGGAGTCTCACTGATTAACACTGAACCCTGTGGGAGTCTCACTGATTAACACTGAACCCTATGGGAGTCTCACTGATTAACACTGAACCCTGTGGAAGTCTCACTGATTAACACCGAACCCTAAGGGAGTCTCACTGATTAACAATGAACACTGTGGGAGTCTCACTGATTAACACTGAGCCCTGTGGGAGTCTCATCGATTAACACTGAACCCTATGGGAGTCTCACTGATTAACAGTGAACCCTATGGGAGTCTCACTGATTAACACTGAACCCTATGGGAGTCTCACTGATTAACACCGAACCCTATGGGAGTCTTACTGATTAACACTGAACCCTATGGGAGTCTCACTGATTAACACCGAACCCTATGGGACTCTCACTGATTAACACTGAGCCCTGTGGGAGTATCACTGATTAACACTGAACCCTATGGGAGTTTCACCGATTAACACTGAACCCTGTGGGAGTCTCACTGATTAACACTGAACCCTATGGGAATCTCGCTGATTAACACTGAACCCTGTGGGAGTCTCACTGATTACACTGAACCCTGTGGGAGCCCCACTGATTAACACTGAAACCTATGGGAGTCTCACTGATTAACACTGAACAAGATGGGAGTATCACTGATTAACACTGAACCCTGTGGGAGTCTCACTGATTAACACTGAACACTATGGGAGTCTCACTGATTAACACTGAACCCTGTGGGAGTCTCACTGATTAACACTGAACCCTATGGGAGTCTCACTGATTAACACTGAACCCTATGGGAGTCTCACTGATTAACACTGAACCCTGTGGGAGTCTCACTGATTAACACTGAACCGTATGGGAGTCTCACTGATTAACACTGAACCCTGTGGGAGTCTCACTGATTAACACCGAACCCTATGGGAGTCTCACTGATTAACACTGAACCCTGTGGGAGTCTCACTGATTAACACAGAACCCTGTGGGAGTCTCACTGATTAACACTGAACCCTGTGGGAGTCTCACTGATTAACACTGAACCCTATGGGAGTCTCACTGATTAACACTGACCCTATGGGAGTCTCACTGATTAACACTGAACCCTGTGGAAGTCTCACTGATTAACACCGAACCCTAAGGGAGTCTCACTGATTAACAATGAACCCTGTGGGAGTCTCACTGATTAACACCGAACCCAATGGGAGTCTCAGTGATTTACACTGAACACTATGGGAGTCTCACTGATTAACACTGATCCCTGTGGGAGTCTCACTGATTAACACTGAACCCTGTGGGAGTCTCACTGATTAACACTGAACCCTATGGGAGTCTCACTGATTAACACTGAACCCTGTGGGAGTCTCACTGATTAACACTGAACCCTATGGGAGTCTCACTGATTAACACTGAACCCTATGGGAGTCTCACTGATTAACACTGAACCCTGTGGGAGTCTCACTGATTAACACTGAACCCTATGGGATTCTCACTGATTAACACTGAACCCTGTGGGAGTCTTACTGATTAACACCGAACCCTATGGGAGTCTCACTGATTAACACTGAACCCTATGGGAGTCTCACTGATTAACACTGAACCCTGTGGGAGTCTCACTGATTAACACAGAACCCTGTGGGAGTCTCACTGATTAACACTGAACCCTATGGGAGTCTCACTGATTAACACTGAACCCTGTGGGAGTCTCACTGATTAACACTGAACCCTATGGGAGTCTCACTGATTAACACTGAACCCTATGGGAGTCTCACTGATTAACACTGAACCTTGTCGGAGTCTCACTGATTAACATTGAACACGATGGGAGTCTCACTGATTAACACTGAACCCTGTGGGAGCCTCACTGATTAACACTGAACCCTGTGGGAGTCTCACTGATTAACACTGAACCCTATGGGAATCTCATCGATTAACACTAAACCCTATGGGAGTCTCACTGATTAACACTGAGCCCTGTGGGAGTCTCACTGATTAACACTGAGCCCTGTGGGAGTCTCATCGATTAACACTGAACCCTATGGGAGTCTCACTGATTAACACTGATCCCTGTGGGAGTCTCACTGATTAACACTGAACCCTGTGGGAGTCTCACTGATTAACATTGAACCCTATGGGAGTCTCACTGATTAACACTGAACCCTGTGGGAGTCTCACTGATTAACACTGAACCCTATGGGAGTCTCACTGATTAACACTGAACCCTATGGGAGTCTCACTGATTAACACTGAACCCTGTGGGAGTCTCACTGATTAACACTGAACCCTATGGGATTCTCACTGATTAACACTGAACCCTGTGGGAGTCTTACTGATTAACACCGAACCCTATGGGAGTCTCACTGATTAACACTGAACCCTGTGGGAGTCTCACTGATTAACACTGAACCCTATGGGAGTCTCACTGATTAACACTGAACCCTGTGGGAGTCTCACTGATTAACACTGAACCCTATGGGAGTCTCACTGATTAACACTGAACCCTGTGGAAGTCTCACTGATTAACACCGAACCCTAAGGGAGTCTCACTGATTAACAATGAACACTGTGGGAGTCTCACTGATTAACACCGAACCCAATGGGAGTCTCAGTGATTTACACTGAACATTATGGGAGTCTCACTGATTAACACTGAACCCTGTGGGAGTCTCACTGATTAACACTGAACCCTGTGGTAGTCTCACTGATTAACACTGAACCCTGTGGGAGTCTCACTGATTAACACTGAACCCTATGGGAGTCTCACTGATTAACACTGAACCCTATGGGAGTCTCACTGATTAACACTGAACCCTGTGGGAGTCTCACTGATTAACACTGAACCCTATGGGAGTCTCACTGATTAACACTGAACCCTGTGGGAGTCTTACTGATTAACACCGAACCCTATGGGAGTCTCAATGATTAACACTGAACCCTATGGGAGTCTCACTGATTAACACTGAACCCTGTGGGAGTCTCACTGATTAACACAGAACCCTGTGGGAGTCTCACTGATTAACACTGAACCCTATGGGAGTCTCACTGATTAACACTGAACCCTATGGGAGTTTCACTGATTAACACTGAACCCTATGGGAGTCTCACTGATTAACACTGAACCCTGTGGGAGTCTCACTGATTAACACTGAACCCTATGGGAGTCTCACTGATTAACACTGAACCCTGTGGGAGTCTTACTGATTAACACCGAACCCTATGGGAGTCTCACTGATTAACACTGAACCCTATGGGAGTCTCACTGATTAACACTGAACCATGTGGGAGTCTCACTGATTAACACTGAACCCTATGGGAGTCTCACTGATTAACACTGAACCCTATGGGAGTCTCACTGATTAACACTGAACCCTGTGGGAATCTCACTGATTAACACTGAACCCTATGGGAGTCTGACTGATTAACACTGAACCCTGTGGGAGTCTCACTGATTAACACCGCACCCAATGGAAGTCTCAGTGATTTACACTGAACACTATGGGAGTCTCACTGATTAACACTGAACCCTGTGGGAGTCTCACTGATTAACACTGAACCCTGTGGGAGTCTCATTGATTAACACTGAACCCTATGGGAGTCTCATCAATTAACACTGAACCATATGGGAGTCTCACTGATTAACAGTGAACCCTATGGGAGTCTCACTGATTAACACTGAACCCTATGGGAGTCTCACTGATTAACACCGAACCCTATGGGAGTCTCACTGATTAACACTGAACCCTATGGGAGTCTCACTGATTAACACCGAACCCTATGGGACTCTCACTGATTAACACTGATCCCTGTGGGAGTATCACTGATTAACACTGAACCCTATGGGAGTTTTACCGATTAACAATGAACCCTGTGGGAGGCTCACTGATTAACACTGAACCCTATGGGAATCTCGCTGATTAACACTGAACCCTGTGGGAGTCTCACTGATTAACACCGAACCCTGTGGGAGCCCCACTGATTAACCCTGAACCCTATGGGAGTCTCACTGATTAACACTGAACACGATGGGAGTCTCACTGATTAACACTGAACCCTATGGGAGTTTCACCGATTAACACTGAACCCTGTGGGAGTCTCACTGATTAACACTGAACCCTATGGGAATCTCGCTGATTAACACTGAACCCTGTGGGAGTCTCACTGATTAACACTGAACCCTGTGGGACCCCCACTGATTAACACTGAAACCTATGGGAGTCTCACTGATTAACACTGAACACGATGGGAGTCTCACTGATTAACACTGAGCCCTGTGGGAGACTCACTGATTAACACTGAGCCCTGTGGGAGTCTCATCGATTAACACTGAACCCTATGGGAGTCTCACTGATTAACACTGAACCCTGTGGGAGTCTCACTGATTAACACTGAACCCTATGGGAGTCTCACTGATTAACACTGAACCCTGTGGAAGTCTCACTGATTACCACCAAACCCTATGGGAGTCTCACTGATTAACACTGAACACGATGGGAGTTTCACTGATTAACACTGAACCCTATGGGAGTTTCACCGATTAACACTGAACCCTGTGGGAGTCTCACTGATTAACACTGAACCCTATGGGAATCTCGCTGATTAACACTGAACCCTGTGGGAGTCTCACTGATTAACACTGAACCCTGTGGGACCCCCACTGATTAACACTGAAACCTATGGGAGTCTCACTGATTAACACTGAACACGATGGGAGTCTCACTGATTAACACTGAGCCCTGTGGGAGACTCACTGATTAACACTGAGCCCTGTGGGAGTCTCATCGATTAACACTGAACCCTATGGGAGTCTCACTGATTAACACTGAACCCTGTGGGAGTCTCACTGATTAACACTGAACCCTATGGGAGTCTCACTGATTAACACTGAACCCTGTGGAAGTCTCACTGATTACCACCAAACCCTATGGGAATCTCGCTGATTAACACTAAACCCTGTGGGAGTCTCACTGATTAACATTGAACACGATGGGAGTCTGACTGATTAACACTGAACCCTGTGGGAGTCTCACTGATTAACACTGAACCCTGTGGGATTCTCACTGATTAACACTGAACCCTATGGGAATCTCACCGATTAACACTGAACCCTATGGGAGTCTCACTGATTAACACTGAGCCCTGTGGGAGTCTCACTGATTAACACTGAGCCCTGTGGGAGTTTCATCGATTAACACTGAACCCTATGGGAGTCTCACTGATTAACAGTGAACCCTATGGGAGTCTCACTGATTAACACTGAACCCTATGGGAGTCTCACTTATTAACACCGAAACCTATGGGAGTCTTACTGATTAACACTGAACCCTATGGGAGTCTCACTGATTAACACCGAACCCTATGGGACTCTCACTGATTAACACTGAACCCTATGGGAGTCTCACTGATTAACACTGAACCCTATGGGAGTTTCACCGATTAACACTGAACCCTGTGGGAGTCTCACTGATTAACACTGAACCCTATGGGAATCTCGCTGATTAACACTGAACCCTGTGGGAGTCTCACTGATTAACACTGAACCCTGTGGGAGCCCCACTGATTAACACTGAAACCTATGGGAGTCTCACTGATTAACACTGAACACGATGGGAGTCTCACTGATTAACACTGAACCCTGTAGGAGTCTCACTGATTAACACTGAACCCTATGGGAGTCTCACTGATTAACACTGAACCCTGTGGGAGTCTCACTGATTAACACTGAACCCTATGGGAGTCTCACTGATTAACACTGAACCCTGTGGAAGTCTCACTGATTAACACCGAACCCTAAGGGAGTCTCACTGATTAACAATGAACACTGTGGGAGTCTCACTGATTAACACTGAGCCCTGTGGGAGTCTCATCGATTAACACTGAACCCTATGGGAGTCTCACTGATTAACAGTGAACCCTATGGGAGTCTAACTGATTAACACTGAACCCTATGGGAGTCTCACTGATTAACACCGAACCCTATGGGAGTCTTACTGATTAACACTGAACCCTATGGGAGTCTCACTGATTAACACCGAACCCTATGGGACTCTCACTGATTAACACTGAGCCCTGTGGGAGTATCACTGATTAACACTGAACCCTATGGGAGTTTCACCGATTAACACTGAACCCTGTGGGAGTCTCACTGATTAACACTGAACCCTATGGGAATCTCGCTGATTAACACTGAACCCTGTGGGAGTCTCACTGATTACACTGAACCCTGTGGGAGCCCCACTGATTAACACTGAAACCTATGGGAGTCTCACTGATTAACACTGAACAAGATGGGAGTATCACTGATTAACACTGAACCCTGTGGGAGTCTCACTGATTAACACTGAACACTATGGGAGTCTCACTGATTAACACTGAACCCTGTGGGAGTCTCACTGATTAACACTGAACCCTATGGGAGTCTCACTGATTAACACTGAACCCTATGGGAGTCTCACTGATTAGCACTGAACCCTGTGGGAGTCTCACTGATTAACACTGAACCGTATGGGAGTCTCACTGATTAACACTGAACCCTGTGGGAGTCTCACTGATTAACACCGAACCCTATGGGAGTCTCACTGATTAACACTGAACCCTGTGGGAGTCTCACTGATTAACACAGAACCCTGTGGGAGTCTCACTGATTAACACTGAACCCTGTGGGAGTCTCACTGATTAACACTGAACCCTATGGGAGTCTCACTGATTAACACTGACCCTATGGGAGTCTCACTGATTAACACTGAACCCTGTGGAAGTCTCACTGATTAACACCGAACCCTAAGGGAGTCTCACTGATTAACAATGAACCCTGTGGGAGTCTCACTGATTAACACCGAACCCAATGGGAGTCTCAG
This sequence comes from Petromyzon marinus, assembly GCF_048934315.1. Lineage (NCBI taxonomy): Eukaryota > Metazoa > Chordata > Hyperoartia > Petromyzontiformes > Petromyzontidae > Petromyzon > Petromyzon marinus. The sequence goes on from NW_027422625.1 coordinate 3,116,984, forward strand.
TGATTTACACTGAACACTATGGGAGTCTCACTGATTAACACTGATCCCTGTGGGAGTCTCACTGATTAACACTGAACCCTGTGGGAGTCTCACTGATTAACACTGAACCCTATGGGAGTCTCACTGATTAACACTGAACCCTGTGGGAGTCTCACTGATTAACACTGAACCCTATGGGAGTCTCACTGATTAACACTGAACCCTATGGGAGTCTCACTGATTAACACTGAACCCTGTGGGAGTCTCACTGATTAACACTGAACCCTATGGGATTCTCACTGATTAACACTGAACCCTGTGGGAGTCTTACTGATTAACACCGAACCCTATGGGAGTCTCACTGATTAACACTGAACCCTATGGGAGTCTCACTGATTAACACTGAACCCTGTGGGAGTCTCACTGATTAACACAGAACCCTGTGGGAGTCTCACTGATTAACACTGAACCCTATGGGAGTCTCACTGATTAACACTGAACCCTGTGGGAGTCTCACTGATTAACACTGAACCCTATGGGAGTCTCACTGATTAACACTGAACCCTATGGGAGTCTCACTGATTAACACTGAACCTTGTGGGAGTCTCACTGATTAACATTGAACACGATGGGAGTCTCACTGATTAACACTGAACCCTGTGGGAGCCTCACTGATTAACACTGAACCCTGTGGGAGTCTCATCGATTAACACTGAACCCTATGGGAGTCTCACTGATTAACACTGATCCCTGTGGGAGTCTCACTGATTAACACTGAACCCTGTGGGAGTCTCACTGATTAACACTGAACCCTATGGGAGTCTCACTGATTAACACTGAACCCTGTGGGAGTCTCACTGATTAACACTGAACCCTATGGGAGTCTCACTGATTAACACTGAACCCTATGGGAGTCTCACTGATTAACACTGAACCCTGTGGGAGTCTCACTGATTAACACTGAACCCTATGGGATTCTCACTGATTAACACTGAACCCTGTGGGAGTCTTACTGATTAACACTGAACCCTGTGGGAGTCTCACTGATTAACACAGAACCCTGTGGGAGTCTCACTGATTAACACTGAACCCTATGGGAGTCTCACTGATTAACACTGAACCCTGTGGGAGTCTCACTGATTAACACTGAACCCTATGGGAGTCTCACTGATTAACACTGACCCCTATGGGAGTCTCACTGATTAACACTGAACCCTGTGGGAGTCTCACTGATTAACATTGAACACGATGGGAGTCTCACTGATTAACACTGAACCCTGTGGGAGCCTCACTGATTAACACTGAACCCTGTGGGAGTCTCACTGATTAACACTGAACCCTATGGGAATCTCACCGATTAACACTAAACCCTATGGGAGTCTCACTGATTAACACTGAGCCCTGTGGGAGTCTCACTGATTAACACTGAACCCTGTGGGAGTCTCATCGATTAACACTGAACCCTATGGGAGTCTCACTGATTAACAGTAAACCCTATGGGAGTCTCACTGATTAACACCGTGAACCCTATGGGAGTCTCACTGATTAACACCGAACCCTATGGGAGTCTCACTGATTAACAATGAACCCTATGGGAGTTTCACCGATTAACACTGAACCCTGTGGGAGTCTCACTGATTAACACTGAACCCTGTGGGAGTCTCACTGATTAACACTGAACCCTATGGGAGTCTCATTGATTAACACTGAACCCTGTGGGAGTCTCACTGATTAACACTGAACCCTATGGGAGTCTCACTGATTAACACCGAACCCTATGGGAGTCTCACTGATTAACACTGAACCCTGTATGAGTCTCACTGATTAACACATAACCCTGTGGGAGTCTCACTGATTAACACTGAACCCTGTGGGAGTCTCACTGATTAACACTGAACCCTATGGGAGTCTCACTGATTAACACTGACCCTATGGGAGTCTCACTGATTAACACTGAACCCTGTGGAAGTCTCACTGATTAACACCGAACCCTAAGGGAGTCTCACTGATTAACAATGAACCCTGTGGGAGTCTCACTGATTAACACCGAACCCAATGGGAGTCTCAGTGATTTACACTGAACACTATGGGAGTCTCACTGATTAACACTGAACCCTTTGGGAGTCTCACTGATTAACACAGAACCCTGTGGGAGTCTCACTGATTAACACTGAACCCTATGGGAGTCTCACTGATTAACACTGAACCCTGTGGGAGTCTCACTGATTAACACTGAACCCTATGGGAGTCTCACTGATTAACACTGAACCCTATGGGAGTCTCACTGATTAACACTGAACCCTGTGGGAGTCTCACTGATTAACACTGAACCCTATGGGATTCTCACTGATTAACACTGAACCCTGTGGGAGTCTTACTGATTAACACCGAACCCTATGGGAGTCTCACTGATTAACACTGAACCCTATGGGAGTCTCACTGATTAACACTGAACCCTGTGGGAGTCTCACTGATTAACACAGAACCCTGTGGGAGTCTCACTGATTGACACTGAACCCTATGGGAGACTCACTGATTAACACTGAACCCTGTGGGAGTCTCACTGATTAACACTGAACCCTATGGGAGTCTCACTGATTAACACTGAACCCTATGGGAGTCTCACTGATTAACACTGAACCCTGTGGGAGTCTCACTGATTAACATTGAACACGATGGGAGTCTCACTGATTAACACTGAACCCTTTAGGAACCTCACTGATTAACACTGAACCCTGTGGGAGTCTCACTGATTAACACTGAACCCTATGGGAATCTCACCGATTAACACTAAACCCTATGGGAGGCTCACTGATTAACACTGAGCCCTGTGGGAGTCTCACTGATTAACACTGAGCCCTGTGGGAGTCTCATCCATTAACACTGAACCCTATGGGAGTCTCACTGATTAACAGTAAAAACTATGGGAGTCTCACTGATTAACACTGAACCCTATGGGAGTCTCACTGATTAACACCAAACCCTATGGGAGTCTCACTGATTAACACTGAACCCTATGGGAGTTTCACTGATTAACACCGAACCATATGGGACCCTCACTGATTAACACTGAACCCTGTGGGAGTCTCATTGATTAACACTGAACCCTATGGGAGTCTCATCAATTAACACTGAACCATATGGGAGTCTCACTGATTAACAGTGAACCCTATGGGAGTCTCACTGATTAAAACTGAACCCTATGGGAGTCTCACTGATTAACACCGAACCCTATGGGAGTCTCACTGATTAACACTGAACCCTATGGGAGTCTCACTGATTAACACCGAACCCTATGGGACTCTCACTGATTAACACTGAGCCCTGTGGGAGTATCACTGATTAACACTGAACCCTATAGGAGTTTTACCGATTAACAATGAACCCTGTGGGAGGCTCACTGATTAACCCTGAACCCTATGGGAATCTGGATGATTAACACTGAACCCTGTGGGAGTCTCACTGATTAACACCGAACCCTGTGGGAGCCCCACTGATTAACCCTGAACCCTATGGGAGTCTCACTGATTAACACTGAACACGATGGGAGTCTCACTGATTAACACTGAACCCTATGGGAGTTTCACCGATTAACACTGAACCCTGTGGGAGTCTCACTGATTAACACTGAACCCTATGGGAATCTCACTGATTAACACTGAACCCTGTGGGAGTCTCACTGATTAACACTGAACCCTGTGGGACCCCCACTGATTAACACTGAAACCTATGGGAGTCTCACTGATTAACACTGAACACGATGGGAGTCTCACTGATTAACACTGAACCCTGTGGGAGTCTCACTGATTAACACTGAACCCTATGGGAGTCTCACTGATTAACACTGAACCCTGTGGAAGTCTCACTGATTACCATCAAACCCTATGGGAATCTCGCTGATTAACACTAAACCCTGTGGGAGTCTCACTGATTAACATTGAACACGATGGGAGTCTGACTGATTAACACTGAACCCTGTGGGAGTCTCACTGATTAACACTGAACCCTGTGGGATTCTCACTGATTAACACTGAACCCTATGGGAATCTCACCGATTAACACTGAACCCTATGGGAGTCTCACTGATTAACACTGAGCCCTGTGGGAGTCTCACTGATTAACACTGAGCCCTGTGGGAGTCTCATCGATTAACACTGAACCCTATGGGAGTCTCACTGATTAACAGTGAACCCTATGGGAGTCTCACTGATTAACACTGAACCCTATGGGAGTCTCACTTATTAACACCGAAACCTATGGGAGTCTTACTGATTAACACTGAACCCTATGGGAGTCTCACTGATTAACACCGAACCCTATGGGACTCTCAATGATTAACACTGAGCCCTGTGGGAGTATCACTGATTAACACTGAACCCTATGGGAGTTTCACCGATTAACACTGAACCCTGTGGGAGTCTCACTGATTAACACTGAACCCTATGGGAATCTCGCTGATTAACACTGAACCCTGTGGGAGTCTCACTGATTAACACTGAACCCTGTGGGAGCCCCACTGATTAACACTGAAACCTATGGGAGTCTCACTGATTAACACTGAACACGATGGGAGTCTCACTGATTAACACTGAACCCTGTGGGAGTCTCACTGATTAACACTGAACCCTATGGGAGTCTCACTGATTAACACTGAACCCTGTGGGAGTCTCACTGATTAACACTGAACCCTATGGGAGTCTCACTGATTAACACTGAACCCTGTGGAAGTCTCACTGATTAACAGCGAACCCTAAGGGAGTCTCACTGATTAACACTGAGCCCTGTGGGAGTCTCACTGATTAACACTGAGCCCTGTGGGAGTCTCATCCATTAACACTGAACCCTATGGGAGTCTCACTGATTAACAGTAAACCCTATGGGAGTCTCACTGATTAACACTGAACCCTATGGGAGTCTCACTGATTAACACCAAACCCTATGGGAGTCTCACTGATTAACACTGAACCCTATGGGAGTTTCACTGATTAACACCGAACCATATGGGACTCTCACTGATTAACACTGAACCCTGTGGGAGTCTCATTGATTAACACTGAACCCTATGGGAGTCTCATCAATTAACACTGAACCATATGGGAGTCTCACTGATTAACAGTGAACCCTATGGGAGTCTCACTGATTAACACTGAACCCTATGGGAGTCTCACTGATTAACACCGAACCCTATGGGAGTCTCACTGATTAACACTGAACCCTATGGGAGTCTCACTGATTAACACCGAACCCTATGGGACTCTCACTGATTAACACTGAGCCCTGTGGGAGTATCACTGATTAACACTGAACCCTATGGGAGTTTTACCGATTAACAATGAACCCTGTGGGAGGCTCACTGATTAACCCTGAACCCTATGGGAATCTGGATGATTAACACTGAACCCTGTGGGAGTCTCACTGATTAACACCGAACCCTGTGGGAGCCCCACTGATTAACCCTGAACCCTATGGGAGTCTCACTGATTAACACTGAACACGATGGGAGTCTCACTGATTAACACTGAACCCTATGGGAGTTTCACCGATTAACACTGAACCCTGTGGGAGTCTCACTGATTAACACTGAACCCTATGGGAATCTCACTGATTAACACTGAACCCTGTGGGAGTCTCACTGATTAACACTGAACCCTGTGGGACCCCCACTGATTAACACTGAAACCTATGGGAGTCTCACTGATTAACACTGAACACGATGGGAGTCTCACTGATTAACACTGAACCCTGTGGGAGTCTCACTGATTAACACTGAACCCTATGGGAGTCTCACTGATTAACACTGAACCCTGTGGAAGTCTCACTGATTACCATCAAACCCTATGGGAATCTCGCTGATTAACACTAAACCCTGTGGGAGTCTCACTGATTAACATTGAACACGATGGGAGTCTGACTGATTAACACTGAACCCTGTGGGAGTCTCACTGATTAACACTGAACCCTGTGGGATTCTCACTGATTAACACTGAACCCTATGGGAATCTCAACGATTAACACTGAACCCTATGGGAGTCTCACTGATTAACACTGAGCCCAGTGGGAGTCTCACTGATTAACACTGAGCCCTGTGGGAGTCTCATCGATTAACACTGAACCCTATGGGAGTCTCACTGATTAACAGTGAACCCTATGGGAGTCTCACTGATTAACACTGAACCCTATGGGAGTCTCACTTATTAACACCGAAACCTATGGGAGTCTTACTGATTAACACTGAACCCTATGGGAGTCTCACTGATTAACACCGAACCCTATGGGACTCTCAATGATTAACACTGAGCCCTGTGGGAGTATCACTGATTAACACTGAACCCTATGGGAGTTTCACCGATTAACACTGAACCCTGTGGGAGTCTCACTGATTAACACTGAACCCTATGGGAATCTCGCTGATTAACACTGAACCCTGTGGGAGTCTCACTGATTAACACTGAACCCTGTGGGAGCCCCACTGATTAACACTGAAACCTATGGGAGTCTCACTGATTAACACTGAACACGATGGGAGTCTCACTGATTAACACTGAACCCTGTGGGAGTCTCACTGATTAACACTGAACCCTATGGGAGTCTCACTGATTAACACTGAACCCTGTGGGAGTCTCACTGATTAACACTGAACCCTATGGGAGTCTCACTGATTAACACTGAACCCTGTGGAAGTCTCACTGATTAACAGCGAACCCTAAGGGAGTCTCACTGATTAACAATGAACACTGTGGGAGTCTCACTGATTAACACTGAGCCCTGTGGGAGTCTCATCGATTAACACTGAACCCTATGGGAGTCTCACTGATTAACAGTGAACCCTATGGGAGTCTCACTGATTAACACTGAACCCTATGGGAGTCTTACTGATTAACACTGAACCTTATGGGAGTCTCACTGATTAACACCGAACCCTATGGGACTCTCACTGATTAACACTGAGCCCTGTGGGAGTATCACTGATTAACACTGAACCCTATGGGAGTTTCACCGATTAACACTGAACCCTGTGGGAGTCTCACTGATTAACACTGAACCCTATGGGAATCTCGCTGATTAACACTGAACCCTGTGGGAGTCTCACTGATTACACTGAACCCTGTGGGAGCCCCACTGATTAACACTGAAACCTATGGGAGTCTCACTGATTAACACTGAACAAGATGGGAGTCTCACTGATTAACACTGAACCCTGTGGGAGTCTCACTGATTAACACTGAACCCTATGGGAGTCTCACTGATTAACACTGAACCCTGTGGGAGTCTCACTGATTAACACTGAACCCTATGGGAGTCTCACTGATTAACACTGAACCCTATGGGAGTCTCACTGATTAACACTGAACCCTGTGGGAGTCTCACTGATTAACACTGAACCGTATGGGAGTCTCACTGATTAACACTGAACCCTGTGGGAGTCTCACTGATTAACACCGAACCCTATGGGAGTCTCACTGATTAACACTGAACCCTGTGGGAGTCTCACTGATTAACACAGAACCCTGTGGGAGTCTCACTGATTAACACTGAACCCTGTGGGAGTCTCACTGATTAACACTGAACCCTATGGGAATCTCACTGATTAACACTGACCCTATGGGAGTCTCACTGATTAACACTGAACCCTGTGGAAGTCTCACTGATTAACACCGAACCCTAAGGGAGTCTCACTGATTAACAATGAACCCAGTGGGAGTCTCACTGATTAACACCGAACCCAATGGGAGTCTCAGTGATTTACACTGAACACTATGGGAGTCTCACTGATTAACACTGATCCCTGTGGGAGTCTCACTGATTAACACTGAACCCTGTGGGAGTCTCACTGATTAACACTGAACCCTATGGGAGTCTCACTGATTAACACTGAACCCTGTGGGAGTCTCACTGATTAACACTGAACCCTATGGGAGTCTCACTGATTAACACTGAACCCTATGGGAGTCTCACTGATTAACACTGAACCCTGTGGGAGTCTCACTGATTAACACTGAACCCTATGGGATTCTCACTGATTAACACTGAACCCTGTGGGAGTCTTACTGATTAACACCGAACCCTATGGGAGTCTCACTGATTAACACTGAACCCTATGGGAGTCTCACTGATTAACACTGAACCCTGTGGGAGTCTCACTGATTAACACAGAACCCTGTGGGAGTCTCACTGATTAACACTGAACCCTATGGGAGTCTCACTGATTAACACTGAACCCTGTGGGAGTCTCACTGATTAACACTGAACCCTATGGGAGTCTCACTGATTAACACTGAACCCTATGGGAGTCTCACTGATTAACACTGAATCCTGTGGGAGTCTCACTGATTAACATTGAACACGATGGGAGTCTCACTGATTAACACTGAACCCTGTGGGAGCCTCACTGATTAACACTGAACCCTGTGGGAGTCTCACTGATTAACACTGAACCCTATGGGAATCTCACCGATGAACACTAAACCCTATGGGAGTCCCACTGATTAACACTGAGCCCTGTGGGAGTCTCACTGATTAACACTGAGCCCTGTGGGAGTCTCATCGATTAACACTGAACCCTATGGGAGTCTCACTGATTAACACTGATCCCTGTGGGAGTCTCACTGATTAACACTGAACCCTGTGGGAGTCTCACTGATTAACACTGAACCCTATGGGAGTCTCACTGATTAACACTGAACCCTGTGGGAGTCTCACTGATTAACACTGAACCCTATGGGAGTCTCACTGATTAACACTGAACCCTATGGGAGTCTCACTGATTAACACTGAACCCTGTGGGAGTCTCACTGATTAACACTGAACCCTATGGGATTCTCACTGATTAACACTGAACCCTTTGGGAGTCTTACTGATTAACACCGAACCCTATGGGAGTCTCACTGATTAACACTGAACCCTATGGGAGTCTCACTGATTAACACTGAACCCTGTGGGAGTCTCACTGATTAACACAGAACCTGTGGGAGTCTCACTGATTAACACTGAACCCTATGGGAGTCTCACTGATTAACACTGAACCCTGTGGGAGTCTCACTGATTAACACTGAACCCTATGGGAGTCTCACTGATTAACACTGACCCCTATGGGAGTCTCACTGATTAACACTGAACCCTGTGGGAGTCTCACTGATTAACACAGAACCCTATGGGAGTCTCACTGATTAACACTGAACCCTGTGGGAGTCTCACTGATTAACACTGAACCCTGTGGGAGCCTCACTGATTAACACTGAACCCTGTGGGAGTCTCACTGATTAACACTGAACCCTATGGGAATCTCACCGATGAACACTAAACCCTATGGGAGTCCCACTGATTAACACTGAGCCCTGTGGGAGTCTCACTGATTAACACTGAGCCCTGTGGGAGTCTCATCGATTAACACTGAACCCTATGGGAGTCTCACTGATTAACACTGATCCCTGTGGGAGTCTCACTGATTAACACTGAACCCTGTGGGAGTCTCACTGATTAACACTGAACCCTATGGGAGTCTCACTGATTAACACTGAACCCTGTGGGAGTCTCACTGATTAACACTGAACCCTATGGGAGTCTCACTGATTAACACTGAACCCTATGGGAGTCTCACTGATTAACACTGAACCCTGTGGGAGTCTCACTGATTAACACTGAACCCTATGGGATTCTCACTGATTAACACTGAACCCTTTGGGAGTCTTACTGATTAACACCGAACCCTATGGGAGTCTCACTGATTAACACTGAACCCTATGGGAGTCTCACTGATTAACACTGAACCCTGTGGGAGTCTCACTGATTAACACAGAACCTGTGGGAGTCTCACTGATTAACACTGAACCCTATGGGAGTCTCACTGATTAACACTGAACCCTGTGGGAGTCTCACTGATTAACACTGAACCCTATGGGAGTCTCACTGATTAACACTGACCCCTATGGGAGTCTCACTGATTAACACTGAACCCTGTGGGAGTCTCACTGATTAACACAGAACCCTATGGGAGTCTCACTGATTAACACTGAACCCTGTGGGAGTCTCACTGATTAACACTGAACCCTATGGGAGTCTCACTGATTAACACTGACCCTATGGGAGTCTCACTGATTAACACTGAACCCTATGGAAGTCTCACTGATTAACACCGAACCCTAAGGGAGTCTCACTGATTAACAATGAACCCTGTGGGAGTCTCACTGATTAACACCGAACCCAATGGGAGTCTCAGTGATTTACACTGAACACTATGGGAGTCTCACTGATTAACACTGATCCCTGTGGGAGTCTCACTGATTAACACTGAACCCTGTGGGAGTCTCACTGATTAACACTGAACCCTATGGGAGTCTCACTGATTAACACTGAACCCTGTGGGAGTCTCACTGATTAACACTGAACCCTATGGGAGTCTCACTGATTAACACTGAACCCTATGGGAGTCTCACTGATTAACACTGAACCCTGTGGGAGTCTCACTGATTAACACTGAACCCTATGGGATTCTCACTGATTAACACTGAACCCTGTGGGAGTCTTACTGATTAACACCGAACCCTATGGGAGTCTCACTGATTAACACTGAACCCTATGGGAGTCTCACTGATTAACACTGAACCCTGTGTGAGTCTCACTGATTAACACAGAACCCTGTGGGAGTCTCACTGATTAACACTGAACCCTATGGGAGTCTCACTGATTAACACTGAACCCTGTGGGAGTCTCACTGATTAACACTGAACCCTATGGGAGTCTCACTGATTAACACTGAACCCTATGGGAGTCTCACTGATTAACACTGAACCCTGTGGGAGTCTCACTGATTAACATTGAACACGATGGGAGTCTCACTGATTAACACTGAACCCTGTGGGAGCCTCACTGATTAACACTGAACCCTGTGGGAGTCTCACTGATTAACACTGAACCCTAAGGGAATCTCACCGATTAACACTAAACCCTATGGGAGTCTCACTGATTAACACTGAGCCCTGTGGGAGTCTCACTGATTAACACTGAGCCCTATGGGAGTCTCACTGATTAACACTGAACCCTGTATGAGTCTCACTGATTAACACATAACCCTGTGGGAGTCTCACTGATTAACACTGAACCCTGTGGGAGTCTCACTGATTAACACTGAACCCTATGGGAGTCTCACTGATTAACACTGACCCTATGGGAGTCTCACTGATTAACACTGAACCCTGTGGAAGTCTCACTGATTAACACCGAACCCTAAGGGAGTCTCACTGATTAACAATGAACCCTGTGGAAGTCTCACTGATTAACACTGAACCCTATGGGAGTCTCACTGATTAACACTGAACCCTATGGGAGTCTCACTGATTAACACTGAACCCTGTGGGAGTCTCACTGATTAACATTGAACACGATGGGAGTCTCACTGATTAACACTGAACCCTGTGGGAGCCTCACTGATTAACACTGAACCCTGTGGGAGTCTCACTGATTAACACTGAACCCTAAGGGAATCTCACCGATTAACACTAAACCCTATGGGAGTCTCACTGATTAACACTGAGCCCTGTGGGAGTCTCACTGATTAACACTGAACCCTATGGGAGTCTCACTGATTAACACTGAACCCTATGGGGTCTCACTGATTAACACTGAACCCTGTGGGAGTCTCACTGATTAACATTGAACACGATGGGAGTCTCACTGATTAACACTGAACCCTGTGGGAGCCTCACTGATTAACACTGAACCCTGTGGGAGTCTCACTGATTAACACTGAACCCTAAGGGAATCTCACCGATTAACACTAAACCCTATGGGAGTCTCACTGATTAACACTGAGCCCTGTGGGAGTCTCACTGATTAACACTGAGCCCTATGGGAGTCTCACTGATTAACACTGAACCCTGTATGAGTCTCACTGATTAACACATAACCCTGTGGGAGTCTCACTGATTAACACTGAACCCTGTGGGAGTCTCACTGATTAACACTGAACCCTATGGGAGTCTCACTGATTAACACTGACCCTATGGGAGTCTCACTGATTAACACTGAACCCTGTGGAAGTCTCACTGATTAACACCGAACCCTAAGGGAGTCTCACTGATTAACAATGAACCCTGTGGGAGTCTCACTGATTAACACTGAACCCTATGGGAGTCTCACTGATTAACACTGAACCCTATGGGAGTCTCACTGATTAACACTGAACCCTGTGGGAGTCTCACTGATTAACATTGAACACCATGGGAGTCTCACTGATTAACACTGAACCCTGTGGGAGCCTCACTGATTAACACTGAACCCTGTGGGAGTCTCACTGATTAACACTGAACCCTAAGGGAATCTCACCGATTAACACTAAACCCTATGGGAGTCTCACTGATTAACACTGAGCCCTGTGGGAGTCTCACTGATTAACACTGAGCCCTATGGGAGTCTCACTGATTAACACTGAACCCTGTATGAGTCTCACTGATTAACACATAACCCTGTGGGAGTCTCACTGATTAACACTGAACCCTGTGGGAGTCTCACTGATTAACACTGAACCCTATGGGAGTCTCACTGATTAACACTGACCCTATGGGAGTCTCACTGATTAACACTGAACCCTGTGGAAGTCTCACTGATTAACACCGAACCCTAAGGGAGTCTCACTGATTAACAATGAACCCTGTGGGAGTCTCACTGATTAACACCGAACCCAATGGGAGTCTCAGTGATTTACACTGAACACTATGGGAGTCTCACTGATTAACACTGAACCCTTTGGGAGTCTCACTGATTAACACAGAACCCTGTGGGAGTCTCACTGATTAACACTGAACCCTATGGGAGTCTCACTGATTAACACTGAACCCTGTGGGAGTCTCACTGATTAACACTGAACCCTATGGGAGTCTCACTGATTAACACTGAACCCTATGGGAGTCTCACTGATTAACACTGAACCCTGTGGGAGTCTCACTGATTAACACTGAACCCTATGGGATTCTCACTGATTAACACTGAACCCTGTGGGAGTCTTACTGATTAACACCGAACCCTATGGGAGTCTCACTGATTAACACTGAACCCTATGGGAGTCTCACTGATTAACACTGAACCCTGTGGGAGTCTCACTGATTAACACAGAACCCTGTGGGAGTCTCACTGATTGACACTGAACCCTATGGGAGACTCACTGATTAACACTGAACCCTGTGGGAGTCTCACTGATTAACACTGAACCCTATGGGAGTCTCACTGATTAACACTGAACCCTATGGGAGTCTCACTGATTAACACTGAACCCTGTGGGAGTCTCACTGATTAACATTGAACACGATGGGAGTCTCACTGATTAACACTGAACCCTGTAGGAACCTCACTGATTAACACTGAACCCTGTGGGAGTCTCACTGATTAACACTGAACCCTATGGGAATCTCACCGATTAACACTAAACCCTATGGGAGGCTCACTGATTAACACTGAGCCCTGTGGGAGTCTCACTGATTAACACTGAGCCCTGTGGGAGTCTCATCCATTAACACTGAACCCTATGGGAGTCTCACTGATTAACAGTAAACCCTATGGGAGTCTCACTGATTAACACTGAACCCTATGGGAGTCTCACTGATTAACACCAAACCCTATGGGAGTCTCACTGATTAACACTGAACCCTATGGGAGTTTCACTGATTAACACCGAACCATATGGGACTCTCACTGATTAACACTGAACCCTGTGGGAGTCTCATTGATTAACACTGAACCCTATGGGAGTCTCATCAATTAACACTGAACCATATGGGAGTCTCACTGATTAACAGTGAACCCTATGGGAGTCTCACTGATTAACACTGAACCCTATGGGAGTCTCACTGATTAACACCGAACCCTATGGGAGTCTCACTGATTAACACTGAACCCTATGGGAGTCTCACTGATTAACACCGAACCCTATGGGACTCTCACTGATTAACACTGAGCCCTGTGGGAGTATCACTGATTAACACTGAACCCTATGGGAGTTTTACCGATTAACAATGAACCCTGTGGGAGGCTCACTGATTAACCCTGAACCCTATGGGAATCTGGATGATTAACACTGAACCCTGTGGGAGTCTCACTGATTAACACCGAACCCTGTGGGAGCCCCACTGATTAACCCTGAACCCTATGGGAGTCTCACTGATTAACACTGAACACGATGGGAGTCTCACTGATTAACACTGAACCCTATGGGAGTTTCACCGATTAACACTGAACCCTGTGGGAGTCTCACTGATTAACACTGAACCCTATGGGAATCTCACTGATTAACATTGAACACGATGGGAGTCTGACTGATTAACACTGAACCCTGTGGGAGTCTCACTGATTAACACTGAACCCTGTGGGATTCTCACTGATTAACACTGAACCCTATGGGAATCTCACCGATTAACACTGAACCCTATGGGAGTCTCACTGATTAACACTGAGCCCTGTGGGAGTCTCACTGATTAACACTGAGCCCTGTGGGAGTCTCATCGATTAACACTGAACCCTATGGGAGTCTCACTGATTAACAGTGAACCCTATGGGAGTCTCACTGATTAACACTGAACCCTATGGGAGTCTCACTTATTAACACCGAAACCTATGGGAGTCTTACTGATTAACACTGAACCCTATGGGAGTCTCACTGATTAACACCGAACCCTATGGGACTCTCAATGATTAACACTGAACCCTGTGGGAGTATCACTGATTAACACTGAACCCTATGGGAGTTCCACAGATTAACACTGAACCCTGTGGGAGTCTCACTGATTAACACTGAACCCTATGGGAATCTCGCTGATTAACACTGAACCCTGTGGGAGTCTCACTGATTAACACTGAACCCTGTGGGAGCCCCACTGATTAACACTGAAACCTATGGGAGTCTCACTGATTAACACTGAACACGATGGGAGTCTCACTGATTAACACTGAACCCTGTGGGAGTCTCACTGATTAACACTGAACCCTATGGGAGTCTCACTGATTAACACTGAACCCTGTGGGAGTCTCACTGATTAACACTGAACCCTATGGGAGTCTCACTGATTAACACTGAACCCTGTGGAAGTCTCACTGATTAACAGCGAACCCTAAGGGAGTCTCACTGATTAACAATGAACACTGTGGGAGTCTCACTGATTAACACTGAGCCCTGTGGGAGTCTCATCGATTAACACTGAACCCTATGGGAGTCTCACTGATTAACAGTGAACCCTATGGGAGTCTCACTGATTAACACTGAACCCTATGGGAGTCTCACTGATTAACACCGAACCCTATGGGAGTCTTACTGATTAACACTGAACCTTATGGGAGTCTCACTGATTAACACCGAACCCTATGGGACTCTCACTGATTAACACTGAGCCCTGTGGGAGTATCACTGATTAACACTGAACCCTATGGGAGTTTCACCGATTAACACTGAACCCTGTGGGAGTCTCACTGATTAACACTGAACCCTATGGGAATCTCGCTGATTAACACTGAACCCTGTGGGAGTCTCACTGATTACACTGAACCCTGTGGGAGCCCCACTGATTAACACTGAAACCTATGGGAGTCTCACTGATTAACACTGAACAAGATGGGAGTCTCACTGATTAACACTGAACCCTGTGGGAGTCTCACTGATTAACACTGAACCCTATGGGAGTCTCACTGATTAACACTGAACCCTGTGGGAGTCTCACTGATTAACACTGAACCCTATGGGAGTCTCACTGATTAACACTGAACCCTATGGGAGTCTCACTGATTAACACTGAACCCTGTGGGAGTCTCACTGATTAACACTGAACCGTATGGGAGTCTCACTGATTAACACTGAACCCTGTGGGAGTCTCACTGATTAACACCGAACCCTATGGGAGTCTCACTGATTAACACTGAACCCTGTGGGAGTCTCACTGATTAACACAGAACCCTGTGGGAGTCTCACTGATTAACACTGAACCCTGTGGGAGTCTCACTGATTAACACTGAACCCTATGGGAATCTCACTGATTAACACTGACCCTATGGGAGTCTCACTGATTAACACTGAACCCTGTGGAAGTCTCACTGATTAACACCAAACCCTAAGGGAGTCTCACTGATTAACAATGAACCCTGTGGGAGTCTCACTGATTAACACCGAACCCAATGGGAGTCTCAGTGATTTACACTGAACACTATGGGAGTCTCACTGATTAACACTGATCCCTGTGGGAGTCTCACTGATTAACACTGAACCCTGTGGGAGTCTCACTGATTAACACTGAACCCTATGGGAGTCTCACTGATTAACACTGAACCCTGTGGGAGTCTCACTGATTAACACTGAACCCTATGGGAGTCTCACTGATTAACACTGAACCCTATGGGAGTCTCACTGATTAACACTGAACCCTGTGGGAGTCTCACTGATTAACACTGAACCCTATGGGATTCTCACTGATTAACACTGAACCCTGTGGGAGTCTTACTGATTAACACCGAACCCTATGGGAGTCTCACTGATTAACACTGAACCCTATGGGAGTCTCACTGATTAACACTGAACCCTGTGGGAGTCTCACTGATTAACACAGAACCCTGTGGGAGTCTCAACGATTAACACTGAACCCTATGGGAGTCTCACTGATTAACACTGAACCCTGTGGGAGTCTCACTGATTAACACTGAACCCTATGGGAGTCTCACTGATTAACACTGAACCCTATGGGAGTCTCACTGATTAACACTGAATCCTGTGGGAGTCTCACTGATTAACATTGAACACGATGGGAGTCTCACTGATTAACACTGAACCCTGTGGGAGCCTCACTGATTAACACTGAACCCTGTGGGAGTCTCACTGATTAACACTGAACCCTAGGGGAATCTCACCGATGAACACTAAACCCTATGGGAGTCCCACTGATTAACACTGAGCCCTGTGGGAGTCTCACTGATTAACACTGAGCCCTGTGGGAGTCTCATCGATTAACACTGAACCCTATGGGAGTCTCACTGATTAACACTGATCCCTGTGGGAGTCTCACTGATTAACACTGAACCCTGTGGGAGTCTCACTGATTAACACTGAACCCTATGGGAGTCTCACTGATTAACACTGAACCCTGTGGGAGTCTCACTGATTAACACTGAACCCTATGGGAGTCTCACTGATTAACACTGAACCCTATGGGAGTCTCACTGATTAACACTGAACCCTGTGGGAGTCTCACTGATTAACACTGAACCCTATGGGATCCTCACTGATTAACACTGAACCCTTTGGGAGTCTTACTGATTAACACCGAACCCTATGGGAGTCTCACTGATTAACACTGAACCCTATGGGAGTCTCACTGATTAACACTGAACCCTGTGGGAGTCTCACTGATTAACACAGAACCTGTGGGAGTCTCACTGATTAACACTGAACCCTATGGGAGTCTCACTGATTAACACTGAACCCTGTGGGAGTCTCACTGATTAACACTGAACCCTATGGGAGTCTCACTGATTAACACTGACCCCTATGGGAGTCTCACTGATTAACACTGAACCCTGTGGGAGTCTCACTGATTAACACAGAACCCTATGGGAGTCTCACTGATTAACACTGAACCCTGTGGGAGTCTCACTGATTAACACTGAACCCTATGGGAGTCTCACTGATTAACACTGACCCTATGGGAGTCTCACTGATTAACACTGAACCCTGTGGAATTCTCACTGATTAACACCGAACCCTAAGGGAGTCTCACTGATTAACAATGAACCCTGTGGGAGTCTCACTGATTAACACCGAACCCAATGGGAGTCTCAGTGATTTACACTGAACACTATGGGAGTCTCACTGATTAACACTGATCCCTGTGGGAGTCTCACTGATTAACACTGAACCCTGTGGGAGTCTCACTGATTAACACTGAACCCTATGGGAGTCTCACTGATTAACACTGAACCCTGTGGGAGTCTCACTGATTAACACTGAACCCTATGGGAGTCTCACTGATTAACACTGAACCCTATGGGAGTCTCACTGATTAACACTGAACCCTGTGGGAGTCTCACTGATTAACACTGAACCCTATGGGATTCTCACTGATTAACACTGAACCCTGTGGGAGTCTTACTGATTAACACCGAACCCTATGGGAGTCTCACTGATTAACACTGAACCCTATGGGAGTCTCACTGATTAACACTGAACCCTGTGGGAGTCTCACTGATTAACACTGAACCCTGTGGGAGCCCCACTGATTAACACTGAAACCTATGGGAGTCTCACTGATTAACACTGAACACGATGGGAGTCTCACTGATTAACACTGAACCCTGTGGGAGTCTCACTGATTAACACTGAACCCTATGGGAGTCTCACTGATTAACACTGAACCCTGTGGGAGTCTCACTGATTAACACTGAACCCTATGGGAGTCTCACTGATTAACACTGAACCCTGTGGAAGTCTCACTGATTAACAGCGAACCCTAAGGGAGTCTCACTGATTAACAATGAACACTGTGGGAGTCTCACTGATTAACACTGAGCCCTGTGGGAGTCTCATCGATTAACACTGAACCCTATGGGAGTCTCACTGATTAACAGTGAACCCTATGGGAGTCTCACTGATTAACACTGAACCCTATGGGAGTCTCACTGATTAACACCGAACCCTATGGGAGTCTTACTGATTAACACTGAACCTTATGGGAGTCTCACTGATTAACACCGAACCCTATGGGACTCTCACTGATTAACACTGAGCCCTGTGGGAGTATCACTGATTAACACTGAACCCTATGGGAGTTTCACCGATTAACACTGAACCCTGTGGGAGTCTCACTGATTAACACTGAACCCTATGGGAATCTCGCTGATTAACACTGAACCCTGTGGGAGTCTCACTGATTACACTGAACCCTGTGGGAGCCCCACTGATTAACACTGAAACCTATGGGAGTCTCACTGATTAACACTGAACAAGATGGGAGTCTCACTGATTAACACTGAACCCTGTGGGAGTCTCACTGATTAACACTGAACCCTATGGGAGTCTCACTGATTAACACTGAACCCTGTGGGAGTCTCACTGATTAACACTGAACCCTATGGGAGTCTCACTGATTAACACTGAACCCTATGGGAGTCTCACTGATTAACACTGAACCCTGTGGGAGTCTCACTGATTAACACTGAACCGTATGGGAGTCTCACTGATTAACACTGAACCCTGTGGGAGTCTCACTGATTAACACCGAACCCTATGGGAGTCTCACTGATTAACACTGAACCCTGTGGGAGTCTCACTGATTAACACAGAACCCTGTGGGAGTCTCACTGATTAACACTGAACCCTGTGGGAGTCTCACTGATTAACACTGAACCCTATGGGAATCTCACTGATTAACACTGACCCTATGGGAGTCTCACTGATTAACACTGAACCCTGTGGAAGTCTCACTGATTAACACCGAACCCTAAGGGAGTCTCACTGATTAACAATGAACCCTGTGGGAGTCTCACTGATTAACACCGAACCCAATGGGAGTCTCAGTGATTTACACTGAACACTATGGGAGTCTCACTGATTAACACTGATCCCTGTGGGAGTCTCACTGATTAACACTGAACCCTGTGGGAGTCTCACTGATTAACACTGAACCCTATGGGAGTCTCACTGATTAACACTGAACCCTGTGGGAGTCTCACTGATTAACACTGAACCCTATGGGAGTCTCACTGATTAACACTGAACCCTATGGGAGTCTCACTGATTAACACTGAACCCTGTGGGAGTCTCACTGATTAACACTGAACCCTATGGGATTCTCACTGATTAACACTGAACCCTGTGGGAGTCTTACTGATTAACACCGAACCCTATGGGAGTCTCACTGATTAACACTGAACCCTATGGGAGTCTCACTGATTAACACTGAACCCTGTGGGAGTCTCACTGATTAACACAGAACCCTGTGGGAGTCTCAATGATTAACACTGAACCCTATGGGAGTCTCACTGATTAACACTGAACCCTGTGGGAGTCTCACTGATTAACACTGAACCCTATGGGAGTCTCACTGATTAACACTGAACCCTATGGGAGTCTCACTGATTAACACTGAATCCTGTGGGAGTCTCACTGATTAACATTGAACACGATGGGAGTCTCACTGATTAACACTGAACCCTGTGGGAGCCTCACTGATTAACACTGAACCCTGTGGGAGTCTCACTGATTAACACTGAACCCTATGGGAATCTCACCGATGAACACTAAACCCTATGGGAGTCCCACTGATTAACACTGAGCCCTGTGGGAGTCTCACTGATTAACACTGAGCCCTGTGGGAGTCTCATCGATTAACACTGAACCCTATGGGAGTCTCACTGATTAACACTGATCCCTGTGGGAGTCTCACTGATTAACACTGAACCCTGTGGGAGTCTCACTGATTAACACTGAACCCTATGGGAGTCTCACTGATTAACACTGAACCCTGTGGGAGTCTCACTGATTAACACTGAACCCTATGGGAGTCTCACTGATTAACACTGAACCCTATGGGAGTCTCACTGATTAACACTGAACCCTGTGGGAGTCTCACTGATTAACACTGAACCCTATGGGATCCTCACTGATTAACACTGAACCCTTTGGGAGTCTTACTGATTAACACCGAACCCTATGGGAGTCTCACTGATTAACACTGAACCCTATGGGAGTCTCACTGATTAACACTGAACCCTGTGGGAGTCTCACTGATTAACACAGAACCTGTGGGAGTCTCACTGATTAACACTGAACCCTATGGGAGTCTCACTGATTAACACTGAACCCTGTGGGAGTCTCACTGATTAACACTGAACCCTATGGGAGTCTCACTGATTAACACTGACCCCTATGGGAGTCTCACTGATTAACACTGAACCCTGTGGGAGTCTCACTGATTAACACAGAACCCTATGGGAGTCTCACTGATTAACACTGAACCCTGTGGGAGTCTCACTGATTAACACTGAACCCTATGGGAGTCTCACTGATTAACACTGACCCTATGGGAGTCTCACTGATTAACACTGAACCCTGTGGAATTCTCACTGATTAACACCGAACCCTAAGGGAGTCTCACTGATTAACAATGAACCCTGTGGGAGTCTCACTGATTAACACCGAACCCAATGGGAGTCTCAGTGATTTACACTGAACACTATGGGAGTCTCACTGATTAACACTGATCCCTGTGGGAGTCTCACTGATTAACACTGAACCCTGTGGGAGTCTCACTGATTAACACTGAACCCTATGGGAGTCTCACTGATTAACACTGAACCCTGTGGGAGTCTCACTGATTAACACTGAACCCTATGGGAGTCTCACTGATTAACACTGAACCCTATGGGAGTCTCACTGATTAACACTGAACCCTGTGGGAGTCTCACTGATTAACACTGAACCCTATGGGATTCTCACTGATTAACACTGAACCCTGTGGGAGTCTTACTGATTAACACCGAACCCTATGGGAGTCTCACTGATTAACACTGAACCCTATGGGAGTCTCACTGATTAACACTGAACCCTGTGTGAGTCTCACTGATTAACACAGAACCCTGTGGGAGTCTCACTGATTAACACTGAACCCTATGGGAGTCTCACTGATTAACACTGAACCCTGTGGGAGTCTCACTGATTAACACTGAACCCTATGGGAGTCTCACTGATTAACACTGAACCCTATGGGAGTCTCACTGATTAACACTGAACCCTGTGGGAGTCTCACTGATTAACATTGAACACGATGGGAGTCTCACTGATTAACGCTGAACCCTGTGGGAGCCTCACTGATTAACACTGAACCCTGTGGGAGTCTCACTGATTAACACTGAACCCTAAGGGAATCTCACCGATTAACACTAAACCCTATGGGAGTCTCACTGATTAACACTGAGCCCTGTGGGAGTCTCACTGATTAACACTGAGCCCTGTGGGAGTCTCATCGATTAACACTGAACCCTATGGGAGTCTCACTGATTAACACTGATCCCTGTGGGAGTCTCACTGATTAACACTGAACCCTGTGGGAGTCTCACTGATTAACACTGAACCCTATGGGAGTCTCACTGATTAACACTGAACCCTGTGGGAGTCTCACTGATTAACACTGAACCCTATGGGAGTCTCACTGATTAACACTGAACCCTATGGGAGTCTCACTGATTAACACTGAACCCTGTGGGAGTCTCACTGATTAACACTGAACCCTATGGGATTCTCACTGATTAACACTGAACCCTGTGGGAGTCTTACTGATTAACACCGAACCCTATGGGAGTCTCACTGATTAACACTGAACCCTATGGGAGTCTCACTGATTAACACTGAACCCTGTGGGAGTCTCACTGATTAACACAGAACCCTGTGGGAGTCTCACTGATTAACACTGAACCCTATGGGAGTCTCACTGATTAACACTGAACCCTGTGGGAGTCTCACTGATTAACACTGAACCCTATGGGAGTCTCAATGATTAACACTGACCCCTATGGGAGTCTCACTGATTAACACTGAACCCTGTGGGAGTCTCACTGATTAACATTGAACACGATGGGAGTCTCACTGATTAACACTGAACCCTGTGGGAGCCTCACTGATTAACACTGAACCCTGTGGGAGTCTCACTGATTAACACTGAACCCTATGGGAATCTCACCGATTAACACTAAACCCTATGGGAGTCTCACTGATTAACACTGAGCCCTGTGGGAGTCTCACTGATTAACACTGAGCCCTGTGGGAGTCTCATCGATTAACACTGAACCCTATGGGAGTCTCACTGATTAACACTGAACCCTATGGGAGTCTCACTGATTAACACCGAACCCTATGGGAGTCTAACTGATTAACACTGAACCCTATGGGAGTTTCACTGATTAACACCGAACCCTATGGGACTCTCACTGATTAACACTGAGCCCTGTGGGAGAATCACTGATTAACACTGAACCCTATGGGAGTTTCACCGATTAACACTGAACCCTGTGGGAGTCTCACTGATTAACACTGAACCCTATGGGAATCTCGCTGATTAACACTGAACCCTGTGGGAGTCTCACTGATTAACACTGAACCCTGTGGGAGCCCCACTGATTAACACTGAAACCTATGGGAGTCTCACTGATTAACACTGAACACGATGGGAGTCTCACTGATTAACACTGAACCCTGTGGGAGTCTCACTGATTAACACTGAACCCTATGGGAGTCTCACTGATTAACACTGAACCCTGTGGGAGTCTCACTGATTAACACTGAACCCTATGGGAGTCTCACTGATTAACACTGAACCCTGTGGAAGTCTCACTGATTAACACCGAACCCTAAGGGAGTCTCACTGATTAACAATGAACACTGTGGGAGTCTCACTGATTAACACTGAGCCCTGTGGGAGTCTCATCGATTAACACTGAACCCTATGGGAGTCTCACTGATTAACAGTGAACCCTATGGGAGTCTCACTGATTAACACTGAACCCTATGGGAGTCTCACTGATTAACACCGAACCCTATGGGAGTCTTACTGATTAACACTGAACCCTATGGGAGTCTCACTGATTAACACCGAACCCTATGGGACTCTCACTGATTAACACTGAGCCCTGTGGGAGTATCACTGATTAACACTGAACCCTATGGGAGTTTCACCGATTAACACTGAACCCTGTGGGAGTCTCACTGATTAACACTGAACCCTATGGGAATCTCGCTGATTAACACTGAACCCTGTGGGAGTCTCACTGATTACACTGAACCCTGTGGGAGCCCCACTGATTAACACTGAAACCTATGGGAGTCTCACTGATTAACACTGAACAAGATGGGAGTCTCACTGATTAACACTGAACCCTGTGGGAGTCTCACTGATTAACACTGAACCCTATGGGAGTCTCACTGATTAACACTGAACCCTGTGGGAGTCTCACTGATTAACACTGAACCCTATGGGAGTCTCACTGATTAACACTGAACCCTATGGGAGTCTCACTGATTAACACTGAACCCTGTGGGAGTCTCAATGATTAACACTGAACCGTATGGGAGTCTCACTGATTAACACTGAACCCTGTGGGAGTCTCACTGATTAACACCGAACCCTATGGGAGTCTCACTGATTAACACTGAACCCTGTGGGAGTCTCACTGATTAACACAGAACCCTGTGGGAGTCTCACTGATTAACACTGAACCCTGTGGGAGTCTCACTGATTAACACTGAACCCTATGGGAGTCTCACTGATTAACACTGACCCTATGGGAGTCTCACTGATTAACACTGAACCCTGTGGAAGTCTCACTGATTAACACCGAACCCTAAGGGAGTCTCACTGATTAACAATGAACCCTGTGGGAGTCTCACTGATTAACACCGAACCCAATGGGAGTCTCAGTGATTTACACTGAACACTATGGGAGTCTCACTGATTAACACTGATCCCTGTGGGAGTCTCACTGATTAACACTGAACCCTGTGGGAGTCTCACTGATTAACACTGAACCCTATGGGAGTCTCACTGATTAACACTGAACCCTGTGGGAGTCTCATTGATTAACACTGAACCCTATGGGAGTCTCACTGATTAACACTGAACCCTATGGGAGTCTCACTGATTAACACTGAACCCTGTGGGAGTCTCACTGATTAACACTGAACCCTATGGGATTCTCACTGATTAACACTGAACCCTGTGGGAGTCTTACTGATTAACACCGAACCCTATGGGAGTCTCACTGATTAACACTGAACCCTATGGGAGTCTCACTGATTAACACTGAACCCTGTGGGAGTCTCACTGATTAACACAGAACCCTGTGGGAGTCTCACTGATTAACACTGAACCCTATGGGAGTCTCACTGATTAACACTGAACCCTGTGGGAGTCTCACTGATTAACACTGAACCCTATGGGAGTCTCACTGATTAACACTGAACCCTATGGGAGTCTCACTGATTAACACTGAATCCTGTGGGAGTCTCACTGATTAACATTGAATACGATGGGAGTCTCACTGATTAACACTGAACCCTGTGGGAGCCTCACTGATTAACACTGAACCCTGTGGGAGTCTCACTGATTAACACTGAACCCTATGGGAATCTCACCGATGAACACTAAACCCTATGGGAGTCTCACTGATTAACACTGAGCCCTGTGGGAGTCTCACTGATTAACACTGAGCCCTGTGGGAGTCTCATCGATTAACACTGAACCCTATGGGAGTCTCACTGATTAACACTGATTCCTGTGGGAGTCTCACTGATTAACACTGAACCCTGTGGGAGTCTCACTGATTAACACTGAACCCTATGGGAGTCTCACTGATTAACACTGAACCCTGTGGGAGTCTCACTGATTAACACTGAACCCTGTGGGAGTCTCACTGATTAACACTGAACCCTATGGGATTCTCACTGATTAACACTGAACCCTTTGGGAGTCTTACTGATTAACACCGAACCCTATGGGAGTCTCACTGATTAACACTGAACCCTATGGGAGTCTCACTGATTAACACTGAACCCTGTGGGAGTCTCACTGATTAACACAGAACCTGTGGGAATCTCACTGATTAACACTGAACCCTATGGGAGTCTCACTGATTAACACTGAACCCTGTGGGAGTCTCACTGATTAACACTGAACCCTATGGGAGTCTCACTGATTAACACTGACCCCTATGGGAGTCTCACTGATTAACACTGAACCCTGTGGGAGTCTCACTGATTAACACAGAACCCTATGGGAGTCTCACTGATTAACACTGAACCCTGTGGGAGTCTCACTGATTAACACTGAACCCTATGGGAGTCTCACTGATTAACACTGACCCTATGGGAGTCTCACTGATTAACACTGAACCCTGTGGAAGTCTCACTGATTAACACCGAACCCTAAGGGAGTCTCACTGATTAACAATGAACCCTGTGGGAGTCTCACTGATTAACACCGAACCCAATGGGAGTCTCAGTGATTTACACTGAACACTATGGGAGTCTCACTGATTAACACTGATCCCTGTGGGAGTCTCACTGATTAACACTGCACCCTGTGGGAGTCTCACTGATTAACACTGAACCCTATGGGAGTCTCACTGATTAACACTGAACCCTGTGGGAGTCTCACTGATTAACACTGAACCCTATGGGAGTCTCACTGATTAACACTGAACCCTATGGGAGTCTCACTGATTAACACTGAACCCTGTGGGAGTCTCACTGATTAACACTGAACCCTATGGGATTCTCACTGATTAACACTGAACCCTGTGGGAGTCTTACTGATTAACACCAAACCCTATGGGAGTCTCACTGATTAACACTGAACCCTATGGGAGTCTCACTGATTAACACTGAACCCTGTGGGAGTCTCACTGATTAACACAGAACCCTGTGGGAGTCTCACTGATTAACACTGAACCCTATGGGAGTCTCACTGATTAACACTGAACCCTGTGGGAGTCTCACTGATTAACACTGAACCCTATGGGAGTCTCACTGATTAACACTGAACCCTGTGGGAGTCTCACTGATTAACATTGAACACGATGGGAGTCTCACTGATTAACACTGAACCCTGTGGGAGCCTCACTGATTAACACTGAACCCTGTGGGAGTCTCACTGATTAACACTGAACCCTATGGGAATCTCACCGATTAACACTAAACCCTATGGGAGTCTCACTGATTAACACTGAGCCCTGTGGGAGTCTCACTGATTAACACTGAGCCCTGTGGGAGTCTCATCGATTAACACTGAACCCTATGGGAGTCTCACTGATTAACACTGATCCCTGTGGGAGTCTCACTGATTAACACTGAACCCTGTGGGAGTCTCACTGATTAACACTGAACCCTATGGGAGTCTCACTGATTAACACTGAACCCTGTGGGAGTCTCACTGATTAACACTGAACCCTATGGGAGTCTCACTGATTAACACTGAACCCTATGGGAGTCTCACTGATTAACACTGAACCCTGTGGGAGTCTCACTGATTAACACTGAACCCCATGGGATTCTCACTGATTAACACTGAACCCTGTGGGAGTCTTACTGATTAACACCGAACCCTATGGGAGTCTCACTGATTAACACTGAACCCTATGGGAGTCTCACTGATTAACACTGAACCCTGTGGGAGTCTCACTGATTAACACAGAACCCTGTGGGAGTCTCACTGATTAACACTGAACCCTATGGGAGTCTCACTGATTAACACTGAACCCTGTGGGAGTCTCACTGATTAACACTGAACCCTATGGGAGTCTCACTGATTAACACTGACCCCTATGGGAGTCTCACTGATTAACACTGAACCCTGTGGGAGTCTCACTGATTAACATTGAACACGATGGGAGTCTCACTGATTAACACTGAACCCTGTGGGAGCCTCACTGATTAACACTGAACCCTGTGGGAGTCTCACTGATTAACACTGAACCCTATGGGAATCTCACCGATTAACACTAAACCCTATGGGAGTCTCACTGATTAACACTGAGCCCTGTGGGAGTCTCACTGATTAACACTGAGCCCTGTGGGAGTCTCATCGATTAACACTGAACCCTATGGGAGTCTCACTGATTAACACTGAACCCTATGGGAGTCTCACTGATTAACACCGAACCCTATGGGAGTCTCACTGATTAACACTGAACCCTATGGGAGTTTCACTGATTAACACCGAACCCTATGGGACTCTCACTGATTAACACTGAGCCCTGTGGGAGTATCACTGATTAACACTGAACCCTATGGGACTCTCACTGATTAACACTGAGCCCTGTGGGAGTATCACTGATTAACACTGAACCCTATGGGAGTTTCACCGATTAACACTGAACCCTGTGGGAGTCTCACTGATTAACACTGAACCCTATGGGAGTCTCATTGATTAACACTGAACCCTGTGGGAGTCTCACTGATTAACACTGAACCCTATGGGAGTCTCACTGATTAACACCGAACCCTATGGGAGTCTCACTGATTAACACTGAACCCTGTATGAGTCTCACTGATTAACACATAACCCTGTGGGAGTCTCACTGATTAACACTGAACCCTGTGGGAGTCTCACTGATTAACACTGAACCCTATGGGAGTCTCACTGATTAACACTGAACCCTGTGGAAGTCTCACTGATTAACACCGAACCCTAAGGGAGTCTCACTGATTAACAATGAACCCTGTGGGAGTCTCACTGATTAACACCGAACCCAATGGGAGTCTCAGTGATTTACACTGAACACTATGGGAGTCTCACTGATTAACACTGAACCCTGTGGGAGTCTCACTGATTAACACAGAACCCTGTGGGAGTCTCACTGATTAACACTGAACCCTATGGGAGTCTCACTGATTAACACTGAACCCTGTGGGAGTCTCACTGATTAACACTGAACCCTGTGGGAGTCTCACTGATTAACACTGAAACCTATGGGAGTCTCACTGATTAACACTGAACCCTGTGGGAGTCTCACTGATTAACACTGAACCCTATGGGATTCTCACTGATTAACACTGAACCCTGTGGGAGTCTTACTGATTAACACCGAACCCTATGGGACTCTCACTGATTAACACTGAACCCTATGGGAGTCTCACTGATTAACACTGAACCCTGTGGGAGTCTCACTGATTAACACAGAACCCTGTGGGAGTCTCACTGATTAACACTGAACCCTATGGGAGACTCACTGATTAACACTGAACCCTGTGGGAGTCTCACTGATTAACACTGAACCCTATGGGAGTCTCACTGATTAACACTGAACCCTATGGGAGTCTCACTGATTAACACTGAACCCTGTGGGAGTCTCACTGATTAACATTGAACATGATGGGAGTCTCACTGATTAACACTGAACCCTGTGGGAGCCTCACTGATTAACACTGAACCCTGTGGGAGTCTCACTGATTAACACTGAACCCTATGGGAATCTCACCGATTAACACTAAACCCTATGGGAGGCACACTGATTAACACTGAGCCCTGTGGGAGTCTCACTGATTAACACTGAGCCCTGTGGGAGTCTCATCCATTAACACTGAACCCTATGGGAGTCTCACTGATTAACAGTAAACCCTATGGGAGTCTCACTGATTAACACTGAACCCTATGGGAGTCTCACTGATTAACACCGAACCCTATGGGAGTCTCACTGATTAACACTGAACCCTATGGGAGTTTCACTGATTAACACCGAACCCTATGGGACTCTCACTGATTAACACTGAGCCCTGTGGGAGTATCACTGATTAACACTGAACCCTATGGGAGTTTCACCGATTAACACTGAACCCTGTGGGAGTCTCACTGATTAACACTGAACCCTGTGGGAGTCTCACTGATTAACACTGAACCCTATGGGAGTCTCACTGATTAACACTGAACCCTGTGGGAGTCTCACTGATTAACACTGAACCCTATGGGAGTCTCACTGATTAACACTGAACCCTATGGGAGTCTCACTGATTAACACTGAACCCTGTGGGAGTCTCACTGATTAACACTGAACCCTATGGGAGTCTCACTGATTAACACTGAACCCTGTGGGAGTCTCACTGATTAACACCGAACCCTATGGGAGTCTCACTGATTAAC
Source organism: Petromyzon marinus (assembly GCF_048934315.1). Classification (NCBI taxonomy): domain Eukaryota; kingdom Metazoa; phylum Chordata; class Hyperoartia; order Petromyzontiformes; family Petromyzontidae; genus Petromyzon; species Petromyzon marinus. The sequence continues at coordinate 3,146,608 of NW_027422625.1, forward strand.
ACTGAACCCTGTGGGAGTCTCACTGATTAACACAGAACCCTGTGGGAGTCTCACTGATTAACACTGAACCCTGTGGGAGTCTCACTGATTAACACTGAACCCTATGGGAGTCTCACTGATTAACACTGAACCCTATGGGAGTCTCACTGATTAACACTGAACCCTGTGGAAGTCTCACTGATTAACACCGAACCCTAAGGGAGTCTCACTGATTAACAATGAACCCTGTGGGAGTCTCACTGATTAACACCGAACCCAATGGGAGTCTCACTGATTAACACTGATCCCTGTGGGAGTCTCACTGATTAACACTGAACCCTGTGGGAGTCTCACTGATTAACACTGAACCCTGTGGGAGTCTCACTGATTAACACTGAACCCTATGGGAGTCTCACTGATTAACACTGAACCCTGTGGGAGTCTCACTGATTAACACTGAACCCTATGGGAGTCTCACTGATTAACACTGAACCCTATGGGAGTCTCACTGATTAACACTGAACCCTATGGGAGTCTCACTGATTAACACTGAACCCTGTGGGAGTCTCACTGATTAACACCGAACCCTATGGGAGTCTCACTGATTAACACTGAACCCTATGGGAGTCTCACTGATTAACACTGAACCCTGTGGGAGTCTCACTGATTAACACAGAACCCTGTGGGAGTCTCACTGATTAACACTGAACCCTATGGGAGTCTCACTGATTAACACTGAACCCTGTGGGAGTCTCACTGATTAACACTGAACCCTATGGGAGTCTCACTGATTAACACTGACCCCTATGGGAGTCTCACTGATTAACACTGAACCCTGTGGGAGTCTCACTGATTAACATTGAACACGATGGGAGTCTCACTGATTAACACTGAACCCTGTGGGAGCCTCACTGATTAACACTGAACCCTGTGGGAGTCTCACTGATTAACACTGAACCCTATGGGAATCTCACCGATTAACACTAAACCCTATGGGAGTCTCACTGATTAACACTGAGCCCTGTGGGAGTCTCACTGATTAACACTGAGCCCTGTGGGAGTCTCATCGATTAACACTGAACCCTATGGGAGTCTCACTGATTAACACTGAACCCTATGGGAGTCTCACTGATTAACACCGAACCCTATGGGAGTCTCACTGATTAACACTGAACCCTATGGGAGTTTCACTGATTAACACCGAACCCTATGGGACTCTCACTGATTAACACTGAGCCCTGTGGGAGTATCACTGATTAACACTGAACCCTATGGGAGTTTCACCGATTAACACTGAACCCTGTGGGAGTCTCACTGATTAACACTGAACCCTGTGGGAGTCTCACTGATTAACACTGAACCCTATGGGAGTCTCATTGATTAACACTGAACCCTGTGGGAGTCTCACTGATTAACACTGAACCCTATGGGAGTCTCACTGATTAACACCGAACCCTATGGGAGTCTCACTGATTAACACTGAACCCTGTATGAGTCTCACTGATTAACACATAACCCTGTGGGAGTCTCACTGATTAACACTGAACCCTGTGGGAGTCTCACTGATTAACACTGAACCCTATGGGAGTCTCATTGATTAACACCGAACCCTATGGGACTCTCACTGATTAACACAGAACCCTGTGGGAGTCTCACTGATTAACACTGAACCCTATGGGAGTCTCACTGATTAACACTGAACCCTGTGGGAGTCTCACTGATTAACACTGAACCCTGTGGGAGTCTCACTGATTAACACTGAAACCTATGGGAGTCTCACTGATTAACACTGAACCCTGTGGGAGTCTCACTGATTAACACTGAACCCTATGGGATTCTCACTGATTAACACTGAACCCTGTGGGAGTCTTACTGATTAACACCGAACCCTATGGGACTCTCACTGATTAACACTGAACCCTATGGGAGTCTCACTGATTAACACTGAACCCTGTGGGAGTCTCACTGATTAACACTGAACCCTATGGGAGTCTCACTGATTAACACCGAACCCTATGGGAGTCTCACTGATTAACACTGAACCCTGTATGAGTCTCACTGATTAACACATAACCCTGTGGGAGTCTCACTGATTAACACTGAACCCTGTGGGAGTCTCACTGATTAACACTGAACCCTATGGGAGTCTCACTGATTAACACTGAACCCTGTGGAAGTCTCACTGATTAACACCGAACCCTAAGGGAGTCTCACTGATTAACAATGAACCCTGTGGGAGTCTCACTGATTAACACCGAACCCAATGGGAGTCTCAGTGATTTACACTGAACACTATGGGAGTCTCACTGATTAACACTGAACCCTGTGGGAGTCTCACTGATTAACACAGCACCCTGTGGGAGTCTCACTGATTAACACTGAACCCTATGGGAGTCTCACTGATTAACACTGAACCCTGTGGGAGTCTCACTGATTAACACTGAACCCTGTGGGAGTCTCACTGATTAACACTGAAACCTATGGGAGTCTCACTGATTAACACTGAACCCTGTGGGAGTCTCACTGATTAACACTGAACCCTATGGGATTCTCACTGATTAACACTGAACCCTGTGGGAGTCTTACTGATTAACACCGAACCCTATGGGACTCTCACTGATTAACACTGAACCCTATGGGAGTCTCACTGATTAACACTGAACCCTGTGGGAGTCTCACTGATTAACACTGAACCCTATGGGAGTCTCACTGATTAACACTGAACCCTGTGGGAGTCTCACTGATTAACACCGAACCCTATGGGAGTCTCACTGATTAACACTGAACCCTGTGGGAGTCTCACTGATTAACACAGAACCCTGTGGGAGTCTCACTGATTAACACTGAACCCTGTGGGAGTCTCACTGATTAACACTGAACCCTATGGGAGTCTCACTGATTAACACTGAACCCTATGGGAGTCTCACTGATTAACACTGAACCCTGTGGAAGTCTCACTGATTAACACCGAACCCTAAGGGAGTCTCACTGATTAACAATGAACCCTGTGGGAGTCTCACTGATTAACACCGAACCCAATGGGAGTCTCACTGATTAACACTGATCCCTGTGGGAGTCTCACTGATTAACACTGAACCCTGTGGGAGTCTCACTGATTAACACTGAACCCTGTGGGAGTCTCACTGATTAACACTTAACCCTATGGGAGTCTCACTGATTAACACTGAACCCTGTGGGAGTCTCACTGATTAACACTGAACCCTATGGGAGTCTCACTGATTAACACTGAACCCTATGGGAGTCTCACTGATTAACACTGAACCCTATGGGAGTCTCACTGATTAACACTGAACCCTGTGGGAGTCTCACTGATTAACACCGAACCCTATGGGAGTCTCACTGATTAACACTGAACCCTATGGGAGTCTCACTGATTAACACTGAACCCTGTGGGAGTCTCACTGATTAACACAGAACCCTGTGGGAGTCTCACTGATTAACACTGAACCCTATGGGAGTCTCACTGATTAACACTGAACCCTGTGGGAGTCTCACTGATTAACACTGAACCCTATGGGAGTCTCACTGATTAACACTGACCCCTATGGGAGTCTCACTGATTAACACTGAACCCTGTGGGAGTCTCACTGATTAACATTGAACACGATGGGAGTCTCACTGATTAACACTGAACCCTGTGGGAGCCTCACTGATTAACACTGAACCCTGTGGGAGTCTCACTGATTAACACTGAACCCTATGGGAATCTCACCGATTAACACTAAACCCTATGGGAGTCTCACTGATTAACACTGAGCCCTGTGGGAGTCTCACTGATTAACACTGAGCCCTGTGGGAGTCTCATCGATTAACACTGAACCCTATGGGAGTCTCACTGATTAACACTGAACCCTATGGGAGTCTCACTGATTAACACCGAACCCTATGGGAGTCTCACTGATTAACACTGAACCCTATGGGAGTTTCACTGATTAACACCGAACCCTATGGGACTCTCACTGATTAACACTGAGCCCTGTGGGAGTATCACTGATTAACACTGAACCCTATGGGAGTTTCACCGATTAACACTGAACCCTGTGGGAGTCTCACTGATTAACACTGAACCCTGTGGGAGTCTCACTGATTAACACTGAACCCTATGGGAGTCTCATTGATTAACACTGAACCCTGTGGGAGTCTCACTGATTAACACTGAACCCTATGGGAGTCTCACTGATTAACACCGAACCCTATGGGAGTCTCACTGATTAACACTGAACCCTGTATGAGTCTCACTGATTAACACATAACCCTGTGGGAGTCTCACTGATTAACACTGAACCCTGTGGGAGTCTCACTGATTAACACTGAACCCTATGGGAGTCTCATTGATTAACACCGAACCCTATGGGACTCTCACTGATTAACACAGAACCCTGTGGGAGTCTCACTGATTAACACTGAACCCTATGGGAGTCTCACTGATTAACACTGAACCCTGTGGGAGTCTCACTGATTAACACTGAACCCTGTGGGAGTCTCACTGATTAACACTGAAACCTATGGGAGTCTCACTGATTAACACTGAACCCTGTGGGAGTCTCACTGATTAACACTGAACCCTATGGGATTCTCACTGATTAACACTGAACCCTGTGGGAGTCTTACTGATTAACACCGAACCCTATGGGACTCTCACTGATTAACACTGAACCCTATGGGAGTCTCACTGATTAACACTGAACCCTGTGGGAGTATCACTGATTAACACTGAACCCTATGGGAGTTTCACCGATTAACACTGAACCCTGTGGGAGTCTCACTGATTAACACTGAACCCTGTATGAGTCTCACTGATTAACACATAACCCTGTGGGAGTCTCACTGATTAACACTGAACCCTGTGGGAGTCTCACTGATTAACACTGAACCCTATGGGAGTCTCATTGATTAACACCGAACCCTATGGGACTCTCACTGATTAACACAGAACCCTGTGGGAGTCTCACTGATTAACACTGAACCCTATGGGAGTCTCACTGATTAACACTGAACCCTGTGGGAGTCTCACTGATTAACACTGAACCCTGTGGGAGTCTCACTGATTAACACTGAACCCTATGGGAGTCTCACTGATTAACACCGAACCCTATGGGAGTCTCACTGATTAACACTGAACCCTGTATGAGTCTCACTGATTAACACATAACCCTGTGGGAGTCTCACTGATTAACACTGAACCCTGTGGGAGTCTCACTGATTAACACTGAACCCTATGGGAGTCTCACTGATTAACACTGAACCCTGTGGAAGTCTCACTGATTAACACCGAACCCTAAGGGAGTCTCACTGATTAACAATGAACCCTGTGGGAGTCTCACTGATTAACACCGAACCCAATGGGAGTCTCAGTGATTTACACTGAACACTATGGGAGTCTCACTGATTAACACTGAACCCTGTGGGAGTCTCACTGATTAACACAGCACCCTGTGGGAGTCTCACTGATTAACACTGAACCCTATGGGAGTCTCACTGATTAACACTGAACCCTGTGGGAGTCTCACTGATTAACACTGAACCCTGTGGGAGTCTCACTGATTAACACTGAAACCTATGGGAGTCTCACTGATTAACACTGAACCCTGTGGGAGTCTCACTGATTAACACTGAACCCTATGGGATTCTCACTGATTAACACTGAACCCTGTGGGAGTCTTACTGATTAACACCGAACCCTATGGGTCTCTCACTGATTAACACTGAACCCTATGGGAGTCTCACTGATTAACACTGAACCCTGTGGGAGTCTCACTGATTAACACAGAACCCTGTGGGAGTCTCACTGATTAACACTGAACCCTATGGGAGACTCACTGATTAACACTGAACCCTGTGGGAGTCTCACTGATTAACACTGAACCCTATGGGAGTCTCACTGATTAACACTGAACCCTATGGGAGTCTCACTGATTAACACTGAACCCTGTGGGAGTCTCACTGATTAACATTGAACACGATGGGAGTCTCACTGATTAACACTGAACCCTGTGGGAGCCTCACTGATTAACACTGAACCCTGTGGGAGTCTCACTGATTAACACTGAACCCTATGGGAATCTCACCGATTAACACTAAACCCTATGGGAGGCACACTGATTAACACTGAGCCCTGTGGGAGTCTCACTGATTAACACTGAGCCCTGTGGGAGTCTCATCCATTAACACTGAACCCTATGGGAGTCTCACTGATTAACAGTAAACCCTATGGGAGTCTCACTGATTAACACTGAACCCTATGGGAGTCTCACTGATTAACACCGAACCCTATGGGAGTCTCACTGATTAACACTGAACCCTATGGGAGTTTCACTGATTAACACCGAACCCTATGGGACTCTCACTGATTAACACTGAGCCCTGTGGGAGTATCACTGATTAACACTGAACCCTATGGGAGTTTCACCGATTAACACTGAACCCTGTGGGAGTCTCACTGATTAACACTGAACCCTGTGGGAGTCTCACTGATTAACACTGAACCCTATGGGAGTCTCACTGATTAACACTGAACCCTGTGGGAGTCTCACTGATTAACACTGAACCCTATGGGAGTCTCACTGATTAACACTGAACCCTATGGGAGTCTCACTGATTAACACTGAACCCTGTGGGAGTCTCACTGATTAACACTGAACCCTATGGGAGTCTCACTGATTAACACTGAACCCTGTGGGAGTCTCACTGATTAACACCGAACCCTATGGGAGTCTCACTGATTAACACTGAACCCTGTGGGAGTCTCACTGATTAACACAGAACCCTGTGGGAGTCTCACTGATTAACACTGAACCCTGTGGGAGTCTCACTGATTAACACTGAACCCTATGGGAGTCTCACTGATTAACACTGAACCCTATGGGAGTCTCACTGATTAACACTGAACCCTGTGGAAGTCTCACTGATTAACACCGAACCCTAAGGGAGTCTCACTGATTAACAATGAACCCTGTGGGAGTCTCACTGATTAACACCGAACCCAATGGGAGTCTCACTGATTAACACTGATCCCTGTGGGAGTCTCACTGATTAACACTGAACCCTGTGGGAGTCTCACTGATTAACACTGAACCCTGTGGGAGTCTCACTGATTAACACTGAACCCTATGGGAGTCTCACTGATTAACACTGAACCCTGTGGGAGTCTCACTGATTAACACTGAACCCTATGGGAGTCTCACTGATTAACACTGAACCCTATGGGAGTCTCACTGATTAACACTGAACCCTATGGAAGTCTCACTGATTAACACCGAACCCTAAGGGAGTCTCACTGATTAACACCGAACCCTATGGGAGTCTCACTGATTAACACTGAACCCTATGGGAGTCTCACTGATTAACACTGAACCCTGTGGGAGTCTCACTGATTAACACAGAACCCTGTGGGAGTCTCACTGATTAACACTGAACCCTATGGGAGTCTCACTGATTAACACTGAACCCTGTGGGAGTCTCACTGATTAACACTGAACCCTATGGGAGTCTCACTGATTAACACTGACCCCTATGGGAGTCTCACTGATTAACACTGAACCCTGTGGGAGTCTCACTGATTAACATTGAACACGATGGGAGTCTCACTGATTAACACTGAACCCTGTGGGAGCCTCACTGATTAACACTGAACCCTGTGGGAGTCTCACTGATTAACACTGAACCCTATGGGAATCTCACCGATTAACACTAAACCCTATGGGAGTCTCACTGATTAACACTGAGCCCTGTGGGAGTCTCACTGATTAACACTGAGCCCTGTGGGAGTCTCATCGATTAACACTGAACCCTATGGGAGTCTCACTGATTAACACTGAACCCTATGGGAGTCTCACTGATTAACACCGAACCCTATGGGAGTCTCACTGATTAACACTGAACCCTATGGGAGTTTCACTGATTAACACCGAACCCTATGGGACTCTCACTGATTAACACTGAGCCCTGTGGGAGTATCACTGATTAACACTGAACCCTATGGGAGTTTCACCGATTAACACTGAACCCTGTGGGAGTCTCACTGATTAACACTGAACCCTGTGGGAGTCTCACTGATTAACACTGAACCCTATGGGAGTCTCATTGATTAACACTGAACCCTGTGGGAGTCTCACTGATTAACACTGAACCCTATGGGAGTCTCACTGATTAACACCGAACCCTATGGGAGTCTCACTGATTAACACTGAACCCTGTATGAGTCTCACTGATTAACACATAACCCTGTGGGAGTCTCACTGATTAACACTGAACCCTGTGGGAGTCTCACTGATTAACACCGAACCCAATGGGAGTCTCACTGATTAACACTGATCCCTGTGGGAGTCTCACTGATTAACACTGAACCCTGTGGGAGTCTCACTGATTAACACTGAACCCTGTGGGAGTCTCACTGATTAACACTGAACCCTATGGGAGTCTCACTGATTAACACTGAACCCTGTGGGAGTCTCACTGATTAACACCGAACCCTATGGGAGTCTCACTGATTAACACTGAACCCTGTGGGAGTCTCACTGATTAACACAGAACCCTGTGGGAGTCTCACTGATTAACACTGAACCCTGTGGGAGTCTCACTGATTAACACTGAACCCTATGGGAGTCTCACTGATTAACACTGAACCCTATGGGAGTCTCACTGATTAACACTGAACCCTGTGGAAGTCTCACTGATTAACACCGAACCCTAAGGGAGTCTCACTGATTAACAATGAACCCTGTGGGAGTCTCACTGATTAACACCGAACCCAATGGGAGTCTCACTGATTAACACTGATCCCTGTGGGAGTCTCACTGATTAACACTGAACCCTGTGGGAGTCTCACTGATTAACACTGAACCCTGTGGGAGTCTCACTGATTAACACTGAACCCTATGGGAGTCTCACTGATTAACACTGAACCCTGTGGGAGTCTCACTGATTAACACTGAACCCTATGGGAGTCTCACTGATTAACACTGAACCCTATGGGAGTCTCACTGATTAACACTGAACCCTATGGAAGTCTCACTGATTAACACCGAACCCTAAGGGAGTCTCACTGATTAACACCGAACCCTATGGGAGTCTCACTGATTAACACTGAACCCTATGGGAGTCTCACTGATTAACACTGAACCCTGTGGGAGTCTCACTGATTAACACAGAACCCTGTGGGAGTCTCACTGATTAACACTGAACCCTATGGGAGTCTCACTGATTAACACTGAACCCTGTGGGAGTCTCACTGATTAACACTGAACCCTATGGGAGTCTCACTGATTAACACTGACCCCTATGGGAGTCTCACTGATTAACACTGAACCCTGTGGGAGTCTCACTGATTAACATTGAACACGATGGGAGTCTCACTGATTAACACTGAACCCTGTGGGAGCCTCACTGATTAACACTGAACCCTGTGGGAGTCTCACTGATTAACACTGAACCCTATGGGAATCTCACCGATTAACACTAAACCCTATGGGAGTCTCACTGATTAACACTGAGCCCTGTGGGAGTCTCACTGATTAACACTGAGCCCTGTGGGAGTCTCATCGATTAACACTGAACCCTATGGGAGTCTCACTGATTAACACTGAACCCTATGGGAGTCTCACTGATTAACACCGAACCCTATGGGAGTCTCACTGATTAACACTGAACCCTATGGGAGTTTCACTGATTAACACCGAACCCTATGGGACTCTCACTGATTAACACTGAGCCCTGTGGGAGTATCACTGATTAACACTGAACCCTATGGGAGTTTCACCGATTAACACTGAACCCTGTGGGAGTCTCACTGATTAACACTGAACCCTGTGGGAGTCTCACTGATTAACACTGAACCCTATGGGAGTCTCATTGATTAACACTGAACCCTGTGGGAGTCTCACTGATTAACACTGAACCCTATGGGAGTCTCACTGATTAACACCGAACCCTATGGGAGTCTCACTGATTAACACTGAACCCTGTATGAGTCTCACTGATTAACACATAACCCTGTGGGAGTCTCACTGATTAACACTGAACCCTGTGGGAGTCTCACTGATTAACACCGAACCCAATGGGAGTCTCACTGATTAACACTGATCCCTGTGGGAGTCTCACTGATTAACACTGAACCCTGTGGGAGTCTCACTGATTAACACTGAACCCTGTGGGAGTCTCACTGATTAACACTGAACCCTATGGGAGTCTCACTGATTAACACTGAACCCTGTGGGAGTCTCACTGATTAACACTGAACCCTATGGGAGTCTCACTGATTAACACTGAACCCTATGGGAGTCTCACTGATTAACACTGAACCCTATGGAAGTCTCACTGATTAACACCGAACCCTAAGGGAGTCTCACTGATTAACACCGAACCCTATGGGAGTCTCACTGATTAACACTGAACCCTATGGGAGTCTCACTGATTAACACTGAACCCTGTGGGAGTCTCACTGATTAACACAGAACCCTGTGGGAGTCTCACTGATTAACACTGAACCCTATGGGAGTCTCACTGATTAACACTGAACCCTGTGGGAGTCTCACTGATTAACACTGAACCCTATGGGAGTCTCACTGATTAACACTGACCCCTATGGGAGTCTCACTGATTAACACTGAACCCTGTGGGAGTCTCACTGATTAACATTGAACACGATGGGAGTCTCACTGATTAACACTGAACCCTGTGGGAGCCTCACTGATTAACACTGAACCCTGTGGGAGTCTCACTGATTAACACTGAACCCTATGGGAATCTCACCGATTAACACTAAACCCTATGGGAGTCTCACTGATTAACACTGAGCCCTGTGGGAGTCTCACTGATTAACACTGAGCCCTGTGGGAGTCTCATCGATTAACACTGAACCCTATGGGAGTCTCACTGATTAACACTGAACCCTATGGGAGTCTCACTGATTAACACCGAACCCTATGGGAGTCTCACTGATTAACACTGAACCCTATGGGAGTTTCACTGATTAACACCGAACCCTATGGGACTCTCACTGATTAACACTGAGCCCTGTGGGAGTATCACTGATTAACACTGAACCCTATGGGAGTTTCACCGATTAACACTGAACCCTGTGGGAGTCTCACTGATTAACACTGAACCCTGTGGGAGTCTCACTGATTAACACTGAACCCTATGGGAGTCTCATTGATTAACACTGAACCCTGTGGGAGTCTCACTGATTAACACTGAACCCTATGGGAGTCTCACTGATTAACACCGAACCCTATGGGAGTCTCACTGATTAACACTGAACCCTGTATGAGTCTCACTGATTAACACATAACCCTGTGGGAGTCTCACTGATTAACACTGAACCCTGTGGGAGTCTCACTGATTAACACTGAACCCTATGGGAGTCTCACTGATTAACACTGAACCCTGTGGAAGTCTCACTGATTAACACCGAACCCTAAGGGAGTCTCACTGATTAACAATGAACCCTGTGGGAGTCTCACTGATTAACACCGAACCCAATGGGAGTCTCAGTGATTTACACTGAACACTATGGGAGTCTCACTGATTAACACTGAACCCTGTGGGAGTCTCACTGATTAACACAGAACCCTGTGGGAGTCTCACTGATTAACACTGAACCCTATGGGAGTCTCACTGATTAACACTGAACCCTGTGGGAGTCTCACTGATTAACACTGAACCCTGTGGGAGTCTCACTGATTAACACTGAAACCTATGGGAGTCTCACTGATTAACACTGAACCCTGTGGGAGTCTCACTGATTAACACTGAACCCTATGGGATTCTCACTGATTAACACTGAACCCTGTGGGAGTCTTACTGATTAACACCAAACCCTATGGGACTCTCACTGATTAACACTGAACCCTATGGGAGTCTCACTGATTAACACTGAACCCTGTGGGAGTCTCACTGATTAACACAGAACCCTGTGGGAGTCTCACTGATTAACACTGAACCCTATGGGAGACTCACTGATTAACACTGAACCCTGTGGGAGTTTCACTGATTAACACTGAACCCTATGGGAGTCTCACTGATTAACACTGAACCCTATGGGAGTCTCACTGATTAACACTGAACCCTGTGGGAGTCTCACTGATTAACATTGAACACGATGGGAGTCTCACTGATTAACACTGAACCCTGTGGGAGCCTCACTGATTAACACTGAACCCTGTGGGAGTCTCACTGATTAACACTGAACCCTATGGGAATCTCACCGATTAACACTAAACCCTATGGGAGGCACACTGATTAACACTGAGCCCTGTGGGAGTCTCACTGATTAACACTGAGCCCTGTGGGAGTCTCATCCATTAACACTGAACCCTATGGGAGTCTCACTGATTAACAGTAAACCCTATGGGAGTCTCACTGATTAACACTGAACCCTATGGGAGTCTCACTGATTAACACCGAACCCTATGGGAGTCTCACTGATTAACACTGAACCCTATGGGAGTTTCACTGATTAACACCGAACCCTATGGGACTCTCACTGATTAACACTGAGCCCTGTGGGAGTATCACTGATTAACACTGAACCCTATGGGAGTTTCACCGATTAACACTGAACCCTGTGGGAGTCTCACTGATTAACACTGAACCCTGTGGGAGTCTCACTGATTAACACTGAACCCTATGGGAGTCTCACTGATTAACACTGAACCCTGTGGGAGTCTCACTGATTAACACTGAACCCTATGGGAGTCTCACTGATTAACACTGAACTCTATGGGAGTCTCACTGATTAACACTGAACCCTGTGGGAGTCTCACTGATTAACACTGAACCCTATGGGAGTCTCACTGATTAACACTGAACCCTGTGGGAGTCTCACTGATTAACACCGAACCCTATGGGAGTCTCACTGATTAACACTGAACCCTGTGGGAGTCTCACTGATTAACACAGAACCCTGTGAAAGTCTCACTGATTAACACTGAACCCTGTGGGAGTCTCACTGATTAACACTGAACCCTATGGGAGTCTCACTGATTAACACTGAACCCTATGGGAGTCTCACTGATTAACACTGAACCCTGTGGAAGTCTCACTGATTAACACCGAACCCTAAGGGAGTCTCACTGATTAACAATGAACCCTGTGGGAGTCTCACTGATTAACACCGAACCCAATGGGAGTCTCAGTGATTTACACTGAACACTATGGGAGTCTCACTGATTAACACTGAACCCTGTGGGAGTCTCACTGATTAACACTGAACCCTGTGGGAGTCTCACTGATTAACACTGAACCCTATGGGAGTCTCACTGATTAACACTGAACCCTGTGGGAGTCTCACTGATTAACACTGAACCCTATGGGAGTCTCACTGATTAACACTGAACCCTATGGGAGTCTCACTGATTAACAGTGAACCCTGTGGGAGTCTCACTGATTAACACTGAACCCTATGGGAGTCTCACTGATTAACACTGAACCCTGTGGGAGTCTTACTGATTAACACCGAACCCTATGGGAGTCTCACTGATTAACACTGAACCCTATGGGAGTCTCACTGATTAACACTGAACCCTGTGGGAGTCTCACTGATTAACACTGAACCCTGTGGGAGTCTCACTGATTAACACAGAACCCTGTGGGAGTCTCACTGATTAACACTGAACCCTATGGGAGTCTCACTGATTAACACTGAACCCTGTGGGAGTCTCACTGATTAACACTGAACCCTATGGGAGTCTCACTGATTAACACTGAACCCTATGGGAGTCTCACTGATTAACACTGGACCCTGTGGGAGTCTCACTGATTAACACTGAACCCTATGGGAGTCTCACTGATTAACACTGAACCCTATGGGAGTCTCACTGATTAACACTGAACCCTGTGGGAGTCTTACTGATTAACACCGAACCCTATGGGAGTCTCACTGATTAACACTGAACCCTATGGGAGTCTCACTGATTAACACTGAACCATGTGGGAGTCTCACTGATTAACATTGAACCCTATGGGAGTCTCACTGATTAACACTGAACCCTATGGGAGTCTCACTGATTAACACTGAACCCTGTGGGAGTCTCACTGATTAACACTGAACCCTATGGGAGTCTCACTGATTAACACTGAACCCTGTGGAAGTCTCACTGATTAACACCGAACCCTAAGGGAGTCTCACTGATTAACAATGAACACTGAGGGAGTCTCACTGATTAACACCGAACCCAATGGGAGTCTCAGTGATTTACACTGAACACTATGGGAGTCTCACTGATTAACACTGAACCCTGTGGGAGTCTCACTGATTAACACTGAACCCTGTGGGAGTCTCACTGATTAACACTGAACCCTATGGGAGTCTCACTGATTAACACTGAACCCTTTGGGAGTCTCACTGATTAACACTGAACCCTATGGGAGTCTCACTGATTAACACTGAACCCTATGGGAGTCTCACTGATTAACACTGAACCCTGTGGGAGTCTCACTGATTAACACTGAACCCTATGGGAGTCTCCCTGATTAACACTGAACCCTGTGGGAGTCTTACTGATTAACACCGAACCCTATGGGAGTCTCGCTGATTAACACTGAACCCTATGGGAGTCTCACTGATTAACACTGAACCCTGTGGGAGTCTCACTGATTAACACAGAACCCTGTGGGAGTCTCACTGATTAACACTGAACCCTATGGGAGTCTCACTGATTAACACTGAACCCTATGGGAGTCTCACTGATTAACACTGAACCCTATGGGAGTCTCACTGATTAACACTGAACCCTGTGGGAGTCTTACTGATTAACACCGAACCCTATGGGAGTCTCACTGATTAACACTGAACCCTTTGGGATTCTCACTGATTAACACTGAACCATGTGGGAGTCTCACTGATTAACACTGAACCCTATGGGAGTCTCACTGATTAACACTGAACCCTATGGGAGTCTCACTGATTAACACTGAATCCTGTGGGAGTCTCACTGATTAACACTGAACCCTATGGGAGTCTGACTGATTAACACTGAACCCTGAGGGAGTCTCACTGATTAACACCGCACCCAATGGGAGTCTCAGTGATTTACACTGAACACTATGGGAGTCTCACTGATTAACACTGAACCCTGTGGGAGTCTCACTGATTAACACTGAACCCTGTGGAAATCTCACTGATTAACACTAAACCCTATGGGAGTCTCACTGATTAACAATGAACCCTGAGGGAGTCTCACTGATAAACACCGCACCCAATGGGAGTCTCAGTGATTTACACTGAACACTATGGGAGTCTCACTGATTAACACTGAACCCTTTGGGATTCTCACTGATTAACACTGAACCATGTGGGAGTCTCACTGATTAACACTGAACCCTATGGGAGTCTCACTGATTAACACTGAACCCTATGGGAGTCTCACTGATTAACACTGAACCCTGTGGGAGTCTCACTGATTAACACTGAACCCTATGGGAGTCTCACTGATTAACACTGAACCCTATGGGAGTCTCACTGATTAACACTGGACCCTGTGGGAGTCTCACTGATTAACACTGAACCCTATGGGAGTCTCACTGATTAACACTGAACCCTATGGGAGTCTCACTGATTAACACTGAACCCTGTGGGAGTCTTACTGATTAACACCGAACCCTATGGGAGTCTCACTGATTAACACTGAACCCTATGGGAGTCTCACTGATTAACACTGAACCATGTGGGAGTCTCACTGATTAACATTGAACCCTATGGGAGTCTCACTGATTAACACTGAACCCTATGGGAGTCTCACTGATTAACACTGAACCCTGTGGGAGTCTCACTGATTAACACTGAACCCTATGGGAGTCTCACTGATTAACACTGAACCCTGTGGAAGTCTCACTGATTAACACCGAACCCTAAGGGAGTCTCACTGATTAACAATGAACACTGAGGGAGTCTCACTGATTAACACCGAACCCAATGGGAGTCTCAGTGATTTACACTGAACACTATGGGAGTCTCACTGATTAACACTGAACCCTGTGGGAGTCTCACTGATTAACACTGAACCCTGTGGGAGTCTCACTGATTAACACTGAACCCTATGGGAGTCTCACTGATTAACACTGAACCCTTTGGGAGTCTCACTGATTAACACTGAACCCTATGGGAGTCTCACTGATTAACACTGAATCCTGTGGGAGTCTCACTGATTAACACTGAACCCTATGGGAGTCTCACTGAATAACACAGAACCCTATGGGAGTTTCAGTGATTATCACAGAACCCTGTGGGAGTCTCACTGATGAACACTGAACCCTGTGGGAGTCTCACTGATTAACACTGAACCCTATGGAAGTCTCACTGATTACCACTGAACCCTGTGGGAGTCTCACTGATTAACACTGAACCCTGTGGGAGTCTCACTGATTAACACCGAACCCTATGGGAGTCTCACTGATTAACACTGAACCCTATGGGAGTCTCATTGATTAACACTGAACCCTGTGGGTGTCTCACTGATTAACACTGAACACCCTATGGGAGTCTCACTGATTAACACTGAACCCTGTGGGAGTCTCACTGATTAACACTGAACCCTATGGAAGTCTCACTGATTACCACTGAACCCTGTGGGAGTCTCACTGATTAACACTGAACCCTATGGGTGTCTCACTGATTAACACTGAACCCTGTGGGAGTCTCACTGATTAACACTGAACCCTATGGGAGTCTCACTGATTAACACTGAACCCTGTGGGAGCCCCACTGATTAACACTGAACCCTATGGGAGTCTCACTGATTAACACTGGACCCTGTGGGAGTCTCACTGATTAACACTGAACCCTGAGGGAGTCTCACTGATTAACACCGCACCCAATGGGAGTCTCAGTGATTTACACTGAACACTATGGGAGTCTCACTGATTAACACTGAACCCTTTGGGATTCTCACTGATTAACACTGAACCATGTGGGAGTCTCACTGATTAACACTGAACCCTATGGGAGTCTCACTGATTAACACTGAACCCTATGGGAGTCTCACTGATTAACACTGAACCCTGTGGGAGTCTCACTGATTAACACTGAACCCTATGGGAGTCTCACTGATTAACACTGAACCCTATGGGAGTCTCACTGATTAACACTGGACCCTGTGGGAGTCTCACTGATTAACACTGAACCCTATGGGAGTCTCACTGATTAACACTGAACCCTATGGGAGTCTCACTGATTAACACTGAACCCTGTGGGAGTCTTACTGATTAACACCGAACCCTATGGGAGTCTCACTGATTAACACTGAACCCTATGGGAGTCTCACTGATTAACACTGAACCATGTGGGAGTCTCACTGATTAACATTGAACCCTATGGGAGTCTCACTGATTAACACTGAACCCTATGGGAGTCTCACTGATTAACACTGAACCCTGTGGGAGTCTCACTGATTAACACTGAACCCTATGGGAGTCTCACTGATTAACACTGAACCCTGTGGAAGTCTCACTGATTAACACCGAACCCTAAGGGAGTCTCACTGATTAACAATGAACACTGAGGGAGTCTCACTGATTAACACCGAACCCAATGGGAGTCTCAGTGATTTACACTGAACACTATGGGAGTCTCACTGATTAACACTGAACCCTGTGGGAGTCTCACTGATTAACACTGAACCCTGTGGGAGTCTCACTGATTAACACTGAACCCTATGGGAGTCTCACTGATTAACACTGAACCCTTTGGGAGTCTCACTGATTAACACTGAACCCTATGGGAGTCTCACTGATTAACACTGAACCCTATGGGAGTCTCACTGATTAACACTGAACCCTTTGGGAGTCTCACTGATTAACACTGAACCCTATGGGAGTCTCACTGATTAACACTGAACCCTATGGGAGTCTCACTGATTAACACTGAACCCTGTGGGAGTCTCACTGATTAACACTGAACCCTATGGGAGTCTCCCTGATTAACACTGAACCCTGTGGGAGTCTTACTGATTAACACCGAACCCTATGGGAGTCTCGCTGATTAACACTGAACCCTATGGGAGTCTCACTGATTAACACTGAACCCTGTGGGAGTCTCACTGATTAACACAGAACCCTGTGGGAGTCTCACTGATTAACACTGAACCCTATGGGTGTCTCACTGATTAACACTGAACCCTGTGGGAGTCTCACTGATTAACACTGAACCCTATGGGAGTCTCACTGATTAACACTGAACCCTGTGGGAGCCCCACTGATTAACACTGAACCCTATGGGAGTCTCACTGATTAACACTGGACCCTGTGGGAGTCTCACTGATTAACACTGAACCCTGAGGGAGTCTCACTGATTAACACCGCACCCAATGGGAGTCTCAGTGATTTACACTGAACACTATGGGAGTCTCACTGATTAACACTGAACCCTTTGGGATTCTCACTGATTAACACTGAACCATGTGGGAGTCTCACTGATTAACACTGAACCCTATGGGAGTCTCACTGATTAACACTGAACCCTATGGGAGTCTCACTGATTAACACTGAACCCTGTGGGAGTCTCACTGATTAACACTGAACCCTATGGGAGTCTCACTGATTAACACTGAACCCTATGGGAGTCTCACTGATTAACACTGGACCCTGTGGGAGTCTCACTGATTAACACTGAACCCTATGGGAGTCTCACTGATTAACACTGAACCCTATGGGAGTCTCACTGATTAACACTGAACCCTGTGGGAGTCTTACTGATTAACACCGAACCCTATGGGAGTCTCACTGATTAACACTGAACCCTATGGGAGTCTCACTGATTAACACTGAACCATGTGGGAGTCTCACTGATTAACATTGAACCCTATGGGAGTCTCACTGATTAACACTGAACCCTATGGGAGTCTCACTGATTAACACTGAACCCTGTGGGAGTCTCACTGATTAACACTGAACCCTATGGGAGTCTCACTGATTAACACTGAACCCTGTGGAAGTCTCACTGATTAACACCGAACCCTAAGGGAGTCTCACTGATTAACAATGAACACTGAGGGAGTCTCACTGATTAACACCGAACCCAATGGGAGTCTCAGTGATTTACACTGAACACTATGGGAGTCTCACTGATTAACACTGAACCCTGTGGGAGTCTCACTGATTAACACTGAACCCTGTGGGAGTCTCACTGATTAACACTGAACCCTATGGGAGTCTCACTGATTAACACTGAACCCTTTGGGAGTCTCACTGATTAACACTGAACCCTATGGGAGTCTCACTGATTAACACTGAACCCTATGGGAGTCTCACTGATTAACACTGAACCCTTTGGGAGTCTCACTGATTAACACTGAACCCTATGGGAGTCTCACTGATTAACACTGAACCCTATGGGAGTCTCACTGATTAACACTGAACCCTGTGGGAGTCTCACTGATTAACACTGAACCCTATGGGAGTCTCCCTGATTAACACTGAACCCTGTGGGAGTCTTACTGATTAACACCGAACCCTATGGGAGTCTCGCTGATTAACACTGAACCCTATGGGAGTCTCACTGATTAACACTGAACCCTGTGGGAGTCTCACTGATTAACACAGAACCCTGTGGGAGTCTCACTGATTAACACTGAACCCTATGGGAGTCTCACTGATTAACACTGAACCCTATGGGAGTCTCACTGATTAACACTGAACCCTATGGGAGTCTCACTGATTAACACTGAACCCTGTGGGAGTCTTACTGATTAACACCGAACCCTATGGGAGTCTCACTGATTAACACTGAACCCTTTGGGATTCTCACTGATTAACACTGAACCATGTGGGAGTCTCACTGATTAACACTGAACCCTATGGGAGTCTCACTGATTAACACTGAACCCTATGGGAGTCTCACTGATTAACACTGAATCCTGTGGGAGTCTCACTGATTAACACTGAACCCTATGGGAGTCTGACTGATTAACACTGAACCCTGAGGGAGTCTCACTGATTAACACCGCACCCAATGGGAGTCTCAGTGATTTACACTGAACACTATGGGAGTCTCACTGATTAACACTGAACCCTGTGGGAGTCTCACTGATTAACACTGAACCCTGTGGAAATCTCACTGATTAACACTAAACCCTATGGGAGTCTCACTGATTAACAATGAACCCTGTGGGAGACTTACTGATTAACACCGAACCCTATGGAAGTCTCACTGATTAACACTGAACCCTATGGGAGTCTCACTGATTAACACTGAACCATGTGGGAGTCTCACTGATTAACATTGAACCCTATGGGAGTCTCACTGATTAACACTGCACCCTATGGGAGTCTCACTGATCAACACCGAACCCTATGAGAGTCTCACTGATTAACACTGAACCCTATGGGAGTCTCACTGATTAACACTGAACCCTGTGGGAGTCTCACTGATTAACACTGAACCCTATGGGAGTCTCACTGATTAACACTGAACCCTGTGGGAGTCTCACTGATTAACACTGAACCCTATGGGAGCCTCATTGATTAACACAGAACCCTATGGGAGTCTCACTGATAAACACCGAACCCCATGGGAGTTTCACTGATTAACACAGAACCCTATGGGAGTCTCACTGATTAACACCGAACCCTATGGGAGTCTCACTGATTAACACTGAACCCTATGGGAGTCTCATTGATTAACACTGAACCCTGTGGGTGTCTCACTGATTAACACTGAACCCTGTGGGAGTCTCACTGATTAACACTGAACCCTGTGGGAGTCTCACTGATTAACACTGAACCCTATGGAAGTCTCACTGATTACCACTGAACCCTGTGGGAGTCTCACTGATTAACACTGAACCCTATGGGTGTCTCACTGATTAACACTGAACCCTGTGGGAGTCTCACTGATTAACACTGAACCCTATGGGAGTCTCACTGATTAACACTGAACCCTGTGGGAGCCCCACTGATTAACACTGAACCCTATGGGAGTCTGAC
The DNA here is from genome assembly GCF_048934315.1 of Petromyzon marinus. Classification (NCBI taxonomy): domain Eukaryota; kingdom Metazoa; phylum Chordata; class Hyperoartia; order Petromyzontiformes; family Petromyzontidae; genus Petromyzon; species Petromyzon marinus. The sequence continues at coordinate 3,167,527 of NW_027422625.1, forward strand.
TGATTAACACTCAACCCTGTGCGAGCCCTACTGATTAACACTGAACCCTATGGGAGTCTCACTGAATAACACAGAACCCTATGGGAGTTTCAGTGATTATCACAGAACCCTGTGGGAGTCTCACTGATGAACACTGAACCCTGTGGGAGTCTCACTGATTAACACTGAACCCTATGGAAGTCTCACTGATTACCACTGAACCCTGTGGGAGTCTCACTGATTAACACTGAACCCTGTGGGAGTCTCACTGATTAACACCGAACCCTATGGGAGTCTCACTGATTAACACTGAACCCTATGGGAGTCTCATTGATTAACACTGAACCCTGTGGGTGTCTCACTGATTAACACTGAACACCCTATGGGAGTCTCACTGATTAACACTGAACCCTGTGGGAGTCTCACTGATTAACACTGAACCCTATGGAAGTCTCACTGATTACCACTGAACCCTGTGGGAGTCTCACTGATTAACACTGAACCCTATGGGTGTCTCACTGATTAACACTGAACCCTGTGGGAGTCTCACTGATTAACACTGAACCCTATGGGAGTCTCACTGATTAACACTGAACCCTGTGGGAGCCCCACTGATTAACACTGAACCCTATGGGAGTCTGACTGATAAACACTCAACCCTGTGCGAGCCCTACTGATTAACACTGAACCCTATGGGAGTCTCACTGAATAACACAGAACCCTATGGGAGTTTCAGTGATTATCACAAAACCCTGTGGGAGTCTCACTGATGAACACTGAACCCTGTGGGAGTCTCACTGATTAACACTGAACCCTATGGAAGTCTCACTGATTACCACTGAACCCTGTGGGAGTCTCACTGATTAACACTGAACCCTGTGGGAGTCTCAGTGATTAACACTGAACCCTATGGGAGTCTCACTGATGAACACTGAACCCTGTGGGAGTGTCAGTGATTAACACTGACCCCTATGGAAGTCTCACTGATTAACACTGAACCCTGTGGGAGTCTCAGTGATTAACACTGAACCCTGTGGGAGTCTCACTGATTAACACTGAACCCTATGGGAGTTTCACTGATTAACACTGAACCCTATGGGAGTCTCATTGATTAACACTGAACCCTGTGGGAGTCTCACTGATTAACACTGAACCCTATGGGAGTCTCATTGATTAACACTGAACCCTGTGGGAGTCTCACTGATTATCACAGAACCCTGTGGGAGTCTCACTGATTAACACTGAACCCTATGGGAGTCTCACTGATTAACACTGAACCCTATGGGAGTTTCACTGATTATCACAGAACCCTGTGGGAGTCTCACTGATGAACACTGAACCCTGTGGGAGTCTCACTGATTAACACTGAACCCTATGGGAGTCTCACTGATTATCACAGAACCCTGTGGGAGTCTCACTGATGAACACTGAACCCTGTGGGAGTCTCACTGATTAACACTGAACCCTATGGGAGTCTCACTGATTAACACTGAACCCTATGGGAGTCTCACCTGCAGCGCGAGGCGTGTGGGCCCTGAGTTCCGTCCCGTCGCGATGCACTGGAACGTCGCGTTCTGCCCCGCGTTCACCTCCACGTTCCCCAACTGCAGGAAGTGGGGGGCCTTGTCTGTATGTGCGAGAGTGGGGGGCGGGCGGGGGGGGCGGGCAAGAGTTCAGAGATTTGTGATCATCATCAGCCACGATTTATCCACTGCTGGACGAAGGCCCCCCTTAAGCCTTCGCCATGGTTCCACGGTCCTGCCTTCCAACGATCCACCTGTAGTGTTGAGTCTATGGGTGGTAGTGTTGAGTTATTGTTAAATGAGAATCGCAGTTCCTATGATTACTGTTGTAAAATAGTTTATTGAGCTTTTTTTTGGTGATTTCGAAAACATAGGGTTAATCTATCTTATGGTTGGTATTGTTTGACATGCATCACACTGGGATTTGAGCATACAGCGTTGTAATACTTTTTTAAAAAGATTTGCTGGTTTATCCATCATCAACACCATCACCCATCATCAACACTCCGGTAATCAATACATGTTCTTACGGAACATTCTTAATCTATAAGTAAATTAAATGTATATTCTTAGTTTTTTCGGTAAAGTCACGTTGAAAAAACTAAGAATATGAATTACTGCAGTCACGAAAGCTTTAAATCAAAATTTAAATTAAACGTAATTGAGGATTCAGGCTTTGCCTAGAAAAAGGTTAGTAGGCCTCAAGCATTAGGCCTAACGGTTTAAACTTTAATTTGGCTACCCAACTAAGGTGTTTAAAAACTTAATTGCAGAGATCGATAGGTGGCAGATCTTCAGTCACCCCTAAATCTGTTAGTGCATTTTTTACTAATTTGAGGATTAATTCTCACGCCGCAGGCTTCGTCTATCGTCAGTGTGAGTGTGAGGTTGTCAGTGTGTGAGTGTGAGGTTGTCAGTGTGTGTGAGATTGTCAGCCTGTGTGAGTGTGAGGTTGTCAGTGTGTGAGTGTGAGGTTGTCAGTGTGTGTGAGATTGTCAGTGTGTGTGAGTGTGAGATTGTCAGTGTGTGTGAGTGTGAGGTTGTCAGTGTGTGTGAGGTTGTCAGTGTGTGTGAGGTTGTCAGCCTGTGTGAGTTTGAGGTTGTCAGTGTGTGTGAGGTTGTCAGTGTGTGAGTGTGAGGTTGTCAGTGTGTGAGTGTGAGGTTGTCAGTGTGTGTGAGATTGTCAGTGTGTGTAAGTGTGAGATTGTCAGTGTGTGTGAGTGTGAGGTTGTCAGTGTGTGTGTGAGGTCTTTGCGTGGGAGCGGTTGGCACCACGCGGGCTAGGCCGCAGGCTTTCGGCCGTCTGCTCCCTGAGTCGCTGCGATTTTTATATTTTATTATTTTTAATTGTGATTTAGTGTGCCGTGTGTATAATGTGTACACGTGTGTATAATGTATGTGTATAATGTGTACATGTGTGTTTAATGTGCGTATAATGTGTTCGTGTGTATATGTGTATCATGTGTATAAGTGTGTGTATAGGTCTATGTATAATGTATGTGTATATGAAGTGTGTGTATATTGCGCACTGTGTTGGTGTGTACTGTTGAGAAGAGTTGAATGGACTTAGTGTGTCACTACCCAACCACGTGTCTCTCTCCCCGTGTCCCTCTCCTTGTGTCTGTGTCTCCCCGTGTCTCTCTCCTCGTGTCTGTGTCCTTGTGTCTCTCTCCAATAGTGTCTCTCCCCGTGTCTCTGTATCCTAGTTGTCTCTGTCTTTTTCCCGTGTCTCTCTCCCCGTGTCTCTCTCCCCGTGTCTCTCTCCCCGTGTCTCTCTCCCCGTGTCTCTCTCCCCGTGTCTCTCTCCCCGTGTCTCTCTCCCCGTGTCTCTCTCCCCGTGTCTCTCTCCCCGTGTCTCTCTCCCCGTGTCTCTCTCCCCGTGTCTCTCTCCCCGTGTCTCTCTCCCCGTGTCTCTCTCCCCGTGTCTCTCTCCCCGTGTCTCTCTCCCCGTGTCTCTCTCCCCGTGTCTCTCTCCCCGTGTCTCTCTCCCCTTGTCTCTCTCCCCGTGTCTCTCTCCCCGTGTCTCTCTCCCCGTGTCTCTCTCCCCGTGTCTCTCTCCCCGTGTCTCTCTCCCCGTGTCTCTCTCCCCGTGTCTCTCTCCCCGTGTCTCTCTCCCCGTGTCTCTCTCCCCGTGTCTCTCTCCCCGTGTCTCTCTCCCCGTGTCTCTCTCCCCGTGTCTCTCTCCCCGTGTCTCTCTCCCCGTGTCTCTCTCCCCGTGTCTCTCTCCCCGTGTCTCTCTCCCCGTGTCTCTCTCCCCGTGTCTCTCTCCCCGTGTCTCCCTCCCCGTGTCTCCCTCCCCGTGTCTCCCTCCCCGTGTCTCCCTCCCCGTGTCTCTCTCCCCGTGTCTCTCTCCCCGTGCATGTCTCCCCGTGCATGTCTCCTAGTGTCTCTTCGTGTCTCTTTCCCGTGTCTCTCTCCCCGTGTCTCTCTCCCCGTGTCTCTCTCCCCCAAACACGAACGATACAACAACACGACGTTCGGAGTGCAAAGTTGAGAGAGAGAGAGAGAAATGAGAATTTTCCCGGCGGGCGTAACTGGGTGGGGCCGTGGGCTTCCGGTTATTGTAGCGGCGGAGAGCATGATCCATCCACTGCTGCCCTGAGGGCAGAGAGAGTCGTGATCCATCCACTGCTGCCCTGAGGGAGCCCCGTGCTCTGTCCACTGCTGCCCTGAGGGAGAGCCGTGCTCTGTCCACTGCTGCCCTGAGGGAGCCCCGTGCTCTGTCCACTGCTGCCCTGAGGGAGAGCCGTGCTCTGTCCACTGCTGCCCTGAGGGAGCCCCGTGCTCTGTCCACTGCTGCCCTGAGGGAAAGCCGCGCTCTGTCCACTGCTGCCCTGAGGGAAAGCCGCGCTCTGTCCACTGCTGCCCTGAGGGAAAGCCGCGCTCTGTCCACTGCTGCCCTGAGGCAGGGCCGTGCCCCGTCCACTGCTGCCCGGAGGGAGCCCCGTGCTCTCCACTACTGGCTTGAGGGAGAGCCGCGCTATCTCCACCACTGCCGTGAGGGAGCCAGACTCTCTCTCTCTCTCCTCTGCTGCCCTGAGGCAGGGTTGTGCTCCGTCCACTTCTGCCCTGAGAGAGAGAGTCGTGCTCTCTCCACTGCTGCCCTGAGAGAGACAGTCGTGCTCCATCCACTGCTGCCCTGAGAGAGAGAGTCGTGCTCTCTCCACTGCTGCCCTGAGAGAGAGTCGTGCTCTCTCCACTGCTACCCTGAGAGAGAGAGAGAGTCGTGCTCCATCCACTGCTGCTGCCCCGAGATGTCGCGGGCGCTGCCCCAGAGCAAGGAGGCGCTGCTGCAGTCGTTCAACAAGCGGCTCAAGGCGGACGTGCGCTCCATCCTGGACAACTTCACGGAGATCATTCGAGACGGCCGAGGGTTGTGAATGAAGAGTTCCCTGTGTTGGCTTCAGTGGGGCCGTCTGGACGGGCAGCAGAGAGACGAGAGGCCAAGAAACGACATTCCAGTCGTGGGCTGAGCTCAAGGAGGGCTAGCTCGAGCACCATCCTGCGGCGGGGAAAGGAGGTGGTGCAAGCGGTTCAGCCGAGCCCACAACAGCCAAGAATCTGCTGTCTGGGAGAGGGGGGTGGGCGCTGTTAAACCCTAGCACGTGGGCGAGAAGCCGTGCATGTGTGACGAGTGCGGCAAGACGTTTTCTCGCACTCGGCCTACAAGTATATATATTTTTTTCTATTTCCACTTGTGTGTAAATCTGTGTATACCCCGGATATTTTAGAGATGGCAATTCTCCTGCTGTGTCTCCTACTGCTGTCCCTCCCGGCCATATCTAGTGCCACACTCAACTCTACAAACGGCTACCCTCGTTATTTTGCGTCCATACTTGTTGCTCGATTTGCCACTACACCTGCAAATGAAACAGCTTATAGACACTTCTACACTCCATCATTGTATCCTTTTAAACCCTATCTTTGTCCCATTACTTCACCAGCACTCCTTCCAAACTTCATTCTGCTCTTAAAAATAACACCATCTGCGAGCTGCTGATATTCGTCCAAGGTTCGCCGCTCTTCATCCTTTCACAGAAAATACTTATGCAAACTGTTACTTCTACTTTTCTTATTCCTGGGTGGTATTGAGCTTCATCCTGGCCCAAATGAAAAGAGCTCGTATAATTCTGTAGATTTTTCTGGCAGGAAAGGTGTTGGTGTTCTACATGTCAACATCAGAGGGCTTGTGATTAAAGTAAGTCAACTAAAACTAGAAGTGGCAAATCTTGATCCGGACATTTTTTGCCTAACAGAAACATTTCTCACTCCTGCCGTCAATGACTTGCAGATTACGATTGAAAACTACAACCTTTTTCGGCTTGACCGAGGATCTAAAGGAAGTGGAATTGCCATCTATGTTCGTAACACTATTGCATGTTCACCAGCTCACTCCTTGTTTAAAAAATGTTGCTTTGAAGGTCTGGCTCTCAGAATAACTCTCCCAAATAATCAACAGATATTGGTAGTGTGCTGCTATAGACCGCCTTGTGGGAAGGATGTTGAAGCTGCATCGGCACTGAGAGAGCTTTTTGGGGGCCTCCCTAAAGGTGAAATAATTTTAGTGGGTGATCTAAATTGGAATTGGCTAAACCCGCCGGCCGTGGCCACAAATTTTACAGATGAATTTAACTTGTTTCAATTAATAAATGTCCCCACAAGACCCAACCTAAAAAATCCGGGACAGTCAACTCTGCTTGACGTCCTATTGACAAATGCCCCTCACAATTTCGCACTGACTGGTGTTCTGGGTAATAACCATAGTGATCACTCCTTCATTTTTGGTGTGAGATCATCAGCCAGACCCAAAGCCCCCCCTAAAATTGTTGAGAAGCACTCTTTGAGGCACTTCAGCACTCAGGCATTTACAAATGATGTGCTTCACTCGGATATTGATAAGGTCTGTGATATCCCCAACCTGACTACGGCTTGGGAGACTTTCAGGTACACGTTTCTCCAAATTCTTAACAAACATGCTCCGTTGGTTAGATTTAAAACTAAAGGCAACCGCCCACCATGGTATGATCCTTTGATTACAAAGCTCATGAAAACTAGGGACAAGGCTTGGGCATGTGCTCAGAAAAGTAATTTGGTAAATGACTGGCTAGAATACAGGATTTTAAGGAATAGATGCGTAAAAAAATACGGCATCCAAAAATGCCTATTTTTCCTCCACTCTCCTGGAATCACATGGAAATGCCAGGATTTTTTGTAAAACAATCAAATCTATCGAAAAGGCATCCAAAACAGAAAATCTTCCCGTTGAGCTTCACCGAAATGGGGAATATTTTTCAGATCCCAAAAAAATAGTTGACAATTTTAACCTTCATTTTTCTGAAGCTGGTCACCTTTTTGATAATGTATTGGGAGTCACCCCTGCTCCTGCAAATTCCTACACCCCTGTCCAAACATTAAACGAATTTAGTTTCCAACCAATCCACGAAAGTAATCTTCTGAATCAACTGCCCTACCTCAAAGGGTCCTCCTCTACCGGAGCAGATAGTTTTTCCGTCTTTGCTCTACTAACTGTTGGTCACCTAATATACAAACCTATAGCCCATATTTTCAACCTGTCCATCAAAGAAGCATCAGTTCCTCTAGAATGGAAACATTCCTATGTCCGTCCACTTCACAAAGGGGGCCCTAAAGATGATCCCAATAACTACCGACCTATCTCAATTTTGTCCCCATTGATGAAAATTTTTGAAAAATTATTGAACTACCAAATTAGCAGTTTCCTGTCCACCAACAATCTACTACATCTAAAACAATCTGGGTTTTGGAAAAAATACAGCACCACATCTGCTGCATTAGACTCTTTGAATCAAATTTACAATAGCCTTGATAATAAGCAGTACTGTGCCTGTCTTTTTCTTGACCTGTCCAACGTTTTGATACAGTTGACCACAACACCCTGCTTAGTAAACTAAGTTGCCTCGGTTTTTCCGAGAACACAGTACAATGGTTAAAAAATTACCTCTTTTCTCGCTCCCAAACTGTATTCACAGATGGTTGGAGGTCAAACAGTGTTAAGATAACAAGAGGGGTTCCACAGGGTTCCATCCTTGGCCCCCTCTTGTTCTCTCTTTATGTCAATGACTTGGGCACTGAACTGGATCATTCCAGGGTAAATCTTTTTGCAGATGACACGATACTGATTACTGCTGGCCGCTCTCCAGATGACGTAATTGTTAAGCTCCAGGGTGATTTCAACAAACTACAACATCAGCTAGTTTCTCTTAAACTAGTCCTGAATACCTCCAAAACCAAGGTGCTATGCTTCTCTCCGGGACTAAAGCAGGAAGTTATTTTTCCCCAATTACATTCCTTGAATAATTATCAAATAGAGCAAGTCAAGATCTATAAGTATCTTGGGGTCATCCTGGATTCAAAACTTAGTATTGAAGATCACATTGATTATATTGGTAAAAAGACAAAAATAAAAATTGGTTTTCTGTATCGACACAAGCACTGCTTCCCCCCAATGTTCCGTTTGGAATTGATCAAAGCTACCATACTGCCTCTACTTGACTACTGTGACATCGTGTATAAATCAGCCCCAAGTACTGTACTGAAGAAGCTTGATTCCATCTATCACTCGGCCTTAAGATTTGCATTGAACTATCCATATAGGACTCACCACTGTGATCTCTACATTGGGTCAAACTTAACATCTCTTAATGTCCGACGGCTTGTGCACCAGATCTTATTTATTCACGAGGCACTTACAAAAAATTCCGCAGACTACCTACTGGATCTCCTCTCTGTTTCAAAGAACAAATTTGACCTCAGGTCTTCGCTCATTTACCAGCTTCACATTCCCTATTGCCGTACAAAAACTGGAGGAAGGGCCTTTGCTATTAATGCCCCCAGGGTCTGGAATGCTATTGCCAATAAACTTCAACTTGAATCACTACCTATGAGATCTTCACTCAAAACTGCTCTAGAGGAGTTGTACAACCCTAGCTGCCACTGCTATTCAGTGGCCTAAAATATGGCTCTAGATTGTGGTGTTATAATTTATTTATGTAGTTTATTGTTAAAAATTCGGTCACAGTCCCTATGATCACTGTTACATTGGATTTATGACTTTTATTTTGGTGATTTCGAAAAGTTTTGTTTTGTTTTGGCCATGTTTTTTGTTTATTGTAGTACGGAGTTGTCTTGTGGTTGTTGTTGTTGTTATTTGACTTGCATCCCACTGGGATTTTTGCACACAGCGTTGGTGTATGGTGCTATTTCAGGAATATTTTGATATTTTTTTCCTGTATTTTCTGTTTGCACAGTCACATAATCACTTTAAGATGTTTTCTTGTTCATGTTTTTGTTTGTTGCGGTTGCACCCGATTTAAGAGCCGAATGGCTCACAGGGCTATACCAAATAAATGAACTATGAACTATGAGTTTATTGCGACGAGTTCGGCACCCACGCCCCATCCCTCCACTTATGGGACAGGCTCATTAACATAAATTATTTAAGTTACAGAGCCGCCCATTGTGGGAGGGGAGTGTCTTATTCCCGCAAGTGACGTCATGTCACCGCCTCCTGCCGCGTGACGTCACGAGGTAACAGGAATCTGCCGCTCCGCGCGTGAACTGAAATCCGAGGTGAGAAATTATCATCGCGGTTATGGTGGTTGTGGTTGTTGTGGTGGTTGTTGTGGTGGTGGTGGTTGTGGTGGTGGTTGTGGTGGTGGTTGTGGTGGTGGTGGTTGTGGTGGTGGTTGTGGTGGTTGTTGTGGTGGTGGTGGTTGTGGTGGTGGTTGTGGTTGGTGGTTGTGGTGGTGGTTGTTTACCGAGCTAGAGCCTCGCTCTCTCTGTCGTAGGGATGTCAATTGAGTATCAGCGAGCATGGAAGCGATGTCCAGGTTGGAACTTTACAGCGCGGGGCCTAGCCACGTGGGATATTGCCTCCTGCCCTGGCCTGATCGCGTTTGCTTCAATTCTCTCGCTTAGTTGAGCAATCTTTGTAAGAAAGTAATCAACCAGGCTATGCGTTACTTGTGTGTTGACCGACTCTCTGTGTTGCATTACATTTCCTAATTGTACTCAGTTTTATTAAGTGTGCTTTTTCTCTGTGTGTGTGATCGTTTTATTATTATTTACTGCAGTCACCAAAGCTCCAATCTCTCATTGACACAAGGCCATAATTATAATATATTATAATTATAATTAATTATAATATATAATATATTATAATAATTATAATATATATTGGAGGGGACATCCCCCCCAATAATCAAATATGCTCAAAATGCCCCCCCCCCCTCCCCAATATATTGCTATAGCAATATACAATATATAATATTGCTATAAAAATGTTTTCTAAATATTAATTGCGATGCTTTGTTAATAAATACAACGATTTGCTAAACCTTGGCAACAAAATCTGGACTTGTCTTCATATAACAATGCATAGATTTCTGTTTATATGATTGCGCTGTACTTTATGAATCCCTAATCTCTGCCATTACATACTATGAAACAAGAAAAGTAAAAAAAACTGAGCAATGTAATACAATACACTCTTTGACATTATTGTATCAAATAATGCAAAATCCATCCCATGTGTTAGTGAAATTTGTTAATATTTTATGCAGGAAATGGCAGGAAATGAGTTTTCAAATTTACATTTTTTTCTGGGGGGGGTTCCCAGACCCCCTGGAAGATTTGGTCCCCCCCAATGTTGACTCCATGGCTACGGCCTTGCATTGACTTGCTAATTTCTCTACCCCCCCTCTCTCTCTATATTTAAGGCCTCATCACAGAGGCGTTGTATTTCTGTGTGCCTATGTGTGTATCTCTCTCTGTGTGTCTCTGTGTTATCTCTCTCTGTCTACGTGTCTCCGTGTCTGTGTTTTGTCTCTCTCTCAAATTGAGCAATCTTTGGAAGAACGTTATCAACCAGCTGGGGTGCTGTTGACTGTTACGTTAGCCGACTCTCTGTGTTGTATTGCATTACGTTTCTAAGTTTTACTAGGTTCTCTCTTTTTCACTTGTACCTGATGATGATTGCTTGTGTTGCAATCAAAACGTCGCATGCTATTTGCACACAGCGATGGTGTACGGTGCTTATTGTGGAATATTTTGCTGTTTTTCCCTGGAATTCTGTTTGCACAGTCACATAGTCACTTTAAGATGTTTTCTTGTTCATGTTTAAGTTTTTTGATTGTTGCGGTTGCACCCGATTCAAGAGCCGAATGGCTCACAGGGCTATACCAAATAAATGAAACTGAAGCTGTAATTTAATTTATTTATTTATTTCTACTTGACTTTACCGAAAGAACCGAAGAGAATCTTGCTTTAGTTTAAATTTCTCTTCACCTGCCTCGCTACTCTGTAACTTTGTTTTGTTTTAAATATTCACAGTCTTATTTTTATTTTTTTTACCAGGCCACGCCCACGTTGAGCTGGTGAAACCGGTCTTGTTTTCAGAAGCAACCTGCCCACAACAACAATAACAACAAGGTGGGGCTTGTCAACAGCGTGGCGGTGTTCACTCTGGGCGCGTGGCGGTGTTCACTCTAGACGCGTGGCGGTGTTCACTCTAGACGCGTGGCGGTGTTCACTCTAGATGCGTGGCGGTGTTCACTCTAGACGCGTGGCGGTGTTCACTCTAGACACGTGGCGGTGTTCACTCTAGACGCGTGGCGGTGTTCAATCTAGACGTGTGGTGGTGTTCACTCTAGACGTGTGGCGGTGTTCACTCTAGACGTGTGGCGGTGTTCACTCTGGATGCATGGCGGTGTTCACTTTGGGCGCGTGGCCGTGTTCACTCTCTACATGTGGAGAGGAAACCCGGTGATCGGGAAGGAAATCCATGCGACCACGGGGAGAGTGAGAGAGACAGGCAGCCTCGGCTGTGTTGATTTATCCTCAATGAATTACTTGGTGGAGTGAGGAAGCATTAATACTGAGCAGGTGAAGGTGGCCAGGCATGGGTCTGGACACACCACCACCTGTGAATCATGCCAGTGTGTGACAGTGGTGGAGCCAGTGGGGGTGGGGTGGCACGTTCCTCCCCAACGATCCGATCGAAATCCCTAATTTCGATCGGATCCTTGGGGTTTATTAGTAACTAGCTTCACTACCCGGCTTCGCCCGGGACTTGGATTCTTGTCTTGGATACATTTCATATTCCTTTATATTTCAACTGAAAAACCCAGAAATGTTGATGCTCGCACGAAGGAAAAAAGCCGAAACAAATCAAGTAACCTAAATCGGATGTTTTCACTAATGGAAATTTAACCTTAATCCACTTCTACGCAAGGTCGATTTTGGCCACTCGGGAAGGGAATGACGTGGCGAGCTGAAAATAGTCGCGTTCACTTAGAAATTCCAGACAGCATGAGCTGTGAAAATTTCATGACGCCAGAGCACAGCGTTGGAGAGGTTTTGCTGCGTCACACAAACAGGTGTAATGTTCTGCTTTATATTTAAGATAGCCGTTGTACCCGTTCTTCGCACGGATATGTATTGAAACTCCGAGAAGCCAATGGCTTCATCAGCCAGGAGCGAAGCGCCACCTAAAATCTCCCGGCACGCTGTTAACACCTCCTAGAAGTACAGCGCACGAAGAGCCATATGGTAGGGGTAAACATTACAGAGCGCTTAACTCAGGTGTGTTGCGGGTTGACTCCACAAACGTCATGGTCATTCCCCCACCCTCCTCCCCCTCCCCCCCAGAATTTAAAAGTCTATTTTTATTATTTTTACGTTGTGTACAATATGGAACCTACCGACATGCCAAGTCTCAAGTGTGTAGCATGTTGGGAAGTATGCTAAACATTTCGACCAGACACACATATCCACACATTTTCCTTTTTATATATATAGATAAATCAGCATTTTGCGACCCCCACTGCCACCCTGTGGCATATTATTACGTGCCAGGGACTCTATGAGAGGACAACAGTCCGAGTCCATAATTGGCAATAATTAACGGCAAAGCAGTTACAAGCGACTCAGAGAATTGTGCGCAGTTGCGTATACAGTACACGACTTCCCTGATGGCAAACACCTTCAGCGAGCGTGATGCCTTTCACACGCATTGATTAAAAAGCAAGGGACAAGTCAAATTTTGATTTAAAGCTTTCGTGACTGCAGTAATTCATATTCTTAGTGCTTTCGGTAAAGTCACGTTGAAGGGAAACAATAAAATACTAATATATATAAAACAATAAAAATTCTCACGACGTTTCGACCATAACACAACTGTTTGTGTTATGGTCGAAACGTCGTGAGAATTTTTATTGTTTTATATATATTTTATTATTTTATTGTTTCCCTTCAACGTGACTTTACCGAAAGAGCTAAGAATATAAGGGACAAGTCCTTAGTAACAACTCCTTACGAACAACTCCCTACTTACTAACAACTCCCTACTAACAACTCTTTACGTACTAACAACTCCCTACTTACTAACAACTCCTTACTTACTAACAACTCCTTACTTACTAACAACTCTTTACTTACTAACAACTCTCTACTTACTAAGAACTCCTCTCATTTTTCATTGCTGGAGGGGTTGCCCCTCCCACCTGAAAATCCTGGCTCCACCTCTGAGTGTGTGGCAGTGTCAAGTTTGTATTTGCAGTAAAGTCTATTAACTCTATTAGAGTATGGCGGTTATCGCAAAACAGTAGTTTATTTAGTTTTTCTCCGGAACTCTTTGTAAGAATGGAGTCAGGAAGTTATCACAGCAAACGTGCAGCTGAAGTCGGAACTGTTCATCCCAGCATTCAAGGACATCTGTGCCTGGCTTCACACCTCTAAGTTGCAATTGAACATTAATTTATGCATTTCTGCATAACACTAATAGTATTATTTTCAACACCCTTTGCTATGTCAGCTGAATTTAGCTTTCATAAATGTTCCTTTTGAAGCCAGAAAGCCGAAATTGTGTGCTCGGAGTTTTGGGTTAACATTCATTTTGAAGATACGAGGGCTTCCAGGCACGATTGTGACATTTGCCCACTCATTGTGTGCCATAACAGCCCGTGTGATGAATTTGGGACGCTTTTTCACTACAACATGAATATATGAATAAGTATAGACATGTAAGTCACGTGTGACTGTGTGTATGCATTCCTCTGTGCATCGATACTGACGTGTAGATGGTGTGGATATTTTTTTTTCTCTCTGCAGCTGTCGCTTCCTCTGCAGAATTTGTCTCATGGAGCAAAGGCACTCGGCGCGGCTCGGTGCAAAAAGGCAGAAATGCGTCCGGCGTGAAAACAACCCGGATCGTACTGGAGATTTGACACGGCACCAGATAACTCGCACAGGAGATGAACCCTTCAAGTGCAGTGTGTTTGGGAAGGCGTTTACACAGTCATCAAGTCTTGTAGCACACCAGAGAACACACACGGGAGAGAAACCCTTCAAGTGTAGTGTGTGTGGGAAGGCGTTTGCACAGTCATGTACTCTTAAAAAACACCAGAGAACACACACGGGAGAGAAACCCTTCAAGTGTAGTGTGTGTGGGAAGGCGTTTGCACATTCATCTACTCTTAAAAGACACCAGAGAACACACACGGGAGAAAAACCCTTCAAGTGCAGTGTTTGTGGGAAGGGGTTTGCGCAGTCATCTGCTCTTGTAACACACCAGAGAACTCACACGGGAGAGAAACCCTTCAAGTGCAGTGTGTGTGGGAAGGCGTTTACAGATTCATCTGCTCTTGTAGCACACAAGAGAACACACACGGGAGAGAAACCCTTCAAGTGCAGTGTGTGTGGGAAGGCGTTTGCACAGTCATGTACTCTTGTAGAACACCAGAGAACACACACGGGAGAAAAACCCTTCAAGTGCAGTGTGTGTGGGAAGGCATTTGCACATTCATCAAATCTTCATGTACACCAGAGATCTCAAAAGCATCAGAAGATCCACAAGGAGTGGAGTCTGAAATCAACTTGTGAAAGTCAAAGTGCCGCAATGAGCCCATCCCTCATGAAACAAGAACCGGAAGAAAATCCCAGCCTGGACACTTTTAAAGGTATCGAGGTAAAATATGAAGAGGTGAAGGTGAAATGTGAAGAAGTGATGATGAAGAGCGAAGTAGTGAAGGTGAAATGTGAAGAAGTGATGGTGAAGAGCGAAGAAGTGAAGGTCAAATGTGAAGAAGTGAAGGTCAAATGTGAAGAAGTGATGGTGAAGAGCGAAGAAGTGAAGGTCAAATGTGAAGATGAAGATTCAACTCCAAAATCGGACCTTCACATCGATGGAGGCAACGTGAAGCAGGAGGATAATTCTGACTGAGGCAGAGCGAGGCAACTCCCAGCAGTTCGTGGAAGTGGAAGTGTGGGTGGACTTCCTCCGAGACAATACAAAGTCAAATGGAGACCCGGTAGATGTGTAAGCTTGAGACGATGTCGCTCCAATAGATGCACCTTTGTCACAGGCCTTTAATGACAAGAATGTGAAGTTGAACACTCAATTCCTAGGATCAACCAGCAGGGTAACAGTGGCCAGTCTTTGTGGACCTGTGGGTTGGGTAGATCTCTAACCAGGAGCGAATGCCAATAAGCTCCCAAGCGTTGACTATGTTATCATAATTGCATTTATATGGTGCTTGCTTTATCGCCTCTGGCAATTCGGAGTTTTGCGTCGTATCTCGTCTCAAACACTCGAAGAGCATCCCCAAGTAGCAGCTGCCCCTGTGTGGCACAAGGTGGTGGCCCTGCACCGGCCTGCATGTGGACAAGAGCCTGTCAGTAGGGGGTGATTGTTGATGTGGCATCTCAGTTGTGGAGTTTGTAGGTAATGTTTAGAATTTGGTACATTTTGACCCAGATGCCAGCAGGCAATGGTCTACTCGTTTTGAATGACACAATAGAATGTTGTATATACATTGTTAAGCATACGGTGTGTATGTTTTAAAATAGCTTCTTAGTACGATGTAACCTGATGCAGTATATTTCAGTGCAGTATTTCAGTTTTGTTAATATTCCTGTCAATAATTTAGAATGAATACTTGTCTGAATGTGTGCGCACATGTAACATTTTGCCTATGAGGGTCAAACATTGAATAAGTGATGCTTGGACAAAGTGTGTATTTTGGAAGTAACCTGTACAGATAACTCAGGTGAGACTCATTGTTCTTGTGATACAGGTCAAAGGGTGTTTTTGTGTTTTCAGGAAGCATCTCCCTCTGGAGCAACTCATTGTTTTTTTAAATAGGCAGCACACTCGGATCATTTATCAGTTACAAGGCATACCACTCAAAAGTTACACATAGAGGAGATACATTCTCTACAACACGAATTATAATTTTGTATTACGTGTTGACGTAGGTTTTGTCGAATTAGCACGAGAAATGGTCCTTGCTGATTAACGTCTGGATGTTCACAACCAAGGGTTGAAGCAAGCCTGACCGCCTGCGGCGCCCCTCACAACCATTTACGGCCTTGGGCCAGGAAAGTCACGAAAAGAATTGCACACGAACGACGCCTCCACGCAAGCTGCCGATGCTCCGTTTTGAAGTTTGAAAATGAAACAACTTTGTACTGTATTATTTTTTTGAATTAGATAATTGTATTTCTTCATTAAAAGCTTATTCATTGAAAACGATATTTCGTGTGAATTTCCTCTCGTCGTTAAGTAGATGGCCTTGCCGGGGGTTCGGTTCGATGCGGACTTTCACCTGGTTGGGATCGCGGGATCGAGATGAGGCGACACAGAGCTGGCCGTGCGACGAGACCGCCGTCCGCAGATCGAACGTCTGTCCCTGCGCCTCCGTCATTAATGCAGGGGGCGCATTGGTTTGCAACGCCTCCTGCATGAAAACTCTCTGCATGTGGAGTGGGATCCAGAGGGAAATCAACACAACCACAGGGAGAGAGAGAGAGAGAGACACGCAAACTCCAAATATACAGCAAGCGTCAGGGTCGGGTTCGTACCCACGACTTCCTGTATGCCAGGAGAGGTAGTTAACATCTCACCACATGGAGAGAGAGACACGCAGCCTCAGCGATGTTGATTGATCTTCAATTAATTACTTGGTGGAGTAAGGAAGCATTAATACTGAGTGAATGAAGGTGGCCAGGCATGCGTCTGGACACACCACCAACTGTTTACCATGCCAGTGTGTGACAGTGTGAAGTTTGCATTTGCAGTAAAGTCTATTAACTGTATTGAGCACGGAGGTTGCATCAAAACAGTTTATTTTTGTTTTCCTCTGGAACTCTTTGTAAGAATGTAGTCAGGAAGTTATCACAGCAAACGTGCAGCTGAAGTCGGAACTGTTCATCCCAGCATTCAAGGACATCTGTGCCTGGTTTCACACCTCTAAGTTGTGATTGAACATTCATTTATGAATTTCTGCATAACACAAATAGTATTATTTTCCACACCCTTTGCTATGTCACCTGAATTTAGCTTTTATAAATATTCCTTTTGAAGCCAGACAGCCGAAATTGTGTGCTTGGAGTTTTGGGTTAACATTCATTTTGAAGATACGAGGGCTTCCAGGTACGTTTATGACCATTAGCCCTCTCATTGTGTGCCGTAACAGCCCGTGTGATGAATTTGGGACACTTTTTCACTATATCATGAATATACGAATAAGTATAGACATGTAAGTCACGTGTTACTGTGTGTATGCATTCCTCTGTGCATCGATACTGACGCGTAGATTGTGTGTATGTTATGTTTCTGTCTGCAACTGACGCTTCCTCTGTTGCTTCCTCTGCAGAATTTGTCTGATGGAGCAAAGGCACTCGGTGCAGCTCGGTGCAAAAAAGCAACAATGCGACCAGTGTGCATACAGCACGGATCGTAGTGACCATTTGACACGGCACCAGAGAACTCACACAGGAGAGAAACCCTTCAAGTGCAGTGTGTGTGGGAAGGCGTTTGCACAGTCATTTACTCTTGTAGCACACCAGAGAACACACACGGGAGAGAAACCCTTAAAGTGCAGTGTGTGTGGGAAGGCGTTTGCACAGTCATTTACTCTTGTAGCACACCAGAGAACACACACGGGAGAGAAACCCTTAAAGTGCAGTGTGTGTGGGAAGGCATTTGCACATTCATCAAATTTTCATGTACACCAGAGATCTCAACAGCATCAGAAGATCCACAAGGAGTGGAGTCTGAAATCAGCTTGTGAAAGTCAAAGTGCCGCAATGAGCCCATCCCTCATGAAACAAGAACTGGAAGAAAATCCCAGCTTGAACACTTTTAAAGGTATCGAGGTGAAACATGAAGAGGTGAAGGTGAAATGTGAAGAAGTGATGGTGAAGAGCGAAGAGGTGAAGGTGAAATGTGAAGAAGTGTTGGTGAAGAGCGAAGAAGTGAAGGTGAAATGTGAAGAAGTGATGGTGAAAAACGAAGAAGTGAAGGTCAAATGTGAAGATGAAGCTTCAACTCCACAATGGGACCTTCACATCGATGGAGGAAACGTAAAGCAGGAGGAGAATTCTGACTGAGGCAGAGCGAGGCAACTCCCAGCAGTTCGTGGAAGTGGAGGTGTGGGTGGACTTCCTCCGAGACAATACAAAGTCAAATGGAGACCCGGTAGATGTGTAAGCCAGAGACGATGTCGCTCCAATAGATGCACCTTTGTCACAGGCCTTTAATGACAATAATGTGAAGTTGAACACTCAATTCCTAGGATCAACCTGCAGCGTAACAGTGGCCAGTCTTTGTGGACCTGTGGGTTGGGTAGATCTCTAACCAGGAGCGAAAGCCAATAAGCTCCCAAGCGTTGACTATGTTATCATAATTGCATTTATATGGTGCTTGCTTTATCGCCTCGGCAATTCGGAGTTTTGTATTGTATCTCGTCTCAAACACTCGAAGAGCATCCCCAAGTAGCAGCTGCCCCTGTGTGGCACAAGGTGGTGGCCCTGCACCGGCTTGCATGTGGACAAGAGCCTGTCAGTAGGGGGCGATGGTTGATGTGGCATCTCAGTTGTGGAGTTTGTAGGTAATGTTTAGAATTTGGTACATTTTGACCCAGACGCCAGCATGCAATGGCCTACTCGTTTCGAATGACAATAGTATGTTGTACATACACTGCTAAACAGACGGTGCGTATTTTTAAAAATATCTGCTTGTTAATACGATGTAACCTGATACAGCACAATTCAGTGCAGTAATACAATTTTGTTAAAATGACTCAATAATTTAGAATGAATACTTGTCTGATTGTGTGCGTACATGTAACATCTTGTCAATAAGGGTCATACATTAAATAAGTCATGTTAGGACAAAGTGTGTGTTTTGGATGTAACCTGTACAGACAACTCAGGTGAGACTCATTGTTCTTGTGATACAGGGCAAAAGGTATTTTAGTGTTTTCAGGAAGCATCTCCCTCTGGATCAACTCATTGTCTTTGAAATAGGCAGCACACTCGGATCATTCATTAGTTACACGTAGAGGAGATACATTCTCTACAACACGAATTATAATTTTGTATTACGTGTTGACGTAGGTTTTGTCGAATTAGAACAAAAAATGGTCCATGCTGATTAACGTCTGGATGTTCACAACCAAGGGTTGAAGCAAGCCTGACCGCCTGCGGCGCCCCTCATAACCATTTACGGCCTTGGGCCAGGAAAGTCACAAAAAGAATTGCACACGAACGACGCCTCCACGCAAGCTCCCGATGCTCCGTTTTGAAGTTTGAAAATGAAACAACTTTGAATTGTATTATGTTTTTGAATTAGATAATTGTATTTCTTCATTAAAAGCTTATTCATTGAAAACGATATTTCGTGTGAATTTCCTCTCGTCGTTAAGTAGATGACCTTGCCGGGGGTTCGGTTCAATGCGGACTTTCACCTGGTTGGGATCGCGGGATCGAGATGACGCGACACAGCTGGCCGTGCGACAAGACCGCCGTCTGCAGATCGAACGTCTGTCCCTGCGCCT
Source organism: Petromyzon marinus (assembly GCF_048934315.1). Taxonomy (NCBI): domain Eukaryota; kingdom Metazoa; phylum Chordata; class Hyperoartia; order Petromyzontiformes; family Petromyzontidae; genus Petromyzon; species Petromyzon marinus. The sequence continues at coordinate 3,186,905 of NW_027422625.1, forward strand.
CCGTCATTAATGCAGGGGGCGCATTGGTTTGCAACGCCTCCTGCATGAAAACTCTCTGCATGTGGAGTGGGATCCAGAGGGAAATCAACGCGACCACGGGGAGAGAGAGAGAGAGAGACACGCAAACTCCAAATATACAGCAAGCGTCAGGGTCGGGTTCGTACCCACGACTTCCTGTAAGCCAGGAGAGGTAGTTAACATCTCACCACATGGAGAGAGAGACACGCAGCCTCAGCGATGTTGATTGATCTTCAATTAATTACTTGGTGGAGTAAGGAAGCATTAATACTGAGTGAATGAAGGTGGCCAGGCATGCGTCTGGACACACCACCAACTGTTTACCATGCCAGTGTGTGACAGTGTGAAGTTTGCATTTGCAGTAAAGTCTATTAACTGTATTGAGCAGGGAGGTTGCATCAAAACAGTTTATTTTAGTTTTACTCTGGAACTCTTTGTAAGAATGGAGTCAGGAAGTTATCACAACACACGTGCAGCTGAAGTCGGAACTGTTCATCCCAGCATTCAAGGACATCTGTGCCTGGCTTCACACCTCTAAGTTGTGATTGAACATTCATTTATGCACTTCTGCATAACACATAGTATTATTTTCCACACCCTTTGCTATGTCACCTGAATTTAGCTTTTATACATATTCCTTTGGAAGCCAGACAGCCGAAATTGTGTGCTCGGAGTTTTGGGTTAACATTCATTTTGAAGATACGAGGGATTCCAGGCACGTTTATGACATTTGCCCTGTCATTGTGTGCCATAACAGCCCATGTGATGAAATTGGGACACTTTTTCACTATATCATGAATATATGAATAAGTATAGACGTGTAAGTCACGTGCTACTGTGTGTATATGCATTCCTCTGTGCATCGATACTGACGTGTAGATGGTTTGGATATTCTTTTGTTTCTGTCTGCAGCTGACGCTTCCTCTGTTGCTTCCTCTGCAGAATTGGTCTGATGGAGCAAAGGCACTCGGCGCAGCTCGGTGCAAAAAGGCATCAATGTGACCGTTGTGCATACAGCACGGATCGTACTGAACATTTGACACGGCACCAGAGAACTCACACGGGAGAGAAACCCTTCAAGTGCAGTGTGTGTGGGAAGGCGTTTGCACATTCATCTGCTCTTGTAAGACACCAGAGAACACACACGGTAGAGAAACAATTCTAGATTTAAAGCTTTCGTGACTGCTAGGATCCATACTCTTTGGTTCTATTGGGTAAAGTCACGTAGTTGAAAATAAAATAACAAAAAATCACAACGTTTCGGCCACAACACAAGCGGCCTTCATCAGGTGAAGGGACGAGACTGTCTGGAGGACAGCGCTGGAGTGGGAGAAGCCACGCTTAGATCACGACCTTTAAGCTGTGTGAGAAGAAAAAGACCAGGCGCCTTGACAAAGGAATTAGCATATAATTTAGCATTGAAATGGCTCATTGAAATAGCTAAGTTAAAGTATACACATCCGCAGAGGTACCCCTTGACAAAGGAATTAGCGCTGGAGTGGAAGAAGCCACGCTTAGATCACGACCTTTAAGCTGTGTGAGAAGAAAAAGACCAAGCGCCTTGACAAAGGAATTAGCATATAATTTAGCATTGAAATGGCTCATTGAAATAGCTAAGTTAAAGTATACACATCTGCAGAGGTACCCTTTGACAAAGGAATTAGCATCGAATTTAGCATTAACATTAACACAGATAATTCTGTGACCAGTTACAAGCTAATCACTCAGCTATTTCAATGCTAAATTAGGTGCTAATTCCTTTGTCAAAGGGTACACACACAGCAGATAAACCCTTCAAGTGCAGTGTGTGTGAGAAGGCATTTACATTTTCATCTGCTCTGGTACAACAACAACCGCCATTCGCCACTAAGTGGCGGTGACGTCACCACGACGCTTGTGCCAGGCCATGTGCACCGTGAGGCCACGTGAAGTGTCGAACGCCCGCTGGCAGGAGGTCACTGGGCAGATCCAGGTGCCACGGGTCGACTGACTGAGATGACTGGCTGATGCACCACCTGTGCCCCCTACTGTGCCAACCTGCTGTGCTTTAGCCACCCGGCGCTCCGCTCGTTGTTCTGAGCGTCGCTCCTCCACCCTCCGTTGTTGTTGGAGGGCGACTGCCTCCAACTGCCCAGTAGCATCCTTCACGAGCCTCCTCCACAGAGGCCGATCTTGACACCGCTGGTACCAGTCATCGGCAAGTCCACTCAGCTCCACGTCCTCCTGTACCACATCACTCCATCTCTTCTCTAGTCCGTGCCGCGCCCGCTTAGCCCCCTCAATCCGGCCAAACAAAAGCTGTTTCGGCATGCGGTGGCTGGGCATGCGGGCTACATGACCCAGCCATCGCAGCCTTGCCTGCCGGAGGAGCTCACCGATGGGACCCTGCCCAGATCTTTCAAGGATTTGTGAGCTCCTCACACAATCCAGTCTGGTTAAACCCAGGATGGATCGTAGGCAGGCCAGCCTAAATGTTTCTAACCGGCGAAGATGTTCCACTAGGGGGGTCCACGTTTCGCAAGCGTAGAGAAGGGAGGGAATGACCGTGGCCGAGAAGACCTGAAGCTTAGTGCGGAGCGACAGACCAGGTAGCTTCCACACAGCGTTACGCCACCGATGAAAAGATATTGCCGCTCGACTGATTCGGAGTGAGACCTCTGCTGTTAAACTGGAGCCAGTCATAAGCACACTGCCCAGGTATGGGAAACTCTCCACTCTCTCCACAACTGCCCCATCACCGATTGGGAGTTGTGGGGGTGGAGTGTCCGATGGTACAAAATACCCAGGCAGGTGCTTAGTTTTGGTGGGGCTGATGTTAAGGCCCCACCTCTTAGTGGCACGCTCCAGTCTCAGCAGCAGCGTCTCCAACTCCTCCTCTGACTGAGCAGCTATTACCAAATCATCAGCATACATAACGTGGTTGAGCAATAGGGAGCCATCCCTTGACCGCACCCGGGCATCGATTAGCCTCTCATTATATCTGTACCATATGGAGATTCCCCCGGTACAGCTATTGAAGGCTTCACGAACTACGTGGTCAAAATAGATGTTAAATAATGTGGGAGCCAGAGGACATCCCTGTCGCACCCCAAGGTGTACAGGGAATGGCTCTGACTCCCGGCCACGTAGTTTTACCCGGGCCCGCTCACCATCATGAAGGTCCTTAATGATCGTGAGCAGAGGGTCAGGTACTCCAAAAGCACGAAGAACGACCCAGAGCCCAGGCCTACTGATGGTATCATAGGCCTTGACCAGGTCAATAAAGCAGAGATGTAGGTCTTGTTGGAATTCCCTACACCTCTGCTGTAGCAGACGGACAGAAAATATGGCATCTGTGCAGGACCGCCCTTTCCTGAAACCGCATTGGGGCTCCGCAAGCCTCTCCTCAGCATGCCTGGCAAGGCGATGCTGAATAATCCTTGCCAGGACCTTTCCCGGCACACTGAGGAGTGAGATGCCCCTGTAGTTGTTACAGTCTGTGCGGTCCCCCTTCTTAAAAAGGGGGACCACCAGGGCATCCTTCCAATCCTGCGGAACCCGTCCAGTGGTCCAGACTGTTATGATGTCATATAGGGCAGTCTGTGCACAAACGCCACCCTCCCTCAGCATTTCGCTTGGGAGATCATCTCTGCCCGCTGCCTTTCCTGGTCTCAGACTCCGGATCGCCTTCAATACTTCTTCAGCAGATGGCACCTCAGCCAGCCACTCACAGGGGGTGACTTCTTCCAATATTTGAGGCACCGCAGCCTCAGCAGGGTCATCCTCACTTTGTGCCACGATGTTTTCCTGGCTGAGGGATTTTCCCTCCCCCAGGACCTCACAGAAATGCTCAGCAAATCTGCGAACCTGTTCCTGGGGTCGGAGATTGGATCACCGTTTTTTCCCCTAATGATGGTAATAGGTGTGGCGCTGCAGGTTACTTTTTTGATGGAGTTAAATAGAGATTTGTGATCACGGGCCACTGAGGCAGACTCCATCTCCTCAGCAACCCGCGACCACCACCCATCCTTGCAGCGCCTCACGGCTCTCCGAACCTCCGAGCGAAGGCTGCGGTAAGCCTCCTCATTCTCTGATGTGGGATTCTGTAGCCGATGACAGTGGGCCTGTCGCTTTTTCTCAACCATCCTGAACACCTCCTCTGTCAGCCAGGGTCTCTGGGGAGGTCTGGACCGCGTACCCAAAGCAGCCATTGCAGCTGCATGAGTCACAGTCCTAAACCTCGCCCATTTACCCTCGACATCAGGAGGAGTCGGGGACGATGCCAATCCCAGCCGCAAGCGATGATGAAATTCTCGCTTGCAACTTTCATCAGATAACTGAGACCAGGCCACTTTATGTTGGAATGGGGTCCTGGGTGTACACCCACCACCGGAGTGTTCTCTGGTGTGTGGTAACACACCAGAGAACACACACGGGAGAGAAAACATTCAAGTGCAGTGTGTGTGGGAAGGCGATTGCACAGTCACCAAATCTTCATGTACACCAGAGATCTCAAAAACATCGGAAGATCCACAAGGAGTGGAGTCTGAAATCATCTTGTGGAAGTCAAAGTGCCGCAATGAGCCCACCCCTCATGAAACAAGAACCGGAAGAAAATCCCAGCCTGGACACTTTTAAAGGTATCGAGGTAAAATATGAAGAGGTGAAGGTGAAATGTGAAGAAGTGATGGTGAAGAGCGAAGAAGTGAAGGTAAAATGTGAAGATGAAGATTCAACTCCAAAATCGGACCTTCATATCGATGGAGGCAACGTGAAGCAGGAGGAGAATTCTGACTGTGAGGCAGAGCGAGGCAACTCCCAGCAGTTTGTGGAAGTGGAAGTGTGGGTGGACTTCCTCCGAGACAATACAAAGTCAAATGGAGACCCGGTAGATGTGTAAGCTGGAGACGATGTCGCTCCAATAGATGCACCTTTGTCACAGGCCTTTAATGACAAGAATATGAAGTTGAACACTCAATTCCTAGGTTCAACCTGCAGGGTAAGAGCGGCCAGTCTTTGTGGAACTGTGGGTTGGGTAGATCTCTAACCAGAAGCGAAAGCCAATAAGCTCCCAAGCATTCACTAGAGTCTATTAATTCCATTTATAGGGTGCTTGCTTAATCGCCTCTGGCAATTCGGAGTTTTGTATCGTATCTCGTCTCAAACACTCGAAGAGCATCCCCAAGTAGCAGCTGCCCCTGTGTGGCACAAGGTGGTGGCCCTGCACCGGCCTGCATGTGGACAAGAGCCTGTCAGTAGGGGGTGATGGTTGATGTGGCATCTCAGTTGTGGAGTGTGTAGGTAATGTTTAGAATTTGATACATTTTGACCCAAACGCCAGCATGCAATGGCCTACTCGTTTAGAATAACACAATAATATGTTGTACATACACTGTTAAGCAGACGGTGTGGTCTTTTTAAAAATATCTTCATGTTAATACGATGTAACCTGATGCAGTATATTTCAGTGCAGTAATAACATTTAGTTAAAATGACTCAATAATTGATAATGAATACTTGTCCGATTGTGTGCGTACATGTAACATTTTGTTTGTAAGGGTCAAACATTGAATAAGTGATGCTTGGACAAAGTGTGTGTTTTGGAAGTAACCTGTACAGATAACTCAGGTGAGACTCATTGTTCTTGTGATACAGGTCAAAGGGTATTTTTGTGTTTTCAGGAAGCATCTCCCTCTGGATCAACTCATTGTCTTTGAAATAGGCAGCACACTCGGATCATTCATCAGTTACAAGGCATACCACTCAAAAGTTACACGTAGAGGACATACATTCTCTACAACACGAATTATAATTTTGTATTACGTGTTGACGTAGGTTTTGTCGAATTAGCACGAGAAATGGTCCTTGCTGATTAACGTCTGGATGTTCACAACCAAGGGTTGAAGCAAGCCTGACCGCCTGCGGCGCCCCTCACAAACATTTACGGCCTTGGGCCAGGAAAGTCACGAAAAGAATTGCACACGAACGACGCCTCCACGCAAGCTCCCGATGCTCCGTTTTGAAGTTTGAAAATGAAACAACTTTGAATTGTATTATTTTTTTGAATTAGATAATTGTATTTCTTCATTAAAAGCTTATTCATTGAAAACGATATTTCGTGTGAATTTCCTCTCGTCGTTAAGTAGATGGCCTTGCCGGGGGTTCGGTTCGATGCGGACTTTCACCTGGTTGGGATCGCGGGATCGAGATGAGGTGACACAGAGCTGGACGTGCGACAAGACCGCCGTCCGCAGATCGAACGTCTGTCCCTGCGCCTCCGTCATTAATGCAGGGGGCGCATTGGTTTGCAACGCCTCCTGCATGAAAACTCTCTGCATGTGGAGTGGGATCCAGAGGGAAATCAACGCAACCACAGGGAGAGAGAGAGAGAGACACGCAAACTCCAAATATACAGCAAGCGTCAGGGTCGGGTTCGTACCCACGACTTCCTGTATGCCAGGAGAGGTAGTTAACATCTCACCACATGGAGAGAGAGACACGCAGCCTCAGCGATGTTGATTGATCTTTAATTAATTACTTGGTGGAGTAAGGAAGCATTAATACTGAGTGGATGAAGGTGGCCAGGCATGCGTCTGGACACACCACCAACTGTTTACCATGCCAGTGTGTGACAGTGTGAAGTTTCCATTTTCAGTAAAGTCTATTAACTGTATTGAGCACGGAGGTTGTATCAAAACAGTTTATTTTAGTTTTCCTCTGGAACTCTTTGTAAGAATGGAGTCAGGAAGTTATCACAGCACACGTGCAGCTGAAGTCGGAACTGTTCATCCCAGCATTCAAGGACATCTGTGCCTGGCTTCACACCTCTAAGTTGCGATTGAACATTAATTTATGCATTTCTGCATAACACAAATAGTATTATTTTCAACACCCTTTGCTATGTCAGCTGAATTTAGCTTTCATAAATATTCCTTTTGAAGCCAGAAAGCCGAAATTGTGTGCTCGGAGTTTTGGGTTAACATTCATTTTGAAGATACGAGGGCTTCCAGGCACGTTTATGACATTTGCCCTCTCATTGTGTGCCATAACAGCCCGTGTGATGAAATTGGGACACTTTTTCACTATATCATGAATATATGAATAAGTGTAGACGTGTAAGTCACGTGTTACTGTGTGTATGCATTCCTCTGTGCATCGATACTGACGTGTAGATGGTGTGGATATTCTTTTGTTTCTGTCTGCAGCTGTCGCTTCCTCTGTTGCTTCCTCTGCAGAATTGGTCTGATGGAGCAAAGGCACTCGGTGCAGCTCGGTTCAAAAAGGCATCGATGCGACCGTTGTGCATACAGCACGGATCGTAGTGACCATTTGACACGGCACCAGAGAACTCACACAGGAGAGAAACCCTTCAAGTGCAGTGTGTGTGGGAAGGCGTTTGCACATTCATCTACTCTTGTAGCACACCAGAGAATTGCCTCTGGCAATTCGGAGTTTTGCATCGTATCTCGTCTCAAACACTTGAAGAGCATCCCAAGTAGCAGCTGCCCCTGTGTGGCACAAGGTGGTGGTCCTGCACCAGCCTGCATGTGGACAAGAGCCTGTCAGTAGGGGGCGATGGTTGATGTGGCATCTCAGTTGTGGAGTTTCTAGGTAATGTTTAGAATCTGATAAATTTTTACCCAAACGCCAGCATGCAATGGCCTACTCGTTTTGAATGACACAATAATATGTTGTACATACACTGTTAAGCAGACGGTGTGGTTTTTTTTAAATATCTTCATGTTAATACGATGTAACCTGATACAGCATATTTCAGTGCAGTAATACAATTTAGTTAAAATTACTCAATAATGTATAATTAATGCTTGTCTGATTGAGTGCCTACATGTAACATTTTGTCTATAAGGATCAAACATTGAATAAGTGATGTTAGGACAAAGTGTTTTTTGGAAGTAACCTGTACAGATAACTCAGGTGAGACTCATTGTTCTTGTGATACAGGTCAAAGGGTATTTTTGTGTTTTCAGGAAGCATCTCCCTCTGGATCAACTCATTGTCTTTGAAATAGGGAGCACACTCGGATCATTCATCAGTTACAAGGCATACCACTCAAAAGTTACACTTAAAGGAGATACATTCTCGACAACACGAATTATAATTTTGTATTACGTGTTGACGTAGATTTTGTCTAACTAGGACAAGAAATGGTCCTTGCTGATTAACGTCTGGATGTCCGTAACGGTTGAAGCAAGCCCGGCTGCTGTTGAGACGCTGTGCACCAATAAGGGTCCACATGTGGCTTGCACTGAATCAATATTGCACTCCCAGAAGGCCGTGGAAGTTATAGTTTGTGTAAAACATTCCTTTGTTTCGTGGAGAGATCGATAAATGAAAGATGTCATGTCTGCTGATCTGCTTCATAGCAAGGAGGTAATTTTAACAGCACATTTGGAATGCATTTTTTTGGTACAGATTTGTATTTGGTTACAAGGCAGAGCACATCTACTAGATACATTATCCACAACAACACTCGTTAGAATTAGATAATTGTGTTTCTTCATTAAAAGCTTATTAATTGAAATCGACATTTCGTGTGAATTTCCTCTCGTCGTTAAGTAGATGGCCTTGCCGGGGGTTCGGTTCGATGCGGACTTTCACCTGGTTGGGATCGCGGGATCGAGATGAGGCGACACAGAGCTGGCCGTGCGAGAAGATTCCAACACGATCGAACGTCTGTCACTGCGCCTCCGTCGTTCATGCGGGGGGTGTGTATGTTTGCAGCACCCCCTGCATGAAAACGACGGAACGTGCAGCGTTAGTCACGAAGTTGTGCGTAAGCGCCATAACCAGGCGCTGTAAGCTGACCTGCCACCACGTTCACGGGTTAACAGGGGGCAGCCGAGAGAGAGCGAGGTGCGTAGGGGTCGACCAAAGGTTAAACCCCCCGGCCCCCCCCCGTGACCGGAGACTAACACCCCTGACCCCCCACCCGTCCCTAAGGCCCCTTAAGATAAGACCTTCCAGAAGGTTCTGGGAGGGGGGGGGTGAGGAGGGGATGGATGACCTTGACCTGGGGTTAAAAGCCCGCCCCTCTGGACGGGCTGGGCAGTGTTCACCAACTCAAGCCTGAAGACATCCGAAGACCTGAAGACTGGACCAGCACCTGGGGACCCTCAACCGAGGCTCTTGTTAGAGCCGGGTTGTAGCGGACCAGAGGTGAGCTCCCGTACCCTGGCTGGAACGGGTCGTCCAGTCTTCCCTTAACGCCGGGCTAAGGGACCCGTGGGTAGCAGAGCCCGGAGTGTACAGGCTGCGATAGAAGGGAGGCTTCGATTTAAAGCTTTTGTGACTGCAAGGATTCATCTTCTTTGGTTCTTTCGGTAAAGTCACGTAGAATGAGAATAAAATAATTGATAAAATAAAATAGCACAATAAAAATTCTCACGACATTTCGGCCACAACACAAGCGGCCTTCAAAACGAACAAAATCATCTAATTCAACAGCATTAATTGATCAGACCAAAGAGTTATCGTTGAAACCCTCTGCTGCCAGACCACCAAGATTATATGGCCTTCCAAAGATACACAAAGAAGATACACCCCTTCGTCCCATCGTCTCTACTATCAACTCCCCCACCTATAAACTGGCACATTTTCTTACTGATATACTGCGACCTTTCACTGGAAAAACCACCTCTGCGGTACTAAATTCTACTCACCTGGTATCGACAATCAAAGGCATTTCCCTGTCCCCAGACGACCTGCTTGTCAGTTTTGATGTATATTCTTAGTTTTTTCGGTAAAGTCACGTTGAAGAGAAACAACAAAATAACAAAATATATATAAAACAATAAAAATTCTCACGACGTTTCGACCATAACTCAAACGGTCATCATCAGGTGTGTCGGTTTGCATAAATTTATTTAGAAAACGGCATATTTATTTATTTATATAAAAATAACGTTTGCGTCACACGCAACGATTGGCTGTTTGCCAGGACTAGTCCATCTATTTTTTTTGAAAAGAGGAGGGGGGAGACGAAATTTGTTTTTATGTATGCTGTCTGAAAGCCACTGTAAGCGTGAACAATCAATCAAGAACTGAAATGATTTATCAAATCTTTCCAATGATTGCTAAGATAGAATCCATCTTCTCGGTTGAAATTGTCTCTGTGTTTGTATATGTGGATAGCCTCATGAACGAATCTCTCATGGAAGCCAGATGGCTTACAAAGAACCTCCGTCTTGGAAAAGTCAATGGCATGTGAGCCTACTGAATTAGAACAATGATCTGCTACGGCCGAGGTGTTGGTCCTACCGTGTTTAAGGTCTGCTTTATGTTCACGAATGCGGTCCGAGATATGGCGTTTGGTTTCTCCAATGTAACTACTACCACAGAGGCAACTTAGTTTGTAGACACCAGGGTATTGTATGTCCGGAATCACATCTTTTACAGACGGAACCAGATCACGGATTTTATGTAATGTGTTGAAACGGACCTGGATCTTGTGTTTATTCAAGATTTTGGAGATCTTTTTTGTGATCCCAGCAATGTAGGGTAAAGTGATGGTTTTGAAAGGCTCCTCAAGAGGGTTCTTCTTCATGGTTTGAGTGATAGCTTTGCGGATTGTATAGTCGGAGTAACCATTAGCCCTAAGAGCTTGGTGTACGTGCTTGAGTTCACTGCTTATGTGTTCCTGGTCGGATATGCATTGGGCTCTATGATACAGAGTCTTGATGAGAGAATTCTTCTGTGATGGATGGTGGTGGGAATCCGGTTTCAGATAAGCATCCGTATGGGTAGCTTTCCTGTAGACAGAGTGGCTCATTGAACCATCAGGTCTCTTTTTAATTAGGACATCCAAAAAAGGTATCTTGCCATCTATTTCGACTTCCATGGTAAATCTGATGGCTGGGTGTATGGAATTGATGTGGTCGAAGAATTGGTCTAGAGCAGGCCGGCCATGTGGCCAGATGACAAAAGTGTCATCCACGTACCTCTTCCATAAGGTTGGGCGCAGAGTGGCAGTCTGGATGGCGTCAGTCTCAAATTTCTCCATGAAAATGTTAGCTATAACTGGAGAAAGGGGGGAGCCCATTGGGGTGCCCTCAGTTTGTTTGTAGAAAGTTCCATTCCAAGTGAAGTATGTATTGGTTAAACAGTGTCTCACCAGGGGGGGTACCTCAGTGTTTAGTCCTTGATGAACCAAGTCTTCAATGATTGCAATGGTGTCAGGTACAGGAACCTTGGTGAATAAGGAAACTACATCAAAACTGACAAGCAGGTCGTCTGGGGACAGGGAAATACCCTTGATTGTTGATACCAGGTGAGTAGAATTTTGTACCGCAGAGGTGGTCTTTCCAGTGAAAGGACGCAGGATTTCAGACAAAAAACGAGCTAGTTTGTAGGTGGGGGAGCTGATAGTAGAGACTATGGGACGAAGAGGTGTATCAACTTTATGTATTTTTGGTAAGCCGTATAATCTTGGTGGCCTGGCAGCAGAAGGTTTCAATGAAAACTGTTTAGATTGATCAATTAATGCGGTTGAATCAGAAATTATTTTGTTGGTTTGTGTGACGAGGCTGTTGGTGGGATCTCTTTTTATTTTTGTATAACTACCATCGTCGAGTAATTCTTTAATTTTGTTGTTGTATTCTATTTTATCCATGATAACAGTAGCATTGCCTTTGTCAGCTGAGAGAACTACAATATCATTCCTCTTTTTTAATTTATATAATTCAAAACGCTCATTTTTGCTGAGGTTGCTAGCTGGCATCTTAGCGTTTTTGAGGGTTGCAGCGATTTCAGATCTTGCTACGTCTGCAGCGATGTGACCCAGGCCCCTGAGAGCAACGTCTACTTGGGCAATTATATCATTAACTGGTATGTGTTTAGGTGTGACTGCAAAGTTTAGACCTTTAGCTAAAACGGATTTCAGACCATCGGAAATAGAACTGTTACTGCGATTAATTACGACTTTATTAACGTCTAACTTTTTGGTGTGTGGGTCCGGTCTTTTGTTGAATAGGAGGTTAAATTTGGAAATCAGGTTTTCCTTACATTTGGTCGACATAGTAGCAGCTGAAGAGGCAGTCATATTGTCTACATGTTCCCAATCCGATGTGGACATTATTGCCGTCAATGATAAGTGTGATTTGTAGAGTGTCTTGTCTAACTGATCTAGTTCTGTGCGTATAAGTCTGATTTTTTCTGAGATAAGAGCTAAGCTAGTTTTGAAAAGAATTCGTTTCGCATTAGAAGAAGTTACAGTAGCAGAGGTGAGTGTAAATGCGATTGGTATTACCCCAGAGTCGCGGCATCTCTTCAGGAAGGTGAGAGACTCGATCAGCTGAGCTTTCTTATCCCGGAGTTTGTTGAAGGATCTTAAAGTTATGTGAAAACCCTCCCCGTAGAGGCGATTAAATTTTGATTTAAAGCTTTCGTGACTGCAGTAATTCATATTCTTAGTTTTTTCGGTAAAGTCACGTTGAAGAGAAACAACAAAATAACAAAATATATATAAAACAATAAAAATTCTCACGACGTTTCGACCATAACTCAAACGGTCATCATCAGGTGTGTCGGTTTGCATAAATGTATTTAGAAAACGGCATATTTATTTATTTATATAAAAATAACGTTTGCGTCACGCGCAACGATTGGCTGTTTGCCAGGACTAGTCCATCTATTTTTTTTTAAAAGAGGAGGGGGGAGACGAAATTTGTTTTTATGTATGCTGTCTGAAAGCCACTGTAAGCGTGAACAATCAATCAAGAACTGAAATGATTTATCAAATCTTTCCAATGATTGCTAAGATAGAATCCATCTTCTCGGTTGAAATTGTCTCTGTGTTTGTATATGTGGATAGCCTCATGAACGAATCTCTCATGGAAGCCAGATGGCTTACAAAGAACCTCCGTCTTGGAAAAGTCAATGGCATGTGAGCCTACTGAATTAGAACAATGATCTGCTACGGCCGAGGTGTTGGTCCTACCGTGTTTAAGGTCTGCTTTATGTTCACGAATGCGGTCCGAGATATGGCGTTTGGTTTCTCCAATGTAACTACTACCACAGAGGCAACTTAGTTTGTAGACACCAGGGTATTGTATGTCCGGAATCACATCTTTTACAGACGGAACCAGATCACGGATTTTATGTAATGTGTTGAAACGGACCTGGATCTTGTGTTTATTCAAGATTTTGGAGATCTTTTTTGTGATCCCAGCAATGTAGGGTAAAGTGATGGTTTTGAAAGGCTCCTCAAGAGGGTTCTTCTTCATGGTTTGAGTGATAGCTTTGCGGATTGTATAGTCGGAGTAACCATTAGCCCTAAGAGCTTGGTGTACGTGCTTGAGTTCACTGCTTATGTGTTCCTGGTCGGATATGCATTGGGCTCTATGATACAGAGTCTTGATGAGAGAATTCTTCTGTGATGGATGGTGGTGGGAATCCGGTTTCAGATAAGCATCCGTATGGGTAGCTTTCCTGTAGACAGAGTGGCTCATTGAACCATCAGGTCTCTTTTTAATTAGGACATCCAAAAAAGGTATCTTGCCATCTATTTCGACTTCCATGGTAAATCTGATGGCTGGGTGTATGGAATTGATGTGGTCGAAGAATTGGTCTAGAGCAGGCCGGCCATGTGGCCAGATGACAAAAGTGTCATCCACGTACCTCTTCCATAAGGTTGGGCGCAGAGTGGCAGTCTGGATGGCGTCAGTCTCAAATTTCTCCATGAAAATGTTAGCTATAACTGGAGAAAGGGGGGAGCCCATTGGGGTGCCCTCAGTTTGTTTGTAGAAAGTTCCATTCCAAGTGAAGTATGTATTGGTTAAACAGTGTCTCACCAGGGGGGGTACCTCAGTGTTTAGTCCTTGATGAACCAAGTCTTCAATGATTGCAATGGTGTCAGGTACAGGAACCTTGGTGAATAAGGAAACTACATCAAAACTGACAAGCAGGTCGTCTGGGGACAGGGAAATACCCTTGATTGTTGATACCAGGTGAGTAGAATTTTGTACCGCAGAGGTGGTCTTTCCAGTGAAAGGACGCAGGATTTCAGACAAAAAACGAGCTAGTTTGTAGGTGGGGGAGCTGATAGTAGAGACTATGGGACGAAGAGGTGTATCAACTTTATGTATTTTTGGTAAGCCGTATAATCTTGGTGGCCTGGCAGCAGAAGGTTTCAATGAAAACTGTTTAGATTGATCAATTAATGCGGTTGAATCAGAAATTATTTTGTTGGTTTGTGTGACGAGGCTGTTGGTGGGATCTCTTTTTATTTTTGTATAACTACCATCGTCGAGTAATTCTTTAATTTTGTTGTTGTATTCTATTTTATCCATGATAACAGTAGCATTGCCTTTGTCAGCTGAGAGAACTACAATATCATTCCTCTTTTTTAATTTATATAATTCAAAACGCTCATTTTTGCTGAGGTTGCTAGCTGGCATCTTAGCGTTTTTGAGGGTTGCAGCGATTTCAGATCTTGCTACGTCTGCAGCGATGTGACCCAGGCCCCTGAGAGCAACGTCTACTTGGGCAATTATATCATTAACTGGTATGTGTTTAGGTGTGACTGCAAAGTTTAGACCTTTAGCTAAAACGGATTTCAGACCATCGGAAATAGAACTGTTACTGCGATTAATTACGACTTTATTAACGTCTAACTTTTTGGTGTGTGGGTCCGGTCTTTTGTTGAATAGGAGGTTAAATTTGGAAATCAGGTTTTCCTTACATTTGGTCGACATAGTAGCAGCTGAAGAGGCAGTCATATTGTCTACATGTTCCCAATCCGATGTGGACATTATTGCCGTCAATGATAAGTGTGATTTGTAGAGTGTCTTGTCTAACTGATCTAGTTCTGTGCGTATAAGTCTGATTTTTTCTGAGATAAGAGCTAAGCTAGTTTTGAAAAGAATTCGTTTCGCATTAGAAGAAGTTATCCACATATACAAACACAGAGACAATTTCAACCGAGAAGATGGATTCTATCTTAGCAATCATTGGAAAGATTTGATAAATCATTTCAGTTCTTGATTGATTGTTCACGCTTACAGTGGCTTTCAGACAGCATACATAAAAACAAATTTCGTCTCCCCCCTCCTCTTTTCAAAAAAAATAGATGGACTAGTCCTGGCAAACAGCCAATCGTTGCGCGTGACGCAAACGTTATTTTTATATAAATAAATAAATATGCCGTTTTCTAAATAAATTTATGCAAACCGACACACCTGATGATGACCGTTTGAGTTATGGTCGAAACGTCGTGAGAATTTTTATTGTTTTATATATATTTTGTTATTTTGTTGTTTCTCTTCAACGTGACTTTACCGAAAAAACTAAGAATATGAATTACTGCAGTCACGAAAGCTTTAAATCAAAATTTAATCGCCTCTACGGGGAGGGTTTTCACATAACTTTAAGATCCTTCAACAAACTCCGGGATAAGAAAGCTCAGCTGATCGAGTCTCTCACCTTCCTGAAGAGATGCCGCGACTCTGGGGTAATACCAATCGCATTTACACTCACCTCTGCTACTGTAACTTCTTCTAATGCGAAACGAATTCTTTTCAAAACTAGCTTAGCTCTTATCTCAGAAAAAAAATCAGACTTATACGCACAGAACTAGATCAGTTAGACAAGACACTCTACAAATCACACTTATCATTGACGGCAATAATGTCCACATCGGATTGGGAACATGTAGACAATATGACTGCCTCTTCAGCTGCTACTATGTCGACCAAATGTAAGGAAAACCTGATTTCCAAATTTAACCTCCTATTCAACAAAAGACCGGACCCACACACCAAAAAGTTAGACGTTAATAAAGTCGTAATTAATCGCAGTAACAGTTCTATTTCCGATGGTCTGAAATCCGTTTTAGCTAAAGGTCTAAACTTTGCAGTCACACCTAAACACATACCAGTTAATGATATAATTGCCCAAGTAGACGTTGCTCTCAGGGGCCTGGGTCACATCGCTGCAGACGTAGCAAGATCTGAAATCGCTGCAACCCTCAAAAACGCTAAGATGCCAGCTAGCAACCTCAGCAAAAATGAGCGTTTTGAATTATATAAATTAAAAAAGAGGAATGATATTGTAGTTCTCTCAGCTGACAAAGGCAATGCTACTGTTATCATGGATAAAATAGAATACAACAACAAAATTAAAGAATTACTCGACGATGGTAGTTATACAAAAATAAAAAGAGATCCCACCAACAGCCTCGTCACACAAACCAACAAAATAATTTCTGATTCAACCGCATTAATTGATCAATCTAAACAGTTTTCATTGAAACCTTCTGCTGCCAGGCCACCAAGATTATACGGCTTACCAAAAATACATAAAGTTGATACACCTCTTCGTCCCATAGTCTCTACTATCAGCTCCCCCACCTACAAACTAGCTCGTTTTTTGTCTGAAATCCTGCGTCCTTTCACTGGAAAGACCACCTCTGCGGTACAAAATTCTACTCACCTGGTATCAACAATCAAGGGTATTTCCCTGTCCCCAGACGACCTGCTTGTCAGTTTTGATGTAGTTTCCTTATTCACCAAGGTTCCTGTACCTGACACCATTGCAATCATTGAAGACTTGGTTCATCAAGGACTAAACACTGAGGTACCCCCCCTGGTGAGACACTGTTTAACCAATACATACTTCACTTGGAATGGAACTTTCTACAAACAAACTGAGGGCACCCCAATGGGCTCCCCCCTTTCTCCAGTTATAGCTAACATTTTCATGGAGAAATTTGAGACTGACGCCATCCAGACTGCCACTCTGCGCCCAACCTTATGGAAGAGGTACGTGGATGACACTTTTGTCATCTGGCCACATGGCCGGCCTGCTCTAGACCAATTCTTCGACCACATCAATTCCATACACCCAGCCATCAGATTTACCATGGAAGTCGAAATAGATGGCAAGATACCTTTTTTGGATGTCCTAATTAAAAAGAGACCTGATGGTTCTATGAGCCACTCTGTCTACAGGAAAGCTACCCATACGGATGCTTATCTGAAACCGGATTCCCACCACCATCCATCACAGAAGAATTCTCTCATCAAGACTCTGTATCATAGAGCCCAATGCATATCCGACCAGGAACACATAAGCAGTGAACTCAAGCACGTACACCAAGCTCTTAGGGCTAATGGTTACTCCGACTATACAATCCGCAAAGCTATCACTCAAACCATGAAGAAGAACCCTCTTGAGGAGCCTTTCAATACCATCACTTTACCCTACATTGCTGGGATCACAAAAAAGATCTCCAAAATCTTGAATAAACACAAGATCCAGGTCCGTTTCAACACATTACATAAAATCCGTGATCTGGTTCCGTCTGTAAAAGATGTGATTCCGGACATACAATACCCTGGTGTCTACAAACTAAGTTGCCTCTGTGGTAGTAGTTACATTGGAGAAACCAAACGCCATATCTCGGACCGCATTCGTGAACATAAAGCAGACCTTAAACACGGTAGGACCAACACCTCGGCCGTAGCAGATCATTGTTCTAATTCAGTAGGCTCACATGCCATTGACTTTTCCAAGACGGAGGTTCTTTGTAAGCCATCTGGCTTCCATGAGAGATTCGTTCATGAGGCTATCCACATATACAAACACAGAGACAATTTCAACCGAGAAGATGGATTCTATCTTAGCAATCATTGGAAAGATTTGATAAATCATTTCAGTTCTTGATTGATTGTTCACGCTTACAGTGGCTTTCAGACAGCATACATAAAAACAAATTTCGTCTCCCCCCTCCTCTTTTAAAAAAAAAAATAGATGGACTAGTCCTGGCAAACAGCCAATCGTTGCGCGTGACGCAAACGTTATTTTTATATAAATAAATAAATATGCCGTTTTCTAAATAAATTTATGCAAACCGACACACCTGATGATGACCGTTTGAGTTATGGTCGAAACGTCGTGAGAATTTTTATTGTTTTATATATATTTTGTTATTTTGTTGTTTCTCTTCAACGTGACTTTACCGAAAAAACTAAGAATATGAATTACTGCAGTCACGAAAGCTTTAAATCAAAGTTTTGATGTAGTTTCCTTATTCACCAAGGTTCCTGTACCTGACACCATTGCAATCATTGAAGACTTGGTTCATCAAGGACTAAACACTGAGGTACCCCCCCTGGTGAGACACTGTTTAACCAATACATACTTCACTTGGAATGGAACTTTCTACAAACAAACTGAGGGCACCCCAATGGGCTCCCCCCTTTCTCCAGTTATAGCTAACATTTTCATGGAGAAATTTGAGACTGACGCCATCCAGACTGCCACTCTGCGCCCAACCTTATGGAAGAGGTACGTGGATGACACTTTTGTCATCTGGCCACATGGCCGGCCTGCTCTAGACCAATTCTTCGACCACATCAATTCCATACACCCAGCCATCAGATTTACCATGGAAGTCGAAATAGATGGCAAGATACCTTTTTTGGATGTCCTAATTAAAAAGAGACCTGATGGTTCAATGAGCCACTCTGTCTACAGGAAAGCTACCCATACGGATGCTTATCTGAAACCGGATTCCCACCACCATCCATCACAGAAGAATTCTCTCATCAAGACTCTGTATCATAGAGCCCAATGCATATCCGACCAGGAACACATAAGCAGTGAACTCAAGCACGTACACCAAGCTCTTAGGGCTAATGGTTACTCCGACTATACAATCCGCAAAGCTATCACTCAAACCATGAAGAAGAACCCTCTTGAGGAGCCTTTCAAAACCATCAATTTACCCTACATTGCTGGGATCACAAAAAAGATCTCCAAAATCTTGAATAAACACAAGATCCAGGTCCGTTTCAACACATTACATAAAATCCGTGATCTGGTTCCGTCTGTAAAAGATGTGATTCCGGACATACAATACCCGGTGTCTACAAACTAAGTTGCCTCTGTGGTAGTAGTTACATTGGAGAAACCAAACGCCATGTCTCGGACCGCATTCGTGAACACAAAGCAGACCTTAAACACGGTAGGACCAACACCTCGGCTGTAGCAGATCATTGTTCTAATTCAGTAGGCTCACATGCCATTGACTTTTCCAAGACAGAGGTTCTTTGTAAGCCATCTGGCTTCCATGAGAGATTCGTTCATGAGGCTATCCACATTTACAAGCACAGAGACAATTTCAACCGAGAAGATGGATTCTATCTTAGCAATCATTGGAAAGATTTGATAAACCATTTCAGTTCTTAATTGATTGTTCACGCTTACAGTGGCTTTCAGACAGCATACATTATTAAAAATTTCGTCTCCCCCCTCCTCTTTTCAAAATGTAGATGGACTAGTCCTGGGCAAACTGCCAATCGCTGCGCGTGACGCTAACGTTTTTTATAAATAAATAAATGCGCCGTTTAAAAATAAATTTATGCAAACCAACACACCTGAAGATGACCGTTTGAGTTATGGTCGAAACGTCGTGAGAATTTTTTTATTGTTTTATATATATTTTATTATTTTGTCGTTTCTCTTCAACGTGACTTTACCGAAAAAACTAAGAATATGCAATGACCTGTGCGTTGTGAATGACACAACGCTGTTTTACAGCTGCCGTGAAGCAGACTGCGCATATTGTGGTGAATGTTACTGGGGTAGCCAGATGTGTCTGTCGGATTTGAACCTTGAACCTCTGCCATAAATAGAGAATGTGCTACCATATTCTTGGTTCTTTCAGTAAAGTTACGCAAATAGAAAACAAAAAAGAAAAACATTTTTTGGGAAATAATAAATTGATGAAAAGATGCCATTGGTCAACTGACTGAGATGACTGCGTCCCCCCACAGTGTACACACACAGTGTACACACACACAGTGTACACACACAGTGTACACACACACAGTGTACACACACAGTGTACACACACAGTGTGTACACACACACTGTGTACACACACAGTGTACACACAGTGTACACACACACAGTGTACACACACAGTGTACACACACAGTGTACACACACACAGTGTGTACACACACTGTGTACACACAGTGTACACACACACACAGTGTACACACACAGTGTACACACACACAGTGTGTACACACAGTGTACACACACACAGTGTACACACACAGTATACACACACACAGTGTACACACACACAGTGTACACACACAGTGTACACACACAGTGTACACACACACAGTGTACACACACAGTGTACACACACAGTGTACACACACACAGTGTACACACAGTGTACACACACAGTACACACACACAGTGTACACACACACAGTGTACACACACACAGTGTACACACACTGTGTACACACACACAGTGTACACACACACAGTGTACACACACACACAGTGAACACACACAGTATACACACACACAGTGTACACACACACAGTGTACACACACAGTGTACGTACACTGTGTGTGCACACACAGTGTACACACACAGTGTACACACACACAGTGTACACACACACAGTGTACACACACAGTGTACACACACACAGTGTACACACACATACACTGTACACACACACAGTGTACACACACAGTGTACACACACAGTACACACACACAGTGTACACACACACAGTGTACACACACACAGTGTACACACACAGTATACACACACAGTGTACACACACACAGTGTACACACACACAGTGTACACACACACACACTGTACACACACACAGTGTACACACACAGTACACACACACAGTGTACACACACAGTGTACACACACACAGTGTACACACACACACAGTGTACACACACACAGTGTACACACACAGTATACACACACACAGTGTACACACACACAGTGTGTACACACACACAGTGTACACACACACAGTGTACACACACACATTGTACACACACACACAGTGTACACACACAGTGTACACACACAGTACACACACACAGTGTACACACACAGTGTACACACACACACAGTGTACACACACACACAGTGTACACAGACAGTGTGCACACACAGTATACACACACACAGTGTACACACACACAGTGTACACACACACAGTGTACACACACACACAGTGTACACACACAGTGTACACACACACAGTGTATACACACAGTGTACACACACACAGTGTACACACACACACAGTGTACACACAGTGTACACACACACAGTGTACACACAGTGTACACACACACAGTGTACACACAGTGTACACACACACAGTGTACACACAGTGTACACACACACAGTGTACACACACACAGTGTGTACACACACACAGTGTACACACACACAGTGTACACACACACACACACTGTACACACACACACAGTGTGCACACACAGTATACACACACACAGTGTACACACACACAGTGTACACACACAATGTACACACACAGTGTACACACACACACAGTGTACACACACACAGTGTACACACACACAGTGTATACACACAGTGTACACACACACACAGTGTACACACACACACAGTGTACACACAGTGTACACACACACAGTGTACACACAGTGTACACACACACAGTGTACACAGTGTACACACACAGCGTACACACACACAGCGTACACACACAGTGTACACACACACACAGTGTACACACACACACTGTGTTAATGCCCACGTTGTTGTTGCTGAGCTCACACACCCAAGGGGTCTCTGATCAAGGGAGGGAGCAATGGAAAATGAATCCTGCTCTGTGACGTCACCGTCACCACTCAGCATTACCTCATCGGCGTGAAACGCCAGGGGGAGGTGTACCTCGCTAGTGACGTCATGTCACCAAGGTGTTCACCCCACCCCGTCCACCGTGCCCTTGAGCATGACGTCACCTCTGCCTGAGTCACTTCCGTTGTCTGTTCAAGTACAATCCTTATTTGGGCAAAGCTACTCCAACGTAATTTATTTAAATTAAGACCCGCTCGTTGCGAGAGGGGAGTGTCTTGTTCCCCGCAAGTGACGTCATGTCACCTCCTGCTGCCACGTGACGTCACGAAGTAACAGGAATCTGCCGCTCCGCGCGTGAACTGAAATCCGAGGTGAGAAATTCTCATCGCGGTTGTGGTGGTTGTGGTTGTTGTTGTGGTTGTTGTGTTTGTGGTGGTGGTTGTTGTGGTGGTGGTTGTGGTGGTTGTTGTGGTGGTTGTTGTTGTGGTGGTGGTTGTTGTGGTGGTGGTTGTTGTTGTTGTGGTGGTTGTTGTTGTGGTGGTGGTTGTGGTTGTTGTTGCGGTGGTTGTGGTGGTGGTTGTTGTGGTTGTGGTGGTGGTTGTTTGAGTAGCAGCAAGCTTGGAAGCGATGTCCAGGTTGGAACTTTACAGCGCGGGGCCTAGCCACGCGGGATCTTGCCTCCTGCCCTCGCCTGATCGCGTTTGCTTCAATTCTCTCGCTTAGTTGAGCAATCTTCGTAAGAAAGTAATCAACCAGGCTATGCGTTACTTGTGTGTTGACCGACTCTCTGTGTTGCGTTACATTTCCTAATTGTACTCAGTTTTATTAAGTGTGCTTTCTCTCTCTCTGTGTGTGCTCGTTTTATTATTATTTACTGCAGTTACCAAAGTTCCAAATCTCTCATTGACACAAGGCCGTAATTATATATTATAATTATTATAATATAATTATAATATATTATAATAATATATATTAGGGGACACAACCCTCCCAATTATCAAATATGCTCAAAATATCCCCCCCAATATATTGCTATAGCAATATACAATATATAATATTGCTATAAAAATGTTTTATAAATAATAATTGCTATGCTATGTTAATAAAAACAACAATTTGCTAAACCTTGGCCACAAAATCTGGACTTGTCTTCATATAACAATGCATAGATTTCTGTTCATATGATTGCGTTGTACTTTATGAATCCCTGATCTCTGCCATTACATACTATGAAACAAGAAAAGTTAAAAAAGTTAAAACAGAGCAATGTAATACAATACAATATTAGACATGATTGTATCAAATAATACAAAATCCATCCCATGTGTTAGTGAAATTTGTTAATATTTTACGCAGGAAATGGCAGGAAATAAGTTTTCAAATTTACATTTTTTTCTGGGGGGGTTCCCAGACCCCCTGGAAGATTTGGTCCCCCCCAATGTTGACTCCATGGCTACGGCCTTGCATTGACTTGCTAATTTCTCTACACCCCCTCTCTCTCTATTTAAGGCCTCGACACAGAGGCGTTGTATTTCTGTGTGCCTATGTGTGTGTCTCTCTCTGTGTGTCTCTCTCTTTGTGTCTCTGTGTTATCTCTCTCTGTCTACGTGTCTCCGTGTCTGTGTTTTGCCTCTCTCAAATTGAGCAATCTTTAGAAGAACGTTATCAACCAGGTGGGGTGTTGACTGTTAGCCGACTCTCTGTGTTGTATTGCATTACGTTTCTAAGTTTACTAGGTTTGTTTTCTCTATCACTTGTACCTGATGATGATTGATTGTGTTGCAATCGAAACGTCGTATGCTATTTGCACACAGCGATGGTGTACGGTGCTTTTTGTGGAATATTTTTGCTGTTTTCCCCTGGATTTTCTGCTTGCACAGTCACAGTCACTTTAAGATGTTTTCTTGTTCATGTTTTTGTTTGTTGCGGTTGCACCCGATTCAAGAGCCGAATGGCTCACAGGGCTATACCAAATAAATGAAACTGAAACTATTATTTCACTTCTTTATTTTTTCTACGTGACTTTACCGAAAGAACCAAAGAGAATCTTGCTTAAGTTTTAATTTCTCTTCACCTGCCTCGCTACTCTGTAACTTTGTTTTGTTTTAAATATTCACAGTTTTTTTTATTTTTTTACCAGGCCACGCCCGCGTTGAGCTGTTATAAATATTCACAGGTTTTTTTTATTTTTTTACCAGGCCACACCCGCGTTGAGCTGCTGTACCGCTCTTGTTTTCAGAAGCGACCTGCCCACAACAACAACAACAAGGTGGGGCTTGTCAACAGCGTGGTGGTGTTCACTCTAGACGCGTGGCGGTGTTCACTCTAGACGCGTGGTGGTGTTCACTCTGGGCGCGTGGCGGTGTTCACTCTAGACGCGTGGCGGTGTTCACTCTAGACGTGTGGCGGTGTTCACTCTAGACGCGTGGCGGTGTTCACTCTAGACGTGTGGCGGTGTTCACTCTGGACGTGTGGCGGTGTTCACTCTAGACGTGTGGTGGTGTTCACTCTAGACGCGTGGCGGTGTTCACTCTAGACGCGTGGCGGTGTTCACTCTAGACACGTGGCGGTGTTCACTCTGGGCGCGTGGCGGTGTTCACTCTAGACGCGTGGCGGTGTTCACTCTAGACGTGTGGCGGTGTTCACTCTAGACGCGTGGCGGTGTTCACTCTAGACGTGTGGCGGTGTTCACTCTGGACGTGTGGCGGTGTTCACTCTAGACGTGTGGTGGTGTTCACTCTAGACGTGTGGTGGTGTTCACTCTAGACGCGTGGCGGTGTTCACTCTAGACGCGTGGCGGTGTTCACTCTAGACGCGTGGCCGTGTTCACTCTAGATGCGTGGCGGTGTTCACTCTAGACGCGTGGCGGTGTTCACTCTAGACGTGTGGCGGTGTTCACTCTGGACCCGTGGCGTTGTTCACTCTGGGCGCGTGGCGGTGTTCACTCTAGACGTGTGGCGATGTTCACTCTGGACGCGTGGCGGTGTTCACTCTAGACGAGTGGCGGTGTTCGCTCTAGACGCCTGGCGGTGTTCACTCTGGGCGCAAGGCGGTGTTCACTCTGGGCGCAAGGCGGTGTTCACTCTAGACGTGTGGCGGTGTTCACTCTAGATGTGTGGCGGTGTTCACTCTAGATGCATGGTGGTGTTCACTCTCTACATGTGGAGAGGAAACCCGGGGATCGGGAAGGAAATCCATGCGACCACGGGGAGAGTGAGAGAGACAGGCAGCCCCGGCTGTGTTGATTTATCCTCAATGAATTACTTGGTGGAGTGAGGAAGCATTAATACTGAGCAGGTGAAGGTGGCCAGGCGTGGGTCTGGACACACCACCACCTGTGAATCATGCCAGTGTGTGACAGTGGTGGAGCCAATGGGGGTGGGGTGGCACGTTCCTCCCCAACGATCCGATCGAAATCCCTAATTTCGATCGGATCCTTGGGGTTTATTAGTAACTAGCTTCACTACCCGGCTTCGCCCGGGACTTGGATTCTTGTCTTGGATACATTTCATATTCCCTTATATTTCACTGAAAAACCCGGAAATGTTGATGCTCGCACGAAGGAAAAAAGCCGAAACAAATCAAGTAACCTAAATCGGATGTTTTCACTCAAGGAAATTTAACCTTAATCCACTTCTACGCAAGGTCGATTTTGGCCACTCGGGAAGGGAATGACGTGGCGAGCTGAAAATAGTCGCGTTCACTTAGAAATTCCAGACAGCATGAGCTGTGAAAATTTCATGACGCCAGAGCACAGCGTTGGAGAGGTTTTGCTGCGTCACACAAACAGGTGTAATGTTCTGCTTTATATTTAAGATAGCCGTTGTACCCGTTCTTCGCACGGATATGTATTGAAACTCCGAGAAGCCAATGGCTTCATCAGCCAGGAGCGAAGCGCCACCTAAAATCTCCCGGCACGCTGTTAACACCTCCTAGAAGTACAGCGCACGAAGAGCCATATGGTAGGGGTAAACATTACAGAGCGCTTAACTCAGGTGTATTGCGGGTTGACTCCACAAACTTCATGGTCATTCCCCCACCCTCCTCCCCCTCCCCTCCCCCCCCCCCAGAATTTAAAAGTCTATTTTTATTATTTTTACGTTGTGTACAATATGGAACCTACCGACATGCCAAGTCTCAAGTGTGTAGCATGTTGGGAAGTATGCTAAACATTTCGACCAGACACACATATCCACACATTTTCCTTTATATATATAGATAAATCAGCATTTTGCGACCCCCACTGCCACCCTGTGGCATATTATTACGTGCCAGGGACTCTATGAGAGGACAACAGTCCGAGTCCATAATTGGCAATAATTAACGGCAAAGCAGTTACAAGCGACTCACAGAATTGTGCGCAGTTGCGTATACAGTACACGACTTCCCTGATGGCAAACACCTTCAGCGAGCGTGATGCCTTTCACACGCATTGATTAAAAAGCAAGGGACAAGTCAAATTTTGATTTAAAGCTTTCGTGACTGCAGTAATTCATATTCTTAGTGCTTTCGGTAAAGTCACGTTGAAGGGAAACAATAAAATACTAATATATATAAAACAATAAAAATTCTCACGACGTTTCGACCATAACACAACCGTTTGTGTTATGGTCGAAACGTCGTGAGAATTTTTATTGTTTTATATATATTTTATTATTTTATTGTTTCCCTTCAACGTGACTTTACCGAAAGAGCTAAGAATATAGGGGACAAGTCCTTAGTAACAACTCCTTACGAACAACTCCCTACTTACTAACAACTCCCTACTAACAACTCTTTACGTACTAACAACTCCCTACTTACTAACAACTCCTTACTAACAACTCCTTACTTACTAACAACTCTTTACTTACTAACAACTCCTTACTAACAACTCTCTACTTACTAACAACTCCTCTCATTTTTCATTGCTGGAGGGGTTGCCCCCCCTACCTGAAAATCCTGGCTCCACCTCTGAGTGTGTGACAGTGTCAAGTTTGTATTTGCAGTAAAGTCTATTAACTCTATTAGAGTATGGCGGTTATCGCAAAACAGTAGTTTATTTAGTTTTTCTCCGGAACTCTTTGTAAGAATGGAGTCAGGAAGTTATCACATCAAACGTGCAGCTGAAGTCGGAACTGTTCATCCCAGCATTCAAGGACATCTGTGCCTGGCTTCACACCTCTAAGTTGCAATTGAACATTAATTTATGCATTTCTGCATAACACAAATAGTATTATTTTCAACACCCTTTGCTATGTCAGCTGAATTTAGCTTTCATAAATGTTCCTTTTGAAGCCAGAAAGCCGAAATTGTGTGCTCGGAGTTTTGGGTTAACATTCATTTTGAAGATACGAGGGCTTCCAGGCACGATTGTGACATTTGCCCACTCATTGTGTGCCATAACAGCCCGTGTGATGAATTTGGGACGCTTTTTCACTACAACATGAATATATGAATAAGTATAGACATGTAAGTCACGTGTGACTGTGTGTATGCATTCCTCTGTGCATCGATACTGACGTGTAGATGTTGTGGATATTTTTTTTTCTCTCTGCAGCTGTCGCTTCCTCTGCAGAATTTGTCTCATGGAGCAAAGGCACTCGGCGCGGCTCGGTGCAAAAAGGCAGAAATGCGTCCGGCGTGAAAACAACCCGGATCGTACTGGAGATTTGACACGGCACCAGATAACTCGCACAGGAGATGAACCCTTCAAGTGCAGTGTGTGTGGGAAGGCGTTTACACAGTCATCAAGTCTTGTAGCACACCAGAGAACACACACGGGAGAAAAACCCTTCAAGTGCAGTGTTTGTGGGAAGGGGTTTGCGCAGTCATCTGCTCTTGTAACACACCAGAGAACTCACACGGGAGAGAAACCCTTCAAGTGCAGTGTGTGTGGGAAGGCGTTTACAGATTCATCTGCTCTTGTAGCACACAAGAGAACACACACGGGAGAGAAACCCTTCAAGTGCAGTGTGTGTGGGAAGGCGTTTGCACAGTCATGTACTCTTGTAGAACACCAGAGAACACACACGGGAGAAAAACCCTTCAAGTGCAGTGTGTGTGGGAAGGCATTTGCACATTCATCAAATCTTCATGTACACCAGAGATCTCAAAAGCATCAGAAGATCCACAAGGAGTGGAGTCTGAAATCAGCTTGTGAAAGTCAAAGTGCCGCAATGAGCCCATCCCTCATGAAACAAGAACCGGAAGAAAATCCCAGCCTGGACACTTTTAAAGGTATCGAGGTAAAATATGAAGAGGTGAAGGTGAAATGTGAAGAAGTGATGATGAAGAGCGAAGTAGTGAAGGTGAAATGTGAAGAAGTGATGGTGAAGAGCGAAGAAGTGAAGGTCAAATGTGAAGAAGTGAAGGTCAAATGTGAAGAAGTGATGGTGAAGAGCGAAGAAGTGAAGGTCAAATGTGAAGATGAAGATTCAACTCCAAAATCGGACCTTCACATCGATGGAGGCAACGTGAAGCAGGAGGATAATTCTGACTGAGGCAGAGCGAGGCAACTCCCAGCAGTTCGTGGAAGTGGAAGTGTGGGTGGACTTCCTCCGAGACAATACAAAGTCAAATGGAGACCCGGTAGATGTGTAAGCTTGAGACGATGTCGCTCCAATAGATGCACCTTTGTCACAGGCCTTTAATGACAAGAATGTGAAGTTCAACACTCAATTCCTAGGATCAACCTGCAGCGTAACAGTGGCCAGTCTTTGTGGACCTGTGGGTTGGGTAGATCTCTAACCAGGAGCGAATGCCAATAAGCTCCCAAGCGTTGACTATGTTATCATAATTGCATTTATATGGTGCTTGCTTTATCGCCTCTGGCAATTCGGAGTTTTGCGTCGTATCTCGTCTCAAACACTCGAAGAGCATCCCCAAGTAGCAGCTGCCCCTGTGTGGCACAAGGTGGTGGCCCTGTACCGGCCTGCATGTGGACAAGAGCCTGTCAGTAGGGGGTGATTGTTGATGTGGCATCTCAGTTGTGGAGTTTGTAGGTAATGTTTAGAATTTGGTACATTTTGACCCAGATGCCAGCAGGCAATGGTCTACTCGTTTTGAATGACACAATAGAATGTTGTATATACATTGTTAAGCATACGGTGTGTATGTTTTAAAATAGCTTCTTGTTAGTATGATGTAACCTGATGCAGTATATTTCAGTGCAGTATTTCAATTTTGTTAATATTCCTGTCAATAATTTAGAATTAATACTTGTCTGATTGTGTGCGTACATGTAACATTTTGCCTATGAGGGTCAAACATTGAATAAGTGATGCTTGGACAAAGTGTGTGTTTTGGAAGTAACCTGTACAGATAACTCGGGTGAGACTCATTGTTCTTGTGATACAGGTCAAAGGGTATTTTTGTGTTTTCAGGAAGCATCTCCCTCTGGAGCAACTCATTGTTTTTTTAAATAGGCAGCACACTCGGATCATTTATCAGTTACAAGGCATACCACTCAAAAGTTACACATAGAGGAGATACATTCTCTACAACACAAATTATAATTTTGTATTACGTGTTGACTTAGATTTTGTCTAACTAGGACTAGAAATGCTCCTTGCTGATTAACGTCTGGATGTTCACAACCAAGGGTTGAAGCAAGCCTGACCGCCTGCGGCGCCCCTCACAACCATTTACGGCCTTGGGCCAGGAAAGTCACGAAAAGAATTGCACACGAACGACGCCTCCACGCAAGCTCCCGATGCTCCGTTTTTGAAGTTTGAAAATGAAACAACTTTGAATTGTATTATTTTTTTGAATTAGATAATTGTATTTCTTCATTAAAAGCTAATTCATTGAAAACGATATTTCGTGTGAATTTCCTCTCGTCGTTAAGTAGATGGCCTTGCCGGGGGTTCGGTTCGATGCGGACTTTCACCTGGTTGGGATCGCGGGATCGAGATGACGCGACACAGAGCTGGCCGTGCGACGAGACCGCCGTCCGCAGATCGAACGTCTGTCCCTGCGCCTCCGTCATTAATGCAGGGGGCGCATTGGTTTGCAACGCCTCCTGCATGAAAACTCTCTGCATGTGGAGTGGGATCCAGAGGGAAATCAACGCGACCACGGGGAGAGAGAGAGAGAGACACGCAAACTCCAAATATACAGCAAGCGTCAGGGTCGGGTTCGTACCCACGACTTCCTGTATGCCAAGAGAGGTAGTTAACATCTCACCACATGGAGAGAGAGACACGCAGGCTCAGCGATGTTGATTGATCTTTAATTACTTGGTGGAGTAAGGAAGCATTAATACTGAGTGGATGAAGGTGGCCAGGCATGCGTCTGGACACACCACCAACTGTTTACCATGCCAGTGTGTGACAGTGTGAAGTTTGCATTTTCAGTAAAGTCTATTAACTGTGTTGAGCACGGAGGTTATATCAAAACAGTTTATTTTAGTTTTCCTCTGGAACTCTTTGTAAGAATGGAGTCAGGGAGTTATCACAACACACGTGCAGCTGAAGTCGGAACTGTTCATCCCAGCATTCAAGGACATCTGTGCCTGGCTTCACACCTCTAAGTTGTGATTGAACATTCATTTATGCACTTCTGCATAACACATAGTATTATTTTCCACACCCTTTGCTATGTCACCTGAATTTAGCTTTTATACATATTCCTTTGGAAGCCAGACAGCCGAAATTGTGTGCTCGGAGTTTTGGGTTAACATTCATTTTGAAGATACGAGGGATTCCAGGCACGTTTATGACATTTGCCCTGTCATTGTGTGCCATAACAGCCCATGTGATGAAATTGGGACACTTTTTCACTATATCATGAATATATGAATAAGTATAGACGTGTAAGTCACGTGCTACTGTGTGTATATGCATTCCTCTGTGCATCGATACTGACGTGTAGATGGTTTGGATATTCTTTTGTTTCTGTCTGCAGCTGACGCTTCCTCTGTTGCTTCCTCTGCAGAATTGGTCTGATGGAGCAAAGGCACTCGGCGCAGCTCGGTGCAAAAAGGCATCAATGTGACCGTTGTGCATACAGCACGGATCGTACTGAACATTTGACACGGCACCAGAGAACTCACACGGGAGAGAAACCCTTCAAGTGCAGTGTGTGTGGGAAGGCGTTTGCACATTCATCTGCTCTTGTAAGACACCAGAGAACACACACGGTAGAGAAACAATTCTAGATTTAAAGCTTTCGTGACTGCTAGGATCCATACTCTTTGGTTCTATTGGGTAAAGTCACGTAGTTGAAAATAAAATAACAAAAAATCACAACGTTTCGGCCACAACACAAGCGGCCTTCATCAGGTGAAGGGACGAGACTGTCTGGAGGACAGCGCTGGAGTGGGAGAAGCCACGCTTAGATCACGACCTTTAAGCTGTGTGAGAAGAAAAAGACCAGGCGCCTTGACAAAGGAATTAGCATATAATTTAGCATTGAAATGGCTCATTGAAATAGCTAAGTTAAAGTATACACATCCGCAGAGGTACCCCTTGACAAAGGAATTAGCGCTGGAGTGGAAGAAGCCACGCTTAGATCACGACCTTTAAGCTGTGTGAGAAGAAAAAGACCAAGCGCCTTGACAAAGGAATTAGCATATAATTTAGCATTGAAATGGCTCATTGAAATAGCTAAGTTAAAGTATACACATCTGCAGAGGTACCCTTTGACAAAGGAATTAGCATCGAATTTAGCATTAACATTAACACAGATAATTCTGTGACCAGTTACAAGCTAATCACTCAGCTATTTCAATGCTAAATTAGGTGCTAATTCCTTTGTCAAAGGGTACACACACAGCAGATAAACCCTTCAAGTGCAGTGTGTGTGAGAAGGCATTTACATTTTCATCTGCTCTGGTACAACAACAACCGCCATTCGCCACTAAGTGGCGGTGACGTCACCACGACGCTTGTGCCAGGCCATGTGCACCGTGAGGCCACGTGAAGTGTCGAACGCCCGCTGGCAGGAGGTCACTGGGCAGATCCAGGTGCCACGGGTCGACTGACTGAGATGACTGGCTGATGCACCACCTGTGCCCCCTACTGTGCCAACCTGCTGTGCTTTAGCCACCCGGCGCTCCGCTCGTTGTTCTGAGCGTCGCTCCTCCACCCTCCGTTGTTGTTGGAGGGCGACTGCCTCCAACTGCCCAGTAGCATCCTTCACGAGCCTCCTCCACAGAGGCCGATCTTGACACCGCTGGTACCAGTCATCGGCAAGTCCACTCAGCTCCACGTCCTCCTGTACCACATCACTCCATCTCTTCTCTAGTCCGTGCCGCGCCCGCTTAGCCCCCTCAATCCGGCCAAACAAAAGCTGTTTCGGCATGCGGTGGCTGGGCATGCGGGCTACATGACCCAGCCATCGCAGCCTTGCCTGCCGGAGGAGCTCACCGATGGGACCCTGCCCAGATCTTTCAAGGATTTGTGAGCTCCTCACACAATCCAGTCTGGTTAAACCCAGGATGGATCGTAGGCAGGCCAGCCTAAATGTTTCTAACCGGCGAAGATGTTCCACTAGGGGGGTCCACGTTTCGCAAGCGTAGAGAAGGGAGGGAATGACCGTGGCCGAGAAGACCTGAAGCTTAGTGCGGAGCGACAGACCAGGTAGCTTCCACACAGCGTTACGCAACCGATGAAAAGATATTGCCGCTCGACTGATTCGGAGTGAGACCTCTGCTGTTAAACTGGAGCCAGTCATAAGCACACTGCCCAGGTATGGGAAACTCTCCACTCTCTCCACAACTGCCCCATCACCGATTGGGAGTTGTGGGGGTGGAGTGTCCGATGGTACAAAATACCCAGGCAGGTGCTTAGTTTTGGTGGGGCTGATGTTAAGGCCCCACCTCTTAGTGGCACGCTCCAGTCTCAGCAGCAGCGTCTCCAACTCCTCCTCTGACTGAGCAGCTATTACCAAATCATCAGCATACATAACGTGGTTGAGCAATAGGGAGCCATCCCTTGACCGCACCCGGGCATCGATTAGCCTCTCATTATATCTGTACCATATGGAGATTCCCCCGGTACAGCTATTGAAGGCTTCACGAACTACGTGGTCAAAATAGATGTTAAATAATGTGGGAGCCAGAGGACATCCCTGTCGCACCCCAAGGTGTACAGGGAATGGCTCTGACTCCCGGCCACGTAGTTTTACCCGGGCCCGCTCACCATCATGAAGGTCCTTAATGATCGTGAGCAGAGGGTCAGGTACTCCAAAAGCACGAAGAACGACCCAGAGCCCAGGCCTACTGATGGTATCATAGGCCTTGACCAGGTCAATAAAGCAGAGATGTAGGTCTTGTTGGAATTCCCTACACCTCTGCTGTAGCAGACGGACAGAAAATATGGCATCTGTGCAGGACCGCCCTTTCCTGAAACCGCATTGGGGCTCCGCAAGCCTCTCCTCAGCATGCCTGGCAAGGCGATGCTGAATAATCCTTGCCAGGACCTTTCCCGGCACACTGAGGAGTGAGATGCCCCTGTAGTTGTTACAGTCTGTGCGGTCCCCCTTCTTAAAAAGGGGGACCACCAGGGCATCCTTCCAATCCTGCGGAACCCGTCCAGTGGTCCAGACTGTTATGATGTCATATAGGGCAGTCTGTGCACAAACGCCACCCTCCCTCAGCATTTCGCTTGGGAGATCATCTCTGCCCGCTGCCTTTCCTGGTCTCAGACTCCGGATCGCCTTCAATACTTCTTCAGCAGATGGCACCTCAGCCAGCCACTCACAGGGGGTGACTTCTTCCAATATTTGAGGCACCGCAGCCTCAGCAGGGTCATCCTCACTTTGTGCCACGATGTTTTCCTGGCTGAGGGATTTTCCCTCCCCCAGGACCTCACAGAAATGCTCAGCAAATCTGCGAACCTGTTCCTGGGGTCGGAGATTGGATCACCGTTTTTTCCCCTAATGATGGTAATAGGTGTGGCGCTGCAGGTTACTTTTTTGATGGAGTTAAATAGAGATTTGTGATCACGGGCCACTGAGGCAGACTCCATCTCCTCAGCAACCCGCGACCACCACCCATCCTTGCAGCGCCTCACGGCTCTCCGAACCTCCGAGCGAAGGCTGCGGTAAGCCTCCTCATTCTCTGATGTGGGATTCTGTAGCCGATGACAGTGGGCCTGTCGCTTTTTCTCAACCATCCTGAACACCTCCTCTGTCAGCCAGGGTCTCTGGGGAGGTCTGGACCGCGTACCCAAAGCAGCCATTGCAGCTGCATGAGTCACAGTCCTAAACCTCGCCCATTTACCCTCGACATCAGGAGGAGTCGGGGACGATGCCAATCCCAGCCGCAAGCGATGATGAAATTCTCGCTTGCAACTTTCATCAGATAACTGAGACCAGGCCACTTTATGTTGGAATGGGGTCCTGGGTGTACACCCACCACCGGAGTGTTCTCTGGTGTGTGGTAACACACCAGAGAACACACACGGGAGAGAAAACATTCAAGTGCAGTGTGTGTGGGAAGGCGATTGCACAGTCACCAAATCTTCATGTACACCAGAGATCTCAAAAACATCGGAAGATCCACAAGGAGTGGAGTCTGAAATCATCTTGTGGAAGTCAAAGTGCCGCAATGAGCCCACCCCTCATGAAACAAGAACCGGAAGAAAATCCCAGCCTGGACACTTTTAAAGGTATCGAGGTAAAATATGAAGAGGTGAAGGTGAAATGTGAAGAAGTGATGGTGAAGAGCGAAGAAGTGAAGGTAAAATGTGAAGATGAAGATTCAACTCCAAAATCGGACCTTCATATCGATGGAGGCAACGTGAAGCAGGAGGAGAATTCTGACTGTGAGGCAGAGCGAGGCAACTCCCAGCAGTTTGTGGAAGTGGAAGTGTGGGTGGACTTCCTCCGAGACAATACAAAGTCAAATGGAGACCCGGTAGATGTGTAAGCTGGAGACGATGTCGCTCCAATAGATGCACCTTTGTCACAGGCCTTTAATGACAAGAATATGAAGTTGAACACTCAATTCCTAGGTTCAACCTGCAGGGTAAGAGCGGCCAGTCTTTGTGGAACTGTGGGTTGGGTAGATCTCTAACCAGAAGCGAAAGCCAATAAGCTCCCAAGCATTCACTAGAGTCTATTAATTCCATTTATATGGTGCTTGCTTAATCGCCTCTGGCAATTCGGAGTTTTGTATCGTATCTCGTCTCAAACACTCGAAGAGCATCCCCAAGTAGCAGCTGCCCCTGTGTGGCACAAGGTGGTGGCCCTGCACCGGCCTGCATGTGGACAAGAGCCTGTCAGTAGGGGGTGATGGTTGATGTGGCATCTCAGTTGTGGAGTGTGTAGGTAATGTTTAGAATCTGATACATTTTGACCCAAACGCCAGCATGCAATGGCCTACTCGTTTTGAATGACACAATAATATGTTGTACATACACTGTTAAGCAGACGGTGTGGTCTTTTTAAAAATATCTTCATGTTAATACGATGTAACCTGATGCAGTATATTTCAGTGCAGTAATAACATTTAGTTAAAATGACTCAATAATTGATAATGAATACTTGTCCGATTGTGTGCGTACATGTAACATTTTGTTTGTAAGGGTCAAACATTGAATAAGTGATGTTAGGACAAAGTGTGTGTTTTGGAAGTAACCTGTACAGATAACTCAGGTGAGACTCATTGTTCTTGTGATACAGGTCAGAGGGTATTTTTGTGTTTTCAGGAAGCATCTCCCTCTGGATCAACTCATTGTCTTTGAAATAGGCAGCACACTCGGATCATTCATCAGTTACAAGGCATACCACTCAAAAGTTACACGTAGAGGACATACATTCTCTACAACACGAATTATAATTTTGTATTACGTGTTGACGTAGGTTTTGTCGAATTAGCACGAGAAATGGTCCTTGCTGATTAACGTCTGGATGTTCACAACCAAGGGTTGGAGCAAGCCTGACCGCCTGCGGCGCCCCTCACAACCATTTACGGCCTTGGGCCAGGAAAGTCACGAAAAGAATTGGACACGAACGACGCCTCCACGCAAGCTCCCGATGCTCCGTTTTGAAGTTTGAAAATGAAACAACTTTGTACTGTATTATTTTTTTGAATTAGATAATTGTATTTCTTCATTAAAAGCTAATTCATTGAAAACGATATTTCGTGTGAATTTCCTCTCGTCGTTAAGTAGGTGGCCTTGCCGGGGGTTCGGTTCGATGCGGACTTTCACCTGGTTGGGATCGCGGGATCGAGATGACGCGACACAGAGCTGGCCGTGCGACGAGACCGTCGTCCGCAGATCGAACGTCTGTCCCTGCGCCTCCGTCATTAATGCAGGGGGCGCATAGGTTTGCAACGCCTCCTGCATGAAAACTCTCTGCATGTGGAATGGGATCCAGAGGGAAATCAACGCGACCACGGGGAGAGAGAGAGAGAGACACGCAAACTCCAAATATACAGCAAGCGTCAGGGTCGGGTTCGTACCCACGACTTCCTGTATGCCAGGAGAGGTAGTTAACATCTCACCACATGGAGAGAGAGACACGCAGCCTCAGCGATGTTGATTGATCTTCCATGAATTACTTGGTGGAGTAAGGAAGCATTAATACTGAGTGGATGAAGGTGGCCAGGCATGCGTCTGGACACACCACCAACTGTTTACCATGCCAGTGTGTGACAGTGTGAAGTTTGCATTTGCAGTAAAGTCTATTAACTGTATTGAGCACGGAGGTTGTATCACAACAGTTTATTTTAGTTTTCCTCTGGAACTCTTTGTAAGAATGGAGTCAGGAAGTTATCACAACACACGTGCAGCTGAAGTCGGAACTGTTCATCCCAGCATTCAAGGACATCTGTGCCTGGCTTCACACCTCTAAGTTGTGATTGAACATTCATTTATGCATTTCTGCATAACACAAATAGTATTATTTTCAACACCCTTTGCTATGTCACCTGAATTTAGCTTTCATAAATATTCCTTTTGAAGCCGGACAGCCGAAATTGTGTGCTTGGAGTTTTGGGTTAACATTCATTTTGAAGATACGAGGGCTTCCAGGCACGTTTATGACCATTAGCCCTCTCATTGTGTGCCGTAACAGCCCGTGTGATGAAATTGGGACGCTTTTTCACTATATCATGAATATACGAATACGTATAGACGTGTAAGTCACGTGTGACTGTGTGTATGCATTCCTCTGTGCATCGATACTGACGTGTAGATGGTGTGGATATTCTTTTGTTTCTGTCTGCAGCTGACGCTTCCTCTGTTGCTTCCTCTGCAGAATTGGTCTGATGGAGCAAAGGCACTCGGCGCAGCTCGGTGCAAAAAGGCATCAATGTGACCGGTGTGCATACAGCACGGATCGTACTGAACATTTGACACGGCACCAGAGAACTCACACAGGAGAGAAACCCTTCAAGTGCAGTGTGTGTGGGAAGACATTTGCACGTTCATCTGCTCTTGTATCACACCAGAGAACACACACAGGAGAGATACCCTTCAAGTGCAGTGTGTGGGAAGGCTTTTGCACAGTTATCTACTCTTGTAAGACACCAGAGAACACACACGGGAGATAAACCCTTCAAGTGCAGTGTGTGTGGGAAGGCATTTGCACATTCATCAAATTTTCATGTACACCAGAGAACAGACAAGCATCAGAACATCCACAAGGAGTGGAGTCTGAAATCATCTTGTGAAAGTCAAAGTGCCGCAATGAGCCCATCCTTCATGAAACAAGAACTGGAAGAAAATCCCAGCCTGGACACTTTTAAAGGTATCGAGGTAAAATATGAAGAGGTGAAGGTGAAATGTGAAGAAGTGATGGTGAAGAGCGAAGAAGTGAAGGTAAAATGTGAAGATGAAGATTCAACTCCAAAATCGGACCTTCACATCGATGGAGCCAACGTGAAGCAGGAGGAGAATTCTGACTGAGGCAGAGCGAGGCAACTCCCAGCAGTTTGTGGAAGTGGAGGTGTGGGTGGACTTCCTCCGAGACAATACAAAGTCAAATGGAGACCCGGTAGATGTGTAAGCTGGAGACGATGTCGCTCCAATATATGCACCTTTGTCACAGGCCTTTAATGACAAGAATGTGAAGTTGAACACTCAATTCCTAGGATCAACCTGCAGCGTAACAGTGGCCAGTCTTTGTGGACCTGTTGGTTGGATAGATCTCTAACCAGGAGCGAAAGCCAATAAGCTCCCAAGCGTTGACTATGTTATCATAATTGCATTTATATGGTGCTTGCTTTATCGCCTCGGCAATTCGGAGTTTTGTGTCGTATCTCGTCTCAAGCACTCGAAGAGCATCCCCAAGTAGCAGCTGCCCCTGTGTGGCACAAGGTGGTGGTCCTGCACCGGCCTGCATGTGGACAAGAGCCTGTCAGTAGGGGGTGATGGTTGATGTGGCATCTCAGTTGTGGAGTTTGTAGGTAATGTTTAGAATTTGATCAATTTTGACCGAGACGCCAGCAGGCAATGGTCTACTCGTTTTGCATGACACAATAGAATGTTGTTCATACACTGTTAAGCAGACAGTGCGTATTTTAC
This sequence comes from Petromyzon marinus, assembly GCF_048934315.1. Taxonomy (NCBI): domain Eukaryota; kingdom Metazoa; phylum Chordata; class Hyperoartia; order Petromyzontiformes; family Petromyzontidae; genus Petromyzon; species Petromyzon marinus. The sequence goes on from NW_027422625.1 coordinate 3,225,009, forward strand.
ACGCTTTTTATTTAACTCACTCCGTCTGTTGTCATATACAAAAAAAATATTGTAACTCAATTTTTAGAATGAACACTTGTCTGAGTGTGTGCATACATGCAACATTTTGTCTATAAGGGTCAAACATTGATTAAGTGATGTTTGGACAAAGTGTGTGTTTTGGAATTAACCTGTACAGATAACTCAGGTGAGACTCATTGTTCTTGTGATACAGGTCAAAGGGTATTTTTGTGTTTTCAGGAAGCATCTCCCTCTGGCGCAACTCATTGTTTTTTAAATAGGGAGCACACTCGGATCATTCATCAGTTACAAGGCATACCACTCAAAAGTTACGTGTAGAGGAGATACATTCTCGACAATACGAATTATAATTTTGTATTACGTGTTGACGTAGATTTTGTCTAACTAGGACAAGAAATGGTCCTTGCTGATTAACGTCTGGATGTCCGTAACGGTTGAAGCAAGCTCGGCTGCTGTTGAGATGCTGTGCACCAATAAGGGTCCACATGTGGCTTGCACTGAATCAATGATGCACTCCCAGAAGGCTGTGCTAGTTATAGGTTGTGTAAAACATTCCTTTGTTCCGTGGAGAGATCAATAAATGAAAGATGTCGTGTCTGTTGATCTGCTTCATAGCAAGGAGGTAATTTTAACAGCACATTTGGAATGCATTTTTGGTACAGATTTGTATTCGGTTACAAGGCAGAGCACATCCAGTAGATACATTCTCCACAACAACACTCATTAGAATTAGATAATTGTATTTCTTCATTGAAAGCTTATTAATTGAAATGGACATTTCGTGTGAATTTCCTCTCGTCGTTAAGTAGATGGCCTTGCCGGGGGTTCGGTTCGATGCGGACTTTCACCTGGTTGGGATCGCGGGATCGAGATGAGGCGACACAGAGCTGGCCGTGTGAGAAGACCGCCGTCTCCAGATCGATTCCAGCACGATCGAACGTCTGTCCCTGCGCCTCCGTCATTCATGCAGGGGGCGCATAGGTGTGCAGCGTTCGTCACGAAGTTGTGCGTAAGCGCCATAACCAGGTGCTGTAAGCTGACCTGCCACCACGTTCACGGGTCAACAGGGGGCAGCCGAGAGAGCGAGGTGCGTAGGGGTCGACCAAAGGTTAAACCCCCGCCCCCCCCCCGTGACCGGAGACTAACACCCCTGACCCCCCACCCGTCCCTAAGGCCCCTTAAGATAAGACCTTCCAGAAGGTTCAGGGAGGGGGGGGGGTCAGGAGGGGATGGGTGACCCCGACCTGGGGATAAAAGGCCGGCCCTTTGGACGGGCCGGGCAGTGTTCACCAACTCAAGCCTGAATACATCCGAAGACCTGAAGACTGGACCAGCACCCGGGGACCCTCAACCGAGGCTCTTGTTAGAGCCGGGTTGTAGCGGACAAGAGGTGAGCTCCCGTACCCTGGCTGGGACGGGTCAGGACCCAACACTTATATAAAAGAGTATAGCCAGTGGGTTTTGAAAATACCTTCGTCTTAAAGAAATTAATTTCGCGTGATCCCACCGCATTAAAACAATGCTCAGCTGAGCGGGGCAAGCCACGGTGGGGGGGGTCACCTTCTTTGTCACGTGCCGTAGCTCACGTGACTTCTGCCGCGACAATGTCTGGATGTTTTCGCCTGAGGACGACCGCTCGTGTTACGATCAAAACGTCGCGATTTTTTATTATTATTTAATTTTTCCTACCTTCGTGACTTTACTGGCAGAACCAAAGAGTATGAAAGACGTCTTGTCTGCTGATCTTGTTCATATCTGTGTACATCGATATCCCACATTGCTTACACGTACACACCACACACAATGAAATAAATAGAAACTAGAACGACTTCTGGAGATGGGCAAAGATTCAGTTCAGTTCAGTTTATTTTGGTATAGTCCTGTGAGCCATTCGTCTCTTGAATCGGGTGCAACCACAACAAAAACACGAACAAGAAAAACATCTTAAAGTGACTATGTGACTGTGCAAACACAAAATCCATGGGAAAAAAACAGCAAAAATATTCCTGAAAAAAGCACCGTACACCAACGCTGTGTGCAAAAAATCCCAGTGGGATGCAACTCAAACAACAACAACATACTCTTTGGTTCTATTCGGTAAAGTCACGTAGGTAAAAATAAAACAACAAAAATCACGACGTTTCGGCCACAACACAAGCGGCCTTTATCAGGTGAAGGGACCAGACTGTCTCGAAGACTGCGCTGGAGTGAAACAGAGCCAAGCTCAGACCACGGCCTTTAAGCTGTGTGAGAGGGATTAAGGTGCCTTGACAAAAGATTTTTTTTTAATGCCAATTCCTTTGTCAAGGCACCTTAATCCCTCTCACACAGCTTAAAGGCCGTGGTCTGAGCTTGGCTCTGTTTCACTCCAGCGCAGTCTTCGAGACAGTCTGGTCCCTTCACCTGATGAAGGCCGCTTGTGTTGTGGCCGAAACGTCGTGATTTTTGTTGTTTTATTTTTTACCGACGTGACTTTACCGAATAGAACCAAAGAGTATGGATCCTTGCAGTCACGAAAGATTCAAATCTAGAATTGATAGCCTCTACGGGGAGGGTTTTCACCTATCTGTTAGAGCTTTTAACAGACAACGGGACAAGACGTCACAGCTCATCGAGACGCTCACCTTCCTCAAAAGATGTCGCGACCACAAGGTAATACCCATCGCCTTCACACTCACTTCTGCTGCTGTGTCCTCACCGAATTCTAAACAGATTCTGTTTAAGTCCAGCCTCTCTTTAATCTCAGAGAGGATAAGACTACTACGTTTTGAACTCGATACTTTAGACAGGACTCTCCTACAAGCTCATTTAACGTTAACACAAAAAATGTCACCTTCTGATTGGAACCACGTAGACAACACGACTGCTTTTTTTGCCGATTCACTTTCAATCAGATGCAAAGCTAAATTCAACCACCTGTCAAAGAAAAAACCCGGTTCCACATATCACCAAACTAAACGCTGACAAAATTGTTATCAATCAGAGTAGCACTCCGATTTCAGACAATCTGAAAACAGTATTGGCTAAAGGACTACATTTCGCTGTCACCCCAAAACATATACCGATAGATGATATCATTTCTCAGGTCCATGTAGCCCGCAAAGGTATAGCACACATCCAAGCAGACGTCGCAAGAGCTGAAATAGCTACTATTCTTAAGAATGCTAAGAAACCCGTGAGCAACATCAGCAAAGATGAACGCTCAGAACTCGCGAAATTAAAAGAGAGACATGATATAGTCATCCTCTCAGCCGACAAGGGCAATGCCACTGTAATTATGGATCAAAACTCATACAACAATCAAATTCAGGACCTACTCAATGATGGTAGTTACTCAAAAATTAAAAATGACCCTACTAATAGCCTAACTATGCAAACCAACAAGATCATCACAAGTTCGACCTTCCTAATCGAACCAACTAAACGTCCCTCCCTAAAACCTTCTGCTGCAAGACCCCCTAGATTCTACGGTCTTCCAAAGATTCATAAAGAAGGCACTCCACTACGATCCATCGTATCCACGATCAACTCCCCTACCTCTAAGCTAGCACGTTTTCTGTCGGATACCTTGCTACCTTTCACTGGCAAGACCTCCTCAGCAGTACTTAACTTAGCCCAATTGGTTTCTATGGTCAAAGATGTTGTACTGTCCCCTGACGATATCCTTGTCAGCTTCGATGTGGTCTCCTTGTTCAAAATTTGGTACAACATGGACTAAACCCCGAGGTACCTACGCTGGTCAGACACTCCCTCACCAACACGTACTTTAGCTGGAATGGTTCCTTCTACAAGCAAAATGAGGGTACTCCCATGGGTTCCCCCTTGTCACCAGTGATAGCCAATGTTTTCATGGAGAAATTTGAATCGGACGCCATCCAGATTTCCACCCTCAGTCCTTTCCTGTGGAAGAGATATGTGGATGACACTTTCGTCATTTGGCCACATGGCCTCCCAGCTCTGAACCTTTTCCTACACCACATCAATTCCAGACATCCCGCCATCAAATTCACCATGGAAGTGGAGAAAGATGGCAAGCTACCATTCTGAGATGTTCTGTTTGAGAGGAGACCTGATGGCTCATTGGGGCATTCTGTCTACAGGAAACCCACCCACACAGATTCCTACTTGAAACCTGATTCCCACCACCACCCAGCCCAAAATAATTATCTCATCAAAACTTTATACCATAGGGCTTATTGCATTTCGGACCAACACCACCTGACCAGTGAATTGAAACATGTACACCTGGCCCTCAAAAAGGAATGGATACTCTGACCGTACCATCCGCCAAGCTGTTTCTCCCTCCATACAGAAACAACCACTTGATACTCTGGTCAAAACCATCACACTACCATATATAGCAGGCGTTACTAAAAAAGATTTCAAAAATTCTAAACAAACACAAGATCCAGGTCCGGTTCAATACAGTACACAAAATTCGTGATCTGATCCCATCCGTGAAGGATGTCATTCCTGACTTACAGTACCCCGGGGTTTACAAATTGAGTTGTACCTGCGGTGATTGCTAAATCGGGGAGACGAAACGACATGTCTCTGACCGAATTCGTGAGCACAAATCAGATTTGAAACACGGCAAAACGAATTCTTCTGCCGTAGCTGATCATTGTTACAATGCTGTGGGTGATCACGATATAATTTTCACCGATACCAAGGTTCTTTGCAAACCCACGTTTTTTTTTTTATCAGAGATTTGTTCACGAGGCAATTCAGATCTACAAACACAGACACAATTTCAACCGAGAAGATGGTTTAAAATTAAGCAACCATTGGAAAGATGTTCTAAATCGAACCAAACATTAAACTAATTTCAATGGTACAGTATATTTTTTCAAGTAGTGGTACCCCAAACTTTCGCAGCACATGCGGACGCATGTGCACCCGCATGTTCACCCTCTCTACACCTTTCATCATGCTAAGTCCGCCAATTAAATGCGAATTTTTTTTGTTTATGCTAATTCCTTTGTCAAGGAACCTTGTTTCCTCGCACACAGCTTAAAGGTCACGGTCTGAGCTTGGCTCTGTTTCACTCCAGCGCTGTCCTCGAGACAGTCTGGTCCCTTCACCTGATGAAGGCCGCTTGTGTTGTGGCCGAAACGTCGTGATTTTTTGTTATTTTATTTTTACCTACGTGACTTTACGGAATAGAATCAAAGAGAATGGATCCTTGCAGTCACGAAAGCTTCAAATCTAGAACAACAACCACAAAAACTTAGATTTAAGGCCATCAGTCTAACTCCGTACGACAACAAAACAAACATGTCCAAACCAAAAAACGTTTTCCAAATCACCAAAAAATAAAGCCATAATTGCAACGTAACAGTGATCACAAGGACTGTGACCGAATTTTTACAATAAACTGCATAAATAACATGTAACACCAAACCCTAGAGCCATAGCTGGCTGCATGAGTTACTCCACAACAACAAAAGCATCGGTCGGAGTTTCAAATTTTTCAATGCACCTTTAAGATCAGTACGCTAAATCAAAATACAGATAAACATTTTATTTTATGCCAATGAATAGCAGTGGCAGCTTGGGGTGTACAACTCCTCTAGAGCAGTTTTGAGAGAAGATCTCATTGGTAGCGATTCAAGTTGCAGTTTATTGGCAATAGCATTCCAGACTCTGGGGGCATCAATAGCAAAGGCCCTTCCACCAGTTTTTGTATGGCAATAGGGAATGTGAAGCTGGTAAATGAGCAAAGACCTGAGGTCAAATTTGTTCTTTGAAACAGAGAGGAGATCCAGCAGGTAGTCTGCGGACTTTTTTGTAAGTACATCGTGAATAAATAAGATCTGGTGCACAAGCCGTCGATTGAGGAATCTCTTTCAATGGAGCGAGTTAAGTGTGTTCGATTCAACATCTCTCTGTCCGCCTGTGTCTCTGTGCGCCTCTGTGTCTCTCTCTGCCTGTCTCTCTGTCTCTGTCTATCTTTCTCTGTCTCTGTGTTCCTCTTGTCTGTGTCTGTCCGCCTGTCTGTCTGTCTGCGTCTGTCTATCAGCGTCTGTCCAACCGAAGTCAACGACTGTCAGGAGCAGCAGGCGCCCGTTCAGCTCCCACGGCTACACGCCACTCAAACTTGCTCCCAACACACAAAGTCAAAGATCCCCCGTATATCCTGGACAGACTGTTGGGGCAAGTGCTGTTAGTGAGCACCTATCACAAAGACAAAGATCCCCCGTATAGCCTGGACAGAATGTTGTTGCAAGTGCAGTTAGTGAGCACCTAACACAAAGACAAAGATACCCCGTATAGCCTGCACAGAATGTAGCGGCAAGTGATGTTAGCGAGCACCTATTAAGGGTGGGACGGCACACGAGGGGGTGGGTGGCCAGCACCACGCCCGGCCGCCTTTGTCTCCCTAGTGGCGATGTTTACACACCGCACCGGGGTACTCGTTTGAGGCTGAGTCGACGTAGGGGAGGCTCAGGACCGGTTCAGAAAATCGCCACTGGCGGTGTTGGCCACGAGCGGGAATGGAACTCGGCTGGTCGGGAGTGGAGCGCTCACTACGTCACTGCCGCTCCCCTTCCGTCAACAAACTTGAACTCTGACCCCGCTCTCGGACGTCACTGCTCAGCGTGACCTCATCGGCGTCAAACGCGAGGGGGCGGTGGGCCTCGCAAGTGACGTCATGTCACCAAGGTATTCGCCTCACCCTCGACCACCGCGCTCTTGAGCGTGACGTCGCCTCCAGGTATGGGCCGGTCCAATTAGAATAATTTATTCAAGTTAAGGAGCCCCTTGATGTGGGAGGGGTGTGACTTGTACTCCGGAAGTAACGTCACGGCACCTCCTGACGCGTGACGTCACGAGTTAACCGGAAGCTTCCGCTCCGCGCGTGAACTGAAATCCGAGGTGTGAAATTCTCATCGCGGTTGTGGTGGTTGTGGTGGTGGGTGTGGTTGTGGTGCTTGTTGTTGTTTACCGAGGTATAGCCTCGCTCTCTCTCTCGTAGGGATGTCAATTGAGTAGCAGCGAGTTTGGAAACGATGTCCAGGTTGTAACTTTACAGCGCAGGGCCTAGCCACGCGGGGCCTTGCCTCCTGCCCTCGCCTGATTGCATTCGCTTCCATTCTCTTAAGTTAAATTTGTCTTGACCTGGCTCACTACTTTGTCACTTTGCATATTCACACAGTGTTGTATTCTTTGTTTTTTACCAGGCCACTCCCGCGTTGAGCTGCTACACCGCTCTTGTTTTCAGAAGCGACCTGCCCACCACACAAGGTGAGGCTCGTCAACAGCGTGGCGGTGTTCACTCGAGACGCGGGGCGAGCCACGTGGGGGGGAGGGGGTCACCTTATCTTAGTCACGTGACGTAGCTCACGTGACTTCTGCCGCGACAATGTCTGGATGTTTTCGCCTGAGGACGACCGCTCGAAACGTCGTGATTTATTATTTTAATTTATTTTTTCTACCTTCCGTGACTTTACCAAAAGAACCAAAGTGTATGGAAGACGTCTTGTCCGCTGATCTTGTTCATATCTGTGTACATCGATATCCCACATTGCTTACACGTACACACCACACACAATGAAATAAATAGAAACTAGAACGACTTCCGGGGATGGGCAAAGATTGAGGAATCTCTTTTCTATGGAGCGAGTTAAGTTTGTTCGATTCAACATCTCTCTGTCCGTCTGTGTCTCTGTTCCCCTCTGTGTCTCTCTCTCGCTGACTGTGTCTCTGTCGTCTCTGTATCTTTCTTTCTGTGTTCCTCTTGTCTGTGTCTGTCCACCTCTCTCTTGTCAGTCTCTGTGTGTGTCTCTGTCAGCGTCTTTCCAACCGTGTTCAACTACTGTCAGTAGCAACATGCGCCCACAACTACACGCGACTCAAACTTGCTCCGAGTCTCTGTGTGTACATTGAACTTATTTCGCACCGTACGTAGCCAAACCTGCACAGTAGGAGCGGCTGGTAGCTGTGGAGCTGTGGGCTGGGTACATCTGTCAGCAGGAGCGAGAGACAATGAAGCTCCCAAGCATTCACTACGTTACCAACATCATATTTGCACTCATAAGTCGCTTGCCTAACTGCCTCGGCAACTCGGTGTTTCGTATCGAATCTCATCTCAAACAATCGAAGGACCCCTCCCTAAGTGGCAGCTGCCCCTGTGTGGCACAAGGTGGCCCTGCACAGGCCTGCACGTGGACATGAGTCTGTCGGTAGGGGGCGATCATTGACGCGCCATCTCCCTTGTGTAGTTTCTGGATAATGTTTGGAATTGCCACAATTTTGACCGTGACACCAACATGCAATGGCCTGTGCGTTGTGAATGACACAACGCTATGTTTTACAGCTGCCGTGAAGCAGACTGCGCATATTGTGGTGATTGTTACTGGGGTAGCCAGGTGTGCCTGTCGGATTTGAACCGTGAACCTCTGCAGTAAATAGAGAATGTGCTACAATATTCTTGGTTCTTTCGGTAAAGTCACGTAAATAGAAAACACAAAAAAAATTATTATTTAAATTGTCATTTTGTTTTATTTACGTGACTTTACCGAAAGAACCAAGAATATTAATTCCTGCAGTCACGAAAGTTTCAAGTCAAAATAGAATTCGCCTCCACTCGGCTCGCCTCAATCTGCGTGGAGGCGTTGGGGGGGTCAGCCTGAGAGAACTTCCTTCCAGACGGCTCCACGCAGCTTCGTGCGGAGCGACAGGCCAGGGAGCTCCCACACAGCGTGGCGCAGCTGATGAACATTTATATTGTTGGTTCTGTCGGTGAAGTCACGTAGATAGAAAACAATAAAACATGAAAATTGGAAAATAATAAATTGATTAAAAGATGCCATTGGTCGACTGACTGAGATGACTGTGCCCACCACAGTATACACACACACAGTGTACACACACAGTGTACACACAGTGTGTGTGTACACACACAGTGTACACACACACACAGTGTACACACACAGTGTACACACACACAGTGTACACACACAGTGCACACACACACTGTGTACACACACAGTGTATACACACAGTGTACACACACTGTGCCCACCACAGTATACACACACAGTGTACACATACTGTGCACACACACACAGTGTACACACACAGTGCACACACACAGTGTACACACACAGTGTACACACACACACAGTGTACACACACTGTGCACACACACACACAGTGTACACACACAGTGTACACACACACAGTGCACAGTGTACACACACAGTGTATACACACACAGTGTACACACACTGTGCACACACACAGTGTACACACACACAGTGTACACACACACACAGTGTACACACACACAGTGTACACACACACACAGTGTACACACACACAGTGTACACACACACACAGTGTACACACACACACAGTGTACACACACACTGTACACACACAGTGTACACACACAGTGTACACACACACACTGTACACACACGCACTGTACACACACACAGTGTACACACACACACATTGTGTACACACACACATTGTGTACACACACACAGTGTACACACACACAAACAGTGTGTACACATTATTGTGTACACACACACAAACAGTGTGTACACTGTTTGTGTGTGTGTACACAATAATGTACACGTTGTTGCTGAGCTCACACACCCAAGGGGTCTCTGTTCAAGGGAGGGAGCAATGGAAAATGAATCTAAATCAACTTAAACTCCAACCACGTTCTGTGACGTCACCACTCAGCATTACCTCATCGGCGTGAAACGCCAGGGGGAGGTGTACCTCGCTATTGACGTAATGTCACCAAGGCGTTCACCCCACCCCATCCAACGTGCCCTTGAGCGTGACGTCACTCTTGCCTGGGTCACTTTCGTTATCCGTTTAAGTACAATCCTTATTTGGGCACAGCTACTCACGGTGACTGGCGGCTCATTAACATAATGTATTCGTGAAAGCCGTTGCGAGTTTATTGCGACGAGATCGGCACCCACGCCCAATCCCTCCACTTATGGGCCAGGCTCATTAACATAAATTATTTAAGTCCCAGAGCCGTTGATTGTGGGAGGGGCGTGTCTTGTTCCCCGCAAGTGACGTCAGGTCACCGCCTCCTGCCGCGTGACGTCACGAGGTAACCGGAATCTGCCGCTCCGCGCGTAAACTGAAATCCGAGGTGAGAAATTCTCATCGCGGTTGTGGTGGTTGTTGTGTTTGTGGTGGTTGTTGTGGTGGTTGTTGTGTTTGTGGTGGTTGTTGTGTTTGTGGTGGTTGTTGTTGTTTACCGAGGTAGAGCCTCGCTTTCTCTCTCGTAGGGATGTCAATTGAGTAGCAGCGAGCTTGGAAGCGATGTCCAGGTTGGAACTTTACAGCGCTGGGCCTAAGCACGTGGCGTCTTGCCTCCTACTCTCGCCTGATCGCGTTTGCTTCAATTCTCTCGCTTAGTTGAGCAATCTTCGAAAGAAAGTAATCAACCAGGCTATGCGTTACTTGTGTGTTGACCGACTCTCTGTGTTGCATTGCATTAGAATTCGTAATTGTACTCAGTTTCGATTTAAAGCTTTCGTGACTGCAATGATTCATCATCTTTGGTTCTTTCAGTAAAGTCACGTAGAATGAGAATAAAATAATACATTGATAAAATAAAATAACACAATAATATTCTCACGACGTTTCGGCCACAACACAAGCGGCCTTCATCAGGTGAAGGGACGAGACTGTCTGGTAGGACAGCGCTGGAGTGAAAGAGCCACGTTCAGATCACGACCTTTAAGCTGTGTGAGAGGAAACAAAGCGCCTTGACAAAGGAATTAGCATAGAATTTAGCATTGAAATGGCTGAGTGATTAGCTTGTGACTGCGGATGTGTATGCTTTAACTTTTAACATAGCTATTTCTGTGACCAGTCACAAGCTAATCACTCAGCCATTTCAATGCTAAATTCTATGCTAATTCCTTTGTCAAGGTGCTTTGTTTCCTCTCACACAGCTTAAAGGTCGTGATCTGAACGTGGCTCTTTCACTCCAGCACTGTCCTACCAGACAGTCTCGTCCCTTCACCTGATGAAGGCCGCTTGTGTTGTGGCCGAAACGTCGTGAGAATATTATTGTGTTATTTTATTTTATCAATTTATTATTTTATTCTCATTCTACGTGACTTTACCGAAAGAACCAAAGAAGATGTACTCAGTTTGTTTGATTAAGTGTGCTTTCTCTCTCTCTGTGTGTGTGTGTCCTCGTGTTATTATTATTTACTGCAGTTACCAAAGCTCCAAATCTCTCATTGACACAAGGCCGTAATTATAATAATTATAATATATTATAATAATAATTATATATATTGGGGGACACAACCCTCCCAATTATCAAATATGCTCAAAATGTCCTCCCCCCCCCAATATATTGCTATAGCAATATACAATATATAATATTGCTATAAAAATGTTTTCTAAATAATAATTGCTATGCTATGTTCATAAAAACAACAATTTGCTAAACCTTGGCCACAAAATCTGGACTTGTCTTCATATAACAATGCATAGATTTCTGTTTATATGATTGCGTTGTACTTTATGAATCCCTAATCTCTGCCATTACATACTATGAAAGAAGAAAAGTTAAAAAAGTAAAAACAGAGCAATGTAATTCAATATTAGACATGATTGTATCAAATAATACAAAATCCATCCCATGTGTTAGTGAAATTTGTTAATATTTTACGCAGGAAATGGCAGGAAATAAGTTTTCAAATTTACATTTTTTTCTGGGGGGGGGTTCCCAGACCCCCTGGAAGATTTGGTCCCCCCCAATGTTGACTCCATGGCTACGGCCTTGCATTGACTTGCTAACTTCTCTACCCTCCCTCTCTCTTTATTTAAGGCCTCGACACAGAGGCGTTGTTTCTCTGTGTGCCTATGTGTGTGTCTCTCTTTGTGTGTCTCTGTGTTATCTCTCTCTGTCTACGTGTCTCCGTGTCTGTGTTTTGCCTCTCTCTCAAATTGAGCAATCTTTAGAAGAACGTTATCAACCAGGTGGGGTGTTGTTGACTGTTACGTTAGCCGACTCTCTGTGTTGTATTGCATTACGTTTCTAAGTTTACTAGGTTTTTTTCTCTATCACTTGTACCTGATGATGATTGCTTGTGTTGCAATCGAAACGTTGTATGCTATTTGGATACAGCGATGGTGTACGGTGCTTTTTGTGGAATATTTTGCTGTTTTCCCCTGGATTTTCTGTTTACAGAGTCACATTGTCACTTCAAGATGTTTTCTTGTTCATGTTTAAGTTTTTTGATTGTTGCAGTTGCACCCGATTCAAGAGCCGAATGGCTCACAGGGCTATACCAAATAAATGAAACTGAAACTATTATTTAATTAATTTATTTATTTCTACGTGACTTTACCGAAAGAACCAAAGAGTATCTTGCTTAAGTTTTAATTTCTCTTCACCTGCCTCGCTACTCTGTAACTTTGTTTTGTTTTAAATATTCACAGTTTTTTTTTATTTTTTTACCAGGCCACGCCCGCGTTGAGCTGCTGTACCGCTCTTGTTTTCAGAAGCGACCTGCCCACAACAACAACAACAAGGTGGGGCTTGTCAACAGCGTGGTGGTGTTCACTCTAGACGCGTGGCGGTGTTCACTCTGGACGTGTGGCGGTGTTCACTCTAGACGTGTGGTGGTATTCACTCTAGATGCATGGTGGTGTTCACACTCTACATGTGGAGGGGAAACCCGGGTATTGGGAAGGAAATCCACACAACCACGGGGAGAGAGAGAAAGACACGCAGCTTCGACTGTGTTGATTGATCCTCAATGAATTACTTGGTGGGGTGAGGAACCATTAATACTGAGCAGGTGAAGGTGGCCAGGCATGGGTCTGGACACACCACCACCTGTGAACCATGCCAGTGTGTGACAGTGGTGGAGCCAGTGGGGGTGGGGTGGCACGTGCCCCCCCAACAATCCGATTGAAATCCCTAATTTTGATAGGATCATTGGGGTTTATTAGTAAATAGCTTCACTCCCGGCTTCGCCCAGGACTCGGATTCTTGTTTTGGATAAATTTCAAATTTCATATTCCCTTATCTTTCACTGAAAAACCCTGAAAAAATCGATGCTTGCAAGAAAGAAAAAAGCAGAAACAAATCAGGTTTCCTAAATCGGATGTTTTCACTCAAGGAAATTCAACCTTAACCCACTTCTACGTGAGGTCGATTTTGCCAACTCTGGAAGGGAATGACGTGGCGAGCTGAAAATAGTCGCGTTCACTTAGAAATTCCAAACAGCAGAAGCTGTGAAAATTTCATGACGCCAGAGCTCAGCGTTGGAGAGGTTTTGCTGCTTCACACAAACAAGCTGATGTAATTTCTGCCTTATATTTAAGATAGCTGTTGTACCTGTTCTTCGCACGGATTTGTATTGAGACTCCGAGAAGCCAATGGCTTCATCGGCCAGGAGCGAAGCGCCACCTAAAATCTCCCGGCACGCTGTTAACAGCTCTAGAAGTACGGCCCGCGAAGAGGCATATGGAAGGGGTAAGCATTGCAGAGCGCTTAACTCAGGTGTGTTGCGGGTTGACGTCACACACTCCATGGTCATTTCCCCCACCCCTCCCCCAAAATGCCAAAGTTTATTTTTATACTTTTTACATTGTGTACAGTATGGAACCTCGCCACATGCCAAATTTCAAGTGTGTAGCCTCTTGGGAAGTTTGCTAAACATTTTGAACAGTCACACGTATCCACACATTTCCCTTTTATATATATAGATAAATCAGCATTTTGCGACCCCCACTGCCACCGTGTGACATGTTATTACGTGCCAGGGACTCCATAATTGGCAATAATTAACGGCAAAGCAGTTACAAACGACTCACAGAATTGTGCGCAGTTGCGTATACAGTACACGACTTCCCTGATGACAAACACCTTCAGCGAGCGCGATGCCGATCACCCGCGTTGAATCAAAAGCAAGGGACAAGTCCTTACTTACTAACAACTCCTTACTTACCAACAACTCCTTACTAACAACTCCTTACTTACTAACAACTCCCAAAAATTTTCATTGCTGAAGGGGTTGCCCCATCTACCTGAAAATCCTGGCTCCACCTCTGAGTGTGTGACAGGGTCAAGTTTGTATTTGCATTAAAGTCTTTGTAAGAATGGAGTCAGGAAGTTATCACAGCACACGTGCAGCTGAAGTCGGAACTGTTCATCCCAGCATTCAAGGACATCTGTGCCTGGCTTCACACCTCTAAGTTGTGATTGAATATTCATTTATGCATTTCTGCATAACACAAATAGTATTATTTTCAACACCCTTTGCTATGTCATGTGAATTTAGCTTTCATAAATATTCCTTTTCAAGCAAAACAACTGAAAATGTGTGCTCGGAATTTTGGGTTAACATTCATTTTGAAGATACGAGGGCTTCCAGGCACGTTTATGACCATTAGCCCTCTCATTGTGTGCCATAACAGCCCGTGTGATGAATTTGGGACACTTTTTCACTATATCATGAATATATAGACGTGTAAGTCATGTGTTACTGTGTGTATGCATTCCTCTGTGCATCGATACTGATGTGTAGATTGTGTGGATATTTTTTTTCTGTCTGCAGCTGACGCTTCCTCTGTTGCTTCCTCTGCAGAATTTGTCTGATGGAGCAAAGGCACTCGGCGCAGCTCGGTGCAAAAAGGCATCAATGCGACCGTTGTGCATACAGCACGGATCGTACTGAACATTTGACACAGCACCAGAGAACTCACACGGGAGAGAAACCCTTCAAGTGCAGTGTGTGTGGGAAGGCGTTTGCCCAATCATCTACTCTTAAAAAACACCAGAGAACTCACACGGGAGATAAACCCTTCAAGTGCAGTGTGTGTGGGCTGGCGTTTACACAGTCATCTAATCTTGTAGCACACCGGAGAACACACACGGGAGAGAAACCCTTCAATTGCAGTGTGTGTGGGAAGGCGTTTACACAGTCATCTGCTCTTCTAGAACACCAGAGAACACACACGGGAGAGAAACCCTTCTTGTGCAGTGTGTGTGGGAAGGCGTTTTCACGTTCATTTACTCTTGTAACACACCAGAGAATACACACGGGAGAGAAACCCTTCAAGTGCAGTATGTGTGGAAAGGCGTTTGCACATTCATCTGCTCTTGTAAGACACCAGAGAACACACACGGGAGAGAAACCCTTCAAGTGCAGTGTGTGTGGGAAGGCGTTTGCACAGTCACCAAATCTTCATGTACACCAGAGAGCTCACAAGCATCGGAAGATCCACAAGGAGTGGAGTCTGAAATCATCTTGTGAAAGTCAAAGTGCCGCAATGAGCCCATCCCTCATGAAACAAGAACCGGAAGAAAATCCCAGCCTGGACACTTTTAAAGGTATCGAGGTAAAATATGTGGATGTGAAGGTGAAATGTGAAGAAGTGATGGTGAAGAGCGAAGAAGTGAAGGTGAAATGTAAAGAAGTGATGGTGAAGAGCGAAGAAGTGAAGGTGAAATGTGAAGATGAAAATTCTACTCCAAAATCGGACCTTCACATCGATGGAGGCAACGTGAAGCAGGAGGAGAATTCTCACTGTGAGGCAGAGCGAGGCAACTCCCAGCAGTTTGTGGAAGTGGAGGTGTGGGTGGACTTCCTCCGAGACAATACAAAGTCAAATGGAGACCCGGTAGATGTGTAAGCTTGAGACGATGTCGCTGCAATAGATGCACCTTTGTCACCGGCCTTTAATGACAAGAATGTGAAGTTGAACACTCAATTCCTAGGTTCAACCTGCAGCGTAACAGTGGCCAGTCTTTGTGGACCTGTGGGTTGGGTAGATCTCTAACTGGGAGCGAAAGCCAATAAGCTCCCAAGCGTTGACTATGTTATCATAATTGCATTTATATGGTGCTTGCTTTATCGCCTCTGGCAATTCGGAGTTTTGTATCGTATCTCGTCTCAAACACTCGAAGAGCATCCCCAAGTAGTAGCTGCCCCTGTGTGGCACAAGGTGGTGGCCCTGCACCGGCTTGCATGTGGACAAGAGCCTGTCAGTAGGGGGCGATGGTTGATGTGGCATCTCAGTTGTGGAGTTTGTAGGTAATGTTTAGAATTTGATACATTTTGACCCAGACGCCAGCATGCAATGGCCTACTCGTTTAGAATGACAATAGTATGTTGTACATACACTGCTAAACAGACGGTGCGTATTTTTAAAAATATCTGCTTGTTAATACGATGTAACCTGATACAGCACAATTCAGTGCAGTAATACAATTTTGTTAAAATGACTCAATAATTTAGAATGAATACTTGTCTGATTGTGTGCGTACATGTAACATCTTGTCAATAAGGGTCATACATTAAATAAGTCATGTTAGGACAAAGTGTGTGTTTTGGATGTAACCTGTACAGACAACTCAGGTGAGACTCATTGTTCTTGTGATACAGGGCAAAAGGTATTTTAGTGTTTTCAGGAAGCATCTCCCTCTGGATCAACTCATTGTCTTTGAAATAGGCAGCACACTCGGATCATTCATTAGTTACACGTAGAGGAGATACATTCTCTACAACACGAATTATAATTTTGTATTACGTGTTGACGTAGGTTTTGTCGAATTAGAACAAAAAATGGTCCATGCTGATTAACGTCTGGATGTTCACAACCAAGGGTTGGAGCAAGCCTGACCGCCTGCGGCGCCCCTCACAACCATTTACGGCCTTGGGCCAGGAAAGTCACAAAAATAATTGCACACGAACGACGCCTCCACGCAAGCTCCCGATACTCCGTTTTGAAGTTTGAAAATGAAACAACTTTGAATTGTATTATGTTTTTGAATTAGATAATTGTATTTCTTCATTAAAAGCTTATTCATTGAAAACGATATTTCGTGTGAATTTCCTCTCGTCGTTAAGTAGATGGCCTTGCCGGGGGTTCGGTTCGATGCGGACTTTCACCTGGTTGGGATCGCGGGATCGAGATGAGGCGACACAGAGCTGGCCGTGCGAGAAGACCGCCGTCTGCAGATTGAACGTCTGTCCCTGCGCCTCCGTCATTAATGCAGGGGGCGCATTGGTTTGCAACGCCTCCTGCATGAAAACTCTCTGCATGTGGAGTGGGATCCAGAGGGAAATCAACGCAACCACAGGGAGAGAGAGAGAGAGACACGCAAACTCCAAATATACAGCAAGCGTCAGGGTCGGGTTCGTACCCACGACTTCCTGTAAGCCAGGAGAGGTAGTTAACATCTCACCACATGGAGAGAGAGACACGCAGCCTCAGCGATGTTGATTGATCTTTAATTACTTGGTGGAGTAAGGAAGCATTAATACTGAGTGGATGAAGGTGGCCAGTCATGCGTCTGGACACACCACCAACTGTTTACCATGCCAGTGTGTGACAGTGTGAAGTTTGCATTTGCAGTAAAGTCTATTAACTGTGTTGAGCACGGAGGTTGTATCACAACAGTTTATTTTAGTTTTCCTCTGGAACTCTTTGTAAGAATGGAGTCAGGAAGTTATCACAACACACGTGCAGCTGAAGTCGGAACTGTTCATCCCAGCATTCAAGGACATCTGTGCCTGGCTTCACACCTCTAAGTTGTGATTGAACATTCATTTATGCATTTCTGCATAACACATAGTATTATTTTCCACACCCTTTGCTATGTCACCTGAATTTATCTTTTATACATATTCCTTTTGAAGCCAGACAGCCGAAATTGTGTGCTCGGAGTTTTGGGTTAACATTCATTTTGAAGATACGAGGGCTTCCAGGCACGTTTATGACATTTGCCCTGTCATTGTGTGCCATAACAGCCCGTGTGATGAAATTGGGACACTTTTTCACTATATCATGAATATATGAATAAGTATAGACGTGTAAGTCACGTGTTACTGTGTGTATATGCATTGCTCTGTGCATCGATACTGACGTGTAGATGGTGTGGATATTCTTTTGTTTCTGTCTGCAGCTGACGCGTCCTCTGTTGCTTCCTCTGCAGAATTGGTCTGATGGAGCAAAGGCATTCGGCGCAGCTCGGTGCAAAAAGGCATCAATGTGACCGTTGTGCATACAGCACGGATCGTACTGAACATTTGACACGGCACCAGAGAACTCACACAGGAGAGAAACCCTTCAAGTGCAGTGTGTGTGGGAAGGCGTTTGCACAATCATCTACTCTTAAAAAACACCAGAGAACACACACGGGAGAGAAACCCTTCAAGTGCAGTGTGTGTGGGAAGGCGTTTGCACAGTCATCTGCTCTTGTAGAACACCAGAGAACACACACGGGAGAAAAACCCTTTAAGTGCAGTGTGTGTGGGAAGGCGTTTGCACATTCATCTGCTCTTGTAAGACACCAGAGAACACACACGGTAGAGAAACAATTCTAGATTTAAAGCTTTCGTGACTGCTAGGATCCATACTCTTTGGTTCTATTGGGTAAAGTCACGTAGGTGAAAATAAAATAACAAAAAATCACGACGTTTCGGCCACAACACAAGCGGCCTTCATCAGGTGAAGGGACGAGACTGTCTGGAGGACAGCACTGGAGTGGAAGAAGCCACGCTTAGATCACGACCTTTAAGCTGTGTGAGAAGAAAAAGACCAGGCGCCTTGACAAAGGAATTAGCATATAATTTAGCATTGAAATGGCTCATTGAAATAGCTAAGTTAAAGTATACACATCCGCAGAGGTATCCCTTGACAAAGGAATTAGCGCTGGAGTGGAAGAAGCCACGCTTAGACACGACCTTTAAGCTGTGTGAGAAGAAAAAGACCAGGCGACTTGACAAAGGAATTAACATATAATTTAGCATTGAAATGGCTCATTGAAATAGCTAAGTTAAAGTATACACATCCGCAGAGGTACCCTTTGGCAAAGGAATTAGCATCGAATTTAGCATTAACTTTAATACAGCTATTTCTGTGACCAGTTACAAGCTAATCACTCAGCTATTTCAATGCTAAATTCGATACTAATTCCTTTGTCAAAGGGTACCTCTGCGGATGTGTATACTTTAACTTAGCTATTTCAATGAGCCATTTCAATGCTAAATTATATGCTAATTCCTTTGTCAAGGCGCTTGGTCTTTTTCTTCTCACACAGCTTAAAGGTCGTGATCTAAGCGTGGCTTCTTCCACTCCAGTGCTGTCCTCCAGACAGTCTCGTCCCTTCACCTGATGAAGGCTGCTTGTGTTGTGGCCGAAACGTGATTTTTTGTTATTTTATTTTCACCTACGTGACTTTACCCAATAGAACCAAAGAGTAAGGTAGAGAAACACTTCAGGTGCACTCCGTGCGGGATGGTGTTTGCACTTTCATCAAATCTTCATGTACACCAGAGAACACACACAGCAGATAAACCCTTCAAGTGCAGTGTGTGTGGGAAGGCATTTACATTTTCATCTGCTCTGGTAACACACCAGAGAACACACACGGGAGAGAAACCCTTAAAGTGCAGTGTGTGTGGGAAGGCGTTTGCACAGTCACCAAATCTTCATGTACACCAGAGAGCTCACAAGCATCGGAAGATCCACAAGGAGTGGAGTCTGAAATCATCTTGCGAAAGTCAAAGTGCCGCAATGAGCCCATCCCTCATGAAACAAGAACCGGAAGAAAATCCCAGCTTGGACACTTTTAAAGGTATCGAGGAAAAATATGTGGAGGTGAAGGTGAAATGTGAAGAAGTGATGGTGAAGAGCGAAGAAGTGAATGTGAAATGTGAAGAAGTGATGGTGAAGAGCCAAGAAGTGAAGGTAAAATGTGAAGATGATTCAACTCCAAAATCGGACCTTCACATCGATGGAGGCAACGTGAAGCAGGAGGAGAATTCTGACTGTGAGGCAGAGCGAGGCAACTCATAGCGGTTTGTGGAAGTGGAAGTGTGGGTGGACTTCCTCCGAGACAATACAAAGTCAAATGGAGACCCGGTAGATGTGTAGGTTTGAGACAATGTCGCTCAATAGATGCACCTTTGTCACAGCCCTTTAATGACATGAATGTGAAGTTGAACACTCAATTCCTAGGTGCAACCTGCAGGGTAAGAGCGGCCGGTCTTTGTGGACCTGTGGGTTGGGTAGATCTCTAATCAGAAGCGAGAGGCAGTAAGCTCCCAAGCATTCACTAGTCTAATAATTCCATTTATATGGTGCTTGCTTAATCGCCTCTGGCAATTCGGAGTTTTGCGTCGTATCTCGTCTCAAACACTCGAAGAGCATCCCCAAGTAGCAGCTGCCCCTGTGTGGCACAAGGTGGTGGCCCTGCACCGGCCTGCATGTGGACAAGAGCCTGTCAGTAGGGGGCGATGGTTGATGTGGCATCTCAGTTGTGGAGTTTGTAGGTAATGTTTAGAATTTGATACATTTTGACCCAGACGCCAGCATGCAATGGCCTACTCGTTTAGAATGACAATAGTATGTTGTACATACACTGTTAAGCAGACGGTGCGTATTTTTAAAAATATCTTCTTGTTAATACGATGTAACCTGATACAGCATAATTCAGTGCAGTAATACAATTTTGTTAAAATGACTCAATAATTTAGAATGAATACTTTGATTGTGTGCGTACATGTAACATTTTGTCAATAAGGGTCATACATTAAATAAGTCATGTTAGGACAAAGTGTGTGCTTTGGAAGTAACCTGTACAGATAACTCAGGTGAGACTCATTGTTCTTGTGATACAGGGCAAAGGGTACTTTTTGTGTTTTCAGGAAGCATCTCCCTCTGGAGCAACTCATTGTCTTTGAAATAGGGAGCACACTCGGATCATTCATTAGTTACACGTAGAGGAGATACATTCTCTACAACACGAATTATAATTTTGTATTACGTGTTGACGTAGATTTTGCCTAACTAGGACTAGAAATGCTCCTTGCTGATTTAACGTCTGGATGCTCACAACCGAGGCATGAAGCAAGCCTGACCGCCTGCGGCGCCCCTCACAACCATTTACGGCCTGGGGCCAGGAAAGTAACGAAAAAAAATTGCACATGAACGACGCCTCTACGCAAGCACCTGATGCTCCATTTGGAAGTTTTGAAATAACTTTGAATTGTATTATGTTTTGAATTAGATAATTGTATTTCTTCATTAAAAGCTTATTCATTTAAAACGACATTTCGTGTGAATTTTCTCTCGTTGTTAAGTAGATGGCCTTGCCGGGGGTTCGGTTCGATGCGGACTTTCACCTGGTTGGGATCGCGGGATCGAGATGAGGTGACACAGAGCTGGTCGTGCGAGAAGACCGCCGTCTGCAGATCGATTCCAACGCGATGGAACGTCTGTCCCTGCACCTCCGTCGTTCATGCAGGGGGCGCGAAGGTTTGTAGCGCCCCCTGCATGAAAACGACGGAACGTGCAGCGTTAGTCACGAAGTTGTGCGTAAGCGCCATAACAAGGCGCTGTAAGCTGACCTGCCACCACGTTCACGGGTCAACAGGGAGCAGCCGAGAGAGAGAGCGAGGTGCGTAGGGGTCGACCAAGGTAAACCCACGGCGCCCCCCCCCCCCCGTGACCGGGGACTAACACCCCTGACCCCCCCCCCCGTCCCTATGGTCCCTTAAGATAAGACCTTCCAGAAGGTTCTGGGGGGTGGGGGGGGGGGGGGTCAGGAGGGGAGGGGTGACCCCGACCTGGGGATAAAAGGCCGACCCTCTGGACGGTCCAGGCAGTGTTCACCAACTCAAGCCTGAAGACATCCGAAGACCTGAAGACTGGACCAGCACCCGGGGACCCTCAACCGAGGCTCTTGTTAGAGCCGGGTTGTAGCGGACCAGAGGTGAGCTCCCGTACCCTGGCTGGGACGGGTCGTCCAGTCTTCCCTTAACGCCGGGCTAAGGGACTTGTGGGTAGCAGAGCCCGGAGTGTGCAGGCTGCGATAGAAGGGAGGCTGTCTCTCCCGGAGGCTATCGGGTGGAGGGGGCCGTACCCCTTCGTGTTACAGTAGTGTGTAGAGCCGAGTTCGAAAGAGTTATAATAAACGCGTTGCCTCAACCAGACGTCTCCATGTGGTTAGTTAAGGACACAACACTTATATAAAAGAGTGTAGCCAGTGGGTTTTGAATTTTTTTAAATGCCAATTCCTTTGATCAAGGCACCTTAATCCCTCTCACACATCTTAAAGGCTGTGGTCTGAGCTTGGCTCTGTTTCACTCCAGCGCAGTCTTTGAGACAGTCTGGTCCCTTCACCTGATGAAGGCCGCTTGTGTTGTGGCCGAAACGTCGTGATTTTTGTTGTTTTATTTTTTACCGACGTGACTTTACCGAATAGAACCAAAGAGTATGGATCCTTGCAGTCTCGAAAGATTCAAATCTAGAATTGATAGCCTCTACGGGGAGGGTTTTCACCTATCTGTTAGAGCTTTTAACAGACAACGGGACAAGAAGTCACAGCTCATCGAGACGCTCATCTTCCTCAAAAGATGTCGCGACCACAAGGTAATACCCATCGCCTTCACACTCACTTCTGCTGCTGTGTCCTCACCGAATTCTAAACAGATTCTGTTTAAGGCCAGCCTCTCTTTAATCTCAGAGAGGATAAGACTACTACGTTTTGAACTCGATACTTTAGACAGGACTCTCCTACAAGCTCATTTAACGTTAACACAAAAAATGTCACCTTCTGATTGGAACCACGTAGACAACACGACTGTTTTTTTTGCCGATTCACTTTCAATCAAATGCAAAGCTAAATTCAACCACCTGTCAAAGAAAAAACCCGGTTCCACATATCACCAAACTAAACGCTGACAAAATTGTTATCAATCAGAGTAGCACCCCGATTTCGGACAATCTGAAAACAGTATTGGCTAAAGGACTAAATTTAGCTGTCACCCCAAAACATACCGATAGATGATATCATTTCTCAGGTCCATGTAGCCCGCAAAGGTATAGCACACATCCAAGCAGACGTCGCAAGAGCTGAAATAGCTACTATTCTTAAGAATGCTAAGAAACCCGTGAGCAACATCAGCAAAGATGAACGCTCTGAACTCGCGAAATTAAAAGAGAGACATGATATAGTCATCCTCTCAGCCGACAAGGGCAATGCCACTGTAATTGTGGATAAAAACTCATACAACAATAAAATTCAGGACCTACTCAATGATGGTAGTTACTCAAAAATTAAAAATGACCCTACTAATAGCCTAACTATAAAAAAAAACAAAAAGATCATCACAAGTTCGACCTCCCTAATCGAACCAACTAAACGTCCCTCCCTAAAACCTTCTGCTGCAAGACCCACTAGATTCTATGGTCTTCCAAAGATTCATAAAGAAGGCACTCCACTACGACCCATCGTATCCACGATCAACTCCCCTACCTATAAGCTAGCACGTTTTCTGTCGGATACCTTGCTACCTTTCACTGGCAAGACCTCCTCAGCAGTACTTAACTCAGACCAATTGGTTTCTACGGTCAAAGACGTTGTACTGTCCCCTGACGATATCCTTGTCAGCTTCGAAATGGTCTCCTTGTTCACCAAGGTCCCGGTACCTGATACCATTAATATATTTGAAAATTTGGTACAACATGGACTAAACCCCGAGGTACCTACGCTGGTCAGACACTGCCTAACCAACATCTACTTTACCTGGAATGGTTCCTTCTACAAACAAAATGAGGGTACTCCCATGGGTTCCCCCTTGTCACCAGTGATAGCCAATGTTTTCATGGAGAAATTTGAATCGGACGCCATCCAGACTTCCACCCTCAGACCTTCCCTGTGGAAGAGATATGTGGATGACACTTTCGTCATTTGGCCACATGGCCTCCCAGCTCTGAACCTTTTCCTACACCACATCAATTCCAGACATCCCGCCATAAAATTCACCATGGAAGTGGAGAAAGATGGCAAGCTACCATTCTTAGATGTTCTGTTTGAGAGGAGACCTGATGGCTCATTGGGGCATTCTGTCTACAGGAAACCTACCCACACAGATTCCTACTTGAAACCTGATTCCCACCACCACCCATCCCAAAACAATTATCTCATCAAAACTTTATCCCATAGGGTTCATTGCATTTCGGACCAACACCACCTGACCAGTGAATTAAAACATGTACCCCTGGCCCTCAAAAAGGAATGGATACTCTGACCGTACCATCAGCCAAGCTGTTTCTCCCTCCATACAGAAACAACCACTTGATACTCCGGTCAAAACCATCACACTACCATATATAGCAGGCGTTACTAAAAAGATTTTAAAAATTCTAAACAAACACAAGATCCAGGTCCGGTTCAATACAGTACACAAAATTCGTGATCTGATCCCATCCGTGAAGGATGTCATTCCTGACTTACAGTACCCCGGGGTTTACAAATTGAGTTGTACCTGCGGTGATTGCTATATCGGGGAGACAAAACGACATGTCTCTGACCGAATTCATGAGCACAAATCAGATTTGAAACACGGCAAAACGAATTCTTCTGCCGTAGCTGATCATTGTTACAATGCTGTGGGTGATCACGATATAATTTTCACCGATACCAAGGTTCTTTGCAAACCCACGTTTTTTTTTTAAATCAGAGATTTGTTCACGAGGCAATTCAGATCTACAAACACAGACACAATTTCAACCGAGAAGATGGTTTAAAATTAAGCAACCATTGGAAAGATGTTCTAAATCGAACCAAACATTAAACTAATTTCAATGGTACAGTATATTTTTTCAAGTAGTGGTACCCCAAACTTTCGCAGCACATGCGGACGCATGTGCACCCGCATGTTCACCCTCTCTACACCTTTCATCATGCTAAGTCTGCCAATTAAATGCGAATTTTTTTTGTTTATGCTAATTCCTTTGTCAAGGAACCTTGTTTCCTCGCACACAGCTTAAAGGTCGCGATCTGAGCGTGGCTGTGTTTCACTCCAGCGCTGTCCTCGAGACAGTCTGGTCCATTCACCTGATGAAGGCCGCTTGTGTTGTGGCCGAAACGTCGTGATTTTTTGTTATTATATTTTTACCTACGTGACTTTACCGAATAGAACCAAAAAGTATGGATCCTTGCAGTCACGAAAGCTTCAAATCTAGAACAACAACAACCACAAAAACTTAGATTAAGGCCATCAGTCTAACTGCGTACGACAACAAAACAAACATGTCCAAACCAAAACACGTTTTCCAAATCACCAAAAAATAAAGCCATAATTGCAACGTAACAGTGATCACAAGGACTGTGACCGAATTTTTACAATAAACTGCATAAATAACATGTAACACCAAACCCTAGGGCCATAGCTGGCTGCATGAGTTACTCCACAACAACAGAAGCATCGGTGGGAGTATCAAATTTTTCAATGCACCTTTAAGATCAGCACGCTAAATCAAAATACAGATAAACATTTTATTTTTTGCCAATGAATAGCAGTGGCAGCTTGGGGTGTACAACTCCTCTAGAGCAGTTTTGAGAGAAGATCTCACTGGTAGCGATTCAAGTTGCAGTTTATTAGCAATAGCATTCCAGACTCTGGGGGCATCAATAGCAAAGGCCCTTCCACCAGTTTTTGTACGGCAATAGGGAATGTGAAGCTGGAAAATGAGCGAAGACCTGAGGTCAAATTTGTTCTTTGAAACAGAGAGGAGATCCAGCAGGTAGTCTGCGGATTTATTTGTAAGTACATCGTGAATAAATAAGATCTGGTGCACAAGCCGTCGATTGAGGAATCTCTTTCAATGGAGCGAGTTAAGTGTGTTCGATTCAACATCTCTCTGTCCGTCTGTGTCTCTGTGCGCCTCTGTGTGTCTCTCTCTGCCTGTCTCTCTGTCTCTGTCTATCTTTCTGTCTGTGTGTTCCTCTTGTCTGTGTCTGTCCGCCTGTCTTGTCTGTCTGTCTGTGTTTGTCTATCAGCGTCTGTCCAACCATAGTCAACGACTGTCAGTAGCAGCAGGCGCCCGTTCAGCTCCCACGGCTACACGCCACTCAAACTTGCTCCCAACACACAAAGACAAAGATCCCCCGTGTAGCCTGCACAGAATGTTGGGGCAAGTGCAGTTAGCGAGCACCTATTAAGGGTGGGATGGCACACTTATTTGAGGCTGAGTCGACGTAGGGGAGGCTCAGGACCGGTTCAGAAAATCGCCACTGGCGGTGTTGGCCACGAGCGGGAATGGAACTCGGCTGGTCGGGAGCGGAGCGCTCAACACGTCACTGCCGCTCCTCTTCTGTCAACAAACTTGAACTCTGACCCCGCTCTCTGACGTCACCGCTCAGCGTGACCTCATCGGCGTCAAACGCAAGGGGGCGGTGGGCCTCGCTAGTGACGTCATGTCACCAAGGTATTCGCCTCACCCCCGACCTCCGCGCTCTTGGCGTGACGTCGCCTCTGCTCGGCCGCTGCCAATATCTGACCCAGTGCCAATCCTTATTTGGGCAAAGCTACGAACGGTGACTGGCGGCTCATTAACATAATGTATTCGTTAAAGCCGTCGTGAGTTTTTTTGCGACAGGTTCGGCACCCACGCCCCATCCAACCAGGATTGGGAGGGGAGTGTCTTGTACTCCGGAAGTGACGTCACATCACCTCCTGCCGCGTTACGTCACGAGGTCACCGGAAGCTACCGCTCCGCGCGTGAACTGAAATCCGAGGTGAGAAATTCTCATCGCGCTTGTGGTGGTGAGGTGGTTGTGGTGGTTGTTGTGGTGGTTGTGGTGGTCGTTGTGGTTGTTGTTGTTTCCCGAGGTAGAGCCTCGCTCTCTCTCGTAGGGATGTCAATTGAGTAACAGCGAGCATGGAAGCGATGTCCAGGTTGGAACTTTACAGCGCTGGGCCTAGCCACGTGGCGTCTTGCCTCCTGCCCTCGCCTGATCGCGTTTGCTTCAATTCTCTCGCTTAGTTGAGCAATCTTTGTAAGAAAGTAATCAACCAGGCTATGCGTTACTTGTGTGTTGACCGACTCTGTGTTGCATTACATTTCCTAATTGTACTCAGTTTTATTAAGTGTGCTTTTTCTCTGTGTGTGTGATCGTTTTATTATTATTTACTGCAGTTACCAAAGTTCCAAATCTCTCATTGACACAAGGCCGTAATTATATATTATAATAATTATAATATATTATAATAATATATATTGGGGGACACAACCCTCCCAATGATCAAATATGCTCAAAATGTCCCCCCCAATATATTGCTATAGCAATATACAATATATAATATTGCTATAAAAATGTTTTCTAAATAATAATTGCTATGCTATGTTAATAAAAATATCAATTTGCTAAACCTTGGCCACAAAATCTGGACTTGTCTTCATATAACAATGCATAGATTTCTGTTTATATGATTGTGTTGTACTTTATGAATCCCTGATCTCTGCCATTACATACTATGAAAGAAGAAAAGGTGTAAAAAGTAAAAACAGCAATGTAATACAATACACTCTTATACATTATTGTATCAAGTAAAATAAATTCCATCCCATGTGTTGGTGAATTTTAAAAATATTTTATGCAGGAAAATGGCAGGAAATTAGTTTTCAAATTTTTATTTTTTTCTGGGGGGGGGGACCCCAGACCCCCTGGAAGATTTGGTCCCCCCCAATGTTGACTCCATGACTACGGCCTTGCATTGACTTGCTAATTTCTCTACCCTCCCCCTCTCTCTATTTAAGGCCTCGACACAGAGGCGTTGTTTCTCTGTGTGCCTATGTGTGTGTCTCTCTCTGTGTGTCTCTGTGTTATCTCTCTCTGTCTCCGTGTCTGTGTTTTGTCTCTCTCTCAAATTGAGCAATCTTTGGAAGAACGTTATCAACCAGGTGGGGTGTTGTTGACTGTTACCTTAGCCGACTCTCTGTGTTGTTATTGCATTACGTTTCTAAGTTTAACTAGGTTTAATTTCTCTTTCACTTGTACCTGATGATGATTGCTTGTGTTGCAATCGAAATGTCGCACGCTATTTGCGCACAGCGTTGGTGTACGGTGCTTTTTGTGGAATATTTTGCTGTTTTTCCCTGGATTTTCTGTTTGCAGAGTCACATTGTCACTTCAAGATGTTTTCTTGTTCATGTTTAAGTTTTTTG
The DNA here is from genome assembly GCF_048934315.1 of Petromyzon marinus. Classification (NCBI taxonomy): domain Eukaryota; kingdom Metazoa; phylum Chordata; class Hyperoartia; order Petromyzontiformes; family Petromyzontidae; genus Petromyzon; species Petromyzon marinus. Next base: position 3,253,008 of record NW_027422625.1, read on the forward strand.
ATTGTTGCAGTTGCACCCGATTCAAGAGCCGAATGGCTCACAGGGCTATACTAAATAAATGAAACTGAAACTATTATTTAATTAATTTATTTATTTCTACTTGACTTTACCGAAAGAACCAAAGAGTATCTTGCTTTAGTTTAAATTTCTCTTCACCTGCCTCGCTACTCTGTAACTTTGTTTTAAATATTCACAGTCTTATTTTTATTTTTTTACCAGGCCACGCCCGCGTTGAGCTGGTGAAACCGGTCTTGTTTTCAGAAGCGACCTGCCCACAACAACAACAACAAGGTGGGACTTGTCAACAGCGTGGTGGTGTTCACTCTAGACGCGTGGCGGTGTTCACTCTGGGCGCGTGGCGGTGTTCACTCTAGACGCGTGGCGATGTTCACTCTGGACGTGTGGTGGTGTTAACTCTAGATGCATGGCGGTGTTCACTCTAGACGCGTGGCGGTGTTCACTCTAGACGCGTGGCGGTGTTCACTCTGGACGCGTGGCGGTGTTCACTCTAGACGCGTGGCGGTGTTCAATCTAGACGCGTGGCGGTGTTCACTCTAGACGCGTGGCAGTGTTCACTCTAGACGCGTGGCGGTGTTCACTCTAGACGTGTGGCGGTGTTCACTCTGGATGCATGGCGGTGTTCACTTTGGGCGCGTGGCCGTGTTCACTCTCTACATGTGGAGAGGAAACCCGGGGATCGGGAAGGAAATCCATGCGACCACGGGGAGAGTGAGAGAGACAGGCAGCCTCGGCTGTGTTGATTTATCCTCAATGAATTACTTGGTGGAGTGAGGAAGCATTAATACTGAGCAGGTGAAGGTGGCCAGGCGTGGGTCTGGACACACCACCACCTGTGAATCATGCCAGTGTGTGACAGTGGTGGAGCCAGTGGGGGTGGGGTGGCACGTTCCTCCCCAACGATCCGATCGAAATCCCTAATTTCGATCGGATCCTTGGGGTTTATTAGTAACTAGCTTCACTACCCGGCTTCGCCCGGGACTTGGATTCTTGTCTTGGATACATTTCATATTCCCTTATATTTCACTGAAAAACCCGGAAATGTTGATGCTCGCACGAAGGAAAAAAGCCGAAACAAATCAAGTAACCTAAATCGGATGTTTTCACTAATGGAAATTTAACCTTAACCCACTTCTACGTGAGGTCGATTTTGGCCACTCGGGAAGGGAATGACGTAGCGAGCTGAAAATAGTCGCGTTCACTTAGAAATTCCAAACAGCAGAAGCTGTGAAAATTTCATGACGCCAGAGCTCAGCGTTGGAGAGGTTTTGCTGCTTCACACAAACAAGCAGATGTAATTTCTGCTTCATATTTAAGATAGCAGTTCTACCCGTTCTTCGCACAGATTTGTATTGAGACTCCGAGAAACCAATGGCTTTATCGGCCAGGAGCGAAGCGCCACCTAAAATCTCCCGGCACGCTGTTAACAGCTCTAGAAGTACGGCCCGCGAAGAGGCATATGGAAGGGGTAAGCATTGCAGAGCGCTTAACTCAGGTGTGTTGCGGGTTGATGTCACACACTCCATGGTCATTTCCCCCACCCCTCCCCCAAAATGCCAAAGTTTATTTTTATACTTTTTACATTGTGTACAGTATGGAACCTCGCCACATGCCAAATTTCAAGTGTGTAGCCTCTTGGGAAGTTTGCTAAACATTTTGAACAGTCACACGTATCCACACATTTCCCTTTTATATATATAGATAAATCAGCATTTTGCGACCCCCACTGCCACCGTGTGACATGTTATTACGTGCCAGGGACTCCATAATTGGCAATAATTAACGGCAAAGCAGTTACAAACGACTCACAGAATTGTGCGCAGTTGCGTATACAGTACACGACTTCCCTGATGACAAACACCTTCAGCGAGCGCGATGCCGATCACCCGCGTTGAATCAAAAGCAAGGGACAAGTCCTTACTTACTAACAACTCCTTACTTACCAACAACTCCTTACTAACAACTCCTTACTTACTAACAACTCCCAAAAATTTTCATTGCTGAAGGGGTTGCCCCATCTACCTGAAAATCCTGGCTCCACCTCTGAGTGTGTGACAGGGTCAAGTTTGTATTTGCATTAAAGTCTTTGTAAGAATGGAGTCAGGAAGTTATCACAGCACACGTGCAGCTGAAGTCGGAACTGTTCATCCCAGCATTCAAGGACATCTGTGCCTGGCTTCACACCTCTAAGTTGTGATTGAACATTCATTTATGCATTTCTGCATAACACAAATAGTATTATTTTCAACACCCTTTGCTATGTCATGTGAATTTAGCTTTCATAAATATTCCTTTTCAAGCAAAACAACTGAAAATGTGTGCTCGGAATTTTGGGTTAACATTCATTTTGAAGATACGAGGGCTTCCAGGCACGTTTATGACCATTAGCCCTCTCATTGTGTGCCATAACAGCCCGTGTGATGAATTTGGGACACTTTTTCACTATATCATGAATATATAGACGTGTAAGTCATGTGTTACTGTGTGTATGCATTCCTCTGTGCATCGATACTGATGTGTAGATTGTGTGGATATTTTTTTTCTGTCTGCAGCTGACGCTTCCTCTGTTGCTTCCTCTGCAGAATTTGTCTGATGGAGCAAAGGCACTCGGCGCAGCTCGGTGCAAAAAGGCATCAATGCGACCGTTGTGCATACAGCACGGATCGTACTGAACATTTGACACAGCACCAGAGAACTCACACGGGAGAGAAACCCTTCAAGTGCAGTGTGTGTGGGAAGGCGTTTGCCCAATCATCTACTCTTAAAAAACACCAGAGAACTCACACGGGAGATAAACCCTTCAAGTGCAGTGTGTGTGGGCTGGCGTTTACACAGTCATCTAATCTTGTAGCACACCGGAGAACACACACGGGAGAGAAACCCTTCAATTGCAGTGTGTGTGGGAAGGCGTTTACACAGTCATCTGCTCTTCTAGAACACCAGAGAACACACACGGGAGAGAAACCCTTCTTGTGCAGTGTGTGTGGGAAGGCGTTTTCACGTTCATTTACTCTTGTAACACACCAGAGAATACACACGGGAGAGAAACCCTTCAAGTGCAGTATGTGTGGAAAGGCGTTTGCACATTCATCTGCTCTTGTAAGACACCAGAGAACACACACGGGAGAGAAACCCTTCAAGTGCAGTGTGTGTGGGAAGGCGTTTGCACAGTCACCAAATCTTCATGTACACCAGAGAGCTCACAAGCATCGGAAGATCCACAAGGAGTGGAGTCTGAAATCATCTTCTGAAAGTCAAAGTGCCGCAATGAGCCCATCCCTCATGAAACAAGAACCGGAAGAAAATCCCAGCCTGGACACTTTTAAAGGTATCGAGGTAAAATATGTGGATGTGAAGGTGAAATGTGAAGAAGTGATGGTGAAGAGCGAAGAAGTGAAGGTGAAATGTAAAGAAGTGATGGTGAAGAGCGAAGAAGTGAAGGTGAAATGTGAAGATGAAAATTCTACTCCAAAATCGGACCTTCACATCGATGGAGGCAACGTGAAGCAGGAGGAGAATTCTCACTGTGAGGCAGAGCGAGGCAACTCCCAGCAGTTTGTGGAAGTGGAGGTGTGGGTGGACTTCCTCCGAGACAATACAAAGTCAAATGGAGACCCGGTAGATGTGTAAGCTTGAGACGATGTCGCTGCAATAGATGCACCTTTGTCACCGGCCTTTAATGACAAGAATGTGAAGTTGAACACTCAATTCCTAGGTTCAACCTGCAGCGTAACAGTGGCCAGTCTTTGTGGACCTGTGGGTTGGGTAGATCTCTAACCAGGAGCGAAAGCCAATAAGCTCCCAAGCGTTGACTATGTTATCATAATTGCATTTATATTGTGCTTGCTTTATCGCCTCGGCAATTCGGAGTTTTGTGTCGTATCTCGTCTCAAGCACTCGAAGAGCATCCCCAAGTAGCAGCTGCCCCTGTGTGGCACAAGGTGGTGGCCCTGCACCGGCCTGCATGTGGACAAGAGCCTGTCAGTAGGGGGTGATGGTTGATGTGGCATCTCAGTTGTGGAGTTTGTAGGTAATGTTTAGAATTTGATCAATTTTGACCGAGACGCCAGCAGGCAATGGTCTCGTTTTTTCATGACACAATAGAATGTTGTTCATACACTGTTAAGCAGACAGTGCGTATTTTACACGCTTTTTATTTAACTCACTCCGTCTGTTGTCATATACAAAAAAAATATTGTAACTCAATTTTTAGAATGAACACTTGTCTGAGTGTGTGCATACATGCAACATTTTGTCTATAAGGGTCAAACATTGATTAAGTGATGTTTGGACAAAGTGTGTGTTTTGGAATTAACCTGTACAGATAACTCAGGTGAGACTCATTGTTCTTGTGATACAGGTCAAAGGGTATTTTTGTGTTTTCAGGAAGCATCTCCCTCTGGCGCAACTCATTGTTTTTTAAATAGGGAGCACACTCGGATCATTCATCAGTTACAAGGCATACCACTCAAAAGTTACGTGTAGAGGAGATACATTCTCGACAATACGAATTATAATTTTGTATTACGTGTTGACGTAGATTTTGTCTAACTAGGACAAGAAATGGTCCTTGCTGATTAACGTCTGGATGTCCGTAACGGTTGAAGCAAGCTCGGCTGCTGTTGAGATGCTGTGCACCAATAAGGATCCACATGTGGCTTGCACTGAATCAATGATGCACTCCCAGAAGGCTGTGCTAGTTATAGGTTGTGTAAAACATTCCTTTGTTCCGTGGAGAGATCAATAAATGAAAGATGTCGTGTCTGTTGATCTGCTTCATAGCAAGGAGGTAATTTTAAGAGCACATTTGGAATGCATTTTTGGTACAGATTTGTATTCGGTTACAAGGCAGAGCACATCCAGTAGATACATTCTCCACAACAACACTCATTAGAATTAGATCATTGTATTTCTTCATTAAAAGCTTGTTCATTGAAAACGACATTTCGTGTGAATTTCCTCTCGTCGTTAAGTAGATGGCCTTGCCGGGGGTTCGGTTCGATGCGGACTTTCACCTGGTTGGGATCGCGGGATCGAGATGAGGCGACACAGAGCTGGACGTGCGACAAGACCGCCGTCTGCAGATCGAACGTCTGTCCCTGCTCCTCCGTCGTTCATGCGGGGGGTGTGTAGGTTTGCAGCGCCCCCTGCATGAAAACGACGGAACGTGCAGCGTTAGTCACGAAGTTGTGCGTAAGCGCCATAACAAGGCGCTGTAAGCTGACGTGCCACCACGTTCACGGGTCAACGGGGGGCAGCCGAGAGAGAGAGAGCGAAGTGGGTAGGGGCCGGCCAAAGGTTAAACCTCTGGCCCCCGCCGTGACCGGAGACTAACACCCCTGACCCCCCACCCGTCCCTAAGGCCCATTAAGATAAGACCTTCCAGATGGTTCTGGGAGGGGGGGGGGTCAGGAGGGGAGGGGTGACCCCGACCTGGGGATAAAAGCCCGGCCGTCTGGACGGTCCAGGCAGTGTTCACCAACTCAAGCCTGAAGGCATCCGAAGACCTGAAGACTGGACCAGCACCCGGGGACCCTCAACCGAGGCTCTTGTTAGAGCCGGGTTGTAGCGGACCAGAGGTGAGCTCCCGTACCCTGGCTGGGACGGGTCGTCCAGTCTTCCCTTAACGCCGGGCTAAGGGACCCGTGGGTAGCAGAGCCCGGAGTGTGCAGGCTGCGATAGAAGGGGAGGCTGTCACTCCCGGAGGCTATCGTCGTGGAAGGGGCCGTACCCTTTGTGTTACAGTAGTGTGTAGAGCCGAGTTCGAAAGAGTTGTTATAATAAACGCGTTGCCTCAACCAGACGTCTCCGTGTGATTAGTTAAGGACACAACGCTTATATAAAAGAGTTTAGCCAGTGGGTTTTCAAAGTACCTTCGTCTTAAAGAAATTAATTTCGCGTGAGCCCACCGCATTAAAACGATGCTCAACAGAGCGGGGCGAGTCACGGTGGGGGGGGAGGGGGGTCACCTTATCTTTGTCACGTGACGTAGCTCACGTGACTTCTGACGCGACAATGTCTGGATGTTTTCGCCTGAGCACGACCGCTCGTGTTTCGATCGAAACGTGATTTAAGAGTATGAAAGACGTCTTGTCTGCTGAGCTTGTTCATATCTGTGTACATCGATATCCCACATTGCTTACACGTACACACCACACACAATGAAATAAATAGAAACTGGAACGACTTCCGGGGATGGGGAAAGATTGAGGAAACTCTTTCAATGGAGCGAGTTAAGTTTGTTCGATTCAACATCTCTCTGTCCGTCTGTGCCTCTGTTCCCCTCTGTGTCTCTCTCTCGCTGACTGTGTCTCTGTCGTCTCTGTATCTTTCTTTCTGTGTTCCTCTTGTCTGTGTCTGTCCACCTCTCTCTTGTCAGTCTCTGTGTGTGTCTCTATCAGCGTCTTTCCAACCGTGTTCAACTACTGTCAGTAGCAACATGCGCCCACAACTACACGCGACTCAAACTTGCTCCGAGTCTCTGTGTGTACATTGAACTTATTTCGCACCGTACGTAGCCGAACCTGCACAGTAGGAGCGGCTGGTAGCTGTGGAGCTGTGGGCTGGGTACATCTGTCAGCAGGAGCGAGAGACAATGAAGCTCCCAAGCATTCACTACGTTACCAACATCATATTTGCACTCATAAGTCGCTTGACTAACTGCCTCGGCAACTCGGTGTTTCGTATCGAATCTCATCTCAAACAATCGAAGGACCCCTCCCTAAGTGGCAGCTGCCCCTGTGTGGCACAAGGTGGCCCTGCACCGGCCTGCACGTGGACATGAGTCTGTCGGTAGGGGGCGATCATTGACGCGCCATCTCCCTTGTGTAGTTTCTGGATAATGTTTGGAATTGCCACAATGTTGACCGTGGCACCAACATGCAATGACCTGTGCGTTGTGAATGACACAGCGCTATGTTTTACAGCTGCCGTGAAGCAGACTGCGCATATCGTGGTGATTGTTACTGGGGTAGCCAGGTGTGCCTGTCGGATTTGAACCGTGAACCTCTGCAGTAAATAGAGAATGTGCTACAATATTCTTGGTTCTTTCGGTAAAGTCACGTAAATAGAAAACAAAAAAGAAAAAAAATTTGGGAAATAATAAATTGATGAAAGATGCCATTGGTCAACTGACTGAGATGACTGCGTCCCCCCACAGTGTGTACACACACAGTGTACACACACACAGTGTACACACACACAGTGTACACACACAGTACACACACACAGTGTACACACACAGTGTACACACACACACAGTGTACACACAGTGTACACACACACAGTGTACACAGTGTACACACACACACAGTGTACACACAGTGTACACACACACAGTGTACACACACACACTGTGTTAATGCCCACGTTGTTGTTGCTGAGCTCACACACCCAAGGGGTCTCTGATCAAGGGAGGGAGCAATGGAAAATGAATCCTGCTCTGTGACGTCACCGTCACCACTCAGCATTACCTCATCGGCGTGAAACGCCAGGGGGAGGTGTACCTCGCTAGTGACGTCATGTCACCAAGGTGTTCACCCCACCCCGTCCACCGTGCCCTTGAGCATGACGTCACCTCTGCCTGAGTCACTTCCGTTGTCTGTTCAAGTACAATCCTTATTTGGGCAAAGCTACTCCAACGTAATTTATTTAAATTAAGACCCGCTCGTTGCGAGAGGGGAGTGTCTTGTTCCCCGCAAGTGACGTCATGTCACCTCCTGCTGCCACGTGACGTCACGAAGTAACAGGAATCTGCCGCTCCGCGCGTGAACTGAAATCCGAGGTGAGAAATTCTCATCGCGGTTGTGGTGGTTGTGGTTGTTGTGGTGGTTGTTGTTGTGGTGGTTGTGGTGGTTGTTGTGGTGGTTGTTGTTGTGGTGGTTGTGGTGGTTGTTGTGGTTGTTGTGTTTGTGGTGGTGGTGGTTGTTGTGGTGGTGGTTGTGGTGGTTGTTGTGGTGGTTGTTGTTGTGGTGGTGGTTGTTGTTGTTGTGGTGGTTGTTGTTGTGGTGGTGGTTGTGGTTGTTGTTGTGGTGGTTGTGGTGGTGGTTGTTGTGGTTGTGGTGGTGGTTGTTTGAGTAGCAGCAAGCTTGGAAGCGATGTCCAGGTTGGAACTTTACAGCGCTGGGCTTAGCCACGTGGGATCTTGCCTCCTGCCCTCGCCTGATCGCGTTTGCTTCAATTCTCTCGCTTAGTTGAGCAATCTTCGTAAGAAAGTAATCAACCAGGCTATGCGTTACTTGTGTGTTGACCGACTCTCTGTGTTGCATTACATTTCCTAATTGTACTCAGTTTTATTAAGTGTGCTTTCTCTCTCTCTGTGTGTGTGCTCGTTTTATTATTATTTACTGCAGTCACCAAAGTTCCAAATCTCTCATTGACACAAGGCCGTAATTATAATATATTATAATAATTATAATATCTTATAATTATTATAATATATATTGGGGGACATAACCCTCCCAATTATCAAATATGCTCAAAATGTCCCCCCCCCAATATATTGCTATAGCAATATTTGCTATAGCAATATATATAATATTGCTATAAAAATGTTTTCTAAATAATAATTGCTCTGCTATGTTAATAAAAACAACAATTTGCTATACCTTAGCCACAAAATCTGGACTTGTCTTCATATAACAATGCATAGATTTCTGTTTATATGATTGCGTTGTACTTTATGAATCCCTGATCTCTGCCATTACATACTATGAAAGAAGAAAAGTTAAAAAAGTAAAAACAGAGCAATGTAATTCAATATTAGACATGATTGTATCAAATAATACAAAATCCATCCCATGTGTTAGTGAAATTTGTTAATATTTTACGCAGGAAATGGCAGGAAATAAGTTTTCAAATTTTTATTTTTTTCTGGGGGGGGAGGGGGTTCCCAGACCCCCTGGAAGATTTGGTCCCCCCCAATGTTGACTCCATGGCTACGGCCTTGCATTGACTTGCTAATTTCTCTACCCCCCCTCTCTCTCTATTTAAGGCCTCGACACAGAGGCGTTGTTTGTCTGTGTGCCTATGTGTGTGTCTCTCTCTGTGTGTCTCTCTCTGTGTGTCTCTGTGTTATCTCTCTCTGTCTATGTGTCTCCGTGTCTGTGTTTTGTCTCTCTCTCAAATTGAGCAATCTTTGGAAGAACGTTATCAACCAGGTGGGGTGTTGACTGTTAGCCGACTCTCTGTGTTGTATTGCATTACGTTTCTAAGTTTAACTAGGTTTAATTTCTCTTTCACTTGTACCTGATGATGATTGCTTGTGTTGCAATCGAAACGTTGTATGCTATTTGCACACAGCGATGGTGTACGGTGCTTTTTGTGGAATATTTTGCTGTTTTCCCCTGGATTTTCTGCTTGCACAGTCACAGTCACTTCAAGATGTTTTTCTTGTTCATGTTTTTGTTTGTTGCGGTTGCACCCGATTCAAGAGCCGAATGGCTCACAGGGCTATACCAAATAAATGAAACTGAAACTATTATTTCACTTCTTTATTTATTTCTATGTGACTTTACCGAAAGAACCAAAGAGTATCTTGCTTAAGTTTAAATTTCTCTTCACCTGCCTCGCTACTCTGTAACTTTGTTTTGTTTTAAATATTCACAGTCTTATTTTTATTTTTTTACCAGGCCACGCCCGCGTTGAGCTGCTGTACCGCTCTTGTTTTCAGAAGCGACCTGCCCACAACAACAATAGCCACAAGGTGGGGCTTGTCAACAGAGTGGTGGTGTTCACTCTAGACGTGTGGCGGTGTTCACTCTAGACGTGTGGCGGTGTTCACTCTGGGCGCGTGGCGGTGTTCACTCTAGACGTGTGGCGATGTTCACTCTGGACGCGTGGCGGTGTTCACTCTAGACGCGTGGCGGTGTTCACTCTAGACGCCTGGCGGTGTTCACTCTGGGCGCAAGGCGGTGTTCACTCTGGACGCATGGCGCTGTTCACTCTGGGCGCGTGGCGATGTTCACTCTGGACGCGTGGCGGTGTTCACTCTAGACGAGTGGCGGTGTTCGCTCTAGACGCCTGGCGGTGTTCACTCTGGGCGCAAGGCGGTGTTCACTCTAGACGTGTGGCGGTGTTCACTCTAGACGTGTGGCGGTGTTCACTCTAGACGCGTGGTGGTGTTCACTCTAGACGTGTGGCGGTGTTCACTCTGGATGCATGGCGGTGTTCACTCTAGACGCGTGGGGGTGTTCAATCTAGACGCGTGGCGGTGTTCACTCTAGACGTGTGTGGTGTTCACTCTAGATGTGTGGCGGTGTTCACTCTGGATGCATGGCGGTGTTCACTTTGGGCGCGTGGCCGTGTTCACTCTCTACATGTGGAGAGGAAACCCGGGGATCGGGAAGGAAATCCATGCGACCACGGGGAGAGTGAGAGAGACAGGCAGCCTCGGCTGTGTTGATTTATCCTCAATGAATTACTTGGTGGAGTGAGGAAGCATTAATACTGAGCAGGTGAAGGTGGCCAGGCATGGGTCTGGACACACCACCACCTGTGAATCATGCCAGTGTGTGACAGTGGTGGAGCCAGTGGGGGTGGGGTGGCACGTTCCTCCCCAACGATCCGATCGAAATCCCTAATTTCGATCGGATCCTTGGGGTTTATTAGTAACTAGCTTCACTACCCGGCTTCGCCCGGGACTTGGATTCTTGTCTTGGATACATTTCATATTCCCTTATATTTCAACTGAAAAACCCGGAAATGTTGATGCTCGCACGAAGGAAAAAAGCCGAAACAAATCAAGTAACCCTAATCGGATGTTTTCACTAATGGAAATTTAACCTTAATCCACTTCTACGCAAGGTCGATTTTGGCCACTCGGGAAGGGAATGACGTGGCGAGCTGAAAATAGTCGCGTTCACTTAGAAATTCCAGACAGCATGAGCTGTGAAAATTTCATGACGCCAGAGCACAGCGTTGGAGAGGTTTTGCTGCGTCACACAAACAGGTGTAATGTTCTGCTTTATATTTAAGATAGCCGTTGTACCCGTTCTTCGCACGGATATGTATTGAAACTCCGAGAAGCCAATGGCTTCATCAGCCAGGAGCGAAGCGCCACCTAGAATCTCCCGGCACGCTGTTAACACCTCCTAGAAGTACAGCGCACGAAGAGCCATATGGTAGGGGTAAACATTACAGAGCGCTTAACTCAGGTGTGTTGCGGGTTGACTCCACAAACGTCATGGTCATTCCCCCACCCTCCTCCCCCTCCCCCCCCCCCAGAATTTAAAAGTCTATTTTTATTCTTTTTACGTTGTGTACAATATGGAACCTACCGACATGCCAAGTGTCAAGTGTGTAGCATGTTGGGAAGTATGCTAAACATTTCGAACAGACACACATATCCACACATTTCCCTTTCATATATATATAGATAAATCAGCATTTTGCGACCCCCACTGCCACCGTGTGGCATATTATTACGTGCCAGGGACTCTATGAGAGGACAACAGTCCGAGTCCATAATTGGCAATAATTAACGGCAAAGCAGTTACAAGCGACTCACAGAATTGTGCGCAGTTGCGTATACAGTACACGACTTCCCTGATGGCAAATACCTTCAGCGAGCGTGATACCTTTCACACGCATTGATTAAAAAGCAAGGGACAAGTCAAATTTTGATTTAAAGCTTTCGTGACTGCAGTAATTCATATTCTTAGTGCTTTCGGTAAAGTCACGTTGAAGGGAAACAATAAAATACTAATATATATAAAACAATAAAAATTCTCACGACGTTTCGACCATAACACAACCGTTTGTGTTATGGTCGAAACGTCGTGAGAATTTTTATTGTTTTGTATATATTTTATTATTTTATTGTTTCCCTTCAACGTGACTTTACCGAAAGAGCTAAGAATATAAGGGACAAGTCCTTAGTAACAACTCCTTACGAACAACTCCCTACTTACTAACAACTCCCTACTAACAACTCTTTACGTACTAACAACTCCCTACTTACTAACAACTCCTTACTTACTAACAACTCCTTACTTACTAACAACTCCTTACTAACAACTCTCTACTTACTAACAACTCCTCTCATTTTTCATTGCTGGAGGGGTTGCCCCCCCTACCTGAAAATCCTGGCTCCACCTCTGAGTGCGTGACAGTGTCAAGTTTGTATTTGCAGTAAAGTCTATTAACTCTATTAGAGTATGGCGGTTATCGCAAAACAGTAGTTTATTTAGTTTTTCTCCGGAACTCTTTGTAAGAATGGAGTCAGGAAGTTATCACATCAAACGTGCAGCTGAAGTCGGAACTGTTCATCCCAGCATTCAAGGACATCTGTGCCTGGCTTCACACCTCTAAGTTGCAATTGAACATTAATTTATGCATTTCTGCATAACACAAATAGTATTATTTTCAACACCCTTTGCTATGTCAGCTGAATTTAGCTTTCATAAATGTTCCTTTTGAAGCCAGAAAGCCGAAATTGTGTGCTCGGAGTTTTGGGTTAACATTCATTTTGAAGATACGAGGGCTTCCAGGCACGATTGTGACATTTGCCCACTCATTGTGTGCCATAACAGCCCGTGTGATGAATTTGGGACGCTTTTTCACTACAACATGAATATATGAATAAGTATAGACATGTAAGTCACGTGTGACTGTGTGTATGCATTCCTCTGTGCATCGATACTGACGTGTAGATGGTGTGGATATTTTTTTTTCTCTCTGCAGCTGTCGCTTCCTCTGCAGAATTTGTCTGATGGAGCAAAGGCACTCGGCGCGGCTCGGTGCAAAAAGGCAGCAATGCGACCGGCGTGAAAACAACCCGGATCGTACTGGAGATTTGACACGGCACCAGATAACTCGCACAGGAGATGAACCCTTCAAGTGCAGTGTGTGTGGGAAGGCGTTTACACAGTCATCAAGTCTTGTAGCACACCAGAGAACACACACGGGAGAGAAACCCTTCAAGTGTAGTGTGTGTGGGAAGGCGTTTGCACAGTCATCTACTCTTAAAAGACACCAGAGAACACACACGGGAGAAAAACCCTTCAAGTGCAGTGTTTGTGGGAAGGGGTTTGCGCAGTCATCTGCTCTTGTAACACACCAGAGAACTCACACGGGAGAGAAACCCTTCAAGTGCAGTGTGTGTGGGAAGGCGTTTACAGATTCATCTGCTCTTGTAGCACACAAGAGAACACACACGGGAGAGAAACCCTTCAAGTGCAGTGTGTGTGGGAAGGCGTTTGCACAGTCATGTACTCTTGTAGAACACCAGAGAACACACACGGGAGAAAAACCCTTCAAGTGCAGTGTGTGTGGGAAGGCATTTGCACATTCATCAAATCTTCATGTACACCAGAGATCTCAAAAGCATCAGAAGATCCACAAGGAGTGGAGTCTGAAATCAGCTTGTGAAAGTCAAAGTGCCGCAATGAGCCCATCCCTCATGAAACAAGAACCGGAAGAAAATCCCAGCCTGGACACTTTTAAAGGTATCGAGGTAAAATATGAAGAGGTGAAGGTGAAATGTGAAGAAGTGATGATGAAGAGCGAAGTAGTGAAGGTGAAATGTGAAGAAGTGATGGTGAAGAGCGAAGAAGTGAAGGTCAAATGTGAAGAAGTGAAGGTCAAATGTGAAGAAGTGATGGTGAAGAGCGAAGAAGTGAAGGTCAAATGTGAAGATGAAGATTCAACTCCAAAATCGGACCTTCACATCGATGGAGGCAACGTGAAGCAGGAGGATAATTCTGACTGAGGCAGAGCGAGGCAACTCCCAGCAGTTCGTGGAAGTGGAAGTGTGGGTGGACTTCCTCCGAGACAATACAAAGTCAAATGGAGACCCGGTAGATGTGTAAGCTTGAGACGATGTCGCTCCAATAGATGCACCTTTGTCACAGGCCTTTAATGACAAGAATGTGAAGTTGAACACTCAATTCCTAGGATCAACCAGCAGGGTAACAGTGGCCAGTCTTTGTGGACCTGTGGGTTGGGTAGATCTCTAACCAGGAGCGAATGCCAATAAGCTCCCAAGCGTTGACTATGTTATCATAATTGCATTTATATGGTGCTTGCTTTATCGCCTCTGGCAATTCGGAGTTTTGCGTCGTATCTCGTCTCAAACACTCGAAGAGCATCCCCAAGTAGCAGCTGCCCCTGTGTGGCACAAGGTGGTGGCCCTGCACCGGCCTGCATGTGGACAAGAGCCTGTCAGTAGGGGGTGATTGTTGATGTGGCATCTCAGTTGTGGAGTTTGTAGGTAATGTTTAGAATTTGGTACATTTTGACCCAGATGCCAGCAGGCAATGGTCTACTCGTTTTGAATGACACAATAGAATGTTGTATATACATTGTTAAGCATACGGTGTGTATGTTTTAAAATAGCTTCTTAGTACGATGTAACCTGATGCAGTATATTTCAGTGCAGTATTTCAGTTTTGTTAATATTCCTGTCAATAATTTAGAATGAATACTTGTCTGAATGTGTGCGCACATGTAACATTTTGCCTATGAGGGTCAAACATTGAATAAGTGATGCTTGGACAAAGTGTGTATTTTGGAAGTAACCTGTACAGATAACTCAGGTGAGACTCATTGTTCTTGTGATACAGGTCAAAGGGTGTTTTTGTGTTTTCAGGAAGCATCTCCCTCTGGAGCAACTCATTGTTTTTTTAAATAGGCAGCACACTCGGATCATTTATCAGTTACAAGGCATACCACTCAAAAGTTACACATAGAGGAGATACATTCTCTACAACACGAATTATAATTTTGTATTACGTGTTGACGTAGGTTTTGTCGAATTAGCACGAGAAATGGTCCTTGCTGATTAACGTCTGGATGTTCACAACCGAGGGTTGGAGCAAGCCTGACCGCCTGCGGCGCCCCTCACAAACATTTACGGCCTTGGGCCAGGAAAGTCACGAAAAGAATTGCACACGAACGACGCCTCCACGCAAGCTCCCGATGCTCCGTTTTGAAGTTTGAAAATGAAACAACTTTGTACTGTATTATTTTTTTGAATTAGATAATTGTATTTCTTCATTAAAAGCTTATTCATTGAAAACGATATTTCGTGTGAATTTCCTCTCGTCGTTAAGTAGATGGCCTTGCCGGGGGTTCGGTTCGATGCGGACTTTCACCTGGTTGGGATCGCGGGATCGAGATGACGCGACACAGAGCTGGACGTGCGACAAGACCGCCGTCTGCAGATCGAACGTCTGTTCCTGCGCCTCCGTCATTAATGCAGGGGGCGCATAGGTTTGCAACGCCTCCTGCATGAAAACTCTGCATGTGGAGTGGGATCCAGAGGGAAATCAACGCGACCACGGAGAGAGAGAGGGAGAGAGACACGCAAACTCCAAATATACAGCAAGCGTCAGGGTCGGGTTCGTACCCACGACTTCCTGTATGCCAAGAGAGGTAGTTAACATCTCACCACATGGAGAGAGAGACACGCAGCCTCAGCGATGTTGATTGATCTTCAATTAATTACTTGGTGGAGTAAGGAAGCATTAATACTGAGTGGATGAAGGTGGCCAGGCATGCGTCTGGACACACCACCAACTGTTTACCATGCCAGTGTGTGACAGTGTGAAGTTTGCATTTGCAGTAAAGTCTATTAACTGTATTGAGCAGGGAGGTTGCATCAAAACAGTTTATTTTAGTTTTCCTCTGGAACTCTTTGTAAGAATAGAGTCAGGAAGTTATCACATCACACGTGCAGCTGAAGTCGGAACTGTTCATCCCAGCATTCAAGGACATCTGTGCCTGGCTTCACACCGCTACGTTGTAATTGAACATTCATTTATGCATTTCTGCATAACACATAGTATTATTTTCCACACCCTTTGATATGTCACTTGAATTTAGCTTTTATACATATTCCTTTTGAAGCCAGACAGCCGAAATTGTCTGCTCGGAGTTTTAGGTTAACATTCATTTTGAAGATACGAGGGCTTCCAGGCACGTTTATGACATTTGCCCTCTCATTGTGTGCCGTAACAGCCCGTGTGATGAAATTGGGACGCTTTTTCACTATATCATGAATATACGAATACGTATAGACGTGTAAGTCACGTGTGACTGTGTGTATGCATTCCTCTGTGCATCGATACTGACGTGTAGATGGTGTGGATATTCTTTTGTTTCTGTCTGCAGCTGACGCTTCCTCTGTTGCTTCCTCTGCAGAATTTGTCTGATGGAGCAAAGGCACTCGGCGCAGCTCGGTGCAAAAAGGCATCAATGTGACCGTTGTGCATACAGCACGGATCGTACTGAACATTTGACACGGCACCAGAGAACTCACACAGGAGAGAAACCCTTCAAGTGCAGTGTGTGTGGGAAGGCATTTGCACATTCATCAAATCTTTATGTACACCAGAGATCTCAAAAGCATCAGAAGATCCACAAGGAGTGGAGTCTGAAATCAGCTTGTGAAAGTCAAAGTGCCACAATGAGCCCATCCCTCATGAAACAAGAACTGGAAGAAAATCCCAGCTTGAACACTTTTAAAGGGATCGAGGTGAAACATGAAGAGGTGAAGGTGAAATATGAAGAAGTGATGGTGAAGAGCGAAGAAGTGAAGGTGATATATGAAGAAGTGTTGGTGAAGAGCGAAGAAGTGAAGGTAAAATGTGAAGATGAAAATTCTACTCCAAAATCGGACCTTCACATCGATGGAGGCAACGTGAAGCAGGAGGAGAATTCTGACTGTGAGGCAGAGCGAGGCAACTCCCAGCAGTTTGTGGAAGTGGAAGTGTGGGTGGACTTTTTTTGACACAATACAAAGTCAAATGGAGACCCGGTAGATGTGTAAGCTGGAGACGATGTCGCTCCAATAGATGCACCTTTGTCACAGGCCTTTAATGACAAGAATGTGAAGTTGAACACTCAATTCCTAGGATCAACCTGCAGCGTAACAGTGGCCAGTCTTTGTGCACCTGTGGGTTGGGTAGATCTCTAACCAGGAGCGAAAGCCAATAAGCTCCCAAGCGTTGACTATGTTATCATAATTGCATTTATATGGTGCTTGCTTTATCGCCTCGGCAATTCGGAGTTTTGTGTCATATCTCATCTCAAACACTCGAAGAGCATCCCCAAGTAGCAGCTGCCCCTGTGTGGCACAAGGTGATGGTCCTGCACCGGCCTGCATGTGGACAAGAGCCTGTCAGTCAAGGGCGATGGTTGATGTGGCAGTTGTGGAGTTTTAGGTAATGTTTAGAATTTGATCAATTTTGACCGAGACGCCAACATGCAATGGCCTACTCATTTTGAATGGTGCAATAATATGTTGTACATACACTGTTAAGCAGACGATGCGTATGTTTTAAAAAGAGCTTCTTGTTAGTACGATGTATCCTGATGCAGTATATTTCAGTGCAGTATTTCAATTTTGTTAAAATTCCTGTCAATAATTTAGAATGAATACTTGTCCGATTGTGTGCATACATGTAACACTTTGTCAATAAGGGTCATACATTGAATAAGTGATGCTTGGACAAAGTGTGTGTTTTGGAAGTAACCTGTACAGATAACTCAGGTGAGACTCATTGTTCTTGTGATACAGGGAAAAGGGTATTTTTGTGTTTTCAGGAAGCATCTCCCTCTGGATCAACTCATTGTCTTTGAAATAGGGAGCACACTTGGATCATTCATCAGTTACAAGGCATACCACTCAAAAGTTACACGTCGAGGAGATACATTCTCTACAACACGAATTATAATTTTGTATTACGTGTTGACGTAGGTTTTGTCGAATTAGCACGAGAAATGGTCCTTGCTGATTAACGTCTGGATGTTCACAACCGAGGGTTGGAGCAAGCCTGACCGCCTGCGGCGCCCCTCACAACCATTTACGACCTTGGGCCAGGAAAGTCACGAAAAGAATTGGACACGAACGACGCCTCCACGCAAGCTGCCGATGCTCCGTTTTGAAGTTTGAAAATGAAACAACTTTGAATTGTATTATTTTTGAGTTAGATAATTGTATTCATTAAAAGCTTATTAATTGAAAACGACATTTCGTGTGAATTTTCTCTCGTCGTTAAGTAGGTGGCCTTGCCGGGAGTTCGGTTTGATGCGGACTTTCACCTGGTTGGGATCGCGGGATCGAGATGAGGCGACACAGAGCTGGCCGTGCGAGATCGCCATCTGCAGATCGATTCCAGCGCGATCGAACGTCTGTCACTGCGCCTCCGTCGTTCATGCAGGGGGCACTTAGGTTTGCAGCGTTCGTCACGAAGTTGTGCGTAAGCGCCATAACAAGGCGGTGTAAGCTGACCTGCCACCACGTTCACGGGTCATCAGGGGGCAGCCGAGACAGAGAGGTGTGTAGGGGTCGACCAAAGGTTAAACCCCCGCCCCCCCCCCCCCCCCCGTGACCGGAGACTAACACCCCTGACCCCCCACCCATCCCTAAGGCCCCTTAAGATTAGACCTTCCAGAAGGTTCTGGGAGGTGGGGGGGGGGGTCAGGAGGGGAGGGGTGACCCCGACCTGGGGATAAAAGGCCGGCCCTCTGGACGGGCCGGGCAGTGTTCACCAACTCAAGCCTGAATACATCCGAAGACCTGAAGACTGGACCAGCACCCGGGGACCCTCAACCGAGGCTCTTGTTAGAGCCGGGTTGTAGCGGACCAGAGGTGAGCTCCCGTACCCTGACTGGGACGGGTCGGGACCCAACACTTATATAAAAGAGTATAGCCAGTGGGTTTTGAAAATGCCTTCGTCTTAAAGAAATTAATTTCGCGTAAGCCCACTGCATTAAAACAATGCTCAGCTGAGCGGGGCGAGCCACGGTGGGGAGGGGGGTCACCTTATCTTTGTCACGTGCCGTAGCTCACGGGACTTCTGCGCGACAATTTCTGGATGTTTTCGCCTGAGGACGACCGCTCGTGTTGCGATCGAAACGCCGCGATTTATTTATTTTTTATTATTTTATTTTTGCTACCTACGTGACTTTACTGACAGAACCAAAGAGTATGAAAGACGTCTTGTCTGCTGATCTTGTTCATATCTGTGTACATCGATATCCCACATTGCTTACACGTACACACCACACAATGAAATAAATAGAAACTGGAACGACTTCCGGGGATGGCCAAAGATTCAGTTCAGTTTATTTTTGTATAGCCCTGTGAGCCATTCGGCTCTTGAATTGGGTGCAACCACAACAAAAACACGAACAAGAAAAACATCTTAAAGTGACTATGTGACTGTGCAAACAGAAAATCCATGGAAAAAAAACAGCAAAAATATTCCTGAAAAAAGCACCGTACACCAAGGCTGTGTGCAAAAAATCCCAATGGGATGCAAGTCAAACAACAACAACATACTCTTTGGTTCTATTCGGTAAAGTCACGTAGGTAAAAAATAAAACAACAAAAATCACGACGTTTCGGACACAACACAAGCGGCCTTCATCAGGTGAAGGGACCAGACTGTCTCCTTTGTCAAGGGGTACCTCTGCGGATGTGTATGCTTTAACTTAGCTATTTCAATGAGCCATTTCAATGCTAAATTATATGCTAATTCCTTTGTCAAGTCGCTTGGTCTTTTTCTTCTCACACAGCTTAAAGGTCGTGATCTAAGCGTGGCTTCTCCCACTCCAGCGCTGTCCTCCAGACAGTCTCGTCCCTTCACCTGATGAAGGCCGCTTGTGTTGTGGCCGAAACGTCGTGATTTTTTGTTATTTTATTTTCACCTACGTGACTTTACCCAATAGAACCAAAGAGTATCATTTCTCAGGTCGATGTAGCCCTCAAAGGTATAGGACACATCCAAGCAGACGTCGCGAGAGCTGAAATAGCTACTATTACTGGTAGGAACGAAGTTGTAAACTGAGTGTACCAGCCTGCAATAGATTAATGTGTCCGTCCGTCCCCTTTCAATACTTTAACGAAGTGAAATCTCGTGCTGTTGGGTGTAAAATCAGCAATAATCTCTCTGTGTGTGGCGTTTGAATGTGATCGCTGCATTGCGTGTGATGTTAATCCTCTTCATAATTTAACCGTTTATTTACGTGATATATTTTTTTATTTACGTGATATATATTTTTTATATTTACGTGATATATATTTTTTATATTTACGTGATATATATTTTTATTTACGTGATATATATATTTTTATATTTACGTGATACATATTTTTTTATATTTACGTGATATATATTTTTTAAAGTGCAAAATAAAACACGCAGGCACACATCCCTCGTGTCCTGGCGGGCCCCGGGCCCAAGCGCAAGCGTAGGGCCTGCCTTGCCTGATTTCGCTGCCGGACAAAAGCCCTCGTCGTCCCGGCGCTCCCCGGGCCCGCGCCAGGGCCTGCCTTGCCTGATTTCGCTGCCGGAGAACTCGCGCGCCTTGCCGCGCGACGGAGTCCGGATGAGACCGTGGTAGGTCCAATACGGTTACGTGGCCGATGTGATTTGTTTGTGAGCTAATTAAATCCACGCGTGTTCGTCATTCTGCCGCTTAACTTTTAATTGTACCCCGTCTCTCAATGCAATCGTAAGCGCGCGTTGATTTAAATTGTTAAGGTTGACGCTTCTCGAACGTATGACACACACTGCCGTGTACAGTTTTATTATTTTACATTGATATTACAATACGTAGCGTGGACACAATACATGTTCTTGCTACGGTATTACTATATTTTTTAACTATGTTAAGTTTACCAGGTGTAAGGCCCTCCCCAACTGAGCTGCTTTGTAGCTTTTTTTGAGAAGGCGACCTGATCATCACAGATGATAGCTCGACCAAAGAGTATCATCATCATCATCGCGTGGAAAATTGTAGCAGCAGTCAAATACTCTATAGCAGGGACTGGTGGAATGCACAATTATTGCATACCGTGATCATAACAATATTAACTTGACCGGGCATGGGCGAGTTAAAACTATAAAACTACTGCAAAAGCTTTAGATTTAAAGCTTTTGTCACTGCAGGGATTCACATTCTTGGTTCTTTCGGTAAAGTCACGTTAGGTAGAAAAAAAATCTATCACGACGTTTCGATCGCAACACAAGTAACCGTCTTCTTCAGGTGAATAAGTAATATTAAAAACAAATTTAACACGCTTTTAAGAAACATACAAGTAATGAAAGAACTCCACGACTCGAGGAAGTGGCCCGAAGCTTGGCCACGACGCAAGGGACCGTGGTCCATTACAGCCAACGTCAGTTGAGCGTGGACAATTAGACCCAAGCAGAAACATAATATATAACAAAAATAATGTTTAAATATATATTTCTTTTTTTATGATAGAATATAGTAATTGTCATCAGTATGCCATAAGTATACCAAGTTTGCAGTCGATACCACATTGGGAAGTGGGTTAAAATTGGACAATTAGACCCAAGCAGAAACATAACTTATATAACAAAAATAATGTTTAAAAATATATATTTCTTTTTTTATGATAGAATATAGTAATTGTCATCAGTATGCCATAAGTATACCAATTTTGCAGTCGATACCACATTGGGAAGTGGGTTAAAATTGAGTTACAAGATTTGAGACTACAATAAGGACAACAGTGAGCTAAATAAAAGCTTGTAGTAAAAAGAGGGGGAATCTTTATTCTTTGTTTTTTTTCGGTAAAGCCACGTACAAATAATAAAATAACATAATAGTGTACGACGTTTCGATTGCAACACAAGCAATCATCATCAGGTACAGAAGAGCTAAATTTACGAGAGAGAGGAGACACATAACCGCAGATGTATATACAGACATAGATACAACAGGGGATACAGAGAGAGAGACACGTGGGAGCACACTAAATCAAACAGGTTTTAGCAAGATTTGGAAACCATATAACGCAATACAGACGGTCAAAATACAATTAACGCAAGGTCAGGTTGATGATTACGTTATACTGGTAGGAACGAAGTTGTAAACTGAGTCTACCAGCCTGCAATAGATTAATGTGTCCGTCCGTCCGTCCCCTTTCAATACTTTAGAAGTGAAATCTCGTGCTGCTGTTGGGTGTAAAAAAAATTCCAATGTTCCTACCAGCCCACCCTGCAAGGACCTGTTCTTAAGAATTCTAAGAAACCCGTGAGCAACATCAGCAAAGATGAACGCTCTGTAATTATGGATAAAAACTCATACAACAATAAAATTCAGGACCTACTCAATGATGGTAGTTACTCAAAAATTAAAAATGACCCTACTAATAGCCTACCTATTAAAATCAACAAGATCATCACAAGTTCGACCTCCCTAATCGAACCAACTAAACGTCCCTCCCTAAAACCTTCTGCTGCAAGACCCCCTAGATTCTATGGTCTTCCAAAGATTCATAAAGAAGGCACTCCACTACTACCCATCGTATCCACGATCAACTCCCCTACCTATAAGCTAGCACGTTTTCTGTCGGATACCTTGCTACCTTTCACTGGCAAGACCTCCTCAGCAGTACTTAACTCAGCCCAATTGGTTTCTACGGTCAAAGACGTTGTACTGTGCCCTTACGATATCGTTGTCAGCTTCGATGTGGTCTCCTTGTTCACCAAGGTCCTGGTACCTGATACCATTGATATAATTGAAAATTTGGTACAACATGGACTAAACCCCGAGGTACCTACGCTGGTCAGACACTGCCTCACCAACACCTACTTTACCTGGAATGGTTCCTTCTACAAGCAAAATGAGGGTACTCCCATGGGTTCCCCCTTGTCACCAGTGATAGCCAATGTTTTCATGGAGAAATTTGAATCGGACGCTATCCAGATTTCCACCCTCAGTCCTTTCCTGTGGAAGAGATATGTGGATGACACTTTCGTCATTTGGCCACATGGCCTCCCAGCTCTGAACCTTTTCCTACACCACATCAATTCCAGACATCCCGCCATCAAATTCACCATGGAAGTGGAGAAAGATGGCAAGCTACCATTCTTAGATGTTCTGTTTGAGAGGAGACCTGATGGCTCATTGGGGCATTCTGTTTACAGGAAACCCACCCACACAGATTCTTACTTGAAACCTGATTCCCACCACCACCCAACCCAAAAGAATTATCTCATCAAAACTTTATACCATAGGGCTCATTGCATCTCGGACCAACACCACCTGACCAGTGAATTAAAACATGTACACCTGGCCCTCAAAAAGGAATGGATACTCTGACCGTACCATCCGCCAAGCTGTTTCTCCCTCCATACAGAAACAACCACTTGATTCTCTGGTCAAAACCATCACACTACCATATATAGCAGGCGTTACTTAAAAGATTTCCAAAATTCTAAACAAACACAAGATCCAGGTCCGGTTCAATACAGTACACAAAATTCGTGATCTGATCCCATCCGTGAAGGATGTCATTCCTGACTTACAGTACCCCGGGGTTTACAAATTGAGTTGTACCTGCGGTGATTGCTATATCGGGGAGATGAAACGACATGTCTCTGACCGAATTCGCGACCACAAATCAGATTTGAAACACGGCAAAACGAATTCTTCTGCCGTAGCTGATCATTGTTACAACGCTGTGGGTGATCACGATATAATTTTCTCCGATACCAAGGTTCTTTGCAAACCCACGTTTTTTTTAATCAGAGATTTGTTCACGAGGCAATTCAGATCTACAAACACAGACACAATTTCAACCAAGAAGATGGTTTCAAATTAAGCAACCATTGGAAAGATGTTCTAAATCGAACCAAACATTAAACTAATTTCAATGGTACAGTATCTTTTTTCAAGTAGTGGTACCCCAAACTTTCGCAGCACATGCGGCATGTGCACCCGCATGTTCACCTACACCTTTCATCATGCTAAGTCCGCCAATTAAATGCTATTTTTTTGTTTATGCTAATTCCTTTGTCAAGGAACCTTGTTTCCTCGCACACAGCTTAAAGGTCGCGATCTGAGCGTGGCTGTGTTTCACTCCAGCGCTGTCCTCAAGACAGTCTGGTCCATTCACCTGATGAAGGCCGCTTGTGTTGTGGCCGAAACGTCGTGATTTTTTGTTATTTTATTTTTACCTACGTGACTTTACCGAATAGAACCAAAGAGTATGGATCCTTGCAGTCACGAAAGCTTCAAATCTAGAACAACAACAACCACAAAAACTTAGATTAAGGCCATCAGTCTAACTGCGTACGACAACAAAACAAACATGTCCAAACCAAAACACGTTTTCCAAATACAGATAAACATTTTATTTTTTGCCAATGAATAGCAGTGGCAGCTTGGGGTGTACAACTCCTCTAGAGCAGTTTTGAGAGAAGATCTCACTGGTAGCGATTCAAGTTGCAGTTTATTAGCAATAGCATTCCAGACTCTGGGGGCATCAATAGCAAAGGCCCTTCCACCAGTTTTTGTACGGCAATAGGGAATGTGAAGCTGGTAAATGAGCGAAGACCTGAGGTCAAATTTGTTCTTTGAAACAGAGAGGAGATCCAGCAGGTAGTCTGCGGATTTATTTGTAAGTACATCGTGAATAAATAAGATCTGGTGCACAAGCCGTCGATTGAGGAATCTCTTTCAATGGAGCGAGTTAAGTGTGTTCGATTCAACATCTCTCTGTCCGTCTGTGTCTCTGTGCGCCTCTGTGTGTCTCTCTCTGCCTGTCTCTCTGTCTCTGTCTATCTTTCTGTCTGTGTGTTCCTCTTGTCTGTGTCTGTCCGCCTGTCTTGTCTGTCTGTCTGTGTTTGTCTATCAGCGTCTGTCCAACCATAGTCAACGACTGTCAGTAGCAGCAGGCGCCCGTTCAGCTCCCACGGCTACACGCCACTCAAACTTGCTCCCAACACACAAAGACAAAGATCCCCCGTGTAGCCTGCACAGAATGTTGGGGCAAGTGCTGTTAGCGAGCACCTAACACAAAGACAAAGATCCCCCGTGTAGCCTGCATAGAATGTTGGGGCAAGTGCAGTTAGCGAGCACCTTTTAAGGGTGGGATGGCACACTTATTTGAGGCTGAGTCGACGTAGGGGAGGCTCAGGACCGGTTCAGAAAATCGCCACTGGCGGTGTTGGCCACGAGCGGGAATGGAACTCGGCTGGTCGGGAGCGGAGCACTCATCACGTCACTGCCGCTCCTCTTCTGTCAACAAACTTGAACTCTGACCCCGCTCTCTGACGTCACCGCTCAGCGTGACCTCATCGGCGTCAAACGCAAGGGGGCGGTGGGCCTCGCTAGTGACGTCATGTCACCAAGGTATTCGCCTCACCCCCGACCTCCGCGCTCTTGGCGTGACGTCGCCTCTGCTCGGCCGCTGCGAATATCTGACCCAGTGCCAATCCTTATTTGGGCAAAGCTACGAACGGTGACTGGCGGCTCATTAACATAATGTATTCGTTAAAGCCGTCGTGAGTTTTTTTGCGACAGGTTCGGCACCCACGCCCCATCCAACCAGAATTGGGAGGGGAGTGTCTTGTACTCCGGAAGTGACGTCACATCACCTCCTGCCGCGTTACGTCACGAGGTCACCGGAAGCTACCGCTCCGCGCGTGAACTGAAATCCGAGGTGAGAAATTCTCATCGCGCTTGTGGTGGTGAGGTGGTTGTGGTGGTTGTTGTGGTGGTTGTGGTGGTCGTTGTGGTTGTTGTTGTTGTTTCCCGAGGTAGAGCCTCGCTCTCTCTCGTAGGGATGTCAATTGAGTAACAGCGAGCATGGAAGCGATGTCCAGGTTGGAACTTTACAGCGCGGGGCCTAGCCACGTGGCGTCTTGCCTCCTGCCCTCGCCTGATCGCGTTTGCTTCAATTCTCTCGCTTAGTTGAGCAATCTTTGTAAGAAAGTAATCAACCAGGCTATGCGTTACTTGTGTGTTGACCGACTCTGTGTTGCATTACATTTCCTAATTGTACTCAGTTTTATTAAGTGTGCTTTCTCTGTGTGTGTGTGATCGTTTTATTATTATTTACTGCAGTCACCAAAGCTCCAATCTCTCATTGACACAAGGCCGTAATTATAATATATTATAATTATAATTAATTATAATATATAATATATTATAATAATTATAATATATATTGGAGGGGACATCCCCCCCAATAATCAAATATGCTCAAAATGCCCCCCCCTCCCCAATATATTGCTATAGCAATATACAATATATAATATTGCTATAAAAATGTTTTCTAAATATTAATTGCGATGCTTTGTTAATAAATACAACGATTTGCTAAACCTTGGCCACAAAATCTGGACTTGTCTTCATATAACAATGCATAGATTTCTGTTTATATGATTGCGCTGTACTTTATGAATCCCTAATCTCTGCCATTACATACTATGAAACAAGAAAAGTAAAAAAAACTGAGCAATGTAATACAATACACTCTTTGACATTATTGTATCAAATAATGCAAAATCCATCCCATGTGTTAGTGAAATTTGTTAATATTTTATGCAGGAAATGGCAGGAAATGAGTTTTCAAATTTACATTTTTTTCTGGGGGGGGGTTCCCAGACCCCCTGGAAGATTTGGTCCCCCCCAATGTTGACTCCATGGCTACGGCCTTGCATTGACTTGCTAATTTCTCTACCCCCACTCTCTCTCTATTTAAGGCCTCATCACAGAGGCGTTGTATCTCTGTGTGCCTATGTGTGTATCTCTCTCTGTGTGTCTCTCTCTGTGTGTCTCTGTGTTATCTCCCTCTGTCTATGTGTCTCCGTGTCTGTGTTTTGTCTCTCTCTCAAATTGAGCAATCTTTGGAAGAACGTTATCAACCAGCTGGGGTGTTGTTGACTGTTACGTTAGAAACGTAATGTAATACAACACAGAGAGTCGGCTAAGTTTTACTAGGTTCTCTCTTTTTCACTTGTACCTGATGATGATTGCTTGTGTTGCAATCAAAACGTCGCATGCTATTTGCACACAGCGATGGTGTACGGTGCTTATTGTGGAATATTTTGCTGTTTTCCCCTGGATTTTCTGTTTGCACAGTCACAGTCACTTTAAGATGTTTTTCTTGTTCATGTTTTTGTTTGTTGCGGTTGCACCCGATTCAAGAGCCGAATGGCTCACAGGGCTATACCAAATAAATGAAACTGAAATTATTATTCACTTCTTTATTTTTTCTACGTGACTTTACCGAAAGAACCAAAGAGTATCTTGCTTAAGTTTTAATTTCTCTTCACCTGTCTCGCTACTCTGTAACTTTGTTTTGTTTTAAATATTCACAGTCTTATTTTTATTTTTTTACCAGGCCACGCCCGCGTTGAGCTGCTGTACCGCTCTTGTTTTCAGAAGCGACCTGCCCACAACAACAATAGCAACAAGGTGGGGCTTGTCAACAGCTTGGTGGTGTTCACTCTAGACGCGTGGCGGTGTTCACTCTAGACGTGTGGCGGTGTTCACTCTAGACGTGTGGTGGTGTTCACTCTAGACGCGTGGCGGTGTTCACTCTAGACGCGTGGCGGTGTTCACTCTAGACGCGTGGCGGTGTTCACTCTAGACGCGTGGCGGTGTTCACTCTAGACGCGTGGCGGTGTTCACTCTAGACGTGTGGTGGTGTTCACTCTAGACGCGTGGCGGTGTTCACTCTAGACGCTTGGTGGTGTTCACTCTAGACGTGTGGTGGTGTTAACTCTGGACGTGTGGCGGTGTTCACTCTAGACGCGTGGCGGTGTTCACTCTAGCCGCGTGGCGGTGTTCACTCTAGACGCGTGGCGGTGTTCACTCTAGACGCGTGGCGGTGTTCACTCTAGACGCGTGGCGGTGTTCACTCTAGACGCGTGGCGGTGTTCACTCTAGACGCGTGGCGGTGTTCACTCTAGACGCGTGGCGGTGTTCACTCTAGACGCGTGGCGGTGTTCACTCTAGACGCGTGGCGGTGTTCAATCTAGACGCGTGGTGGTGTTCACTCTAGATGTGTGGCAGTGTTCACTCTAGACGTGTGGCGGTGTTCACTCTGGATGCATGGCGGTGTTCACTTTGGGCGCGTGGCCGTGTTCACTCTCTACATGTGGAGAGGAAACCCGGGGATCGGGAAGGAAATCCATGCGACCACGGGGAGAGTGAGAGAGACAGGCAGCCTCGGCTGTGTTGATTTATCCTCAATGAATTACTTGGTGGAGTGAGGAAGCATTCATACTGAGCAGGTGAAGGTGGCCAGGCATGGGTCTGGACACACCACCACCTGTGAATCATGCCAGTGTGTGACAGTGGTGGAGCCAGTGGGGGTGGGGTGGCACGTTCCTCCCCAACGATCCGATCGAAATCCCTAATTTTGATCGGATCCTTGGGGTTTATTAGTAACTAGCTTCACTACCCGGCTTCGCCCGGGACTTGGATTCTTGTCTTGGATACATTTCATATTCCCTTATATTTCAACTGAAAAACCCGGAAATGTTGATGCTCGCACGAAGGAAAAAAGCCGAAACAAATCAAGTAACCTAAATCGGATGTTTTCACTAATGGAAATTTAACCTTAATCCACTTCTACGCAAGGTCGATTTTGGCCACTCGGGAAGGGAATGACGTGGCGAGCTGAAAATAGTCGCGTTCACTTAGAAATTCCAGACAGCATGAGCTGTGAAAATTTCATGACGCCAGAGCACAGCGTTGGAGAGGTTTTGCTGCGTCACACAAACAGGTGTAATGTTCTGCTTTATATTTAAGATAGCCGTTGTACCCATTCTTCGCACGGATATGTATTGAAACTCCGAGAAGCCAATGGCTTCATCGGCCAGGAGCGAAGCGCCACCTAAAATCTCCCGGCACGCTGTTAACACCTCCTAGAAGTACAGCGCACGAAGAGCCATATGGTAGGGGTAAACATTACAGAGCACTTAACTCAGGTGTGTTGCGGGTTGACTCCACAAACTTCATGGTCATTCCCCCACCCTCCTCCCCCCCCCCCCCCCCCCCAGAATTTAAAAGTCTATTTTTATTCTTTTTACGTTGTGTACAATATGGAACCTACCGACATGCCAAGTCTCAAGTGTGTAGCATGTTGGGAAGTATGCTAAACATTTCGAACAGATACACATATCCACACATTTCCCTTTCATATATATAGATAAATCAGCATTTTGCGACCCCCACTGCCACCGTGTGGCATGTTATTACGTGCCAGGGACTCTATGAGAGGACAACAGTCCGAGTCCATAATTGGCAATAATTAACGGCAAAGCAGTTACAAGCGACTCACAGAATTGTGCGCAGTTGCGTATACAGTACACGACTTCCCTGATGGCAAACACCTTCAGCGAGCGTGATGCCTTTCACACGCATTGATTAAAAAGCAAGGGACAAGTCAAATTTTGATTTAAAGCTTTCGTGACTGCAGTAATTCATATTCTTAGTGCTTTCGGTAAAGTCACGTTGAAGGGAAACAATAAAATACTAATATATATAAAACAATAAAAATTCTCACGACGTTTCGACCATAACACAACCGTTTGTGTTATGGTCGAAACGTCGTGAGAATTTTTATTGTTTTATATATATTTTATTATTTTATTGTTTCCCTTCAACGTGACTTTACCGAAAGAGCTAAGAATATAAGGGACAAGTCCTTAGTAACAACTCCTTACGAACAACTCCCTACTTACTAACAACTCCCTACTAACAACTCTTTACGTACTAACAACTCCCTACTTACTAACAACTCCTTACTTACTAACAACTCCTTACTTACTAACAACTCTTTACTTACTAACAACTCCTTACTAACAACTCTCTACTTACTAACAACTCCTCTCATTTTTCATTGCTGGAGGGGTTGCCCCCCCTACCTGAAAATCCTGGCTCCACCTTTGAGTGTGTGACAGTGTCAAGTTTGTATTTGCAGTAAAGTCTATTAACTCTATTAGAGTATGGCGGTTATCGCAAAACAGTAGTTTAGTTTTTCTCCGGAACTCTTTGTAAGAATGGAGTCAGGAAGTTATCACAGCAAACGTGCAGCTGAAGTCGGAACTGTTCATCCCAGCATTCAAGGACATCTGTGCCTGGCTTCACACCTCTAAGTTGCAATTGAACATTAATTTATGCATTTCTGCATAACACAAATAGTATTATTTTCAACACCCTTTGCTATGTCAGCTGAATTTAGCTTTCATAAATGTTCCTTTTGAAGCCAGAAAGCCGAAATTGTGTGCTCGGAGTTTTGGGTTAACATTCATTTTGAAGATACGAGGGCTTCCAGGCACGATTGTGACATTTGCCCACTCATTGTGTGCCATAACAGCCCGTGTGATGAATTTGGGACGCTTTTTCACTACAACATGAATATATGAATAAGTATAGACATGTAAGTCACGTGTGACTGTGTGTATGCATTCCTCTGTGCATCGATACTGACGTGTAGATGGTGTGGATATTTTTTTTTCTCTCTGCAGCTGTCGCTTCCTCTGCAGAATTTGTCTCATGGAGCAAAGGCACTCGGCGCGGCTCGGTGCAAAAAGGCAGAAATGCGTCCGGCGTGAAAACAACCCGGATCGTACTGGAGATTTGACACGGCACCAGATAACTCGCACAGGAGATGAACCCTTCAAGTGCAGTGTGTGTGGGAAGGCGTTTACACAGTCATCATCTCTTCATGTACACCAGAGAACTCACACAGGAGATAAACCTTTCAAGTGCAGTGTGTGTGGGAAGGCGTTTACACAGTCATCAAATCTTCATGTACACCAGAGAACACACACGGGAGATAAACCTTTCAAGTGCAGTGTGTGTGGGAAGGCGTTTGCACAGTCATCTACTCTTGTAGCACACCAGAGAACACACACAGGAGAGAAACCCTTCAAGTGCACTCTGTGCAGGAAGGCGTTTTCAAATTCATCTACTCTTGTAACACACCAGAGAACACACACGGGAGAGAAACCCTTCAAGTGCACTCTGTGCGGGAAGGCGTTTGCACAGTCATCTCCTCTTGTAACACACCAGAGAACACACACGGGAGAGAAACCCTTCAAGTGCACTCTGTGCGGGAAGGCGTTTTCAGATTCATCTACTCTTGTAACACACCAGCGAACACATACGGGAGAGAAACCCTTCAAGTGCAGTGTGTGTGGGAAGGCGTTTGCACAGTCACCAAATCTTTATGTACACCAAAGAACACACAAGCATCAGAAGATCCACAAGGAGTGGAGTCTGAAATCATCTTGTGGAAGTCAAAGTGCCGCAATGAGCCCACCCCTCATGAAACAAGAACCGGAAGAAAATCCCAGCCTGGACACTTTTAAAGGTATCGAGGTAAAATATGAAGAGGTGAAGGTGAAATGTGAAGAAGTGATGGTGAAGAGCGAAGAAGTGAAGGTCAAATGTGAAGATGAAGATTCAACTCCAAAATCGGACCTTCACATCGATGGAGGCAACGTGAAGCAGGAGGAGAATTCTGACTGTGAGGCAGAGCGAGGCAACTCCCAGCAGTTTGTGGAAGTGGAGGTGTGGGTGGACTTCCTCCGAGACAATACAAGGCAGAGCACATCCAGTAGATACATTCTCCACAACAACACTCATTAGAATTAGATAATTGTATTTCTTCATTAAAAGCTTGTTCATTGAAAACGACATTTCGTGTGAATTTCCTCTCGTCGTTAAGTAGATGGCCTTGCCGGGGGTTCGGTTCGATGCGGACTTTCACCTGGTTGGGATCGCGGGATCGAGATGAGGCGACACAGAGCTGGCCGTGCGAGAAGATTCCAACGCGATCGAACGTCTGTCCCTGCGCCTCCGTCGTTCATGCAGGGGGTGTGTAGGTTTGCAGCGTCCCCTGCATGAAAACGACGGAACGTGCAGCGTTAGTCACGAAGTTGTGCGTAAGCGCCATAACCAGGCGCTGTAAGCTGACCTGCCACCACGTTCACGGGTTAACAGGGGGCAGCCGAGAGAGAGAACGAGGTGCGTAGGGGTCGACCAAAGGTTAAACCCCCGGCACCCCTCCCCGTGACCGAAGACTAACACCCCTGACCCGCCCACGCGTCCCTAAGGCCCCTTAAGATAAGACCTTCCAGAAGGTTCTGGGAGGGGGAGTCAGGAGGGGAGGGGTGACCCCGACCTGGGGATAAAAGGCCGGCCCTCTGGACGGGCCGGGCAGTGTTCACCAACTCAAGCCTGAAGACATCCGAAGACCTGAAGACTGGACCAGCACCTGGGGACCCTCAACCGAGGCTCTTGTTAGAGCCGGGTTGTAGCGGACCAGAGGTGAGCTCCCGTACCCTGGCTGGGACGGGTCGTCCAGTCTTCCCTTAACGCCGGGCTAAGGGACCCGTGGGTAGCAGAGCCCGGAGTGTGCAGGCTGCGATAGAAGGGAGGCTGTCCTGGAGGCTATCGTCGTGGAAGGGGCCGAACCCCTTCGTGTTACAGTAGTGTGTAGAGCCGAGTTCGAAAGAGTTATAATAAATGCGTTGCCTCAACCAGACATCTCCGTGTGATTAGTTAAGGACGCAACACTTATATAAAAGAGTGTAGCCAGTGGGTTTTCAAAGTACCTTCGTTTTAGAGAAATCAATTTCGCGTGAGCCCACCGCATTAAAACAATGCTCAGCTGAGCGGGGCGAGTCACGGTGGGGGGGGAGGGGGGTCACCTTATCTTTGTCACGTGCCGTAGCTCACGTGACTTCTGCCGCGACAATGTCTGGATGTTTTCGCCTGAGGACGACCGCTCGTGTTGCGATCGAAACGTCGTGATTTATTATTTTTATTTATTTTTTCTACCTGCGTGACTTTACCGAAAGAACTGAAGAGTATGGAAGACGTCTTGTCTGCTGATCTTGTTCATGTCCGTGTACATCGATATCCCACATTGCTTACACGTACACACCACACACAATGAAATAAATAGAAACTGGAACGACTTCCGGGGATGGGGAAAGATTGAGGAAACTCTTTCAATGGAGCGAGTTAAGTTTGTTCGATTCATCATCTCTCTGTCCGTCTGTGTCTCTGCTCCCCTCTGTGTCTCTCTCTCGCTGACTGTGTCTCTGTCGTCTCTGTATCTTTCTTTCTGTGTTCCTCTTGTCTGTGTCTGTCCACCTCTCTCTTGTCAGTCTCTGTGTGTGTCTCTATCAGCGTCTTTCCAACCGTGTTCAACTACTGTCAGTAGCAACATGCGCCCACAACTACACGCGACTCAAACTTGCTCCGAGTCTCTGTGTGTACATTGAACTTATTTCGCACCGTACGTAGCCAACCATGCTAAATCTGTGGGTCTCTGTGTGAGTCTCTGTGTGTATCTGGAACTTCTTTCGCACCGTACGTAGCCGAACCTGCACAGTAGGAGCGGCTGGTAGCTGTGGAGCTGTGGGCTGGGTACATCTGTCAGCAGGAGCGAGAGACAATGAAGCTCCCAAGCGTTCACTACGTTACCAACATCATATTTGCACTCATAAGTCGCTTGCCTAACTGCCTCGGCAACTCAGTGTTTCGTATCGAATCTCATCTCAAACAATCGAAGGACCCCTCCCTAAGTGGCAGCTGCCCCTGTGTGGCACAAGGTGGCCCTGCACAGGCCTGCACGTGGACATGAGTCTGTCGGTAGGGGGCGATCATTGACGCGCCATCTCCCTTGTGTAGTTTCTGGATAATGTTTGGAATTGCCACAGTTTTGACCGTGGCACCAACATGCAATGGCCTGTGCGTTGTGAATGACACAACGCTTATGTTTTACAGCTGCCGTGAAGCAGACTGCGCATATTGTGGTGATTGTTACTGGGGTAGCCAGGTGTGCCTGTCGGATTTGAACCGTGAACCTCTGCAGTAAATAGAGAATGTGCTACAATATTCTTGGTTCTTTCGGTAAAGTCACGTAAATAGAAAACACAAATAAAAAATATAATTTATTTTTATTATTTAAATTGTCATTTTGTTTCATTTACGTGACTTTACCGAAAGAACCAAGAATATTAATTCCTGCAGTCACGAAAGTTTCAAGTCAAAATAGAATTCGCCTCCACTCGGCTCGCCTCAATCTGCGTGGAGGCGTTGGGGGGGGCAGCCTGAGAGAACTTCCTTCCAGACGGCTCCACGCAGCTTCGTGCGGAGCGACAGGCCAGGGAGCTCCCACACAGCGTGGCGCAGCTGATGAACATTTATATTGTTGGTTCTGTCGGTGAAGTCACGTAGGTAGAAAACTAAAAAAATTGGAAAATAATAAATTGATGAAAAGATGGAATTGGTCGACTGACTGAGATGACTGTGCCCACCACAGTATACACACACACAGTGTACACACACAGTGTACACACACTGTGTACACTGTGTGTGTACACTGTGTGTGTACACTGTGTGTGTACACTGTGTACACACACAGTGTACACACACAGTGTATACACACAGTGTACACACACACAGTGTACACACACACACAGTGTACACACACAGTGTACACACACAGTGTACACACACACACAGTGTACACACACACAGTGTACACACACACAGTGTACACACACTGTGTACACACACAGTGTACACACACAGTGTACACACACAGTGTACACACACACACAGTGTACACACACACAGTGTACACACACACAGTGTACACACACAGTGTACACACACACACAGTGTACACACACAGTGTACACACACACAGTGTACACACACTGTGTACACACACACAGTGTACACACACAGTGTACACACAGTGTACACACACACAGTGTACACACACAGTGTACACACACACACACAGTGTACACACACAGTGTACACACACAGTATACACACACAGTGTACACACACAGTGTACACACACAGTGTACACACACACAGTGTACACACACACACAGTGTACACACACACAGTGTACACACACAGTGTACACACACTGTGTACACACACACACACACAGTGTGCACACACTGTGTGTGTGTGTACACTGTGTGTGTACACACACAGTGTGCACACACAGTGTACACACACACACACAGTGTACACACACACAGTATACACACAGTGTACACACACAGTGTGCACACACTGTGCACACTGTGTGTGTACACTGTGTGTGTACACACACAGTGTACACACGCAGTGTATACACACAGTGTGTACACACACACACAGTGTACACACACAGCGTATACACACAGTGTACACACACAGTGTACACACACAGTGTATACACACAGTGTGTACACACACACACAGTGTACACACACAGCGTATACACACAGTGTACACACACAGTGTACACACACAGTGTATACACACAGTGTGTACACACACACAGTGTACACACACAGCGTATACACACAGTGTACACACACAGTGTACACACACACACAGTGTACACACACAGTGTACACACACACACAGTGTACACACACACACAGTGTACACACACTGTGTACACACACACAGTGTACACACACACAGTGTACACACACAGTGTACACTGTGTGTGTACACTGTGTGTGTACACACACAGTGTACACACACAGTGTATACACACAGTGTGTACACACACACACAGTGTACACACACAGCGTATACACACAGTGTACACACACAGTGTACACACACACACAGTGTACACACACAGTGTACACACACACACAGTGTACACACACACACAGTGTACACACACTGTGTACACACACACAGTGTACACACACACAGTGTACACACACTGTGTACACACACACAGTGTACACACACAGTGTACACACACAGTGTACACACACAGTGTATACACACACAGTGTACACACACAGTGTACACACACACAGTGTACACACAGTGTGTGTGTACACACACAGTGTACACACAGTGTACACACACACACAGTGTACACACACAGTGTACACACACACTGTGCACACACACAGTGTACACACACAGTGTACACACAGTGTACACACACACAGTGTACACACACAGTGTACACACACAGTGTATACACACACAGTGTACACACACACACAGTGTACACACACACAGTGTACACACACACAGTGCACACACAGTGTACACACACACAGTGTACACACACAGTGTACACACACAGTGTACACACACACAGTGTACACACACAGTGTACACACACAGTGTATACACACACAGTGTACACACACACAGTGTACACACACAGTGTACACACACACAGTGTACACACACAGTGTACACACACAGTGTACACACACACAGTGTACACACAGTGTGTGTGTGTACACACACAGTGTACACACAGTGTACACACACAGTGTACACACACAGTGCACACACACAGTGTACACACACAGTGCGTACACACACTGTGCACACACACACAGTGTATACACACAGTGTATACACACACAGTGTACACACACACAGTGTACACACACTGTGTACACACACACACAGTGTACACACACAGTGTACACACACTGTGCACACACACAGTGTATACACACACAGTGTACACACACAGTGTACACACACACAGTGTACACACACACACAGTGTACACACACAGTGTACACACACACAGTGTACACACACAGTGTACACACAGTGTACACACACACAGTGTACACACACAGTGTACACACACAGTGTACACACACACAGTGTACACACACAGTGTACACACAGTGTACACACACACAGTGTACACACACAGTGTACACACACACACACAGTGTACACACACAGTGTACACACACAGTATACACACACAGTGTACACACACAGTGTACACACACACACAGTGTACACACACACAGTGTACACACACTGTGTACACACACACAGTGTACACACACAGTGTACACACAGTGTACACACACACAGTGTACACACACAGTGTACACACACACACACAGTGTACACACACAGTGTACACACACAGTATACACACACAGTGTACACACACAGTGTACACACACACACAGTGTACACACACACAGTGTACACACACACACAGTGTACACACACACAGTGTACACACACAGTGTACACACACTGTGTACACACACACACACAGTGTGCACACACTGTGTGTGTGTGTACACTGTGTGTGTACACACACAGTGTGCACACACAGTGTACACACACACACACAGTGTACACACAAACAGTATACACACAGTGTACACACACAGTGTGCACACACAGTGTATACACACAGTGTGTACACACACACACAGTGTACACACACAGCGTATACACACAGTGTACACACACAGTGTACACACACAGTGTATACACACAGTGTGTACACACACACACAGTGTACACACACAGCGTATACACACAGTGTACACACACAGTGTACACACACAGTGTATACACACAGTGTGTACACACACACACAGTGTACACACACAGCGTATACACACAGTGTACACACACAGTGTACACACACAGTGTATACACACAGTGTGTACACACACACACAGTGTACACACACAGCGTATACACACAGTGTACACACACAGTGTACACTGTGTGTGTACACTGTGTGTGTACACACACAGTGTACACACACAGTGTATACACACAGTGTGTACACACACACAGTGTACACACACAGCGTATACACACAGTGTACACACACAGTGTACACACACACACAGTGTACACACACAGTGTACACACACACACAGTGTACACACACACACAGTGTACACACACTGTGTACACACACACAGTGTACACACACACAGTGTACACACACACAGTGTACACACACAGTGTACACACACACAGTGTACACACACAGTGTATACACACAGTGTGTACACACACACACAGTGTACACACACAGCGTATACACACAGTGTACACACACAGTGTACACACACAGTGTACACACACAGTGTATACACACACAGTGTACACACACAGTGTACACACACACAGTGTACACACAGTGTGTGTGTACACACACAGTGTACACACAGTGTACACACACACACAGTGTACACACACAGTGTACACACACACTGTGCACACACACAGTGTACACACACAGTGTACACACAGTGTACACACACACAGTGTACACACACAGTGTACACACACAGTGTATACACACACAGTGTACACACACACACAGTGTACACACACACAGTGTACACACACACAGTGCACACACAGTGTACACACACACAGTGTACACACACAGTGTACACACACAGTGTACACACACACAGTGTACACACACAGTGTACACACACAGTGTATACACACACAGTGTACACACACACAGTGTACACACACACAGTGTACACACACAGTGTACACACACAGTGTACACACACACAGTGTACACACAGTGTGTGTGTACACACACAGTGTACACACAGTGTACACACACAGTGTACACACACAGTGCACACACACAGTGTACACACACAGTGCGTACACACACTGTGCACACACACACAGTGTATACACACAGTGTATACACACACAGTGTACACACACACAGTGTACAACCACTGTGTACACACACACACAGTGTACACACACAGTGTACACACACTGTGCACACACACAGTGTATACACACACAGTGTACACACACAGTGTACACACACACAGTGTACACACACAGTGTACACACACACAGTGTACACATACACAGTGTACACACACACACACAGTGTACACACACACAGTGTACACACACACACAGTGTACACACACAGTGTACACACACACAGTGTACACACACAGTGTACACACACACAGTGTACACACACACAGTGCACACACACAGTGTACACACACACACAGTGTACACACACACACAGTGTACACACACAGTGTACACACACAGTGTACACACACACAGTGTACACACACACAAACAGTGTGTACACATTATTGTGTACACACACACAGTGTGTACACTGTGTACACTGTTTGTGTGTGTGTACACAATAATGTACACGTTGTTGCTGAGCTCACACACCCAAGGGGTCTCTGTTCAAGGGAGGGAGCAATGGAAAATGAATCTAAATCAACTTAAACTCCAACCACGTTCTGTGACGTCACCACTCAGCATTACCTCATCGGCGTGAAACGCCAGGGGGAGGTGTACCTCGCTATTGACGTAATGTCACCAAGGCGTTCACCCCACCCCATCCAACGTGCCCTTGAGCGTGACGTCACTCTTGCCTGGGTCACTTTCGTTATCTGTTTAAGTACAATCCTTATTTGGGCACAGCTACTCACGGTGACTGGCGGCTCATTAACATAATGTATTCGTGAAAGCCGTTGCGAGTTTATTGCGACGAGATCGGCACCCACGCCCAATCCCTCCACTTATGGGCCAGGTTCATTAACATAAATTATTTAAGTCCCAGAGCCGTTGATTGTGGGAGGGGCGTGTCTTGTTCCCCGCAAGTGACGTCATGTCACCGCCTCCTGCCGCGTGACGTCACGAGGTAACCGGAATCTGCCGCTCCGCGCGTAAACTGAAATCCGAGGTGAGAAATTCTCATCGCGGTTGTGGTGATTGTTGTGTTTGTGGTGGTTGTTGTGGTGGTTGTGATGGTGGTTGTGGTGGTTGTTGTGTTTGTGGTGGTGTTTGTTGTTGTTTACCGAGGTAGAGCCTCGCTTTCTCTCTCGTAGGGATGTCAATTGAGTAGCAGCGAGCTTGGAAGCGATGTCCAGGTTGGAACTTTACAGCGCTGGGCCTAGCCACGTGGGATCTTGCCTCCTACTCTCGCCTGATCGCGTTTGTTCAATTCTCTCGCTTAGTTGAGCAATCTTCGAAAGAAAGTAATCAACCAGGCTATGCGTTACTTGTGTGTTGACCGACTCTCTGTGTTGCATTGCATTAGATTTCGTAATTGTACTCAGTTTCGATTTAAAGCTTTCGTGACTGCAATGATTCATCATCTTTGGTTCTTTCGGTAAAGTCACGTAGAATGAGAATAAAATAATACATTGATAAAATAAAATAACACAATAATATTCTCACGACGTTTCGGCCACAACACAAGCGGCCTTCATCAGGTGAAGGGACGAGACTGTCTGGTAGGACAGCGCTGGAGTGAAAGAGCCACGTTCAGATCACGACCTTTAAGCTGTGTGAGAGGAAACAAAGCGCCTTGACAAAGGAATTAGCATAGAATTTAGCATTGAAATGGCTGAGTGATTAGCTTGTGACTGCAGATGTGTATGCTTTAACTTTTAACATAGCTATTTCTGTGACCAGTCACAAGCTAATCACTCAGCCATTTCAATGCTAAATTCTATGCTAATTCCTTTGTCAAGGTGCTTTGTTTCCTCTCACACAGCTTAAAGGTCGTGATCTGAACGTGGTTCTTTCACTCCAGCGCTGTCCTACCAGACAGTCTCGTCCCTTCACCTGATGAAGGCCGCTTGTGTTGTGGCCGAAACGTCGTGAAAATATTATTGTGTTATTTTATTTTTTCAATTTATTATTTTCTCATTCTACGTGACTTTACCGAAAGAACCAAAGAAGATGTACTCAGTTTGTTTGATTAAGTGTGCTTTCTCTCTCTCTCTGTGTGTGTGTCCTCGTGTTATTATTATTTACTGCAGTTACCAAAGCTCCAAATCTCTCATTGACACAAGGCCGTAATTATAATATATTATAATAATTATATATATTGGGGGACACAACCCTCCCAATGATCAAATATGCTCAAAATGTCCCCCCCCCCCAATATATTGCTATAGCAATATACAATATATAATATTGCTATCAAAATGTTTTCTAAATAATAATTGCTATGCTATGTTAATAAAAACAACAATTTGCTAAACCTTGGCCACAAAATCTGGACTTGTCTTCATATAACAATGCATAGATTTCTGTTTATATGATTGCGTTGTACTTTATGAATCCCTAATCTCTGCCATTACATACTATGAAAGAAGAAAAGGTGTAAAAAGTAAAAACAGCAATGTAATACAATACACTCTTGGACATTATTGTATCAAATAAAATAAATTCCATCCCATGTGTTGGTGAATTTTAAAAATATTTTATGCAGGAAAATGGCAGGAAATTAATTTTCAAATTTTTATTTTTTTCTGGGGGGGGACCCCAGACCCCCTGGAAGATTTGGTCCCCCCCAATGTTGACTCCATGACTACGGCCTTGCATTGACTTGCTAATTTCTCTACACCCCGCTCTCTCTCTATTTAAGGCCTCGACACAGAGGCGTTGTATCTCTGTGTGCCTATGTGTGTGTCTCTCTCTGTGTGTCTCTGTGTTATCTCTCTCTGTCTACGTGTCTCCGTGTCTGTGTTTTGCCTCTCTCTCAAATTGAGCAATCTTTAGAAGAACGTTATCAACCAGGTGGGGTGTTGTTGACTGTTATATGTTAGCCGACGCTGTGTTGTATTGCAATATGTTTCTAAGTTTTCTAGGTTTGTTTTCTCTTTCACTTGTACCTGATGATGATTGCTTGTGTTGCAATCGAAACGTTGTATGCTATTTGCGCACAGCGTTGGTATACGGTGCTTTTTGTGGAATATTTTGCTGTTTTTCCCTGGATTTTCTGTTTGCAGAGTCACATTGTCACTTCAAGATGTTTTCTTGTTCATGTTTAAGTTTTTTGATTGTTGCAGTTGCACCCGATTCAAGAGCCGAATGGCTCACAGGGCTATACCAAATAAATGAAACCGAAACTATTATTTAATTTATTTATTTCTACTTGACTTTACCGAAAGAACCAAAGAGTATCTTGCTTTAGTTTAAATTTCTCTTCACCTGGCTCGCTACTCTGTAACTTTGTTTTAAATATTCACAGTCTTATTTTTATTTTTTTACCAGGCCACGCCCACGTTGAGCTGGTGAAACCGCTCTTGTTTTCAGAAGCGACCTGCCCACAACAACAATAACAACAAGGTGGGGCTTGTCAACAGCGTGGCGGTGTTCACTCTAGACGCGTGGCGGTGTTCACTCTGGGCGCGTGGTGGTGTTCACTCTAGACGCGTGGCGGTGTTCACTCTAGACGCGTGGCGGTGTTCACTCTAGACGCGTGGCGGTGTTCACTCTAGATGTGTGGCGGTGTTCACTCTAGACGCGTGGTGGTGTTCACTCTAGACGCGTGGTGGTGTTCACTCTAGACGCGTGGCGGTGTTCAATCTAGACGCGTGGCGGTGTTCACTCTAGACGCGTGGCGGTGTTCACTCTAGATGTGTGGCGGTGTTCACTCTGGATGCATGGCGGTGTCCACTTTGGGCGCGTGGCCGTGTTCACTCTCTACATGTGGAGAGGAAACCCGGGGATCGGGAAGGAAATCCATGCGACCACGGGGAGAGTGAGAGAGACAGGCAGCCTCGGCTGTGTTGATTGATCCTCAATGAATTACTTGGTGGAGTGAGGAAGCATTAATACTGAGCAGGTGAAGGTGGCCAGGCATGGGTCTGGACACACCACCACCTGTGAATCATGCCAGTGTGTGACAGTGGTGGAGCCAGTGGGGGTGGGGTGGCACGTTCCTCCCCAACGATCCGATCGAAATCCCTAATTTCGATCGGATCCTTGGGGTTTATTAGTAACTAGCTTCACTACCCGGCTTCGCCCGGGACTTGGATTCTTGTCTTGGATACATTTCATATGCCCTTATATTTCACTGAAAAACCCGGAAATGTTGATGCTCGCACAAAGGAAAAAAGCCGAAACAAATCAAGTAACCTAAATCGGATGTTTTCACTCAAGGAAATTTAACCTTAATCCACTTCTACACAAGGTCGATTTTGGCCACTCGGGAAGGGAATGACGTGGCGAGCTGAAAATAGTCGCGTTCACTTAGAAATTCCAGACAGCATGAGCTGTGAAAATTTCATGACGCCAGAGCACAGCGTTGGAGAGGTTTTGCTGCGTCACACAAACAGGTGTAATGTTCTGCTTTATATTTAAGATAGCCGTTGTACCCGTTCTTCGCACGGATATGTATTGAAACTCCGAGAAGCCAATGGCTTCATCAGCCAGGAGCGAAGCGCCACCTAAAATCTCCCTGCACGCTGTTAACACCTCCTAGAAGTACAGCGCACGAAGAGCCATATGGTAGGGGTAAACATTACAGAGCGCTTAACTCAGGTGTGTTGCGGGTTGACTCCACAAACTTCATGGTCATTCCCCCACCCTCCTCCCCCTCCCCCCCCCCACCAGAATTTAAAAGTCTATTTTTATTATTTTTACGTTGTGTACAATATGGAACCTACCGACATGCCAAGTCTCAAGTGTGTAGCATGTTGGGAAGTATGCTAAACATTTCGAACAGACACACATATCCACATATTTCCCTTTCATATATATAGATAAATCAGCATTTTGCGACCCCCACTGCCACCCTGTGGCATATTATTACGTGCCAGGGACTCTATGAGAGGACAACAGTCCGAGTCCATAATTGGCAATAAGTAACGGCAAAGCAGTTACAAACAACTCACAGAATTGTGCGCAGTTGCGTATACAGTACACGACTTCCCTGATGGCAAACACCTTCAGCGAGCGTGATGCCTTTCACACGCGTTGATTAAAAAGCAAGGGACAAGTCAAATTTTGATTTAAAGCTTTCGTGACTGCAGTAATTCATATTCTTAGTGCTTTCGGTAAAGTCACGTTGAAGGGAAACAATAAAATACTAATATATATAAA
The DNA here is from genome assembly GCF_048934315.1 of Petromyzon marinus. NCBI lineage: Eukaryota > Metazoa > Chordata > Hyperoartia > Petromyzontiformes > Petromyzontidae > Petromyzon > Petromyzon marinus. The sequence goes on from NW_027422625.1 coordinate 3,296,460, forward strand.
ACAATACAAATTCTCACGACGTTTCGACCATAACACAACCGTTTGTGTTATGGTCGAAACGTCGTGAGAATTTTTATTGTTATATATATTTTATTATTTTATTGTTTCCCTTCAACGTGACTTTACCGAAAGAGCTATGAATATAAGGGACAAGTCCTTAGTAACAACTCCTTACGAACAACTCCCTACTTACTAACAAGTCCCTAACAACTCTTTACGTACTAACAACTCCCTACTTACTAACAACTCCTTACTTACTAACAACTCCTTACTTACTAACAACTCTTTACTTACTAACAACTCCTTACTAACAACTCTCTACTTACTAACAACTCTTCTCATTTTTCATTGCTGAAGGGGTTGCCCCTCCTACCTGAAAATCCTGGCTCCACCTTTGAGTGTGTGACAGGGTCAAGTTTGTATTTGCAGTAAAGTCTGTTAACTCTATTGAGCACGGAGGTTATATCAAAACAATAGTTTATTTTAGTTTTCCTCTGGAACTTTTTGTAAGAATGTAGTCGGGAAGTTATCACAGCACACGTGCAACTGAAGTCGGAACTGTTCATCCCAGCATTCAAGGACATCTGTGCCTGGCTTCACACCTCTAAGTTGCGATTGAACATTAATTTATGCATTTCTGCATAATACAAATAGTATTATTTTCAACACCCTTTGCTATGTCACCTGAATTTAGCTTTCATAAATATTCATTTTGAAGCCAGACAGCCGAAATTGTGTGCTCGGAGTTTTGGGTTAACATTCATTTTGAAGATAGGAGCGGCTTCCAGGCACGTTTATGACATTTGCCCTCATTGCGTGCCATAACAGCTCGTGTGATGAATTTGGGAGACTTTTTCACTATAACATGAATATATGAATAAGTATAGACGTGTTAGTCACGTGTGACTGTATATATGCATTCCTCTGTGCATCGATACTGACGTGTAGATGGTGTGGATATTATTTTTTTTCTGTCTGCAGCTGTCGCTTCCTCTGCAGAATTGGTCTGATGGAGCAAAGGCACTCGGCGCAGATCGGTGCAAAAAGGCAACAATGCGACCAGTGTGCATACAGCATGGATTGTACTGAACATTTGACACGGCACCAGAGAACTCACAAAGAAGATAAACCCTTCAAGTGCAGTATGTGTGGGAAGGCGTTTGCACATTCATCTACTCTTGTAGCACACCGGAGAACACACACGGGAGAGAAACCCTTCAAGTGCAGTGTGTGTGGGAAGGCGTTTTCACAGTCACCAAATCTTCAAAGACACCAGAGAACACACACGGGAGAGAAACCCTTCAAGTGCGGGGTGTGTGGGAAGGCGTTTGCACAGTCACCACATCTTCATGTACACCAGATAACTCACACAGGAGATAAACCCTTCAAGTGCAGTGTGTGTGGGAAGGCCTTTTCAGTTTCGTCTGCTCTTGTAACACACCAGAGAACACACACGGGAGAGAAACCCTTCTTGTGCAGTGTGTGTGGGAAGGTGTTTGCACATTCATCTACTCTTGTAACACACCAGAGAACACACACGGGAGAGAAACCCTTAAAGTGCAGTGTGTGTGGGAAGGCGTTTTCACATTCACCAAATCTTCAACTACACCAGAGAACACATACGGGAGAGAAACCCTTCAAGTGCGGGCTGTGTGGGAAGGCGTTTGCACAGTCACCACATCTTCATGTACACCAGAGAACTCACACAGGAGATAAACCCTTCAAGTGCAGTGTGTGTGGGAAGGCATTTTCAGATTCATCTACTCTTGTAACACACCAGAGAACACACACGGGAGAGAAACCCTTCAAGTGCAGTGTGTGTGGGAAGGCGTTTACACGTTCATCTACTCTTGTAGCACACCAGAGAACACACACTTGAGAGAAACCCTTCAAGTGCAGTGTGTGTGGGGAGGCGTTTGCACTTTCATCAAATATTCAAGTACACCAGAGAACACACAAGCATCAGAAGATCCACAAGGAGTGGAGTCTGAAATCAGCTTGTGAAAGTCAGTGCCGCAATGAGCCCATCCCTCATGAAACAAGAACTGGAAGAAAATCCCAGCTTGGACACTTTTAAAGGTATCGAGGTAAAATATGAAGAAGTGAAGGTGAAATGTGAAGATGAAGATTCAACTCCAAAGTCGGACCGTCACATCGATGGAGGCAACGTGAAGCAGGAGGAGAATTCTGACTGTGAGGCAGAGCGAGGCAACTCCCAGCAGTTCGTGGAAGTGGAAGTGTGGGTGGACTTCCTCCGAGACAATACAAAGTCAAATGGAGACCCGGTAGATGTGTAAGCCAGAGACGATGTCGCTCCAATAGATGTACCTTTGTCACAGGCCTTTAATGACAAGAATGTGAAGTTGAACACTCAATTCCTAGGTGCAACCTGCAGCGTAACAGTGGCCAGTCTTTGTGGACCTGTGGGTTGGGTAGATCTCTAACCAGGAGCGAAAGGCAATAAGCTCCCAAGCGTTGACTATGTTATCATAATTGCATTTATATGGTGCTTGCTTAATCGCCTCGGCAATTCAGAGTTTTGTGTCGTATCTCGTCTCAGACACTCGAAGAGCATCCCCAAGTAGCAGCTGCCCCTGTGTGGCACAAGGTGGTGGCCCTGCACCGGCCTGCATGTGGACAAGAGCCTGTCAGTAGGGGGTGATGGTTGATGTGGCATCTCAGTTGTGGAGTGTGTAGGTAATGTTTAGAATCTGATACATTTTGACCCAAACGCCAGCATACAATGGCCTACTCGTTTTGAATGACACAATAATATGTTGTACATACACTGTTAAGCAGACGGTGTGTATTTTTTTAATATCTTAATGGTCATACGATGTATCCTGATACAGCATATTACAGTGCAGTAATAAAATTTAGTTAAAATGACTCAATAATTTAGAATGAATACTTGTCTGATTGTGTGCGTATATGTAACATTTTGCCTATAAGGGTCAAACATTGAATAAGTGATGCTTGGACAAAGTGTGTATTTTGGAAGTAACCTGTACAGATAACTCAGGTGAGACTCATTGTTCTTGTGATACAGGTCAAAGGGTGTTTTTGTGTTTTCAGGAAGCATCTCTCTCTGGATCAACTCATTGTCTTTGAAATAGGGAGCACACTCGGATAATTCATCAGTTACAAGGCATACCACTCAAAAGTTACACGTAGAGGAGATACATTCTCGACAACACGAATTATAATTTTGTATTACGTGTTGACGTAGATTTTTTTCTAACTAGGACAAGAAATGGTCCTTGCTGATTAACGTCTGGATGTCTGTAACGGTTGAAGCAAGCCCGGCTGCTGTTGAGATGCTGTGCACCAATAAGGGTCCACATTGGCTTGCACTGAATCAATGATGCACTCCCAGAAGGCTGTGCTAGTTATAGTTTGTGTAAAACATTCCTTTGTTTCGTGGAGAGATCGATAAATGAAAGATGTTGTGTCTGCTGATCTGCTTCATAGCAAGGAGGTAATTTTAAGAGACTACATTTGAAATTCATTTTTAGTACAGATTTGTAATCGGTTACAAGGCAGAGCACATCTAGTAGATACATTCTCCACAACAACACTCTAACCCCTAACCCTTAACCCATAACCCCTAACCATAACCCCTAACACTAACCCTAACATTGACCCTAATCCTCCCCTAATCCTACCCTAACTCCTAACCATAATCCCTAACACTAACCCCTAACATTAACCCAAACCCTAACACAATTTTGTCCAAAAACGGCATAGGCTAGTATACCAATTTGCTTTTTGGCCAAAAAAGGTGTGCCGATTTTTTTTCTCTGGGTTGAAAATTTTATTGTGAAATTGTAAATGTGTGTAATATGTAGCCTACTACAGCAAACACAATGTATGAATGCACTTTTTATTGAAAAATAAAGCTATAGAAACTTGGCTCATTTTGGCCATGAACTGCAGAGGTTTTATTTATTTTACTTTAAAATTTCATGGTAAAATTTCCAACTTTTTATCGTAATAAATACTCAGGCGGAACACACCAGAGGATTGCACTTTTGTTGAAAAATAAGCTGTAGAAATTTGCCCAATATTGACCAAAAACGGCATAAGTTAGTAATCCGATTTGCTTTTTTTTTACATGAAATGTTCATGTTGAGATGTCACACTTTTAGTAATGCTAAACAAATGGGAGGAATTCACTTTTTATTGGTAAATGTAGCTATGAAAATTTGGATAATTTTGGCTAAAAACTGCATAGGTGCTCTAACCCTAACTACCCCAAACCTAACCCCTAAAGCTAAACCCTAACCCCTAACCTTAACCCTTAACCTAAACCCCTAACCTTAACCCCTAAACCTAAACCCTAACCCCCAACCCCTAAACCTAAACCCTAAACCATAACCCCTAACCTTAACCCTTAACCTAAACCCCTAACCATAAAGCCTAACCCGCACCCTAACCATAACGCTAACACATAACCCAAACCCGTAACCCTAACCCCAAACCCTAACCCCTAATCCTAATCCCTAACCCTAATCCATATGCCTTTAAACGCGTCTCAGCGAGGTGAGTTGAATTGTTTATGGCGCTAATTGTCGAGTAGAGTCGAAAGGCAAACGCCACTTGCTTGTGTGACTTGGGCAACCGGGGCGGCATTTTGCATTGAAGTCGATGAAGGATTTGATTGTTGCCGATATGAAGGGCACAGTGAAACGCACTGCATTCCCAAGCAATTTCAGCACCGATATTCACCAAATATTCAACGGGGTAAACGTATGGGACATGCTTGGCATGTCAACGCAGTAGTTTGTTACGTGAAAATCCGTGAAGAAATAAAGAATTGCAGAGCAAATCGGCCGCAGAGTTTCCTTTTTATTACCGGCGCTTGACGTGTAACGTGTGCCCTCTGGTGGACAGGTGCAGTACCACAGGTCAAGATTTAGTACCACAAGCATTCAATTCGTGGTTACGTCTGCCCTCTGGTGGACAGGTGCTAAATTCTCCTGTTTGATTTGTACTAGGTGCCTCTGTGAATGTGTATGCTCTGACTTTAACATAGCCAGTTCTGTGACCAGTCACAAGCTAATCACACAGCCGTTTCAATGCTAAATTCTATGGTAATTCCTTTGTCAAGGCGCTCTGTTTCTTCTCACACAGCTTAAAGGTCGCGATCTGAGCGTGGCTTTTTTCGCTCGAGCGCTGTCCTCCAGACAGCCTTCACCTGATGAAGGGCGCTTGTGTTTGTGGCCGAAACGTCGTGAGAATTTCATTGTATTATTTTATTGTATCAATGTATTATTTTATTCCCATTCTAAGTGGTGACTTTACCGAAAGAACCAAAGAAGAAAAAGTGCAGTACCACCAGCATTCAATTCGTGGTTAAGTCTGCCATCTGGTGGACAACGTGCAGTACCACAAGCATTCAATTCGTGGTTAAGTCTGCCCTCTGGTGGACCGGTGCAGTACCACAGGTCAAGATTTAGTACCACGAGCATTCAATTCGTGGTTAAGTCTGCCCTCTGGTGGACAGGTGCAGTACAGGCCAGCACAGTACGACAGCAGTTGCCGCTGCCAGACGTCACCCGCGCATCCCCCCGTAGTTGTGAGTCGCTGGTGCTGCGGCGTCCTGGCGTTAGTCCCAAGCGCGGTTGGCTGCGAGGGAGCCGTGAAGACGCCGCTCAGTGCCGCTGCTGCTGAAAATTTGGCTTCTTTTGGCTAAAAACCGGCGTAGGTAAAAAAAAAACTTTCGTGACTACAGGAAATACTTTTAGTTTTTTTAGGTAAAGTTATGAAGAAATAAAATAATTAAAATAATCGTCATCGGGTGGGACAAACACAGCGAGAGATCTGCCGTGGCACGAGGCTATAGAGGCCTCGGCAGTAGGGGGGGAGGAAGAAGAGGGGTGGGGAGCAGAGCAGAACGTGGACCCCGCAGCAGCAGCGACACTACCCCAGCGCCCTCCTGTGGCCACCATGCGGTGCTACCCCAGCGCCCCCCTGTGTCCACCACGCGGTACTACCACAGCTCCCCCCTGTGGCCACCACGCGGTACTACCCCAGCGCCGCGTGAATCAGAATATTTACACTGCATGAGAAATCTCATGAGCTACGATGCTCTTTTTTCACAGGGGCTCTGTGTGGTGAGTCTGTGGGTCTCTGTGTGTTGAGTCTGTGGGTCTCTGTGTGGTGAGTCTGTGGGTCTCTGTGTGGTGAGTCTGTGGGTCTCTGTGTGGTGAGGCTGTGGGTCTCTGTGTGGTGAGTCTGTGGGTCTCTGTGTGGTGAGTCTGTGGGTCTATGTGTGGTGGGTCTCTGTGTGGTGAGTCTGTGGGTCTCTGTGTGGTGAGTCTATGGGTCTCTGTGTAGTGAGTCTGTGGGTCTCTGTGTGGTGAGTCTGTGGGTCTCTGTGTGGTGAGTCTATGGGTCTCTGTGTGGTGAGTCTGTGGGTCTCTGTGTGTTGAGTCTGTGGGTCTCTGTGTGGTGAGTCTATGGCTTTCTGAGTGTGATTCAGGTAACTTGTAGAATTCAAAGTTCAAGTGTTTTACAACTCTCAGCTACCCCCCTCCATACTCTCTGTTCACTCTCCCACTCATCCTCACACTCCCGCTCACACTCCCGCTCAGGAAAGTAAGGTGAGTTCCACGCACGCTCCTAACTCTCACACAATGCTGTGTGTGTCTCTACACTACTTTATACGCACCTGTTGTTGTAAGTTAATTTATGTATATATATGAGGGGATATTATAAATCTCCGGCTTGTAAAGTCACGGCTCACTCACTCACCAACTCACCCAAACTCCCACTCACCCACTCACCAACTCAAACACCCACCTGCTCACCCACACACTCACCCAATCACAGACCCACACACCCACTCACTCACCAACTCACTCACCCACTCACACACCCACACTTTAACCAATACACTCACCCAATCACAAACCCACACACACACTCACACCCTCACCCACACATACACACCCTCACCCACTCACTCAGCGACTCACACACTCACTCAAACACCCACACACTCACCCATCCACTGACTCACACAACCACACACTCACCCACCCACTCACTCACACACTCACCCACTCACTCACACACTCACCCACTCACTCACACACTCACCCCTGTTTTTGTTCCGATTTCTACAGAGTGAGTGAGTGGAGTTTGTATGATCTCCCCCTGTTCTACAGAGTGAGTGGAGTTTGTATGATCTCCCCCTGTTCTACAGAGTGAGTGGAGTTTGTATGATCTCGCCCTGTTCTACAGAGTGAGTGGAGTTTGTATAATCTGCCTCTGTTCTACAGCGTGAGTGAGTGGAGTTTGTGTGATCTCCCCCTGTTCTACAGAGTGAGTGAGTGGAATAAAATGAATGAAAACAACTAAATTAAATCACGACGATTCGGAGGCAACACAACAGACAACGGGACAAGAAGTCACAGCTCATCGAGACGCTCACCTTCCTCAAAAGATGTCGCGACCACAAGGTAATACCCATCGCCTTCACACTCACTTCTGCTGCTGTGTCCTCACCGAATTCTAAACAGATTCTGTTTAAGTCCAGCCTCTCTTTAATCTCAGAGAGGATAAGACTACTACGTTTTGAATTCGATACTTTAGACAGGACTCTCCTACAAGCTCATTTAACGTTAACACAAAAAATGTCACCTTCTGATTGGAACCACGTAGACAACACGACTGCTTTTTTTGCCGATTCACTTTCAATCAGATGCAAAGCTAAATTCAACCACCTGTCAAAGAAAAAACCCGGTTCCACATATCACCAAACTAAACGCTGACAAAATTGTTATCAATCAGAGTAGCACCCCGATTTCGGACAATCTGAAAACAGTATTAGCTAAAGGACTACATTTCGCTGTCACCCCAAAACATATACCGATAGATGATATCATTTCTCAGGTCCATGTAGCCCGCAAAGGTATAGCACACATCCAAGCAGACGTCGCAAGAACTGAAATAGCTACTATTCTTAAGAATGCTAAGAAACCCGTGAGCAACATCAGCAAAGATGAACGCTCAGAACTCGCGAAATTAAAAGAGAGACATGATATAGTCATCCTCTCAGCCGACAAGGGCAATGCCACTGTAATTATGGATAAAAACTCATACAACAATAAAATTCAGGACCTACTCAATGATGGTAGTTACTCAAAAATTAAAAATGACCCTACTAATAGCCTAACTATAAAAAAAACAAAAAGATCATCACAAGTTCGACCTCCCTAATCGAACCAACTAAACGTCCCTCCCTAAAACCTTCTGCTGCAAGACCCCCTAGATTCTATGGTCTTCCAAAGATTCATAAAGAAGGCACTCCACTACGACCCATCGTATCCACGATCAACTCCCCTACCTATAAGCTAGCACGTTTTATGTCGGATACCTTGCTACCTTTCACTGGCAAGACCTCCTCAGCAGTACTTAACTCAGACCAATTGGTTTCTACAGTCAAAGACGTTGTACTGTCCCCTGACGATATCCTTGTCAGCTTCGAAATGGTCTCCTTGTTCACCAAGGTCCCGGTACCTGATACCATTAATATATTTGAAAATTTGGTACAACATGGACTAAACCCCGAGGTACCTACGCTGGTCAGACACTGCCTAACCAACACCTACTTTACCTGGAATGGTTCCTTCTACAAACAAAATGAGGGTACTCCCATGGGTTCCCCCTTGTCACCAGTGATAGCCAATGTTTTCATGGAGAAATTTGAATCGGACGCCATCCAGACTTCCACCCTCAGACTTTCCCTGTGGAAGAGATATGTGGATGACACTTTCGTCATTTGGCCACATGGCCTCCCAGCTCTGAACCTTTTCCTACACCACATCAATTCCAGACATCCCGCCATAAAATTCACCATGGAAGTGGAGAAAGATGGCAAGCTACCATTCTTAGATGTTCTGTTTGAGAGGAGACCTGATGGCTCATTGGGGCATTCTGTCTACAGGAAACCTACCCACACAGATTCCTACTTGAAACCTGATTCCCACCACCACCCATCCCAAAACAATTATCTCATCAAAACTTTATCCCATAGGGTTCATTGCATTTCGGACCAACACCACCTGACCAGTGAATTAAAACATGTACACCTGGCCCTCAAAAAGGAATGGATACTCTGACCGTACCATCAGCCAAGCTGTTTCTCCCTCCATACAGAAACAACCACTTGATACTCCGGTCAAAACCATCACACTACCATATATAGCAGGCGTTACTAAAAAGATTTCAAAAATTCTAAACAAACACAAGATCCAGGTCCGGTTCAATACAGTACACAAAATTCGTGATCTGATCCCATCCGTGAAGGATGTCATTCCTGACTTACAGTACCCCGGGGTTTACAAATTGAGTTGTACCTGCGGTGATTGCTATATCGGGGAGACAAAACGACATGTCTCTGACCGAATTCGTGAGCACAAATCAGATTTGAAACACGGCAAAACGAATTCTTCTGCCGTAGCTGATCATTTTTACAATGCTGTGGGTGATCACGATATAATTTTCACCGATACCAAGGTTCTTTGCAAACCCACGTTTTTTTTTTTAATCAGAGATTTGTTCACGAGGCAATTCAGATCTACAAACACAGACACAATTTCAACCGAGAAGATGGTTTCAAATTAAGCAACCATTGGAAAGGTCTTCTAAATCGAACCAAACATTAAACTAATTTCAATGGTACAGTATATTTTTTCAAGTAGTGGTACCCCTAACTTTCGCAGCACATGCGGGTGCATGTGCACCCACATGTGCACCCGCATGTTCACCCTCTCTACACCTTTCATCATGCTAAGTCCGCCAATTAAATGCGATTTTTTTTTGTTTATGCTAATTCCTTTGTCAAGGAACCTTGTTTCCTCGCACACAGCTTAAAGGTCGCGATCTGAGCGTGGCTGTGTTTCACTCCAGCGCTGTCCTCGAGACAGTCTGGTCCATTCACCTGATGAAGGCCGCTTGTGTTGTGGCCGAAACGTCATGATTTTTTGTTATTTTATTTTTACCTACGTGACTTTACCGAATAGAACCAAAGAGTATGGATCCTTGCAGTCACGAAAGCTTCAAATCTAGAACAACAACCACAAAAACTTAGATTAAGGCCATCAGTCTAACTGCGTACGACAACAAAACAAACATGTCCAAACCAAAACACGTTTTCCAAATCACCAAAAAACAAAGCCATAATTGCAACGTAACAGTGATCACAAGGACTGTGACCGAATTTTTACAATAAACTGCATAAATAACATGTAACACCAAACCCTAGGGCCATAGCTGGCTGCATGAGTTACTCCACAACAACAGAAGCATCGGTGGGAGTATCAAATTTTTCAATGCACCTTTAAGATCAGCACGCTAAATCAAAATACAGATAAACATTTTTTTTTTTGCCAATGAATAGCAGTGGCAGCTTGGGGTGTACAACTCCTCTAGAGCAGTTTTGAGAGAAGATCTCACTGGTAGCGATTCAAGTTGCAGTTTATTAGCAATAGCATTCCAGACTCTGGGGGCATCAATAGCAAAGGCCCTTCCACCAGTTTTTGTACGGCAATAGGGAATGTGAAGCTGGTAAATGAGCGAAGACCTGAGGTCAAATTTGTTCTTTGAAACAGAGAGGAGATCCAGCAGGTAGTCTGCGGATTTATTTGTAAGTACATCGTGAATAAATAAGATCTGGTGCACAAGCCGTCGATTGAGGAATCTCTTTCAATGGAGCGAGTTAAGTGTGTTCGATTCAACATCTCTCTGTCCGTCTGTGTCTCTGTGCGCCTCTGTGTGTCTCTCTCTGCCTGTCTCTCTGTCTCTGTCTATCTTTCTGTCTGTGTGTTCCTCTTGTCTGTGTCTGTCCGCCTGTCTTGTCTCTCTGTCTGTGTTTATATGTCTATCAGCGTCTGTCCAACCATAGTCAACGACTGTCAGTAGCAGCAGGCGCCCGTTCAGCTCCCACCGCTACACGCCACTCAAACTTGCTCCCAACACACAAAGACAAAGATCCCCCGTGTAGCCTGCACAGAATGTTGGGGCAAGTGCTGTTAGCGAGCACCTAACACAAAGATCCCCCGTGTAGCCTGCACAGAATGTTGGGGCAAGTGCAGTTAGCGAGCACCTATTAAGGGTGGGATGGCACACTTATTTGAGGCTGAGTCGACGTAGGGGAGGCTCAGGACCGGTTCAGAAAATCGCCAGTGGCGGTGTTGGCCACGAGCGGGAATGGAACTCGGCTGGTCGGGAGCGGAGCGCTCAACACGTCACTGCCGCTCCTCTTCTGTCAACAAACTTGAACTCTGACCCCGCTCTCTGACGTCACCGCTCAGCGTGACCTCATCGGCGTCAAACGCAAGGGGGCGGTGGGCCTCGCTAGTGACGTCATGTCACCAAGGTATTCGCCTCACCCCCGACCTCCGCGCTCTTGGCGTGACGTCGCCTCTGCTCGGCCGCTGCCAATATCTGACCCAGTGCCAATCCTTATTTGGGCAAAGCTACGAACGGTGACTGGCGGCTCATTAACATAATGTATTCGTTAAAGCCGTCGTGAGTTTTTTTGCGACAGGTTCGGCACCCACGCCCCATCCAACCAGGATTGGGAGGGGAGTGTCTTGTACTCCGGAAGTGACGTCACATCACCTCCTGCCGCGTTACGTCACGAGGTCACCGGAAGCTACCGCTCCGCGCGTGAACTGAAATCCGAGGTGAGAAATTCTCATCGCGCTTGTGGTGGTGAGGTGGTTGTGGTGGTTGTTGTGGTGGTTGTGGTGGTCGTTGTGGTGGTTGTGGTGGTCGTTGTGGTTGTTGTTGTTGTTTCCCGAGGTAGAGCCTCGCTCTCTCTCGTAGGGATGTCAATTGAGTAACAGCGAGCATGGAAGCGATGTCCAGGTTGGAACTTTACAGCGCTGGGCCTAGCCACGCGGGGCCTTGCCTCCTGCCCTCGCCTGATCGCGTTTGCTTCAATTCTCTCGCTTAGTTGAGCAATCTTTGTAAGAAAGTAATCAACCAGGCTATGCGTTACTTGTGTGTTGACCGACTCTCTGTGTTGCATTACATTTCCTAATTGTTCTCAGTTTTATTAAGTGTGCTTTCTCTCTCTCTGTGTGTGTGCTCGTTTTATTATTATTTACTGCAGTTACCAAAGCTCCAATCTCTCATTGACACAAGGCCGTAATTATAATATATTATAATTATAATTAATTATAATTATAATATATTATAATAATTATAATATATATTGGAGGGGACATCCCCCCCAATAATCAAATATGCTCAAAATGCCCCCCCCTCCCCAATATATTGCTATAGCAATATACAATATATAATATTGCTATAAAAATGTTTTCTAAATATTAATTGCGATGCTTTGTTAATAAATACAACGATTTGCTAAACCTTGGCCACAAAATCTGGACTTGTCTTCATATAACAATGCATAGATTTCTGTTTATATGATTGCGCTGTACTTTATGAATCCCTAATCTCTGCCATTACATACTATGAAACAAGAAAAGTAAAAAAAAACTGAGCAATGTAATACAATACACTCTTTGACATTATTGTATCAAATAATGCAAAATCCATCCCATGTGTTAGTGAAATTTGTTAATATTTTATGCAGGAAATGGCAGGAAATGAGTTTTCAAATGTACATTTTTTTCTGGGGGGGGTTCCCAGACCCCCTGGAAGATTTGGTCCCCCCCAATGTTGACTCCATGGCTACGGCCTTGCATTGACTTGCTAATTTCTCTACCCCCCCTCTCTCTCTATTTAAGGCCTCGACACAGAGGCGTTGTTTGTCTGTGTGCCTATGTGTGTGTCTCTCTCTGTGTGTCTCTCTCTGTGTGTCTCTGTGTTATCTCTCTCTGTCTACGTGTCTCCGTGTCTGTGTTTTGCCTCTCTCTCAAATTGAGCAATCTTTAGAAGAACGTTATCAACCAGGTGGGGTGTTGACTGTTAGCCGACTCTCTGTGTTGTATTGCATTACGTTTCTAAGTTTTACTAGGTTTGTTTTCTCTATCACTTGTACCTGATGATGATTGCTTGTGTTGCAATCGAAACGTCGTATGCTATTTGCACACAGCGATGGTGTACGGTGCTTATTGTGGAATATTTTGCTGTTTTTCCCTGGATTTTCTGTTTGCAGAGTCACATTGTCACTTCAAGATGTTTTCTTGTTCATGTTTAAGTTTTTTGATTGTTGCAGTTGCACCCGATTCAAGAGCCGAATGGCTCACAGGGCTATACTAAATAAATGAAACTGAAACTATAATTTAATTAATTTATTTTTTCTACGTGACTTTACCGAAAGAACCAAAGAGTATCTTGCTTTAGTTTAAATTTCTCTTCACCTGGCTCGCTACTTTGTAACTTTGTTTTGTTTTAAATATTCACAGTTTTTTTTTATTTTTTTACCAGGCCACGCCCACGTTGAGCTGGTGAAACCGGTCTTGTTTTCAGAAGCGACCTGCCCACAACAACAATAACAACAAGGTGCGGCTTGTCAACAGCGTGGCAGTGTTCACTCTAGACGTGTGGCGGTGTTCACTCTGGACGCGTGGCGGTGTTCACTCTAGACGCGTGGCCGTGTTCACTCTAGACGCGTGGCGGTGTTCACTCTAGACGCGTGGCGGTGTTCACTCTAGACGCGTGGCAGTGTTCACTCTGGGCGCGTGGCGGTGTTCACTCTAGACGCGTGGCGGTGTTCACTCTAGACGCGTGGCGGTGTTCACTCTGGGCGCGTGGCGGTGTTCACTCTGGACGTGTGGCGGTGTTCACTCTAGACGCGTGGCGGTGTTCACTTTGGGCGCGTGGCCGTGTTCACTCTAGACGCGTGGCGGTGTTCAATCTAGACGCGTGGCGGTGTTCACTCTAGACGCGTGGCGGTGTTCACTCTGGGCGCGTGGCGGTGTTCACTCTAGACGCGTGGCGGTGTTCAATCTAGACGCGTGGCGGTGTTCACTCTAGACGTGTGGCGGTGTTCACTCTGGATGCATGGCGGTGTTCACTTTGGGCGCGTGGCCGTGTTCACTCTCTACATGTGGAGAGGAAACCCGGGGATCGGGAAGGAAATCCATGCGACCACGGGGAGAGTGAGAGAGACAGGCAGCCTCGGCTGTCTTGATTGATCCTCAATGAATTACTTGGTGGAGTGAGGAACCATTAATACTGAGCAGGTGAAGGTGGCCAGGCGTGGGTCTGGACACACCACCACCTGTGAATCATGCCAGTGTGTGACAGTGGTGGAGCCAGTGGGGGTGGGGTGGCACGTTCCTCCCCAACGATCCGATCGAAATCCCTAATTTCGATCGGATCCTTGGGGTTTATTAGTAACTAGCTTCACTACCCGGCTTCGCCCGGGACTTGGATTCTTGTCTTGGATACATTTCATATTCCCTTATATTTCACTGAAAAACCCGGAAATGTTGATGCTCGCACGAAGGAAAAAAGCCGAAACAAATCAAGTAACCTAAATCGGATGTTTTCACTAATGGAAATTTAACCTTAATCCACTTCTACGCAAGGTCGATTTTGGCCACTCGGGAAGGGAATGACGTGGCGAGCTGAAAATAGTCGCGTTCACTTAGAAATTCCAGACAGCATGAGCTGTGAAAATTTTATGACGCCAGAGCACAGCGTTGGAGAGGTTTTGCTGCGTCACACAAACAGGTGTAATGTTCTGCTTTATATTTAAGATAGCCGTTGTACCCGTTCTTCGCACGGATATGTATTGAAACTCCGAGAAGCCAATGGCTTCATCAGCCAGGAGCGAAGCGCCACCTAAAATCTCCCGGCACGCTGTTAACACCTCCTAGAAGTACAGCGCACGAAGAGCCATATGGTAGGGGTAAACATTACAGAGCGCTTAACTCAGGTGTGTTGCGGGTTGACTCCACAAACTTCATGGTCATTCCCCCACCCTCCTCCCCCTCCCCCCCCAGAATGTAAAAGTCTATTTTTATTCTTTTTACGTTGTGTACAATATGGAACCTACCGACATGCCAAGTGTCAAGTGTGTAGCATGTTGGGAAGTTTGCTAAACATTTCGAACAGACACACATATCCACACATTTCCATTTAATATATATAGATAAATCAGCATTTTGCGACCCCCACTGCCACCGTGTGGCATATTATTACGTGCCAGGGACTCTATGAGAGGACAACAGTCCGAGTCCATAATTGGCAATAATTAACGGCAAAGCAGTTACAAGCGACTCACAGAATTGTGCGCAGTTGCGTATACAGTACACGACTTCCCTGATGGCAAACACCTTCAGCGAGCGTGATACCTTTCACACGCATTGATTAAAAAGCAAGGGACAAGTCAAATTTTGATTTAAAGCTTTCGTGACTGCAGTAATTCATATTCTTAGTGCTTTCGGTAAAGTCACGTTGAAGGGAAACAATAAAATACTAATATATATAAAACAATAAAAATTCTCACGACGTTTCGACCATAACACAACCGTTTGTGTTATGGTCGAAACGTCGTGAGAATTTTTATTGTTTTATATATATTTTATTATTTTATTGTTTCCCTTCAACGTGACTTTACCGAAAGAGCTAAGAATATAAGGGACAAGTCCTTAGTAACAACTCCTTACGAACAACTCCCTACTTACTAACAACTCCCTACTAACAACTCTTTACGTACTAACAACTCCCTACTTACTAACAACTCCTTACTTACTAACAACTCCTTACTTACTAACAACTCTTTACTTACTAACAACTCCTTACTAACAACTCTCTACTTACTAACAACTCCTCTCATTTTTCATTGCTGGAGGGGTTGCCCCCCCTACCTGAAAATCCTGGCTCCACCTCTGAGTGTGTGACAGTGTCAAGTTTGTATTTGCAGTAAAGTCTATTAACTCTATTAGAGTATGGCGGTTATCGCAAAACAGTAGTTTATTTAGTTTTTCTCCGGAACTCTTTGTAAGAATGGAGTCAGGAAGTTATCACATCAAACGTGCAGCTGAAGTCGGAACTGTTCATCCCAGCATTCAAGGACATCTGTGCCTGGCTTCACACCTCTAAGTTGCAATTGAACATTAATTTATGCATTTCTGCATAACACAAATAGTATTATTTTCAACACCCTTTGCGATGTCAGCTGAATTTAGCTTTCATAAATGTTCCTTTTGAAGCCAGAAAGCCGAAATTGTGTGCTCGGAGTTTTGGGTTAACATTCATTTTGAAGATACGAGGGCTTCCAGGCACGATTGTGACATTTGCCCACTCATTGTGTGCCATAACAGCCCGTGTGATGAATTTGGGACGCTTTTTCACTACAACATGAATATATGAATAAGTATAGACATGTAAGTCACGTGTGACTGTGTGTATGCATTCCTCTGTGCATCGATACTGACGTGTAGATGGTGTGGATATTTTTTTTTCTCTCTGCAGCTGTCGCTTCCTCTGCAGAATTTGTCTCATGGAGCAAAGGCACTCGGCGCGGCTCGGTGCAAAAAGGCAGAAATGCGTCCGGCGTGAAAACAACCCGGATCGTACTGGAGATTTGACACGGCACCAGATAACTCGCACAGGAGATGAACCCTTCAAGTGCAGTGTGTGTGGGAAGGCGTTTACACAGTCATCAAGTCTTGTAGCACACCAGAGAACACACACGGGAGAGAAACCCTTCAAGTGTAGTGTGTGTGGGAAGGCGTTTGCACAGTCATCTACTCTTAAAAAACACCAGAGAACACACACGGGAGAAAAACCCTTCAAGTGCAGTGTTTGTGGGAAGGGGTTTGCACAGTCATCTGCTCTTGTAACACACCAGAGAACTCACACGGGAGAGAAACCCTTCAAGTGCAGTGTGTGTGGGAAGGCGTTTACAGATTCATCTGCTCTTGTAGCACACAAGAGAACGCACACGGGAGAGAAACCCTTCAAGTGTAGTGTGTGTGGGAAGGCGTTTGCACAGTCATCTACTCTTAAAAAACACCAGAGAACACACACGGGAGAAAAACCCTTCAAGTGCAGTGTTTGTGGGAAGGGGTTTGCACAGTCATCTGTTCTTGTAACACACCAGAGAACTCACACGGGAGAGAAACCCTTCAAGTGCAGTGTGTGCGGGAAGGCGTTTGCACAGTCATCTGTTCTTGTAACACACCAGAGAACTCACACGGGAGAGAAACCCTTCAAGTGCAGTGTGTGTGGGAAGGCGTTTACAGATTCATCTGCTCTTGTAGCACACAAGAGAACACACACGGGAGAGAAACCCTTCAAGTGCAGTGTGTGTGGGAAGGCGTTTGCACAGTCATGTACGCTTGTAGAACACCAGAGAACACACACGGGAGAAAAACCCTTCAAGTGCAGTGTGTGTGGGAAGGCATTTGCACATTCATCAAATCTTCATGTACACCAGAGATCTCAAAAGCATCAGAAGATCCACAAGGAGTGGAGTCTGAAATCAGCTTGTGAAAGTCAAAGTGCCGCAATGAGCCCATCCCTCATGAAACAAGAACCGGAAGAAAATCCCAGCCTGGACACTTTTAAAGGTATCGAGGTAAAATATGAAGAGGTGAAGGTGAAATGTGAAGAAGTGATGATGAAGAGCGAAGTAGTGAAGGTGAAATGTGAAGAAGTGATGGTGAAGAGCGAAGAAGTGAAGGTCAAATGTGAAGAAGTGATGGTGAAGAGCGAAGAAGTGAAGGTCAAATGTGAAGAAGTGATGGTGAAGAGCGAAGAAGTGAAGGTCAAATGTGAAGATGAAGATTCAACTCCAAAATCGGACCTTCACATCGATGGAGGCAACGTGAAGCAGGAGGATAATTCTGACTGAGGCAGAGCGAGGCAACTCCCAGCAGTTCGTGGAAGTGGAAGTGTGGGTGGACTTCCTCCGAGACAATACAAAGTCAAATGGAGACCCGGTAGATGTGTAAGCTTGAGACGATGTCGCTCCAATAGATGCACCTTTGTCACAGGCCTTTAATGACAAGAATGTGAAGTTCAACACTCAATTCCTAGGATCAACCTGCAGCGTAACAGTGGCCAGTCTTTGTGGACCTGTGGGTTGGGTAGATCTCTAACCAGGAGCGAATGCCAATAAGCTCCCAAGCGTTGACTATGTTATCATAATTGCATTTATATGGTGCTTGCTTTATCGCCTCTGGCAATTCGGAGTTTTGCGTCGTATCTCGTCTCAAACACTCGAAGAGCATCCCCAAGTAGCAGCTGCCCCTGTGTGGCACAAGGTGGTGGCCCTGTACCGGCCTGCATGTGGACAAGAGCCTGTCAGTAGGGGGTGATTGTTGATGTGGCATCTCAGTTGTGGAGTTTGTAGGTAATGTTTAGAATTTGGTACATTTTGACCCAGATGCCAGCAGGCAATGGTCTACTCGTTTTGAATGACACAATAGAATGTTGTATATACATTGTTAAGCATACGGTGTGTATGTTTTAAAATAGCTTCTTGTTAGTACGATGTAACCTGATGCAGTATATTTCAGTGCAGTATTTCAATTTTGTTAATATTCCTGTCAATAATTTAGAATTAATACTTGTCTGATTGTGTGCGTACATGTAACATTTTGCCTATGAGGGTCAAACATTGAATAAGTGATGCTTGGACAAAGTGTGTGTTTTGGAAGTAACCTGTACAGATAACTCGGGTGAGACTCATTGTTCTTGTGATACAGGTCAAAGGGTATTTTTGTGTTTTCAGGAAGCATCTCCCTCTGGAGCAACTCATTGTTTTTTTTAAATAGGCAGCACACTCGGATCATTTATCAGTTACAAGGCATACCACTCAAAAGTTACACATAGAGGAGATACATTCTCTACAACACAAATTATAATTTTGTATTACGTGTTGACTTAGATTTTGTCTAACTAGGACTAGAAATGCTCCTTGCTGATTAACGTCTGGATGTTCACAACCAAGGGTTGAAGCAAGCCTGACCGCCTGCGGCGCCCCTCACAACTATTTACGGCCTGGGGCCAGGAAAGTCACGAAAAGAATTGCACACGAACGACGCCTCCACACAAGCTCCCGATGCTCCGTTTTGAAGTTTGAAAATGAAACAACTTTGTACTGTATTATTTTTTTGAATTAGATAATTGTATTTCTTCATTAAAAGCTTATTCATTGAAAACGATATTTCGTGTGAATTTCCTCTCGTCGTTAAGTAGATGGCCTTGCCGGGGGTTCGGTTCGATGCGGACTTTCACCTGGTTGGGATCGCGGGATCGAGATGAGGCGACACAGAGCTGGCCGTGCGAGAAGATTCCAACGCGATCGAACGTCTGTCCCTGCGCCTCCGTCGTTCATGCAGGTGGTGTGTAGGTTTGCAGCGCCCCCTGCATGAAAACGACGGAACGTGCAGCGTTAGTCACGAAGTTGTGCGTAAGTGCCATAACCAGGCGCTGTAAGCTGACCTGCCACCACGTTCACGGGTCAACAGGGAGCAACCGAGAGAGAGAACGAGGTGCGTAGGGGTCGACCAAAGGTTAAACCCTCAGCCCCCCCCCCCCCCCCCGTGACCGGGGACTAACACCCCTGAGCCCCCCACGCGTCCCTAAGGCCCCTTAAGACCTTCCAGAATGTTCTGGGAGGGGGGGGGGGGGGGTCAGGAGGGGAGGGGTGACCCCGACCTGGGGATAAAAGGCCGGCCCTCTGGACGGGCCGGGCAGTGTTCACCAACTCAAGCCTGAAGACATCCGAAGACCTGAAGACTGGACCAGCACCCGGGGACCCTCAAGCGAGGCTCTTGTTAGAGCCGGGTTGTAGCGGACCAGAGGTGAGCTCCCGTACCCTGGCTGGGACGGGTCGTCCAGTCTTCCCTTAACGCCAGGCTAAGGGACCCGTGGGTAGCAGAGCCCGGAGTGTGCAGGCTGCGATAGAAGGGAGGCTGTCACTCCCGGAGGCTATCGTCGTGGAAGGGGCCGTACCCTTTGTGTTACAGTAGTGTGTAGAGCCGAGTTCGAAAGAGTTGTAATAAACGCGTTGCCTCAACCAGACGTCTCCGTGTGATTAGTTAAGGACACAACGCTTATATAAAAGAGTTTAGCCAGTGGGTTTTCAAAGTACCTTCGTCTTAAAGAAATTAATTTCGCGTGAGCCCACCGCATTAAAACGATGCTCAACAGAGCGGGGCGAGTCACGGTGGGGGGGGAGGGGGGTCACCTTATCTTTGTCACGTGACGTAGCTCACGTGACTTCTGACGTGACAATGTCTGGATGTTTTCGCCTGTGGACGACCGCTCGTGTTGCGATCGAAACGTCGTGATTTATTTTTTGTTATTTTATTTTTTCTACCTTCGTGACCTTACCGAAAGAACCAAAGAGTATTAAAGACGTCTTGTCTGCTGAGCTTGTTCATATCTGTGTACATCGATATCCCACATTGCTTACACGTACACACCACACACAATGAAATAAATATTAACTAGAACGACTTCCGGGGATGGGCAAAGATCGAGGAAACTTTCAATGGAGCGAGTTAAGTTTGTTCGATTCAACATCTCTCTGTCCGTCTGTGTCTCTGCTCCCCTCTGTGTCTCTCTCTCGCTGACTGTGTCTCTGTCGTCTCTGTATCTTTCTTTCTGTGTTCCTCTTGTCTGTGTCTGTCCACCTCTCACTTGTCAGTCTGTGTGTGTGTCTCTATCAGCGTCTTTCCAACCGTATTCAACTACTGTCAGTAGCAACATGCGCCCACAACTACACGCGACTCAAACTTGCTCCGAGTCTCTGTGTGTACATTGAACTTATTTCGCACCGTACGTAGCCGAACCTACACAGTAGGAGCGGCTGGTATCTGTGGAGCTGTGGGCTGGGTACATCTGTCAGCAGGAGCGAGAGACAATGAAGCTCCCAAGCATTCACTACGTTACCAACATCATATTTGCACTCATAAGTCGCTTGCCTAACTGCCTCGGCAACTCAGTGTTTCGTATCGAATCTCATCTCAAACAATCGAAGGACCCCCCCTAAGTGGCAGCTGCCCCTGTGTGGCACAAGGTGGCCCTGCACCGGCCTGCACGTGGACATGAGTCTGTCGGTAGGGGGCGATCATTGACGCGCCATCTCCCTTGTGTAGTTTCTGGATAATGTTTGGAATTGCCCCAATGTTGACCGTGACACCAACATGCAATGACCTGTGCGTTGTGAATGACACAACGCTTATGTTTTACAGCTGCCGTGAAGCAGACTGTGCATATTGTGGTGAATGTTACTGGGGTAGCCAGGTGTGCCTGTCGGATTTGAACCTTGAATCTCTGCAGTAAATAGAGAATGTCCTACCATATTCTTGGTTCTTTCGGTAAAGTTACGTAAATAGAAAACAAGAGTAAAAATTATAATTTATTTTTATTATTTAAGTTGTTATTATATTACAATTTTTTCTTTAAAGTAACCTTTTTTAAAATTTACGTGAATTTACCGAAAGAATGAGAATAAAACAATAAAATAACGCAATGAAATTCTCACGACGTTTCGGCCACAACGCAAGCGGCCGTCTTCAGGTGAAAGGAACAGACCTGTCGGGACGTCAGAGCTTCAACAAACCTGTCGGGACGTCAGAGCTTCAACAGACCTGACGTCAGAGCTTCAACAGACCTGACGTCAGAGCTTCAACAGACCTGTCGTCAGAGCTTCAACAGACTTGTCGTCAGAGCTTCAACAGACCTGACGTCAGAGCTTCAACAGACCTGTCGTCAGAGCTTCAACAGACCTGTCGTCAGAGCTTCAACAGACCTGTCGTCAGAGCTTCAACAGACCTGACGTCAGAGCTTCAACAGACCTGTCGTCAGAGCTTCAACAGACCTGACGTCAGAGCTTCAACAGACCTGTCGTCAGAGCTTCCTTTCACCTGAAGACGGCCGCTTGCGTTGTGGCCGAAACGTCGTGAGAATTTTATTGTGTTATTTTATTGTTTTATTCTCATTCTACGTGACTCTACCAAAATAACCAAAGAAGATGAATCCTTGCAGTCACGAAAGCTTTAAATCGAAATTTACCGAAAGAACCAAGAATATTAATTCCTGCAGTCACGAAAGTTTTAAGTCAAAATAGAATGCGCCTCCACTCGGCTTGCCTCAATCTGCGTAGAGGCTTGGCCCCCACACACACACAGTGTGTACACTGTGTACACACACAGTGTGTACACTGTGTACACACAGTGTGTGTATACGTACACACACAGTGTGTACACAGTGTTTACACACACACAGTGTACACACACAGTGTGTACACACACAGTGTACACAGTGTTTACACACACACTGTGTACACGTAAACACACAGTGTACACACACAGTGTTTACACACACACAGTGTACACACACAGTGGGCACACACACACACACAGTGTACACACAGTGTTTACACACACACAGTGTACACACACAGTGTTTACACACACATAGTGTACACACACACACAGTGTACACACCCACACAATGTGTATACGTACACACACAGTGTACACACAGTGTTTACACACAGTGTACACACAGTATTTACACACACACATTGTGTGTACACACACACACAGTGTGTGCACGTACACACACAGTGTACACACAGTGTTTACACACACACTGTGTACACGTAAACACAGTGTACACACACAGTGTTCACACACACAGTGTGTATACGTACACACACAGTGTACACAGTGTGTACACACACACACAGTGTACACACAGTGTTTACACACACACAGTGTACACACACAGTGTGTACACACACACACAGTGTACACACAGTGTTTACACACACACAGTGTACACACACACAGTGTACACACACAGTGTGTATACGTACCCACACAGTGTACACACAGTATACACACACACACACAGTGTACACACACACAGTGTACACACAGTGTTTACACACACAGTGTACACACAGTGTTTACACACACAGTGTGTGTACACACACAGTGTACACACACACAGTGTGTGCACGTACACACACAGTGTACACACAGTGTTTACACACACACTGTGTGTACACACAGTGTTTACACACACACTGTGTGTACACACAGTGTTTACACACACACTGTGTACACGTAAACACACAGTGTACACACACAGTGTTTACACACACAGTGTACACACAGTGTTTACACACACACAGTGTACACACAGTGTTTACACACACACAGTGTACACACAGTGTTTACACACACACAGTGTACACACACAGTGTACACACACACAGTTTGTACAGATACACACACAGTGTGTGTGTGTACACACACACAGTGTGTGTGTGTACACAATAATGTCCACGTTGTTGTTGCTGAGCTCACACACTCAAGGGGTCTCTGTTCAAGGGAGGGAGCAATGGAAAATGAATCTAAATCAACTTAAACTCCAACCACGCTCTGTGACGTCACCACTCAGCATTACATCATCGGCGTGAAACGCCAGGGGGAGGTGTACCACGCTAGTGACGTAATGTCACCAAGGTGTTCACCCCACCCCGTCCACCGCGCCCTTGAGCGTGACGTCACTCTTGCCTGGGTCACTTTCGTTATCTGTTCAAGTACAATCCTTATTTGGGCAAAGCTACTCACGGTGACTGGCGGCTCATTAACATAATAGTGTCTTGTTCCCCGCAAGTGACGTCATGTCACCGCCTCCAGCCGCGTGACGTCACGAGGTAACAGGAATCTGCCGCTCCGCGCGTGAACTGAAATCCGAGGTGAGAAATTCTCATCGCGGTTGTGGTGGTTGTGGTTGTTGTGGTGGTTGTTGTGGTGGTGGTTGTGGTGGTTGTTGTGGTGGTTGTTGTTGTGGTGGTGGTTGTTGTGGTGGTGGTTGTTGTTGTTGTGGTGGTTGTTGTTGTGGTGGTTGTGGTGGTGGTTGTTGTGGTTGTGGTGGTGGTTGTTTGAGTAGCAGCAAGCTTGGAAGCGATGTCCAGGTTGGAACTTTACAGCGCTGGGCCTAGCCACGTGGGATCTTGCCTCCTGCCCTCGCCTGATCGCGTTTGCTTCAATTCTCTCGCTTAGTTGAGCAATCTTCGTAAGAAAGTAATCAACCAGGCTATGCGTTACTTGTGTGTTGACCGACTCTCTGTGTTGCATTACATTTCCTAATTGTACTCAGTTTTATTAAGTGTGCTTTCTCTCTCTCTGTGTGTGTGCTCGTTTTATTATTATTTACTGCAGTTACCAAAGTTCCAAATCTCTCATTGACACAAGGCCGTAATTATATATTATAATAATTATAATATAATTATAATATATTATAATAATATATATTAGGGGACACAACCCTCCCAATTATCAAATATGCTCAAAATATCCCCCCCAATATATTGCTATAGCAATATACAATATATAATATTGCTATAAAAATGTTTTATAAATAATAATTGCTATGCTATGTTAATAAAAACAACAATTTGCTAAACCTTGGCCACAAAATCTGGACTTGTCTTCATATAACAATGCATAGATTTCTGTTTATATGATTGCGTTGTACTTTATGAATCCCTAATCTCTGCCATTACATACTATGAAAGAAGAAAAGGTGTAAAAAGTAAAAACAGAGCAATGTAATACAATACACTCTTGGACATTATTGTATCAAATAAAATAAATTCCATCCCATGTGTTGGTGAATTTTAAAAATATTTTATGCAGGAAAATGGCAGGAAATTAATTTTCAAATTTTTATTTTTTTCTGGGGGGGGGGTTCCCAGACCCCCTGGAAGATTTGGTCCCCCCCAATGTTGACTCCATGACTACGGCCTTGCATTGACTTGCTAATTTCTCTACCCCCCCTCTCTCTCTATTTAAGGCCTCGACACAGAGGCGTTGCATCTCTGTGTGCCTATGTGTGTGTCTCTCTCTGTGTGTCTCTGTGTTATATCTCTCTGTCTATGTGTCTCCGTGTCTGTGTTTTGTCTCTCTCTCAAATTAAGCAATCTTTGGAAGAACGTTATCAACCAGGTGGGGTGTTGACTGTTAGCCGACTCTCTGTGTTGTATTGCATTACGTTTCTAAGTTTACTAGGTTTGTTTTCTCTATCACTTGTACCTGATGATGATTGCTTGTGTTGCAATCGAAACGTCGTATGCTATTTGCACACAGCGATGGTGTACGGTGCTTTTTGTGGAATATTTTGCTGTTTTTCCCTGGATTTTCTGTTTGCAGAGTCACATTGTCACTTCAAGATGTTTTCTTGTTCATGTTTTAGTTTTTTGATTGTTGCAGTTGCACCCGATTCAAGAGCCGAATGGCTCACAGGGCTATACTAAATAAATGAAACTGAAACTATTATTTAATTATTTTATTTATTTCTACGTGACTTTACCGAAAGAACCAAAGAGAATCTTGCTTAAGTTTAAATTTCTCTTCACCTGCCTCGCTACTCTGTAACTTTGTTTTGTTTTAAATATTCACAGTTTTTTTTATTTTTTTACCAGGCCACGCCCACGTTGAGCTGGTGAAACCGGTCTTGTTTTCAGAAGCGACCTGCCCACAACAACAACAACAAGGTGGGGCTTGTCAACAGCGTGGCGGTGTTCACTCTAGACGTGTGGCGGTGTTCACTCTAGATACGTGGCGGTGTTCACTCTGGATGCGTCGCGGTGTTCACTCTGGACGCGTGGCGGTGTTCACTCTAGACGCGTGGCGGTGTTCACTCTAGACGCGTGGCGGTGTTCACTCTAGACGCATGGTGGTGTTCACTCTAGACACGTGGTAGTGTTCACTCTAGACGCGTGGCGGTGTTCACTCTAGACGCGTGGTGGTGTTCACTCTAGACGCGTGGCGGTGTTCACTCTAGACGCGTGGCGGTGTTCACTCTAGACGCGTGGTAGTTTTCACTGTAGACGCGTGGCGGTGTTCACTCTGGACGCGTGCCGGTGTTCACTGTAGACGCGTGGCGGTGTTCACTCTAGACGTGTGGTGGTGTTCACTCTACTTGGTGGAGTGAGGAACCATGAATTCTGAGCAGGTGAAGGTGGCCAGGCGTGGGTCTGGACACACCACCACCTGTGAACCATGCCAGTGTGTGACAGTGGTGGAGCCAGTGGGGGTGGGGTGGCACGTGCCCCCCAACGATCCGATCGAAATCCCTAATTTTGATAGGATCATTGGGGTTTAATAGTAACTAGCTTCACTACCCGGCTTTGCCCGGGACTTGGATTCTTGTCTTGGATAAATTTCATATTCCCTCATATTTCACTGAAAAACCCTTAATAAATGTGATGCTTGCAAGAAAGAAAAAAGCCGAAACAAATAAATGTACTAAATCGGATGTTTTCACTCAAGGAATGACGTGGCGAGCTGAAAATAGTCGCGTTCACTTAGAAATTCCAGACAGCATAAGCTGTGAAAATTTCATGATGCCAGAGCTCAGCTTTGGAGAGTTTTTGCTGCTTCACGCAAACAAACAGATGTAATGTTCTGCTTCATATTTAAGATAGCAGTTCTACCGTTTCTTCGCACGGATATGTATTGAAACTCCGAGAAGCCAATGGCTTCATCGGCCAGGAGCGACGCGCCACCTAAAATCTCCCGGCACGCTGTTAACAGCTCTAAGCATTGCAGAGCGCTTAACTCAGGTATGTTGCAGGTTGACGCCACAAACTTCATGGTCATACAAAATACAAAAGTGTACTTTTATACTTTTTTCATTGTGTACAGTATGGAACCTACCCACATGCCAAATTTCAAGTGTGTAGTGTTGTATATGTGGTTATGAAAATTTGATGAAAATAATGAAAATTAGATGAAATTTGAAATTTGCATTATTTATCCGAAATTATGTTATTTTGTGTAATCATGCTTTTAAATTATGCTAATTTGAGAGATAATCGTATTAATTTATGCGAGTGGGTGTGGCTATGATAATGCCAGTCGTTATGATAATCGGGCCCAGCCTCGGTGACGAAGGTTGGTTATCAATTAGAATAATGCAATTAATCATATGCAGTTATGCAGGTGTTGTGAGCATGAATGAGTCAACTCGACTCCGTCGTTTAACTCCGTATTATCAATAAGGATACGATTATTCTCGCTTTAATGTTTATTGATTATGTGTGTTAGTGTGCTTATGATAGGTCCCCCAAAGTTTAAATCTCAATCACAGAACAATTCTTAAGCAGAATCACGGAAAGAATCGCACACAACCCTTCCGCTTTAATCAATTTTATTTTCTAGCTAGATTGATTATTATGCAACGCTGTTCATATGAAAAGACACTCAAACCATTATTATTCCTAAAGGCACAACTATGCGTTCATTGATTCGTCATGTTCATTCATGGATACATCAGCAAGATTATGCAATTAAAATGAACGACTCAAATACTCCCAAGTGACCGTATCCAAGTAACTCAATGGCCACAATATTTTCCTTTGAGATTCTTATCTTGGACCAATCTTTTAATTAATTGTGGCCAGATCCCTGACTGGGAAACCGGTTGAACACGCTATTCACCCCCCCCCCCCCCCCCCTGGTTGTTGTGCGGTGAGGGGCAGTGCATCATACGTGTGGTCGATTCCTCCTTCGCAGTGGTCCATTCGGGTCTGGCTGACGTAGTTGTAGTTGCGATGGTCGTGGGTCGGTGGCGCACACGGCTCGCTCACAGCGGCGCTGGCCACCAGCAGCGGGCAGCGTGTCGCCAATCGGCGACACTCGCCAATCTGGCGAGTTTGTAGAGGCTTCTCCTGCGTCGGTGGTGGCTGGTCTTCTGCTGAGATGGGTTGAGCTGGTCTTCTGGTGAGATGAGTCTTCTGGGTTGAGCTGGTCCCGCAGGCTGATGAGTTGAATTCAATGCTGGAGCGCTCTCTTTTTATGCCAAAATTTCTCCCCTTTAGCTCCTCCTCACGAGGCGGAGCTACCTTTGATCTGGTTGTGTGTCGGTGGTGAGGGTTCGTGTGTCAGAGTGCATGTTTGTGTGTGTGTGTCATTTATGACATGGTTCTGGTCGGGTCTTCCTCGAGTCATAAACCATCAAGGGAAAGAGACGCTTCGATTCATCTCGAAGGCGTCTGTCTGTCTACGCTATCCATCCGGAGGCAGGGGCGGGTTCCCCCCCCCCTCCCCCTTTTATTACAAGTTTCCGACGCACAAAGAAATGGTTAGGTTTTAAAGTTTAACATTTCTCATCACAGTTGGTATCGTGTCACCCACAGTTATGATCCTGCCTGTGATTCAGGGTATTTGATTTTATTTCCAAGTGAAGATGCTCTCTCGAGCGCATGCATATTCTTATCACGTGCTGCGTGGAGAGACAAAGGTGGCCGGGATCTTTCTATCTCTCTATACCTTGAGTTTACATCGCTCAAATATCACTTCGATTTTATATTCGACCAGTTTGATCCACCCCGTTATCTTGCCTCTTACTCAGTTTTATTAATTTTCGTCATTCTGTGTGTCTTATCATCATATAGATGTATTGCGATTTTCTTTAACTTAAAGCTTGCTCGCCTGGCTTTGCTGCCCGTGGTTGCGGGGTGGGGCCATTATTAAGCCCCGCGTCGGGTGTGCAGATGGCCCTTGCGATAATAATCTCCTTGCTCTGGTGTGAAATTCCTTCTCGCGCTCTGCGGGAGAGACAAAGGCGGACGGGAGTCCCTCTCTCTCTGGCTGTTTTCGGTTTAATGTTTCTCAAATACCATTTGGTCTTGTGTTCACCAAGGCTCGTGATTTGTAACTCTGTCCTCCCGACGCACCTCTCGGGTTACCGAGATTCGCATTGTTATGATGGAGTTATAATAACGAAAAATAATGTTTATCCTGAGTTTAAGAGGTCCGTTTCTTGATTGTCTGTGACATATCCCTTGGTTCTGTAAGGTTCTATAATGGGATATCGTTTAAGGTGAACACGTTATTATGAATGTTATGTATGCCACAGGTATTTTGTATTTTTCTTTAACTTAAAGCTTGCTCGCTGGCAGCTATGGCATTTTGGAGAGTCATCCCCCCGTCCCCATCCTCCTTTGTTTCCGAAGGGTATCGTGGGGGGTAAGTTTGCGTGTGGGGTGGGGTGTGTTTTCTCATTAGTCCGGCAAAACAACCCCCTACCTCCTCGCGGTGCCGGACGGGCAACTCTGTCGTGGACAGCGCTGTGGGGGGAGATCCAATTTTGATTGGCTCCTCCCCTCATGGCATATGTGTCCACCACAGGGGCTAAACGGGGGCTCTGGACGGGTGCGAGGGGCTGGTAACCCCTCCACCTTCAATTAATTACCACGAAACTACGAATTAAACTGAAATATGTAACAACTAAGCTTGTGCCGGAGGCCCCGGGGGGGCAGGCGTCTATGACGTCTCCTGGCCAAACCCCAATTGGCGGAGCCAGGAGATTGAATACCTACCCTCGGGGCTACTCCAGAAACAACGAAAAGCCACTACGGTTGGCCACGTGGAATGTTCGAACGCTCACTGCAGAGGAGAGGCTGCCACTCCTCTGTCGGGAGCTGGACCGGTACCGCCTGGATCTATGCGGCATTCAGGAGGTCCAGTGGACCGGCTCTGGCTCCTGCCACCATGAGGGGTGGACAGTCCTCTACTCGGGGCAGCAGACTGCCAAACAACAGGGTGTGGGTCTTCTTTTGAACAAAAGAATGAAGGGGGCGTGGGAGCGTGGCGGTGAGGTGTGGGAAGCTGTAAGCCCCAGGCTACTTTGGGCTCGCCTTCCCATCAACCGGAGGCGAGGAATGGTGGTCGTGGTTACTTATGCCCCCACCGAAGATGAACATCCGTGGAGGGATGCAGGCAAAGCCGATGAGTCAGATGCCTTCTATGACCTCCTGTCACAGGTGCTGGCTAAAGTGGCCCCTCGGGATAGAGTCATCATGTTGGGTGACTTCAATGCCCGAGTTGGTCATGATACTGGCACCTGGTCTGGAGTGATTGGAGGGCATGGGCCAGATCAGCTCAATAACAACGGTAGGAGGCTGCTAGATTTTTGTGCAGCCCATGGGCTTGTAATTACCAACACGCTGTTCCGGCATCGGCGCATCCACACAACATCATGGATGCATGCCGGGTCCAAGCAAGAACATCTGCTGGACTACATAGTGACGGACCAGCGAATGCGAGCCCATGTCCTTGACACCAGGACCTACCGTGGAGCTGATCTGCCCTCTGACCATCGACTAGTCATCTGTAAGATGCGCCTGCCATTCTTCCACTCCGGTGGTGGGTGTACACCCAGGACCCCATTCCAACCTAAAGTGGCCTGGTCTCAGTTATCTGATGAAAGTTGCAAGCGAGAATTTCATCATCGCTTGCGGCTGGGATTGGCATCGTCCCCGACTCCTCCTGATGTCGAGGGTAAATGGGCGAGGTTTAGGACTGTGACTCATGCAGCTGCAATGGCTGCTTTGGGTACGCGGTCCAGACCTCCCCAGACACCCTGGATGACAGAGGAGTTGTTCAGGATGGTTGAGAAAAAGCGACAGGCCCACTGTCATCGGCTACAGAATCCCACGTCAGAGAATGAGGAGGCTTACCGCAGCCTTCGCTCGGAGGTTCGGAGAGCCGTGAGGCGCTGCAAGGATGGGTGGTGGTCGCGGGTTGCTGAGGAGATGGAGTCTGCCTCAGTGGCCCGTGATCACAAATCTCTATTTAACTCCATCAAAAAAGTAACCTGCAGCGCCACACCTATTACCATCATTAGGGGAAAAAACGGTGATCCAATTTCCGACCCCCAGGAACAGGTTCGCAGATTTGCTGAGCATTTCTGTGAGGTCCTGGGGGAGGGAAAATCCCTCAGCCAGGAAAACATCGCGGCACAAAGTGAGGATGACCCTGCTGAGGCTGCGGTGCCTCAAATATTGGATGAAGTCACCCCCTGTGAGTGGCTGGCTGAGGTGCCATCTGCTGAGGAAGTATTGAAGGCGATCCGGAGTCTGAGACCAGGAAAGGCAGCGGGCAGAGATGATCTCCCAAGCGAAATGCTGAGGGAGGGTGGCGTTTGTGCACAGACTGCCCTATATGACATCATAACAACAGTCTGGACCACTGGACGGGTTCCGCAGGATTGGAAGGATGCCCTGGTGGTCCCCCTTTTTAAGAAGGGGGACCGCACAGACTGTAACAACTACAGGGGCATCTCACTCCTCAGTGTGCCGGGAAAGGTCCTGGCAAGGATTATTCAGCATCGCCTTGCCAGGCACGCTGAGGAGAGGCTTGCGGAGCCCCAATGCGGTTTCAGGAAAGGGCGGTCCTGCACAGATGCCATATTTTCTGTCCGTCTGCTACAGCAGAGGTGTAGGGAATTCCAACAAGACCTACATCTCTGCTTTATTGACCTGGTCAAGGCCTATGATACCATCAGTAGGCCTGGGCTCTGGGTCGTTCTTCGTGCTTTTGGAGTACCTGACCCTCTGCTCACGATCATTAAGGACCTTCATGATGGTGAGCGGGCCCGGGTAAAACTACGTGGCCGGGAGTCAGAGCCATTCCCTGTACACCTTGGGGTGCGACAGGGATGTCCTTTGGCTCCCACATTATTTAACATCTATTTTGACCACGTAGTTCATGAAGCCTTCAATAGCTGTACCGGGGGAATCTCCATATGGTACAGATATAATGGGAGGCTAATCGATGCCCGGGTGCGGTCAAGGGATGGCTCCCTATTGCTCAACCACGTTATGTATGCTGATGACTTGGTAATAGCTGCTCAGTCAGAGGAGGAGTTGGAGACGCTGCTGCTGAGACTGGAGCATGCCACTAAGAGGTGGGGCCTTACCATCAGCCCCACCAAAACTAAGCACCTGCCTGGGTATTTTGTACCATCGGACACTCCACCCCCACAACTCCCAATCGGTGATGGGGCAGTTGTGGAGAGAGTGGAGAGTTTCCCATACCTGGGCAGTGTGCTTATGACTGGCTCCAGTTTAACAGCAGAGGTCTCACTCCGAATCAGTCGAGCGGCAATATCTTTTCATCGGTTGCGTAACGCTGTGTGGAAGCTACCTGGTCTGTCGCTCCGCACTAAGCTTCAGGTCTTCTCGGCCACGGTCATTCCCTCCCTTCTCTATGCTTGCGAAACGTGGACCCCCCTAATGGAACATCTTCGCCGGTTAGAAACATTTAGGCTGGCCTGCCTACGATCCATCCTGGGTTTAACCAGACTGGATTGTGTGAGGAGCTCACAAATCCTTGAAAGATCTGGGCAGGGTCCCATCGGTGAGCTCCTCCGGCAGGCAAGGCTGCGATGGCTGGGTCATGTAGCCCGCATGCCCAGCCACCGCATGCCGAAACAGCTTTTGTTTGGCCGGATTGAGGGGGCTAAGCGGGCGCGGCACGGGCTAGAGAAGAGATGGAGTGATGTGGTACAGGAGGACGTGGAGCTGAGTGGACTTGCCGATGACTGGTACCAGCGGTGTCAAGATCGGCCTCTGTGGAGGAGGCTCGTGAAGGATGCTACTGGGCAGTTGGAGGCAGTCGCCCTCCAACAACAACGGAGGGCGGAGGAGCGACGCTCACAACAGCGAGCGGAGCGCCGGGTGGCTAAAGCACAGCAGGTTGGCACAGTAGGGGGCACAGGTGGTGCATCAGCCAGTCATCTCAGTCAGTCGACCCGTGGCACCTGGGTCTGCCCCGTGACCTCCTGCCAGCGGGCGTTCGACACTTCACGTGGCCTCAGGGTGCACATAGCCTGGCACAAGCGTCGTGGTGACGTCACCGCCACTTAGTGGCGAATGGCGGTTGTTGTTGTTGTTGTTTTCTCATTAAACCCGGCTGGCTCGCTCCAGATGGCCCCTTATGATAAGGTGTAATCCCTGCTTCTCCGCGCTGCGAGAGAGACAAAAACGGTCGGGAGTCTCTTGGAATATTGTTTAACTCGTTTCGTAAGTTTGCCCGTTCGCATCATTCCTTCTCGAAAACCTTTGACATGACTCGGTATTTCTGTCGCCAAGCTTGTGATTTAACAGTAAAAGTATTAAAGGTGAAAATCATTTGATATCGAATTAATAATTGGGTAATGATTCACTGATGTATCTGGTGGCCTGGTCTTAATTGGAGTGAGCGTGAGGATCGCTAATTTTAGCTTATTCTTGTAATTGCATTTTTTTATTTTAACTGTTGATTTAATAGCAAATAAGAGGGAAATGTGTTGAACTCGTTGGCGTCAATGTGTCTACCTGCCTGACGCATCTCCCCTCTGAGAGACCCTTCCTTAGGGGCAAATCATACACTTGTTCATCTGGAGATCTTCGCAGATAGCTGTTAACATCCTCGCCTCGAGAGTTTATTATTTCCTTATTTATTTATGGCTTTGTTTATGATCGACATCTGGTTTCCCTGTGTGACTGGCTTACGTGTTTTATTAATTAATTTTTGTCAAAAAATGAGATATATATAAAACGGCAAATATTATTGTTAATCTTAATTTTGGAAAAGGCTCAGACACACAACAGTAGCATGTTGGGAAGTATGCTAAACACTTTCGAACAGACACACATATCCACACATTTCGCTTTTATATATGGATAAATCAGCATTTTGCGACCCCCCACTGCCACCGTGTGGCATATTATTACGTGCCAGGGACTTTATGAGAGGACAACAGTCCGAGTCCATAATTGGCAATAAGTAATGGCAAAGCAGTTACAAACGACTCACAGAATTGTGCGCAGTTGCGTATACAGTACACGACTTCCCTGATGGCAAACACCTTCAGCGAGCGCGATGCCTATCACACGCGTCGAATAAAAAGCAAGGGACAAGTCCTTACTTACTAACAACTCCTTACTAACAACTCCTTACTTACTAACAACTCTTTACTTACTAACAACTCCTTACTAACAACTCCTTACTTACTAACAACTCCTTGCTTACTAACAACTACTTACTAACAACTCCTTACTTACTAACAACTCCTATCATTTTTCATTGCTGGAGGGGTTGCCCTCCCTACCTGAAAATCCTGGCTCCACCTCTGAGTGTGTGACAGTGTCAAGTTTGTATTTGCAGTAAAGTCTATTAACTCTATTGAGTATGGCGGTTATCGCAAAACAGTAGTTTATTTAGTTTTTCTCCGGAACTCTTTGTAAGAATGGAGTCAGGAAGTTATCACAGCACACGTGCAGCTGAAGTCGGAACTGTTCATCCCAACATTCAAGGACATCTGTGCCTGGCTTCACACCTCTAAGTTGTGATTGAACATTCATTTATGCATTTCTGCATGACACAAATAGTATTATTTTCAACACCCTTTGCTATGTCATGTGAATTTAGCTTTCATAAATATTCCTTTTCAAGCAAAACTACTGAAATTGTGTGCTCGGAATTTTGGGTTAACATTCATTTTGAAGATACGAGGGCTTCCAGGCACGTTTATGACCATTAGCCCTCTCATTGTGTGCCATAACAGCCCGTGTGATGAATTTGGGACACTTTTTCACTATATCATGAATATATAGACGTGTAAGTCATGTGTTACTGTGTGTATGCATTCCTCTGTGCATCGATACTGACGTGTAGATTGTGTGGATATTTTTTTTCTGTCTGCAGCTGACGCTTCCTCTGTTGCTTCCTCTGCAGAATTGGTCTGATGGAGCAAAGGCACTCGGCGCAGCTCGGTGCAAAAAGGCATCAATGCGACCGTTGTGCATACAGCACGGATCGTACTGAACATTTGACACAGCACCAGAGAACTCACACGGGAGAGAAACCCTTCAAGTGCAGTGTGTGTGGGAAGGCGTTTGCCCAATCATCTACTCTTAAAAAACACCAGAGAACTCACACGGGAGATAAACCCTTCAAGTGCAGTGTGTGTGGGAAGGCGTTTACACAGTCATCTAATCTTGTAGCACACCAGAGAACACACACGGGAGATAAACCCTTCAAGTGCAGTGTGTGTGGGAAGGCGTTTGCACATTCATCTAATCTTGTAGCACACCAGAGAACACACACGGGAGAGAAACCCTTCAAGTGCAGCGTGTGTGGGAAGGCGTTTGCACAATCATTTGCTCTTAAAAAACACCAGAGAACACACACGGGAGAGAAACCCTTCTTGTGCAGTGTGTGTGGGAAGACATTTGCACAGTCATATACTCTTGTAACACACCAGAGAATACACACGGGAGAGAAACCATTCAAGTGCAGTATGTGTGGGAAGGCGTTTGCACATTCATCTGCTCTTGTAAGACACCAGAGAACACACACGGTAGAGAAACAATTCTAGATTTAAAGCTTTCGTGACTGCTAGGATCCATACTCTTTGGTTCTATTGGGTATAGTCACGTAGGTGAAAATAAAATAACAAAAAATCACGACGTTTCGGCCACAACACAAGCGGCCTTCATCAGGTGAAGGGACGAGACTGTCTGGAGGACAGCACTGGAGTGGAAGAAGCCACGCTTAGATCACGACCTTTAAGCTGTGTGAGAAGAAAAAGACCAGGCGCCTTGACAAAGGAATTAGCATATAATTTAGCATTGAAATGGCTCATTGAAATAGCTAAGTTAAAGTATACACATCCGCAGAGGTACCCTTTGACAAAGGAATTAGCATCGAATTTAGCATTAACTTTAACACAGATATTTCTGTGACCAGTTACAAGCTAATCACTCAGCTATTTCAATGCTAAATTCGATGCTAATTCCTTTGTCAAAGGGTACCTCTGTGGATGTGTATACTTTAACTTAGCTATTTCAATGAGCCATTTCAATGCTAAATTATATGCTAATTCCTTTGTCAAGGCGCTTGGTCTTTTTCTTCACACACAGCTTAAAGGTCGTGATCTAAGCGTGGCTTCTTCCACTCCAGTGCTGTCCTCCAGACAGTCTCGTCCCTTCACCTGATGAAGGCCGCTTGTGTTGTGGCCGAAACGTCGTGATTTTTGTTATTTTATTTTCACCTACGTGACTTTACCCAATAGAACCAAAGAGTAAGGTAGAGAAACATTTCAGGTGCACTCCGTGCAGGATGGTGTTTGCACTTTCATCAAATCTTCATGTACACCAGAGAACACACACAGCAGATAAACCCTTCAAGTGCAGTGTGTGTGGGAAGGCATTTACATTTTCATCTGCTCTGATAACACACCAGAGAACACACACGGGAGAGAAACCCTTCAAGTGCAGTGTGTGTGGGAAGGCGTTTGCACAGTCACCAAATCTTCATGTACACCAGAGAGCTCACAAGCATCGGAAGATCCACAAGGAGTGGAGTCTGAAATCATCTTGTGAAAGTCAAAGTGCTGCAATGAGCCCATCATGAAACAAGAACCGGAAGAAAATCCCAGCCTGGACACTTTTAAAGGTATCGAGGTAAAAATATGTGGAGGTGAAGGTGAAATGTGAAGAAGTGATGGTGAAGAGCGAAGAAGTGAAGGTGAAATGTGAAGAAGTGATGGTGAAGAGCGAAGAAGTGAAGGTCAAATGTGAAGATGAAAATTCTACTCCAAAATCGGACCTTCACATCGATGGAGGCAACGTGAAGCAGGAGGAGAATTCTCACTGTGAGGCAGAGCGAGGCAACTCCCAGCAGTTTGTGGAAGTGGAGGTGTGGGTGGACTTCCTCTGAGACAATACAAAGTCAAATGGAGACCCGGTAGATGTGTAAGCTGGAGACGATGTCGCTCCAATAGATGTACCGTTGTCACAGGCCTTTAATGACAAGAATGTGAAGTTGAACACTCAATTCCTAGGTTCAACCTGCAGGGTAAGAGCGGCCAGTCTTTGTGGACCTGTGGGTTGGGTAGATCTCTAACCAGAAGCGAGAGGCAGTAAGCTCCCAAGCATTCACTAGTCTAATAATTCCATTTATATGGTGCTTGCTTAATCGCCTCTGGCAATTCGGAGTTTTGTATCGTATCTCGTCTCAAACACTCGAAGAGCATCCCCAAGTAGTAGCTGCCCCTGTTTGGCACAAGGTGGTGGCCCTGCACCGGCCTGCATGTGGACAAGAGCTTGTCAGTAGGGGGTGTTGGTTGATGTGGCATCTCAGTTGTGGAGTTTGTAGGTAATGTTTAGAATTTTATACATTTTGGCCCAGACGCCAACATGCAATGGCCTACTCATTTTGAATGGTGCAATGGTACGTTGTATATACACTGTTAAGCAGACGGTGCGTATGTTTTAAAATAGCTTCTTGTTAGTACGATGTAACCTGATGCAGTATATTTCAGTGCAGTATTTCAATTTTGTTAATATTCCTGTCAATAATTTAGAATGAATACTTGTCCAATTGTGTGCGTATATGTAACATTTTGCCTATAAGGGTCAAACATTGAATAAGTGATGCTTGGACAAAGTGTGTATTTTGGAAGTAACCTGTACAGATAACTCAGGTGATACTCATTGTTCTGGTGATGCAGGTCAGAGGGTATTTTTCTGTTGTCAGGAAGCATCTCCCTCTGGAGCAACTCATTGTTTTATTAAATAGGCAGCACACTCGGATCATTTATCAGTTACAAGGCATACCACTCAAAAGTTACACATAGAGGAGATACATTCTCTACAACACGAATTATAATTTTGTATTACGTGTTGACGTAGGTTTTGTCGAATTAGCACGAGAAATGGGCCTTGCTGATTAACGTCTGGATGTTCACAACCGAGGGTTGGAGCAAGCCTGACCGCCTGCGGCGCCCCTCACAACCATTTACGGCCTTGGGCCAGGAAAGTCACGAAAAGAATTGGACACGAACGACGCCTCCACGCAAGCTCCCGATACTCCGTTTTGAAGTTTGAAAATGAAACAACTTTGAATTGTATTATGTTTTTGAATTAGATAATTGTATTTCTTCATTAAAAGCTTATTCATTGAAAACGATATTTCGTGTGAATTTTCCTCTCGTCGTTAAGTAGGTGGCCTTGCCGGGGGTTCGGTTCGATGCGGACTTTCACCTGGTTGGGATCGCGGGATCGAGATGACGCGACACAGCTGGCCGTGCGACAAGACCGCCGTCTGCAGATCGAACGTCTGTCCCTGCGCCTCCGTCATTAATGCAGGGGGCGCATTGGTTTGCAACGCCTCCTGCATGAAAACTCTCTGCATGTGGAGTGGGATCCAGAGGGAAATCAACGCGACCACGGGGAGAGAGAGAGAGAGAGACACGCAAACTCCAAATATACAGCAAGCGTCAGGGTCGGGTTCGTACCCACGACTTCCTGTATGCCAGGAGAGGTAGTTAACATCTCACCACATGGAGAGAGAGACACGCAGCCTCAGCGATGTTGATTGATCTTTAATTAATTACTTGGTGGAGTAAGGAAGCATTAATACTGAGTGGATGAAGGTGGCCAGGCATGCGTCTGGACACACCACCAACTGTTTACCATGCCAGTGTGTGACAGTGTGAAGTTTCCATTTTCAGTAAAGTCTATTAACTGTATTGAGCACGGAGGTTGTATCAAAACAGTTTATTTTTGTTTTCCTCTGGAACTCTTTGTAAGAATGGAGTCAGGAAGTTATCACAACACACGTGCAGCTGAAGTCGGAACTGTTCATCCCAGCATTCAAGGACATCTGTGCCTGGCTTCACACCTCTAAGTTGTGATTGAACATTCATTTATGCACTTCTGCATAACACATAGTATTATTTTCCACACCCTTTGCTATGTCACCTGAATTTAGCTTTTATACATATTCCTTTTGAAGCCAGACAGCCGAAATTGTGTTCTCGGAGTTTTGGGTTAACATTCATTTTGAAGATACGAGGGCTTCCAGGCACGTTTATGACCATTAGCCCTCTCATTGTGTGCCATAACAGCCCGTGTGATGAATTTGGGACACTTTTTCACTATATCATGAATATATAGACGTGTAAGTCATGTGTTACTGTGTGTATGCATTCCTCTGTGCATCGATACTGACGTGTAGATTGTGTGGATATTTTGTTTCTGTCTGCAGCTGACGCTTCCTCTGTTGCTTCCTCTGCAGAATTGGTCTGATGGAGCAAAGGCACTCGGCGCAGCTCGGTGCAAAAAGGCATCAATGCGACCGTTGTGCATACAGCACGGATCGTACTGGACATTTGACACGGCACAAGAGACTCACACAGGAGAGAAACCCTTCAAATGCAGTGTGTGTGGGAAGGCGTTTGCACAATCATGTACTCTTAAAAAACACCAGAGAACACACATGGGAGAGAAACCCTTCTTGTGCTGTGTGTGTGGGAAGGTGTTTACAGATTCATCTACTCTTGTAACACACCAGAGAACACACATGGGAGAGAAACCCTTCTTGTGCAGTGTGTGTGGGAAGGCGTTTGCACGTTCATCTACTCTTGTAGAACACCAGAGAACACACACGGGAGAGAAACCCTTCAAGTGCAGTGTGTGTGGGAAGGCGTTTACACATTCATTTACTCTTGTAACACACCAGAGAACACACATGGGAGAGAAACCCTTCTTGTGCAGTGTGTGTGGGAAGGCGTTTGCACGTTCATCTACTCTTAAAAAACACCAGAGAACACACACGGGAGAAAAACCCTTCAAGTGCAGTGTGTGTGGAAAGGCATTTGCACATTCATCAAATCTTCATGTACACCAGAGATCTCAAAAGCAGCAGAAGATCCACAAGGAGTGGAGTCTAAAATCATCTTGTGAAAGTCAAAGTGCCGCAATGAGCCCATCCCTCATGAAACAAGAACCGGAAGAAAATCCCAGCCTGGACACTTTTAAAGGGATCGAGGTGAAACATGAAGAGGTGAAGGTGAAATGTGAAAAAGTAACGATGAAGAGCGAATTAGTGAAGGTGAAATGTGAAGAAGTGATGGTGAAGAGCGAAGAAGTGAAGGTAAAATATGAAGATGAAAATTCTACTCCAAAATCGGACCTTCACATCGATGGAGGCAACGTGAAGCAGGAGGAGAATTCTGACTGTGAGGCAGAGCGAGGCAACTCCCAGCAGTTTGTGGAAGTGGAAGTGTGGGTGGACTTCCTGCGAGACAATACAAAATCAAATGGAGACCCGGTAGATGTGTAAGCTTGAGACGATGTCACTGCAATAGATGCACCTTTGTCACAGGCCTTTAATGACAAGAATGTGAAGTTGAACACTCAATTCCTAGGATCAACCAGCAGGGTAACAGTGGCCAGTCTTTGTGGACCTGTGGGTTGGGTAGATCTCTAACCAGGAGCGAATGCCAATAAGCTCCCAAGCGTTGACTATGTTATCATAATTGCATTTATATGGTGCTTGCTTTATCGCCTCTGGCAATTCGGAGTTTTGCGTCGTATCTCGTCTCAAACACTCGAAGAGCATCCCCAAGTAGCAGCTGCCTCTGTGTGGCACAAGGTGGTGGTCCTGCACCGGCCTGCATGTGGACAAGAACCTGTCAGTAGGGGGCGATGGTTGATGTGGCATCTCAGTTGTGGAGTTTGTAGGTAATGTTTAAAATTTGATACATCTTGACCCAAACGCGTGCATACAATGGCCTAATCGTTTTGAATGACACAATAATATCTTGTACATACACTGTTAAGCAGACGGTGTGTATTTTTTTAAATATCTTCATGTTCATACGATGTAACCTGATACAGTATATTTCAGTGCAGTTATAAAATTTAGTTAAAATGACTCAATAATTTAGAATAAATACTTGTCCGATTGTGTGCGTACATGTAACATTTTGTCTATAAGGGACAAACATTGAATAAGTGATGTTAGGACAAAGTGTATGTTTTGGAAGTAACCTGTACAGATAACTCAGGTGAGACTCATTGTTCTTGTGATACAGGTCAAAGGGTATTTTTGTGTTTTCAGGAAGCATCTCTCTCCGGATCAACTCATTGTCTTTGAAATAGGGAGCACACTCGGATAATTAATCAGTTACAAGGCATACCACTCAAAAGTTACACGTAGAGGAGATACATTCTCGACAACACGAATTATAATTTTGTATTACGTGTTGACGTAGATTTTTTTCTAACTAGGACAAGAAATGGTCCTTGCTGATTAACGTCTGGATGTCCGTAACGGTTGAAGCAAGCCCGGCTGCTGTTGAGACGCTGTGCACCAATAAGGGTCCACATTGGCTTGCACTGAATCAATGATGCACTCCCAGAAGGCTGTGCTAGTTATAGTTTGTGTAAAACATTCCTTTGTTTCGTGGAGAGATCGATAAATGAAAGATGTCGTGTCTGCTGATCTGCTTCATAGCAAGGAGGTAATTTTAAGAGACTACATTTGAAATTCATTTTTGGTACAGATTTGTAATCGGTTACAAGGCAGAGCACATCTAGTAGATACATTCTCCACAACAACACTCTAACCCCCAACCCTTAACCCTAACCCATAAACCCTAACCATAACCCCTAACCCCTAACCCTAACATTGACCCTAATCCTACCCTAACTCCTAACCATAATCCCTAACACTAACCCCTAACATTAACCCTAACCCCTAACCCCTAACCTTCACCCAAACCCTAACACAATTTTGTCCAAAAACGGCATAGGTTAGTATACCAATTTGCTTTTTGACCAAAAAAGGTATGCCGATTTTTTTCCTGTGAGTTGAAAATTTTATTGTGAAATTGTAAATGTGTGTAATATGTAGCCTACTACAGCAAACACAATGTATGAATGCACTTTTTATTGAAAAATAAAGCTATGGAAACTTGGCTCATTTTGGCCATGAACTGCAGA
The DNA here is from genome assembly GCF_048934315.1 of Petromyzon marinus. Lineage (NCBI taxonomy): Eukaryota > Metazoa > Chordata > Hyperoartia > Petromyzontiformes > Petromyzontidae > Petromyzon > Petromyzon marinus. The sequence continues at coordinate 3,337,996 of NW_027422625.1, forward strand.
GGTTTTATTTTTTTTACTTTAAAATTTCATGGTAAAATTTCCAACTTTTTAACGAAATAAATACTCAGGCGGAACACACCAGAGGATTGCACTTTTGTTGAAAAATAAAGCTGTAGAAATTTGCCCAATATTGACCAAAAACGGCATAAGTTAGTAATCCGATTTGCTTTTTTTTTACATGAAATGTTCATGGTGAGATGTCACACTTTTAATGTAATATAGAGCATAGTAATGCTAAACAAATGGGAGGAATTCACTTTTTATTGGTAAATGTAGCTATGAAAATTTGGATAATTTTGGCTAAAAACTGCATAGGTGCCTTAACCCTAACTACCCCAACCCTCAGCCCTAAACCTAAACCCTAACCCCTAAACCTTAACCCCTAAACCTAAACCCTAACCCCTAAACCTAAACTCTAACCCCTAAACCTAAACTCTAACCCCTAAACCGAAACCCTAACCCCTAACCTTAACCCTTAACCTAAACCCCTAACCATAAAGCCTAACCCGCACCCTAACCATAACGCTAACACATAACCCAAACCCGTAACCCTAACCCTAACCCATATGCCTTTAAACGTGTCTCTGCGAGGTGAGTTGAATTGTTTATGGCGCTAATTGTCGAGTAGAGTCGAAAGGCAAACGCCACTTGCTTGTGTGACTTGGGCAACCGGGGCGGCATTTTGCATTGAAGTCGATGAAGGATTTGATTGTTGCCGATATGAAGGGCGCAGTGAAACGCACTGCATTCCCAAGCAATTTCAGCACCGATATTCACCAAATATTCAACGGGGTAAACGTATGGGACATGCTTGGCATGTCAACGCAGTAGTTTGTTACGTGAAAATCCGTGAAGAAATAAAGAATTGCAGAGCAAATCGGCCGCAGAGTTTCCTTTTTATTACCGGCGCTTGACGTGTAACGTGTGCCCTCTGGTGGACAGGTGCAGTACCACAGGTCAAGATTTAGTACCACGAGCATTCAATTCGTGGTTACGTCTGCCCTCTGGTGGACAGGTGCAGTACCACAGGTCAAGATTTAGTACCACAAGCATTCAATTCGTGGTTACGTCTGCCCTCTGGTGGACAGGTGCTAAATTCTCCTGTTTGATTTGTACTAGGTGCCTCTGTGAATGTGTATGCTCTGACTTTAACATAGCCAGTTCTGTGACCAGTCACAAGCTAATCACACAGCCGTTTCAATGCTAAATTCTATGGTAATTCCTTTGTCAAGGCGCTCTGTTTCTTCTCACACAGCTTAAAGGTCGCGATCTGAGCGTGGCTTTTTTTGCTCGAGCGCTGTCCTCCAGACAGCCTTCACCTGATGAAGGGCGCTTGTGTTTGTGGCCGAAACGTCGTGAGAATTTCATTGTATTATTTTATTGTATCAATGTATTATTTTATTCCCATTCTAAGTGGTGACTTTACCGAAAGAACCAAAGAAGAAAAAGTGCAGTACCACCAGCATTCAATTCGTGGTTAAGTCTGCCATCTGGTGGACAACGTGCAGTACCACAAGCATTCAATTCGTGGTTAAGTCTGCCCTCTGGTGGACCGGTGCAGTACCACAGGTCAAGATTTAGTACCACAAGCATTCAATTCGAGGTTAAGTCTGCCCTCTAGTGGACAGGTGCAGTACCACAGGTCAAGATTTAGTACCACGAGAATTCAATTCGTGGCTAAGTCTGCCATCTGGTGGACAAAGTGCAGTACCACAAGCATTCAATTCGTGGTTAAGTCTGCCATCTGGTGGACAAAGTGCAGTACCACAAGCATTCAATTCGTGGTTAAGTCTGCCATCTGGTGGACAAAGTGCAGTACCACAAGCATTCAATTCGTGGTTAAGTCTGCCATCTGGTGGACAAAGTGCAGTACCACAAGCATTCAATTCGTGGTTAAGTCTGCCATCTGGTGGACAAAGTGCAGTACCACAAGCATTCAATTCGTGGTTACGTCTGCCCTCTGGTGGACAAAGTGCAGTACCACAAGCATTCAATTCGTGGTTAAGTCTGCCCTCTGGTGGACAGGTGCAGTACCACAGGCATTCAATTCGTGGTTAAGTCTGCCATCTGGTGGACAAAGTGCAGTACCACAGGCATTCAATTCGTGGTTAAGTCTGCCCTCTGGTGGACAGGTGCAGTACAGGCCAGCACAGTACGACAGCAGTTGCCGCTGCCAGACGTCACCCGCGCATCCCCCCTAGTTGTGAGTCGCTGGTGCTGCGGCGTCCTGGCGTTAGTCCCAAGCGCGGTTGGCTGCGAGGGAGCCGTGAAGACGCCGCTCAGTGCCGCTGCTGCTGAAAATTTGGCTTCCATGGCTAAAAACCGGCGTAGGTAAAAAAAAACTTTCGTGACTACAGGAAATACTTTTAGTTCTTTTAGGTAAAGTTATGAAGAAATAAAATAATTAAAATAATCGTCATCGGGTGGGACAAGCGCAGCGAGAGATCTGCCGTGGCACGAGGCTATATAGAGGCCTCGGCAGTAGGGGGGGAGGAAGAAGAGGGGTGGGGAGCAGAGCAGAACGTGGACCCCGCAGCAGCGACACTACCCCAGCGCCCCCTTGTGGCCACTACGCGGTACTACCACAGCGCCCCCCTGTGGCCACCACGCGGTACTACCCCAGCGCCCCCTGTGGCCACCACGCGGTACTACCCCAGCGCCCCCTGTGGCCACCACGCGGTATTACCCCAGCGCCCCCATGTGGCGACCACACGGTACTACCCCAGCGCCCCCCTGTGGCCACCACGAGGTACTACACCAGCGCCCCCCTGTGGCCACCACACGGTACTACCCCAGCGCCCCCCTGTGGCCACCATGCGGTACTACCCCAGCGCCCCCCTGTGGCCACCACGCGGTACTACCCCAGCGCCCCCCTGTGGCCACCACGCGGTACTACCGCAGCGCCCCCCTGTGGCCACCACGCGGTACTACTTCAGCGCCCCCCTGTGGCCACCACGCGGTACTACCCCAGCGCCCCCCTGTGGCCACCACGCGGTACTACCTCAGCGCCCCCCTGTGGCCACCAACGCGGTACTACCCCAGCGCCCCCTGTGGCCACCACGCGGTACTACCACAGCGCCCCCCTGTGGCCACGACGCGGTACTATCCCAGCGCCCCCCTGTGGCCACCACGCGGTACTACCCCAGCGCCGCGTGAATCAGAATATTTACACTGCATGAGAAATCCAATGAGCTACGATGCTCTTTTTTCACAGGGGCTCTGTGTGGTGAGTCTGTGGGTCTCTGTGTGGTGAGTCTGTGGGTCTCTGTGTGGTGAGTCTGTGTGTCTCTCTGTGGTGAGTCTGTGGGTCTCTCTGTGGTGAGTCTGTGGGCCTCTCTGTGGTGAGTCTGTGGGTCTCTGTGTAGTGAGTCTGTGGGTCTCTGTGTGGTGAGTCTATGGGACTCTGTGTGGTGAGTCTGTGGGTCTCTCTGTGTGGTGAGTCTGTGGGTCTCTGTGTGGTGAGTCTGTGGGTCTCTGTGTGGTGAGTCTGTGGGTCTCTCTGTGTGGTGAGTCTGTGGGTCTCTGTGTGGTGAGTCTGTGGGTCTCTGTGTGGTGAGTCTGTGGGTCTCACTGTGTAATGAGTCTGTGGGTCTCTGTGTAATGAGTCTATGGGTCTCTGTGTGGTGAGTCTATGGGTCTCTGTGTGGTGAGTCTGTGGGTCTCTCTATGGTGTGGCTGTGGGTCTCTGTGTGGTGAGTCTGTGGGTCTCTGTGTGGTGAGTCTGTGGGTCTCTGTGTAGTGAGTCTGTGGGTCTCTGTGTAATGAGTCTATGGCTTTCTGAGTGCGATTCAGGTAACTTGTAGAATTCAAAGTTCAAGTGTTTTACGACTCTCAGCTACCCCCCTCCATACTCTCTGTTCACTCTCCCGCTCATCCTCACACTCCCGCTCACACTCCCACTCAGGAAAGCAAGGTGATGGTGGGAATCCGGTTTCAGATAAGCATCCGTATGGGTAGCTTTCCTGTAGACAGAGTGGCTCATTGAACCATCAGGTCTCTTTTTAATTAGGACATCCAAAAAAGGTAGCTTGCCATCCTTTTCGACTTCCATGGTAAATCGGATACCCTACATTGTGGGGATCACGAAGAAAAGATCTCCAAAATCTTGAATAAACACAAGATCCAGGTCCGTTTCAACACATTACATAAAATCCGTGATCTGGTTCCGTCTGTAAAAGATGTGATTCTGGACATACAGTACCCTGGTGTCTACAAACTAAGTTGCCTCTGTCGTAGTAGTTACATTGGAGAAACCAAACGCCATGTCTCGGACCGCATTCGTGAACACAAAGCTGACCTTAAACACGGTAGGACCAACACCACGGCCGTGGCAGATCATTGTTATAATTCAGTAGGCTCACATGACATTGACTTTTCCAAGACAGAGGTTCTTTGTAAGCCATCTGGCTACCATGAGAGATTCGTTAATGAGGCTATCCACATATACAAGCACAGAGACAATTTCAACCGAGAAGATGGATTCTGGCTGAGCAATCATTGGAAAGATTTGATAAACCATTTCAGGTCTAAATTTATTGTTTACGCTTACAGTGGCTTTCAGACAGCATACATTAATTTTTCGTCTCCCCCCTCCTCTTCTGAGAATATAGATGGACTAGTCCTTCTAAATAAACTGCCAAATCGCTGCACGTGGCGCTGACGTTTTTTTTATAAGTAAATAAATACACCGTTTAAAAATAAATAAATGAATGCAAACCGACACACCTGATGACGACCGTTTGTGTTATGGTCGAAACGTCATGAGATTTTTTTTTATTTTTTTATATATATATTTTATTATTTTATTGTTTCCCTTCTACGTGACTTTACCGAAAGAGCTAAGAATATAAAAAGGAATGGATACTCTGACCGTACCATCCGCCAAGCTGTTTCTCCCTCCATACAGAAACAACCACTTGATACTCCGGTCAAAACCATCACACTACCATATATAGCAGGCGTTACTAAAAAGATTTCCAAAATTCTAAACACAAGATCCAGGTCCGGTTCAATACAGTACACAAAATTCGTGATCTGATCCCATCCGTGAAGGATGTCATTCCTGACTTACAGTACCCCGGGGTTTACAAATTGAGTTGTTCTCTCTCGGTTGATTGCTATATCGGGGAGACGAAACGACATGTCTCTGACTGAATTCGCGAGCACAAATCAGATTTGAAACACGGCAAAACGAATTCTTCTGCCGTAGCTGATCATTGTTACAACGCTGTGGGTGATCACGATATAATTTTCTCCGATACCAAGGTTCTTTGCAAACCCACGGTTTTTTTATATCAGAGATTTGTTCACGAGGCAATTCAGATCTACAAACACAGACACAATTTCAACCGAGAAGATGGTTTAAAATTAAGCAACCATTGAAAAGATGTTCTAAATCGAACCAAACTTTAAACTAATTTCAATGTTACTGTATATTTTTTCAAGTAGTGGTACCCCAAACTCCTCTCTACACCTTTCATCATGCTAAGTCCACCAATTAAATGCGAATTTTTTTTGTTTATGCTAATTCCTTTGTCAAGGAACCTTATTTCCTCGCACACAGCTTAAAGGTCGCGGTCTGAGCATGGCTGTGTTTCACTCCAGCGCTGTCCTCGAGACAGTCTGGTCCCTTCACCTGATGAAGGCCGCTTGTGTTGTGGCCGAAACGTCGTGATTTTTTTGCTACTTTATTTTTACCTACGTGACTTTACCGAATATAACCAAAGAGTATGGATCCTTGCAGTCACGAAAGCTTCAAATCTAGAACAACAACAACCACAAAAACTTAGATTAAGGCCATCAGTCTAACTGCGTACGACAACAAAACAAACATGTCCAAACCAAAAACGTTTTCCAAATCACCAAAAAATAAAGCCATAATTGCAACGTAACAGTGATCACAAGGACTGTGACCGAATTTTTACAATAAACTGCATAAATAACATGTAACACCAAACCCTAGGGCCATAGCTGGCTGCATGAGTTACTCCACAACAACAGAAGCATCGGTCGGAGTTTCAAATTTTTAAATGCACCTTTAAGATCAGCACGCTAAATCATTAATACAGATAAACATTTTATTTTACGCCAATGAATAGCAGTGGCAGCTTGGGGTGTACAACTCCTCTAGAGCAGTTTTGAGAGAATTTCTCATTGGTAGCAATTCAAGTTGCAGTTTATTGCAATAGCATTCAAGACTCTGGGGGCATCAATAGCAAAGGCCCTTCCACCAGTTTTTGTACGACAATAGGGAATGTGAAGCTGGTAAATGAGCGAAGACCTGAGGTCAAATTTGTTCTTTGAAACAGAGAGGAGACCCAGCAGGTAGTCTGCGGATTTTTTTGAAAGTACATCGTGAATAAATAAGATCTGGTGCACAAGCCGTCGATTGAGGAATCCTGTTCAATGGAGCGAGTTAAGTGTGTTCGATTCAACATCTCTCTGTCCGCATGTGTCTCTGTGCGCCTCTGTGTGTCTCTCTCTGCCTGTCTCTCTGTCTCTGTCTATCTTTCTCTGTCTCTGTGTTCCTCTTGTCTGTGTCTGTCCGCCTGTCTTGTCTGTCTGTCTGTGTCTGTCTATCAGCGTCTGTCCAACCGTAGTCAACGACTGTCAGTAGCAGCAGGCGCCCGTTCAGCTCCCACGGCTACACGCCACTCAAACTTGCTCCCAACACACAAAGACAAAGATCCCCCGTGTAGCCTGCACAGAATGTTGGGGCAAGTGCTGTTAGTGAGCACCTAATACAAAGATCCCCCGTGTAGCCTGCACAGAATGTAGCGGCAAGTGCTGTTAGCGAGCACCTATCACAAAGACAAAGATCCCCCGTATAGCCTGGACAGACTGTTGGGGCAAGTGCTGTTATTGAGCACCTATCACAAAGACAAAGATCCCCCGTATAGCCTGGACAGAATGTTGTTGCAAGTGCAGTTAGTGAGCACCTAACACAAAGATACCCCGTATAGCCTGCACAGAATGTAGCGGCAAGTGATGTTAGCGAGCACCTATTAAGGGTGGGACGGCACACGAGGGGGTGGGTGGCCAGCACCACGCCCGGCCGCCTTTGTCTCCCTAGTGGCGATGTTTACACACCGCACCGGGGTACTCGTTTGAGGCTGAGTCGACGTAGGAGAGGCTCAGGACCGGTTCAGAAAATCGTCACTGGCGGTGTTGGCCACGAGCGGGAATGGAACTCGGCTGGTCGGGAGCGGAGCGCTCAACACGTCACTGCAGCTCCCCTTCTGTCAACAAACTTGAACTCTGACCCCGCTCTCGGACGTCACTGCTCAGCGTGACCTCATCGGCGTCAAACGCGAGGGGGCGGTGGGCCTCGCTAGTGACGTCATGTCACCAAGGTATTCGCCTCACCCTCGACCACCGCGCTCTTGAGCGTGACGTCGCCTCCAGGTATGGGCCGGTCCAATTAGAATAATTTATTCAAGTTGAGGAGCCCCTTGATGTGGGAGGGGTGTGACTTGTACTCCGGAAGTGACGTCACGGCACCTCCTGACGCGTGACGTCACGAGTTAACCGGAAGCTTCCGCTCCGCGCGTGAACTGAAATCCGAGGTGAGAAATTCTCATCGCGGTTGTGGTGGTTGTGGTGGTGGTTGTGGTGGTTATGGTGCTTGTTGTTGTTGTTTCCCGAGGTAGAGCCTCGCTCTCTCTCGTAGGGATGTCAATTGAGTAGCAGCGAGCTTGGAAACGATGTCCAGGTTGGAACTTTACAGCGCAGGGCCTAGCCACGCGGGGCCTTGCCTCCTGCCCTCGCCTGATTGCATTCGCATCCATTCTCTTAAGTTAAATTTGTCTTGACCTGGCTCACTACTTTGTTTCACTTTGCATATTCACACAGTGTTGTATTCTTTGTTTTTTACCAGGCCACTCCCGCGTTGAGCTGCTGTACCGCTCTTGTTTTCAGAAGCGACCTGCCCACCACACAAGGTGAGGCTCGTCAACAGCGTGGCGGTGTTCACTCGAGACGCGGGGCGAGTCACGTGGGGGGAGGGGGTCACCTTATCTTAGTCACGTGACGTAGCTCACGTGACTTCTGCCACGACAATGTCTGGATGTTTTCGCCTGAGGACGACCGCTCGAAACGTCGTGATTTATTATTTTAATTTATTTTTTCTACCTTCCGTGACTTTACCAAAAGAACCAAAGAGTATGGAAGACGTCTTGTCTGCTGATCTTGTTCATATCTGTGTACATCGATATCCCACATTGCTTACACGTACACACCACACACAATGAAATAAATAGAAACTAGAACGACTTCCGGGGATGGGCAAAGATCGAGGAATCTCTTTCAATGGAGCGAGTTAAGTTTGTTCGATTCAACATCTCTCTGTCCGTCTGTGTCTCTGTTCCCCTCTGTGTCTCTCTCTCGCTGACTGTGTCTCTGTCGTCTCTGTATCTGTGTTCCTCTTGTCTGTGTCTGTCCACCTCTCTCTTGTCAGTCTCTGTGTGTGTCTCTATCAGCATCTTTCCAACCGTGTTCAACTACTGTCAGTAGCAACATGCGCCCACAACTACACGCGACTAAAACTTGCTCCGAGTCTCTGTGTGTACGTTGAACTTATTTCGCACCATACGTAGCCAACCATGCTAAATCTGTGGGTCTCTGTGTGAGTCTCTGTGTGTATCTGGAACTTCTTTCGCACCGTACCTGTCGTCAGAGCTTCAACAGACCTGTCGTCCCGACACTGTGTGTGTGTGTACACACTGTGTGTGTACACACAGTGTGTACACACACACACAGTGTACACACACACAGTGTACACACAGTGTTTACACACCCACTGTACACACACAATGTGTACACACACACACACAGTGTACACACACAGTGTGTACACGTACACACGCAGTGTACACACAGTGTTTACACACACACAGTGTACACACACAGTGTTTACACACAGTGTTTACACACACAGTGTACACACACACAGTGTTTACACACACAGTGTACACACACACAGTGTGTACACGTACACACACAGTGTGTACACACACACAGTGTACACACACACACAGTGTGTATATGTACACACACAGTGTACACACACAGTGTTTACACACACACGGTGTGTACACACACACAGTGTACACACACACACAGTGTGTATATGTACACACACAGTGTGCACACACAGTGTTTACACACACACAGTGTACACACACACACAGTGTGTATACGTACACACACAGTGTACACACAGTGTTTACACACACAGTGTACACACACACACAGTGTGTACACGTACACACACGGTGTACACACACAGTGTACACACATACACAGTTTGTACACGCACACACAGTGTGTGTACACAATAATGTCCACGTTGTTGTTGCTGAGCTCACACACCGAAGGGGTCTCTGTTCAAGGGAGGGAGCAATGGAAAATGAATCTAAATCAACTTAAACTCCAACACCGCTCTGTGACGTCACCACTCAGCATTACCTCATCGGCGTGAAATGCCAGGGGGAGGTGTACCTCGCTAGTGACGTAATGTCACCAAGGTGTTCACCCCACCCCGTCCACCGCGCCCTTGAGCGTGACGTCACTCATGCCTGGGTCGCTCGGCCCCTGCCGATATCTGTTCCAGTGCCAATCCTTATTTGGGCAAAGCTACTCACGGTGACTGGCGGCTCATTAACATAATGTGTTCGTGAAAGCCGTCGCGAGTTTATTGCGACGAGTTTGGCACCCACGCCCCATCCCTCCACTTATGGGCCAGGCTCATTAACATAAATTATTTAAGTTACAGAGCCGCTCATTGTGGGAGGGGAGTGTCTTGTTCCCCGCAAGTGATGTCATGTCACCTCCTGCTGCCGCGTGACGTCACGAGGTAACAGGAATCCGCCGCTCCGCGCGTGAACTGAAATCCGAGGTGAGAAATTCTCATCGCGGTTGTGGTGGTTGTGGTTGTTGTGGTGGTTGTTGTGGTGGTGGTTGTGGTGGTTGTTGTGGTGGTGGTTGTGGTGGTGGTGGTTGTGGTGGTGGTTGTGGTGGTTGTTGTGGTGGTGGTGGTTGTTGTGGTGGTGGTTGTGGTGGTGGTGGTTGTTGTGGTGGTGGTTGTTGTGGTGGTGGTTGTGGTAGTTGGTGGTTGTGGTGGTGGTGGTTGTTGTGGTGGTGGTTGTTGTGGTGGTGGTGGTGGTTGTGGTCGTGGTGGTTGGTGGTGGTGGTGGTCGTGGTGGTTGGTGGTTGTAGTGGTGGTTGTGATGGTGGTGGTTGTGGTGGTGGTGGTTGTGGTGGTGGTGGTGGATGTTGTTGTGGTGGTGGTGGTGGTTGTTGTTTACCGAGGTAGAGCCTCGCTATCTGTCTCGTAGGGATGTCAATTGAGTATCAGCAAGCTTGGAAGCGATGTCCAGGTTGGAACTTTACAGCGCGGGGCCTAGCCACGCGGGGTCTTGCCTCCTGCCCTCGCCTGATCGCGTTTGCTTCAATTCTCTTGCTTATTTGAGCAATCTTCGTAAGAAAGTAATCAACCAGGCTATGCGTTACTTGTGTGTTGACCGACTCTCTGTGTTGCATTACATTTCCTAATTGTACTCAGTTTTATTAAGTGTGCTTTCTCTGTGTGTGTGTGTGCTCATTTCATTATTATTTACTGCAGTTACCAAAGTTCCAAATCTCTCATTGACACAAGGCCGTAATTATAATATATTATAATAATTATATATATTGGGGGACACAACCCTCCCAATTATCAAATATGCTCAAAATATCCCCCCAATATATTGCTATAGCAATATACAATATATAATATTGCTTTAAAAAAAAATTCTAAATAATAATTGCTATGCTATGTTAATAAAAACAACAATTTGCTAAACCTTGGCCACAAAATCTGGACTTGTCTTCATATAACAATGCATAGATTTCTGTTTATATGATTGCGTTGTACTTTATGAATCCCTAATCTCTGCCATTACATACTATGAAACAAGAAAAGTTAAAAAAGAAAAAACAGCTATGTAATACAATACAATATTAGACATGATTGTATCAAATAATACAAAATCCATCCCATGTGTTAGTGAAATTTGTTAATATTTTACGCAGGAAATGGCAGGAAATAAGTTTTCAAATTTAATTTTTTTTCTGGGGGGGGGTTCCCAGACCCCCTGGAAGATTTGGTCTTCCCCAATGTTGACTCCATGGCTACGGCCTTGCATTGACTTGCTAATTTCTCTACCCCCCTCTCTCTCTCTATTTAAGGCCTCGACACAGAGGCGTTGTTTGTCTGTGTGCGTGTCTCTCTCTGTGTGTCTCTGTGTTATCTCTGTCTATGTGTCTCCGTGTCTGTGTTTTGTCTCTCTCTCAAATTGAGCAATCTTTGGAAGAACGTTATCAACCAGGTGGGGTGTTGTTGACTGTTACGTTAGCCGACTCTCTGTGTTGTTATTGCATTACGTTTCTAAGTTTAACTAGGTTTAATTTCTCTTTCACTTGTACCTGATGATGATTGATTGTGTTGCAATCGAAACGTCGTATGCTATTTGCACACAGCGATGGTGTACGGTGCTTTTTGTGGAATATTTTTGCTGTTTTCCCCTGGATTTTCTGCTTGCACAGTCACAGTCACTTTAAGATGGTTTCTTGTTCATGTTTTTGTTTGTTGCGGTTGCACCCGATTCAAGAGCCGAATGGCTCACAGGGCTATACCAAATAAATGAAACTGAAACTATTATTTCACTTCTTTATTTTTTCTACGTGACTTTACCGAAAGAACCAAAGAGTATCTTGCTTTAGTTTTAATTTCTCTTCACCTGGCTCGCTACTCTGTAACTTTGTTTTGTTTTAAATATTCACAGTTTTTTTATTTTTTTACCAGGCCACACCCACATTGAGCTGCTGTACCGCTCTTGTTTTCAGAAGCGACCTGCCCACAACAACAACAACAAGGTGGGGCTTGTCAACAACGTGGTGGTGTTCACTCTAGACGCGTGGCGGTGTTCACTCTAGACGCGTGGCGGTATTCACTCTAGATGCATGGTGGTGTTCACACTCTACATGTGGAGGGGAAACCCGGGTATTGGGTAGGAAATCCACGCAACCACGGGGAGAGAGAGAGAGACACGCAGCCTCGGCTGTGTTGATTGATCCTCAATGAATTACTTGGTGGGGTGAGGAACCATTAATACTGAGCAGGTGAAGGTGGCCAGGCGTGGGTCTGGACACACCACCACCTGTGAACCATGCCAGTGTGTGACAGTGGTGGAGCCAGTGGGTGGCACGTGCCCCCCCAACAATCCGATTGAAATCCCTAATTTTGATAGGATCATTGGGGTTTATTAGTAACTAGCTTCACTTCCCAGCTTCGCCCAGGACTCGGATTCTTGTCTTGGATAAATTTTAAATTTCATATTCCCTTATCTTTCATTGAAAAACCCTGAAAAAATTGATGCTTGCAAGAAAGAAAAAAGCAGAAACAAATCAGGTTTCCTAAATCGGATGTTTTCACTCAAGGAAATTCAACCTTAACCCACTTCTACGTGAGGTCGATTTTGGCCACTCGGGAAGGGAATGACGTAGCGAGCTGAAAATAGTCGCGTTCACTTAGAAATTCCAGACAGCATGAGCTGTGAAAATTTCATGACGCCAGAGCTCAGCGTTGGAGAGGTTTTGCTGCTTCACACAAACAAGCTGATGTAATTTCTGCTTCATATTTAAGATAGCAGTTCTACCCGTTCTTCGCACGGATTTGTATTGAGACTCCGAGAAACCAATGGCTTCATCGGCCAGGAGCGAAGCGCCACCTAAAATCTCCCGGCACGCTGTTAACAGCTCTAGAAGTACGGCGCGCGAAGAGGCATATGGAAGGGGTAAGCATTGCAGAGCGCTTAACTCAGGTGTGTTGCGGGTTGACGTCACACACTCCATGGTCATTTCCCCCACCCCTCCCCCAAAATGCCAAAGTTTATTTTTATACTTTTTACATTGTGTACAGTATGGAACCTCGCCACATGCCAAGTCTCAAGTGTGTAGCCTGTTGGGAAGTTTGCTAAACATTTCGAACAGACACACGTATCCACACATTTCCCTTTTATATATATAGATAAATCAGCATTTTGCGACCCCCACTGCCACCGTTTGACATTATTACGTGCCAGGGACTCCATAATTGGCAATAATTAACGGCAAAGCAGTTACAAACGACTCACAGAATTGTGCGCAGTTGCGTATACAGTACACGACTTCCCTGATGACAAACACCTTCAGCGAGCGCGATGCCTATCAACGCGTTGAATCAAAAGCAAGGGACAAGTCCTTACTTACTAACAACTCCTTACTTACTAACAACTCCTTACTAACAACTCCTTACTTACTAACAACTCCCAACATTTTTCATTGCTGAAGGGGTTGCCCCATCTACCTGAAAATCCTGGCTCCACCTCTGAGTGTGTGACAGGGTCAAGTTTGTATTTGCATTAAAGTCTTTGTAAGAATGTAGTCAGGAAGTTATCACAGCACACGTGCAGCTGAAGTCGGAACTGTTCATCCCAGCATTCAAGGACATCTGTGCCTGGCTTCACACCTCTAAGTTGCAATTGAACATTAATTTATGCATTTCTGCATAACACAAATAGTATTATTTTCAACACCCTTTGCTATGTCAGCTGAATTTAGCTTTCATAAATGTTCCTTTTGAAGCCAGAAAGCCGAAATTGTGTGCTCGGAGTTTTGGGTTAACATTCATTTTGAAGATACGAGGGCTTCCAGGCACGATTGTGACATTTGCCCACTCATTGTGTGCCATAACAGCCCGTGTGATGAATTTGGGACGCTTTTTCACTACAACATGAATATATGAATAAGTATAGACATGTAAGTCACGTGTGACTGTGTGTATGCATTCCTCTGTGCATCGATACTGACGTGTAGATGGTGTGGATATTTTTTTTTCTCTCTGCAGCTGTCGCTTCCTCTGCAGAATTTGTCTCATGGAGCAAAGGCACTCGGCGCGGCTCGGTGCAAAAAGGCAGAAATGCGTCCGGCGTGAAAACAACCCGGATCGTACTGGAGATTTGACACGGCACCAGATAACTCGCACAGGAGATGAACCCTTCAAGTGCAGTGTGTGTGGGAAGGCGTTTACACAGTCATCAAGTCTTGTAGCACACCAGAGAACACACACGGGAGAGAAACCCTTCAAGTGCAGTGTTTGTGGGAAGGGGTTTGCGCAGTCATCTACTCTTGTAACACACCAGAGAACTCACACGGGAGAGAAACCCTTTAAGTGCAGTGTGTGCGGGAAGGCGTTTACAGATTCATCTGCTCTTGTAGCACACAAGAGAACACACACGGGAGAGAAACCCTTCAAGTGCAGTGTGTGTGGGAAGGCGTTTACAGATTCATCTGCTCTTGTAGCACACAAGAGAACACACACGGGAGAGAAACCCTTCAAGTGCAGTGTGTGTGGGAAGGCGTTTGCACAGTCATGTACTCTTGTAGAACACCAGAGAACACACACGGGAGAAAAACCCTTCAAGTGCAGTGTGTGTGGGAAGGCATTTGCACATTCATCAAATCTTCATGTACACCAGAGATCTCAAAAGCATCAGAAGATCCACAAGGAGTGGAGTCTGAAATCAGCTTGTGAAAGTCAAAGTGCCGCAATGAGCCCATCCCTCATGAAACAAGAACCGGAAGAAAATCCCAGCCTGGACACTTTTAAAGGTATCGAGGTAAAATATGAAGAGGTGAAGGTGAAATGTGAAGAAGTGATGATGAAGAGCGAAGTAGTGAAGGTGAAATGTGAAGAAGTGATGGTGAAGAGCGAAGAAGTGAAGGTCAAATGTGAAGAAGTGAAGGTCAAATGTGAAGAAGTGATGGTGAAGAGCGAAGAAGTGAAGGTCAAATGTGAAGATGAAGATTCAACTCCAAAATCGGACCTTCACATCGATGGAGGCAACGTGAAGCAGGAGGATAATTCTGACTGAGGCAGAGCGAGGCAACTCCCAGCAGTTCGTGGAAGTGGAAGTGTGGGTGGACTTCCTCCGAGACAATACAAAGTCAAATGGAGACCCGGTAGATGTGTAAGCTTGAGACGATGTCGCTCCAATAGATGCACCTTTGTCACAGGCCTTTAATGACAAGAATGTGAAGTTGAACACTCAATTCCTAGGATCAACCAGCAGGGTAACAGTGGCCAGTCTTTGTGGACCTGTGGGTTGGGTAGATCTCTAACCAGGAGCGAATGCCAATAAGCTCCCAAGCGTTGACTATGTTATCATAATTGCATTTATATGGTGCTTGCTTTATCGCCTCGGCAATTCGGAGTTTTGTGTCGTATCTCGTCTCAAACACTCGAAGAGCATCCCCAAGTAGCAGCTGCCCCTGTGTGGCACAAGGTGGTGGCCCTGCACCGGCCTGCATGTGGACAAGAGCCTGTCAGTAGGGGGTGATTGTTGATGTGGCATCTCAGTTGTGGAGTTTGTAGGTAATGTTTAGAATTTGGTACATTTTGACCCAGATGCCAGCAGGCAATGGTCTACTCGTTTTGAATGACACAATAGAATGTTGTATATACATTGTTAAGCATACGGTGTGTATGTTTTAAAATAGCTTCTTAGTACGATGTAACCTGATGCAGTATATTTCAGTGCAGTATTTCAGTTTTGTTAATATTCCTGTCAATAATTTAGAATGAATACTTGTCTGAATGTGTGCGCACATGTAACATTTTGCCTATGAGGGTCAAACATTGAATAAGTGATGCTTGGACAAAGTGTGTATTTTGGAAGTAACCTGTACAGATAACTCAGGTGAGACTCATTGTTCTTGTGATACAGGTCAAAGGGTGTTTTTGTGTTTTCAGGAAGCATCTCCCTCTGGAGCAACTCATTGTTTTTTTAAATAGGCAGCACACTCGGATCATTTATCAGTTACAAGGCATACCACTCAAAAGTTACACATAGAGGAGATACATTCTCTACAACACGAATTATAATTTTGTATTACGTGTTGACGTAGATTTTGTCGAATTAGCACGAGAAATGGTCCTTGCTGATTAACGTCTGGATGTTCACAACCAAGGGTTGAAGCAAGCCTGACCGCCTGCGGCGCCCCTCACAACCATTTACGACCTTGGGCCAGGAAAGTCACGAAAAGAATTGCACACGAACGACGCCTCCACGTAAGCTCCCGATGCTCCGTTTTGAAGTTTGAAAATGAAACAACTTTGAATTGTATTATTTTTGAGTAAGATAATTGTATTCATTAAAAGCTTATTAATTGAAAACGACATTTCGTGTGAATTTTCTCTCGTCGTTAAGTAGGTGGCCTTGCCGGGGGTTCGGTTCGATGCGGACTTTCACCTGGTTGGGATCGCGGGATCGAGATGACGCGACACAGCTGGCCGTGCGACGAGACCGCCGTCCGCAGATCGAACGTCTGTCCCTGCGCCTCCGTCATTAATGCAGGGGGCGCATAGGTTTGCAACGCCTCCTGCATGAAAACTCTCTGCATGTGGAGTGGGATCCAGAGGGAAATCAACGCAACCACAGGGAGAGAGAGAGAGAGACACGCAAACTCCAAATATACAGCAAGCGTCAGGGTCGGGTTCGTACCCACGACTTCCTGTATGCCAAGAGAGGTAGTTAACATCTCACCACATGGAGAGAGAGACACGCAGCCTCAGCGATGTTGATTGATCTTTAATTACTTGGTGGAGTAAGGAAGCATTAATACTGAGTGGATGAAGGTGGCCAGGCATGCGTCTGGACACACCACCAACTGTTTACCATGCCAGTGTGTGACAGTGTGAAGTTTGCATTTGCAGTAAAGTCTATTAACTGTGTTGAGCATGGAGGTTGTATCAAAACAGTTTATTTTAGTTTTCCTCTGGAACTCTTTGTAAGAATGGAGTCAGGAAGTTATCACAGCACACGTGCAGCTGAAGTCGGAACTGTTCATCCCAGCATTCAAGGACATCTGTGCCTGGCTTCACACCTCTAAGTTGTGATTGAACATTCATTTATGCATTTCTGCATAACACAAATAGTATTATTTTCCACACCCTTTGCTATGTCACCTGAATTTAGCTTTTATAAATATTCCTTTTGAAGCCAAAAAGCCGAAATTGTGTGCTCGGAGTTTTGGGTTAACATTCATTTTGAAGATACGAGGGCTTCCAGGCACGTTTATGACATTAGCCCTCTCGTGTGCCATAACAGCCCGTGTGATGAATTTGGGACACTTTTTCACTATATCATGAATATATGAATAAGTATAGACGTGTAAGTCACGTGTTACTGTGTGTATATGCATTCCTCTATGCATCGATCCTGACGTGTAGATTGTGTGGATATTTTGTTTCTGTCTGCAGCTGACGCTTCCTCTGTTGCTTCCTCTGCAGAATTTGTCTGATGGAGCAAAGGCACTCGGCGCAGCTCGGTGCAAAAAGGCATCAATGCGACCGTTGTGCATACAGCACGGATCGTACTGAACATTTGACACGGCACCAGAGAACACACACAGGAGAGAAACCCTTCTTGTGCAGTGTGTGTGGGAAGGCGTTTGCACGTTCATCTACTCTTAAAAAAACACCAGAGAACACACACGCGAGAAAAATCCTTCAAGTGCAGTGTGTGTGGGAAGGCATTTGCACATTCATCAAATCTTCATGTACACCAGAGATCTCAAAAGCATCAGAAGATCCACAAGGAGTGGAGTTTGAAATCAGCTTGTGAAAGTCAAAGTGCCGCAATGAGCCAATCCCTCATGAAACAAGAACTGGAAGAAAATCCCAGCTTGGACACTTTTAAAGGGATCGAGGTGAAACATGAAGAGGTGAAGGTGAAATATGAAGAAGTGTTGGTGAAGAGCGAAGAAGTGAAGGTAAAATGTGAAGATGAAGATTCAACTCCAAAATCGGACCTTCACATCGATGGAGGCAACGTGAAGCAGGAGGAGAATTCTGACTGTGAGGCAGAGCGAGGCAACTCCCAGCAGTTTGTGGAAGTGGAAGTGTGGGTGGACTTCCTCCGAGACAATACAAAGTCAAATGGAGACCCGGTAGATGTGTAAGCTTGAGACGATGTCGCTCCAATAGATGCACCTTTGTCACAGCCCTTTAATGACATGAATGTGAAGTTGAACACTCAATTCCTAGGTGCAACCTGCAGGGTAAGAGCTGCCAGTCTTTGTGGAACTGTGGGTTGGGTAGATCTCTAACCAGAAGCGAGAGGCAGTAAGCTCCCAAGCATTCACTAGTCTAATAATTCCATTTATATGGTGCTTGCTTAATCGCCTCTGGCAATTCGGAGTTTTGTATCGTATCTCGTCTCAAACACTCGAAGAGCATCCCCAAGTAGCAGCTGCCCCTGTGTGGCACAAGGTGGTGGCCCTGCACCGGCCTGCATGTGGACAAGAGCCTGTCAGTAGGGGGCGATGGTTGATGTGGCATCTCAGTTGTGGAGTTTGTAGGTAATGTTTAGAATTTGATACATTTTGACCCAGACGCCAGCATCCAATGGCCTACTCGTTTAGAATGACAATAGTATGTTGTACATACACTGTTAAGCAGACGGTGCGTATTTTTTAAAATATCTTCTTGTTAATACGATGTAACCTGATACAGCATAATTCAGTGCAGTAATACAATTTTTATTAGTTTTTTCGGTAAAGTCACGTTGAAGGGAAACAACAAAATAATAAAATATATATAAAACAATAAAAAATTCTCACGACGTTTCAACCATAACTCAAACGGTCATCTTCAGGTGTGTTGGTTTGCATAAATTTATTTTTAAACGGCGCATTTATTTAATTATAAAAAAACCGTTGGCGTCACGCGCAGCGATTTGGCAGTTTGCCCAGGACTAGTCCATCTATTTTTTTTTAAAGAGGAGGGGGGAGACGAAATTTTTTATAATGTATGCTGTCTGAAAGCCACTGTAAGCGTGAACAATCAATTAAGAACTGAAATGGTTTATCAAATCTTTCCAATGATTGCTAAGATAGAATCCATCTTCTCGGTTGAAATTGTCTCTGTGCTTGTATATGTGGATAGCCTCATGAACGAATCTCTCATGGAAGCCAGATGGCTTACAAAGAACCTCCGTCTTGGAAAAGTCAATGGCATGTGAGCCTACTGAATTAGAACAATGATCTGCTACGGCCGAGGTGTTGGTCCTACCGTGTTTAAGGTCTGCTTTATGTTCACGAATGCGGTCCGAGACATGGCGTTTGGTTTCTCCAATGTAACTACTACCACAGAGGCAACTTAGTTTGTAGACACCAGGGTATTGTATGTCCGGAATCACATCTTTTACAGACGGAACCAGATCACGGATTTTATGTAATGTGTTGAAACGGACCTGGATCTTGTGTTTATTCAAGATTTTGGAGATCTTTTTTGTGATCCCAGCAATGTAGGGTAAAGTGATGGTTTTGAAAGGCTCCTCAAGAGGGTTCTTCTTCATGGTTTGAGTGATAGCTTTGCGGATTGTATAGTCGGAGTAACCATTAGCCCTAAGAGCTTGGTGTACGTGCTTGAGTTCACTGCTTATGTGTTCCTGGTCGGATATGCATTGGGCTCTATGATACAGAGTCTTGATGAGAGAATTCTTCTGTGATGGATGGTGGTGGGAATCCGGTTTCAGATAAGCATCCGTATGGGTAGCTTTCCTGTAGACAGAGTGGCTCATTGAACCATCAGGTCTCTTTTTAATTAGGACATCCAAAAAAGGTATCTTGCCATCTATTTCGACTTCCATGGTAAATCTGATGGCTGGGTGTATGGAATTGATGTGGTCGAAGAATTGGTCTAGAGCAGGCCGGCCATGTGGCCAGATGACAAAAGTGTCATCCACATACCTCTTCCATAAGGTTGGGCGCAGAGTGGCAGTCTGGATGGCGTCAGTCTCAAATTTCTCCATGAAATTAAAGAATTTAATTTCATGGAGAAGTCACGTAAATAGAAAACACAAATAAAAAATATAATTTATTTTTATTATTTAAATTGTCATTTTGTTTTATTTACGTGACTTTACCGAAAGAACCAAGAATATTAATTCCTGCAGTCACGAAAGTTTCAAGTCAAAATAGAATTCGCCTCCACTCGGCTCGCCTCAATCTGCGTGGAGGCGTTGGGGGGGTCAGCCTGAGAGAACTTCCTTCCAGACGGCTCCACGCAGCTTCGTGCGGAGCGACAGGCCAGGGAGCTCCCACACAGCGTGGCGCAGCTGATGAACATTTATATTGTTGGTTCTGTCGGTGAAGTCACGTAGGTAGAAAACGAAAAAAAAAATTGGAAAATAATAAATTGATGAAAAGATGGCATTGGTCGACTGACTGAGATGACTGTGCCCACCACAGTATACACACACACAGTGTACACACACACTGTGCACACACAGTGTATACACACAGTGTACACACACACAGTGTATACACACACAGTGTACACACACACAGTGTACACACACACAGTGTACACACACACACAGTGTACACACACAGTGCACACACACAGTGTATACACACACACAGTGTGTACACACACACACAGTGTACACACACAGTGTATACACACAGTGTACAAACACCCACAGTGTACACACACAGTGTACACACACAGTGTATACACACACACAGTGTACACACACACTGTGCACACACAGTGTGTACACACACACACACAGTGTGCACACACTGTGTGTGTACACTGTGTGTGTACACACACAGTGTACACACACAGTGTATACACACAGTGTGTACACACACACACACAGTGTACACACACAGTGTACACACACAGTGTACACACAGTGTACACACACAGTGTACACACACACACAGTGTACACACACACACAGTGTACACACACACACAGTGTACACACACAGTGTACACACACAGTGTATACACACAGTGTACACACACAGTGTACACACACACACAGTGTACACACACACACAGTGTACACACACACACAGTGTACACACACAGTGTACACACAGTGTACACACAGTGTACACACACAGTGTACACACACACACAGTGTACACACACAGTGTATACACACAGTGTACAAACACCCACAGTGTACACACACAGTGTATACACACAGTGTACACACACACACAGTGTGTACACACACAGTGTATACACACAGTGTACAAACACCCACAGTGTACACACACAGTGTACACACACAGTGTACACACACAGTGTATACACACACACAGTGTACACACACAGTGTACACACACAGTGTACACACACTGTGCACACACACACAGTGTACACACACAGTGCACACACACAGTGTATACACACACACAGTGTGTACACACACACACAGTGTACACACACAGTGTATACACACAGTGTACAAACACACACAGCAAACACACACAGTGTACACACACAGTGTACACACACACAGTGTACACACACACACTGTACACACACAGTGTACACACACTGTGCACACACACTGTGCACACACACAGTGTACACAAACAGTGTACACACACACTGTGTACACACACTTTGTACACACACTGTACACACACACAGTGTACACACAGTGTACACACACACAGTGTACACACACAGTGTACACACACACAGTGTGTACACACACAGTGTGTACACACAGTGTACACACACAGTGTACACACACAGTGTACACACACACAGTGTACACACACACACAGTGTACACACACACTGTACACACACAGTGTACACACACTGTGCACACACACTGTGCACACACACACAGTGTACACACACAGTGTACACACACACTGTGTACACACAATGTGTACACACACACTGTGCACACACACAGTGTACACACACTGTACACATACACTGTACACATACACTGTACACACACACAGTGTACACACACAGTGTGTACGTACACACACACAGTGTGTACACACACACAGTGTACACACACACAGTGTACACACACAGAGTGTATACACAATAATGTCCACGTTGTTGCTGAGCTCACACACCCAAGGGGTCTCTGTTCAAGGGAGGGAGCAATGGAAAATGAATCTAAATCAACTTAAACTCCAACCACGTTCACAAACACACACAGTGTACACACACAGTGTACACACACAGTGTACACACACAGTGTACACACACACAGTGTATACACACACAGTGTATACACACACACAGTGTACACACACAGTGTACACACACAGTGTATACACACACACAGTGTACACACACAGTGCACACACACAGTGTATACACACACACAGTGTGTACACACACACACAGTGTACACACACAGTGTATACACACAGTGTACAAACACACACAGTGTACACACACAGTGTACACACACAGTGTACACACACACAGTGTACACACACAGTGTATACACACACACACAGTGTACACACACAGTGTACACACACAGTGTACACACAGTGTACACACACACTGTACACACACAGTGTACACACACTGTGCACACACACTGTGCACACACACAGTGTACACAAACAGTGTACACACACACTGTGTACACACACTTTGTACACACACTGTACACACACACAGTGTACACACAGTGTACACACACACAGTGTACACACACAGTGTACACACACACAGTGTGTACACACACAGTGTGTACACACAGTGTACACACACAGTGTACACACACACAGTGTACACACACACACAGTGTACACACACACTGTACACACACAGTGTACACACACTGTGCACACACACTGTGCACACACACACAGTGTACACACACAGTGTACACACACACTGTGTACACACAATGTGTACACACACACTGTGCACACACACAGTGTACACACACTGTACACATACACTGTACACATACACTGTACACACACACAGTGTACACACACAGTGTGTGTACGTACACACACAGTGTGTGTGTACGTACACACAGTGTACGTACACACACACAGTGTACACACACACAGTGTACACACACAGAGTGTATACACAATAATGTCCACGTTGTTGCTGAGCTCACACACCCAATGGGTCTCTGTTCAAGGGAGAGAGCAATGGAAAATTAATCTAAATCAACTTAAACTCCAACCACGTTCTGTGACGTCACCACTCAGCATTACCTTATCGGCGTGAAACGCCAGGGGGAGGTGTACCTCGCTAGTGACGTAATGTCACCAAGGTGTTCACCCCACCCCGTCCACCGCGCCCTTGAGCGTGACGTCACTCATGCCTGGGTCGCTTTCGTTATCTGTTCAAGTACAATCCTTATTTGGGCACATGTACTCACGGTGACTGGCGGCTCATTAACATAATGTCTTCGTGAAAGCCGTCGCGAGTTTATTGCGACGAGTTTGACACCCACGCCCCATCCCTCCACTTATAGGCCAGGCTCATTAACATAAATTATTTAATTTACAGAGCCGCTCATTGTGGGTGGGGAGTGTCTTGTTCCCCGCAAGTGACGTCATGTCACCGCCTCCTGCCGCGTGACGTCACGAGGTAACTGGAATCTGCCGCTCCGCGCGTAAACTGAAATCCGAGGTGAGAAATTCTCATCGCGGTTGTGGTGGTTGTTGTTTGTGGTGGTGGTTGTTGTGTTTGTGGTGGTGGTTGTTGTGTTTGTGGTGGTGTTTGTTGTTGTTTACCGAGGTAGAGCCTCGCTTTCTCTCTCGTAGGGATGTCAATTGAGTAGCAGCGAGCTTGGAAGCGATGTCCAGGTTGGAACTTTACAGCGCGGGGCCTTGCCACGTGGCGTCTTGCCTCCTGCCCTCGCCTGATCGCGTTTGCTTCAATTCTCTTGCTTAGTTGAGCAATCTTTGTAAGAAAGTAATCAACCAGGCTATGCGTTACTTGTGTGTTGACCGACTCTGTGTTGCATTACATTTCCTAATTGTACTCAGTTTTATTAAGTGTGCTTTCTCTCTCTCTGTGTGTGTGCTCGTGTTATTATTATTTACTGCAGTTACCAAAGTTCCAAATCTCTCATTGACACAAGGCCGTAATTATAATATATTATAATTATTATATATATTGGGGGACACAACCCTCCCAATTATCAAATATGCTCAAAATGTCCCCCCCCCCCCCAATATATTTTTATAGC
Organism: Petromyzon marinus; assembly: GCF_048934315.1. Taxonomy (NCBI): domain Eukaryota; kingdom Metazoa; phylum Chordata; class Hyperoartia; order Petromyzontiformes; family Petromyzontidae; genus Petromyzon; species Petromyzon marinus. The sequence goes on from NW_027422625.1 coordinate 3,362,086, forward strand.
AATATATAATATTGCTATAAAAAAAATTCTAAATAATAATTGCTATGCTATGTTAATAAAAACAACAATTTGCTAAACCTTAGCCACAAAATCTGGACTTGTCTTCATATAACAATGCATAGATTTCTGTTTATATGATTGCGTTGTACTTTATGAATCCCTAATCTCTGCCATTACATACTATGAAACAAGAAAAGTAAAAAAAACAGCTATGTAATACAATACAATATTAGACATGATTGTATCAAATAATACAAAATCCATCCCATGTGTTAGTGAAATTTATTAATATTTTACGCAGGAAATGGCGGGAAATAAGTTTTCAAATTTACATTTTTTTCTGGGGGGGGTTCCCAGACCCCCTGGAAGATTTGGTCCCCCCCAATGTTGACTCCATGGCTACGGCCTTGCATTGACTTGCTAACTTCTCTACCCCCCCCCCCTCTCTCTCTATTTAAGGCCTCATCACAGAGGCGTTGTATCTCTGTGTGCCTATGTGTGTATCTCTCTCTGTGTGTCTCTGTGTTATCTCCCTCTGTCTATGTGTCTCCGTGTCTGTGTTTTGTCTCTCTCTCAAATTGAGCAATCTTTGGAAGAACGTTATCAACCAGCTGGGGTGTTGTTGACTGTTACGTTAGAAACGTAATGCAATACAACACAGAGAGTCGGCTAAGTTTTACTAGGTTCTCTCTTTTTCACTTGTACCTGATGATGATTGCTTGTGTTGCAATCGAAACATCGTATGCTATTTGCATACAGCGATGGTGTACGGTGCTTTTTGTGGAATATTTGCTGTTTTCCCCTGGATTTTCTGCTTGCACAGTCACAGTCACTTTAAGATGTTTTCTTGTTCATGTTTTTGTTTGTTGCGGTTGCACCTGATTCAAGAGCTGAATGGCTCACAGGGCTATACCAAATAAATGAAACTGAAACTATTATTTCACTTCTTTATTTTTTCTACGTGACTTTACCGAAAGAACCAAAGAGTATCTTGCTTTAGTTTCAATTTCTCTTCACCTGGCTCGCTACTCTGTAACTTTGTTTTAAATATTCACAGTCTTATTTTTATTTTTTTACCAGGCCACGCCCGCGTTGAGCTGGTGAAACCGGTCTTGTTTTCAGAAGCGACCTGCCCACAACAACAACAACAAGGTGGGACTTGTCAACAGCGTGGTGGTGTTCACTCTAGACGCGTGGCGGTGTTCACTCTGGGCGCGTGGCGGTGTTCACTCTAGACGCGTGGCGGTGTTCAATCTAGACGCGTGGCGGTGTTCACTCTAGACGCGTGGCAGTGTTCACTCTAGACGCGTGGCGGTGTTCACTCTAGACGCGTGGCGGTGTTCACTCTGGATGCATGGCGGTGTTCACTTTGGGCGCGTGGCCGTGTTCACTCTCTACATGTGGAGAGGAAACCCGGGGATCGGGAAGGAAATCCATGCGACCACGGGGAGAGTGAGAGAGACAGGCAGCCTCGGCTGTGTTGATTTATCCTCAATGAATTACTTGGTGGAGTGAGGAACCATTAATACTGAGCAGGTGAAGGTGGCCAGGCGTGGGTCTGGACACACCACCACCTGTGAACCATGCCAGTGTGTGACAGTGGTGGAGCCAGTGGGGGTGGGGTGGCACGTTCCTCCCCAACGATCCGATCGAAATCCCTAATTTCGATCGGATCCTTGGGGTTTATTAGTAACTAGCTTCACTACCCGGCTTCGCCCGGGACTTGGATTCTTGTCTTGGATACATTTCATATTCCCTTATATTTCACTGAAAAACCCGGAAATGTTGATGCTCGCACGAAGGAAAAAAGCCGAAACAAATCAAGTAACCTAAATCGGATGTTTTCACTAATGGAAATTTAACCTTAATCCACTTCTACGCAAGGTCGATTTTGGCCACTCGGGAAGGGAATGACGTGGCGAGCTGAAAATAGTCGCGTTCACTTAGAAATTCCAGACAGCATGAGCTGTGAAAATTTCATGACGCCAGAGCACAGCGTTGGAGAGGTTTTGCTGCGTCACACAAACAGGTGTAATGTTCTGCTTTATATTTAAGATAGCCGTTGTACCCGTTCTTCGCACGGATATGTATTGAAACTCCGAGAAGCCAATGGCTTCATCAGCCAGGAGCGAAGCGCCACCTAAAATCTCCCTGCACGCTGTTAACACCTCCTAGAAGTACAGCGCACGAAGAGCCATATGGTAGGGGTAAACATTACAGAGCGCTTAACTCAGGTGTGTTGCGGGTTGACTCCACAAACTTCATGGTCATTCCCCCACCCTCCTCCCCCCCCCCCCCCCAGAATTTAAAAGTCTATTTTTATTCTTTTTACGTTGTGTACAGTATGGAACCTACCGACATGCCAAGTCTCAAGTGTGTAGCATGTTGGGAAGTTTGCTAAACATTTCGAACAGACACACATATCCACACATTTCCATTTAATATATATAGATAAATCAGCATTTTGCGACCCCCACTGCCACCGTGTGGCATATTATTACGTGCCAGGGACTCTATGAGAGGACAACAGTCCGAGTCCATAATTGGCAATAATTAACGGCAAAGCAGTTACAAGCGACTTACAGAATTGTGCGCAGTTGCGTATACAGTACACGACTTCCCTGATGGCAAACACCTTCAGCGAGCGTGATACCTTTCACACGCATTGATTAAAAAGCAAGGGACAAGTCAAATTTTGATTTAAAGCTTTCGTGACTGCAGTAATTCATATTCTTAGTGCTTTCGGTAAAGTCACGTTGAAGGGAAACAATAAAATACTAATATATATAAAACAATAAAAATTCTCACGACGTTTCGACCATAACACAACCGTTTGTGTTATGGTCGAAACGTCGTGAGAATTTTTATTGTTTTATATATATTTTATTATTTTATTGTTTCCCTTCAACGTGACTTTACCGAAAGAGCTAAGAATATAAGGGACAAGTCCTTAGTAACAACTCCTTACGAACAACTCCCTACTTACTAACAACTCCCTACTAACAACTCTTTACGTACTAACAACTCCCTACTTACTAACAACTCCTTACTTACTAACAACTCCTTACTTACTAACAACTCTTTATTTACTAACAACTCCTTACTAACAACTCTCTACTTACTAACAACTCCTCTCATTTTTCATTGCTGGAGGGGTTGCCCCCCCTACCTGAAAATCCTGGCTCCACCTCTGAGTGTGTGACAGTGTCAAGTTTGTATTTGCAGTAAAGTCTATTAACTCTATTAGAGTATGGCGGTTATCGCAAAACAGTAGTTTATTTAGTTTTTCTCCGGAACTCTTTGTAAGAATGGAGTCAGGAAGTTATCACATCAAACGTGCAGCTGAAGTCGGAACTGTTCATCCCAGCATTCAAGGACATCTGTGCCTGGCTTCACACCTCTAAGTTGCAATTGAACATTAATTTATGCATTTCTGCATAACACAAATAGTATTATTTTCAACACCCTTTGCTATGTCAGCTGAATGTAGCTTTCATAAATGTTCCTTTTGAAGCCAGAAAGCCGAAATTGTGTGCTCGGAGTTTTGGGTTAACATTCATTTTGAAGATACGAGGGCTTCCAGGCACGATTGTGACATTTGCCCACTCATTGTGTGCCATAACAGCCCGTGTGATGAATTTGGGACGCTTTTTCACTACAACATGAATATATGAATAAGTATAGACATGTAAGTCACGTGTGACTGTGTGTATGCATTCCTCTGTGCATCGATACTGACGTGTAGATGGTGTGGATATTTTTTTTTCTCTCTGCAGCTGTCGCTTCCTCTGCAGAATTTGTCTCATGGAGCAAAGGCACTCGGCGCGGCTCGGTGCAAAAAGGCAGAAATGCGTCCGGCGTGAAAACAACCCGGATCGTACTGGAGATTTGACACGGCACCAGATAACTCGCAGAGGAGATGAACCCTTCAAGTGCAGTGTGTGTGGGAAGGCGTTTACACAGTCATCAAGTCTTGTAGCACACCAGAGAACACACACGGGAGAGAAACCCTTCAAGTGTAGTGTGTGTGGGAAGGCGTTTGCACAGTCATCTACTCTTAAAAAACACCAGAGAACACACACGGGAGAAAAACCCTTCAAGTGCAGTGTTTGTGGGAAGGGGTTTGCACAGTCATCTGTTCTTGTAACACACCAGAGAACTCACACGGGAGAGAAACCCTTTAAGTGCAGTGTGTGCGGGAAGGCGTTTACAGATTCATCTGCTCTTGTAGCACACAAGAGAACACACACGGGAGAGAAACCCTTCAAGTGCAGTGTGTGTGGGAAGGCGTTTGCTCAGTCATGTACTCTTGTAGAACACCAGAGAACACACACGGGAGAAAAACCCTTCAAGTGCAGTGTGTGTGGGAAGGGGTTTGCACAGTCATCTGTTCTTGTAACACACAAGAGAACTCACACGGGAGAGAAACCCTTCAAGTGCAGTGTGTGTGGGAAGGCGTTTACAGATTCATCTGCTCTTGTAGCACACAAGAGAACACACACGGGAGAGAAACCCTTCAAGTGCAGTGTGTGTGGGAAGGCGTTTGCTCAGTCATGTACTCTTGTAGAACACCAGAGAACACACACGGGAGAAAAACCCTTCAAGTGCAGTGTGTGTGGGAAGGCATTTGCACATTCATCAAATCTTCATGTACACCAGAGATCTCAAAAGCATCAGAAGATCCACAAGGAGTGGAGTCTGAAATCAGCTTGTGAAAGTCAAAGTGCCGCAATGAGCCCATCCCTCATGAAACAAGAACCGGAAGAAAATCCCAGCCTGGACACTTTTAAAGGTATCGAGGTAAAATATGAAGAGGTGAAGGTGAAATGTGAAGAAGTGATGATGAAGAGCGAAGTAGTGAAGGTGAAATGTGAAGAAGTGATGGTGAAGAGCGAAGAAGTGAAGGTCAAATGTGAAGAAGTGAAGGTCAAATGTGAAGAAGTGATGGTGAAGAGCGAAGAAGTGAAGGTCAAATGTGAAGATGAAGATTCAACTCCAAAATCGGACCTTCACATCGATGGAGGCAACGTGAAGCAGGAGGATAATTCTGACTGAGGCAGAGCGAGGCAACTCCCAGCAGTTCGTGGAAGTGGAAGTGTGGGTGGACTTCCTCCGAGACAATACAAAGTCAAATGGAGACCCGGTAGATGTGTAAGCTTGAGACGATGTCGCTCCAATAGATGCACCTTTGTCACAGGCCTTTAATGACAAGAATGTGAAGTTGAACACTCAATTCCTAGGATCAACCAGCAGGGTAACAGTGGCCAGTCTTTGTGGACCTGTGGGTTGGGTAGATCTCTAACCAGGAGCGAATGCCAATAAGCTCCCAAGCGTTGACTATGTTATCATAATTGCATTTATATGGTGCTTGCTTTATCGCCTCTGGCAATTCGGAGTTTTGCGTCGTATCTCGTCTCAAACACTCGAAGAGCATCCCCAAGTAGCAGCTGCCCCTGTGTGGCACAAGGTGGTGGCCCTGCACCGGCCTGCATGTGGACAAGAGCCTGTCAGTAGGGGGTGATTGTTGATGTGGCATCTCAGTTGTGGAGTTTGTAGGTAATGTTTAGAATTTGGTACATTTTGACCCAGATGCCAGCAGGCAATGGTCTACTCGTTTTGAATGACACAATAGAATGTTGTATATACATTGTTAAGCATACGGTGTGTATGTTTTAAAATAGCTTCTTAGTACGATGTAACCTGATGCAGTATATTTCAGTGCAGTTATAAAATTTAGTTAAAATGACTCAATAATTTAGAATAAATACTTGTCCGATTGTGTGCGTACATGTAACATTTTGTCTATAAGGGTCAAACATTGAATAAGTGATGTTAGGACAAAGTGTGTGTTTTGGAAGTAACCTGTACAGATAACTCAGGTGAGACTCATTGTTCTTGTGATACAGGGCAAAGGGTATTTTTGTGTTTTCAGGAAGCATCTCTCTCCGGATCAACTCATTGTCTTTGAAATAGGGAGCACACTCGGATAATTAATCAGTTACAAGGCATACCACTCAAAAGTTACACGTAGAGGAGATACATTCTCGACAACACGAATTATAATTTTGTATTACGTGTTGACGTAGATTTTTTTCTAACTAGGACAAGAAATGGTCCTTGCTGATTAACGTCTGGATGTCCGTAACGGTTGAAGCAAGCCCGGCTGCTGTTGAGACGCTGTGCACCAATAAGGGTCCACATTGGCTTGCACTGAATCAATGATGCACTCCCAGAAGGCTGTGCTAGTTATAGTTTGTGTAAAACATTCCTTTGTTTCGTGGAGAGATCGATAAATGAAAGATGTCGTGTCTGTTGATCTGCTTCATAGCAAGGAGGTAATTTTAAGAGACTACATTTGAAATTCATTTTTGGTACAGATTTGTAATCGGTTACAAGGCAGAGCACATCTAGTAGATACATTCTCCACAACAACACTCTAACCCCCAACCCTTAACCCTAACCCATAAACCCTAACCATAACCCCTAACCCTAACATTGACCCTAATCCTACCCTAACTCCTAACCATAATCCCTAACACTAACCCCTAACATTAACCCTAACCCCTAACCCCTAACCTTCACCCAAACCCTAACACAATTTTGTCCAAAAACGGCATAGGTTAGTATACCAATTTGCTTTTTGGCCAAAAAAGGTATGCCGATTTTTTTCCTGTGAGTTGAAAATTTTATTGTGAAATTGTAAATGTGTGTAATATGTAGCCTACTACAGCAAACACAATGTATGAATGCACTTTTTATTGAAAAATAAAGCTATGGAAACTTGGCTCATTTTGGCCATGAACTGCAGAGGTTTTATTTTTTTTACTTTAAAATTTCATGGTAAAATTTCCAACTTTTTAACGAAATAAATACTCAGGCGGAACACACCAGAGGATTGCACTTTTGTTGAAAAATAAAGCTGTAGAAATTTGCCCAATATTGACCAAAAACGGCATAAGTTAGTAATCCGATTTGCTTTTTTTTTACATGAAATGTTCATGGTGAGATGTCACACTTTTAATGTAATATAGAGCATAGTAATGCTAAACAAATGGGAGGAATTCACTTTTTATTGGTAAATGTAGCTATGAAAATTTGGATAATTTTGGCTAAAAACTGCATAGGTGCCTTAACCCTAACTACCCCAACCCTCAGCCCTAAACCTAAACCCTAACCCCTAAACCTTAACCTTAACCCCTAAACCTAAACCCTAACCCCTAAACCTAAACTCTAACCCCTAAACCTAAACTCTAACCCCTAAACCGAAACCCTAACCCCTAACCTTAACCCTTAACCTAAACCCCTAACCATAAAGCCTAACCCGCACCCTAACCATAACGCTAACACATAACCCAAACCCGTAACCCTAACCCTAACCCATATGCCTTTAAACGTGTCTCTGCGAGGTGAGTTGAATTGTTTATGGCGCTAATTGTCGAGTAGAGTCGAAAGGCAAACGCCACTTGCTTGTGTGACTTGGGCAACCGGGGCGGCATTTTGCATTGAAGTCGATGAAGGATTTGATTGTTGCCGATATGAAGGGCGCAGTGAAACGCACTGCATTCCCAAGCAATTTCAGCACCGATATTCACCAAATATTCAACGGGGTAAACGTATGGGACATGCTTGGCATGTCAACGCAGTAGTTTGTTACGTGAAAATCCGTGAAGAAATAAAGAATTGCAGAGCAAATCGGCCGCAGAGTTTCCTTTTTATTACCGGCGCTTGACGTGTAACGTGTGCCCTCTGGTGGATAGGTGCAGTACCACAGGTCAAGATTTAGTACCACGAGCATTCAATTCGTGGTTACGTCTGCCCTCTGGTGGACAGGTGCAGTACCACAGGTCAAGATTTAGTACCACAAGCATTCAATTCGTGGTTACGTCTGCCCTCTGGTGGACAGGTGCTAAATTCTCCTGTTTGATTTGTACTAGGTGCCTCTGTGAATGTGTATGCTCTGACTTTAACATAGCCAGTTCTGTGACCAGTCACAAGCTAATCACACAGCCGTTTCAATGCTAAATTCTATGGTAATTCCTTTGTCAAGGCGCTCTGTTTCTTCTCACACAGCTTAAAGGTCGCGATCTGAGCGTGGCTTTTTTCGCTCGAGCGCTGTCCTCCAGACAGCCTTCACCTGATGAAGGGCGCTTGTGTTTGTGGCCGAAACGTCGTGAGAATTTCATTGTATTATTTTATTGTATCAATGTATTATTTTATTCCCATTCTAAGTGGTGACTTTACCGAAAGAACCAAAGAAGAAAAAGTGCAGTACCACCAGCATTCAATTCGTGGTTAAGTCTGCCATCTGGTGGACAACGTGCAGTACCACAAGCATTCAATTCGTGGTTAAGTCTGCCCTCTGGTGGACCGGTGCAGTACCACAGGTCAAGATTTAGTACCACAAGCATTCAATTCGAGGTTAAGTCTCCCCTCTAGTGGACAGGTGCAGTGCCACAGGTCAAGATTTAGTACCACGAGCATTCAATTCGTGGCTAAGTCTGCCATCTGGTGGACAAAGTGCAGTACCACAGGCATTCAATTCGTGGTTAAGTCTGCCCTCTGGTGGACAAAGTGCAGTACAGGCCAGCACAGTACGACAGCAGTTGCCCCTGCCAGACGTCACCCGCGCATCCCCCCCTAGTTGTGAGTCGCTGGTGCTGCGGCGTCCTGGCGTTAGTCCCAAGCGCGGTTGGCTGCGAGGGAGCCGTGAAGACGCCGCTCAGTGCCGCTGCTGCTGAAAATTTGGCTTCTTTTGGCTTAAAACCGGCGTAGGTAAAACAAAAATTTGATTTGGAGCTGTCGTGACTACAGGAAATACTTTTAGTTTTTTTAGGTAAAGTTATGAAGAAATAAAATAATTAAAATAATCGTCATCGGGTGGGACAAGCACAGCGAGAGATCTGCCGTGGCACGAGGCTATAGAGGCCTCGGCAGTAGGGGGGGAGGAAGAAGAGGGGTGGGGAGCAGAGCAGAACGTGGACCCCGCAGCAGCAGCGACACTACCCCAGCGCCCCCCTGTGGACACCACGCGGTACTACCCCAGCGCCCCCTTGTGGCCACCACGCGGTACTACCCCAGCGCACCCCTGTGGCCACCACGCGGTACTACCCCATCGCCCCCCTGTGGCCACGACCCGGTACTACCCCAGCGCCCCCCTGTGGCCACTACGCGGTACTACCCCAGCGCACCCCTGTGGCCACCACGCGGTACTACCCCAGCGCCCCCCTGTGGCCACCACGCGGTACTACCCCATCGCCCCCTGTGGCCACCACGCGGTACTACCCCAGCGCCCCCCTGTGGCCACCACGCGGTACTACCCCAGCGCCCCCCTGTGGCCACCACGCAGTACTACCCCAGCGCCGCGTGAATCAGAATATTTACACTGCATGAGAAATCTAATGAGCTACGATGCTCTTTTTTCACAGGGGCTCTGTGTGGTGAGTCTGTGGGTCTCTGTGTGTTGAGTCTGTGGGTCTCTGTGTGCTGAGTCTGTGGGTCTCTGTGTGGTGAGTCTGTGGGTCTCTCTGTGGTGAGTCTGTGGGTCTCTGTGTGGTGAGTCTGTGGGTCTCTGTGTGGTGAGTCTGTGGGTCTCTGTGTGCTGAGTCTGTGGGTCTCTCTGTGGTGAGTCTGTGGGTCTCTCTGTGGTGAGTCTGTGGGTCTCTGTGTGGTGAGTCTGTGGGTCTCTGTGTGGTGAGTCTGTGGGTCTCTGTGTGCTGAGTCTGTGGGTCTCTGTGTGGTGAGTCTGTGGGTCTCTGTGTGGTGAGTCTATGGGTCTCTGTGTGGTGAGTCTGTGGGTCTCTCTGTGGTGAGGCTGTGGGTCTCTGTGTGGTGAGTCTGTGGGTCTCTGTGTGGTGAGTCTGTGGGTCTCTGTGTGCTGAGTCTGTGGGTTTCTGTGTGGTGAGTCTGTGGGTCTCTGTGTGGTGAGTCTATGGGTCTCTGTGTGGTGAGTCTGTGGGTCTCTCTGTGGTGAGGCTGTGGGTCTCTGTGTGGTGAGTCTGTGGGTCTCTGTGTGCTGAGTCTGTGGGTCTCTCTGTGGTGAGTCTGTGGGTCTCTCTGTGGTGAGTCTGTGGGTCTCCGTGTGGTGAGTCTGTGGGTCTCTGTGTGGTGAGTCTGTGGGTCTCTGTGTGCTGAGTCTGTGGGTCTCTGTGTGGTGAGTCTGTGGGTCTCTGTGTGGTGAGTCTATGGGTCTCTGTGTGGTGAGTCTGTGGGTCTCTCTGTGGTGAGGCTGTGGGTCTCTGTGTGGTGAGTCTGTGGGTCTCTGTGTGGTGAGTCTGTGGGTCTCTGTGTAGTGAGTCTGTGGGTCTCTGTGTGGTGAGTCTGTGGGTCTCTGTGTGGTGAGTCTGTGGGTCTCTCTGTGGTGAGTCTGTGGATCTCTCTGTGGTGAGTCTGTGGGTCTCTGTGTGGTGAGTCTATGGGTCTCTGTGTAATGAGTCTACGGCTTTCTGAGTGCGATTCAGGTAACTTGTAGAATTCAAAGTTCAAGTGTTTTACGACTCTCAGCTACCCCCCTCCATACTCTCTGTTCACTCTCCCGCTCACCCTCACACTCCCGCTCACACTCCCGCTCAGGAAAGCAAAGGGATGGTGGGAATCTGGTTTCAGATAAGCATCCGTATGGGTAGCTTTCCTGTAGACAGAGTGGCTCATTGAACCATCAGGTCTCTTTTTAATTAGGACATCCAAAAAAGGTAGCTTGCCATCTTTTTCGACTTCCATGGTAAATCGGATACCCTACATTGCGGGGATCACGAAAAAAAAGATCTCCAAAATCTTGAATAAACACAAGATCCAGGTCCGTTTCAACACATTACATAAAATCCGTGATCTGGTTCCGTCTGTAAAAGATGTGATTCCGGACATACAATACCCGGTGTCTACAAACTAAGTTGCCTCTGTGGTAGTAGTTACATTGGAGAAACCAAACGCCATGTCTCGGACCGCATTCGTGAACACAAAGCAGACCTTAAACACGGTAGGACCAACACCTCGGCTGTAGCAGATCATTGTTCTAATTCAGTAGGCTCACATGCCATTGACTTTTCCAAGACAGAGGTTCTTTGTAAGCCATCTGGCTTCCATGAGAGATTCGTTCATGAGGCTATCCACATATACAAGCACAGAGACAATTTCAACCGAGAAGATGGATTCTATCTTAGCAATCATTGGAAAGATTTGATAAACCATTTCAGTTCTTAATTGATTGTTCACGCTTACAGTGGCTTTCAGACAGCATACATTATAAAAAATTTCGTCTCCCCCCTCCTCTTTTCAAAATATAGATGGACTAGTCCTGGGTAAACTGCCAATCGCTGCGCGTGACGCCAACGTTTTTTATAAATAAATAAATGCGCCGTTTAAAAATAAATTTATGCAAACCAACACACCTGAAGATGACCGTTTGAGTTATGGTCGAAACGTCGTGAGAATTTTTTATTGTTTTATATATATTTTATTATTTTGTTGTTTCTCTTCAACGTGACTTTACCGAAAAAACTAAGAATATGCAATGACCTGTGCGTTGTGAATGACACAACGCTGTTTTACAGCTGCCGTGAAGCAGACTGCGCATATTGTGGTGAATGTTACTGGGGTAGCCAGATGTGTCTGTCGGATTTGAACCTTGAACCTCTGCCATAAATAGAGAATGTGCTACCATATTCTTGGTTCTTTCAGTAAAGTTACGCAAATAGAAAACAAAAAAGAAAAACATTTTTTGGGAAATAATAAATTGATGAAAAGATGCCATTGGTCAACTGACTGAGATGACTGCGTCCCCCCACAGTGTGTACACGTACACAGTGTACACACACACAGTGTACACACACACAGTGTACACACACAGTACACACACAGTGTACACACACACAGTGTACACACACAGTGTACACACACAGTGTGTGTACACACTGTGTGTGTACACACACTGTGTGTGTGTACACACACAGTGTGTACACACACAGTGTACACACACACTGTGTGTGTACACACACTGTGTGTGTGTACACACACAGTGTGTACACACACACAGTGTACACACACACAGTGTACACACACAGTACACACACAGTGTACACACACACTGTGTATACACACACAGTACATACACACACAGTGTACACACACACAGTGTACACACACAGTGTACACACACAGTGTACACACACACAGTACACACACACACAGTGTACACACACACAGTGTACACACACAGTGTACACACACACAGTGTACACACACACAGTGTGTACACACACACAGTGTACACACACAGTGTACACACACAGTACACACACACAGTGTACACACACAGTACACACACACAGTGTACACACACAGTGTACACACACACAGTGTGTACACACACAGTGTACACACACACAGTGTGTACACACACACAGTGTACACACACAGTGTACACACACAGTACACACACACAGTGTACACACACAGTGTACACACACACACAGTGTACACACACAGTGTACACACACAGTGTACACACACAGTGTACACACACACAGTGTACACACACACACAGTACACACACACAGTGTACACACACAGTGTACACACACACACAGTATACACACACAGTACACACACACACAGTGTACACACACAGTGTACACACACACACTGTGTACACACACACAGTGTACACACACACAGTGTGTACACACACACAGTGTACACACACAGTGTACACACACAGTGTACACACACACACAGTGTACACACACACACAGTGTACACAGACAGTGTGCACACACAGTGTACACACACACAGTGTACACACACACAGTGTACACACACACAGTGTACACACACACACAGTGTACACACACACAGTGTACACACACACACACTGTACACACACACACAGTGTACACAGACAGTGTGCACACACAGTGTACACACACACAGTGTACACACACACAGTGTACACACACAGTGTACACACACACACAGTGTACACACACACAGTGTACACACACACACACTGTACACACACACACAGTGTACACACACAGTGTACACACACAGTACACACACACAGTGTACACACACAGTGTACACACACACACAGTGTACACACACACAGTGTACACAGACAGTGTGCACACACAGTGTACACACACAGTGTACACACACACAGTGTACACACACACAGCGTACACACACAGTGTACACACACACACAGTGTACACACACACAGTGTACACACACACACAGTGAACACACACAGTGTACACACACACACAGTGTACACACACACAGTGTACACACACAATGTACACACACACAGTGTACACACACACACACAGTGTACACACACACACAGTGTACACACACACAGTGTACACACACACACAGTGTATACACACAGTGTACACACACACACAGTGTACACACACACACAGTGTACACACACACAGTGTACGCACAGTGTACACACACACAGTGTACACAGTGTACACACACAGCGTACACACACACAGTGTACACACACACACAGTGTACACACACACACAGTGTACACACACACACTGTGTGTGTACACAATAATGCCCACGTTGTTGTTGCTGAGCTCACACACCCAAGGGGTCTCTGATCAAGGGAGGGAGCAATGGAAAATGAATCCTGCTCTGTGACGTCACCGTCACCACTCAGCATTACCTCATCGGCGTGAAACGCCAGGGTGAGGTGTACCTCGCTAGTGACGTCATGTCACCAAGGTGTTCACCCCACCCCGTCCACCGTGCCCTTGAGCATGACGTCACCTCTGCCTGAGTCACTTCCGTTGTCTGTTCAAGTACAATCCTTATTTGGGCAAAGCTACTCCAACGTAATTTATTTAAATTAAGACCCGCTCGTTGCGAGAGGGGAGTGTCTTGTTCCCCGCAAGTGACGTCATGTCACCTCCTGCTGCCACGTGACGTCACGAAGTAACAGGAATCTGCCGCTCCGCGCGTGAACTGAAATCCGAGGTGAGAAATTCTCATCACGGTTGTGGTGGTTGTTGTGTTTGTGGTGGTGTTTGTTGTGTTTGTGGTGGTGTTTGTTGTTTACCGAGGTAGAGCCTCGCTCTCTCTCGTAGGGATGTCAATTGAGTAGCAGCGAGCTTGGAAGCGATGTCCAGGTTGGAACTTTACAGTGCGGGGCCTTGCCACGTGGCGTCTTGCCTCCTGCCCTCGCCTGATCGCGTTTGCTTCAATTCTCTTGCTTATTTGAGCAATCTTCGTAAGAAAGTAATCAACCAGGCTATGCGTTACTTGTGTGTTGACCGACTCTCTGTGTTGCATTGCATTAGATTTCGTAATTGTACTCAGTTTCGATTTAAAGTTTTCGTGACTGCAATGATTCATCTTTGGTTCTTTCCGTAAAGTCACGTAGAATGAGAATAAAATAATAAATTGATAAAATAAAATAACACAATAATATTCTCACGACGTTTCGGCCACAACACAAGCGGCCTTCATCAGGTGAAGGGACGAGACTGTCTGGTAGGACAGCGCTGGAGTGAAAGAGCCACGTTCAGATCACGACCTTTAAGCTGTGTGAGAGGAAACAAAGCGCCTTGACAAAGGAATTAGCATAGAATTTAGCATTGAAATGGCTGAGTGATTAGCTTGTGACTGCGGATGTGTATGCTTTAACATAGCTATTTCTGTGACCAGTCACAAGCTAATCACTCAGCCATTTCAATGCTAAATTCTATGCTAATTCCTTTGTCAAGGTGCTTTGTTTCCTCTCATACAGCTTAAAGGTCGTGATCTGAACGTGGCTCTTTCACTCCAGCACTGTCCTACCAGACAGTCTCGTCCCTTCACCTGATGAAGGCCGCTTGTGTTGTGGCCGAAACGTCGTGAAAATATTATTGTGTTATTTTATTTTTTCAATTTATTATTTTCTCATTCTACGTGACTTTACCGAAAGAACCAAAGAAGATGTACTCAGTTTGTTTGATTAAGTGTGCTTTCTCTCTCTCTCTGTGTGTGTGTCCTCGTGTTATTATTATTTACTGCAGTTACCAAAGCTCCAAATCTCTCATTGACACAAGGCCATAATTATAATATATTTTAATAATTATATATATTGGGGGACACAACCCTCCCATTGATCAAATATGCTCAAAATGTCCCCCCCCCCAATATATTGCTATAGCAATATACAATATATAATATTGCTATAAAAATGTTTTCTAAATAATAATTGCTATGCTATGTTAATAAAAACAACAATTTGCTAAACCTTGGCCACAAAATCTGGACTTGTCTTCATATAACAATGCATAGATTTCTGTTTATATGATTGCGTTGTACTTTATGAATCCCTAATCTCTGCCATTACATACTATGAAAGAAGAAAAGGTGTAAAAAGTAAAAACAGAGCAATGTAATACAATACACTCGTGGACATTATTGTATCAAATAAAATAAATTCCATCCCATGTGTTGGTGAATTTTAAAAATATTTTATGCAGGAAATGGCAGGAAATAAGTTTTCAAATTAAAATTTTTTTCTGGGGGGGGGTTCCCAGACCCCCTGGAAGATTTGGTCCCCCCCAATGTTGACTCCATGGCTACGGCCTTGCATTGACTTGCTCATTTCTCTACCCCCCCCTCTCTCTCTATTTAAGGCTTCGACACAGAGGCGTTGTATCTCTGTGTGCCTATGTGTGTGTCTCTCTCTGTGTGTCTCTCTCTGTGTGTCTCTGTGTTATCTCTCTCTGTCTATGTGTCTCCGTGTCTGTGTTTTGTCTCTCTCTCAAATTGAGCAATCTTTGGAAGAACGTTATCAACCAGCTGGGGTGTTGTTGACTGCTACGTTAGCCGACTCTCTGTGTTGTATTGCATTACGTTTCTAAGTTTTACTAGGTTCTCTCTTTTTCACTTGTACCTGATGATGATTGCTTGTGTTGCAATCAAAACGTCGCATGCTATTTGCACACAGCGATGGTGTACGGTGCTTATTGTGGAATATTTTGCTGTTTTCCCCTGGATTTTCTGTTTGCACAGTCACAGTCACTTCAAGATGTTTTCTTGTTCATGTTTTTGTTTGTTGCGGTTGCACCCGATTCAAGAGCCGAATGGCTCACAGGGCTATACCAAATAAATGAAACTGAAACTATTATTTCACTTCTTTATTTTTTCTACGTGACTTTACCGAAAGAACCGAAGAGTATCTTGCTTAAGTTTTAATTTCTCTTCACCTGCCTCGCTACTCTGTAACTTTGTTTTGTTTTAAATATTCACAGTTTTTTTTATTTTTTTACCAGGCCACGCCCACGTTGAGCTGCTGTACCGCTCTTGTTTTCAGAAGCGACCTGCCCACAACAACAATAACAAGGTGGGGCTTGTCAACAGCGTGGCGGTGTTCACTCTAGACGCGTGGCGGTGTTCACTCTAGACGTGTGGCGGTGTTCACTCTAGACGTGTGGCGGTGTTCACTCTAGACGCGTGGCGGTGTTCACTCTAGACGCGTGGCGGTGTTCACTCTAGACGCGTGGCGGTGTTCACTCTAGACGTGTGGCGGTGTTCACTCTAGACGTGTGGCGGTGTTCACTCTAGACGCGTGGCGGTGTTCACTCTAGACGCGTGGCGGTGTTCACTCTAGACGCGTGGCGGTGTTCACTCTAGACGCGTGGCGGTGTTCACTCTAGACACGTGGTGGTGTTCACTCTAGACGCGTGGTGGTGTTCACTCTAGACGCCTGGTGGTGTTCACTCTGGGCGCAAGGCGGTGTTCACTCTAGACGTGTGGCGGTGTTCACTCTAGACGCGTGGTGGTGTTCACTCTAGACGTGTGGCGGTGTTCACTCTGGATGCATGGCGGTGTTCACTTTGGGCGCGTGGCCGTGTTCACTCTCTACATGTGGAGAGGAAACCCGGGGATCGGGAAGGAAATCCATGCGACCACGGGGAGAGTGAGAGAGACAGGCAGCCTCGGCTGTGTTGATTTATCCTCAATGAATTACTTGGTGGAGTGAGGAACCATTAATACTGAGCAGGTGAAGGTGGCCAGGCGTGGGTCTGGACACACCACCACCTGTGAATCATGCCAGTGTGTGACAGTGGTGGAGCCAGTGGGGGTGGGGTGGCACGTTCCTCCCCAACGATCCGATCGAAATCCCTAATTTCGATCGGATCCTTGGGGTTTATTAGTAACTAGCTTCACTACCCGGCTTCGCCCGGGACTTGGATTCTTGTCTTGGATACATTTCATATTCCTTTATATTTCACTGAAAAACCCGGAAATGTTGATGCTCGCACGAAGGAAAAAAGCCGAAACAAATCAAGTAACCTAAATCGGATGTTTTCACTAATGGAAATTTAACCTTAATCCACTTCTACGCAAGGTCGATTTTGGCCACTCGGGAAGGGAATGACGTGGCCAGCTGAAAATAGTCGCGTTCACTTAGAAATTCCAGACAGCATGAGCTGTGAAAATTTCATGACGCCAGAGCACAGCGTTGGAGAGGTTTTGCTGCGTCACACAAACAGGTGTAATGTTCTGCTTTATATTTAAGATAGCCGTTGTACCTGTTCTTCGCACGGATATGTATTGAAACTCCGAGAAGCCAATGGCTTCATCAGCCAGGAGCGAAGTGCCACCTAAAATCTCCCTGCACGCTGTTAACACCTCCTAGAAGTACAGCGCACGAAGAGCCATATGGTAGGGGTAAACATTACAGAGCGCTTAACTCAGGTGTGTTGCGGGTTGACTCCACAAACGTCATGGTCATTCCCCCACCCTCCTCCCCCCCCCAGAATTTAAAAGTCTATTTTTATTCTTTTTACGTTGTGTACAATATGGAACCTACCGACATGCCAAGTCTCAAGTGTGTAGCATGTTGGGAAGTATGCTAAACATTTCGACCAGACACACATATCCACACATTTTCCTTTTTATATATATAGATAAATCAGCATTTTGCGACCCCCACTGCCACCGTGTGGCATATTATTACGTGCCAGGGACTCTATGAGAGGACAACAGTGCGAGTCCATAATTGGCAATAATTAACGGCAAAGCAGTTACAAGCGACTCACAGAATTGTGCGCAGTTGCGTATACAGTACACGACTTCCCTGATGGCAAACACCTTCAGCGAGCGTGATGCCTTTCACACGCGTTGATTAAAAAGCAAGGGACAAGTCAAATTTTGATTTAAAGCTTTCGTGACTGCAGTAATTCATATTCTTAGTGCTTTCGGTAAAGTCACGTTGAAGGGAAACAATAAAATACTAATATATATAAAACAATAAAAATTATCACGACGTTTCGACCATAACACAACCGTTTGTGTTATGGTCGAAACGTCGTGAGAATTTTTATTGTTTTATATATATTTTATTATTTTATTGTTTCCCTTCAACGTGACTTTACCGAAAGAGCTAAGAATATAAGGGACAAGTCCTTAGTAACAACTCTTTACGAACAACTCCCTACTTACTAACAACTCCCTACTAACAACTCTTTACGTACTAACAACTCCCTACTTACTAACAACTCCTTACTTACTAACAACTCCTTACTTACTAACAACTCTTTACTTACTAACAACTCCTTACTAACAACTCTCTACTTACTAACAACTCCTCTCATTTTTCATTGCTGGAGGGGTTGCCCCCCCTACCTGAAAATCCTGGCTCCACCTCTGAGTGTGTGACAGTGTCAAGTTTGTATTTGCAGTAAAGTCTATTAACTCTATTAGAGTATGGCGGTTATCGCAAAACAGTAGTTTATTTAGTTTTTCTCCGGAACTCTTTGTAAGAATGGAGTCAGGAAGTTATCACATCAAACGTGCAGCTGAAGTCGGAACTGTTCATCCCAGCATTCAAGGACATCTGTGCCTGGCTTCACACCTCTAAGTTGCAATTGAACATTAATTTATGCATTTCTGCATAACACAAATAGTATTATTTTCAACACCCTTTGCTATGTCAGCTGAATTTAGCTTTCATAAATGTTCCTTTTGAAGCCAGAAAGCCGAAATTGTGTGCTCGGAGTTTTGGGTTAACATTCATTTTGAAGATACGAGGGCTTCCAGGCACGATTGTGACATTTGCCCACTCATTGTGTGCCATAACAGCCCGTGTGATGAATTTGGGACGCTTTTTCACTACAACATGAATATATGAATAAGTATAGACATGTAAGTCACGTGTGACTGTGTGTATGCATTCCTCTGTGCATCGATACTGACGTGTAGATGGTGTGGATATTTTTTTTTCTCTCTGCAGCTGTCGCTTCCTCTGCAGAATTTGTCTCATGGAGCAAAGGCACTCGGCGCGGCTCGGTGCAAAAAGGCAGAAATGCGTCCGGCGTGAAAACAACCCGGATCGTACTGGAGATTTGACACGGCACCAGATAACTCGCACAGGAGATGAACCCTTCAAGTGCAGTGTGTGTGGGAAGGCGTTTACACAGTCATCAAGTCTTGTAGCACACCAGAGAACACACACGGGAGAGAAACCCTTCAAGTGTAGTGTGTGTGGGAAGGCGTTTGCACAGTCATCTACTCTTAAAAAACACCAGAGAACACACACGGGAGAAAAACCCTTCAAGTGTAGTGTGTGTGGGAAGGGGTTTGCGCAGTCATCTACTCTTGTAACACACCAGAGAACTCACACGGGAGAGAAACCCTTCAAGTGCAGTGTGTGTGGGAAGGCGTTTACAGATTCATCTGCTCTTGTAGCACACAAGAGAACACACACGGGAGAGAAACCCTTCAAGTGCAGTGTGTGTGGGAAGGCGTTTACAGATTCATCTGCTCTTGTAGCACACAAGAGAACACACACGGGAGAGAAACCCTTCACGTGCAGTGTGTGTGGGAAGGCGTTTGCACAGTCATGTACTCTTGTAGAACACCAGAGAACACACACGGGAGAAAAACCCTTCAAGTGCAGTGTGTGTGGGAAGGCATTTGCACATTCATCAAATCTTCATGTACACCAGAGATCTCAAAAGCATCAGAAGATCCACAAGGAGTGGGGTCTGAAATCAGCTTGTGAAAGTCAAAGTGCCGCAATGAGCCCATCCCTCATGAAACAAGAACCGGAAGAAAATCCCAGCCTGGACACTTTTAAAGGTATCGAGGTAAAATATGAAGAGGTGAAGGTGAAATGTGAAGAAGTGATGATGAAGAGCGAAGTAGTGAAGGTGAAATGTGAAGAAGTGATGGTGAAGAGCGAAGAAGTGAAGGTGAAATGTGAAGAAGTGATGGTGAAGAGCGAAGAAGTGAAGGTCAAATGTGAAGAAGTGATGGTGAAGAGCGAAGAAGTGAAGGTCAAATGTGAAGATGAAGATTCAACTCCAAAATCGGACCTTCACATCGATGGAGGCAACGTGAAGCAGGAGGATAATTCTGACTGAGGCAGAGCGAGGCAACTCCCAGCAGTTCGTGGAAGTGGAAGTGTGGGTGGACTTCCTCCGAGACAATACAAAGTCAAATGGAGACCCGGTAGATGTGTAAGCTTGAGACGATGTCGCTCCAATAGATGCACCTTTGTCACAGGCCTTTAATGACAAGAATGTGAAGTTCAACACTCAATTCCTAGGATCAACCTGCAGCGTAACAGTGGCCAGTCTTTGTGGACCTGTGGGTTGGGTAGATCTCTAACCAGGAGCGAATGCCAATAAGCTCCCAAGCGTTGACTATGTTATCATAATTGCATTTATATGGTGCTTGCTTTATCGCCTCTGGCAATTCGGAGTTTTGCGTCGTATCTCGTCTCAAACACTCGAAGAGCATCCCCAAGTAGCAGCTGCCCCTGTGTGGCACAAGGTGGTGGCCCTGTACCGGCCTGCATGTGGACAAGAGCCTGTCAGTAGGGGGTGATTGTTGATGTGGCATCTCAGTTGTGGAGTTTGTAGGTAATGTTTAGAATTTGGTACATTTTGACCCAGATGCCAGCAGGCAATGGTCTACTCGTTTTGAATGACACAATAGAATGTTGTATATACATTGTTAAGCATACGGTGTGTATGTTTTAAAATAGCTTCTTGTTAGTACGATGTAACCTGATGCAGTATATTTCAGTGCAGTATTTCAATTTTGTTAATATTCCTGTCAATAATTTAGAATTAATACTTGTCTGATTGTGTGCGTACATGTAACATTTTGCCTATGAGGGTCAAACATTGAATAAGTGATGCTTGGACAAAGTGTGTGTTTTGGAAGTAACCTGTACAGATAACTCGGGTGAGACTCATTGTTCTTGTGATACAGGTCAAAGGGTATTTTTGTGTTTTCAGGAAGCATCTCCCTCTGGAGCAACTCATTGTTTTTTTAAATAGGCAGCACACTCGGATCATTTATCAGTTACAAGGCATACCACTCAAAAGTTACACATAGAGGAGATACATTCTCTACAACACGAATTATAATTTTGTATTACGTGTTGACGTAGGTTTTGTCGAATTAGCACGAGAAATGGTCCTTGCTGATTAACGTCTGGATGTTCACAACCGAGGGTTGGAGCAAGCCTGACCGCCTGCGGCGCCCCTCACAACCATTTACGGCCTTGGGCCAGGAAAGTCACGAAAAGAATTGCACACGAACGACGCCTCCACGCAAGCTCCCGATGCTCCGTTTTGAAGTTTGAAAATGAAACAACTTTGTACTGTATTATTTTTTTGAATTAGATAATTGTATTTCTTCATTAAAAGCTTATTCATTGAAAACGACATTTCGTGTGAATTTCCTCTCGTCGTTAAGTAGATGGCCTTGCCGGGGGTTCGGTTCGATGCGGACTTTCACCTGGTTGGGATCGCGGGATCGAGATGAGGCGACACAGAGCTGGCCGTGCGACAAGACCGCCGTCCGCAGATCGAACGTCTGTCCCTGCGCCTCCGTCATTAATGCAGGGGGCGCATTGGTTTGCAACGCCTCCTGCATGAAAACTCTCTGCATGTGGAGTGGGATCCAGAGGGAAATCAACGCAACCACGGGGAGAGAGAGAGAGAGACACGCAAACTCCAAATATACAGCAAGCGTCAGGGTCGGGTTCGTACCCACGACTTCCTGTATGCCAGGAGAGGTAGTTAACATCTCACCACATGGAGAGAGAGACACGCAGCCTCAGCGATGTTGATTGATCTTCAATTAATTACTTGGTGGAGTAAGGAAGCATTAATACTGAGTGGATGAAGGTGGCCAGGCATGCGTCTGGACACACCACCAACTGTTTACCATGCCAGTGTGTGACAGTGTGAAGAGTCCATTTTCAGTAAAGTCTATTAACTGTATTGAGCACGGAGGTTGTATCAAAACAGTTTATTTTAGTTTTCCTCTGGAACTCTTTGTAAGAATGTAGTCAGGAAGTTATCACAGCAAACGTGCAGCTGAAGTCGGAACTGTTCATCCCAGCATTCAAGGACATCCGTGCCTGGCTTCACACCTCTAAGTTGTGATTGAACATTTATGAATTTCTGCATAACACAAATAGTATTATTTTCCACACCCTTTGCTATGTCACCTGAATTTAGCTTTTATAAATATTCCTTTTGAAGCCAGACAGCCGAAATTGTGTGCTCGGAGTTTTGGGTTAACATTCATTTTGAAGATACGAGGGCTTCCAGGCACGTTTATGACATTTGCCCTCGCATTGTGTGCCATAACAGCCCGTGTGATGAATTTGGGACGCTTTTTCACTACAACATGAATATATGAATAAGTATAGACATGTAAGTCACGTGTGACTGTGTATGTGCATCGATACTGACGTGTAGATTGTGTGGATATTTTTTTTTCTCTCTGCAGCTGACGCTTCCTCTGTTGCTTCCTCTGCAGAATTTGTTTGATGGAGCAAAGGCACTCGGCGCAGCTCGGTGCAAAAAGGCATGAATGCGACCGGCGTGCAAACAACACGGGTCGTACTGGAGACTTGACACGGCACCAGAGAACACACACAGGAGAGAAACCCTTCAAGTGCAGTGTGTGTGGGAAGGCGTTTGCACGTTCATCTGCTCTTGTAACACACCAGAGAACACACACAGGAGAGAAACCCTTCAGGTGCACTCCGTGCGGGATGGTGTTTGCACTTTCATCAAATCTTCATGTACACCAGAGAACACACACAGCAGAGAAACCCTTCAAGTGCAGTGTGTGTGGGAAGGCATTTGCACATTCATCAAATCTTTATGTACACCAGAGATCTCAAAAGCAGCAGAAGATCCACAAGGAGTGGAGTCTGAAATCAGCTTGTGAAAGTCAAAGTGCCGCAATGAGCCCATCCCTCATGAAACAAGAACTGGAAGAAAATCCCAGCTTGGACACTTTTAAAGGGATCGAGGTGAAACATGAAGAGGTGAAGGTGAAATGTGAAGAAGTGATGGTGAAGAGCGAAGAGGTGAAGGTGAAATGTGAAGAAGTGTTGGTGAAGAGCGAAGAAGTGAAGGTGAAATGTGAAGATGAAGATTCAACTCCAAAATCGGACCTTCACATCGATGGAGGAAACGTGAAGCAGGAGGAGAATTCTGACTGTGAGGCAGAGCGAGGCAACTCCCAGCAGTTTGTGGAAGTGGAGGTGTGGGTGGACTTCCTCCGAGACAATACAATGTCAAATGGAGACCCGGTAGATGTGTAGAGGTGTTAACTACGCGCTGTTGCGTAACCCGCGTTGCCACCAGGGCGGTGCAGCATTACCCCTGGGTACAACGGTTGGGGTCAGTCGAGGTGAAACGGATCGTGGCCAGGGTTTGGTGCGAACCAATCAGACGGTTCCACGTGGGAATGTATGATTGGTTCTACCTGGCCACGAAGGGGTATAAGACGGGTGACCCAACGGACCTCGAGGAGTTCTCTCCCTGCACGAAGACAGAAGACTGGGCTGAAGCCTAGCTAGGACCCTGGACCAGCCTCCCAGCCCTTCTAAGGGCTAAGGCTCGGCATACCCAGTGGTCAGGACCCACCGGGCCAGCGGTGGGTCAGATAGCCTCCCCTAGGTCCTAGCCGGAGGACTAGGATAGCGGTAGACGTGTGAGTCCCGCCAAGTCCGGAGGTTGTACCTCCTTAGGTATCAAGGAGGTTAGCGGTAGACGTGTGAGTCCCGCCAGGTCCGGAGGCTGTACCTCCCTAGGGTATCGGGTGAGGGGACCGAATATCCCTCTGTGTGTGTTAAGCGTTGTATAAGTAAATAATACAATAAACAGTGTGCCTCCTAAAGAAGTCTGCTCGTCCTTACAACACTACAGATGTGTAAGCTGGAGACTATGTCGCTCCAATAGATGCACCTTTGTCACAGGTCTTTAATGACAAGAATGTGAAGTTGAACACTCAATTCCTAGGATCAACCTGCAGCGTAACAGTGGCCAGTCTTTGTGGACCTGTGGGTTGGGTAGATCTCTAACCAGGAGCGAAAGCCAATAAGCTCTGAAGCGTTGACTATGTTATCATAATTGCATTTATATGGTGCTTGCTTTATCGCCTCGGCAACTCGGAGTTTTGTGTCGTATCTCGTCTCAAACACTCGAAGAGCATGCCCAAGTAGCAGCTGCCCCTGTGTGGCACAAGGTGGTGGTCCTGCACGGGCCTGCATGTGGACAAGAGCCTGTCAGTAGGGGGCGATGGTTAATGTGGCATCTCAGTTGTGGAGTTTGTGGGTAATGTTTAGAATCTGATCAATTTTGACCCAAACGCCAGCATGCAATGGCCTACTCGTTTTGAATGACACAATAATATGTTGTACATACACTGTTAAGCAGACGGTGTGTATTTTTGTAAATATCTTCATGTTCATACGATGTAACCTGATACAGCATATTTCAGTGCAGTAATACAATTTAGTTAAAATGACTCAATAATTTATAATTAATGCTTGTCTGATTGAGTGCCTACATGTAACATTTTGTCTATAAGGATCAAACATTGAATAAGTGATGTTAGGACAAATTGTTTTTTGGAAGTAACCTGTACAGATAACTCAGGTGAGACTCATTGTTCTTGTGATACAGGTCAAAGGGTATTTTTGTGTTTTCAGGAAGCATCTCCCTCTGGATGAACTCATTGTCTTTGAAATAGGGAGCACACTCGGATCATTCATCAGTTACAAGGCATACCACTCAAAAGTTACGTGTAGAGGAGATACATTCTCGACAACACGAATTATAATTTTGTATTACGTGTTGACGTAGATTTTGTCTAACTAGGACAAGAAATGGTCCTTGCTGATTAACGTCTGGATGTCCGTAACGGTTGAAGCAAGCCCGGCTGCTGTTGAGACGCTGTGCACCAATAAGGGTCCACATGTGGCTTGCACTGAATCAATGATGCACTCCCAGAAGGCTGTGCTAGTTATAGTTTGTGTAAAACATTCCTTTGTTTCGTGGAGAGATCGATAAATGAAAGATGTCGTGTCTGTTGATCTGCTTCATAGCAAGGAGGTAATTTTAAGAGCACATTTGGAATGCATTTTTGGTACAGATTTGTATTCGGTTACAAGGCAGAGCACATCCAGTAGATACATTCTCCACAACAACACTCATTAGAATTAGATAATTGTATTTCTTCATTGAAAGCTTATTAATTGAAATGGACATTTCGTGTGAATTTCCTCTCGTCGTTAAGTAGATGGCCTTGCCGGGGGTTCGGTTCGATGCGGACTTTCACCTGGTTGGGATCGCGGGATCGAGATGAGGCGACACAGAGCTGGCCGTGTGAGAAGACCGCCGTCTGCAGATCGATTCCAGCACGATCGAACGTCTGTCCCTGCGCCTCCGTCATTCATGCAGGGGGCGCGTAGGTGTGCAGCGTTCGTCACGAAGTTGTGCGTAAGCGCCATAACAAGGCGGTGTAAGCTGACCTGCCACCACGTTCACGGGTCATCAGGGGGCAGCCGAGACAGAGAGGTGTTTAGGGGTCGACCAAAGGTTAAACCCCCGCCCCCCCCCCCCCGTGACCGGAGACTAACACCCCTGACCCCCCACCCATCCCTAAGGCCCCTTAAGATTAGACCTTCCAGAAGGTTCAGGGAGGTGGGGGGGGGGGGGTCAGGAGGGGAGGGGTGACCCCGACCTGGGGATAAAAGGCCGGCCCTCTGGACGGGCCGGGCAGTGTTCACCAACTCAAGCCTGAATACATCCGAAGACCTGAAGACTGGACCAGCACCCGGGGACCCTCAACCGAGGCTCTTGTTAGAGCCGGGTTGTAGCGGACCAGAGGTGAGCTCCCGTACCCTGGCTGGAACGGGTCGTCCAGTCTTCCCTTAACGCCGGGCTAAGGGACCCGTGGGTAGCAGAGCCCGGAGTGTACAGGCTGCGATAGAAGGGAGGCTTCGATTTAAAGCTTTTGTGACTGCAAGGATTCATCTTCTTTGGTTCTTTCGGTAAAGTCACGTAGAATGAGAATAAAATAATTGATAAAATAAAATAGCACAATAAAAATTCTCACGACATTTCGGCCACAACACAAGCGGCCTTCAAAACGAACAAAATCATCTAATTCAACAGCATTAATTGATCAGACCAAAGAGTTATCGTTGAAACCCTCTGCTGCCAGACCACCAAGATTATATGGCCTTCCAAAGATACACAAAGAAGATACACCCCTTCGTCCCATCGTCTCTACTATCAACTCCCCCACCTATAAACTGGCACATTTTCTTACTGATATACTGCGACCTTTCACTGGAAAAACCACCTCTGCGGTACTAAATTCTACTCACCTGGTATCGACAATCAAAGGCATTTCCCTGTCCCCAGACGACCTGCTTGTCAGTTTTGATGTAGTTTCCTTATTCACCAAGGTTCCTGTACCTGACACCATTGCAATCATTGAAGACTTGGTTCATCAAGGACTAAACACTGAGGTACCCCCCCTGGTGAGACACTGTTTAACCAATACATACTTCACTTGGAATGGAACTTTCTACAAACAAACTGAGGGCACCCCAATGGGCTCCCCCCTTTCTCCAGTTATAGCTAACATTTTCATGGAGAAATTTCAGACTGACGCCATCCAGACTGCCACTCTGCGCCCAACCTTATGGAAGAGGTATGTGGATGACACTTTTGTCATCTGGCCACATGGCCGGCCTGCTCTAGACCAATTCTTCGACCACATCAATTCCATACACCCAGCCATCAGATTTACCATGGAAGTCGAAATAGATGGCAAGATACCTTTTTTGGATGTCCTAATTAAAAAGAGACCTGATGGTTCAATGAGCCACTCTGTCTACAGGAAAGCTACCCATACGGATGCTTATCTGAAACCGGATTCCCACCACCATCCATCACAGAAGAATTCTCTCATCAAGACTCTGTATCATAGAGCCCAATGCATATCCGACCAGGAACACATAAGCAGTGAACTCAAGCACGTACACCAAGCTCTTAGGGCTAATGGTTACTCCGACTATACAATCCGCAAAGCTATCACTCAAACCATGAAGAAGAACCCTCTTGAGGAGCCTTTCAAAACCATCACTTTACCCTACATTGCTGGGATCACAAAAAAGATCTCCAAAATCTTGAATAAACACAAGATCCAGGTCCATTTCAACACATTACATAAAATCCGTGATCTGGTTCCGTCTGTAAAAGATGTGATTCCGGACATACAATACCCGGTGTCTACAAACTAAGTTGCCTCTGTGGTAGTAGTTACATTGGAGAAACCAAACGCCATGTCTCGGACCGCATTCGTGAACACAAAGCAGACCTTAAACACGGTAGGACCAACACCTCGGCTGTAGCAGATCATTGTTCTAATTCAGTAGGCTCACATGCCATTGACTTTTCCAAGACAGAGGTTCTTTGTAAGCCATCTGGCTTCCATGAGAGATTCGTTCATGAGGCTATCCACATTTACAAGCACAGAGACAATTTCAACCGAGAAGATGGATTCTATCTTAGCAATCATTGGAAAGATTTGATAAACCATTTCAGTTCTTAATTGATTGTTCACGCTTACAGTGGCTTTCAGACAGCATACATTATAAAAAATTTCGTCTCCCCCCTCCTCTTTAAAAAAAATAGATGGACTAGTCCTGGGCAAACTGCCAAATCGCTGCGCGTGACGCCAACGTTTTTTTATAATTAAATAAATGCGCCGTTTAAAAATAAATTTATGCAAACCAACACACCTGAAGATGACCGTTTGAGTTATGGTCGAAACGTCGTGAGAATTTTTTTATTGTTTTATATATATTTTATTATTTTGTTGTTTCTCTTCAACGTGACTTTACCGAAAAAACTAAGAATATGAATTACTGCAGTCACGAAAGCTTTAAATCAAAATTTAATACAATTTTGTTAAAATGACTCAATAATTTAGAATGAATACTTGTCTGATTGTGTGCGTACATGTAACATTTTGTCAATAAGGGTCATACATGAAATAAGTCATGTTAGGACAAAGTGTGTGCTTTGGATGTAACC
The DNA here is from genome assembly GCF_048934315.1 of Petromyzon marinus. Classification (NCBI taxonomy): domain Eukaryota; kingdom Metazoa; phylum Chordata; class Hyperoartia; order Petromyzontiformes; family Petromyzontidae; genus Petromyzon; species Petromyzon marinus. The sequence goes on from NW_027422625.1 coordinate 3,390,470, forward strand.
TGTACAGACAACTCAGGTGAGACGCATTGTTCTTGTGATACAGGGCAAAAGGTATTTTTGTGTTTTCAGGAAGCATCTCCCTCTGGAGCAACTCATTGTCTTTGAAATAGGGAGCACACTCGGATCATTCATTAGTTACACGTAGAGGAGATACATTCTCGACAACACGAATTATAATTTTGTGTTACGTGTTGACGTAGATTTTGTCTAACTAGGACTAGAAATGCTCCTTGCTGATTTAACGTCTGGATGCTCACAACCGAGGCATGAAGCAAGCCTGACCGCCTGCGGCGCCCCTCACAACCATTTACGGCCTGGGGCCAGGAAAGTAACGAAAAAAAATTGCACATGAACGACGCCTCTACGCAGGCACCTGATGCTCCATTTGGAAGTTTTGAAATAACTTTGAATTGTATTATGTTTTGAATTAGATGATTGTATTTCTTCATTAAAAGCTTATTCATTTAAAACGACATTTCGTGTGAATTTTCTCTCGTTGTTAAGTAGATGGCCTTGCCGGGGGTTCGGTTCGATGCGGACTTTCACCTGGTTGGGATCGCGGGATCGAGATGAGGTGACACAGAGCTGGTCGTGCGAGAAGACCGCCGTCTGCAGATCGATTCCAACGCGATGGAACGTCTGTCCCTGCACCTCCGTCGTTCATGCAGGGGGCGCGAAGGTTTGTAGCGCCCTCTGCATGAAAACGACGGAACGTGCAGCGTTAGTCACGAAGTTGTGCGTAAGCGCCATAACAAGGCGCTGTAAGCTGACCTGCCACCACGTTCACGGGTCAACAGGGAGCAGCCGAGAGAGAGAGCGAGGTGCGTAGGGGTCGACCAAAGGTTAAACCCCCGCCCCCCCCCCCCGTGACCGGAGACTAACACCCCTGACCCCCCACCCGTCCCTAAGGCCCCTTAAGATAAGATCTTCCAGAAGGTTCTAGGAGGGGGGGGGGGGGTCAGGAGGGGAGGGGTGACCCCGTCCTGGGGTTAAAAGCCCGGCCCTCTGGACGGGCCGGGCAGTGTTCACCAACTCAAGCCTGAAGACATCCGAAGACTTGAAGACTGGACCAGCACCTGGGGACCCTCAACCGAGGCTCTTGTTAGAGCCGGGTTGTAGTGGACCAGAGGTGAGCTCCCGTGCCCTGGCTGGGACGGGTCGTCCAGTCCTCCCTTAACGCCGGGCTAAGGGACCCGTGGGTAGCAGAGCCCGGAGTGTGCAGGCTGCGATAGAAGGGAGGCTGTCACTCCCGGAGGCTATCGTCGTGGAGGGGGCCGTACCCCTTCGTGTTACAGTAGTGTGTAGAGCCGAGTTCGAAAGAGTTGTTATAAGAAACGCGTTGCCTCAACCAGACTTCTCCGTGTGATTAGTTAAGGACACAACACTTATATTAAAGAGTATACTATGAGACCTTTGCCAGTAGCAAGATATAGTAATAGGTTTTTACCCTTTTATCTGGCACAAAAACTGACACCTTTATACAAGGGATGATGTGTGAAATAACCACAACACAAGCAGTCTGCTTGTGTTATGGTTATTATATCTTGCTACTGGCAAAGGAGGTCTCATAATGTAAATGCTTACCCCGAGCTCTCAATACTCTGATAGTGCGCTGTTTTTGAGTTGTACGCCTTTTGGCGTCTTCTGGTCCAACACCAGTGGAGACTAGGCTCTAAGAAAAGCCGTCTCGGGTGTGGACCAATCAAATTCTAGGACAGTGCATGTCATTATCAGAGTTGTCTCTTTTTGTTTGCATTTTGACTGCTTGTGTTGTGGTTCTTGCAAACATGATCCCTTGTATAAAGGTGTTAGTTTTCGTGCCAGATAAAAGGGTAAAAATCTATTTCTAAAAGAGTATAATCAGTGGGTTTTCTAAGTACCTTCGTCTTACAGAAATCATTTTCGCGTGAGCTGTTGTATATATAGGTGTTATGAAAATTGATGAAAATAATGAAAATTAAATGAAATTTGATATTTGCATAATTTATCCGAAATTATGTTAATCAGTGTAATTATGCACCTAAATTATGCTGATTCGAGAGATAATCGTATTAATTTATGCGAGTGGGCGTGGTTATGATGATGCAGGTCGTTATGGATTATAAGGTCGAGCCTCGGTGACGAGGATTGTGTTATGAATTGGAATGACGCAATTAGTCGTATGCAGTGACGCAGGCGTTGTGATCGTGAATGAGAGAGAGTCGATTCGACTCTGCTCTTTAATTCCGTATTATCGATAAGGATACGATTACTCTCGATTGAACATCACGAATTATGCGTGTTATGGATTATGTGTGGTGATAGTGTGCTTATGATATGTCCCCAGGATTCAGATCTCATACGCAGAACAATATTATGCAGAATTTCAGGAAGAATCACACACAAACCTTCTGCTTTAATCAATTTTATTTCTAGCTAACTTTAATTTTGGATAATATGAAAACTCAATCTCGGGATTTTGGAATTTCAACACAGCGTTAACATGATACCATCACGATTGCGTTGTTTCACCTCGATAGCGGCACCTGTGGTTAATTCCCGACGCGTAACGCAATCGATCGGTTGTTGAGAGAGAGATTAAAAACATGCGAACTATTCTATCAAACCTTAACTTTATAATATGCAAACTCGTATGCTTGAATTGTTACACAACACGGCACTTGGTCTTTGATTCGTATCCAATCCTTAATACATTCTGATATGCGAAGTTATTATGCTTGAAATCGTCAGCACAGTACCACGTTGATGTTCGTTCATTGATTCATAACGATTATGAAGTTAAAGCGTTCGACTGAAATACTTCGAATTGCCTTATCAACACCACTCGATGGCCACAATGCTTCGTTACTTGAATTGTCACACAACACAGCATTCGGTCATTGATCATGCGCGGCCCTTAATGCAATTATTGTCACGTTGTTCACAATAGGATGACTGATTATTATGCAACGCTACTCGTTGACAGGGCACTCCAACCAGTATTATTCTTGGAGGCACAAATATGCGTTTCAATTCGTTATTTCATTCGTGGATACCAGCAAGATTATGCAGAAAGACAAATATTAACGAACGACTCAAGTATTTCTAATCAACTTCTCAACGCGACTCAATGGGTGGCGATGTTTTCTTTTGATATCCTTATCTCGGGCCAATCTTTTAATTAATTGTGGCCAGACCCCTGACAGGGAACCGGTTGAACACGCTCTCTATCCCCGCGAGCGGCGCTCCGTGGTGAGGTGTCAAGAATTAATCCTTGTTAATGGGTCAGTTGGTAATTTATGCGGTTAGAAGTACAGCCCCAGCACAATATTACAGAGAAAAATTATGAACACTCTTAAAAACGATGGATTATTCACTCGGTCGTTGCGATGTTTCCACAATCACGGATGGTTCAATGGCTTGAGGTTTTTAGGCTTTGTTAATGACCCGTGTGTGTGTGTTGAATGGTATGAGTGGTGAAAGAGTAGGCCAATGTTCGGAATCGATTCTTTGCGTCAAGCAGACGTCTGGTTTGTCGTGTAGTGGGGGGCAGTGTATCATACGTATCAGTTGATTCTTCTTTCAGTAGTTGGTTCGGACTCGACGGACGTTGGTGAACGAGTAGATGCGTTGTTGTAGCTGAGATGACCGTCTGGTAGACGGCGTTAGAAGCACGCCCGCAGCGGCGCGCTGGTGCTCCGTCGTCGGCGGTTGTAGATTGCAGGCTCACGATTCGCTCGTGGTGGCGCTGGCCGCTAACAGCGGCAGCGGGTCGCCAATCGGCGACACTCGCCAATTCGGCGAGTTGTAGAGACGTCTCCGGCGTCGGTGATGGCTGGTCTTCTGCTGAGATGAGTTGAGCGGGTCTTCTGCTGAGATGAGTAGAGATGAGTCTTCTTCTGTTGAGCTGAGTTGAGATGAGTCTTCTTCTGTTGAGCTGCCCCCGCGGGCTGATGAGTTGATTTCAATGCTGAAACGGCTCCTTTTTATGCCAAAAATCTCTCTCCTTCTCGGCTCCCCCTCACGAGGCGGAGCTATCTTTGATCTGATCGTATGTCGGTGGGGGGGGGGTTCGTGTGTCGGTGGTGGGGGGGTTCGTGTGTCAGTGTGTATGTTTGTGTGTGTCATTTATGACACGGTCCTGTTCGGGTCTTTCCTCAAGCCATAAACATCAAGACAACAGACACCTCGATTCATCTTGGTGGCGTCTGGTTGTCTAATCCCTCCACCCAGAGAGAGGGGCGGGTTCCCCCCCCCCCCCTTTTCCGTACGCGTTCCGACGCACAAAGAAATGGTTAAGATTTTTTTTTAAGTTTAACATTTCACATCACAGTTGGTATCTTATCATACACAGTTATGATCCTGCTTGTGATTCATAGTATTTGATTTATTTCCAAGTGAAGATGCTCTTCCGAGCGTATGCATTTTATCACGTGCTGCAGGGAAAGACAAAGGTGGCCGGGATCTTCCCATCTCTCTATACTTTGCAAATATCATTTCGACTCCACATTCTACCAGCCTAATCCACCCCGTTACCTTGGCTCTTACTTAGTTTATTAATTTTCGTCACTTTGTGCGTTTATAAATGTGTGACAGTTTAACTTAAAGCTCGCTCGCTCTTTTGCTGCCCGTGTGCAGGGTGGGGTGGGGGCTGCTACTAAGTTCCGTGTGTGGCAGATGGTCCCCGCGATAACGATCTGGTTGCCCTGGCGTGAAATTCCTCTCTCGCGCTCTTCGGGAGAGACAAAGGTGGTCGGGAGAGACAAAGGTGGTCGGGAGCACCTCTTTATACTTTCGACTTATATTTCTCAAATACCATTTGGTCCCATGTTCGCCAAGACTCGTGTTTGTAACTACGTCCTCCCGACACCTCTCGGTTTTACCGAGGTTCGAATTGTTATGATGGAATTATTAAAAGAAAAATAATTATCATCCTGAGTTTAAGAGGTCCATTTCTTGATTGTTGGAATCCATATCCCTTGGTTCTATAAGGTTCTATAATGGAATGTCGTGTAAGGTTAACGCGTTGTTATTATTAATATTATTTTGCAATTTTCTTTAAAACTTTCTTTGCCTGGTTGCCGTGTGTGGGGTGGGTGTGTCTCCTCATCAAACCCGGCTGGCTTTTCCAGATGGCCGCTTGTGATAAGGTGTAATTCCTGCTTCTCCGCGCTGTGAGAGAGACAAAGGTGGTCGGGGTTGCTTGGAATATTGTTTAAACTCTTTCGCAAGTTTGCTCGTTGTCTCATTCCTTCTCGATAACCTTTGATGTGACTCGGTATTTTGTCTCCAAGCTTTGCTTTAACAGTAAAAGTATTAAAGGTGAAAATCATTTGATAGCGAATTAATCATTGGATAATAATTCACTGATGTGTCTGGTGGCCTGTTCTTAATTGGAGTGAGCGTTAGGATCGCTACTTTTATCTTATTCTTGTTGTTGCCTTTTAATTTTTTTTTTTGTTTTACTGGAAAATAAGGAAAAGAATATGTATTCGATTTACCCTGTTGGCGTCTGGTGTCTGCTCTCTTGGTGTTCTGACCTCGGAGGGACCTTTCCTAAGGGGCCCATCAAACTCTTGTTCATCTGGAGATTTTCGCCGATAGCTGTTACATCCTCGCCTTGAGAGTTTTATTATTTCTTTATCTCTCTATATGGCCTGTTTATGACCGACATCTGGTTTTTTCGTGTTTCTGGCTTACGGGTTTGATTCATTAAACAAAAAATATATTGTTTGTCATGAGAGAAAGGAAAAAGAAATCTAGGTGTGTGCATCCGTAAATATTCTTATGGATATTAATTGTGGAAAAAGGGCCGTATACAACAGAGCCCACCGCATTAAAACGATGCTCAGCTGAGCGGGTCGAGTCACGGACAGGGGGGGGGGTCACCTTATCTTTGTCACGTGCCGTAGCTCACGTGACTTCTGACATGACAATGTCTGGATGTTTTCGCCTGAGGACGACCGCTCGTGATGCGATCGAAACGTCGTGATTTATTTATTATTATTTTATTTTTCTACCTACGTGACTTTACTCAAAGATGCAAAGTGTATGAAAGGCGTCTTGTCTGCTGATCTTGTTCATATCCTCGTACATCGAGATCCCACATTGCTTACACGTACACACCACACACAATGAAATAAACAGAAACTAGATCGACTTCCGGGGATGGGAAAAGATCGAGGAATCTCTTTCAATGGAGCTAGTTAAGTTTGTTCGATTCAACATCTCTCTGTCCGTCTGTGTCTCTGTTCCCCTCTGTGTCTCTCTCTCGCTGACTGTGTCTCTGTCGTCTGTATCTTTCTTTCTGTGTTCCTCTTGTCTGTGTCTGTCCACCTCTCTCTTGTCAGTCTCTGTGTGTCTCTATCAGCGTCTTTCCAACCGTGTTCAACTACTGTCAGTAGCAACATGCGCCCGTTCAACTTTCACGGCCCACGACTGCACGCGACTCAAACTTGCTCAGAGTCTCTGTGTGCACGTTGAAATTATTTCGTACCGTAAGTAGCCAACCATGCTAATCTGTGGGTCTCTGTGTGAGTCTCTGTGTGTATCTGGAACTTCTTTCGCACCGTACGTAGCCGAACCTGCACAGTAGGAGCGGCTGGTAGCTGTGGAGCTGTGGGCTGGGTACATCTGTCAGCAGGAGCGAGAGACAATGAAGCTCCCAAGCATTCACTACGTTACCAACATCATATTTGCACTCATAAGTCGCTTGACTAACTGCCTCGGCAACTCGGTGTTTCGTATCGAATCTCATCTCAAACAATCGAAGGACCCCCCCTAAGTGGCAGCTGCCCCTGTGTGGCACAAGGTGGCCCTGCACCGGCCTGCACGTGGACATGAGTCTGTCGGTAGGGGGCGATCATTGACGCGCCATCTCCCTTGTGTAGTTTCTGGATAATGTTTGGAATTGCCACAATGTTGACCGTGACACCAACATGCAATGACCTGTGCGTTGTGAATGACACAACGCTATGTTTTACAGCTGCCGTGAAGCAGACTGCGCATATCGTGGTGATTGTTACTGGGGTAGCCAGGTGTGCCTGTCGCATTTGAACCGTGAACCTCTGCAGTAAATAGCGAATGTGCTACAATATTCTTGGTTCTTTCGGTAAAGTCACGTAAATAGAAAACACAATTTTTTTTATTTTTTATTTAAATTGTCATTTTGTTCTATTTAAGTGACTTTACCGAAAGAACCAAGAATATTAATTCCTGCAGTCACGAAAGTTTCAAGTCAAAATAGAATTCGCCTCCACTCGACTCGCCTCAATCTGCGTGGAGGCGTTGGGGGGGTCAGCCTGAGAGAACTTCCTTCCAGACGGCTCCACGCAGCTTCGTGCGGAGCGACAGGCCAGGGAGCTCCCACACAGCGTGGCGCAGCTGATGAACATTTATATTGTTGGTTCTGTCGGTGAAGTCACGTAGGTAGAAAACAAAAAAAAAATTGGAAAATAATAAATTGATGAAAAGATGGCATTGGTCGACTGACTGAGATGACTGTGCCCACCACAGTGTACACACACACAGTGTACACACACAGTGTACACACACACAGTGTATACACACAGTGTACACACACACAGTGTATACACACACAGTGTACACACACACAGTGTACACACACACAGTGTACACACACACACAGTGTACACACACAGTGCACACACACAGTGTATACACACACACAGTGTGTACACACACACACAGTGTACACACACAGTGTATACACACAGTGTACAAACACCCACAGTGTACACACACAGTGTACACACACAGTGTATACACACACACAGTGTATACACACACACAGTGTATATACACACACACACAGTGTACACACACAGTGTACACACACAGTGTACACACACTGTGCACACACACACAGTGTACACACACAGTGCACACACACAGTGTATACACACACACAGTGTGTACACACACACACAGTGTACACACACAGTGTATACACACAGTGTACAAACACACACAGTGTACACACACAGTGTACACACAGTGTACACACACAGTGTACACACACACTGTACACACACAGTGTACACACACTGTGCACACACACTGTGCGCACACACAGTGTACACAAACAGTGTACACACACACTGTGTACACACACTTTGTACACACACTGTACACACACACAGTGTACACACAGTGTACACACACACAGTGTACACACACACTGTACACACACAGTGTACACACACTGTGCACACACACTGTGCACACACACACAGTGTACACACACAGTGTACACACACAGTGTACACACAATGTGTACACACACACTGTGCACACACAGTGTACACACACTGTACACATACACTGTACACATACACTGTACACACACACAGTGTACACACACAGTGTGTACGTACACACACACAGTGTGTACACACACACAGTGTACACACACACAGTGTACACACACACAGTGTACACACACAGAGTGTATACACAATAATGTCCACGTTGTTGCTGAGCTCACACACCCAAGGGGTCTCTGTTCAAGGGAGGGAGCAATGGAAAATGAATCTAAATCAACTTAAACTCCAACCACGTTCACAAACACACACAGTGTACACACACAGTGTATACACACACACAGTGTATACACACACACAGTGTACACACACAGTGTACACACACAGTGTACACACACTGTGCACACACACACAGTGTACACACACAGTGTACACACACAGTGCACACACACAGTGTATACACACACACAGTGTGTACACACACACACAGTGTACACACACAGTGTATACACACAGTGTACAAACACACACAGTGTACACACACACACAGTGTACACACACAGTGCACACACACAGTGTATACACACACACAGTGTGTACACACACACACAGTGTACACACACAGTGTATACACACAGTGTACAAACACCCACAGTGTACACACACAGTGTACACACACAGTGTATACACACACACAGTGTATACACACACAGTGTATATACACACACACACAGTGTACACACACAGTGTACACACACAGTGTACACACACTGTGCACACACACACAGTGTACACACACAGTGCACACACACAGTGTATACACACACACAGTGTGTACACACACACACAGTGTACACACACAGTGTATACACACAGTGTACAAACACACACAGTGTACACACACAGTGTACACACAGTGTACACACACAGTGTACACACACACTGTACACACACAGTGTACACACACTGTGCACACACACTGTGCGCACACACAGTGTACACAAACAGTGTACACACACACTGTGTACACACACTTTGTACACACACTGTACACACACACAGTGTACACACAGTGTACACACACACAGTGTACACACACACTGTACACACACAGTGTACACACACTGTGCACACACACTGTGCACACACACACAGTGTACACACACAGTGTACACACACAGTGTACACACAATGTGTACACACACACTGTGCACACACAGTGTACACACACTGTACACATACACTGTACACATACACTGTACACACACACAGTGTACACACACAGTGTGTACGTACACACACACAGTGTGTACACACACACAGTGTACACACACACAGTGTACACACACACAGTGTACACACACAGAGTGTATACACAATAATGTCCACGTTGTTGCTGAGCTCACACACCCAAGGGGTCTCTGTTCAAGGGAGGGAGCAATGGAAAATGAATCTAAATCAACTTAAACTCCAACCACGTTCACAAACACACACAGTGTACACACACAGTGTATACACACACACAGTGTATACACACACACAGTGTACACACACAGTGTACACACACAGTGTACACACACTGTGCACACACACACAGTGTACACACACAGTGTACACACACAGTGCACACACACAGTGTATACACACACACAGTGTGTACACACACACACAGTGTACACACACAGTGTATACACACAGTGTACAAACACACACAGTGTACACACACAGTGTACACACACAGTGTACACACACACAGTGTACACACACAGTGTACACACACAGTGTACACACAGTGTACACACACAGTGTACACACACACTGTACACACACAGTGTACACACACTGTGCACACACACTGTGCACACACACTGTGCACACACACTGTGCACACACACACAGTGTACACACACACTGTGTACACACACTTTGTACACACACTGTACACACACACAGTGTACACACAGTGTACACACACACAGTGTACACACACAGTGTACACACACAGTGTGTACACACACAGTGTGTACACACAGTGTACACACACAGTGTACACACACACAGTGTACACACACACACAGTGTACACACACACTGTACACACACAGTGTACACACACTGTGCACACACACTGTGCACACACACACAGTGTACACACACAGTGTACACACACACTGTGTACACACAATGTGTACACACACTGTGCACACACACAGTGTACACACACTGTACACATACACTGTACACATACACTGTACACACACACAGTGTACACACACAGTGTGTGTACGTACACACACAGTGTGTGTACGTACACACACAGTGTATACACACACACAGTGTACACACACACAGTGTACACACACACAGTGTACACACACAGAGTGTATACACAATAATGTCCACGTTGTTGCTGAGCTCACACACCCAAGGGGTCTCTGTTCAAGGGAGGGAGCAATGGAAAATGAATCTAAATCAACTTAAACTCCAACCACGTTCTGTGACGTCACCACTCAGCATTACCTTATCGGCGTGAAACGCCAGGGGGAGGTGTACCTCGCTAGTGACGTAATGTCACCAAGGTGTTCACCCCACCCCGTCCACCGCGCCCTTGAGCGTGACGTCACTCATGCCTGGGTCGCTTTCGTTATCTGTTCAAGTACAATCCTTATTTGGGCACATGTACTCACGGTGACTGGCGGCTCATTAACATAATGTCTTCGTGAAAGCCGTCGCGAGTTTATTGCGACGAGTTTGACACCCACGCCCCATCCCTCCACTTATAGGCCAGGCTCATTAACATAAATTATTTAATTTACAGAGCCGCTCATTGTGGGTGGGGAGTGTCTTGTTCCCCGCAAGTGACGTCATGTCACCGCCTCCTGCCGCGTGACGTCACGAGGTAACTGGAATCTGCCGCTCCGCGCGTAAACTGAAATCCGAGGTGAGAAATTCTCATCGCGGTTGTGGTGGTTGTTGTTTGTGGTGGTGGTTGTTGTGGTTGTTGTTGTGGTTGTGGTGATTGTTGTGTTTGTGGTGGTTGTTGTGGTGGTTGTGATGGTGGTTGTGGTGGTTGTTGTGTTTGTGGTGGTGTTTGTTGTTGTTTACCGAGGTAGAGCCTCGCTTTCTCTCTCGTAGGGATGTCAATTGAGTAGCAGCGAGCTTGGAAGCGATGTCCAGGTTGGAACTTTACAGCGCGGGGCCTAGCCACGTGGCGTCTTGCCTCCTGCCCTCGCCTGATCGCGTTTGCTTCAATTCTCTCGCTTAGTTGAGCAATCTTTGTAAGAAAGTAACAACCAGGCTATGCGTTACTTGTGTGTTGACCGACTCTCTGTGTTGCATTACATTTCCTAATTGTACTCAGTTTTATTAAGTGTGCTTTCTCTCTCTCTGTGTGTGTGCTCGTTTTATTATTATTTACTGCAGTCACCAAAGTTCCAAATCTCTCATTGACACAAGGCCGTAATTATATATTATAATAATTATAATATATTATAATAATATATATTGCGGGACACAACCCTCCCAATTATCAAATATGCTCAAAATATCCCCCCCCCCCCAATATATTGCTATAGCAATATATATAATATAATATTGCTATAAAAATGTTTTCTAAATAATAATTGCTATGCTATGTTAATAAAAACAACAATTTGCTAAACCTTGGCCACAAAATCTGGACTTGTCTTCATATAACAATGCATAGATTTCTGTTCATATGATTGCGTTGTACTTTATGAATCCCTAATCTCTGCCATTACATACTATGAAAGAAGAAAAGGTGTAAAAAGTAAAAACTGAGCAATGTAATACAATACAATATTAGACATGATTGTATCAAATAATACAAAATCCATCCCATGTGTTAGTGAAATTTGTTAATATTTTACGCAGGAAATTGCAGGAAATAAGTTTTCAAATTTACATTTTTTTCTGGGGGGGGGGTTCCCAGACCCCCTGGAAGATTTGGTCTTCCCCAATGTTGACTCCATGGCTACGGCCTTGCATTGACTTGCTAATTTCTCTATCCCCCTCTCTCTCTATTTAAGGCCTCGACACAGAGGCGTTGTTTGTCTGTGTGCGTGTCTCTCTCTGTGTGTCTCTGTGTTATCTCTGTCTATGTGTCTCCGTGTCTGTGTTTTGTCTCTCTCTCAAATTGAGCAATCTTTGGAAGAACGTTATCAACCAGGTGGGGTGTTGTTGACTGTTACGTTAGCCGACTCTCTGTGTTGTTATTGCATTACGTTTCTAAGTTTAACTAGGTTTAATTTCTCTTTCACTTGTACCTGATGATGATTGCTTGTGTTGCAATCGAAACGTCGTATGCTATTTGCACACAGCGTTGGTGTAGGGTGCTTTTTGTGGAATATTTTGCTGTTTTTCCCTGGATTTTCTGTTTGCAGAGTCACATTGTCACTTCAAGATGTTTTCTTGTTCATGTTTAAGTTTTTTGATTGTTGCAGTTGCACCCGATTCAAGAGCCGAATGGCTCACAGGGCTATACTAAATAAATGAAACTGAAACTATTATTTAATTAATTTATTCATTTCTACTTGACTTTACCGAAAGAACCAAAGAGAATCTTGCTTTAGTTTAAATTTCTCTTCACCTGGCTCGCTACTTTGTAACTTTGTTTTAAATATTCACAGTTTTATTTTTATTTTTTTACCAGGCCACGCCCACGTTGAGCTGGTGAAACCGCTCTTGTTTTCAGAAGCGACCTGCCCACAACAACAATAACAACAAGGTGCGGCTTGTCAACAGCGTGGCGGTGTTCACTCTAGACGTGTGGCGGTGTTCACTCTGGGCGCGTGGCGGTGTTCACTCTAGACGCGTGGCGATGTTCACTCTGGACGTGTGGTGGTGTTAACTCTAGATGCATGGCGGTGTTCACTCTAGACGCGTGGCGGTGTTCACTCTAGACGCGTGGCGGTGTTCAATCTAGACGCGTGGCGGTGTTCACTCTAGACGCGTGGCGGTGTTCACTCTAGACGCGTGGCGGTGTTCACTCTAGACGCGTGGCGGTGTTCACTCTAGACGTGTGGCGGTGTTCACTCTGGATGCATGGCGGTGTTCACTTTGGGCGCGTGGCCGTGTTCACTCTCTACATGTGGAGAGGAAACCCGGGGATCGGGAAGGAAATCCATGCGACCACGGGGAGAGTGAGAGAGACAGGCAGCCTCGGCTGTGTTGATTTATCCTCAATGAATTACTTGGTGGAGTGAGGAACCATTAATACTGAGCAGGTGAAGGTGGCCAGGCATGGGTCTGGACACACCACCACCTGTGAACCATGCCAGTGTGTGACAGTGGTGGAGCCAGTGGGGGTGGGGTGGCACGTTCCTCCCCAACGATCCGATCGAAATCCCTAATTTCGATCGGATCCTTGGGGTTTATTAGTAACTAGCTTCACTACCCGGCTTCGCCCGGGACTTGGATTCTTGTCTTGGATACATTTCATATTCCCTTATATTTCACTGAAAAACCCGGAAATGTTGATGCTCGCACGAAGGAAAAAAGCCGAAACAAATCAAGTAACCTAAATCCGATGTTTTCACTAATGGAAATTTAACCTTAATCCACTTCTACGCAAGGTCGATTTTGGCCACTCGGGAAGGGAATGACGTGGCGAGCTGAAAATAGTCGCGTTCACTTAGAAATTCCAGACAGCATGAGCTGTGAAAATTTCATGACGCCAGAGCACAGCGTTGGAGAGGTTTTGCTGCGTCACACAAACAGGTGTAATGTTCTGCTTTATATTTAAGATAGCCGTTGTACCCGTTCTTCGCACGGATATGTATTGAAACTCCGAGAAGCCAATGGCTTCATCAGCCAGGAGCGAAGCGCCACCTAAAATCTCCCTGCACGCTGTTAACACCTCCTAGAAGTACAGCGCACGAAGAGCCATATGGTAGGGGTAAACATTACAGAGCGCTTAACTCAGGTGTGTTGCGGGTTGACTCCACAAACTTCATGGTCATTCCCCCACCCTCCTCCCCCCCCCCCCAGAATTTAAAAGTCTATTTTTATTCTTTTTACGTTGTGTACAGTATGGAACCTACCGACATGCCAAGTGTCAAGTGTGTAGCATGTTGGGAAGTTTGCTAAACATTTCGAACAGACACACATATCCACACATTTCCATTTAATATATATAGATAAATCAGCATTTTGCGACCCCCACTGCCACCGTGTGGCATATTATTACGTGCCAGGGACTCTATGAGAGGACAACAGTCCGAGTCCATAATTGGCAATAATTAACGGCAAAGCAGTTACAAGCGACTTACAGAATTGTGCGCAGTTGCGTATACAGTACACGACTTCCCTGATGGCAAACACCTTCAGCGAGCGTGATACCTTTCACACGCATTGATTAAAAAGCAAGGGACAAGTCAAATTTTGATTTAAAGCTTTCGTGACTGCAGTAATTCATATTCTTAGTGCTTTCGGTAAAGTCACGTTGAAGGGAAACAATAAAATACTAATATATATAAAACAATAAAAATTCTCACGACGTTTCGACCATAACACAACCGTTTGTGTTATGGTCGAAACGTCGTGAGAATTTTTATTGTTTTATATATATTTTATTATTTTATTGTTTCCCTTCAACGTGACTTTACCGAAAGAGCTAAGAATATAAGGGACAAGTCCTTAGTAACAACTCCTTACGAACAACTCCCTACTTACTAACAACTCCCTACTAACAACTCTTTACGTACTAACAACTCCCTACTTACTAACAACTCCTTACTTACTAACAACTCCTTACTTACTAACAACTCTTTACTTACTAACAACTCCTTACTAACAACTCTCTACTTACTAACAACTCCTCTCATTTTTCATTGCTGGAGGGGTTGCCCCCCCTACCTGAAAATCCTGGCTCCACCTCTGAGTGTGTGACAGTGTCAAGTTTGTATTTGCAGTAAAGTCTATTAACTCTATTAGAGTATGGCGGTTATCGCAAAACAGTAGTTTATTTAGTTTTTCTCCGGAACTCTTTGTAAGAATGGAGTCAGGAAGTTATCACAGCAAACGTGCAGCTGAAGTCGGAACTGTTCATCCCAGCATTCAAGGACATCTGTGCCTGGCTTCACACCTCTAAGTTGCAATTGAACATTAATTTATGCATTTCTGCATAACACAAATAGTATTATTTTCAACACCCTTTGCTATGTCAGCTGAATTTAGCTTTCATAAATGTTCCTTTTGAAGCCAGAAAGCCGAAATTGTGTGCTCGGAGTTTTGGGTTAACATTCATTTTGAAGATACGAGGGCTTCCAGGCACGATTGTGACATTTGCCCACTCATTGTGTGCCATAACAGCCCGTGTGATGAATTTGGGACGCTTTTTCACTACAACATGAATATATGAATAAGTATAGACATGTAAGTCACGTGTGACTGTGTGTATGCATTCCTCTGTGCATCGATACTGACGTGTAGATGGTGTGGATATTTTTTTTCTCTCTGCAGCTGTCGCTTCCTCTGCAGAATTTGTCTCATGGAGCAAAGGCACTCGGCGCGGCTCGGTGCAAAAAGGCAGCAATGCGACCGGCGTGAAAACAACCCGGATCGTACTGGAGATTTGACACGGCCCCAGAGAACTCACACGGGAGAGAAACCCTTCAAGTGCAGTGTGTGTGGGAAGGCGTTTGCACAGTCATCTACTTTTGTAACACACCAGAGAACACACACAGGAGAGAAACCCTTCAAGTGCACTCTGTGCAGGAAGGCGTTTTCAAATTCATCTAATCTTGTAACACACCAGAGAACACACACGGGAGAGAAACCCTTCAAGTGCACTCTGTGCGGGAAGGCGTTTTCAGATTCATCTACTCTTGTAACACACCAGCGAACACATACGGGAGAGAAACCCTTCAAGTGCAGTGTGTGTGGGAAGGCGTTTGCACAGTCACCAAATCTTTATGTACACCAAAGAACACACAAGCATCAGAAGATCCACAAGGAGTGGAGTCTGAAATCATCTTGTGGAAGTCAAAGTGCCGCAATGAGCCCACCCCTCATGAAACAAGAACCGGAAGAAAATCCCAGCCTGGACACTTTTAAAGGTATCGAGGTAAAATATGAAGAGGTGAAGGTGAAATGTGAAGAAGTGATGGTGAAGAGCGAAGAAGTGAAGGTAAAATGTGAAGATGAAGATTCCACTCCAAAATCGGACCTTCACATCGATGGAGGCAACGTGAAGCAGGAGGAGAATTCTGACTGTGAGGCAGAGCGAGGCAACTCCCAGCAGTTTGTGGAAGTGGAGGTGTGGGTGGACTTCCTCCGAGACAATACAAAGTCAAATGGAGACCCGGTAGATGTGTAAGCTGGAGACGATGTCGCTGCAATAGATGCACCTTTGTCACAGGCCTTTAATGACAAGAATGTGAAGTTGAACACTCAATTCCTAGTATCAACCTGCAGGGTAACAGTGGCCAGTCTTTGTGCACCTGTGGGTTGGGTAGATCTCTAACCAGGAGCGAATGCCAATAAGCTCCCAAGCGTTGACTATGTTATCATAATTGCATTTATATGGTGCTTGCTTAATCGCCTCTGGCAATTCGGAGTTTTGCGTCGTATCTCGTCTCAAACACTCGAAGAGCATCCCCAAGTAGCAGCTGCCCCTGTGTGGCACAAGGTGGTGGCCCTGCACCGGCCTGCATGTGGACAAGAGCCTGTCAGTAGGGGGCGATGTTTGATGTGGCATCTCAGTTGTGGAGTTTGTAGGTAATGTTTAGAATTTGATACATTTTGACCCAAACGTGTGCATACAATGGCCTAATCGTTTTGATTGACACAATAGTATCTTGTACATACACTGTTAAGCAGACGGTGTGTATTTTTTTTAAATATCGTAATGTTAATACGATGTAACCTGATACAGTATATTTCAGTGCAGTTATAAAATTTAGTTAAAATGACTCAATAATTTAGAATGAATACTTGTCCGATTGTGTGCGTACATGTAACATTTTGTCTATAAGGGACAAACATTGAATAAGTGATGTTAGGACAAAGTGTGTGTTTTGGAAGTAACCTGTACAGATAACTCAGGTGAGACTCATTGTTCTTGTGATACAGGTCAAAGGGTGTTTTTGTGTTTTCAGGAAGCATCTCTCTCCGGATCAACTCATTGTCTTTGAAATAGGGAGCACACTCGGATCATTAATCAGTTACAAGGCATACCACTCAAAAGTTACACGTAGAGGAGATTCATTCTCGACAACACGAATTATAATTTTGTATTACGTGTTGACGTAGATTTTTTTCTAACTAGGACAAGAAATGGTCCTTGCTGATTAACGTCTGGATGTCCGTAACGGTTGAAGCAAGCCCGGCTGCTGTTGAGACGCTGTGCACCAATAAGGGTCCACATGTGGCTTGCACTGAATCAATGATGCACTCCCAGAAGGCTGTGCTAGTTATAGGTTGTGTAAAACATTCCTTTGTTTCGTGGAGAGATCGATAAATGAAAGATGTCGTGTCTGCTGATCTGCTTCATAGCAAGGAGGTAATTTTAAGAGACTACATTTGAAATTCATTTTTGGTACAGATTTGTAATCGGTTACAAGGCAGAGCACATCTAGTAGATACATTCTCCACAACAACACTCTAACCCCCAACCCTTAACCCTAACCCATAAACCCTAACCATAACCCCTAACCCCTAACCCTAACATTGACCCTAATCCTCCCCTAATCCTACCCTAACTCCTAACCATAAGCCCTAACACTAACCCCTAACATTAACCCTAACCCCTAACCCCTAACCTTCACCCAAACCCTAACACAATTTTGTCCAAAAACGGCATAGGTTAGTATACCAATTTGCTTTTTGGCCAAAAAAGGTATGCCGATTTTTTTCCTGTGAGTTGAAAATTTTATTGTGAAATTGTAAATGTGTGTAATATGTAGCCTACTACAGCAAACACAATGTATGAATGCACTTTTTATTGAAAAATAAAGCTATGGAAACTTGGCTCATTTTGGCCATGAACTGCAGAGGTTTTATTTTTTTTACTTTAAAATTTCATGGTAAAATTTCCAACTTTTTAACGAAATAAATACTCAGGCGGAACACACCAGAGGATTGCACTTTTGTTGAAAAATAAAGCTGTAGAAATTTGCCCAATATTGACCAAAAACGGCATAAGTTAGTAATCCGATTTGCTTTTTTTTTACATGAAATGTTCATGGTGAGATGTCACACTTTTAATGTAATATAGAGCATAGTAATGCTAAACAAATGGGAGGAATTCACTTTTTATTGGTAAATGTAGCTATGAAAATTTGGATAATTTTGGCTAAAAACTGCATAGGTGCCTTAACCCTAACTACCCCAACCCTCAGCCCTAAACCTAAACCCTAACCCCTAAACCTTAACCTTAACCCCTAAACCTAAACCCTAACCCCTAAACCTAAACTCTAACCCCTAAACCTAAACTCTAACCCCTAAACCGAAACCCTAACCCCTAACCTTAACCCTTAACCTAAACCCCTAACCATAAAGCCTAACCCGCACCCTAACCATAACGCTAACACATAACCCAAACCCGTAACCCTAACCCATATGCCTTTAAACGTGTCTCAGCGAGGTGAGTTGAATTGTTTATGGCGCTAATTGTCGAGTAGAGTCGAAAGGCAAACGCCACTTGCTTGTGTGACTTGGGCAACCGGGGCGGCATTTTGCATTGAAGTCGATGAAGGATTTGATTGTTGCCGATATGAAGGGCGCAGTCAAACGCACTGCATTCCCAAGCAATTTCAGCAGCGATATTCACCAAATATTCAACGGGGTAAACGTATGGGACATGCTTGGCATGTCAACGCAGTAGTTTGTTACGTGAAAATCCGTGAAGGAATAAAGAATTGCAGAGCAAATCGGCCGCAGAGTTTCCTTTTTATTACCGGCGCTTGACGTGTAACGTGTGCCCTCTGGTGGATAGGTGCAGTACCACAGGTCAAGATTTAGTACCACGAGCATTCAATTCGTGGTTACGTCTGCCCTCTGGTGGACAGGTGCAGTACCACAGGTCAAGATTTAGTACCACAAGCATTCAATTCGTGGTTACGTCTGCCCTCTGGTGGACAGGTGCTAAATTCTCCTGTTTGATTTGTACTAGGTGCCTCTGTGAATGTGTATGCTCTGACTTTAACATAGCCAGTTCTGTGACCAGTCACAAGCTAATCACACAGCCGTTTCAATGCTAAATTCTATGGTAATTCCTTTGTCAAGGCGCTCTGTTTCTTCTCACACAGCTTAAAGGTCGCGATCTGAGCGTGGCTTTTTTCGCTCGAGCGCTGTCCTCCAGACAGCCTTCACCTGATGAAGGGCGCTTGTGTTTGTGGCCGAAACGTCGTGAGAATTTCATTGTATTATTTTATTGTATCAATGTATTATTTTATTCCCATTCTAAGTGGTGACTTTACCGAAAGAACCAAAGAAGAAAAAGTGCAGTACCACCAGCATTCAATTCGTGGTTAAGTCTGCCATCTGGTGGACAACGTGCAGTACCACAAGCATTCAATTCGTGGTTAAGTCTGCCCTCTGGTGGACCGGTGCAGTACCACAGGTCAAGATTTAGTACCACAAGCATTCAATTCGAGGTTAAGTCTCCCCTCTAGTGGACAGGTGCAGTGCCACAGGTCAAGATTTAGTACCACGAGCATTCAATTCGTGGCTAAGTCTGCCATCTGGTGGACAAAGTGCAGTACCACAGGCATTCAATTCGTGGTTAAGTCTGCCCTCTGGTGGACAAAGTGCAGTACAGGCCAGCACAGTACGACAGCAGTTGCCCCTGCCAGACGTCACCCGCGCATCCCCCCCTAGTTGTGAGTCGCTGGTGCTGCGGCGTCCTGGCGTTAGTCCCAAGCGCGGTTGGCTGCGAGGGAGCCGTGAAGACGCCGCTCAGTGCCGCTGCTGCTGAAAATTTGGCTTCTTTTGGCTTAAAACCGGCGTAGGTAAAACAAAAATTTGATTTGGAGCTGTCGTGACTACAGGAAATACTTTTAGTTTTTTTAGGTAAAGTTATGAAGAAATAAAATAATTAAAATAATCGTCATCGGGTGGGACAAGCACAGCGAGAGATCTGCCGTGGCACGAGGCTATAGAGGCCTCGGCAGTAGGGGGGGAGGAAGAAGAGGGGTGGGGAGCAGAGCAGAACGTGGACCCCGCAGCAGCAGCGACACTACCCCAGCGCCCCCCTGTGGACACCACGCGGTACTACCCCAGCGCCCCCTTGTGGCCACCACGCGGTACTACCCCAGCGCACCCCTGTGGCCACCACGCGGTACTACCCCATCGCCCCCCTGTGGCCACGACCCGGTACTACCCCAGCGCCCCCCTGTGGCCACTACGCGGTACTACCCCAGCGCACCCCTGTGGCCACCACGCGGTACTACCCCAGCGCCCCCCTGTGGCCACCACGCGGTACTACCCCATCGCCCCCTGTGGCCACCACGCGGTACTACCCCAGCGCCCCCCTGTGGCCACCACGCGGTACTACCCCAGCGCCCCCCTGTGGCCACCACGCAGTACTACCCCAGCGCCGCGTGAATCAGAATATTTACACTGCATGAGAAATCTAATGAGCTACGATGCTCTTTTTTCACAGGGGCTCTGTGTGGTGAGTCTGTGGGTCTCTGTGTGTTGAGTCTGTGGGTCTCTGTGTGCTGAGTCTGTGGGTCTCTGTGTGGTGAGTCTGTGGGTCTCTCTGTGGTGAGTCTGTGGGTCTCTGTGTGGTGAGTCTGTGGGTCTCTGTGTGGTGAGTCTGTGGGTCTCTGTGTGCTGAGTCTGTGGGTCTCTCTGTGGTGAGTCTGTGGGTCTCTCTGTGGTGAGTCTGTGGGTCTCTGTGTGGTGAGTCTGTGGGTCTCTGTGTGGTGAGTCTGTGGGTCTCTGTGTGCTGAGTCTGTGGGTCTCTGTGTGGTGAGTCTGTGGGTCTCTGTGTGGTGAGTCTATGGGTCTCTGTGTGGTGAGTCTGTGGGTCTCTCTGTGGTGAGGCTGTGGGTCTCTGTGTGGTGAGTCTGTGGGTCTCTGTGTGGTGAGTCTGTGGGTCTCTGTGTGCTGAGTCTGTGGGTTTCTGTGTGGTGAGTCTGTGGGTCTCTGTGTGGTGAGTCTATGGGTCTCTGTGTGGTGAGTCTGTGGGTCTCTCTGTGGTGAGGCTGTGGGTCTCTGTGTGGTGAGTCTGTGGGTCTCTGTGTGCTGAGTCTGTGGGTCTCTCTGTGGTGAGTCTGTGGGTCTCTCTGTGGTGAGTCTGTGGGTCTCCGTGTGGTGAGTCTGTGGGTCTCTGTGTGGTGAGTCTGTGGGTCTCTGTGTGCTGAGTCTGTGGGTCTCTGTGTGGTGAGTCTGTGGGTCTCTGTGTGGTGAGTCTATGGGTCTCTGTGTGGTGAGTCTGTGGGTCTCTCTGTGGTGAGGCTGTGGGTCTCTGTGTGGTGAGTCTGTGGGTCTCTGTGTGGTGAGTCTGTGGGTCTCTGTGTAGTGAGTCTGTGGGTCTCTGTGTGGTGAGTCTGTGGGTCTCTGTGTGGTGAGTCTGTGGGTCTCTCTGTGGTGAGTCTGTGGATCTCTCTGTGGTGAGTCTGTGGGTCTCTGTGTGGTGAGTCTATGGGTCTCTGTGTAATGAGTCTACGGCTTTCTGAGTGCGATTCAGGTAACTTGTAGAATTCAAAGTTCAAGTGTTTTACGACTCTCAGCTACCCCCCTCCATACTCTCTGTTCACTCTCCCGCTCACCCTCACACTCCCGCTCACACTCCCGCTCAGGAAAGCAAAGGGATGGTGGGAATCTGGTTTCAGATAAGCATCCGTATGGGTAGCTTTCCTGTAGACAGAGTGGCTCATTGAACCATCAGGTCTCTTTTTAATTAGGACATCCAAAAAAGGTAGCTTGCCATCTTTTTCGACTTCCATGGTAAATCGGATACCCTACATTGCGGGGATCACGAAAAAAAAGATCTCCAAAATCTTGAATAAACACAAGATCCAGGTCCGTTTCAACACATTACATAAAATCCGTGATCTGGTTCCGTCTGTAAAAGATGTGATTCCGGACATACAATACCCGGTGTCTACAAACTAAGTTGCCTCTGTGGTAGTAGTTACATTGGAGAAACCAAACGCCATGTCTCGGACCGCATTCGTGAACACAAAGCAGACCTTAAACACGGTAGGACCAACACCTCGGCTGTAGCAGATCATTGTTCTAATTCAGTAGGCTCACATGCCATTGACTTTTCCAAGACAGAGGTTCTTTGTAAGCCATCTGGCTTCCATGAGAGATTCGTTCATGAGGCTATCCACATATACAAGCACAGAGACAATTTCAACCGAGAAGATGGATTCTATCTTAGCAATCATTGGAAAGATTTGATAAACCATTTCAGTTCTTAATTGATTGTTCACGCTTACAGTGGCTTTCAGACAGCATACATTATAAAAAATTTCGTCTCCCCCCTCCTCTTTTCAAAATATAGATGGACTAGTCCTGGGTAAACTGCCAATCGCTGCGCGTGACGCCAACGTTTTTTATAAATAAATAAATGCGCCGTTTAAAAATAAATTTATGCAAACCAACACACCTGAAGATGACCGTTTGAGTTATGGTCGAAACGTCGTGAGAATTTTTTATTGTTTTATATATATTTTATTATTTTGTTGTTTCTCTTCAACGTGACTTTACCGAAAAAACTAAGAATATGCAATGACCTGTGCGTTGTGAATGACACAACGCTGTTTTACAGCTGCCGTGAAGCAGACTGCGCATATTGTGGTGAATGTTACTGGGGTAGCCAGATGTGTCTGTCGGATTTGAACCTTGAACCTCTGCCATAAATAGAGAATGTGCTACCATATTCTTGGTTCTTTCAGTAAAGTTACGCAAATAGAAAACAAAAAAGAAAAACATTTTTTGGGAAATAATAAATTGATGAAAAGATGCCATTGGTCAACTGACTGAGATGACTGCGTCCCCCCACAGTGTGTACACGTACACAGTGTACACACACACAGTGTACACACACACAGTGTACACACACAGTACACACACAGTGTACACACACACAGTGTACACACACAGTGTACACACACAGTGTGTGTACACACTGTGTGTGTACACACACTGTGTGTGTGTACACACACAGTGTGTACACACACAGTGTACACACACACTGTGTGTGTACACACACTGTGTGTGTGTACACACACAGTGTGTACACACACACAGTGTACACACACACAGTGTACACACACAGTACACACACAGTGTACACACACACTGTGTATACACACACAGTACATACACACACAGTGTACACACACACAGTGTACACACACAGTGTACACACACAGTGTACACACACACAGTACACACACACACAGTGTACACACACACAGTGTACACACACAGTGTACACACACACAGTGTACACACACACAGTGTGTACACACACACAGTGTACACACACAGTGTACACACACAGTACACACACACAGTGTACACACACAGTACACACACACAGTGTACACACACAGTGTACACACACACAGTGTGTACACACACAGTGTACACACACACAGTGTGTACACACACACAGTGTACACACACAGTGTACACACACAGTACACACACACAGTGTACACACACAGTGTACACACACACACAGTGTACACACACAGTGTACACACACAGTGTACACACACAGTGTACACACACACAGTGTACACACACACACAGTACACACACACAGTGTACACACACAGTGTACACACACACACAGTATACACACACAGTACACACACACACAGTGTACACACACAGTGTACACACACACACTGTGTACACACACACAGTGTACACACACACAGTGTGTACACACACACAGTGTACACACACAGTGTACACACACAGTGTACACACACACACAGTGTACACACACACACAGTGTACACAGACAGTGTGCACACACAGTGTACACACACACAGTGTACACACACACAGTGTACACACACACAGTGTACACACACACACAGTGTACACACACACAGTGTACACACACACACACTGTACACACACACACAGTGTACACAGACAGTGTGCACACACAGTGTACACACACACAGTGTACACACACACAGTGTACACACACAGTGTACACACACACACAGTGTACACACACACAGTGTACACACACACACACTGTACACACACACACAGTGTACACACACAGTGTACACACACAGTACACACACACAGTGTACACACACAGTGTACACACACACACAGTGTACACACACACAGTGTACACAGACAGTGTGCACACACAGTGTACACACACAGTGTACACACACACAGTGTACACACACACAGCGTACACACACAGTGTACACACACACACAGTGTACACACACACAGTGTACACACACACACAGTGAACACACACAGTGTACACACACACACAGTGTACACACACACAGTGTACACACACAATGTACACACACACAGTGTACACACACACACACAGTGTACACACACACACAGTGTACACACACACAGTGTACACACACACACAGTGTATACACACAGTGTACACACACACACAGTGTACACACACACACAGTGTACACACACACAGTGTACGCACAGTGTACACACACACAGTGTACACAGTGTACACACACAGCGTACACACACACAGTGTACACACACACACAGTGTACACACACACACAGTGTACACACACACACTGTGTGTGTACACAATAATGCCCACGTTGTTGTTGCTGAGCTCACACACCCAAGGGGTCTCTGATCAAGGGAGGGAGCAATGGAAAATGAATCCTGCTCTGTGACGTCACCGTCACCACTCAGCATTACCTCATCGGCGTGAAACGCCAGGGTGAGGTGTACCTCGCTAGTGACGTCATGTCACCAAGGTGTTCACCCCACCCCGTCCACCGTGCCCTTGAGCATGACGTCACCTCTGCCTGAGTCACTTCCGTTGTCTGTTCAAGTACAATCCTTATTTGGGCAAAGCTACTCCAACGTAATTTATTTAAATTAAGACCCGCTCGTTGCGAGAGGGGAGTGTCTTGTTCCCCGCAAGTGACGTCATGTCACCTCCTGCTGCCACGTGACGTCACGAAGTAACAGGAATCTGCCGCTCCGCGCGTGAACTGAAATCCGAGGTGAGAAATTCTCATCACGGTTGTGGTGGTTGTTGTGTTTGTGGTGGTGTTTGTTGTGTTTGTGGTGGTGTTTGTTGTTTACCGAGGTAGAGCCTCGCTCTCTCTCGTAGGGATGTCAATTGAGTAGCAGCGAGCTTGGAAGCGATGTCCAGGTTGGAACTTTACAGTGCGGGGCCTTGCCACGTGGCGTCTTGCCTCCTGCCCTCGCCTGATCGCGTTTGCTTCAATTCTCTTGCTTATTTGAGCAATCTTCGTAAGAAAGTAATCAACCAGGCTATGCGTTACTTGTGTGTTGACCGACTCTCTGTGTTGCATTGCATTAGATTTCGTAATTGTACTCAGTTTCGATTTAAAGTTTTCGTGACTGCAATGATTCATCTTTGGTTCTTTCCGTAAAGTCACGTAGAATGAGAATAAAATAATAAATTGATAAAATAAAATAACACAATAATATTCTCACGACGTTTCGGCCACAACACAAGCGGCCTTCATCAGGTGAAGGGACGAGACTGTCTGGTAGGACAGCGCTGGAGTGAAAGAGCCACGTTCAGATCACGACCTTTAAGCTGTGTGAGAGGAAACAAAGCGCCTTGACAAAGGAATTAGCATAGAATTTAGCATTGAAATGGCTGAGTGATTAGCTTGTGACTGCGGATGTGTATGCTTTAACATAGCTATTTCTGTGACCAGTCACAAGCTAATCACTCAGCCATTTCAATGCTAAATTCTATGCTAATTCCTTTGTCAAGGTGCTTTGTTTCCTCTCATACAGCTTAAAGGTCGTGATCTGAACGTGGCTCTTTCACTCCAGCACTGTCCTACCAGACAGTCTCGTCCCTTCACCTGATGAAGGCCGCTTGTGTTGTGGCCGAAACGTCGTGAAAATATTATTGTGTTATTTTATTTTTTCAATTTATTATTTTCTCATTCTACGTGACTTTACCGAAAGAACCAAAGAAGATGTACTCAGTTTGTTTGATTAAGTGTGCTTTCTCTCTCTCTCTGTGTGTGTGTCCTCGTGTTATTATTATTTACTGCAGTTACCAAAGCTCCAAATCTCTCATTGACACAAGGCCATAATTATAATATATTTTAATAATTATATATATTGGGGGACACAACCCTCCCATTGATCAAATATGCTCAAAATGTCCCCCCCCCCAATATATTGCTATAGCAATATACAATATATAATATTGCTATAAAAATGTTTTCTAAATAATAATTGCTATGCTATGTTAATAAAAACAACAATTTGCTAAACCTTGGCCACAAAATCTGGACTTGTCTTCATATAACAATGCATAGATTTCTGTTTATATGATTGCGTTGTACTTTATGAATCCCTAATCTCTGCCATTACATACTATGAAAGAAGAAAAGGTGTAAAAAGTAAAAAC
Source organism: Petromyzon marinus (assembly GCF_048934315.1). Taxonomy (NCBI): domain Eukaryota; kingdom Metazoa; phylum Chordata; class Hyperoartia; order Petromyzontiformes; family Petromyzontidae; genus Petromyzon; species Petromyzon marinus. The sequence continues at coordinate 3,417,318 of NW_027422625.1, forward strand.
AGAGCAATGTAATACAATACACTCGTGGACATTATTGTATCAAATAAAATAAATTCCATCCCATGTGTTGGTGAATTTTAAAAATATTTTATGCAGGAAATGGCAGGAAATAAGTTTTCAAATTAAAATTTTTTTCTGGGGGGGGGTTCCCAGACCCCCTGGAAGATTTGGTCCCCCCCAATGTTGACTCCATGGCTACGGCCTTGCATTGACTTGCTCATTTCTCTACCCCCCCCTCTCTCTCTATTTAAGGCTTCGACACAGAGGCGTTGTATCTCTGTGTGCCTATGTGTGTGTCTCTCTCTGTGTGTCTCTCTCTGTGTGTCTCTGTGTTATCTCTCTCTGTCTATGTGTCTCCGTGTCTGTGTTTTGTCTCTCTCTCAAATTGAGCAATCTTTGGAAGAACGTTATCAACCAGCTGGGGTGTTGTTGACTGCTACGTTAGCCGACTCTCTGTGTTGTATTGCATTACGTTTCTAAGTTTTACTAGGTTCTCTCTTTTTCACTTGTACCTGATGATGATTGCTTGTGTTGCAATCAAAACGTCGCATGCTATTTGCACACAGCGATGGTGTACGGTGCTTATTGTGGAATATTTTGCTGTTTTCCCCTGGATTTTCTGTTTGCACAGTCACAGTCACTTCAAGATGTTTTCTTGTTCATGTTTTTGTTTGTTGCGGTTGCACCCGATTCAAGAGCCGAATGGCTCACAGGGCTATACCAAATAAATGAAACTGAAACTATTATTTCACTTCTTTATTTTTTCTACGTGACTTTACCGAAAGAACCGAAGAGTATCTTGCTTAAGTTTTAATTTCTCTTCACCTGCCTCGCTACTCTGTAACTTTGTTTTGTTTTAAATATTCACAGTTTTTTTTATTTTTTTACCAGGCCACGCCCACGTTGAGCTGCTGTACCGCTCTTGTTTTCAGAAGCGACCTGCCCACAACAACAATAACAAGGTGGGGCTTGTCAACAGCGTGGCGGTGTTCACTCTAGACGCGTGGCGGTGTTCACTCTAGACGTGTGGCGGTGTTCACTCTAGACGTGTGGCGGTGTTCACTCTAGACGCGTGGCGGTGTTCACTCTAGACGCGTGGCGGTGTTCACTCTAGACGCGTGGCGGTGTTCACTCTAGACGTGTGGCGGTGTTCACTCTAGACGTGTGGCGGTGTTCACTCTAGACGCGTGGCGGTGTTCACTCTAGACGCGTGGCGGTGTTCACTCTAGACGCGTGGCGGTGTTCACTCTAGACGCGTGGCGGTGTTCACTCTAGACACGTGGTGGTGTTCACTCTAGACGCGTGGTGGTGTTCACTCTAGACGCCTGGTGGTGTTCACTCTGGGCGCAAGGCGGTGTTCACTCTAGACGTGTGGCGGTGTTCACTCTAGACGCGTGGTGGTGTTCACTCTAGACGTGTGGCGGTGTTCACTCTGGATGCATGGCGGTGTTCACTTTGGGCGCGTGGCCGTGTTCACTCTCTACATGTGGAGAGGAAACCCGGGGATCGGGAAGGAAATCCATGCGACCACGGGGAGAGTGAGAGAGACAGGCAGCCTCGGCTGTGTTGATTTATCCTCAATGAATTACTTGGTGGAGTGAGGAACCATTAATACTGAGCAGGTGAAGGTGGCCAGGCGTGGGTCTGGACACACCACCACCTGTGAATCATGCCAGTGTGTGACAGTGGTGGAGCCAGTGGGGGTGGGGTGGCACGTTCCTCCCCAACGATCCGATCGAAATCCCTAATTTCGATCGGATCCTTGGGGTTTATTAGTAACTAGCTTCACTACCCGGCTTCGCCCGGGACTTGGATTCTTGTCTTGGATACATTTCATATTCCTTTATATTTCACTGAAAAACCCGGAAATGTTGATGCTCGCACGAAGGAAAAAAGCCGAAACAAATCAAGTAACCTAAATCGGATGTTTTCACTAATGGAAATTTAACCTTAATCCACTTCTACGCAAGGTCGATTTTGGCCACTCGGGAAGGGAATGACGTGGCCAGCTGAAAATAGTCGCGTTCACTTAGAAATTCCAGACAGCATGAGCTGTGAAAATTTCATGACGCCAGAGCACAGCGTTGGAGAGGTTTTGCTGCGTCACACAAACAGGTGTAATGTTCTGCTTTATATTTAAGATAGCCGTTGTACCTGTTCTTCGCACGGATATGTATTGAAACTCCGAGAAGCCAATGGCTTCATCAGCCAGGAGCGAAGTGCCACCTAAAATCTCCCTGCACGCTGTTAACACCTCCTAGAAGTACAGCGCACGAAGAGCCATATGGTAGGGGTAAACATTACAGAGCGCTTAACTCAGGTGTGTTGCGGGTTGACTCCACAAACGTCATGGTCATTCCCCCACCCTCCTCCCCCCCCCAGAATTTAAAAGTCTATTTTTATTCTTTTTACGTTGTGTACAATATGGAACCTACCGACATGCCAAGTCTCAAGTGTGTAGCATGTTGGGAAGTATGCTAAACATTTCGACCAGACACACATATCCACACATTTTCCTTTTTATATATATAGATAAATCAGCATTTTGCGACCCCCACTGCCACCGTGTGGCATATTATTACGTGCCAGGGACTCTATGAGAGGACAACAGTGCGAGTCCATAATTGGCAATAATTAACGGCAAAGCAGTTACAAGCGACTCACAGAATTGTGCGCAGTTGCGTATACAGTACACGACTTCCCTGATGGCAAACACCTTCAGCGAGCGTGATGCCTTTCACACGCGTTGATTAAAAAGCAAGGGACAAGTCAAATTTTGATTTAAAGCTTTCGTGACTGCAGTAATTCATATTCTTAGTGCTTTCGGTAAAGTCACGTTGAAGGGAAACAATAAAATACTAATATATATAAAACAATAAAAATTATCACGACGTTTCGACCATAACACAACCGTTTGTGTTATGGTCGAAACGTCGTGAGAATTTTTATTGTTTTATATATATTTTATTATTTTATTGTTTCCCTTCAACGTGACTTTACCGAAAGAGCTAAGAATATAAGGGACAAGTCCTTAGTAACAACTCTTTACGAACAACTCCCTACTTACTAACAACTCCCTACTAACAACTCTTTACGTACTAACAACTCCCTACTTACTAACAACTCCTTACTTACTAACAACTCCTTACTTACTAACAACTCTTTACTTACTAACAACTCCTTACTAACAACTCTCTACTTACTAACAACTCCTCTCATTTTTCATTGCTGGAGGGGTTGCCCCCCCTACCTGAAAATCCTGGCTCCACCTCTGAGTGTGTGACAGTGTCAAGTTTGTATTTGCAGTAAAGTCTATTAACTCTATTAGAGTATGGCGGTTATCGCAAAACAGTAGTTTATTTAGTTTTTCTCCGGAACTCTTTGTAAGAATGGAGTCAGGAAGTTATCACATCAAACGTGCAGCTGAAGTCGGAACTGTTCATCCCAGCATTCAAGGACATCTGTGCCTGGCTTCACACCTCTAAGTTGCAATTGAACATTAATTTATGCATTTCTGCATAACACAAATAGTATTATTTTCAACACCCTTTGCTATGTCAGCTGAATTTAGCTTTCATAAATGTTCCTTTTGAAGCCAGAAAGCCGAAATTGTGTGCTCGGAGTTTTGGGTTAACATTCATTTTGAAGATACGAGGGCTTCCAGGCACGATTGTGACATTTGCCCACTCATTGTGTGCCATAACAGCCCGTGTGATGAATTTGGGACGCTTTTTCACTACAACATGAATATATGAATAAGTATAGACATGTAAGTCACGTGTGACTGTGTGTATGCATTCCTCTGTGCATCGATACTGACGTGTAGATGGTGTGGATATTTTTTTTTCTCTCTGCAGCTGTCGCTTCCTCTGCAGAATTTGTCTCATGGAGCAAAGGCACTCGGCGCGGCTCGGTGCAAAAAGGCAGAAATGCGTCCGGCGTGAAAACAACCCGGATCGTACTGGAGATTTGACACGGCACCAGATAACTCGCACAGGAGATGAACCCTTCAAGTGCAGTGTGTGTGGGAAGGCGTTTACACAGTCATCAAGTCTTGTAGCACACCAGAGAACACACACGGGAGAGAAACCCTTCAAGTGTAGTGTGTGTGGGAAGGCGTTTGCACAGTCATCTACTCTTAAAAAACACCAGAGAACACACACGGGAGAAAAACCCTTCAAGTGTAGTGTGTGTGGGAAGGGGTTTGCGCAGTCATCTACTCTTGTAACACACCAGAGAACTCACACGGGAGAGAAACCCTTCAAGTGCAGTGTGTGTGGGAAGGCGTTTACAGATTCATCTGCTCTTGTAGCACACAAGAGAACACACACGGGAGAGAAACCCTTCAAGTGCAGTGTGTGTGGGAAGGCGTTTACAGATTCATCTGCTCTTGTAGCACACAAGAGAACACACACGGGAGAGAAACCCTTCACGTGCAGTGTGTGTGGGAAGGCGTTTGCACAGTCATGTACTCTTGTAGAACACCAGAGAACACACACGGGAGAAAAACCCTTCAAGTGCAGTGTGTGTGGGAAGGCATTTGCACATTCATCAAATCTTCATGTACACCAGAGATCTCAAAAGCATCAGAAGATCCACAAGGAGTGGGGTCTGAAATCAGCTTGTGAAAGTCAAAGTGCCGCAATGAGCCCATCCCTCATGAAACAAGAACCGGAAGAAAATCCCAGCCTGGACACTTTTAAAGGTATCGAGGTAAAATATGAAGAGGTGAAGGTGAAATGTGAAGAAGTGATGATGAAGAGCGAAGTAGTGAAGGTGAAATGTGAAGAAGTGATGGTGAAGAGCGAAGAAGTGAAGGTGAAATGTGAAGAAGTGATGGTGAAGAGCGAAGAAGTGAAGGTCAAATGTGAAGAAGTGATGGTGAAGAGCGAAGAAGTGAAGGTCAAATGTGAAGATGAAGATTCAACTCCAAAATCGGACCTTCACATCGATGGAGGCAACGTGAAGCAGGAGGATAATTCTGACTGAGGCAGAGCGAGGCAACTCCCAGCAGTTCGTGGAAGTGGAAGTGTGGGTGGACTTCCTCCGAGACAATACAAAGTCAAATGGAGACCCGGTAGATGTGTAAGCTTGAGACGATGTCGCTCCAATAGATGCACCTTTGTCACAGGCCTTTAATGACAAGAATGTGAAGTTCAACACTCAATTCCTAGGATCAACCTGCAGCGTAACAGTGGCCAGTCTTTGTGGACCTGTGGGTTGGGTAGATCTCTAACCAGGAGCGAATGCCAATAAGCTCCCAAGCGTTGACTATGTTATCATAATTGCATTTATATGGTGCTTGCTTTATCGCCTCTGGCAATTCGGAGTTTTGCGTCGTATCTCGTCTCAAACACTCGAAGAGCATCCCCAAGTAGCAGCTGCCCCTGTGTGGCACAAGGTGGTGGCCCTGTACCGGCCTGCATGTGGACAAGAGCCTGTCAGTAGGGGGTGATTGTTGATGTGGCATCTCAGTTGTGGAGTTTGTAGGTAATGTTTAGAATTTGGTACATTTTGACCCAGATGCCAGCAGGCAATGGTCTACTCGTTTTGAATGACACAATAGAATGTTGTATATACATTGTTAAGCATACGGTGTGTATGTTTTAAAATAGCTTCTTGTTAGTACGATGTAACCTGATGCAGTATATTTCAGTGCAGTATTTCAATTTTGTTAATATTCCTGTCAATAATTTAGAATTAATACTTGTCTGATTGTGTGCGTACATGTAACATTTTGCCTATGAGGGTCAAACATTGAATAAGTGATGCTTGGACAAAGTGTGTGTTTTGGAAGTAACCTGTACAGATAACTCGGGTGAGACTCATTGTTCTTGTGATACAGGTCAAAGGGTATTTTTGTGTTTTCAGGAAGCATCTCCCTCTGGAGCAACTCATTGTTTTTTTAAATAGGCAGCACACTCGGATCATTTATCAGTTACAAGGCATACCACTCAAAAGTTACACATAGAGGAGATACATTCTCTACAACACGAATTATAATTTTGTATTACGTGTTGACGTAGGTTTTGTCGAATTAGCACGAGAAATGGTCCTTGCTGATTAACGTCTGGATGTTCACAACCGAGGGTTGGAGCAAGCCTGACCGCCTGCGGCGCCCCTCACAACCATTTACGGCCTTGGGCCAGGAAAGTCACGAAAAGAATTGCACACGAACGACGCCTCCACGCAAGCTCCCGATGCTCCGTTTTGAAGTTTGAAAATGAAACAACTTTGTACTGTATTATTTTTTTGAATTAGATAATTGTATTTCTTCATTAAAAGCTTATTCATTGAAAACGACATTTCGTGTGAATTTCCTCTCGTCGTTAAGTAGATGGCCTTGCCGGGGGTTCGGTTCGATGCGGACTTTCACCTGGTTGGGATCGCGGGATCGAGATGAGGCGACACAGAGCTGGCCGTGCGACAAGACCGCCGTCCGCAGATCGAACGTCTGTCCCTGCGCCTCCGTCATTAATGCAGGGGGCGCATTGGTTTGCAACGCCTCCTGCATGAAAACTCTCTGCATGTGGAGTGGGATCCAGAGGGAAATCAACGCAACCACGGGGAGAGAGAGAGAGAGACACGCAAACTCCAAATATACAGCAAGCGTCAGGGTCGGGTTCGTACCCACGACTTCCTGTATGCCAGGAGAGGTAGTTAACATCTCACCACATGGAGAGAGAGACACGCAGCCTCAGCGATGTTGATTGATCTTCAATTAATTACTTGGTGGAGTAAGGAAGCATTAATACTGAGTGGATGAAGGTGGCCAGGCATGCGTCTGGACACACCACCAACTGTTTACCATGCCAGTGTGTGACAGTGTGAAGAGTCCATTTTCAGTAAAGTCTATTAACTGTATTGAGCACGGAGGTTGTATCAAAACAGTTTATTTTAGTTTTCCTCTGGAACTCTTTGTAAGAATGTAGTCAGGAAGTTATCACAGCAAACGTGCAGCTGAAGTCGGAACTGTTCATCCCAGCATTCAAGGACATCCGTGCCTGGCTTCACACCTCTAAGTTGTGATTGAACATTTATGAATTTCTGCATAACACAAATAGTATTATTTTCCACACCCTTTGCTATGTCACCTGAATTTAGCTTTTATAAATATTCCTTTTGAAGCCAGACAGCCGAAATTGTGTGCTCGGAGTTTTGGGTTAACATTCATTTTGAAGATACGAGGGCTTCCAGGCACGTTTATGACATTTGCCCTCGCATTGTGTGCCATAACAGCCCGTGTGATGAATTTGGGACGCTTTTTCACTACAACATGAATATATGAATAAGTATAGACATGTAAGTCACGTGTGACTGTGTATGTGCATCGATACTGACGTGTAGATTGTGTGGATATTTTTTTTTCTCTCTGCAGCTGACGCTTCCTCTGTTGCTTCCTCTGCAGAATTTGTTTGATGGAGCAAAGGCACTCGGCGCAGCTCGGTGCAAAAAGGCATGAATGCGACCGGCGTGCAAACAACACGGGTCGTACTGGAGACTTGACACGGCACCAGAGAACACACACAGGAGAGAAACCCTTCAAGTGCAGTGTGTGTGGGAAGGCGTTTGCACGTTCATCTGCTCTTGTAACACACCAGAGAACACACACAGGAGAGAAACCCTTCAGGTGCACTCCGTGCGGGATGGTGTTTGCACTTTCATCAAATCTTCATGTACACCAGAGAACACACACAGCAGAGAAACCCTTCAAGTGCAGTGTGTGTGGGAAGGCATTTGCACATTCATCAAATCTTTATGTACACCAGAGATCTCAAAAGCAGCAGAAGATCCACAAGGAGTGGAGTCTGAAATCAGCTTGTGAAAGTCAAAGTGCCGCAATGAGCCCATCCCTCATGAAACAAGAACTGGAAGAAAATCCCAGCTTGGACACTTTTAAAGGGATCGAGGTGAAACATGAAGAGGTGAAGGTGAAATGTGAAGAAGTGATGGTGAAGAGCGAAGAGGTGAAGGTGAAATGTGAAGAAGTGTTGGTGAAGAGCGAAGAAGTGAAGGTGAAATGTGAAGATGAAGATTCAACTCCAAAATCGGACCTTCACATCGATGGAGGAAACGTGAAGCAGGAGGAGAATTCTGACTGTGAGGCAGAGCGAGGCAACTCCCAGCAGTTTGTGGAAGTGGAGGTGTGGGTGGACTTCCTCCGAGACAATACAATGTCAAATGGAGACCCGGTAGATGTGTAGAGGTGTTAACTACGCGCTGTTGCGTAACCCGCGTTGCCACCAGGGCGGTGCAGCATTACCCCTGGGTACAACGGTTGGGGTCAGTCGAGGTGAAACGGATCGTGGCCAGGGTTTGGTGCGAACCAATCAGACGGTTCCACGTGGGAATGTATGATTGGTTCTACCTGGCCACGAAGGGGTATAAGACGGGTGACCCAACGGACCTCGAGGAGTTCTCTCCCTGCACGAAGACAGAAGACTGGGCTGAAGCCTAGCTAGGACCCTGGACCAGCCTCCCAGCCCTTCTAAGGGCTAAGGCTCGGCATACCCAGTGGTCAGGACCCACCGGGCCAGCGGTGGGTCAGATAGCCTCCCCTAGGTCCTAGCCGGAGGACTAGGATAGCGGTAGACGTGTGAGTCCCGCCAAGTCCGGAGGTTGTACCTCCTTAGGTATCAAGGAGGTTAGCGGTAGACGTGTGAGTCCCGCCAGGTCCGGAGGCTGTACCTCCCTAGGGTATCGGGTGAGGGGACCGAATATCCCTCTGTGTGTGTTAAGCGTTGTATAAGTAAATAATACAATAAACAGTGTGCCTCCTAAAGAAGTCTGCTCGTCCTTACAACACTACAGATGTGTAAGCTGGAGACTATGTCGCTCCAATAGATGCACCTTTGTCACAGGTCTTTAATGACAAGAATGTGAAGTTGAACACTCAATTCCTAGGATCAACCTGCAGCGTAACAGTGGCCAGTCTTTGTGGACCTGTGGGTTGGGTAGATCTCTAACCAGGAGCGAAAGCCAATAAGCTCTGAAGCGTTGACTATGTTATCATAATTGCATTTATATGGTGCTTGCTTTATCGCCTCGGCAACTCGGAGTTTTGTGTCGTATCTCGTCTCAAACACTCGAAGAGCATGCCCAAGTAGCAGCTGCCCCTGTGTGGCACAAGGTGGTGGTCCTGCACGGGCCTGCATGTGGACAAGAGCCTGTCAGTAGGGGGCGATGGTTAATGTGGCATCTCAGTTGTGGAGTTTGTGGGTAATGTTTAGAATCTGATCAATTTTGACCCAAACGCCAGCATGCAATGGCCTACTCGTTTTGAATGACACAATAATATGTTGTACATACACTGTTAAGCAGACGGTGTGTATTTTTGTAAATATCTTCATGTTCATACGATGTAACCTGATACAGCATATTTCAGTGCAGTAATACAATTTAGTTAAAATGACTCAATAATTTATAATTAATGCTTGTCTGATTGAGTGCCTACATGTAACATTTTGTCTATAAGGATCAAACATTGAATAAGTGATGTTAGGACAAATTGTTTTTTGGAAGTAACCTGTACAGATAACTCAGGTGAGACTCATTGTTCTTGTGATACAGGTCAAAGGGTATTTTTGTGTTTTCAGGAAGCATCTCCCTCTGGATGAACTCATTGTCTTTGAAATAGGGAGCACACTCGGATCATTCATCAGTTACAAGGCATACCACTCAAAAGTTACGTGTAGAGGAGATACATTCTCGACAACACGAATTATAATTTTGTATTACGTGTTGACGTAGATTTTGTCTAACTAGGACAAGAAATGGTCCTTGCTGATTAACGTCTGGATGTCCGTAACGGTTGAAGCAAGCCCGGCTGCTGTTGAGACGCTGTGCACCAATAAGGGTCCACATGTGGCTTGCACTGAATCAATGATGCACTCCCAGAAGGCTGTGCTAGTTATAGTTTGTGTAAAACATTCCTTTGTTTCGTGGAGAGATCGATAAATGAAAGATGTCGTGTCTGTTGATCTGCTTCATAGCAAGGAGGTAATTTTAAGAGCACATTTGGAATGCATTTTTGGTACAGATTTGTATTCGGTTACAAGGCAGAGCACATCCAGTAGATACATTCTCCACAACAACACTCATTAGAATTAGATAATTGTATTTCTTCATTGAAAGCTTATTAATTGAAATGGACATTTCGTGTGAATTTCCTCTCGTCGTTAAGTAGATGGCCTTGCCGGGGGTTCGGTTCGATGCGGACTTTCACCTGGTTGGGATCGCGGGATCGAGATGAGGCGACACAGAGCTGGCCGTGTGAGAAGACCGCCGTCTGCAGATCGATTCCAGCACGATCGAACGTCTGTCCCTGCGCCTCCGTCATTCATGCAGGGGGCGCGTAGGTGTGCAGCGTTCGTCACGAAGTTGTGCGTAAGCGCCATAACAAGGCGGTGTAAGCTGACCTGCCACCACGTTCACGGGTCATCAGGGGGCAGCCGAGACAGAGAGGTGTTTAGGGGTCGACCAAAGGTTAAACCCCCGCCCCCCCCCCCCCGTGACCGGAGACTAACACCCCTGACCCCCCACCCATCCCTAAGGCCCCTTAAGATTAGACCTTCCAGAAGGTTCAGGGAGGTGGGGGGGGGGGGGTCAGGAGGGGAGGGGTGACCCCGACCTGGGGATAAAAGGCCGGCCCTCTGGACGGGCCGGGCAGTGTTCACCAACTCAAGCCTGAATACATCCGAAGACCTGAAGACTGGACCAGCACCCGGGGACCCTCAACCGAGGCTCTTGTTAGAGCCGGGTTGTAGCGGACCAGAGGTGAGCTCCCGTACCCTGGCTGGAACGGGTCGTCCAGTCTTCCCTTAACGCCGGGCTAAGGGACCCGTGGGTAGCAGAGCCCGGAGTGTACAGGCTGCGATAGAAGGGAGGCTTCGATTTAAAGCTTTTGTGACTGCAAGGATTCATCTTCTTTGGTTCTTTCGGTAAAGTCACGTAGAATGAGAATAAAATAATTGATAAAATAAAATAGCACAATAAAAATTCTCACGACATTTCGGCCACAACACAAGCGGCCTTCAAAACGAACAAAATCATCTAATTCAACAGCATTAATTGATCAGACCAAAGAGTTATCGTTGAAACCCTCTGCTGCCAGACCACCAAGATTATATGGCCTTCCAAAGATACACAAAGAAGATACACCCCTTCGTCCCATCGTCTCTACTATCAACTCCCCCACCTATAAACTGGCACATTTTCTTACTGATATACTGCGACCTTTCACTGGAAAAACCACCTCTGCGGTACTAAATTCTACTCACCTGGTATCGACAATCAAAGGCATTTCCCTGTCCCCAGACGACCTGCTTGTCAGTTTTGATGTAGTTTCCTTATTCACCAAGGTTCCTGTACCTGACACCATTGCAATCATTGAAGACTTGGTTCATCAAGGACTAAACACTGAGGTACCCCCCCTGGTGAGACACTGTTTAACCAATACATACTTCACTTGGAATGGAACTTTCTACAAACAAACTGAGGGCACCCCAATGGGCTCCCCCCTTTCTCCAGTTATAGCTAACATTTTCATGGAGAAATTTCAGACTGACGCCATCCAGACTGCCACTCTGCGCCCAACCTTATGGAAGAGGTATGTGGATGACACTTTTGTCATCTGGCCACATGGCCGGCCTGCTCTAGACCAATTCTTCGACCACATCAATTCCATACACCCAGCCATCAGATTTACCATGGAAGTCGAAATAGATGGCAAGATACCTTTTTTGGATGTCCTAATTAAAAAGAGACCTGATGGTTCAATGAGCCACTCTGTCTACAGGAAAGCTACCCATACGGATGCTTATCTGAAACCGGATTCCCACCACCATCCATCACAGAAGAATTCTCTCATCAAGACTCTGTATCATAGAGCCCAATGCATATCCGACCAGGAACACATAAGCAGTGAACTCAAGCACGTACACCAAGCTCTTAGGGCTAATGGTTACTCCGACTATACAATCCGCAAAGCTATCACTCAAACCATGAAGAAGAACCCTCTTGAGGAGCCTTTCAAAACCATCACTTTACCCTACATTGCTGGGATCACAAAAAAGATCTCCAAAATCTTGAATAAACACAAGATCCAGGTCCATTTCAACACATTACATAAAATCCGTGATCTGGTTCCGTCTGTAAAAGATGTGATTCCGGACATACAATACCCGGTGTCTACAAACTAAGTTGCCTCTGTGGTAGTAGTTACATTGGAGAAACCAAACGCCATGTCTCGGACCGCATTCGTGAACACAAAGCAGACCTTAAACACGGTAGGACCAACACCTCGGCTGTAGCAGATCATTGTTCTAATTCAGTAGGCTCACATGCCATTGACTTTTCCAAGACAGAGGTTCTTTGTAAGCCATCTGGCTTCCATGAGAGATTCGTTCATGAGGCTATCCACATTTACAAGCACAGAGACAATTTCAACCGAGAAGATGGATTCTATCTTAGCAATCATTGGAAAGATTTGATAAACCATTTCAGTTCTTAATTGATTGTTCACGCTTACAGTGGCTTTCAGACAGCATACATTATAAAAAATTTCGTCTCCCCCCTCCTCTTTAAAAAAAATAGATGGACTAGTCCTGGGCAAACTGCCAAATCGCTGCGCGTGACGCCAACGTTTTTTTATAATTAAATAAATGCGCCGTTTAAAAATAAATTTATGCAAACCAACACACCTGAAGATGACCGTTTGAGTTATGGTCGAAACGTCGTGAGAATTTTTTTATTGTTTTATATATATTTTATTATTTTGTTGTTTCTCTTCAACGTGACTTTACCGAAAAAACTAAGAATATGAATTACTGCAGTCACGAAAGCTTTAAATCAAAATTTAATACAATTTTGTTAAAATGACTCAATAATTTAGAATGAATACTTGTCTGATTGTGTGCGTACATGTAACATTTTGTCAATAAGGGTCATACATGAAATAAGTCATGTTAGGACAAAGTGTGTGCTTTGGATGTAACCTGTACAGACAACTCAGGTGAGACGCATTGTTCTTGTGATACAGGGCAAAAGGTATTTTTGTGTTTTCAGGAAGCATCTCCCTCTGGAGCAACTCATTGTCTTTGAAATAGGGAGCACACTCGGATCATTCATTAGTTACACGTAGAGGAGATACATTCTCGACAACACGAATTATAATTTTGTGTTACGTGTTGACGTAGATTTTGTCTAACTAGGACTAGAAATGCTCCTTGCTGATTTAACGTCTGGATGCTCACAACCGAGGCATGAAGCAAGCCTGACCGCCTGCGGCGCCCCTCACAACCATTTACGGCCTGGGGCCAGGAAAGTAACGAAAAAAAATTGCACATGAACGACGCCTCTACGCAGGCACCTGATGCTCCATTTGGAAGTTTTGAAATAACTTTGAATTGTATTATGTTTTGAATTAGATGATTGTATTTCTTCATTAAAAGCTTATTCATTTAAAACGACATTTCGTGTGAATTTTCTCTCGTTGTTAAGTAGATGGCCTTGCCGGGGGTTCGGTTCGATGCGGACTTTCACCTGGTTGGGATCGCGGGATCGAGATGAGGTGACACAGAGCTGGTCGTGCGAGAAGACCGCCGTCTGCAGATCGATTCCAACGCGATGGAACGTCTGTCCCTGCACCTCCGTCGTTCATGCAGGGGGCGCGAAGGTTTGTAGCGCCCTCTGCATGAAAACGACGGAACGTGCAGCGTTAGTCACGAAGTTGTGCGTAAGCGCCATAACAAGGCGCTGTAAGCTGACCTGCCACCACGTTCACGGGTCAACAGGGAGCAGCCGAGAGAGAGAGCGAGGTGCGTAGGGGTCGACCAAAGGTTAAACCCCCGCCCCCCCCCCCCGTGACCGGAGACTAACACCCCTGACCCCCCACCCGTCCCTAAGGCCCCTTAAGATAAGATCTTCCAGAAGGTTCTAGGAGGGGGGGGGGGGGTCAGGAGGGGAGGGGTGACCCCGTCCTGGGGTTAAAAGCCCGGCCCTCTGGACGGGCCGGGCAGTGTTCACCAACTCAAGCCTGAAGACATCCGAAGACTTGAAGACTGGACCAGCACCTGGGGACCCTCAACCGAGGCTCTTGTTAGAGCCGGGTTGTAGTGGACCAGAGGTGAGCTCCCGTGCCCTGGCTGGGACGGGTCGTCCAGTCCTCCCTTAACGCCGGGCTAAGGGACCCGTGGGTAGCAGAGCCCGGAGTGTGCAGGCTGCGATAGAAGGGAGGCTGTCACTCCCGGAGGCTATCGTCGTGGAGGGGGCCGTACCCCTTCGTGTTACAGTAGTGTGTAGAGCCGAGTTCGAAAGAGTTGTTATAAGAAACGCGTTGCCTCAACCAGACTTCTCCGTGTGATTAGTTAAGGACACAACACTTATATTAAAGAGTATACTATGAGACCTTTGCCAGTAGCAAGATATAGTAATAGGTTTTTACCCTTTTATCTGGCACAAAAACTGACACCTTTATACAAGGGATGATGTGTGAAATAACCACAACACAAGCAGTCTGCTTGTGTTATGGTTATTATATCTTGCTACTGGCAAAGGAGGTCTCATAATGTAAATGCTTACCCCGAGCTCTCAATACTCTGATAGTGCGCTGTTTTTGAGTTGTACGCCTTTTGGCGTCTTCTGGTCCAACACCAGTGGAGACTAGGCTCTAAGAAAAGCCGTCTCGGGTGTGGACCAATCAAATTCTAGGACAGTGCATGTCATTATCAGAGTTGTCTCTTTTTGTTTGCATTTTGACTGCTTGTGTTGTGGTTCTTGCAAACATGATCCCTTGTATAAAGGTGTTAGTTTTCGTGCCAGATAAAAGGGTAAAAATCTATTTCTAAAAGAGTATAATCAGTGGGTTTTCTAAGTACCTTCGTCTTACAGAAATCATTTTCGCGTGAGCTGTTGTATATATAGGTGTTATGAAAATTGATGAAAATAATGAAAATTAAATGAAATTTGATATTTGCATAATTTATCCGAAATTATGTTAATCAGTGTAATTATGCACCTAAATTATGCTGATTCGAGAGATAATCGTATTAATTTATGCGAGTGGGCGTGGTTATGATGATGCAGGTCGTTATGGATTATAAGGTCGAGCCTCGGTGACGAGGATTGTGTTATGAATTGGAATGACGCAATTAGTCGTATGCAGTGACGCAGGCGTTGTGATCGTGAATGAGAGAGAGTCGATTCGACTCTGCTCTTTAATTCCGTATTATCGATAAGGATACGATTACTCTCGATTGAACATCACGAATTATGCGTGTTATGGATTATGTGTGGTGATAGTGTGCTTATGATATGTCCCCAGGATTCAGATCTCATACGCAGAACAATATTATGCAGAATTTCAGGAAGAATCACACACAAACCTTCTGCTTTAATCAATTTTATTTCTAGCTAACTTTAATTTTGGATAATATGAAAACTCAATCTCGGGATTTTGGAATTTCAACACAGCGTTAACATGATACCATCACGATTGCGTTGTTTCACCTCGATAGCGGCACCTGTGGTTAATTCCCGACGCGTAACGCAATCGATCGGTTGTTGAGAGAGAGATTAAAAACATGCGAACTATTCTATCAAACCTTAACTTTATAATATGCAAACTCGTATGCTTGAATTGTTACACAACACGGCACTTGGTCTTTGATTCGTATCCAATCCTTAATACATTCTGATATGCGAAGTTATTATGCTTGAAATCGTCAGCACAGTACCACGTTGATGTTCGTTCATTGATTCATAACGATTATGAAGTTAAAGCGTTCGACTGAAATACTTCGAATTGCCTTATCAACACCACTCGATGGCCACAATGCTTCGTTACTTGAATTGTCACACAACACAGCATTCGGTCATTGATCATGCGCGGCCCTTAATGCAATTATTGTCACGTTGTTCACAATAGGATGACTGATTATTATGCAACGCTACTCGTTGACAGGGCACTCCAACCAGTATTATTCTTGGAGGCACAAATATGCGTTTCAATTCGTTATTTCATTCGTGGATACCAGCAAGATTATGCAGAAAGACAAATATTAACGAACGACTCAAGTATTTCTAATCAACTTCTCAACGCGACTCAATGGGTGGCGATGTTTTCTTTTGATATCCTTATCTCGGGCCAATCTTTTAATTAATTGTGGCCAGACCCCTGACAGGGAACCGGTTGAACACGCTCTCTATCCCCGCGAGCGGCGCTCCGTGGTGAGGTGTCAAGAATTAATCCTTGTTAATGGGTCAGTTGGTAATTTATGCGGTTAGAAGTACAGCCCCAGCACAATATTACAGAGAAAAATTATGAACACTCTTAAAAACGATGGATTATTCACTCGGTCGTTGCGATGTTTCCACAATCACGGATGGTTCAATGGCTTGAGGTTTTTAGGCTTTGTTAATGACCCGTGTGTGTGTGTTGAATGGTATGAGTGGTGAAAGAGTAGGCCAATGTTCGGAATCGATTCTTTGCGTCAAGCAGACGTCTGGTTTGTCGTGTAGTGGGGGGCAGTGTATCATACGTATCAGTTGATTCTTCTTTCAGTAGTTGGTTCGGACTCGACGGACGTTGGTGAACGAGTAGATGCGTTGTTGTAGCTGAGATGACCGTCTGGTAGACGGCGTTAGAAGCACGCCCGCAGCGGCGCGCTGGTGCTCCGTCGTCGGCGGTTGTAGATTGCAGGCTCACGATTCGCTCGTGGTGGCGCTGGCCGCTAACAGCGGCAGCGGGTCGCCAATCGGCGACACTCGCCAATTCGGCGAGTTGTAGAGACGTCTCCGGCGTCGGTGATGGCTGGTCTTCTGCTGAGATGAGTTGAGCGGGTCTTCTGCTGAGATGAGTAGAGATGAGTCTTCTTCTGTTGAGCTGAGTTGAGATGAGTCTTCTTCTGTTGAGCTGCCCCCGCGGGCTGATGAGTTGATTTCAATGCTGAAACGGCTCCTTTTTATGCCAAAAATCTCTCTCCTTCTCGGCTCCCCCTCACGAGGCGGAGCTATCTTTGATCTGATCGTATGTCGGTGGGGGGGGGGTTCGTGTGTCGGTGGTGGGGGGGTTCGTGTGTCAGTGTGTATGTTTGTGTGTGTCATTTATGACACGGTCCTGTTCGGGTCTTTCCTCAAGCCATAAACATCAAGACAACAGACACCTCGATTCATCTTGGTGGCGTCTGGTTGTCTAATCCCTCCACCCAGAGAGAGGGGCGGGTTCCCCCCCCCCCCCTTTTCCGTACGCGTTCCGACGCACAAAGAAATGGTTAAGATTTTTTTTTAAGTTTAACATTTCACATCACAGTTGGTATCTTATCATACACAGTTATGATCCTGCTTGTGATTCATAGTATTTGATTTATTTCCAAGTGAAGATGCTCTTCCGAGCGTATGCATTTTATCACGTGCTGCAGGGAAAGACAAAGGTGGCCGGGATCTTCCCATCTCTCTATACTTTGCAAATATCATTTCGACTCCACATTCTACCAGCCTAATCCACCCCGTTACCTTGGCTCTTACTTAGTTTATTAATTTTCGTCACTTTGTGCGTTTATAAATGTGTGACAGTTTAACTTAAAGCTCGCTCGCTCTTTTGCTGCCCGTGTGCAGGGTGGGGTGGGGGCTGCTACTAAGTTCCGTGTGTGGCAGATGGTCCCCGCGATAACGATCTGGTTGCCCTGGCGTGAAATTCCTCTCTCGCGCTCTTCGGGAGAGACAAAGGTGGTCGGGAGAGACAAAGGTGGTCGGGAGCACCTCTTTATACTTTCGACTTATATTTCTCAAATACCATTTGGTCCCATGTTCGCCAAGACTCGTGTTTGTAACTACGTCCTCCCGACACCTCTCGGTTTTACCGAGGTTCGAATTGTTATGATGGAATTATTAAAAGAAAAATAATTATCATCCTGAGTTTAAGAGGTCCATTTCTTGATTGTTGGAATCCATATCCCTTGGTTCTATAAGGTTCTATAATGGAATGTCGTGTAAGGTTAACGCGTTGTTATTATTAATATTATTTTGCAATTTTCTTTAAAACTTTCTTTGCCTGGTTGCCGTGTGTGGGGTGGGTGTGTCTCCTCATCAAACCCGGCTGGCTTTTCCAGATGGCCGCTTGTGATAAGGTGTAATTCCTGCTTCTCCGCGCTGTGAGAGAGACAAAGGTGGTCGGGGTTGCTTGGAATATTGTTTAAACTCTTTCGCAAGTTTGCTCGTTGTCTCATTCCTTCTCGATAACCTTTGATGTGACTCGGTATTTTGTCTCCAAGCTTTGCTTTAACAGTAAAAGTATTAAAGGTGAAAATCATTTGATAGCGAATTAATCATTGGATAATAATTCACTGATGTGTCTGGTGGCCTGTTCTTAATTGGAGTGAGCGTTAGGATCGCTACTTTTATCTTATTCTTGTTGTTGCCTTTTAATTTTTTTTTTTGTTTTACTGGAAAATAAGGAAAAGAATATGTATTCGATTTACCCTGTTGGCGTCTGGTGTCTGCTCTCTTGGTGTTCTGACCTCGGAGGGACCTTTCCTAAGGGGCCCATCAAACTCTTGTTCATCTGGAGATTTTCGCCGATAGCTGTTACATCCTCGCCTTGAGAGTTTTATTATTTCTTTATCTCTCTATATGGCCTGTTTATGACCGACATCTGGTTTTTTCGTGTTTCTGGCTTACGGGTTTGATTCATTAAACAAAAAATATATTGTTTGTCATGAGAGAAAGGAAAAAGAAATCTAGGTGTGTGCATCCGTAAATATTCTTATGGATATTAATTGTGGAAAAAGGGCCGTATACAACAGAGCCCACCGCATTAAAACGATGCTCAGCTGAGCGGGTCGAGTCACGGACAGGGGGGGGGGTCACCTTATCTTTGTCACGTGCCGTAGCTCACGTGACTTCTGACATGACAATGTCTGGATGTTTTCGCCTGAGGACGACCGCTCGTGATGCGATCGAAACGTCGTGATTTATTTATTATTATTTTATTTTTCTACCTACGTGACTTTACTCAAAGATGCAAAGTGTATGAAAGGCGTCTTGTCTGCTGATCTTGTTCATATCCTCGTA
Source organism: Petromyzon marinus (assembly GCF_048934315.1). Lineage (NCBI taxonomy): Eukaryota > Metazoa > Chordata > Hyperoartia > Petromyzontiformes > Petromyzontidae > Petromyzon > Petromyzon marinus. The sequence continues at coordinate 3,436,386 of NW_027422625.1, forward strand.
CATCGAGATCCCACATTGCTTACACGTACACACCACACACAATGAAATAAACAGAAACTAGATCGACTTCCGGGGATGGGAAAAGATCGAGGAATCTCTTTCAATGGAGCTAGTTAAGTTTGTTCGATTCAACATCTCTCTGTCCGTCTGTGTCTCTGTTCCCCTCTGTGTCTCTCTCTCGCTGACTGTGTCTCTGTCGTCTGTATCTTTCTTTCTGTGTTCCTCTTGTCTGTGTCTGTCCACCTCTCTCTTGTCAGTCTCTGTGTGTCTCTATCAGCGTCTTTCCAACCGTGTTCAACTACTGTCAGTAGCAACATGCGCCCGTTCAACTTTCACGGCCCACGACTGCACGCGACTCAAACTTGCTCAGAGTCTCTGTGTGCACGTTGAAATTATTTCGTACCGTAAGTAGCCAACCATGCTAATCTGTGGGTCTCTGTGTGAGTCTCTGTGTGTATCTGGAACTTCTTTCGCACCGTACGTAGCCGAACCTGCACAGTAGGAGCGGCTGGTAGCTGTGGAGCTGTGGGCTGGGTACATCTGTCAGCAGGAGCGAGAGACAATGAAGCTCCCAAGCATTCACTACGTTACCAACATCATATTTGCACTCATAAGTCGCTTGACTAACTGCCTCGGCAACTCGGTGTTTCGTATCGAATCTCATCTCAAACAATCGAAGGACCCCCCCTAAGTGGCAGCTGCCCCTGTGTGGCACAAGGTGGCCCTGCACCGGCCTGCACGTGGACATGAGTCTGTCGGTAGGGGGCGATCATTGACGCGCCATCTCCCTTGTGTAGTTTCTGGATAATGTTTGGAATTGCCACAATGTTGACCGTGACACCAACATGCAATGACCTGTGCGTTGTGAATGACACAACGCTATGTTTTACAGCTGCCGTGAAGCAGACTGCGCATATCGTGGTGATTGTTACTGGGGTAGCCAGGTGTGCCTGTCGCATTTGAACCGTGAACCTCTGCAGTAAATAGCGAATGTGCTACAATATTCTTGGTTCTTTCGGTAAAGTCACGTAAATAGAAAACACAATTTTTTTTATTTTTTATTTAAATTGTCATTTTGTTCTATTTAAGTGACTTTACCGAAAGAACCAAGAATATTAATTCCTGCAGTCACGAAAGTTTCAAGTCAAAATAGAATTCGCCTCCACTCGACTCGCCTCAATCTGCGTGGAGGCGTTGGGGGGGTCAGCCTGAGAGAACTTCCTTCCAGACGGCTCCACGCAGCTTCGTGCGGAGCGACAGGCCAGGGAGCTCCCACACAGCGTGGCGCAGCTGATGAACATTTATATTGTTGGTTCTGTCGGTGAAGTCACGTAGGTAGAAAACAAAAAAAAAATTGGAAAATAATAAATTGATGAAAAGATGGCATTGGTCGACTGACTGAGATGACTGTGCCCACCACAGTGTACACACACACAGTGTACACACACAGTGTACACACACACAGTGTACACACACACAGTGTACACACACACACAGTGTACACACACAGTGCACACACACAGTGTATACACACACACAGTGTGTACACACACACACAGTGTACACACACAGTGTATACACACAGTGTACAAACACCCACAGTGTACACACACAGTGTACACACACAGTGTATACACACACACAGTGTATACACACACACAGTGTATATACACACACACACAGTGTACACACACAGTGTACACACACAGTGTACACACACTGTGCACACACACACAGTGTACACACACAGTGCACACACACAGTGTATACACACACACAGTGTGTACACACACACACAGTGTACACACACAGTGTATACACACAGTGTACAAACACACACAGTGTACACACACAGTGTACACACAGTGTACACACACAGTGTACACACACACTGTACACACACAGTGTACACACACTGTGCACACACACTGTGCGCACACACAGTGTACACAAACAGTGTACACACACACTGTGTACACACACTTTGTACACACACTGTACACACACACAGTGTACACACAGTGTACACACACACAGTGTACACACACACTGTACACACACAGTGTACACACACTGTGCACACACACTGTGCACACACACACAGTGTACACACACAGTGTACACACACAGTGTACACACAATGTGTACACACACACTGTGCACACACAGTGTACACACACTGTACACATACACTGTACACATACACTGTACACACACACAGTGTACACACACAGTGTGTACGTACACACACACAGTGTGTACACACACACAGTGTACACACACACAGTGTACACACACACAGTGTACACACACAGAGTGTATACACAATAATGTCCACGTTGTTGCTGAGCTCACACACCCAAGGGGTCTCTGTTCAAGGGAGGGAGCAATGGAAAATGAATCTAAATCAACTTAAACTCCAACCACGTTCACAAACACACACAGTGTACACACACAGTGTATACACACACACAGTGTATACACACACACAGTGTACACACACAGTGTACACACACAGTGTACACACACTGTGCACACACACACAGTGTACACACACAGTGTACACACACAGTGCACACACACAGTGTATACACACACACAGTGTGTACACACACACACAGTGTACACACACAGTGTATACACACAGTGTACAAACACACACAGTGTACACACACACACAGTGTACACACACAGTGCACACACACAGTGTATACACACACACAGTGTACACACACAGTGTACACACACAGTGTACACACACTGTGCACACACACACAGTGTACACACACAGTGTACACACACAGTGCACACACACAGTGTATACACACACACAGTGTGTACACACACACACAGTGTACACACACAGTGTATACACACAGTGTACAAACACACACAGTGTACACACACACACAGTGTACACACACAGTGCACACACACAGTGTATACACACACACAGTGTGTACACACACACACAGTGTACACACACAGTGTATACACACAGTGTACAAACACCCACAGTGTACACACACAGTGTACACACACAGTGTATACACACACACAGTGTATACACACACAGTGTATATACACACACACACAGTGTACACACACAGTGTACACACACAGTGTACACACACTGTGCACACACACACAGTGTACACACACAGTGCACACACACAGTGTATACACACACACAGTGTGTACACACACACACAGTGTACACACACAGTGTATACACACAGTGTACAAACACACACAGTGTACACACACAGTGTACACACAGTGTACACACACAGTGTACACACACACTGTACACACACAGTGTACACACACTGTGCACACACACTGTGCGCACACACAGTGTACACAAACAGTGTACACACACACTGTGTACACACACTTTGTACACACACTGTACACACACACAGTGTACACACAGTGTACACACACACAGTGTACACACACACTGTACACACACAGTGTACACACACTGTGCACACACACTGTGCACACACACACAGTGTACACACACAGTGTACACACACAGTGTACACACAATGTGTACACACACACTGTGCACACACAGTGTACACACACTGTACACATACACTGTACACATACACTGTACACACACACAGTGTACACACACAGTGTGTACGTACACACACACAGTGTGTACACACACACAGTGTACACACACACAGTGTACACACACACAGTGTACACACACAGAGTGTATACACAATAATGTCCACGTTGTTGCTGAGCTCACACACCCAAGGGGTCTCTGTTCAAGGGAGGGAGCAATGGAAAATGAATCTAAATCAACTTAAACTCCAACCACGTTCACAAACACACACAGTGTACACACACAGTGTATACACACACACAGTGTATACACACACACAGTGTACACACACAGTGTACACACACAGTGTACACACACTGTGCACACACACACAGTGTACACACACAGTGTACACACACAGTGCACACACACAGTGTATACACACACACAGTGTGTACACACACACACAGTGTACACACACAGTGTATACACACAGTGTACAAACACACACAGTGTACACACACAGTGTACACACACAGTGTACACACACACAGTGTACACACACAGTGTACACACACAGTGTACACACAGTGTACACACACAGTGTACACACACACTGTACACACACAGTGTACACACACTGTGCACACACACTGTGCACACACACTGTGCACACACACTGTGCACACACACACAGTGTACACACACACTGTGTACACACACTTTGTACACACACTGTACACACACACAGTGTACACACAGTGTACACACACACAGTGTACACACACAGTGTACACACACAGTGTGTACACACACAGTGTGTACACACAGTGTACACACACAGTGTACACACACACAGTGTACACACACACACAGTGTACACACACACTGTACACACACAGTGTACACACACTGTGCACACACACTGTGCACACACACACAGTGTACACACACAGTGTACACACACACTGTGTACACACAATGTGTACACACACTGTGCACACACACAGTGTACACACACTGTACACATACACTGTACACATACACTGTACACACACACAGTGTACACACACAGTGTGTGTACGTACACACACAGTGTGTGTACGTACACACACAGTGTATACACACACACAGTGTACACACACACAGTGTACACACACACAGTGTACACACACAGAGTGTATACACAATAATGTCCACGTTGTTGCTGAGCTCACACACCCAAGGGGTCTCTGTTCAAGGGAGGGAGCAATGGAAAATGAATCTAAATCAACTTAAACTCCAACCACGTTCTGTGACGTCACCACTCAGCATTACCTTATCGGCGTGAAACGCCAGGGGGAGGTGTACCTCGCTAGTGACGTAATGTCACCAAGGTGTTCACCCCACCCCGTCCACCGCGCCCTTGAGCGTGACGTCACTCATGCCTGGGTCGCTTTCGTTATCTGTTCAAGTACAATCCTTATTTGGGCACATGTACTCACGGTGACTGGCGGCTCATTAACATAATGTCTTCGTGAAAGCCGTCGCGAGTTTATTGCGACGAGTTTGACACCCACGCCCCATCCCTCCACTTATAGGCCAGGCTCATTAACATAAATTATTTAATTTACAGAGCCGCTCATTGTGGGTGGGGAGTGTCTTGTTCCCCGCAAGTGACGTCATGTCACCGCCTCCTGCCGCGTGACGTCACGAGGTAACTGGAATCTGCCGCTCCGCGCGTAAACTGAAATCCGAGGTGAGAAATTCTCATCGCGGTTGTGGTGGTTGTTGTTTGTGGTGGTGGTTGTTGTGGTTGTTGTTGTGGTTGTGGTGATTGTTGTGTTTGTGGTGGTTGTTGTGGTGGTTGTGATGGTGGTTGTGGTGGTTGTTGTGTTTGTGGTGGTGTTTGTTGTTGTTTACCGAGGTAGAGCCTCGCTTTCTCTCTCGTAGGGATGTCAATTGAGTAGCAGCGAGCTTGGAAGCGATGTCCAGGTTGGAACTTTACAGCGCGGGGCCTAGCCACGTGGCGTCTTGCCTCCTGCCCTCGCCTGATCGCGTTTGCTTCAATTCTCTCGCTTAGTTGAGCAATCTTTGTAAGAAAGTAACAACCAGGCTATGCGTTACTTGTGTGTTGACCGACTCTCTGTGTTGCATTACATTTCCTAATTGTACTCAGTTTTATTAAGTGTGCTTTCTCTCTCTCTGTGTGTGTGCTCGTTTTATTATTATTTACTGCAGTCACCAAAGTTCCAAATCTCTCATTGACACAAGGCCGTAATTATATATTATAATAATTATAATATATTATAATAATATATATTGCGGGACACAACCCTCCCAATTATCAAATATGCTCAAAATATCCCCCCCCCCCCAATATATTGCTATAGCAATATATATAATATAATATTGCTATAAAAATGTTTTCTAAATAATAATTGCTATGCTATGTTAATAAAAACAACAATTTGCTAAACCTTGGCCACAAAATCTGGACTTGTCTTCATATAACAATGCATAGATTTCTGTTCATATGATTGCGTTGTACTTTATGAATCCCTAATCTCTGCCATTACATACTATGAAAGAAGAAAAGGTGTAAAAAGTAAAAACTGAGCAATGTAATACAATACAATATTAGACATGATTGTATCAAATAATACAAAATCCATCCCATGTGTTAGTGAAATTTGTTAATATTTTACGCAGGAAATTGCAGGAAATAAGTTTTCAAATTTACATTTTTTTCTGGGGGGGGGGTTCCCAGACCCCCTGGAAGATTTGGTCTTCCCCAATGTTGACTCCATGGCTACGGCCTTGCATTGACTTGCTAATTTCTCTATCCCCCTCTCTCTCTATTTAAGGCCTCGACACAGAGGCGTTGTTTGTCTGTGTGCGTGTCTCTCTCTGTGTGTCTCTGTGTTATCTCTGTCTATGTGTCTCCGTGTCTGTGTTTTGTCTCTCTCTCAAATTGAGCAATCTTTGGAAGAACGTTATCAACCAGGTGGGGTGTTGTTGACTGTTACGTTAGCCGACTCTCTGTGTTGTTATTGCATTACGTTTCTAAGTTTAACTAGGTTTAATTTCTCTTTCACTTGTACCTGATGATGATTGCTTGTGTTGCAATCGAAACGTCGTATGCTATTTGCACACAGCGTTGGTGTAGGGTGCTTTTTGTGGAATATTTTGCTGTTTTTCCCTGGATTTTCTGTTTGCAGAGTCACATTGTCACTTCAAGATGTTTTCTTGTTCATGTTTAAGTTTTTTGATTGTTGCAGTTGCACCCGATTCAAGAGCCGAATGGCTCACAGGGCTATACTAAATAAATGAAACTGAAACTATTATTTAATTAATTTATTCATTTCTACTTGACTTTACCGAAAGAACCAAAGAGAATCTTGCTTTAGTTTAAATTTCTCTTCACCTGGCTCGCTACTTTGTAACTTTGTTTTAAATATTCACAGTTTTATTTTTATTTTTTTACCAGGCCACGCCCACGTTGAGCTGGTGAAACCGCTCTTGTTTTCAGAAGCGACCTGCCCACAACAACAATAACAACAAGGTGCGGCTTGTCAACAGCGTGGCGGTGTTCACTCTAGACGTGTGGCGGTGTTCACTCTGGGCGCGTGGCGGTGTTCACTCTAGACGCGTGGCGATGTTCACTCTGGACGTGTGGTGGTGTTAACTCTAGATGCATGGCGGTGTTCACTCTAGACGCGTGGCGGTGTTCACTCTAGACGCGTGGCGGTGTTCAATCTAGACGCGTGGCGGTGTTCACTCTAGACGCGTGGCAGTGTTCACTCTAGACGCGTGGCGGTGTTCACTCTAGACGTGTGGCGGTGTTCACTCTGGATGCATGGCGGTGTTCACTTTGGGCGCGTGGCCGTGTTCACTCTCTACATGTGGAGAGGAAACCCGGGGATCGGGAAGGAAATCCATGCGACCACGGGGAGAGTGAGAGAGACAGGCAGCCTCGGCTGTGTTGATTTATCCTCAATGAATTACTTGGTGGAGTGAGGAACCATTAATACTGAGCAGGTGAAGGTGGCCAGGCATGGGTCTGGACACACCACCACCTGTGAACCATGCCAGTGTGTGACAGTGGTGGAGCCAGTGGGGGTGGGGTGGCACGTTCCTCCCCAACGATCCGATCGAAATCCCTAATTTCGATCGGATCCTTGGGGTTTATTAGTAACTAGCTTCACTACCCGGCTTCGCCCGGGACTTGGATTCTTGTCTTGGATACATTTCATATTCCCTTATATTTCACTGAAAAACCCGGAAATGTTGATGCTCGCACGAAGGAAAAAAGCCGAAACAAATCAAGTAACCTAAATCCGATGTTTTCACTAATGGAAATTTAACCTTAATCCACTTCTACGCAAGGTCGATTTTGGCCACTCGGGAAGGGAATGACGTGGCGAGCTGAAAATAGTCGCGTTCACTTAGAAATTCCAGACAGCATGAGCTGTGAAAATTTCATGACGCCAGAGCACAGCGTTGGAGAGGTTTTGCTGCGTCACACAAACAGGTGTAATGTTCTGCTTTATATTTAAGATAGCCGTTGTACCCGTTCTTCGCACGGATATGTATTGAAACTCCGAGAAGCCAATGGCTTCATCAGCCAGGAGCGAAGCGCCACCTAAAATCTCCCTGCACGCTGTTAACACCTCCTAGAAGTACAGCGCACGAAGAGCCATATGGTAGGGGTAAACATTACAGAGCGCTTAACTCAGGTGTGTTGCGGGTTGACTCCACAAACTTCATGGTCATTCCCCCACCCTCCTCCCCCCCCCCCCAGAATTTAAAAGTCTATTTTTATTCTTTTTACGTTGTGTACAGTATGGAACCTACCGACATGCCAAGTGTCAAGTGTGTAGCATGTTGGGAAGTTTGCTAAACATTTCGAACAGACACACATATCCACACATTTCCATTTAATATATATAGATAAATCAGCATTTTGCGACCCCCACTGCCACCGTGTGGCATATTATTACGTGCCAGGGACTCTATGAGAGGACAACAGTCCGAGTCCATAATTGGCAATAATTAACGGCAAAGCAGTTACAAGCGACTTACAGAATTGTGCGCAGTTGCGTATACAGTACACGACTTCCCTGATGGCAAACACCTTCAGCGAGCGTGATACCTTTCACACGCATTGATTAAAAAGCAAGGGACAAGTCAAATTTTGATTTAAAGCTTTCGTGACTGCAGTAATTCATATTCTTAGTGCTTTCGGTAAAGTCACGTTGAAGGGAAACAATAAAATACTAATATATATAAAACAATAAAAATTCTCACGACGTTTCGACCATAACACAACCGTTTGTGTTATGGTCGAAACGTCGTGAGAATTTTTATTGTTTTATATATATTTTATTATTTTATTGTTTCCCTTCAACGTGACTTTACCGAAAGAGCTAAGAATATAAGGGACAAGTCCTTAGTAACAACTCCTTACGAACAACTCCCTACTTACTAACAACTCCCTACTAACAACTCTTTACGTACTAACAACTCCCTACTTACTAACAACTCCTTACTTACTAACAACTCCTTACTTACTAACAACTCTTTACTTACTAACAACTCCTTACTAACAACTCTCTACTTACTAACAACTCCTCTCATTTTTCATTGCTGGAGGGGTTGCCCCCCCTACCTGAAAATCCTGGCTCCACCTCTGAGTGTGTGACAGTGTCAAGTTTGTATTTGCAGTAAAGTCTATTAACTCTATTAGAGTATGGCGGTTATCGCAAAACAGTAGTTTATTTAGTTTTTCTCCGGAACTCTTTGTAAGAATGGAGTCAGGAAGTTATCACAGCAAACGTGCAGCTGAAGTCGGAACTGTTCATCCCAGCATTCAAGGACATCTGTGCCTGGCTTCACACCTCTAAGTTGCAATTGAACATTAATTTATGCATTTCTGCATAACACAAATAGTATTATTTTCAACACCCTTTGCTATGTCAGCTGAATTTAGCTTTCATAAATGTTCCTTTTGAAGCCAGAAAGCCGAAATTGTGTGCTCGGAGTTTTGGGTTAACATTCATTTTGAAGATACGAGGGCTTCCAGGCACGATTGTGACATTTGCCCACTCATTGTGTGCCATAACAGCCCGTGTGATGAATTTGGGACGCTTTTTCACTACAACATGAATATATGAATAAGTATAGACATGTAAGTCACGTGTGACTGTGTGTATGCATTCCTCTGTGCATCGATACTGACGTGTAGATGGTGTGGATATTTTTTTTCTCTCTGCAGCTGTCGCTTCCTCTGCAGAATTTGTCTCATGGAGCAAAGGCACTCGGCGCGGCTCGGTGCAAAAAGGCAGCAATGCGACCGGCGTGAAAACAACCCGGATCGTACTGGAGATTTGACACGGCCCCAGAGAACTCACACGGGAGAGAAACCCTTCAAGTGCAGTGTGTGTGGGAAGGCGTTTGCACAGTCATCTACTTTTGTAACACACCAGAGAACACACACAGGAGAGAAACCCTTCAAGTGCACTCTGTGCAGGAAGGCGTTTTCAAATTCATCTAATCTTGTAACACACCAGAGAACACACACGGGAGAGAAACCCTTCAAGTGCACTCTGTGCGGGAAGGCGTTTTCAGATTCATCTACTCTTGTAACACACCAGCGAACACATACGGGAGAGAAACCCTTCAAGTGCAGTGTGTGTGGGAAGGCGTTTGCACAGTCACCAAATCTTTATGTACACCAAAGAACACACAAGCATCAGAAGATCCACAAGGAGTGGAGTCTGAAATCATCTTGTGGAAGTCAAAGTGCCGCAATGAGCCCACCCCTCATGAAACAAGAACCGGAAGAAAATCCCAGCCTGGACACTTTTAAAGGTATCGAGGTAAAATATGAAGAGGTGAAGGTGAAATGTGAAGAAGTGATGGTGAAGAGCGAAGAAGTGAAGGTAAAATGTGAAGATGAAGATTCCACTCCAAAATCGGACCTTCACATCGATGGAGGCAACGTGAAGCAGGAGGAGAATTCTGACTGTGAGGCAGAGCGAGGCAACTCCCAGCAGTTTGTGGAAGTGGAGGTGTGGGTGGACTTCCTCCGAGACAATACAAAGTCAAATGGAGACCCGGTAGATGTGTAAGCTGGAGACGATGTCGCTGCAATAGATGCACCTTTGTCACAGGCCTTTAATGACAAGAATGTGAAGTTGAACACTCAATTCCTAGTATCAACCTGCAGGGTAACAGTGGCCAGTCTTTGTGCACCTGTGGGTTGGGTAGATCTCTAACCAGGAGCGAATGCCAATAAGCTCCCAAGCGTTGACTATGTTATCATAATTGCATTTATATGGTGCTTGCTTAATCGCCTCTGGCAATTCGGAGTTTTGCGTCGTATCTCGTCTCAAACACTCGAAGAGCATCCCCAAGTAGCAGCTGCCCCTGTGTGGCACAAGGTGGTGGCCCTGCACCGGCCTGCATGTGGACAAGAGCCTGTCAGTAGGGGGCGATGTTTGATGTGGCATCTCAGTTGTGGAGTTTGTAGGTAATGTTTAGAATTTGATACATTTTGACCCAAACGTGTGCATACAATGGCCTAATCGTTTTGATTGACACAATAGTATCTTGTACATACACTGTTAAGCAGACGGTGTGTATTTTTTTTAAATATCGTAATGTTAATACGATGTAACCTGATACAGTATATTTCAGTGCAGTTATAAAATTTAGTTAAAATGACTCAATAATTTAGAATGAATACTTGTCCGATTGTGTGCGTACATGTAACATTTTGTCTATAAGGGACAAACATTGAATAAGTGATGTTAGGACAAAGTGTGTGTTTTGGAAGTAACCTGTACAGATAACTCAGGTGAGACTCATTGTTCTTGTGATACAGGTCAAAGGGTGTTTTTGTGTTTTCAGGAAGCATCTCTCTCCGGATCAACTCATTGTCTTTGAAATAGGGAGCACACTCGGATCATTAATCAGTTACAAGGCATACCACTCAAAAGTTACACGTAGAGGAGATTCATTCTCGACAACACGAATTATAATTTTGTATTACGTGTTGACGTAGATTTTTTTCTAACTAGGACAAGAAATGGTCCTTGCTGATTAACGTCTGGATGTCCGTAACGGTTGAAGCAAGCCCGGCTGCTGTTGAGACGCTGTGCACCAATAAGGGTCCACATGTGGCTTGCACTGAATCAATGATGCACTCCCAGAAGGCTGTGCTAGTTATAGGTTGTGTAAAACATTCCTTTGTTTCGTGGAGAGATCGATAAATGAAAGATGTCGTGTCTGCTGATCTGCTTCATAGCAAGGAGGTAATTTTAAGAGACTACATTTGAAATTCATTTTTGGTACAGATTTGTAATCGGTTACAAGGCAGAGCACATCTAGTAGATACATTCTCCACAACAACACTCTAACCCCCAACCCTTAACCCTAACCCATAAACCCTAACCATAACCCCTAACCCCTAACCCTAACATTGACCCTAATCCTCCCCTAATCCTACCCTAACTCCTAACCATAAGCCCTAACACTAACCCCTAACATTAACCCTAACCCCTAACCCCTAACCTTCACCCAAACCCTAACACAATTTTGTCCAAAAACGGCATAGGTTAGTATACCAATTTGCTTTTTGGCCAAAAAAGGTATGCCGATTTTTTTCCTGTGAGTTGAAAATTTTATTGTGAAATTGTAAATGTGTGTAATATGTAGCCTACTACAGCAAACACAATGTATGAATGCACTTTTTATTGAAAAATAAAGCTATGGAAACTTGGCTCATTTTGGCCATGAACTGCAGAGGTTTTATTTTTTTTACTTTAAAATTTCATGGTAAAATTTCCAACTTTTTAACGAAATAAATACTCAGGCGGAACACACCAGAGGATTGCACTTTTGTTGAAAAATAAAGCTGTAGAAATTTGCCCAATATTGACCAAAAACGGCATAAGTTAGTAATCCGATTTGCTTTTTTTTTACATGAAATGTTCATGGTGAGATGTCACACTTTTAATGTAATATAGAGCATAGTAATGCTAAACAAATGGGAGGAATTCACTTTTTATTGGTAAATGTAGCTATGAAAATTTGGATAATTTTGGCTAAAAACTGCATAGGTGCCTTAACCCTAACTACCCCAACCCTCAGCCCTAAACCTAAACCCTAACCCCTAAACCTTAACCTTAACCCCTAAACCTAAACCCTAACCCCTAAACCTAAACTCTAACCCCTAAACCTAAACTCTAACCCCTAAACCGAAACCCTAACCCCTAACCTTAACCCTTAACCTAAACCCCTAACCATAAAGCCTAACCCGCACCCTAACCATAACGCTAACACATAACCCAAACCCGTAACCCTAACCCATATGCCTTTAAACGTGTCTCAGCGAGGTGAGTTGAATTGTTTATGGCGCTAATTGTCGAGTAGAGTCGAAAGGCAAACGCCACTTGCTTGTGTGACTTGGGCAACCGGGGCGGCATTTTGCATTGAAGTCGATGAAGGATTTGATTGTTGCCGATATGAAGGGCGCAGTCAAACGCACTGCATTCCCAAGCAATTTCAGCAGCGATATTCACCAAATATTCAACGGGGTAAACGTATGGGACATGCTTGGCATGTCAACGCAGTAGTTTGTTACGTGAAAATCCGTGAAGGAATAAAGAATTGCAGAGCAAATCGGCCGCAGAGTTTCCTTTTTATTACCGGCGCTTGACGTGTAACGTGTGCCCTCTGGTGGATAGGTGCAGTACCACAGGTCAAGATTTAGTACCACGAGCATTCAATTCGTGGTTACGTCTGCCCTCTGGTGGACAGGTGCAGTACCACAGGTCAAGATTTAGTACCACAAGCATTCAATTCGTGGTTACGTCTGCCCTCTGGTGGACAGGTGCTAAATTCTCCTGTTTGATTTGTACTAGGTGCCTCTGTGAATGTGTATGCTCTGACTTTAACATAGCCAGTTCTGTGACCAGTCACAAGCTAATCACACAGCCGTTTCAATGCTAAATTCTATGGTAATTCCTTTGTCAAGGCGCTCTGTTTCTTCTCACACAGCTTAAAGGTCGCGATCTGAGCGTGGCTTTTTTCGCTCGAGCGCTGTCCTCCAGACAGCCTTCACCTGATGAAGGGCGCTTGTGTTTGTGGCCGAAACGTCGTGAGAATTTCATTGTATTATTTTATTGTATCAATGTATTATTTTATTCCCATTCTAAGTGGTGACTTTACCGAAAGAACCAAAGAAGAAAAAGTGCAGTACCACCAGCATTCAATTCGTGGTTAAGTCTGCCATCTGGTGGACAACGTGCAGTACCACAAGCATTCAATTCGTGGTTAAGTCTGCCCTCTGGTGGACCGGTGCAGTACCACAGGTCAAGATTTAGTACCACAAGCATTCAATTCGAGGTTAAGTCTCCCCTCTAGTGGACAGGTGCAGTGCCACAGGTCAAGATTTAGTACCACGAGCATTCAATTCGTGGCTAAGTCTGCCATCTGGTGGACAAAGTGCAGTACCACAGGCATTCAATTCGTGGTTAAGTCTGCCCTCTGGTGGACAAAGTGCAGTACAGGCCAGCACAGTACGACAGCAGTTGCCCCTGCCAGACGTCACCCGCGCATCCCCCCCTAGTTGTGAGTCGCTGGTGCTGCGGCGTCCTGGCGTTAGTCCCAAGCGCGGTTGGCTGCGAGGGAGCCGTGAAGACGCCGCTCAGTGCCGCTGCTGCTGAAAATTTGGCTTCTTTTGGCTTAAAACCGGCGTAGGTAAAACAAAAATTTGATTTGGAGCTGTCGTGACTACAGGAAATACTTTTAGTTTTTTTAGGTAAAGTTATGAAGAAATAAAATAATTAAAATAATCGTCATCGGGTGGGACAAGCACAGCGAGAGATCTGCCGTGGCACGAGGCTATAGAGGCCTCGGCAGTAGGGGGGGAGGAAGAAGAGGGGTGGGGAGCAGAGCAGAACGTGGACCCCGCAGCAGCAGCGACACTACCCCAGCGCCCCCCTGTGGACACCACGCGGTACTACCCCAGCGCCCCCTTGTGGCCACCACGCGGTACTACCCCAGCGCACCCCTGTGGCCACCACGCGGTACTACCCCATCGCCCCCCTGTGGCCACGACCCGGTACTACCCCAGCGCCCCCCTGTGGCCACTACGCGGTACTACCCCAGCGCACCCCTGTGGCCACCACGCGGTACTACCCCAGCGCCCCCCTGTGGCCACCACGCGGTACTACCCCATCGCCCCCTGTGGCCACCACGCGGTACTACCCCAGCGCCCCCCTGTGGCCACCACGCGGTACTACCCCAGCGCCCCCCTGTGGCCACCACGCAGTACTACCCCAGCGCCGCGTGAATCAGAATATTTACACTGCATGAGAAATCTAATGAGCTACGATGCTCTTTTTTCACAGGGGCTCTGTGTGGTGAGTCTGTGGGTCTCTGTGTGTTGAGTCTGTGGGTCTCTGTGTGCTGAGTCTGTGGGTCTCTGTGTGGTGAGTCTGTGGGTCTCTCTGTGGTGAGTCTGTGGGTCTCTGTGTGGTGAGTCTGTGGGTCTCTGTGTGGTGAGTCTGTGGGTCTCTGTGTGCTGAGTCTGTGGGTCTCTCTGTGGTGAGTCTGTGGGTCTCTCTGTGGTGAGTCTGTGGGTCTCTGTGTGGTGAGTCTGTGGGTCTCTGTGTGGTGAGTCTGTGGGTCTCTGTGTGCTGAGTCTGTGGGTCTCTGTGTGGTGAGTCTGTGGGTCTCTGTGTGGTGAGTCTATGGGTCTCTGTGTGGTGAGTCTGTGGGTCTCTCTGTGGTGAGGCTGTGGGTCTCTGTGTGGTGAGTCTGTGGGTCTCTGTGTGGTGAGTCTGTGGGTCTCTGTGTGCTGAGTCTGTGGGTTTCTGTGTGGTGAGTCTGTGGGTCTCTGTGTGGTGAGTCTATGGGTCTCTGTGTGGTGAGTCTGTGGGTCTCTCTGTGGTGAGGCTGTGGGTCTCTGTGTGGTGAGTCTGTGGGTCTCTGTGTGCTGAGTCTGTGGGTCTCTCTGTGGTGAGTCTGTGGGTCTCTCTGTGGTGAGTCTGTGGGTCTCCGTGTGGTGAGTCTGTGGGTCTCTGTGTGGTGAGTCTGTGGGTCTCTGTGTGCTGAGTCTGTGGGTCTCTGTGTGGTGAGTCTGTGGGTCTCTGTGTGGTGAGTCTATGGGTCTCTGTGTGGTGAGTCTGTGGGTCTCTCTGTGGTGAGGCTGTGGGTCTCTGTGTGGTGAGTCTGTGGGTCTCTGTGTGGTGAGTCTGTGGGTCTCTGTGTAGTGAGTCTGTGGGTCTCTGTGTGGTGAGTCTGTGGGTCTCTGTGTGGTGAGTCTGTGGGTCTCTCTGTGGTGAGTCTGTGGATCTCTCTGTGGTGAGTCTGTGGGTCTCTGTGTGGTGAGTCTATGGGTCTCTGTGTAATGAGTCTACGGCTTTCTGAGTGCGATTCAGGTAACTTGTAGAATTCAAAGTTCAAGTGTTTTACGACTCTCAGCTACCCCCCTCCATACTCTCTGTTCACTCTCCCGCTCACCCTCACACTCCCGCTCACACTCCCGCTCAGGAAAGCAAAGGGATGGTGGGAATCTGGTTTCAGATAAGCATCCGTATGGGTAGCTTTCCTGTAGACAGAGTGGCTCATTGAACCATCAGGTCTCTTTTTAATTAGGACATCCAAAAAAGGTAGCTTGCCATCTTTTTCGACTTCCATGGTAAATCGGATACCCTACATTGCGGGGATCACGAAAAAAAAGATCTCCAAAATCTTGAATAAACACAAGATCCAGGTCCGTTTCAACACATTACATAAAATCCGTGATCTGGTTCCGTCTGTAAAAGATGTGATTCCGGACATACAATACCCGGTGTCTACAAACTAAGTTGCCTCTGTGGTAGTAGTTACATTGGAGAAACCAAACGCCATGTCTCGGACCGCATTCGTGAACACAAAGCAGACCTTAAACACGGTAGGACCAACACCTCGGCTGTAGCAGATCATTGTTCTAATTCAGTAGGCTCACATGCCATTGACTTTTCCAAGACAGAGGTTCTTTGTAAGCCATCTGGCTTCCATGAGAGATTCGTTCATGAGGCTATCCACATATACAAGCACAGAGACAATTTCAACCGAGAAGATGGATTCTATCTTAGCAATCATTGGAAAGATTTGATAAACCATTTCAGTTCTTAATTGATTGTTCACGCTTACAGTGGCTTTCAGACAGCATACATTATAAAAAATTTCGTCTCCCCCCTCCTCTTTTCAAAATATAGATGGACTAGTCCTGGGTAAACTGCCAATCGCTGCGCGTGACGCCAACGTTTTTTATAAATAAATAAATGCGCCGTTTAAAAATAAATTTATGCAAACCAACACACCTGAAGATGACCGTTTGAGTTATGGTCGAAACGTCGTGAGAATTTTTTATTGTTTTATATATATTTTATTATTTTGTTGTTTCTCTTCAACGTGACTTTACCGAAAAAACTAAGAATATGCAATGACCTGTGCGTTGTGAATGACACAACGCTGTTTTACAGCTGCCGTGAAGCAGACTGCGCATATTGTGGTGAATGTTACTGGGGTAGCCAGATGTGTCTGTCGGATTTGAACCTTGAACCTCTGCCATAAATAGAGAATGTGCTACCATATTCTTGGTTCTTTCAGTAAAGTTACGCAAATAGAAAACAAAAAAGAAAAACATTTTTTGGGAAATAATAAATTGATGAAAAGATGCCATTGGTCAACTGACTGAGATGACTGCGTCCCCCCACAGTGTGTACACGTACACAGTGTACACACACACAGTGTACACACACACAGTGTACACACACAGTACACACACAGTGTACACACACACAGTGTACACACACAGTGTACACACACAGTGTGTGTACACACTGTGTGTGTACACACACTGTGTGTGTGTACACACACAGTGTGTACACACACAGTGTACACACACACTGTGTGTGTACACACACTGTGTGTGTGTACACACACAGTGTGTACACACACACAGTGTACACACACACAGTGTACACACACAGTACACACACAGTGTACACACACACTGTGTATACACACACAGTACATACACACACAGTGTACACACACACAGTGTACACACACAGTGTACACACACAGTGTACACACACACAGTACACACACACACAGTGTACACACACACAGTGTACACACACAGTGTACACACACACAGTGTACACACACACAGTGTGTACACACACACAGTGTACACACACAGTGTACACACACAGTACACACACACAGTGTACACACACAGTACACACACACAGTGTACACACACAGTGTACACACACACAGTGTGTACACACACAGTGTACACACACACAGTGTGTACACACACACAGTGTACACACACAGTGTACACACACAGTACACACACACAGTGTACACACACAGTGTACACACACACACAGTGTACACACACAGTGTACACACACAGTGTACACACACAGTGTACACACACACAGTGTACACACACACACAGTACACACACACAGTGTACACACACAGTGTACACACACACACAGTATACACACACAGTACACACACACACAGTGTACACACACAGTGTACACACACACACTGTGTACACACACACAGTGTACACACACACAGTGTGTACACACACACAGTGTACACACACAGTGTACACACACAGTGTACACACACACACAGTGTACACACACACACAGTGTACACAGACAGTGTGCACACACAGTGTACACACACACAGTGTACACACACACAGTGTACACACACACAGTGTACACACACACACAGTGTACACACACACAGTGTACACACACACACACTGTACACACACACACAGTGTACACAGACAGTGTGCACACACAGTGTACACACACACAGTGTACACACACACAGTGTACACACACAGTGTACACACACACACAGTGTACACACACACAGTGTACACACACACACACTGTACACACACACACAGTGTACACACACAGTGTACACACACAGTACACACACACAGTGTACACACACAGTGTACACACACACACAGTGTACACACACACAGTGTACACAGACAGTGTGCACACACAGTGTACACACACAGTGTACACACACACAGTGTACACACACACAGCGTACACACACAGTGTACACACACACACAGTGTACACACACACAGTGTACACACACACACAGTGAACACACACAGTGTACACACACACACAGTGTACACACACACAGTGTACACACACAATGTACACACACACAGTGTACACACACACACACAGTGTACACACACACACAGTGTACACACACACAGTGTACACACACACACAGTGTATACACACAGTGTACACACACACACAGTGTACACACACACACAGTGTACACACACACAGTGTACGCACAGTGTACACACACACAGTGTACACAGTGTACACACACAGCGTACACACACACAGTGTACACACACACACAGTGTACACACACACACAGTGTACACACACACACTGTGTGTGTACACAATAATGCCCACGTTGTTGTTGCTGAGCTCACACACCCAAGGGGTCTCTGATCAAGGGAGGGAGCAATGGAAAATGAATCCTGCTCTGTGACGTCACCGTCACCACTCAGCATTACCTCATCGGCGTGAAACGCCAGGGTGAGGTGTACCTCGCTAGTGACGTCATGTCACCAAGGTGTTCACCCCACCCCGTCCACCGTGCCCTTGAGCATGACGTCACCTCTGCCTGAGTCACTTCCGTTGTCTGTTCAAGTACAATCCTTATTTGGGCAAAGCTACTCCAACGTAATTTATTTAAATTAAGACCCGCTCGTTGCGAGAGGGGAGTGTCTTGTTCCCCGCAAGTGACGTCATGTCACCTCCTGCTGCCACGTGACGTCACGAAGTAACAGGAATCTGCCGCTCCGCGCGTGAACTGAAATCCGAGGTGAGAAATTCTCATCACGGTTGTGGTGGTTGTTGTGTTTGTGGTGGTGTTTGTTGTGTTTGTGGTGGTGTTTGTTGTGTTTGTGGTGGTGTTTGTTGTTTACCGAGGTAGAGCCTCGCTCTCTCTCGTAGGGATGTCAATTGAGTAGCAGCGAGCTTGGAAGCGATGTCCAGGTTGGAACTTTACAGTGCGGGGCCTTGCCACGTGGCGTCTTGCCTCCTGCCCTCGCCTGATCGCGTTTGCTTCAATTCTCTTGCTTATTTGAGCAATCTTCGTAAGAAAGTAATCAACCAGGCTATGCGTTACTTGTGTGTTGACCGACTCTCTGTGTTGCATTGCATTAGATTTCGTAATTGTACTCAGTTTCGATTTAAAGTTTTCGTGACTGCAATGATTCATCTTTGGTTCTTTCCGTAAAGTCACGTAGAATGAGAATAAAATAATAAATTGATAAAATAAAATAACACAATAATATTCTCACGACGTTTCGGCCACAACACAAGCGGCCTTCATCAGGTGAAGGGACGAGACTGTCTGGTAGGACAGCGCTGGAGTGAAAGAGCCACGTTCAGATCACGACCTTTAAGCTGTGTGAGAGGAAACAAAGCGCCTTGACAAAGGAATTAGCATAGAATTTAGCATTGAAATGGCTGAGTGATTAGCTTGTGACTGCGGATGTGTATGCTTTAACATAGCTATTTCTGTGACCAGTCACAAGCTAATCACTCAGCCATTTCAATGCTAAATTCTATGCTAATTCCTTTGTCAAGGTGCTTTGTTTCCTCTCATACAGCTTAAAGGTCGTGATCTGAACGTGGCTCTTTCACTCCAGCACTGTCCTACCAGACAGTCTCGTCCCTTCACCTGATGAAGGCCGCTTGTGTTGTGGCCGAAACGTCGTGAAAATATTATTGTGTTATTTTATTTTTTCAATTTATTATTTTCTCATTCTACGTGACTTTACCGAAAGAACCAAAGAAGATGTACTCAGTTTGTTTGATTAAGTGTGCTTTCTCTCTCTCTCTGTGTGTGTGTCCTCGTGTTATTATTATTTACTGCAGTTACCAAAGCTCCAAATCTCTCATTGACACAAGGCCATAATTATAATATATTTTAATAATTATATATATTGGGGGACACAACCCTCCCATTGATCAAATATGCTCAAAATGTCCCCCCCCCCAATATATTGCTATAGCAATATACAATATATAATATTGCTATAAAAATGTTTTCTAAATAATAATTGCTATGCTATGTTAATAAAAACAACAATTTGCTAAACCTTGGCCACAAAATCTGGACTTGTCTTCATATAACAATGCATAGATTTCTGTTTATATGATTGCGTTGTACTTTATGAATCCCTAATCTCTGCCATTACATACTATGAAAGAAGAAAAGGTGTAAAAAGTAAAAACAGAGCAATGTAATACAATACACTCGTGGACATTATTGTATCAAATAAAATAAATTCCATCCCATGTGTTGGTGAATTTTAAAAATATTTTATGCAGGAAATGGCAGGAAATAAGTTTTCAAATTAAAATTTTTTTCTGGGGGGGGGTTCCCAGACCCCCTGGAAGATTTGGTCCCCCCCAATGTTGACTCCATGGCTACGGCCTTGCATTGACTTGCTCATTTCTCTACCCCCCCCTCTCTCTCTATTTAAGGCTTCGACACAGAGGCGTTGTATCTCTGTGTGCCTATGTGTGTGTCTCTCTCTGTGTGTCTCTCTCTGTGTGTCTCTGTGTTATCTCTCTCTGTCTATGTGTCTCCGTGTCTGTGTTTTGTCTCTCTCTCAAATTGAGCAATCTTTGGAAGAACGTTATCAACCAGCTGGGGTGTTGTTGACTGCTACGTTAGCCGACTCTCTGTGTTGTATTGCATTACGTTTCTAAGTTTTACTAGGTTCTCTCTTTTTCACTTGTACCTGATGATGATTGCTTGTGTTGCAATCAAAACGTCGCATGCTATTTGCACACAGCGATGGTGTACGGTGCTTATTGTGGAATATTTTGCTGTTTTCCCCTGGATTTTCTGTTTGCACAGTCACAGTCACTTCAAGATGTTTTCTTGTTCATGTTTTTGTTTGTTGCGGTTGCACCCGATTCAAGAGCCGAATGGCTCACAGGGCTATACCAAATAAATGAAACTGAAACTATTATTTCACTTCTTTATTTTTTCTACGTGACTTTACCGAAAGAACCGAAGAGTATCTTGCTTAAGTTTTAATTTCTCTTCACCTGCCTCGCTACTCTGTAACTTTGTTTTGTTTTAAATATTCACAGTTTTTTTTATTTTTTTACCAGGCCACGCCCACGTTGAGCTGCTGTACCGCTCTTGTTTTCAGAAGCGACCTGCCCACAACAACAATAACAAGGTGGGGCTTGTCAACAGCGTGGCGGTGTTCACTCTAGACGCGTGGCGGTGTTCACTCTAGACGTGTGGCGGTGTTCACTCTAGACGTGTGGCGGTGTTCACTCTAGACGCGTGGCGGTGTTCACTCTAGACGCGTGGCGGTGTTCACTCTAGACGCGTGGCGGTGTTCACTCTAGACGTGTGGCGGTGTTCACTCTAGACGTGTGGCGGTGTTCACTCTAGACGCGTGGCGGTGTTCACTCTAGACGCGTGGCGGTGTTCACTCTAGACGCGTGGCGGTGTTCACTCTAGACGCGTGGCGGTGTTCACTCTAGACACGTGGTGGTGTTCACTCTAGACGCGTGGTGGTGTTCACTCTAGACGCCTGGTGGTGTTCACTCTGGGCGCAAGGCGGTGTTCACTCTAGACGTGTGGCGGTGTTCACTCTAGACGCGTGGTGGTGTTCACTCTAGACGTGTGGCGGTGTTCACTCTGGATGCATGGCGGTGTTCACTTTGGGCGCGTGGCCGTGTTCACTCTCTACATGTGGAGAGGAAACCCGGGGATCGGGAAGGAAATCCATGCGACCACGGGGAGAGTGAGAGAGACAGGCAGCCTCGGCTGTGTTGATTTATCCTCAATGAATTACTTGGTGGAGTGAGGAACCATTAATACTGAGCAGGTGAAGGTGGCCAGGCGTGGGTCTGGACACACCACCACCTGTGAATCATGCCAGTGTGTGACAGTGGTGGAGCCAGTGGGGGTGGGGTGGCACGTTCCTCCCCAACGATCCGATCGAAATCCCTAATTTCGATCGGATCCTTGGGGTTTATTAGTAACTAGCTTCACTACCCGGCTTCGCCCGGGACTTGGATTCTTGTCTTGGATACATTTCATATTCCTTTATATTTCACTGAAAAACCCGGAAATGTTGATGCTCGCACGAAGGAAAAAAGCCGAAACAAATCAAGTAACCTAAATCGGATGTTTTCACTAATGGAAATTTAACCTTAATCCACTTCTACGCAAGGTCGATTTTGGCCACTCGGGAAGGGAATGACGTGGCCAGCTGAAAATAGTCGCGTTCACTTAGAAATTCCAGACAGCATGAGCTGTGAAAATTTCATGACGCCAGAGCACAGCGTTGGAGAGGTTTTGCTGCGTCACACAAACAGGTGTAATGTTCTGCTTTATATTTAAGATAGCCGTTGTACCTGTTCTTCGCACGGATATGTATTGAAACTCCGAGAAGCCAATGGCTTCATCAGCCAGGAGCGAAGTGCCACCTAAAATCTCCCTGCACGCTGTTAACACCTCCTAGAAGTACAGCGCACGAAGAGCCATATGGTAGGGGTAAACATTACAGAGCGCTTAACTCAGGTGTGTTGCGGGTTGACTCCACAAACGTCATGGTCATTCCCCCACCCTCCTCCCCCCCCCAGAATTTAAAAGTCTATTTTTATTCTTTTTACGTTGTGTACAATATGGAACCTACCGACATGCCAAGTCTCAAGTGTGTAGCATGTTGGGAAGTATGCTAAACATTTCGACCAGACACACATATCCACACATTTTCCTTTTTATATATATAGATAAATCAGCATTTTGCGACCCCCACTGCCACCGTGTGGCATATTATTACGTGCCAGGGACTCTATGAGAGGACAACAGTGCGAGTCCATAATTGGCAATAATTAACGGCAAAGCAGTTACAAGCGACTCACAGAATTGTGCGCAGTTGCGTATACAGTACACGACTTCCCTGATGGCAAACACCTTCAGCGAGCGTGATGCCTTTCACACGCGTTGATTAAAAAGCAAGGGACAAGTCAAATTTTGATTTAAAGCTTTCGTGACTGCAGTAATTCATATTCTTAGTGCTTTCGGTAAAGTCACGTTGAAGGGAAACAATAAAATACTAATATATATAAAACAATAAAAATTATCACGACGTTTCGACCATAACACAACCGTTTGTGTTATGGTCGAAACGTCGTGAGAATTTTTATTGTTTTATATATATTTTATTATTTTATTGTTTCCCTTCAACGTGACTTTACCGAAAGAGCTAAGAATATAAGGGACAAGTCCTTAGTAACAACTCTTTACGAACAACTCCCTACTTACTAACAACTCCCTACTAACAACTCTTTACGTACTAACAACTCCCTACTTACTAACAACTCCTTACTTACTAACAACTCCTTACTTACTAACAACTCTTTACTTACTAACAACTCCTTACTAACAACTCTCTACTTACTAACAACTCCTCTCATTTTTCATTGCTGGAGGGGTTGCCCCCCCTACCTGAAAATCCTGGCTCCACCTCTGAGTGTGTGACAGTGTCAAGTTTGTATTTGCAGTAAAGTCTATTAACTCTATTAGAGTATGGCGGTTATCGCAAAACAGTAGTTTATTTAGTTTTTCTCCGGAACTCTTTGTAAGAATGGAGTCAGGAAGTTATCACATCAAACGTGCAGCTGAAGTCGGAACTGTTCATCCCAGCATTCAAGGACATCTGTGCCTGGCTTCACACCTCTAAGTTGCAATTGAACATTAATTTATGCATTTCTGCATAACACAAATAGTATTATTTTCAACACCCTTTGCTATGTCAGCTGAATTTAGCTTTCATAAATGTTCCTTTTGAAGCCAGAAAGCCGAAATTGTGTGCTCGGAGTTTTGGGTTAACATTCATTTTGAAGATACGAGGGCTTCCAGGCACGATTGTGACATTTGCCCACTCATTGTGTGCCATAACAGCCCGTGTGATGAATTTGGGACGCTTTTTCACTACAACATGAATATATGAATAAGTATAGACATGTAAGTCACGTGTGACTGTGTGTATGCATTCCTCTGTGCATCGATACTGACGTGTAGATGGTGTGGATATTTTTTTTTCTCTCTGCAGCTGTCGCTTCCTCTGCAGAATTTGTCTCATGGAGCAAAGGCACTCGGCGCGGCTCGGTGCAAAAAGGCAGAAATGCGTCCGGCGTGAAAACAACCCGGATCGTACTGGAGATTTGACACGGCACCAGATAACTCGCACAGGAGATGAACCCTTCAAGTGCAGTGTGTGTGGGAAGGCGTTTACACAGTCA
Source organism: Petromyzon marinus (assembly GCF_048934315.1). NCBI lineage: Eukaryota > Metazoa > Chordata > Hyperoartia > Petromyzontiformes > Petromyzontidae > Petromyzon > Petromyzon marinus. The sequence goes on from NW_027422625.1 coordinate 3,461,381, forward strand.
TCAAGTCTTGTAGCACACCAGAGAACACACACGGGAGAGAAACCCTTCAAGTGTAGTGTGTGTGGGAAGGCGTTTGCACAGTCATCTACTCTTAAAAAACACCAGAGAACACACACGGGAGAAAAACCCTTCAAGTGCAGTGTTTGTGGGAAGGGGTTTGCGCAGTCATCTACTCTTGTAACACACCAGAGAACTCACACGGGAGAGAAACCCTTTAAGTGCAGTGTGTGCGGGAAGGCGTTTACAGATTCATCTGCTCTTGTAGCACACAAGAGAACACACACGGGAGAGAAACCCTTCAAGTGCAGTGTGTGTGGGAAGGCGTTTACAGATTCATCTGCTCTTGTAGCACACAAGAGAACACACACGGGAGAGAAACCCTTCAAGTGCAGTGTGTGTGGGAAGGCGTTTGCACAGTCATGTACTCTTGTAGAACACCAGAGAACACACACGGGAGAAAAACCCTTCAAGTGCAGTGTGTGTGGGAAGGCATTTGCACATTCATCAAATCTTCATGTACACCAGAGATCTCAAAAGCATCAGAAGATCCACAAGGAGTGGAGTCTGAAATCAGCTTGTGAAAGTCAAAGTGCCGCAATGAGCCCATCCCTCATGAAACAAGAACCGGAAGAAAATCCCAGCCTGGACACTTTTAAAGGTATCGAGGTAAAATATGAAGAGGTGAAGGTGAAATGTGAAGAAGTGATGATGAAGAGCGAAGTAGTGAAGGTGAAATGTGAAGAAGTGATGGTGAAGAGCGAAGAAGTGAAGGTGAAATGTGAAGAAGTGATGGTGAAGAGCGAAGAAGTGAAGGTCAAATGTGAAGAAGTGATGGTGAAGAGCGAAGAAGTGAAGGTCAAATGTGAAGATGAAGATTCAACTCCAAAATCGGACCTTCACATCGATGGAGGCAACGTGAAGCAGGAGGATAATTCTGACTGAGGCAGAGCGAGGCAACTCCCAGCAGTTCGTGGAAGTGGAAGTGTGGGTGGACTTCCTCCGAGACAATACAAAGTCAAATGGAGACCCGGTAGATGTGTAAGCTTGAGACGATGTCGCTCCAATAGATGCACCTTTGTCACAGGCCTTTAATGACAAGAATGTGAAGTTCAACACTCAATTCCTAGGATCAACCTGCAGCGTAACAGTGGCCAGTCTTTGTGGACCTGTGGGTTGGGTAGATCTCTAACCAGGAGCGAATGCCAATAAGCTCCCAAGCGTTGACTATGTTATCATAATTGCATTTATATGGTGCTTGCTTTATCGCCTCTGGCAATTCGGAGTTTTGCGTCGTATCTCGTCTCAAACACTCGAAGAGCATCCCCAAGTAGCAGCTGCCCCTGTGTGGCACAAGGTGGTGGCCCTGTACCGGCCTGCATGTGGACAAGAGCCTGTCAGTAGGGGGTGATTGTTGATGTGGCATCTCAGTTGTGGAGTTTGTAGGTAATGTTTAGAATTTGGTACATTTTGACCCAGATGCCAGCAGGCAATGGTCTACTCGTTTTGAATGACACAATAGAATGTTGTATATACATTGTTAAGCATACGGTGTGTATGTTTTAAAATAGCTTCTTGTTAGTACGATGTAACCTGATGCAGTATATTTCAGTGCAGTATTTCAATTTTGTTAATATTCCTGTCAATAATTTAGAATTAATACTTGTCTGATTGTGTGCGTACATGTAACATTTTGCCTATGAGGGTCAAACATTGAATAAGTGATGCTTGGACAAAGTGTGTGTTTTGGAAGTAACCTGTACAGATAACTCGGGTGAGACTCATTGTTCTTGTGATACAGGTCAAAGGGTATTTTTGTGTTTTCAGGAAGCATCTCCCTCTGGAGCAACTCATTGTTTTTTTTAAATAGGCAGCACACTCGGATCATTTATCAGTTACAAGGCATACCACTCAAAAGTTACACATAGAGGAGATACATTCTCTACAACACAAATTATAATTTTGTATTACGTGTTGACTTAGATTTTGTCTAACTAGGACTAGAAATGCTCCTTGCTGATTAACGTCTGGATGTTCACAACCAAGGGTTGGAGCAAGCCTGACCGCCTGCGGCGCCCCTCACAACTATTTACGGCCTGGGGCCAGGAAAGTCACGAAAAGAATTGCACACGAACGACGCCTCCACGCAAGCTCCCGATGCTCCGTTTTGAAGTTTGAAAATGAAACAACTTTGTACTGTATTATTTTTTTGAATTAGATAATTGTATTTCTTCATTAAAAGCTTATTCATTGAAAACGATATTTCGTGTGAATTTCCTCTCGTCGTTAAGTAGATGGCCTTGCCGGGGGTTCGGTTCGATGCGGACTTTCACCTGGTTGGGATCGCGGGATCGAGATGAGGCGACACAGAGCTGGCCGTGCGAGAAGATTCCAACGCGATCGAACGTCTGTCCCTGCGCCTCCGTCGTTCATGCAGGTGGTGTGTAGGTTTGCAGCGCCCCCTGCATGAAAACGACGGAACGTGCAGCGTTAGTCACGAAGTTGTGCGTAAGTGCCATAACCAGGCGCTGTAAGCTGACCTGCCACCACGTTCACGGGTCAACAGGGAGCAACCGAGAGAGAGAACGAGGTGCGTAGGGGTCGACCAAAGGTTAAACCCTCAGCCCCCCCCCCCCCCCGTGACCGGGGACTAACACCCCTGAGCCCCCCACGCGTCCCTAAGGCCCCTTAAGACCTTCCAGAATGTTCTGGGAGGGGGGGGGGGGTCAGGAGGGGAGGGGTGACCCCGACCTGGGGATAAAAGGCCGGCCCTCTGGACGGGCCGGGCAGTGTTCACCAACTCAAGCCTGAAGACATCCGAAGACCTGAAGACTGGACCAGCACCCGGGGACCCTCAAGCGAGGCTCTTGTTAGAGCCGGGTTGTAGCGGACCAGAGGTGAGCTCCCGTACCCTGGCTGGGACGGGTCGTCCAGTCTTCCCTTAACGCCAGGCTAAGGGACCCGTGGGTAGCAGAGCCCGGAGTGTGCAGGCTGCGATAGAAGGGAGGCTGTCACTCCCGGAGGCTATCGTCGTGGAAGGGGCCGTACCCTTTGTGTTACAGTAGTGTGTAGAGCCGAGTTCGAAAGAGTTGTAATAAACGCGTTGCCTCAACCAGACGTCTCCGTGTGATTAGTTAAGGACACAACGCTTATATAAAAGAGTTTAGCCAGTGGGTTTTCAAAGTACCTTCGTCTTAAAGAAATTAATTTCGCGTGAGCCCACCGCATTAAAACGATGCTCAACAGAGCGGGGCGAGTCACGGTGGGGGGGGAGGGGGGTCACCTTATCTTTGTCACGTGACGTAGCTCACGTGACTTCTGACGTGACAATGTCTGGATGTTTTCGCCTGTGGACGACCGCTCGTGTTGCGATCGAAACGTCGTGATTTATTTTTTGTTATTTTATTTTTTCTACCTTCGTGACCTTACCGAAAGAACCAAAGAGTATTAAAGACGTCTTGTCTGCTGAGCTTGTTCATATCTGTGTACATCGATATCCCACATTGCTTACACGTACACACCACACACAATGAAATAAATATTAACTAGAACGACTTCCGGGGATGGGCAAAGATCGAGGAAACTTTCAATGGAGCGAGTTAAGTTTGTTCGATTCAACATCTCTCTGTCCGTCTGTGTCTCTGCTCCCCTCTGTGTCTCTCTCTCGCTGACTGTGTCTCTGTCGTCTCTGTATCTTTCTTTCTGTGTTCCTCTTGTCTGTGTCTGTCCACCTCTCACTTGTCAGTCTGTGTGTGTGTCTCTATCAGCGTCTTTCCAACCGTATTCAACTACTGTCAGTAGCAACATGCGCCCACAACTACACGCGACTCAAACTTGCTCCGAGTCTCTGTGTGTACATTGAACTTATTTCGCACCGTACGTAGCCGAACCTACACAGTAGGAGCGGCTGGTATCTGTGGAGCTGTGGGCTGGGTACATCTGTCAGCAGGAGCGAGAGACAATGAAGCTCCCAAGCATTCACTACGTTACCAACATCATATTTGCACTCATAAGTCGCTTGCCTAACTGCCTCGGCAACTCAGTGTTTCGTATCGAATCTCATCTCAAACAATCGAAGGACCCCCCCTAAGTGGCAGCTGCCCCTGTGTGGCACAAGGTGGCCCTGCACCGGCCTGCACGTGGACATGAGTCTGTCGGTAGGGGGCGATCATTGACGCGCCATCTCCCTTGTGTAGTTTCTGGATAATGTTTGGAATTGCCCCAATGTTGACCGTGACACCAACATGCAATGACCTGTGCGTTGTGAATGACACAACGCTTATGTTTTACAGCTGCCGTGAAGCAGACTGTGCATATTGTGGTGAATGTTACTGGGGTAGCCAGGTGTGCCTGTCGGATTTGAACCTTGAATCTCTGCAGTAAATAGAGAATGTCCTACCATATTCTTGGTTCTTTCGGTAAAGTTACGTAAATAGAAAACAAGAGTAAAAATTATAATTTATTTTTATTATTTAAGTTGTTATTATATTACAATTTTTTCTTTAAAGTAACCTTTTTTAAAATTTACGTGAATTTACCGAAAGAATGAGAATAAAACAATAAAATAACGCAATGAAATTCTCACGACGTTTCGGCCACAACGCAAGCGGCCGTCTTCAGGTGAAAGGAACAGACCTGTCGGGACGTCAGAGCTTCAACAAACCTGTCGGGACGTCAGAGCTTCAACAGACCTGACGTCAGAGCTTCAACAGACCTGACGTCAGAGCTTCAACAGACCTGTCGTCAGAGCTTCAACAGACTTGTCGTCAGAGCTTCAACAGACCTGACGTCAGAGCTTCAACAGACCTGTCGACAGAGCTTCAACAGACCTGTCGTCAGAGCTTCAACAGACCTGTCGTCAGAGCTTCAACAGACCTGACGTCAGAGCTTCAACAGACCTGTCGTCAGAGCTTCAACAGACCTGACGTCAGAGCTTCAACAGACCTGACGTCAGAGCTTCAACAGACCTGTCGTCAGAGCTTCAACAGACCTGACGTCAGAGCTTCAACAGACCTGTCGTCAGAGCTTCCTTTCACCTGAAGACGGCCGCTTGCGTTGTGGCCGAAACGTCGTGAGAATTTTATTGTGTTATTTTATTGTTTTATTCTCATTCTACGTGACTCTACCAAAATAACCAAAGAAGATGAATCCTTGCAGTCACGAAAGCTTTAAATCGAAATTTACCGAAAGAACCAAGAATATTAATTCCTGCAGTCACGAAAGTTTTAAGTCAAAATAGAATGCGCCTCCACTCGGCTTGCCTCAATCTGCGTAGAGGCTTGGCCCCCACACACACACACAGTGTGTACACTGTGTACACACACAGTGTGTACACAGTGTACACACACAGTGTGTACACTGTGTACACACACAGTGTGTACACTGTGTACACACAGTGTGTGTATACGTACACACACAGTGTGTACACAGTGTTTACACACACAGTGTACACAGTGTTTACACACACACTGTGTACACGTAAACACACAGTGTACACACACAGTGTTTACACACACACAGTGTACACACACAGTGGGCACACACACACACACAGTGTACACACAGTGTTTACACACACACAGTGTACACACACAGTGTTTACACACACATAGTGTACACACACACACACAGTGTACACACCCACACAATGTGTATACGTACACACACAGTGTACACACAGTGTTTACACACAGTGTACACACAGTATTTACACACACACATTGTGTGTACACACACACACAGTGTGTGCACGTACACACACAGTGTACACACAGTGTTTACACACACACTGTGTACACGTAAACACAGTGTACACACACAGTGTTCACACACACAGTGTGTATACGTACACACACAGTGTACACAGTGTTTACACACACACAGTGTACACACACACACAGTGTACACACAGTGTTTACACACACACAGTGTACACACACAGTGTGTACACACACACACAGTGTACACACAGTGTTTACACACACACAGTGTACACACACACAGTGTACACACACAGTGTGTATACGTACCCACACAGTGTACACACAGTATACACACACACACACAGTGTACACACACACAGTGTACACACAGTGTTTACACACACAGTGTACACACAGTGTTTACACACACAGTGTGTGTACACACACAGTGTACACACACACAGTGTGTGCACGTACACACACAGTGTACACACAGTGTTTACACACACACTGTGTGTACACACAGTGTTTACACACAGTGTTTACACACACACTGTGTACACGTAAACACACAGTGTACACACACAGTGTTTACACACACAGTGTACACACAGTGTTTACACACACACAGTGTACACACAGTGTTTACACACACACAGTGTACACACAGTGTTTACACACACACAGTGTACACACACAGTGTACACACACACAGTTTGTACAGATACACACACAGTGTGTGTGTGTACACACACACAGTGTGTGTGTGTACACAATAATGTCCACGTTGTTGTTGCTGAGCTCACACACTCAAGGGGTCTCTGTTCAAGGGAGGGAGCAATGGAAAATGAATCTAAATCAACTTAAACTCCAACCACGCTCTGTGACGTCACCACTCAGCATTACATCATCGGCGTGAAACGCCAGGGGGAGGTGTACCACGCTAGTGACGTAATGTCACCAAGGTGTTCACCCCACCCCGTCCACCGCGCCCTTGAGCGTGACGTCACTCTTGCCTGGGTCACTTTCGTTATCTGTTCAAGTACAATCCTTATTTGGGCAAAGCTACTCACGGTGACTGGCGGCTCATTAACATAATAGTGTCTTGTTCCCCGCAAGTGACGTCATGTCACCGCCTCCAGCCGCGTGACGTCACGAGGTAACAGGAATCTGCCGCTCCGCGCGTGAACTGAAATCCGAGGTGAGAAATTCTCATCGCGGTTGTGGTGGTTGTGGTTGTTGTGGTGGTTGTTGTGTTTGTGGTGGTGGTTGTTGTGGTGGTGGTTGTGGTGGTTGTTGTGGTGGTTGTTGTGGTGGTGGTTGTTGTGGTGGTGGTTGTTGTTGTTGTGGTGGTTGTTGTTGTGGTGGTTGTGGTGGTGGTTGTTGTGGTTGTGGTGGTGGTTGTTTGAGTAGCAGCAAGCTTGGAAGCGATGTCCAGGTTGGAACTTTACAGCGCTGGGCCTAGCCACGTGGGATCTTGCCTCCTGCCCTCGCCTGATCGCGTTTGCTTCAATTCTCTCGCTTAGTTGAGCAATCTTTGTAAGAAAGTAATCAACCAGGCTATGCGTTACTTGTGTGTTGACCGACTCTCTGTGTTGCATTACATTTCCTAATTGTACTCAGTTTTATTAAGTGTGCTTTCTCTCTCTCTGTGTGTGTGCTCGTTTTATTATTATTTACTGCAGTTACCAAAGTTCCAAATCTCTCATTGACACAAGGCCGTAATTATATATTATAATAATTATAATATAATTATAATATATTATAATATATATTAGGGGACACAACCCTCCCAATTATCAAATATGCTCAAAATATCCCCCCCAATATATTGCTATAGCAATATACAATATATAATATTGCTATAAAAATGTTTTATAAATAATAATTGCTATGCTATGTTAATAAAAACAACAATTTGCTAAACCTTGGCCACAAAATCTGGACTTGTCTTCATATAACAATGCATAGATTTCTGTTTATATGATTGCGTTGTACTTTATGAATCCCTAATCTCTGCCATTACATACTATGAAAGAAGAAAAGGTGTAAAAAGTAAAAACAGAGCAATGTAATACAATACACTCTTGGACATTATTGTATCAAATAAAATAAATTCCATCCCATGTGTTGGTGAATTTTAAAAATATTTTATGCAGGAAAATGGCAGGAAATTAATTTTCAAATTTTTATTTTTTTCTGGGGGGGGGTTCCCAGACCCCCTGGAAGATTTGGTCCCCCCCAATGTTGACTCCATGACTACGGCCTTGCATTGACTTGCTAATTTCTCTACCCCCCCTCTCTCTCTATTTAAGGCCTCGACACAGAGGCGTTGCATCTCTGTGTGCCTATGTGTGTGTCTCTCTCTGTGTGTCTCTGTGTTATATCTCTCTGTCTATGTGTCTCCGTGTCTGTGTTTTGTCTCTCTCTCAAATTAAGCAATCTTTGGAAGAACGTTATCAACCAGGTGGGGTGTTGACTGTTAGCCGACTCTCTGTGTTGTATTGCATTACGTTTCTAAGTTTACTAGGTTTGTTTTCTCTATCACTTGTACCTGATGATGATTGCTTGTGTTGCAATCGAAACGTCGTATGCTATTTGCACACAGCGATGGTGTACGGTGCTTTTTGTGGAATATTTTGCTGTTTTTCCCTGGATTTTCTGTTTGCAGAGTCACATTGTCACTTCAAGATGTTTTCTTGTTCATGTTTTAGTTTTTTGATTGTTGCAGTTGCACCCGATTCAAGAGCCGAATGGCTCACAGGGCTATACTAAATAAATGAAACTGAAACTATTATTTAATTAATTTATTTATTTCTACTTGACTTTACCGAAAGAACCAAAGAGTATCTTGCTTTAGTTTTAATTTCTCTTCACCTGCCTCGCTACTCTGTAACTTTGTTTTGTTTTAAATATTCACAGTTTTTTTTATTTTTTTTACCAGGCCACGCCCACGTTGAGCTGGTGAAACCGCTCTTGTTTTCAGAAGCGACCTGCCCACAACAACAACAACAAGGTGGGGCTTGTCAACAGCGTGGCGGTGTTCACTCTAGACGTGTGGCGGTGTTCACTCTAGACGCGTGGTGGTGTTCACTGTAGACGCGTGGCGGTGTTCACTCTAGACGCGTGGCGGTGTTCACTCTAGACGCGTGGCGGTGTTCACTCTAGACGCGTGGCGGTGTTCACTCTAGACGCGTGGCGGTGTTCAATCTAGACGCGTGGCGGTGTTCACTCTAGACGCGTGGCAGTGTTCACTCTAGACGCGTGGCGGTGTTCACTCTAGACGTGTGGCGGTGTTCACTCTGGATGCATGGCGGTGTTCACTTTGGGCGCGTGGCCGTGTTCACTCTCTACATGTGGAGAGGAAACCCGGGGATCGGGAAGGAAATCCATGCGACCACGGGGAGAGTGAGAGAGACAGGCAGCCTCGGCTGTGTTGATTTATCCTCAATGAATTACTTGGTGGAGTGAGGAAGCATGAATTCTGAGCAAGTGAAGGTGGCCAGGCGTGGGTCTGGACACACCACCACCTGTGAACCATGCCAGTGTGTGACAGTGGTGGAGCCAGTGGGGGTGGGGTGGCACGTTCCTCCCCAACGATCCGATCGAAATCCCTAATTTCGATCGGATCCTTGGGGTTTATTAGTAACTAGCTTCACTACCCGGCTTCGCCCGGGACTTGGATTCTTGTCTTGGATACATTTCATATTCCCTTATATTTCACTGAAAAACCCGGAAATGTTGATGCTCGCACGAAGGAAAAAAGCCGAAACAAATCAAGTAACCTAAATCGGATGTTTTCACTAATGGAAATTTAACCTTAATCCACTTCTACGCAAGGTCGATTTTGGCCACTCGGGAAGGGAATGACGTGGCGAGCTGAAAATAGTCGCGTTCACTTAGAAATTCCAGACAGCATGAGCTGTGAAAATTTCATGACGCCAGAGCACAGCGTTGCAGAGGTTTTGCTGCGTCACACAAACAGGTGTAATGTTCTGCTTTATATTTAAGATAGCCGTTGTACCTGTTCTTCGCACGGATATGTATTGAAACTCCGAGAAGCCAATGGCTTCATCAGCCAGGAGCGAAGCGCCACCTAAAATCTCCCTGCACGCTGTTAACACCTCCTAGAAGTACAGCGCACGAAGAGCCATATGGTAGGGGTAAACATTACAGAGCGCTTAACTCAGGTGTGTTGCGGGTTGACTCCACAAACGTCATGGTCATTCCCCCACCCTCCTCCCCCCCCCAGAATTTAAAAGTCTATTTTTATTCTTTTTACGTTGTGTACAATATGGAACCTACCGACATGCCAAGTCTCAAGTGTGTAGCATGTTGGGAAGTATGCTAAACATTTCGACCAGACACACATATCCACACATTTTCCTTTTTATATATATAGATAAATCAGCATTTTGCGACCCCCACTGCCACCGTGTGGCATATTATTACGTGCCAGGGACTCTATGAGAGGACAACAGTGCGAGTCCATAATTGGCAATAATTAACGGCAAAGCAGTTACAAGCGACTCACAGAATTGTGCGCAGTTGCGTATACAGTACACGACTTCCCTGATGGCAAACACCTTCAGCGAGCGTGATGCCTTTCACACGCGTTGATTAAAAAGCAAGGGACAAGTCAAATTTTGATTTAAAGCTTTCGTGACTGCAGTAATTCATATTCTTAGTGCTTTCGGTAAAGTCACGTTGAAGGGAAACAATAAAATACTAATATATATAAAACAATAAAAATTCTCACGACGTTTCGACCATAACACAACCGTTTGTGTTATGGTCGAAACGTCGTGAGAATTTTTATTGTTTTATATATATTTTATTATTTTATTGTTTCCCTTCAACGTGACATTACCGAAAGAGCTAAGAATATAAGGGACAAGTCCTTAGTAACAACTCTTTACGAACAACTCCCTACTTACTAACAACTCCCTACGAACAACTCTTTACGTACTAACAACTCCCTACTTACTAACAACTCCTTACTTACTAACAACTCCTTACTTACTAACAACTCTTTACTTACTAACAACTCCTTACTAACAACTCTCTACTTACTAACAACTCCTCTCATTTTTCATTGCTGGAGGGGTTGCCCCCCCTACCTGAAAATCCTGGCTCCACCTCTGAGTGTGTGACAGTGTCAAGTTTGTATTTGCAGTAAAGTCTATTAACTCTATTAGAGTATGGCGGTTATCGCAAAACAGTAGTTTATTTAGTTTTTCTCCGGAACTCTTTGTAAGAATGGAGTCAGGAAGTTATCACATCAAACGTGCAGCTGAAGTCGGAACTGTTCATCCCAGCATTCAAGGACATCTGTGCCTGGCTTCACACCTCTAAGTTGCAATTGAACATTAATTTATGCATTTCTGCATAACACAAATAGTATTATTTTCAACACCCTTTGCTATGTCAGCTGAATTTAGCTTTCATAAATGTTCCTTTTGAAGCCAGAAAGCCGAAATTGTGTGCTCGGAGTTTTGGGTTAACATTCATTTTGAAGATACGAGGGCTTCCAGGCACGATTGTGACATTTGCCCTCTCATTGTGTGCCATAACAGCCCGTGTGATGAATTTGGGACGCTTTTTCACTACAACATGAATATATGAATAAGTATAGACATGTAAGTCACGTGTGACTGTGTGTATGCATTCCTCTGTGCATCGATACTGACGTGTAGATGGTGTGGATATTTTTTTTTCTCTCTGCAGCTGTCGCTTCCTCTGCAGAATTTGTCTCATGGAGCAAAGGCACTCGGCGCGGCTCGGTGCAAAAAGGCAGAAATGCGTCCGGCGTGAAAACAACCCGGATCGTACTGGAGATTTGACACGGCACCAGATAACTCGCACAGGAGATGAACCCTTCAAGTGCAGTGTGTGTGGGAAGGGGTTTACACAGTCATCAAGTCTTGTAGCACACCAGAGAACACACACGGGAGAGAAACCCTTCAAGTGTAGTGTGTGTGGGAAGGCGTTTGCACAGTCATCTACTCTTAAAAAACACCAGAGAACACACACGGGAGAAAAACCCTTCAAGTGCAGTGTTTGTGGGAAGGCGTTTACAGATTCATCTGCTCTTGTAGCACACAAGAGAACACACACGGGAGAGAAACCCTTCAAGTGCAGTGTGTGTGGGAAGGCGTTTACAGATTCATCTGCTCTTGTAGCACACAAGAGAACACACACGGGAGAGAAACCCTTCAAGTGCAGTGTGTGTGGGAAGGCGTTTGCACAGTCATGTACTCTTGTAGAACACCAGAGAACACACACGGGAGAAAAACCCTTCAAGTGCAGTGTGTGTGGGAAGGCATTTGCACATTCATCAAATCTTCATGTACACCAGAGATCTCAAAAGCATCAGAAGATCCACAAGGAGTGGAGTCTGAAATCAGCTTGTGAAAGTCAAAGTGCCGCAATGAGCCCATCCCTCATGAAACAAGAACCGGAAGAAAATCCCAGCCTGGACACTTTTAAAGGTATCGAGGTAAAATATGAAGAGGTGAAGGTGAAATGTGAAGAAGTGATGATGAAGAGCGAAGTAGTGAAGGTGAAATGTGAAGAAGTGATGGTGAAGAGCGAAGAAGTGAAGGTCAAATGTGAAGAAGTGAAGGTCAAATGTGAAGAAGTGATGGTGAAGAGCGAAGAAGTGAAGGTCAAATGTGAAGATGAAGATTCAACTCCAAAATCGGACCTTCACATCGATGGAGGCAACGTGAAGCAGGAGGATAATTCTGACTGAGGCAGAGCGAGGCAACTCCCAGCAGTTCGTGGAAGTGGAAGTGTGGGTGGACTTCCTCCGAGACAATACAAAGTCAAATGGAGACCCGGTAGATGTGTAAGCTTGAGACGATGTCGCTCCAATAGATGCACCTTTGTCACAGGCCTTTAATGACAAGAATGTGAAGTTGAACACTCAATTCCTAGGATCAACCAGCAGGGTAACAGTGGCCAGTCTTTGTGGACCTGTGGGTTGGGTAGATCTCTAACCAGGAGCGAATGCCAATAAGCTCCCAAGCGTTGACTATGTTATCATAATTGCATTTATATGGTGCTTGCTTTATCGCCTCTGGCAATTCGGAGTTTTGCGTCGTATCTCGTCTCAAACACTCGAAGAGCATCCCCAAGTAGCAGCTGCCCCTGTGTGGCACAAGGTGGTGGCCCTGCACCGGCCTGCATGTGGACAAGAGCCTGTCAGTAGGGGGTGATTGTTGATGTGGCATCTCAGTTGTGGAGTTTGTAGGTAATGTTTAGAATTTGGTACATTTTGACCCAGATGCCAGCAGGCAATGGTCTACTCGTTTTGAATGACACAATAGAATGTTGTATATACATTGTTAAGCATACGGTGTGTATGTTTTAAAATAGCTTCTTAGTACGATGTAACCTGATGCAGTATATTTCAGTGCAGTATTTCAGTTTTGTTAATATTCCTGTCAATAATTTAGAATGAATACTTGTCTGAATGTGTGCGCACATGTAACATTTTGCCTATGAGGGTCAAACATTGAATAAGTGATGCTTGGACAAAGTGTGTGTTTTGGAAGTAACCTGTACAGATAACTCGGGTGAGACTCATTGTTCTTGTGATACAGGTCAAAGGGTATTTTTGTGTTTTCAGGAAGCATCTCCCTCTGGAGCAACTCATTGTCTTTGAAATAGGCAGCACACTCGGATCATTCATTAGTTACACGTAGAGGAGATACATTCTCTACAACACGAATTATAATTTTGTATTACGTGTTGACGTAGGTTTTGTCGAATTAGCACGAGAAATTGTCCTTGCTGATTAACGTCTGGATGTTCACAACCGAGGGTTGGAGCAAGCCTGACCGCCTGCGGCGCCCCTCACAACCATTTACGGCCTTGGGCCAGGAAAGTCACAAAAAGAATTGCACACGAACGACGCCTCTACGCAAGCTCCCGATGCTCCGTTTTGAAGTTTGAAAATGAAACAACTTTGAATTGTATTATGTTTTCGAATTAGATAATTGTATTTCTTCATTAAAAGCTTATTCATTGAAAACGATATTTCGTGTGAATTTCCTCTCGTCGTTAAGTAGATGGCCTTGCCGGGGGTTCGGTTCGATGTGGACTTTCACCTGGTTGGGATCGCGGGATCGAGATGACGCGACACAGAGCTGGCCGTGCGACAAGACCGCCGTCCGCAGATCGAACGTCTGTCCCTGCGCCTCCGTCATTAATGCAGGGGGCGCATTGGTTTGCAACGCCTCCTGCATGAAAACTCTCTGCATGTGGAGTGGGATCCAGAGGGAAATCAACGCAACCACAGGGAGAGAGAGAGAGAGAGACACGCAAACTCCAAATATACAGCAAGCGTCAGGGTCGGGTTCGTACCCACGACTTCCTGTATGCCAGGAGAGGTAGTTAACATCTCACCACATGGAGAGAGAGACACGCAGCCTCAGCGATGTTGATTGATCTTCAATTAATTACTTGGTGGTGTAAGGAAGCATTAATACTGAGTGGATGAAGGTGGCTAGGCATGCGTCTGGACACACCACCAACTGTTTACCATGCCAGTGTGTGACAGTGTGAAGTTTGCATTTTCAGTAAAGTCTATTAACTGTGTTGAGCACGGAGGTTATATCAAAACTGTTTATTTTAGTTTTCCTCTGGAACTCTTTGTAAGAATGGAGTCAGGAAGTTATCACAACACACGTGCAGCTGAAGTCGAAACTGTTCATCCCAGCATTCAAGGACATCTGTGCCTGGCTTCACACCTCTAAGTTGTGATTGAACATTCATTTATGCACTTCTGCATAACACATAGTATTATTTTCCACACCCTTTGCTATGTCACCTGAATTTAGCTTCATACATATTCCTTTTGAAGCCAGACAGCCGAAATTGTGTGCTCGGAGTTTTGGGTTAACATTCATTTTGAAGATACGAGGGCTTCCAGGCACGATTGTGACATTTGCCCTCTCGTGTGCCATAACAGCCCGTGTGATGAATTTGGGACACTTTTTCACTATATCATGAATATATGAATAAGTATAGACGTGTAAGTCACGTGTTACTGTGTGTATATGCATTCCTCTATGCATCGATCCTGACGTGTAGATTGTGTGGATATTTTGTTTCTGTCTGCAGCTGACGCTTCCTCTGTTGCTTCCTCTGCAGAATTTGTCTGATGGAGCAAAGGCACTCGGCGCAGCTCGGTGCAAAAAGGCATCAATGCGACCGTTGTGCATACAGCACGGATCGTACTGAACATTTGACACGGCACCAGAGAACACACACAGGAGAGAAACCCTTCTTGTGCAGTGTGTGTGGGAAGGCGTTTGCACGTTCATCTACTCTTAAAAAAACACCAGAGAACACACACGCGAGAAAAATCCTTCAAGTGCAGTGTGTGTGGGAAGGCATTTGCACATTCATCAAATCTTCATGTACACCAGAGATCTCAAAAGCATCAGAAGATCCACAAGGAGTGGAGTTTGAAATCAGCTTGTGAAAGTCAAAGTGCCGCAATGAGCCAATCCCTCATGAAACAAGAACTGGAAGAAAATCCCAGCTTGGACACTTTTAAAGGTATCGAGGTGAAACATGAAGTAGTGAAGGTGAAATGTGAAGAAGTGTTGGTGAAGAGCGAAGAAGTGAAGGTGAAATATGAAGAAGTGTTGGTGAAGAGCGAAGAAGTGAAGGTAAAATGTGAAGATGAAGATTCAACTCCAAAATCGGACCTTCACATCGATGGAGGCAACGTGAAGCAGGAGGAGAATTCTGACTGTGAGGCAGAGCGAGGCAACTCCCAGCAGTTTGTGGAAGTGGAAGTGTGGGTGGACTTCCTGCGAGACAATACAAAGTCAAATGGAGACCCGGTAGATGTGTAAGCTTGAGACGATGTCGCTCCAATAGATGCACCTTTGTCACAGGCCTTTAATGACAAGAATGTGAAGTTGAACACTCAATTCCTATGTGCAACCTGCAGCGTAACAGTGGCCAGTCTTTGTGGACCTGTGGGTTGGGTAGATCTCTAACCAGGAGCGAATGCCAATAAGCTCCCAAGCGTTGACTATGTTATCATAATTGCATTTATATGGTGCTTGCTTTATCGCCTCTGGCAATTCGGAGTTTTGTATCGTATTTCGTCTCAAACACTCGAAGAGCATCCCCAAGTAGCAGCTGCCCCTGTGTGGCACAAGGTGGTGGCCCTGCACCGGCCTGCATGTGGACAAGAGCCTGTCAGTAGGGGGCGATGTTTGATGTGGCATCTCAGTTGTGGAGTTTGTAGGTAATGTTTAGAATTTGATACATTTTGACCCAAACGCCAGCATACAATGGCCTAATCGTTTTGATTGACACAATAGTATCTTGTACATACACTGTTAAGCAGACGGTGTGTATTTTTTTAAATATCTTAATGTTAATACGATGTAACCTGATACAGCATATTTCAGTGCAGTTATAAAATTTAGTTAAAATGACTCAATAATTTATAATTAATGCTTGTCTGATTGAGTGCCTACATGTAACATTTTGTCTATAAGGGTCAAACATTGAATAAGTGATGTTAGGACAAAGTGTATGTTTTGGAAGTAACCTGTACAGATAACTCAGGTGAGACTCATTGTTCTTGTGATACAGGGCAAAGGGTATTTTTGTGTTTTCAGGAAGCATCTCTCTCCGGATCAACTCATTGTCTTTGAAATAGGGAGCACACTCGGATCATTCATCAGTTACAAGGCATACCACTCAAAAGTTCCACGTAGAGCAGATACATTCTCGACAACACGAATTATAATTTTGTATTACGTGTTTACGTAGATTTTTTTCTAACTAGGACAAGAAATGGTCCTTGCTGATTAACGTCTGGATGTCCGTAACGGTTGAAGCAAGCTCGGCTGCTGTTGAGACGCTGTGCACCAATAAGGGTCCACATGTGGCTTGCACTGAATCAATAATGCACTCCCAGAAGGCTGTGCTAGTTATAGTTTGTGTAAAACATTCCTTTGTTTCGTGGAGAGATCGATAAATGAAAGATGTCGTGTCTGCTGATCTGCTTCATAGCAAGGAGATAATTTTAAGAGACTACATTTGAAATTCATTTTTAGTACAGATTTGTAATCGGTTACAAGGCAGAGCACATCCAGTAGATACATTCTCCACAACAACACTCATTAGAATTAGATAATTGTATTTCTTCATTAAAAGCTTGTTCATTGAAAACGACATTTCGTGTAAATTTCCTCTCGTCGTTAAGTAGATGGCCTTGCCGGGTGTTCGGTTCGATGCGGACTTTCACCTGGTTGGGATCGCGGGATCGAGATGAGGCGACACAGAGCTGGACGTGCGACAAGACCGCCGTCTGCAGATCGAACGTCTGTCCCTGCTCCTCCGTCGTTCATGCGGGGGTTGTGTAGGTTTGCAGCGCCCCCTGCATGAAAACGACGGAACGTGCAGCGTTAGTCACGAAGTTGTGTGTAAGCGCCATAACAAGGCGCTGTAAGCTGACGTGCCACCACGTTCACGGGTCAACAGGGAGCAGCCGAGAGAGAGAGCGAGGTGCGTAGGGGTCGACCAAAGGTTAAACCCCTGCTCCCCCCCCCCACCCCCCGTGACCGGAGACTAACACCCCTGACCCCCCACCCGTCCCTAAGGCCCCTTAAGATAAGACCTTCCAGATGGTTCTGAGAGGGGGGGGGGGGGTCAGGAGGGGATGGATGACCTTGACCTGGGGTTAAAAGCCCACCCCTTTGGACGGGCTGGGCAGTGTTCACCAACTCAAGCCTGAAGACATCCGAAGACCTGAAGACTGGACCAGCACCTGGGGACCCTCAACCGAGGCTCTTGTTAGAGCCGGGTTGTAGCGGACCAGAGGTGAGCTCCCGTACCCTGGCTGGAACGGGTCGTCCAGTCTTCCCTTAACGCCGGGCTAAGGGACCCGTGGGTAGCAGAGCCCGGAGTGTACAGGCTGCGATAGAAGGGAGGCTTCGATTTAAAACTTTTGTGACTGCAAGGATTCATCTTCTTTGGTTCTTTCGGTAAAGTCACGTAGAATGAGAATAAAATAATTGATAAAATAAAATAGCACAATAAAAATTCTCACGACATTTCGGCCACAACACAAGCGGCCTTCAAAACGAACAAAATAATCTAATTCAACAGCATTAATTGATCAGACCAAAGAGTTATCGTTGAAACCCTCTGCTGCCAGACCACCAAGATTATATGGCCTTCCAAAGATACACAAAGAAGATACACCCCTTCGTCCCATCGTCTCTACTATCAACTCCCCCACCTATAAACTGGCACATTTTCTTACTGATATACTGCGACCTTTCACTGGAAAAACCACCTCTGCGGTACTAAATTCTACTCACCTGGTATCGACAATCAAAGGCATTTCCCTGTCCCCAGACGACCTGCTTGTCAGTTTTGATGTAGTTTCCTTATTCACCAAGGTTCCTGTACCTGACACCATTGCAATCATTGAAGACTTGGTTCATCAAGGACTAAACACTGAGGTACCCCCCCTGGTGAGACACTGTTTAACCAATACATACTTCACTTGGAATGGAACTTTCTACAAACAAACTGAGGGCACCCCAATGGGCTCCCCCCTTTCTCCAGTTATAGCTAACATTTTCATGGAGAAATTTCAGACTGACGCCATCCAGACTGCCACTCTGCACCCAACCTTATGGAAGAGGTACGTGGATGACACTTTTGTCATCTGGCCACATGGCCGGCCTGCTCTAGACCAATTCTTCGACCACATCAATTCCATACACCCAGCCATCAGATTTACCATGGAAGTCGAAATAGATGGCAAGATACCTTTTTTGGATGTCCTAATTAAAAAGAGACCTGATGGTTCAATGAGCCACTCTGTCTACAGGAAAGCTACCCATACGGATGCTTATCTGAAACCGGATTCCCACCACCATCCATCACAGAAGAATTCTCTCATCAAGACTCTGTATCATAGAGCCCAATGCATATCCGACCAGGAACACATAAGCAGTGAACTCAAGCACGTACACCAAGCTCTTAGGGCTAATGGTTACTCCGACTATACAATCCGCAAAGCTATCACTCAAACCATGAAGAAGAACCCTCTTGAGGAGCCTTTCAAAACCATCACTTTACCCTAAATTGCTGGGATCACAAAAAAGATCTCCAAAATCTTGAATAAACACAAGAAGGGAGGCTTCGATTTAAAGCTTTTGTGACTGCAAGGATTCATCTTCTTTGGTTCTTTCGGTAAAGTCACGTAGAATGAGAATAAAATGATAAAATAAAATAGCACAATAAAAATTCTCACGACATTTCGGCCACAACACAAGCGGCCTTCAAAACGAACAAAATCATCTAATTCAACAGCATTAATTGATCAGACCAAAGAGTTATCGTTGAAACCCTCTGCTGCCAGACCACCAAGATTATATGGCCTTCCAAAGATACACAAAGAAGATACACCCCTTCGTCCCATCGTCTCTACTATCAACTCCCCCACCTATAAACTGGCACATTTTCTTACTGATATACTGCGACCTTTCACTGGAAAAACCACCTCTGCGGTACTAAATTCTACTCACCTGGTATCGACAATCAAAGGCATTTCCCTGTCCCCAGACGACCTGCTTGTCAGTTTTGATGTAGTTTCCTTATTCACCAAGGTTCCTGTACCTGACACCATTGCAATCATTGAAGACTTGGTTCATCAAGGACTAAACACTGAGGTACCCCCCCTGGTGAGACACTGTTTAACCAATACATACTTCACTTGGAATGGAACTTTCTACAAACAAACTGAGGGCACCCCAATGGGCTCCCCCCTTTCTCCAGTTATAGCTAACATTTTCATGGAGAAATTTCAGACTGACGCCATCCAGACTGCCACTCTGCGCCCAACCTTATGGAAGAGGTACGTGGATGACACTTTTGTCATCTGGCCACATGGCCGGCCTGCTCTAGACCAATTCTTCGACCACATCAATTCCATACACCCAGCCATCAGATTTACCATGGAAGTCGAAATAGATGGCAAGATACCTTTTTTGGATGTCCTAATTAAAAAGAGACCTGATGGTTCAATGAGCCACTCTGTCTACAGGAAAGCTACCCATACGGATGCTTATCTGAAACCGGATTCCCACCACCATCCATCACAGAAGAATTCTCTCATCAAGACTCTGTATCATAGAGCCCAATGCATATCCGACCAGGAACACATAAGCAGTGAACTCAAGCACGTACACCAAGCTCTTAGGGCTAATGGTTACTCCGACTATACAATCCGCAAAGCTATCACTCAAACCATGAAGAAGAACCCTCTTGAGGAGCCTTTCAAAACCATCACTTTACCCTACATTGCTGGGATCACAAAAAAGATCTCCAAAATCTTGAATAAACACAAGATCCAGGTCCGTTTCAACACATTACATAAAATCCGTGATCTGGTTCCGTCTGTAAAAGATGTGATTCTGGACATACAATACCCGGTGTCTACAAACTAAGTTGCCTCTGTGGTAGTAGTTACATTGGAGAAACCAAACGCCATGTCTCGGACCGCATTCGTGAACATAAAGCAGACCTTAAACACGGTAGGACCAACACCTCGGCCGTAGCAGATCATTGTTCTAATTCAGTAGGCTCACATGCCATTGACTTTTCCAAGACGGAGGTTCTTTGTAAGCCATCTGGCTTCCATGAGAGATTCGTTCATGAGGCTATCCACATATACAAGCACAGAGACAATTTCAACCGAGAAGATGGATTCTATCTTAGCAATCATTGGAAAGATTTGATAAACCATTTCAGTTCTTAATTGATTGTTCATGCTTACAGTGGCTTTCAGACAGCATACATTATAAAAAAATTTCGTCTCCCCCCTCCTCTTTTAAAAAAAAAATAGATGGACTAGTCCTGGGTAAACTGCCAAATCGCTGCGCGTGACGCCAACGTTTTTTATAAATAAATAAATGCCCCGTTTAAAAATAAATTTATGCAAACCAACACACCTGAAGATGTCCGTTTGAGTTATGGTCGAAACGTCGTGAGAATTTTTTTATTGTTTTATATATATTTTATTATTTTGTTGTTTCTCTTCAACGTGACTTTACCGAAAAAACTAAGAATATGCAATGACCTGTGCGTTGTGAATGACACAACGCTGTTTTACAGCTGCCGTGAAGCAGACTGCGCATATTGTGGTGAATGTTACTGGGGTAGCCAGATGTGTCTGTCGGATTTGAACCTTGAACCTCTGCCATAAATAGAGAATGTGCTACCATATTCTTGGTTCTTTCAGTAAAGTTACGCAAATAGAAAACAAAAAAGAAAAACATTTTTTGGGAAATAATAAATTGATGAAAAGATGCCATTGGTCAACTGACTGAGATGACTGCGTCCCCCCACAGTGTACACACACAGTGTACACACACAGTGTACACACACACAGTGTACACACACAGTGTACACACACAGTGTACACACACACAGTGTACACACACACAGTGTACACACACAGTGTACACACACAGTACACACACACAGTGTACACACACACAGTGTACACACACACAGTGTACACACACAGTATACACACACAGTGTACACACACACAGTGTGTACACACACACACAGTGTACACACACACAGTGTACACACACAGTGTACACACACACAGTGTACACACACACAGTGTACACACACACAGTGTGTACACACACACAGTGTACACACACACAGTGTACACACTGTGTGTGTGTACACTGTGTGTGTGTGTACACACACACAGTGTACACACACACACAGTGTACACACACACACACTGTACACACACACACAGTGTACACACACAGTGTACACACACAGTACACACACACAGTGTACACACACAGTGTACACACACACAGTGTACACACACACACAGTGTACACAGACAGTGTGCACACACAGTGTACACACACAGTGTACACACACACAGTGTACACACACACAGTGTACACACACAGTGTACACACACACAGTGTACACACACAGTGTACACACACACACAGTGTACACACAGTGTACACACACACAGTGTACACACAGTGTACACACACACAGTGTACACAGTGTACACACACAGCGTACACACACACAGTGTACACACACACAGTGTACACACACACACAGTGTACACACACACACTGTGTTAATGCCCACGTTGTTGTTGCTGAGCTCACACACCCAAGGGGTCTCTGATCAAGGGAGGGAGCAATGGAAAATGAATCCTGCTCTGTGACGTCACCGTCACCACTCAGCATTACCTCATCGGCGTGAAACGCCAGGGGGAGGTGTACCTCGCTAGTGACGTCATGTCACCAAGGTGTTCACCCCACCCCGTCCACCGTGCCCTTGAGCATGACGTCACCTCTGCCTGAGTCACTTCCGTTGTCTGTTCAAGTACAATCCTTATTTGGGCAAAGCTACTCCAACGTAATTTATTTAAATTAAGACCCGCTCGTTGCGAGAGGGGAGTGTCTTGTTCCCCGCAAGGGACGTCATGTCACCTCCTGCTGCCACGTGACGTCACGAAGTAACAGGAATCTGCCGCTCCGCGCGTGAACTGAAATCCGAGGTGAGAAATTCTCATCGCGGTTGTGGTGGTTGTGGTGGTTGTTGTGGTTGTTGTGTTTGTGGTGGTGGTTGTTGTGGTGGTGGTTGTGGTGGTGGTTGTTGTGGTTGTGGTGGTGGTTGTTTGAGTAGCAGCAAGCTTGGAAGCGATGTCCAGGTTGGAACTTTACAGCGCTGGGCCTAGCCACGTGGGATCTTGCCTCCTGCCCTCGCCTGATCGCGTTTGCTTCAATTCTCTTGCTTAGTTGAGCAATCTTCGTAAGAAAGTAATCAACCAGGCTATGCGTTACTTGTGTGTTGACCGACTCTCTGTGTTGCATTACATTTCCTAATTGTACTCGGTTTTATTAAGTGTGCTTTCTCTCTCTCTCTGTGTGTGTGCTCGTTTTATTATTATTTACTGCAGTTACCAAAGTTCCAAATCTCTCATTGACACAAGGCCGTAATTATATATTATAATTATTATAATATAATTATAATATATTATAATAATATATATTAGGGGACACAACCCTCCCAATTATCAAATATGCTCAAAATATCCCCCCCAATATATTGCTATAGCAATATACAATATATAATATTGCTATAAAAATGTTTTATAAATAATAATTGCTATGCTATGTTAATAAAAACAACAATTTGCTAAACCTTGGCCACAAAATCTGGACTTGTCTTCATATAACAATGCATAGATTTCTGTTCATATGATTGCGTTGTACTTTATGAATCCCTAATCTCTGCCATTACATACTATGAAAGAAGAAAAGTTAAAAAAGTAAAAACAGAGCAATGTAATTCAATATTAGACATGATTGTATCAAATAATACAAAATCCATCCCATGTGTTAGTGAAATTTGTTAATATTTTACGCAGGAAATGGCAGGAAATACGTTTTCAAATTTACATTTTTTTCTGGGGGGGTTCCCAGACCCCCTGGAAGATTTGGTCCCCCCCAATGTTGACTCCATGGCTACGGCCTTGCATTGACTTGCTAATTTCTCTACACCCCCTCTCTCTCTATTTAAGGC
Source organism: Petromyzon marinus (assembly GCF_048934315.1). Taxonomy (NCBI): domain Eukaryota; kingdom Metazoa; phylum Chordata; class Hyperoartia; order Petromyzontiformes; family Petromyzontidae; genus Petromyzon; species Petromyzon marinus. Next base: position 3,484,720 of record NW_027422625.1, read on the forward strand.
CTCATCACAGAGGCGTTGTATCTCTGTGTGCCTATGTGTGTGTCTCTCTCTGTGTTATCTCTCTCTGTCTATGTGTCTCCGTGTCTGTGTTTTGTCTCTCTCTCAAATTAAGCAATCTTTGGAAGAACGTTATCAACCAGGTGGGGTGTTGACTGTTAGCCGACTCTCTGTGTTGTATTGCATTACGTTTCTAAGTTTACTAGGTTTGTTTTCTCTATCACTTGTACCTGATGATGATTGCTTGTGTTGCAATCGAAACGTTGTATGCTATTTGCATACAGCGATGGTGTACGGTGCTTTTTGTGGAATATTTAGCTGTTTTTCCCTGGATTTTCTGTTTGCAGAGTCACATTGTCACTTCAAGATGTTTTCTTGTTCATGTTTAAGTTTTTTGATTGTTGCAGTTGCACCCGATTCAAGAGCCGAATGGCTCACAGGGCTATACCAAATAAATGAAACTGAAACTATTATTTCACTTCTTTATTTTTTCTACGTGACTTTACCGAAAGAACCGAAGAGAATCTTGCTTTAGTTTAAATTTCTCTTCACCTGGCTCGCTACTCTGTAACTTTGTTTTGTTTTAAATATTCACAGTATTTTTTTTATTTTTTTACCAGGCCACGCCCACGTTGAGCTGCTGTACCGCTCTTGTTTTCAGAAGCGACCTGCCCACAACAACAACAACCAGGTGGGGCTTGTCAACAACATGGTGGTGTTCACTCTAGACGCGTGGCGGTGTTCACTCTAGACGCGTGGCGGTGTTCAATCTAGACGTGTGGCGGTGTTCACTCTAGATGCATGGTGGTGTTCACACTCTACATGTGGAGGGGAAACCCGGGTATTGGGAAGGAAATCCACGCAACCACGGGGAGAGAGAGAGAGACACGCAGCTTCGGCTGTGTTGATTGATCCTCAATGAATTACTTGGTGGGGTAAGGAACCATTAATACTGAGCAGGTGAAGGTGGCCAGGCTTGGGTCTGGACACACCACCACCTGTGAACCATGCCAGTGTGTGACAGTGGTGGAGCCAGTGGGGGTGGGGTGGCACGTGCCCCCCCAACAATCCGATTGAAATCCCTAATTTTGATAGGATCATTGGGGTTTATTAGTAACTAGCTTCACTCCCGGCTTCGCCCAGGACTCGGATTCTTGTCTTTTCATATTCCCTTATCAAATTTCATATTCCCTTATCTTTCACTGAAAAACCCTGAAAAAATTGATGCTTGCAAGAAAGAAAAAAGCAGAAACAAATCAGGTTTCCTAAATCGGATGTTTTCACTCAAGGAAATTCAACCTTAACCCACTTCTACATGAGGTCGATTTTGGCCACTCGGGAAGGGAATGACGTAGCGAGCTGAAAATAGTCGCGTTCACTTAGAAATTCCAAACAGCAGAAGCTGTGAAAATTTCATGACGCCAGAGCTCATCGTTGGAGAGTTTTAGGTGCTTCACACAAACAAACTGATGTAATTTCTGCCTTATATTTAAGATAGCCGTTGTACCTGTTCATCGCACGGATTTGTTTTGAAACTCCAAGAAACCAATGGCTTCATCGGCCAGGAGCAAAGCGCCACCTAAAATCTCCCGGCACACTTTTGACAGCTCTAGAAGTACGGCGCGCGAAGAGGCATATGGTAGGGGTAAGCATTGCAGAGCACTGAACGCAGGTGTGTTGCGAGTTGATGTCACACACTCCATGGTCATTTCCCCCACCCTCCCCCCCCCCAAATGCCAAAGTTTATCTTTATACTTTTTACATTGTGTACAGTATGGAACCTAGCCACATGCCAAATTTCAAGTGTGTAGCCTGTTGGGAAGTTTGCTAAACATTTCGAACAGACACACGTATCCACACATTTCCCTTTTATATATATAGATAAATCAGCATTTTGCGACCCCCACTGCCACCGTGTGACATATTATTACGTGCCAGGGACTCCATAATTGGCAATAATTAACGGCAAAGCAGTTACAAGCGACTCACAGAATTGTGCGCAGTTGCGTATACAGTACACGACTTCCCTTATGACAAACACCTTCAGCGAGCGCGATGCCTTTCACACGCTTTGATTAAAAAGCAAGGGACAAGTCCTTACTTACTAACAACTCCTTACTAACAACTCCTTACTTACTGACAACTCCCAACATTTTTCATTGCTGAAGGGGTTGCCCCATCTACCTGAAAATCCTGGCTCCACCTCTGAGTGTGTGACAGGGTCAAGTTTGTATTTGCATTAAAGTCTTTGTAAGAATGGAGTCAGGAAGTTATCACAGCACACGTGCAGCTGAAGTCGGAACTGTTCATCCCAGCATTCAAGGACATCTGTGCCTGGCTTCACACCTCTAAGTTGCAATTGAACATTAATTTATGCATTTCTGCATAACACAAATAGTATTATTTTCAACACCCTTTGCTATGTCAGCTGAATTTAGCTTTCATAAATATTCCTTTTGAAGCCAGAAAGCCGAAATTGTGTGCTCGGAGTTTTGGGTTAACATTCATTTTGAAGATACGAGGGCTTCCAGGCACGATTGTGACATTTGCCCACTCATTGTGTGCCATAACAGCCCGTGTGATGAATTTGGGACGCTTTTTCACTACAACATGAATATATGAATAAGTATAGACATGTAAGTCACGTGTGACTGTGTGTATGCATTCCTCTGTGCATCGATACTGACGTGTAGATGGTGTGGATATTTTTTTTTCTCTCTGCAGCTGTCGCTTCCTCTGCAGAATTTGTCTCATGGAGCAAAGGCACTCGGCGCGGCTCGGTGCAAAAAGGCAGAAATGCGTCCGGCGTGAAAACAACCCGGATCGTACTGGAGATTTGACACGGCACCAGATAACTCGCACAGGAGATGAACCCTTCAAGTGCAGTGTGTGTGGGAAGGCGTTTACACAGTCATCAAGTCTTGTAGCACACCAGAGAACACACACGGGAGAGAAACCCTTCAAGTGTAGTGTGTGTGGGAAGGCGTTTGCACAGTCATCTACTCTTAAAAAACACCAGAGAACACACACGGGAGAAAAACCCTTCAAGTGCAGTGTTTGTGGGAAGGGGTTTGCGCAGTCATCTACTCTTGTAACACACCAGAGAACTCACACGGGAGAGAAACCCTTTAAGTGCAGTGTGTGCGGGAAGGCGTTTACAGATTCATCTGCTCTTGTAGCACACAAGAGAACACACACGGGAGAGAAACCCTTCAAGTGCAGTGTGTGTGGGAAGGCGTTTACAGATTCATCTGCTCTTGTAGCACACAAGAGAACACACACGGGAGAGAAACCCTTCAAGTGCAGTGTGTGTGGGAAGGCGTTTGCACAGTCATGTACTCTTGTAGAACACCAGAGAACACACACGGGAGAAAAACCCTTCAAGTGCAGTGTGTGTGGGAAGGCATTTGCACATTCATCAAATCTTCATGTACACCAGAGATCTCAAAAGCATCAGAAGATCCACAAGGAGTGGAGTCTGAAATCAGCTTGTGAAAGTCAAAGTGCCGCAATGAGCCCATCCCTCATGAAACAAGAACCGGAAGAAAATCCCAGCCTGGACACTTTTAAAGGTATCGAGGTGAAATATGAAGAGGTGAAGGTGAAATGTGAAGAAGTGATGATGAAGAGCGAAGTAGTGAAGGTGAAATGTGAAGAAGTGATGGTGAAGAGCGAAGAAGTGAAGGTCAAATGTGAAGAAGTGATGGTAAAGAGCGAAGAAGTGAAGGTCAAATGTGAAGATGAAGATTCAACTCCAAAATCGGACCTTCACATCGATGGAGACAACGTGAAGCAGGAGGATAATTCTGACTGAGGCAGAGCGAGGCAACTCCCAGCAGTTCGTGGAAGTGGAAGTGTGGGTGGACTTCCTCCGAGACAATACAAAGTCAAATGGAGACCCGGTAGATGTGTAAGCTTGAGACGATGTCGCTGCAATAGATGCACCTTTGTCACAGGCCTTTAATGACAAGAATGTGAAGTTGAACACTCAATTCCTAGGATCAACCAGCAGGGTAACAGTGGCCAGTCTTTGTGGACCTGTGGGTTGGGTAGATCTCTAACCAGGAGCGAAAGCCAATAAGCTCCCAAGCATTCACTAGAGTCTATTAATTCCATTTATATGGTGCTTGCTTAATCGCCTCTGGCAATTCGGAGTTTTGTGTCGTATCTCGTCTCAAACACTCGAAGAGCATCCCCAAGTAGCAGCTGCCCCTGTGTGGCACAAGGTGGTGGCCCTGCACCGGCCTGCATGTGGACAAGAGCCTGTCAGTAGGGGGTGATTGTTGATGTGGCATCTCAGTTGTGGAGTTTGTAGGTAATGTTTAGAATTTGGTACATTTTGACCCAGATGCCAGCAGGCAATGGTCTACTCGTTTTGAATGACACAATAGAATGTTGTATGTACATTGTTAAGCATACGGTGTGTATGTTTTAAAATAGCTTCTTGTTAGTACGATGTAACCTGATGCAGTATATTTCAGTGCAGTATTTCAATTTTGTTAATATTCCTGTCAATAATTTAGAATGAATACTTGTCTGATTGTGTGCGTACATGTAACATTTTGCCTATGAGGGTCAAACATTGAATAAGTGATGCTTGGACAAAGTGTGTGTTTTGGAAGTAACCTGTACAGATAACTCGGGTGAGACTCATTGTTCTTATGATACAGGTCAAAGGGTGTTTTTGTGTTTTCAGGAAGCATCTCCCTCTGGAGCAACTCATTGTTTTTTTAAATAGGCAGCACACTCGGATCATTTATCAGTTACAAGGCATACCACTCAAAAGTTACACATAGAGGAGATACATTCTCTACAACACGAATTATAATTTTGTATTACGTGTTGACGTAGGTTTTGTCGAATTAGCACGAGAAATGGTCCTTGCTGATTAACGTCTGGATGTTCACAACCAAGGGTTGGAGCAAGCCTGACCGCCTGCGGCGCCCCTCACAACCATTTACGGCCTTGGGCCAGGAAAGTCACGAAAAGAATTGCACACGAACGACGCCTCCACGCAAGCTCCCGATGCTCCGTTTTGAAGTTTGAAAATGAAACAACTTTGAATTGTATTATTTTTTTGAATTAGATAATTGTATTTCTTCATTAAAAGCTAATTCATTGAAAACGACATTTCGTGTGAATTTTCCTCTCGTCGTTAAGTAGGTGGCCTTGCCGGGGGTTCGGTTCGATGCGGACTTTCACCTGGTTGGGATCGCGGGATCGAGATGAGGCGACACAGAGCTGGCCGTGCGACAAGACCGCCGTCTGCAGATCGAACGTCTGTCCCTGCGCCTCCGTCATTAATGCAGGGGGCGCATTGGTTTGCAACGCCTCCTGCATGAAAACTCTCTGCATGTGGAGTGGGATCCAGAGGGAAATCAACGCGACCACAGGGAGAGAGAGAGAGAGAGACACGCAAACTCCAAATATACAGCAAGCGTCAGGGTCGGGTTCGTACCCACGACTTCCTGTATTCCAGGAGAGGTAGATAACATCTCACCACATGGAGAGAGAGACACGCAGCCTCAGCGATGTTGATTGATCTTCAATTAATTACTTGGTGGAGTAAGGAAGCATTAATACTGAGTGGATGAAGGTGGCCAGGCATGCGTCTGGACACACCACCAACTGTTTACCATGCCAGTGTGTGACAGTGTGAAGTTTGCATTTTCAGTAAAGTCTATTAACTGTGTTGAGCACGGAGGTTATATCAAAACAGTTTATTTTAGTTTTCCTCTGGAACTCTTTGTAAGAATGGAGTCAGGAAGTTATCACAACACACGTGCAGCTGAAGTCGGAACTGTTCATCCCAGCATTCAAGGACATCTGTGCCTGGCTTCACACCGCTACGTTGTAATTGAACATTCATTTATGCATTTCTGCATAACACATAGTATTATTTTCCACACCCTTTGCTATGTCACTTGAATTTAGCTTTTATACATATTCCTTTTGAAGCCAGACAGCCGAAATTGTCTGCTCGGAGTTTTAGGTTAACATTCATTTTGAAGATACGAGGGCTTCCAGGCACGTTTGTGACATTTGCCCTCTCATTGTGTGCCATAACAGCCCGTGTGATGAAATTGGGACGCTTTTTCACTATATCATGAATATACGAATACGTATAGACGTGTAAGTCACGTGTGACTGTGTGTATGCATTCCTCTGTGCATCGATACTGACGTGTAGATGGTGTGGATATTCTTTTGTTTCTGTCTGCAGCTGACGCTTCCTCTGTTGCTTCCTCTGCAGAATTTGTCTGATGGAGCAAAGGCACTCGGCGCAGCTCGGTGCAAAAAGGCATCAATGTGACCGTTGTGCATACAGCACGGATCGTACTGAACATTTGACACGGCACCAGAGAACTCACACAGGAGAGAAACCCTTCAAGTGCAGTGTGTGTGGGAAGGTGTTTGCACAGTCATCTACTCTTGTAGAACACCAGAGAACACACACGGGAGAAAAACCCTTCAAGTGCAGTGTGTGTGGGAAGGCATTTGCACATTCATCAAATCTTTATGTACACCAGAGATCTCAAAAGCATCAGAAGATCCACAAGGAGTGGAGTCTGAAATCAGCTTGTGAAAGTCAAAGTGCCGCAATGAGCCCATCCCTCATGAAACAAGAACTGGAAGAAAATCCCAGCTTGAACACTTTTAAAGGGATCGAGGTGAAACATGAAGAGGTGAAGGTGAAATATGAAGAAGTGATGGTGAAGAGCGAAGAAGTGAAGGTGAAATATGAAGAAGTGTTGGTGAAGAGCGAAGAAGTGAAGGTCAAATGTGAAGATGAAAATTCTACTCCAAAATCGGACCTTCACATCGATGGAGGCAACGTGAAGCAGGAGGAGAATTCTGACTGTGAGGCAGAGCGAGGCAACTCCCAGCAGTTTGTGGAAGTGGAAGTGTGGGTGGACTTCCTCCGACACAATACAAAGTCAAATGGAGACCCGGTAGATGTGTAAGCTGGAGACGATGTCGCTCCAATAGATGCACCTTTGTCACAGGCCTTTAATGACAAGAATGTGAAGTTGAACACTCAATTCCTAGGATCAACCTGCAGCGTAACAGTGGCCAGTCTTTGTGCACCAGTGGGTTGTGTAGATCTCTAACCAGGAGCGAAAGCCAATAAGCTCCCAAGCGTTGACTATGTTATCATAATTGCATTTATATGGTGCTTGCTTTATCGCCTCGGCAATTCGGAGTTTTGTGTCATATCTCGTCTCAAACACTCGAAGAGCACCCCCAAGTAGCAGCTGCCCCTGTGTGGCACAAGGTGATGGTCCTGCACCGGCCTGCATGTGGACAAGAGCCTGTCAGTCAAGGGCGATGGTTGATGTGGCAGTTGTGGAGTTTTAGGTAATGTTTAGAATTTGATCAATTTTGACCGAGACGCCAACATGCAATGGCCTACTCATTTTGAATGGTGCAATAATATGTTGTACATACACTGTTAAGCAGACGATGCGTATGTTTTAAAAAGAGCTTCTTGTTAGTACGATGTAACCTGATGCAGTATATTTCAGTGCAGTATTTCAATTTTGTTAAAATTCCTGTCAATAATTTAGAATGAATACTTGTCCGATTGTGTGCATACATGTAACATTTTGTCAATAAGGGTCATACATTGAATAAGTGATGTTAGGACAAAGTGTGTGTTTTGGAAGTAACCTGTACAGATAACTCAGGTGAGACTCATTGTTCTTGTGATACAGGGAAAAGGGTATTTTTGTGTTTTCAGGAAGCATCTCCCTCTGGATCAACTCATTGTCTTTGAAATAGGGAGCACACTTGGATCATTCATCAGTTACAAGGCATACCACTCAAAAGTTACACGTCGAGGAGATACATTCTCTACAACACGAATTATAATTTTGTATTACGTGTTGACGTAGGTTTTGTCGAATTAGCACGAGAAATTGTCCTTGCTGATTAACGTCTGGATGTTCACAACCAAGGGTTGAAGCAAGCCTGACCGCCTGCGGCGCCCCTCACAACCATTTACGGCCTTGGGCCAGGAAAGTCACGAAAAGAATTGGACACGAACGACACCTCCACGCAAGCTGCCGATGCTCCGTTTTGAAGTTTGAAAATGAAACAACTTTGAATTGTATTATTTTTGAGTTAGATAATTGTATTCATTAAAAGCTTATTAATTGAAAACGACATTTCGTGTGAATTTTCTCTCGTCGTTAAGTAGGTGGCCTTGCCGGGAGTTCGGTTCGATGCGGACTTTCACCTGGTTGGGATCGCGGGATCGAGATGAGGCGACACAGAGCTGGCCGTGCGAGATCGCCATCTGCAGATCGATTCCAGCGCGATCGAACGTCTGTCACTGCGCCTCCGTCGTTCATGCAGGGGGCGCGTAGGTGTGCAGCGTTCGTCACGAAGTTGTGCGTAAGCGCCATAACAAGGCGGTGTAAGCTGACCTGCCACCACGTTCACGGGTCATCAGGGGGCAGCCGAGACAGAGAGGTGTGTAGGGGTCGACCAAAGGTTAAACCCCCGCCCCCCCCCCCCCCCGTGACCGGAGACTAACACCCCTGACCCCCCACCCATCCCTAAGGCCCCTTAAGATTAGACCTTCCAGAAGGTTCAGGGAGGTGGGGGGGGGGGTCAGGAGGGGAGGGGTGACCCCGACCTGGGGATAAAAGGCCGGCCCTCTGGACGGGCCGGGCAGTGTTCACCAACTCAAGCCTGAATACATCCGAAGACCTGAAGACTGGACCAGCACCCGGGGACCCTCAACCGAGGCTCTTGTTAGAGCCGGGTTGTAGCGGACCAGAGGTGAGCTCCCGTACCCTGACTGGGACGGGTCGGGACCCAACACTTATATAAAAGAGTATAGCCAGTGGGTTTTGAAAATGCCTTCGTCTTAAAGAAATTAATTTCGCGTGAGCCCACCGCATTAAAACAATGCTCAGCTGAGCGGGGCGAGCCACGGTGGGGAGGGGGGTCACCTTATCTTTGTCACGTGCCGTAGCTCACGGGACTTCTGCCGCGACAATGTCTGGATGTTTTCGCCTGAGGACGACCGCTCGTGTTGCGATCGAAACGCCGCGATTTATTTATTTTTTATTATTTTATTTTTGCTACCTACGTGACTTTACTGACAGAACCAAAGAGTATGAAAGACGTCTTGTCTGCTGATCTTGTTCATATCTGTGTACATCGATATCCCACATTGCTTACACGTACACACCACACAATGAAATAAATAGAAACTGGAACGACTTCCGGGGATGGCCAAAGATTCAGTTCAGTTTATTTTTGTATAGCCCTGTGAGCCATTCGGCTCTTGAATCGGGTGCAACCACAACAAAAACACGAACAAGAAAAACATCTTAAAGTGACTATGTGACTGTGCAAACAGAAAATCCATGGAAAAAAAACAGCAAAAATATTCCTGAAAAAAGCACCGTACACCAAGGCTGTGTGCAAAAAATCCCAATGGGATGCAAGTCAAACAACAACAACAACATACTCTTTGGTTCTATTCGGTAAAGTCACGTAGGTAAAAAATAAAACAACAAAAATCACGACGTTTCGGACACAACACAAGCGGCCTTCATCAGGTGAAGGGACCAGACTGTCTCCTTTGTCAAGGGGTACCTCTGCGGATGTGTATGCTTTAACTTAGCTATTTCAATGAGCCATTTCAATGCTAAATTATATGCTAATTCCTTTGTCAAGTCGCTTGGTCTTTTTCTTCTCACACAGCTTAAAGGTCGTGATCTAAGCGTGGCTTCTCCCACTCCAGCGCTGTCCTCCAGACAGTCTCGTCCCTTCACCTGATGAAGGCCGCTTGTGTTGTGGCCGAAACGTCGTGATTTTTTGTTATTTTATTTTCACCTACGTGACTTTACCCAATAGAACCAAAGAGTATCATTTCTCAGGTCGATGTAGCCCTCAAAGGTATAGGACACATCCAAGCAGACGTCGCGAGAGCTGAAATAGCTACTATTACTGGTAGGAACGAAGTTGTAAACTGAGTGTACCAGCCTGCAATAGATTAATGTGTCCGTCCGTCCGTCCCCTTTCAATACTTTAACGAAGTGAAATCTCGTGCTGTTGGGTGTAAAATCAGCAATAATCTCTCTCTGTGTGTGGCGTTTGAATGTGATCGCTGCATTGCGTGTGATGTTAATCCTCTTCATAATTTAACCGTTTTTTATTTACGTGATATATATTTTTTTATTTACGTGATATATATTTTTATTTACGTGATATATATTTTATATATTTACGTGATATATATTTTTTAAAGTGCAAAATAAAACACGCAGGCACACATCCCTCGTGTCCTGGCGGGCCCCGGGCCCAAGCGCAAGCGCAGAGCCTGCCTTGCCTGATTTCGCTGCCGGACAAAAGCCCTCGTCGTCCCGGCGCTCCCCGGGCCCGCGCCAGGGCCTGCCTTGCCTGATTTCGCTGCCGGAGAACTCGCGCGCCTTGCCGCGCGACGGAGTCCGGATGAGACCGTGGTAGGTCCAATACGGTTACGTGGCCGATGTGATTTGTTTGTGAGCTAATTAAATCCACGCGTGTTCGTCATTCTGCCGCTTAACTTTTAATTGTACCCCGTCTCTCAATGCAATCGTAAGCGCGCGTTGATTTAAATTGTTAAGGTTGACGCTTCTCGAACGTATGACACACACTGCCGTGTACAGTTTTATTATTTTACATTGATATTACAATACGTAGCGTGGACACAATACATGTTCTTGCTACGGTATTACTATTTTTTTTAACTATGTTAAGTTTACCAGGTGTAAGGCCCTCCCCAACTGAGCTGCTTTGTAGCTTTTTTTGAGAAGGCGACCTGATCATCACAGATGATAGCTCGACCAAAGAGTATCATCACCATCATCGCGTGGAAAATTATAGCAGCAGTCAAATACTCTATAGCAGGGACTGGTGGAATGCACAATTATTGCATACCGTGATCATAACAATATTAACTTGACCGGGCATGGGCGAGTTAAAACTATAAAACTACTGTAAAAACTTTAGATTTAAAGCTTTCGTCACTGCAGGGATTCACATTCTTGGTTCTTTCGGTAAAGTCACGCTAGGTAGAAAAAAAAATCTATCACGACGTTTCGATCGCAACACAAGTAACCGTCTTCTTCAGGTGAATAAGTAATATTAAAAACAAATTTAACACGCTTTTAAGAAACGTACAAGTAATGAAAGAACTCCACGACTCGAGGAAGTGGCCCGAAGCTTGGCCACGACGCAAGGGACCGTGGTTCATTACAGCCAACGTCAGTTGAGCGTGGACAATTAGACCCAAGCAGAAACATAATATATAACAAAAATAATGTTTAATTATATATTTCTTTTTTTATGATAGAATATAGTAATTGTCATCAGTATGCCATAAGTATACCAAGTTTGCAGTCGATACCACATTGGGAAGTGGGTTAAAATTGGACAATTAGACCCAAGCAGAAACATAACTTATATAACAAAAATAATGTTTAAAAATATATATTTCTTTTTTTATGATAGAATATAGTAATTGTCATCAGTATGCCATAAGTATACCAATTTTGCAGTCGATACCACATTGGGAAGTGGGTTAAAATTGAGTTACAAGATTTGAGACTACAATAAGGACAACAGTGAGCTAAATAAAAGCTTGTAGTAAAAAGAGGGGGAATCTTTATTCTTTGTTTTTTTTCGGTAAAGCCACGTACAAATAATAAAATAACATAATAGTGTACGACGTTTCGATTGCAACACAAGCAATCATCATCAGGTACAGAAGAGCTAAATTTACGAGAGAGAGGAGACACATAACCGCAGATGTATATACAGACACAGATACAACAGGGGATACAGAGAGAGAGACACGTGGGAGCACACTAAATCAAACAGGTTTTAGCAAGATTTGGAAACCATATAACGCAATACAGACGGTCAAAATACAATTAACGCAAGGTCAGGTTGATGATTACGTTATACTGGTAGGAACGAAGTTGTAAACTGAGTCTACCAGCCTGCAATAGATTAATGTGTCCGTCCGTCCGTCCCCTTTCAATACTTTAGAAGTGAAATCTCGTGCTGCTGTTGGGTGTAAAAAAAATTCCAATGTTCCTACCAGCCCACCCTGCAAGGACCTGTTCTTAAGAATTCTAAGAAACCCGTGAGCAACATCAGCAAAGATGAACGCTCTGTAATTATGGATAAAAAACTCATACAACAATAAAATTCAGGACCTACTCAATGATGGTAGTTACTCAAAAATTAAAAATGACCCTACTAATAGCCTAACTATAAAAAAAACAAAAAGATCATCACAAGTTCGACCTCCCTAATCGAACCAACTAAACGTCCCTCCCTAAAACCTTCTGCTGCAAGACCCCCTAGATTCTATGGTCTTCCAAAGATTCATAAAGAAGGCACTCCACTACTACCCATCGTATCCACGATCAACTCCCCTACCTATAAGCTAGCACGTTTTCTGTCGGATACCTTGCTACCTTTCACTGGCAAGACCTCCTCAGCAGTACTTAACTCAGCCCAATTGGTTTCTACGGTCAAAGACGTTGTACTGTGCCCTTACGATATCGTTGTCAGCTTCGATGTGGTCTCCTTGTTCACCAAGGTCCTGGTACCTGATACCATTGATATAATTGAAAATTTGGTACAACATGGACTAAACCCCGAGGTACCTACGCTGGTCAGACACTGCCTCACCAACACCTACTTTACCTGGAATGGTTCCTTCTACAAGCAAAATGAGGGTACTCCCATGGGTTCCCCCTTGTCACCAGTGATAGCCAATGTTTTCATGGAGAAATTTGAATCGGACACCATCCAGACTTCCACCCTCAGACCTTCCCTGTGGAAGAGATATGTGGATGACACTTTCGTCATTTGGCCACATGGCCTCCCAGCTCTGAACCTTTTCCTACACCACATCAATTCCAGACATCCCGCCATCAAATTCACCATGGAAGTGGAGAAAGATGGCAAGCTACCATTCTTAGATGTTCTGTTTGAGAGGAGACCTGATGGCTCATTGGGGCATTCTGTCTACAGGAAACCCACCCACACAGATTCCTACTTTAAACCTGATTCCCACCACCACCCAGCCCAAAAGAATTATCTCATCAAAACTTTATACCATAGGGCTCATTGCATTTCGGACCAACACCACCTGACCAGTGAATTAACACATGTACACCTGGCCCTCAAAAAGGAATGGATACTCTGACCGTACCATCTGCCAAGCTGTTTCTCCCTCCATACAGAAACAACCACTTGATACTCCGGTCAAAACCATCACACTACCATATATAGCAGGCGTTACTAAAAAGATTTCCAAAATTCTAAACACAAGATCCAGGTCTGGTTCAATACAGTACACAAAATTCGTGATCTGATCCCATGCGTGACGGATGTCATTCCTGACTTACAGTACCCCGGGGTTTACAAATTGAGTTGTACCTGCGGTGATTGCTATATCGGGGAGACGAAACGACATGTCTGTGACCGAATTCGCGAGCACAAATCAGATTTGAAACACGGCAAAACGAATTCTTCTGCCGTAGCTGATCATTGTTACAACGCTGTGGGTGATCACGATATAATTTCTCTGATACCAAGGTTCTTTGCAAACCCACTTTTTTTTATCAGAGATTTGTTCACGAGGCAATTCAGATCTACAAACACAGACACAATTTCAACCGAGAAGATGGTTTCAAATTAAGCAACCATTGGAAAGGTCTTCTAAATCGAACCAAACATTAAACTAATTTCAATGGTACAGTATATTTTTTCAAGTAGTGGTACCCCAAACTTTCGCAGCACATGCGCGTGCATGTGCACCCGCATGTTCACCCTCTCTACACCTTTCATCATGCTAAGTCCGCCAATTAAATGCGAATTTTTTTTGTTTATGCTAATTCCTTTGTCAAGGAACCTTGTTTCCTCGCACACAGCTTAAAGGTCACGGTCTGAGCTTGGCTCTGTTTCACTCCAGCGCTGTCCTCGAGACAGTCTGGTCCCTTCACCTGATGAAGGCCGCTTGTGTTGTGGCCGAAACGTCGTGATTTTTTGTTATTTTATTTTTACCTACGTGACTTTACGGAATAGAATCAAAGAGAATGGATCCTTGCAGTCACGAAAGCTTCAAATCTAGAACAACAACAACCACAAAAACTTAGATTTAAGGCCATCAGTCTAACTCCGTACGACAACAAAACAAACATGTCCAAACCAAAAAACTTTTCCAAATCACCAAAAAATAAAGCCATAATTGCAACGTAACAGTGATCACAAGGACTGTGACCGAATTTTTACAATAAACTGCATAAATAACATGTAACACCAAACCCTAGAGCCATAGCTGGCTGCATGAGTTACTCCACAACAACAAAAGCATCGGTCGGAGTATCAAAATTTTCAATGCACCTTTAAGATCAGTACGCTAAATCAAAATACGGATAAACATTTTATTTTACGCCAATGAATAGCAGTGGCAGCTTGGGGTGTACAACTCCTCTAGAGCAGTTTTGAGAGAATTTCTCATTGGTAGCGATTCAAGTTGCAGTTTATTGGCAATAGCATTCCAGACTCTGGGGGCATCAATAGCAAAGGCCCTTCCTCCAGTTTTTGTACGGCAATAGGGAATGTGAAGCTGGTAAATGAGCGAAGACCTGAGGTCAAATTTGTTCTTTGAAACGGAGAGGAGATCCAGCAGGTCGTCTGCGGATTTTTTTGTAAGTACATCGTGAATAAATAAGATCTGGTGCACAAGCCTTCGATTGAGGAATCTCTTTCAATGGAGCGAGTTAAGTGTGTTCGATTCAACATCTCTCTGTCTGCCTGTGTCTCTGTGCGCCTGTGTCTCTCTCTGCCTGTCTCTCTGTCTCTGTCTATCTTTCTCTGTCTCTGTGTTCCTCTTGTCTGTGTCTGTCCGCCTGTCTTGTCTGTCTGTCTGCGTCTGTCTATCAGCGTCTGTCCAAACGAAGTCAACGACTGTCAGTAGCAGCAGGCGCCCGTTCAGCTCCCACGGCTACACGCCACTCAAACTTGCTCCCAACACACAAAGACAAAGATCCCCCGTATAGCCTGCACAGAATGTTGGGGCAAGTGCTGTTAGTGAGCACCTAATACAAAGACAAAGATCCCCCGTGTAGCCTGCACAGAATGTAGCGGCAAGTGCTGTTAGCGAGCACCTATCACAAAGACAAAGATCCCCCGTATAGCCTGGACAGACTGTTGGGGCAAGTGCTGTTATTGAGCACCTATCACAAAGACAAAGATCCCCCGTATAGCCTGGACAGAATGTTGTTGCAAGTGCAGTTAGTGAGCACCTAACACAAAGACAAAGATACCCCGTATAGCCTGCACAGAATGTAGCGGCAAGTGATGTTAGCGAGCACCTATTAAGGGTGGGACGGCACACGAGGGGGTGGGTGGCCAGCACCACGCCCGGCCGCCTTTGTCTCCCTAGTGGCGATGTTTACACACTGCACCGGGGTACTCGTTTGAGGCTGAGTCGACGTAGGGGAGGCTCAGGACCGGTTCAGAAAATCGTCACTGGCGGTGTTGGCCACGAGCGGGAATGGAACTCGGCTGGTCGGGAGTGGAGCGCTCACTACGTCACTGCCGCTCCCCTTCCGTCAACAAACTTGAACTCTGACCCCGCTCTCGGACGTCACCGCTAAGCGTGACCTCATCGGCGTCAAACGCGAGGGGGCGGTGGGCCTCGCTAGAGACGTCATGTCACCAAGGTATTCGCCTCACCCTCGACCACCGCGCTCTTGAGCGTGACGTCACCTCCAGGTATGGGCCGGTCCAATTAGAATAATTTATTCAAGTTGAGGAGCCGCTTGATGTGGGAGGGGTGTGACTTGTACTCCGGAAGTGACGTCCCGTCACCTCCTGACGCGTGACGTCACGAGGTAACCGGAAGTTTCCACTCCGCGCGTGAACTGAAATCCGAGGTGAGAAATTCTCATCGCGGTTGTGGTGGTTGTGATGGTGGTTGTTGTGGTGGTTGTGATGGTGGTTGTTGTGGTGGTTGTGGTGGTTATGGTGCTTGTTGTTGTTTCCCGAGGTATAGCCTCGCTCTCTCTCTCGTAGGGATGTCAATTGAGTAGCAGCGAGCTTGGAAACGATGTCCAGGTTGGAACTTTACAGCGCAGGGCCTAGCCACGCGGGGCCTTGCCTCCTGCCCTCGCCTGATTGCATTCGCTTCCATTCTCTTAAGTTAAATTTGTCTTGACCTGGCTCACTACTTTGACACTTTGCATATTCACACAGTGTTGTATTCTTTGTTTTTTACCAGGCCACTCCCGCGTTGAGCTGCTACACCGCTCTTGTTTTCAGAAGCGACCTGCCCACCACACAAGGTGAGGCTCGTCAACAGCGTGGCGGTGTTCACTCGAGACGCGGGGCGAGCCACGGTGCGGGCGGGGGGTCACCTTATCTTAGTCACGTGACATAGCTCACGTGACTTCTGCCGCGACAATGTCTGGATGTTTTCGCCTGAGGACGACCGCTCGAAACGTCGTGATTTATTATTTTAATTTATTTTTTCTACCTGCGTGACTTTACCAAAAGAACCAAAGAGTATGGAAGACGTCTTGTCTGCTGATCTTGTTCATATCTGTGTACATCGATATCCCACATTGCTTACACGTACACACCACACACAATGAAATAAATAGAATCTAGAACGACTTCCGGGGATGGGGAAAGATTGAGGAATCTCTTTCAATGGAGCGAGTTAAGTTTGTTTGATTCAACATCTCTCTGTCCGTCTGTGTCTCTGTTCCCCTCTGTGTCTCTCTCTCTCGCTGACTGTGTCTCTGTCGTCTCTGTATCTTTCTTTCTGTGTTCCTCTTGTCTGTGTCTGTCCACCTCTCTCTTGTCAGTCTCTGTGTGTGTCTCTATCAGCGTCTTTCCAACCGTGTTCAACTACTGTCAGTAGCAACATGCGCCCACAACTACACGCGACTCAAACTTGCTCCGAGTCTCTGTGTGTACATTGAACTTATTTCGCACAGTACGTAGCCAAACCTGCACAGTAGGAGCGGCTGGTAGCTGTGGAGCTGTGGGCTGGGTACATCTGTCAGCAGGAGCGAGAGACAATGAAGCTCCCAAGCATTCACTACGTTACCAACATCATATTTGCACTCATAAGTCGCTTGCCTAACTGCCTCGGCAACTCGGTGTCTCGTATCGAATCTCATCTCAAACAATCGAAGGACCCCTCCCTAAGTGGCAGCTGCCCCTGTGTGGCACAAGGTGGCCCTGCACCGGCCTGCACGTGGACATGAGTCTGTCGGTAGGGGGCGATCATTGACGTGCCATCTCCCTTGTGTAGTTTCTGGATAATGTTTGGAATTGCCACAATGTTGACCGTGACACCAACATGCAATGACCTGTGCGTTGTGAATGACACAGCGCTATGTTTTACAGCTGCCGTGAAGCAGACTGCGCATATCGTGGTGATTGTTACTGGGGTAGCCAGGTGTGCCTGTCGCATTTGAACCGTGAACCTCTGCAGTAAATAGCGAATGTGCTACAATATTCTTGGTTCTTTCGGTAAAGTCACGTAAATAGAAAACACAATTTTTTTATTTTTTATTTAAATTGTCATTTTGTTCTATTTAAGTGACTTTACCGAAAGAACCAAGAATATTAATTCCTGCAGTCACGAAAGTTTCAAGTCAAAATAGAATTCGCCTCCACTCGGCTCGCCTCAATCTGCGTGGAGGCGTTGGGGGGGTCAGCCTGAGAGAACTTCCTTCCAGACGGCTCCACGCAGCTTCGTGCGGAGCGACAGGCCAGGGAGCTCCCACACAGCGTGGCGCAGCTGATGAACATTTATATTCTTGGTTCTGTCGGTGAAGTCACGTAGGTAGAAAACAAAAAAAAATTGAAAATAATAAATTGATGAAAAGATGCCATTGGTCGACTGACTGAGATAACTGTGCCCACCACAGTATACACACACAGTGTACACACACAGTGTACACACACTGTGCACACACACACAGTGTACACACACACAGTGTACACACACACACAGTGTACACACACAGTGTACACACACTGTGTACACACACACAGTGTACACACACTGTGCACACACACACAGTGTACACACACACACACAGTATACACACACACACAGTGTACACACACAGTGTACACACACTGTGTACACACACACAGTGTACACACACTGTGCACACACACACAGTGTACACACACTGTGCACACACACACAGTGTACACACACACACAGTATACACACACACACAGTGTACACACACAGTGTACACACACTGTGTACACACACACAGTGTACACACACTGTGCACACACACACAGTGTACACACACACAGTGTACACACACACAGTGTACACACAGTGTGTGTGTACACACACAGTGTACACACAGTGTACACACACACACAGTGTACACACACAGTGTACACACACTGTGTACAAACACAGTGTACACACACAGTGTACACACGGTGTACACACACACTGTGCACACACACTGTGCACACACACACACAGTGCACACACACAGTGTACACACACAGTGTACAAACACAGTGTACACACACAGTGTACACACGGTGTACACACACACTGTGCACACACACTGTGCACACACACAGTGTACACACACACTGTGTACACACACTGTGTACACACACACTGTGCACACACACAGTGTACACACACTGTACACATACACAGTGTACACACACACACAGTGTACACACAGTGTGTACACACACACATTGTGTACACACACACACAGTGTACACACACACAGTGTACACACACACAGTGTACACACTGTGTGTGTGTACACAATAATGTCCACGTTGTTGCTGAGCTCACACACCCAAGGGGTCTCTGTTCAAGGGAGGGAGCAATGGAAAATGAATCTAAATCAACTTAAACTCCAACCACGTTCTGTGACGTCACCACTCAGCATTACCTCATCGGCGTGAAACGCCAGGGGGAGGTGTACCTCGCTAGTGACGTAATGTCACCAAGGTGTTCACCCCACCCCGTCCACCGCGCCCTTGAGCGTGACGTCACTCATGCCTGGGTCGCTTTCGTTATCTGTTCAAGTACAATCCTGTTCAAGTACAATCCTCATTAACATAATGTATTCGTGAAAGCTGTCGCGAGTTTATTGCGACGAGTTTGGCACCCACGCCCCATCCCTCCACTTATGGGCCAGGCTCATTAACATAAATTATTTAATTTACAGAACCGCTCATTGTGGGTGGGGAGTGTCTTGTTCCCCGCAAGTGACGTCATGTCACCGCCTCCTGCCGCGTGACGTCACGAGGTAACTGGAATCTGCCGCTCCGCGCGTAAACTGAAATCCGAGGTGAGAAATTCTCATCGCGGTTGTGGTGGTTGTTGTGTTTGTGGTGGTTGTTGTGGTGGTTGTTGTGTTTGTGGTGGTGTTTGTTGTTGTTTACCGAGGTAGAGCCTCGCTCTCTCTCGTAGGGATGTCAATTGAGTAGCAGCGAGCTTGGAAGCGATGTCCAGGTTGGAACTTTACAGCGCTGGGCCTAAGCACGTGGCGTCTTGCCTCCTACTCTCGCCTGATCGCGTTTGCTTCAATTCTCTCGCTTAGTTGAGCAATCTTCGAAAGAAAGTAATCAACCAGGCTATGCGTTACTTGTGTGTTGACCGACTCTCTGTGTTGCATTGCATTAGATTTCGTAATTGTACTCAGTTTCGATTTAAAGCTTTCGTGACTGCAATGATTCATCTTCTTTGGTTCTTTCGGTAAAGTCACGTAGAATGAGAATAAAATAATAAATTGATAAAATAAAATAACAATAATATTCTCACGACGTTTCGGCCACAACACAAGAGGCCTTCATCAGGTGAAGGGACGAGACTGTCTGGTAGGACAGCGCTGGAGTGAAAGAGCCACGTTCAGATCACGACCTTTAAGCTGTGTGAGAGGAAACAAAGCGCCTTGACAAAGGAATTAGCATAGAATTTAGCATTGAAATGGCTGAGTGATTAGCTTGTGACTGCGGATGTGTATGCTTTAACTTTTAACATAGCTATTTCTGTGACCAGTCACAAGCTAATCACTCAGCCATTTCAATGCTAAATTCTATGCTAATTCCTTTGTCAAGGTGCTTTGTTTCCTCTCACACAGCTTAAAGGTCGTGATCTGAACGTGGTTCTTTCACTCCAGCACTGTCCTACCAGACAGTCTCGTCCCTTCACCTGATGAAGGCCGCTTGTGTTGTGGCCGAAACGTCGTGAGAATATTATTGTGTTATTTTATTTTATCAATTTATTATTTTATTCTCATTCTACGTGACTTTACCGAAAGAACCAAAGAAGATGTACTCAGTTTGTTTGATTAAGTGTGCTTTCTCTCTCTCTGTGTGTGTGTGTCCTCGTGTTATTATTATTTACTGCAGTTACCAAAGCTCCAAATCTCTCATTGACACAAGGCCGTAATTATAATATATTATAATAATTATAATATATTATAATAATAATTATATATATTGGGGGACACAACCCTCCCAATTATCAAATATGCTCAAAATGTCCTCCCCCCCCCCAATATATTGCTATAGCAATATACAATATATAATATTGCTATAAAAATGTTTTCTAAATAATAATTGCTATGCTATGTTAATAAAAACAACAATTTGCTAAACCTTGGCCACAAAATCTGGACTTGTCTTCATATAACAATGCATAGATTTCTGTTTATATGATTGCGTTGTACTTTATGAATCCCTAATCTCTGCCATTACATACTATGAAAGAAGAAAAGTTAAAAAAGTAAAAACAGAGCAATGTAATTCAATATTAGACATGATTGTATCAAATAATACAAAATCCATCCCATGTGTTAGTGAAATTTGTTAATATTTTACGCAGGAAATGGCAGGAAATAAGTTTTCAAATTTACATTTTTTTCTGGGGGGGGGTTCCCAGACCCCCTGGAAGATTTGGTCCCCCCCAATGTTGACTCCATGGCTACGGCCTTGCATTGACTTGCTAACTTCTCTACCCTCCCTCTCTCTTTATTTAAGGCCTCGACACAGAGGCGTTGTTTCTCTGTGTGCCTATGTGTGTGTCTCTCTTTGTGTGTCTCTGTGTTATCTCTCTCTGTCTACGTGTCTCCGTGTCTGTGTTTTGCCTCTCTCTCAAATTGAGCAATCTTTAGAAGAACGTTATCAACCAGGTGGGGTGTTGTTGACTGTTACGTTAGCCGACTCTCTGTGTTGTATTGCATTACGTTTCTAAGTTTACTAGGTTTTTTTCTCTATCACTTGTACCTGATGATGATTGCTTGTGTTGCAATCGAAACGTTGTATGCTATTTGCATACAGCGATGGTGTACGGTGCTTTTTGTGGAATATTTTGCTGTTTTCCCCTGGATTTTCTGTTTACAGAGTCACATTGTCACTTCAAGATGTTTTCTTGTTCATGTTTAAGTTTTTTGATTGTTGCAGTTGCACCCGATTCAAGAGCCGAATGGCTCACAGGGCTATACCAAATAAATGAAACTGAAACTATTATTTCACTTCTTTATTTTTTCTACGTGACTTTACCGAAAGAACCAAAGAGTATCTTGCTTTAGTTTAAATTTCTCTTCACCTGCCTCGCTACTCTGTAACTTTGTTTTGTTTTAAATATTCACAGTTTTTTTTATTTTTTTACCAGGCCACGCCCGCGTTGAGCTGCTGTACCGCTCTTGTTTTCAGAAGCGACCTGCCCACAACAACAACAACCAGGTGGGGCTTGTCAACAACATGGTGGTGTTCACTCTAGACGCGTGGCGGTGTTCACTCTAGACGCGTGGCCGTGTTCACTCTAGACGCGTGGTGGTGTTCACTCTAGACGCGTGGCGGTGTTCACTCTAGACGTGTGGTGGTATTCACTCTAGATGCATGGTGGTGTTCACACTCTACATGTGGAGGGGAAACCCGGGTATTGGGAAGGAAATCCACACAACCACGGGGAGAGAGAGAAAGACACGCAGCTTCGACTGTGTTGATTGATCCTCAATGAATTACTTGGTGGGGTGAGGAACCATTAATACTGAGCAGGTGAAGGTGGCCAGGCATGGGTCTGGACACACCACCACCTGTGAACCATGCCAGTGTGTGACAGTGGTGGAGCCAGTGGGGGTGGGGTGGCACGTGCCCCCCCAACAATCCGATTGAAATCCCTAATTTTGATAGGATCATTGGGGTTTATTAGTAAATAGCTTCACTCCCGGCTTCGCCCAGGACTCAGATTCTTGTTTTGGATAAATTTCAAATTTCATATTCCCTTATCTTTCACTGAAAAACCCTGAAAAAATCGATGCTTGCAAGAAAGAAAAAAGCAGAAACAAATCAGGTTTCCTAAATCGGATGTTTTCACTCAAGGAAATTCAACCTTAACCCACTTCTACGTGAGGTCGATTTTGGCCACTCAGGAAGGGAATGACGTAGCGAGCTGAAAATAGTCGCGTTCACTTAGAAATTCCAAACAGCAGAAGCTGTGAAAATTTCATGACGCCAGAGCTCAGCGTTGGAGAGGTTTTGCTGCTTCACACAAACAAGCTGATGTAATTTCTGCCTTATATTTAAGATAGCTGTTGTACCTGTTCTTCGCACGGATTTGTATTGAGACTCCGAGAAGCCAATGGCTTCATCGGCCAGGAGCGAAGCGCCACCTAAAATCTCCCGGCACGCTGTTAACAGCTCTAGAAGTACGGCCCGCGAAGAGGCATATGGAAGGGGTAAGCATTGCAGAGCGCTTAACTCAGGTGTGTTGCGGGTTGACGTCACACACTCCATGGTCATTTCCCCCACCCCTCCCCCAAAATGCCAAAGTTTATTTTTATACTTTTTACATTGTGTACAGTATGGAACCTCGCCACATGCCAAATTTCAAGTGTGTAGCCTCTTGGGAAGTTTGCTAAACATTTTGAACAGTCACACGTATCCACACATTTCCCTTTTATATATATAGATAAATCAGCATTTTGCGACCCCCACTGCCACCGTGTGACATGTTATTACGTGCCAGGGACTCCATAATTGGCAATAATTAACGGCAAAGCAGTTACAAACGACTCACAGAATTGTGCGCAGTTGCGTATACAGTACACGACTTCCCTGATGACAAACACCTTCAGCGAGCGCGATGCCGATCACCCGCGTTGAATCAAAAGCAAGGGACAAGTCCTTACTTACTAACAACTCCTTACTTACCAACAACTCCTTACTAACAACTCCTTACTTACTAACAACTCCCAAAAATTTTCATTGCTGAAGGGGTTGCCCCATCTACCTGAAAATCCTGGCTCCACCTCTGAGTGTGTGACAGGGTCAAGTTTGTATTTGCATTAAAGTCTTTGTAAGAATGGAGTCAGGAAGTTATCACAGCACACGTGCAGCTGAAGTCGGAACTGTTCATCCCAGCATTCAAGGACATCTGTGCCTGGCTTCACACCTCTAAGTTGTGATTGAACATTCATTTATGCATTTCTGCATAACACAAATAGTATTATTTTCAACACCCTTTGCTATGTCATGTGAATTTAGCTTTCATAAATATTCCTTTTCAAGCAAAACAACTGAAATTGTGTGCTTGGAGTTTTGGGTTAACATTCATTTTGAAGATACGAGGGCTTCCAGGCACGTTTATGACCATTAGCCCTCTCATTGTGTGCCATAACAGCCCGTGTGATGAATTTGGGACACTTTTTCACTATATCATGAATATATAGACGTGTAAGTCATGTGTTACTGTGTGTATGCATTCCTCTGTGCATCGATACTGATGTGTAGATTGTGTGGATATTTTTTTTCTGTCTGCAGCTGACGCTTCCTCTGTTGCTTCCTCTGCAGAATTTGTCTGATGGAGCAAAGGCACTCGGCGCAGCTCGGTGCAAAAAGGCATCAATGCGACCGTTGTGCATACAGCACGGATCGTACTGAACATTTGACACGGCACCAGAGAACACACACAGGAGAGAAACCCTTCTTGTGCAGTGTGTGTGGGAAGGCGTTTGCACGTTCATCTACTCTTAAAAAAACACCAGAGAACACACACGCGAGAAAAATCCTTCAAGTGCAGTGTGTGTGGGAAGGCATTTGCACATTCATCAAATCTTCATGTACACCAGAGATCTCAAAAGCATCAGAAGATCCACAAGGAGTGGAGTTTGAAATCAGCTTGTGAAAGTCAAAGTGCCGCAATGAGCCAATCCCTCATGAAACAAGAACTGGAAGAAAATCCCAGCTTGGACACTTTTAAAGGGATCGAGGTGAAACATGAAGAGGTGAAGGTGAAATATGAAGAAGTGTTGGTGAAGAGCGAAGAAGTGAAGGTAAAATGTGAAGATGAAGATTCAACTCCAAAATCGGACCTTCACATCGATGGAGGCAACGTGAAGCAGGAGGAGAATTCTGACTGTGAGGCAGAGCGAGGCAACTCCCAGCAGTTTGTGGAAGTGGAAGTGTGGGTGGACTTCCTCCGAGACAATACAAAGTCAAATGGAGACCCGGTAGATGTGTAAGCTTGAGACGATGTCGCTCCAATAGATGCACCTTTGTCACAGCCCATTAATGACATGAATGTGAAGTTGAACACTCAATTCCTAGGTGCAACCTGCAGGGTAAGAGCTGCCAGTCTTTGTGGAACTGTGGGTTGGGTAGATCTCTAACCAGAAGCGAGAGGCAGTAAGCTCCCAAGCATTCACTAGTCTAATAATTCCATTTATATGGTGCTTGCTTAATCGCCTCTGGCAATTCGGAGTTTTGTATCGTACCTCGTCTCAAACACTCGAAGAGCATCCCCAAGTAGCAGCTGCCCCTGTGTGGCACAAGGTGGTGGCCCTGCACCGGCCTGCAT
This sequence comes from Petromyzon marinus, assembly GCF_048934315.1. Classification (NCBI taxonomy): domain Eukaryota; kingdom Metazoa; phylum Chordata; class Hyperoartia; order Petromyzontiformes; family Petromyzontidae; genus Petromyzon; species Petromyzon marinus. The sequence continues at coordinate 3,509,617 of NW_027422625.1, forward strand.
GTGGACAAGAGCCTGTCAGTAGGGGGCGATGGTTGATGTGGCATCTCAGTTGTGGAGTTTGTAGGTAATGTTTAGAATTTGATACATTTTGACCCAGACGCCAGCATCCAATGGCCTACTCGTTTAGAATGACAATAGTATGTTGTACATACACTGTTAAGCAGACGGTGCGTATTTTTTAAAATATCTTCTTGTTAATACGATGTAACCTGATACAGCATAATTCAGTGCAGTAATACAATTTTTATTCTTAGTTTTTTCGGTAAAGTCACGTTGAAGGGAAACAACAAAATAATAAAATATATATAAAACAATAAAAAATTCTCACGACGTTTCGACCATAACTCAAACGGTCATCTTCAGGTGTGTTGGTTTGCATAAATTTATTTTTAAACGGCGCATTTATTTAATTATAAAAAAAAACGTTGGCGTCACGCGCAGCGATTTGGCAGTTTGCCCAGGACTAGTCCATCTATTTTTTTTAAAAGAGGAGGGGGGAGACGAAATTTTTTATAATGTATGCTGTCTGAAAGCCACTGTAAGCGTGAACAATCAATTAAGAACTGAAATGGTTTATCAAATCTTTCCAATGATTGCTAAGATAGAATCCATCTTCTCGGTTGAAATTGTCTCTGTGCTTGTATATGTGGATAGCCTCATGAACGAATCTCTCATGGAAGCCAGATGGCTTACAAAGAACCTCCGTCTTGGAAAAGTCAATGGCATGTGAGCCTACTGAATTAGAACAATGATCTGCTACGGCCGAGGTGTTGGTCCTACCGTGTTTAAGGTCTGCTTTATGTTCACGAATGCGGTCCGAGACATGGCGTTTGGTTTCTCCAATGTAACTACTACCACAGAGGCAACTTAGTTTGTAGACACCAGGGTATTGTATGTCCGGAATCACATCTTTTACAGACGGAACCAGATCACGGATTTTATGTAATGTGTTGAAACGGACCTGGATCTTGTGTTTATTCAAGATTTTGGAGATCTTTTTTGTGATCCCAGCAATGTAGGGTAAAGTGATGGTTTTGAAAGGCTCCTCAAGAGGGTTCTTCTTCATGGTTTGAGTGATAGCTTTGCGGATTGTATAGTCGGAGTAACCATTAGCCCTAAGAGCTTGGTGTACGTGCTTGAGTTCACTGCTTATGTGTTCCTGGTCGGATATGCATTGGGCTCTATGATACAGAGTCTTGATGAGAGAATTCTTCTGTGATGGATGGTGGTGGGAATCCGGTTTCAGATAAGCATCCGTATGGGTAGCTTTCCTGTAGACAGAGTGGCTCATTGAACCATCAGGTCTCTTTTTAATTAGGACATCCAAAAAAGGTATCTTGCCATCTATTTCGACTTCCATGGTAAATCTAATGGCTGGGTGTATGGAATTGATGTGGTCGAAGAATTGGTCTAGAGCAGGCCGGCCATGTGGCCAGATGACAAAAGTGTCATCCACGTACCTCTTCCATAAGGTTGGGCGCAGAGTGGCAGTCTGGATGGCGTCAGTCTCAAATTTCTCCATGAAAATGTTAGCTATAACTGGAGAAAGGGGGGAGCCCATTGGGGTGCCCTCAGTTTGTTTGTAGAAAGTTCCATTCCAAGTGAAGTATGTATTGGTTAAACAGTGTCTCACCAGGGGGGGTACCTCAGTGTTTAGTCCTTGATGAACCAAGTCTTCAATGATTGCAATGGTGTCAGGTACAGGAACCTTGGTGAATAAGGAAACTACATCAAAACTGACAAGCAGGTCGTCTGGGGACAGGGAAATACCCTTGATTGTCGATACCAGATGAGTAGAATTTTGTACCGCAGAGGTGGTCTTTCCAGTGAAAGGACGCAGGATTTCAGACAAAAAACGAGCTAGTTTGTAGGTGGGGGAGCTGATAGTAGAGACTATGGGACGAAGAGGTGTATCAACTTTATGTATTTTTGGTAAGCCGTATAATCTTGGTGGCCTGGCAGCAGAAGGTTTCAACGAAAACTGTTTAGATTGATCAATTAATGCGGTTGAATCAGAAATTATTTTGTTGGTTTGTGTGACGAGGCTGTTGGTGGGATCTCTTTTTATTTCTGTATAACTACCATCGTCGAGTAATTCTTTAATTTCATGGAGAAATTTGAGACTGACGCCATCCAGACTGCCACTCTGCGCCCAACCTTATGGAAGAGGTACGTGGATGACACTTTTGTCATCTGGCCACATGGCCGGCCTGCTCTAGACCAATTCTTCGACCACATCAATTCCATACACCCAGCCATCAGATTTACCATGGAAGTCGAAATAGATGGCAAGATACCTTTTTTGGATGTCCTAATTAAAAAGAGACCTGATGGTTCAATGAGCCACTCTGTCTACAGGAAAGCTACCCATACGGATGCTTATCTGAAACCGGATTCCCACCACCATCCATCACAGAAGAATTCTCTCATCAAGACTCTGTATCATAGAGCCCAATGCATATCCGACCAGGAACACATAAGCAGTGAACTCAAGCACGTACACCAAGCTCTTAGGGCTAATGGTTACTCCGACTATACAATCCGCAAAGCTATCACTCAAACCATGAAGAAGAACCCTCTTGAGGAGCCTTTCAAAACCATCACTTTACCCTACATTGCTGGGATCACAAAAAAGATCTCCAAAATCTTGAATAAACACAAGATCCAGGTCCGTTTTAACACATTACATAAAATCCGTGATCTGGTTCCGTCTGTAAAAGATGTGATTCCGGACATACAATACCCTGGTGTCTACAAACTAAGTTGCCTCTGTGGTAGTAGTTACATTGGAGAAACCAAACGCCATGTCTCGGACCGCATTCGTGAACATAAAGCAGACCTTAAACACGGTAGGACCAACACCTCGGCCGTAGCAGATCATTGTTCTAATTCAGTAGGCTCACATGCCATTGACTTTTCCAAGACGGAGGTTCTTTGTAAGCCATCTGGCTTCCATGAGAGATTCGTTCATGAGGCTATCCACATATACAAGCACAGAGACAATTTCAACCGAGAAGATGGATTCTATCTTAGCAATCATTGGAAAGATTTGATAAACCATTTCAGTTCTTAATTGATTGTTCACGCTTACAGTGGCTTTCAGACAGCATACATTATAAAAAATTTCGTCTCCCCCCTCCTCTTTAAAAAAAATAGATGGACTAGTCCTGGGCAAACTGCCAAATCGCTGCGCGTGACGCCAACGTTTTTTTATAATTAAATAAATGCGCCGTTTAAAAATAAATTTATGCAAACCAACACACCTGAAGATGACCGTTTGAGTTATGGTCGAAACGTCGTGAGAATTTTTTTATTGTTTTATATATATTTTATTATTTTGTTGTTTCTCTTCAACGTGACTTTACCGAAAAAACTAAGAATATGAATTACTGCAGTCACGAAAGCTTTAAATCAAAATTTAATACAATTTTGTTAAAATGACTCAATAATTTAGAATGAATACTTGTCTGATTGTGTGCGTACATGTAACATTTTGTCAATAAGGGTCATACATGAAATAAGTCATGTTAGGACAAAGTGTGTGCTTTGGATGTAACCTGTACAGACAACTCAGGTGAGACTCATTGTTCTTGTGATACAGGGCAAAAGGTATTTTTGTGTTTTCAGGAAGCATCTCCCTCTGGAGCAACTCATTGTCTTTGAAATAGGGAGCACACTCGGATCATTCATTAGTTACACGTAGAGGAGATACATTCTCGACAACACGAATTATAATTTTGTATTACGTGTTGACGTAGATTTTGTCTAACTAGGACTAGAAATGCTCCTTGCTGATTTAACGTCTGGAAGTTCACAACCAAAGGTTGAAGCCTGACCGCCTGCGGCGCCCCTCACAACCATTTACGGCCTGGGGCCAGGAAAGTAACGAAAAAAAATTGCACACGAACGACGCCTCCACGCAAGCACCTGATGCTCCATTTGGAAGTTTTGAAATAACTTTGAATTGTATTATGTTTTGAATTAGATGATTGTATTTCTTCATTAAAAGCTTATTCATTTAAAACGACATTTCGTGTGAATTTTCTCTCGTTGTTAAGTAGATCGCCTTGCCGGGGGTTCGGTTCGATGCGGACTTTCACCTGGTTGGGATCGCGGGATCGAGATGAGGTGACACAGAGCTGGTCGTGCGAGAAGACCGCCGTCTGCAGATCGATTCCAACGCGATGGAACGTCTGTCCCTGCACCTCCGTCGTTCATGCAGGGGGCGCGAAGGTTTGTAGCGCCCCCTGCATGAAAACGACGGAACGTGCAGCGTTAGTCACGAAGTTGTGCGTAAGCGCCATAACAAGGCGCTGTAAGGTGACCTGCCACCACGTTCACGGGTCAACAGGGGGCAGCCGAGAGAGCGAGGTGCGTAGGGGTCGACCAAAGGTTAAACCCCCGCCCCCCCCCCCCTGTGACCGGAGACTAACACCCCTGACCCCCCACCCGTCCCTAAGGTCCCTTAAGATAAGACCTTCCAGAAGGTTCTAGGAGGGGGGGGGGGTCAGGAGGGGAGGGGTGACCCCGACCTGGGGTTAAAAGCCCGGCCCTCTGGACGGTCCAGGCAGTGTTCACCAACTCAAGCCTGAAGACATCCGAAGACCTGAAGACTGGACCAGCACCCGGGGACCCTCAAGCGAGGCTCTTGTTAGAGCCGGGTTGTAGCGGACCAGAGGTGAGCTCCCGTACCCTGGCTGGGACGGGTCGTCCAGTCTTCCCTTTACGCCGGGCTAAGGGACCCGTGGGTAGCAGAGCCCGGAGTGTGCAGGCTGCGATAGAAGGGAGGCTGTCACTCCCGGAGGCTTTCGTCGTGGTAGGGGCCGTACCCATTCGTGTTACAGTAGTGTGTAGAGCCGAGTTCGAAAGAGTTGTTATAATAAACACGTTGCCTCAACCAGACTATGAGACCTTTGCCAGTAGCAAGATATAGTAATACGTTTTTACCCTTTTATCTGGCACAAAAACTGACACCTTTATACAAGGGATCATGTGTGAAATAACCACAACACAAGCAATTTGCTTGTGTTGTGGTTATTATATCTTGCTACTGGCAAAGGAGGTCCCAGTCTAAATGCTTACCCCGAGCTCTCAATACTCTGATAGTGCGCTGTTTTTGAGTTGTATGCCTTTTGGCGTCTTCTGGTCCAACACCAGTGGAGACTAGGCTCTAAGAAAAGCCGTCTCGGGTGTGGACCAATCAAATTCTAAGACAGTGCATGTCATTATCAGAGTTGTTTCTTTTTGTTTGCATTTTGACTGCTTGTGTTGTGGTTATTGCAAACATGATCCCTTGTATAAAGGTGTTAGTTTTCGTGCCAGATAAAAGGGTAAAAATCTCTTTCTAAAAGAATATAGTCAGTGGGTTTTCAAAGTACCTTCATCTTACAGAAATCAATTTCGCGTGAGCCCACCACATTAAAACAATGCTCAGCTGAGCGGGTCGAGTCACGGACGGGGGGGGGGGGGGGGGTCACCTTATATTTGTCACGTGCCATAGCTCACGTGACTTCTGACGCGACAATGTTTGGATGTTTTCGCCTGAGGACGACCGCTCGTGTTGCGATCGAAACGTCGTGATTTATTTATTATTATTTTATTTTTCTACCTACGTGACTTTACTCAAAGATGCAAAGTGTATGAAAGACGTCTTGTCTGCTGATCTTGTTCATATCCTCGTACATCGAGATCCCACGTTGCTTACACGTACACACCACACACAATGAAATAAATATTAACTAGAACGACTTCCGGGGATGGGCAAAGATCGAGGAAACTTTCAATGGAGCGAGTTAAGTTTGTTCGATTCAACATCTCTCTGTCCGTCTGTGTCTCTGTTCCCCTCTGTGTCTCTCTCTCGCTGACTGTGTCTCTGTCGTCTCTGTATCTTTCTTTCTGTGTTCCTCTTGTCTGTGTCTGTCCACCTCTCACTTGTCAGTCTCTGTGTGTGTCTCTATCAGCGTCTTTCCAACCGTGTTCAACTACTGTCAGTAGCAACATGCGCCCACAACTACACGCGACTCAAACTTGCTCCGAGTCTCTGTGTGTACATTGAACTTATTTCGCACCATACGTAGCCGAACCTGCACAGTAGGAGCGGCTGGTAGCTGTGGAGCTGTGGGCTGGGTACATCTGTCAGCAGGAGCGAGAGACAATGAAGCTCCCAAGCATTCACTACGTTACCAACATCATATTTGCACTCATAAGTCGCTTGCCTAACTGCCTCGGCAACTCGGTGTCTCGTATCGAATCTCATCTCAAACAATCGAAGGACCCCTCCCTAAGTGGCAGCTGCCCCTGTGTGGCACAAGGTGGCCCTGCACCGGCCTGCACGTGGACATGAGTCTGTCGGTAGGGGGCGATCATTGACGCGCCATCTCTCTTGTGTAGTTTCTGGATAATGTTTGGAATTGCCACAGTTTTGACCGTGGCACCAACATGCAATGACCTGTGCGTTGTGAATGACACAGCGCTATGTTTTACAGCTGCCGTGAAGCAGACTGCGCATATTGTGGTGATTGTTACTGGGGTAGCCAGGTGTGCCTGTCGCATTTGAACCGTGAACCTCTGCAGTAAATAGCGAATGTGCTACAATATTCTTGGTTCTTTCGGTAAAGTCACGTAAATAGAAAACACAAATTTTTTTTATTTAAATTGTCATTTTGTTCTATTTAAGTGACTTTACCGAAAGAACCAAGAATATTAATTCCTGCAGTCACGAAAGTTTCAAGTCAAAATAGAATTCGCCTCCACTCGGCTCGCCTCAATCTGCGTGGAGGCATTGGGGGGGTCAGCCTGAGAGAACTTCCTTCCAGACGGCTCCACGCAGCTTCGTGCGGAGCGACAGGCCAGGGAGCTCCCACACAGCGTGGCGCAGCTGATGAACATTTATATTCTTGGTTCTGTCGGTGAAGTCACGTAGGTAGAATACAAAAAAAATTGGAAAATAATAAATTGATGAAAAGATGTCATTGGTCGACTGACTGAAATGACTGTGCCCACCACAGTATACACACACACAGTGTACACACACACAGTGTACACACACACACAGTGTACACACACAGTGTACACACAGTGTACACACACAGTGTACACACACACAGTGTACACACACAGTGTACACACACACACAGTGTACACACACAGTGTACACACACAGTGTACACACACTGTGCACACACACACACACAGTGTACACACACTGTGTACACACACTGTGTACACACACACTGTGTACACACACACAGTGTACACACACACAGTGTACACACACACAGTGTACACACACTGTGTGTGTGTACATTGTGCACACACACACACAGTGTACACACACACACAGTGTATACACACACACAGTGTATACACACACACACACAGTGCACACACACAGTGTACACACACAGTGTACACACACTGCACACACACTGTGCACACACACACACAGTGTACACACAGTGTACACACACACACAGTGTACACACACACTGTGTACACACACTGTGTACACATACACAGTGTACACACACTGTGCACACACACACACAGTGTACACACACAGTGTATACACACACACAGTATACACACACACACAGTGTACACACACACACAGTGTATACACACTGTGCACACACACAGTGTACACACACACACAGTGTACACACACAGTACACACACAGTGTACACACACAGTGTACACACACACACACACACTGTACACACACAGTGTACACACACACAGTGTACACACACACACAGTGTACACACACAGTGTACACACGGTGTACACACACACTGTGCACACACACTGTGCACACACACACAGTGTACACACACACTGTGTACACACACTGTGTACACACACACACAGTGTACACACAGTGTGTACACACATTGTGTACACACACACACAGTGTACACACACACAGTGTACACACACACAGTGTACACACTGTGTGTGTGTACACAATAATGTCCACGTTGTTGCTGAGCTCACACACCCAAGGGGTCTCTGTTCAAGGGAGGGAGCAATGGAAAATGAATCTAAATCAACTTAAACTCCAACCACGTTCTGTGACGTCACCACTCAGCATTACCTCATCGGCGTGAAACGCCAGGGGGAGGTGTACCTCGCTATTGACGTAATGTCACCAAGGTGTTCACCCCACCCCGTCCACCGCGCCCTTGAGCGTGACGTCACTCATGCCTGGGTCGCTTTCGTTATCTGTTCAAGTACAATCCTGTTCAAGTACAATCCTCATTAACATAATGTATTCGTGAAAGCCGTCGCGAGTTTATTGCGACGAGTTTGGCACCCATGCCCCATCCCTCCACGTATGGGCCAGGCTCATTAACATAAATTATTTAATTTACAGAACCGCTCATTGTGGGTGGGGAGTGTCTTGTTCCCCGCAAGTGACGTCATGTCACCGCCTCCTGCCGCGTGACGTCACGAGGTAACCGGAATCTGCCGCTCCGCGCGTAAACTGAAATCCGAGGTGAGAAATTCTCATCGCGGTTGTGGTGGTTGTTGTGTTTGTGGTGGTTGTTGTGGTGGTTGTTGTGTTTGTGGTGGTGGTTGTTGTGGTGGTTGTTGTGTTTGTGGTGGTGTTTGTTGTTGTTTACCGAGGTAGAGCCTCGCTATCTCTCTCGTAGGGATGTCCATTGAGTAGCAGCGAGCTTGGAAGCGATGTCCAGGTTGGAACTTTACAGCGCTGGGCCTAGCCACGTTGGATCTTGCCTCCTGCCCTCGCCTGATCTCGTTTGCTTCAATTCTCTCGCTTAGTTGAGCAATCTTTGTAAGAAAGTAATCCACCAGGCTATGCGTTACTTGTGTGTTGACCGACTCTCTGTGTTGCATTGCATTAGATTTCGTAATTGTACTCAGTTTCGATTTAAAGCTTTCGTGACTGCAATGATTCATCATCTTTGGTTCTTTCAGTAAAGTCACGTAGAATGAGAATAAAATAATACATTGATAAAATAAAATAACACAATAATATTCTCACGACGTTTCGGCCACAACACAAGCGGCCTTCATCAGGTGAAGGGACGAGACTGTCTGGTAGGACAGCGCTGGAGTGAAAGAGCCACGTTCAGATCACGACCTTTAAGCTGTGTGAGAGGAAACAAAGCGCCTTGACAAAGGAATTAGCATAGAATTTAGCATTGAAATGGCTGAGTGATTAGCTTGTGACTGCGGATGTGTATGCTTTAACTTTTAACATAGCTATTTCTGTGACCAGTCACAAGCTAATCACTCAGCCATTTCAATGCTAAATTCTATGCTAATTCCTTTGTCAAGGTGCTTTGTTTCCTCTCACACAGCTTAAAGGTCGTGATCTGAACGTGGCTCTTTCACTCCAGCACTGTCCTACCAGACAGTCTCGTCCCTTCACCTGATGAAGGCCGCTTGTGTTGTGGCCGAAACGTCGTGAGAATATTATTGTGTTATTTTATTTTATCAATTTATTATTTTATTCTCATTCTACGTGACTTTACCGAAAGAACCAAAGAAGATGTACTCAGTTTGTTTGATTAAGTGTGCTTTCTCTCTCTGTGTGTGTGTGTGTCCTCGTGTTATTATTATTTACTGCAGTTACCAAAGCTCCAAATCTCTCATTGACACAAGGCCGTAATTATAATATATTATAATAATTATAATATATTATAATAATAATTATATATATTGGGGGACACAACCCTCCCAATTATCAAATATGCTCAAAATGTCCTCCCCCCCCCCAATATATTGCTATAGCAATATACAATATATAATATTGCTATAAAAATGTTTTCTAAATAATAATTGCTATGCTATGTTAATAAAAACAACAATTTGCTAAACCTTGGCCACAAAATCTGGACTTGTCTTCATATAACAATGCATAGATTTCTGTTTATATGATTGCGTTGTACTTTATGAATCCCTAATCTCTGCCATTACATACTATGAAAGAAGAAAAGTTAAAAAAGTAAAAACAGAGCAATGTAATTCAATATTAGACATGATTGTATCAAATAATACAAAATCCATCCCATGTGTTAGTGAAATTTGTTAATATTTTACGCAGGAAATGGCAGGAAATAAGTTTTCAAATTTACATTTTTTTCTGGGGGGGGGTTCCCAGACCCCCTGGAAGATTTGGTCCCCCCCAATGTTGACTCCATGGCTACGGCCTTGCATTGACTTGCTAACTTCTCTACCCTCCCTCTCTCTTTATTTAAGGCCTCGACACAGAGGCGTTGTTTCTCTGTGTGCCTATGTGTGTGTCTCTCTTTGTGTGTCTCTGTGTTATCTCTCTCTGTCTACGTGTCTCCGTGTCTGTGTTTTGCCTCTCTCTCAAATTGAGCAATCTTTAGAAGAACGTTATCAACCAGGTGGGGTGTTGTTGACTGTTACGTTAGCCGACTCTCTGTGTTGTATTGCATTACGTTTCTAAGTTTACTAGGTTTTTTTCTCTATCACTTGTACCTGATGATGATTGCTTGTGTTGCAATCGAAACGTTGTATGCTATTTGCATACAGCGATGGTGTACGGTGCTTTTTGTGGAATATTTTGCTGTTTTCCCCTGGATTTTCTGTTTACAGAGTCACATTGTCACTTCAAGATGTTTTCTTGTTCATGTTTAAGTTTTTTGATTGTTGCGGTTGCACCCGATTCAAGAGCCGAATGGCTCACAGGGCTATACCAAATAAATGAAACTGAAACTATTATTTAATTAATTTATTTTTTCTACGTGACTTTACCGAAAGAACCAAAGAGTATCTTGCTTTAGTTTAAATTTCTCTTCACCTGGCTCGCTACTCTGTAACTTTGTTTTGTTTTAAATATTCACAGTCTTATTTTTATTTTTTTACCAGGCCACGCCCACGTTGAGCTGGTGAAACCGCTCTTGTTTTCAGAAGCGACCTGCCCACAATAACAACAACAACAAGGTGGGGCTTGTCAACAGCGTGGCGGTGTTCACTCTAGACGTGTGGCGGTGTTCACTCTGGGCGCGTGGCGGTGTTCACTCTAGACGCGTGGCCGTGTTCACTCTAGATGCGTGGCGGTGTTCACTCTAGACACGTGGTGGTGTTCAATCTAGACGCGTGGCGGTGTTCACTCTAGACGCGTGGCGGTGTTCACTCTAGACGCGTGGCGGTGTTCACTCTAGACGCGTGGCGGTGTTCACTCTAGACGCGTGGCGGTGTTCACTCTAGACGTGTGGCGGTGTTCACTTTGGGCGCGTGGCCGTGTTCACTCTCTACATGTGGAGAGGAAACCCGGGGATCGGGAAGGAAATCCATGCGACCACGGGGAGAGTGAGAGAGACAGGCAGCCTCGGCTGTGTTGATTTATCCTCAATGAATTACTTGGTGGAGTGAGGAACCATTAATACTGAGCAGGTGAAGGTGGCCAGGCGTGGGTCTGGACACACCACCACCTGTGAACCATGCCAGTGTGTGACAGTGGTGGAGCCAGTGGGGGTGGGGTGGCACGTTCCTCCCCAACGATCCGATCGAAATCCCTAATTTCGATCGGATCCTTGGGGTTTATTAGTAACTAGCTTCACTACCCGGCTTCGCCCGGGACTTGGATTCTTGTCTTGGATACATTTCATATTCCCTTATATTTCACTGAAAAACCCGGAAATGTTGATGCTCGCACGAAGGAAAAAAGCCGAAACAAATCAAGTAACCTAAATCGGATGTTTTCACTAATGGAAATTTAACCTTAATCCACTTCTACGCAAGGTCGATTTTGGCCACTCGGGAAGGGAATGACGTGGCGAGCTGAAAATAGTCGCGTTCACTTAGAAATTCCAGACAGCATGAGCTGTGAAAATTTCATGACGCCAGAGCACAGCGTTGGAGAGGTTTTGCTGCGTCACACAAACAGGTGTAATGTTCTGCTTTATATTTAAGATAGCCGTTGTACCCGTTCTTCGCACGGATATGTATTGAAACTCCGAGAAGCCAATGGCTTCATCAGCCAGGAGCGAAGCGCCACCTAAAATCTCCCTGCACGCTGTTAACACCTCCTAGAAGTACAGCGCACGAAGAGCCATATGGTAGGGGTAAACATTACAGAGCGCTTAACTCAGGTGTGTTGCGGGTTGACTCCACAAACTTCATGGTCATTCCCCCACCCTCCTCCCCCCCCCCCCCCAGAATTTAAAAGTCTATTTTTATTCTTTTTACGTTGTGTACAGTATGGAACCTACCGACATGCCAAGTCTCAAGTGTGTAGCATGTTGGGAAGTTTGCTAAACATTTCGAACAGACACACATATCCACACATTTCCATTTAATATATATAGATAAATCAGCATTTTGCGACCCCCACTGCCACCGTGTGGCATATTATTACGTGCCAGGGACTCTATGAGAGGACAACAGTCCGAGTCCATAATTGGCAATAATTAACGGCAAAGCAGTTACAAGCGACTTACAGAATTGTGCGCAGTTGCGTATACAGTACACGACTTCCCTGATGGCAAACACCTTCAGCGAGCGTGATACCTTTCACACGCATTGATTAAAAAGCAAGGGACAAGTCAAATTTTGATTTAAAGCTTTCGTGACTGCAGTAATTCATATTCTTAGTGCTTTCGGTAAAGTCACGTTGAAGGGAAACAATAAAATACTAATATATATAAAACAATAAAAATTCTCACGACGTTTCGACCATAACACAACCGTTTGTGTTATGGTCGAAACGTCGTGAGAATTTTTATTGTTTTATATATATTTTATTATTTTATTGTTTCCCTTCAACGTGACTTTACCGAAAGAGCTAAGAATATAAGGGACAAGTCCTTAGTAACAACTCCTTACGAACAACTCCCTACTTACTAACAACTCCCTACTAACAACTCTTTACGTACTAACAACTCCCTACTTACTAACAACTCCTTACTTACTAACAACTCCTTACTTACTAACAACTCTTTACTTACTAACAACTCCTTACTAACAACTCTCTACTTACTAACAACTCCTCTCATTTTTCATTGCTGGAGGGGTTGCCCCCCCTACCTGAAAATCCTGGCTCCACCTCTGAGTGTGTGACAGTGTCAAGTTTGTATTTGCAGTAAAGTCTATTAACTCTATTAGAGTATGGCGGTTATCGCAAAACAGTAGTTTATTTATTTTTTCTCCGGAACTCTTTGTAAGAATGGAGTCAGGAAGTTATCACATCAAACGTGCAGCTGAAGTCGGAACTGTTCATCCCAGCATTCAAGGACATCTGTGCCTGGCTTCACACCTCTAAGTTGCAATTGAACATTAATTTATGCATTTCTGCATAACACAAATAGTATTATTTTCAACACCCTTTGCTATGTCAGCTGAATTTAGCTTTCATAAATGTTCCTTTTGAAGCCAGAAAGCCGAAATTGTGTGCTCGGAGTTTTGGGTTAACATTCATTTTGAAGATACGAGGGCTTCCAGGCACGATTGTGACATTTGCCCACTCATTGTGTGCCATAACAGCCCGTGTGATGAATTTGGGACGCTTTTTCACTACAACATGAATATATGAATAAGTATAGACATGTAAGTCACGTGTGACTGTGTGTATGCATTCCTCTGTGCATCGATACTGACGTGTAGATGGTGTGGATATTTTTTTTTCTCTCTGCAGCTGTCGCTTCCTCTGCAGAATTTGTCTCATGGAGCAAAGGCACTCGGCGCGGCTCGGTGCAAAAAGGCAGAAATGCGTCCGGCGTGAAAACAACCCGGATCGTACTGGAGATTTGACACGGCACCAGATAACTCGCACAGGAGATGAACCCTTCAAGTGCAGTGTGTGTGGGAAGGCGTTTACACAGTCATCAAGTCTTGTAGCACACCAGAGAACACACACGGGAGAGAAACCCTTCAAGTGTAGTGTGTGTGGGAAGGCGTTTGCACAGTCATCAAATCTTCATGTACACCAGAGATCTCAAAAGCATCAGAAGATCCACAAGGAGTGGAGTCTGAAATCAGCTTGTGAAAGTCAAAGTGCCACAATGAGCCCATCCCTCATGAAACAAGAACTGGAAGAAAATCCCAGCTTGGACACTTTTAAAGGTATCGAGGTGAAACATGAAGAGGTGAAGGTGAAATATGAAGAAGTGTTGGTGAAGAGCGAAGAAGTGAAGGTGAAATGTGAAGAAGTGATGGTGAAGAGCGAAGAAGTGAAGGTAAAATGTGAAGATGAAGATTCAACTCCAAAATCGGACCTTCACATCGATGGAGGCAACGTGAAGCAGGAGGAGAATTCTGACTGTGAGGCAGAGCGAGGCAACTCCCAGCAGTTTGTGGAAGTGGAGGTGTGGGTGGACTTCCTCCGAGACAATACAAAGTCAAATGGAGACCCGGTAGATGTGTAAGCCAGAGACGATGTCGCTTCAATAGATGTACCTTTGTCACAGGCCTTTAATGACAAGAATGTGAAGTTGAACACTCAATTCCTAGGATCAACCAGCAGGGTAACAGTGGCCAGTCTTTGTGGACCTGTGGGTTGGGTAGATCTCTAACCAGGAGCGAATGCCAATAAGCTCCCAAGCGTTGACTATGTTATCATAATTGCATTTTTATTGTGCTTGCTTTATCGCCTCTGGCAATTCGGAGTTTTGTGTCGTATCTCGTCTCAAACACTCGAAGAGCATCCCCAAGTAGCAGCTGCCCCTGTGTGGCACAAGGTGGTGGCCCTGCACCGGCCTGCATGTGGACAAGAGCCTGTCAGTAGGGGGCGATTGTTGATGTGGCATCTCAGTTGTGGAGTTTGTAGGTAATGTTTAGAATTTGGTACATTTTGACCCAGATGCCAGCAGGCAATGGTCTACTCGTTTTGAATGACACAATAGAATGTTGTATATACATTGTTAAGCATACGGTGTGTATGTTTTAAAATAGCTTCTTGTTAGTACGATGTAACCTGATGCAGTATATTTCAGTGCAGTATTTCAATTTTGTTAATATTCCTGTCAATAATTTAGAATGAATACTTGTCTGATTGTGTGCGTACATGTAACATTTTGCCTATGAGGGTCAAACATTGAATAAGTGATGCTTGGACAAAGTGTGTGTTTTGGAAGTAACCTGTACAGATAACTCGGGTGAGACTCATTGTTCTTGTGATACAGGTCAAAGGGTGTTTTTGTGTTTTCAGGAAGCATCTCTCTCTGGATCAACTCATTGTCTTTGAAATAGGCAGCACACTCGGATCATTCATCAGTTACAAGGCATACCACTCAAAAGTTACACATAGAGGAGATACATTCTCTACAACACGAATTATAATTTTGTATTACGTGTTGACGTAGGTTTTGTCGAATTAGCACGAGAAATGGTCCTTGCTGATTAACGTCTGGATGTTCACAACCAAGGGTTGGAGCAAGCCTGACCGCCTGCGGCGCCCCTCACAACCATTTACGGCCTTGGGCCAGGAAAGTCACGAAAAGAATTGCACACGAACGGCGCCTCCCCGCAAGCTCCCGATGCTCCGTTTTGAAGTTTGAAAATGAAACAACTTTGTACTTTATTATTTTTTTGAATTAGATAATTGTATTTCTTCATTAAAAGCTTATTCATTGAAAACGATATTTCGTGTGAATTTTCTCTCGTCGTTAAGTAGATGGCCTTGCCGGGGGTTCGGTTCGATGCGGACTTTCACCTGGTTGGGATCGCGGGATCGAGATGAGGCGACACAGAGCTGGCCGTGCGACGAGACCGCCGTCCGCAGATCGAACGTCTGTCCCTGCGCCTCCGTCATTAATGCAGGGGGCGCATTGGTTTGCAACGCCTCCTGCATGAAAACTCTCTGCATGTGGAGTGGGATCCAGAGGGAAATCAACGCAACCACGGGGAGAGAGAGAGAGAGACACGCAAACTCCAAATATACAGCAAGCGTCAGGGTCGGGTTCGTACCCACGACTTCCTGTATGCCAGGAGAGGTAGTTAACATCTCACCACATGGAGAGAGAGACACGCAGCCTCAGCGATGTTGATTGATCTTCAATTAATTACTTGGTGGAGTAAGGAAGCATTAATACTGAGTGAATGAAGGTGGCCAGGCATGCGTCTGGACACACCACCAACTGTTTACCATGCCAGTGTGTGACAGTGTGAAGTTTGCATTTGCAGTAAAGTCTATTAACTGTATTGAGCACGGAGGTTGTATCACAACAGTTTATTTTAGTTTTCCTCTGGAACTCTTTGTAAGAATGGAGTCAGGAAGTTATCACAACACACGTGCAGCTGAAGTCGGAACTGTTCATCCCAGCATTCAAGGACATCTGTGCCTGGCTTCACACCTCTAAGTTGTGATTGAACATTCATTTATGCATTTCTGCATAACACAAATAGTATTATTTTCAACACCCTTTGCTATGTCACCTGAATTTAGCTTTCATAAATATTCCTTTTGAAGCCGGACAGCCGAAATTGTGTGCTTGGAGTTTTGGGTTAACATTCATTTTGAAGATACGAGGGCTTCCAGGCACGTTTATGACCATGAGCCCTCTCGTGTGCCATAACAGCCCGTGTGATGAATTTGGGACACTTTTTCACTATATCATGAATATATAGACGTGTAAGTCATGTGTTACTGTGTGTATGCATTCCTCTGTGCATCGATACTGACGTGTAGATTGTGTGGATATTTTGTTTCTGTCTGCAGCTGACGCTTCCTCTGTTGCTTCCTCTGCAGAATTGGTCTGATGGAGCAAAGGCACTCGGCGCAGCTCGGTGCAAAAAGGCATCAATGCGACCGTTGTGCATACAGCACGGATCGTACTGGACATTTGACACGGCACAAGAGACTCACACAGGAGAGAAACCCTTCAAGTGCAGTGTGTGTGGGAAGGCGTTTGCACAATCATGTACTCTTAAAAAACACCAGAGAACACACATGGGAGAGAAACCCTTCTTGTGCTGTGTGTGTGGGAAGGTGTTTACACATTCATCTACTCTTGTAACACACCAGAGAACACACATGGGAGAGAAACCCTTCTTGTGCAGTGTGT
Organism: Petromyzon marinus; assembly: GCF_048934315.1. NCBI lineage: Eukaryota > Metazoa > Chordata > Hyperoartia > Petromyzontiformes > Petromyzontidae > Petromyzon > Petromyzon marinus. The sequence continues at coordinate 3,526,615 of NW_027422625.1, forward strand.
GTGGGAAGGCGTTTGCACGTTCATCTACTCTTGTAGAACACCAGAGAACACACACGGGAGAGAAACCCTTCAAGTGCAGTGTGTGTGGGAAGGCGTTTACACATTCATTTACTCTTGTAACACACCAGAGAACACACATGGGAGAGAAACCCTTCTTGTGCAGTGTGTGTGGGAAGGCGTTTGCACGTTCATCTACTCTTAAAAAACACCAGAGAACACACACGGGAGAGAAACTCTTCAAGTGCAGTGTGTGTGGGAAGGCGTTTGAACAGTCATCTACTCTTAAAAAACACCAGAGAACACACACGGGAGAAAAACCCTTCAAGTGCAGTGTGTGTGGAAAGGCATTTGCACATTCATCAAATCTTCATGTACACCAGAGATCTCAAAAGCAGCAGAAGATCCACAAGGAGTGGAGTCTAAAATCATCTTGTGAAAGTCAAAGTGCCGCAATGAGCGCATCCCTCATGAAACAAGAACCGGAAGAAAATCCCAGCCTGGACACTTTTAAAGGGATCGAGGTGAAACATGAAGAGGTGAAGGTGAAATGTGAAAAAGTAACGATGAAGAGCGAATTAGTGAAGGTGAAATGTGAAGAAGTGATGGTGAAGAGCGAAGAAGTGAAGGTAAAATATGAAGATGAAAATTCTACTCCAAAATCGGACCTTCACATCGATGTAGGCAACGTGAAGCAGGAGGAGAATTCTGACTGTGAGGCAGAGCGAGGCAACTCCCAGCAGTTTGTGGAAGTGGAAGTGTGGGTGGACTTCCTGCGAGACAATACAAAATCAAATGGAGACCCGGTAGATGTGTAAGCTTGAGACGATGTCACTGCAATAGATGCACCTTTGTCACAGGCCTTTAATGACAAGAATGTGAAGTTGAACACTCAATTCCTATGTGCAACCTGCAGCGTAACAGTGGCCAGTCTTTGTGGACCTGTGGGTTGGGTAGATCTCTAACCAGGAGCGAAAGCCAATAAGCTCCCAAGCATTCACTAGAGTCTATTAATTCAATTTATATGGTGCTTGCTTAATCGCCTCTGGCAATTCGGAGTTTTGTATTGTATCTCGTCTCAAACACTCGAAGAGCATCCCCAAGTAGCAGCTGCCCCTGTGTGGCACAAGGTGGTGGCCCTGCACCGGCCTGCATGTGGACAAGAGCCTGTCAGTAGGGGGCGATGGTTGATGTGGCATCTCAGTTGTGGAGTTTGTAGGTAATGTTTAGAATTTGATACATTTTCACCCAGACGCCAACATGCAATGGCCTACTCATTTTGAATGGTGCAATGGTATGTTGTACATACACTGTTAAGCAGACGGTGCGTATGTTTTAAAATAGCTTCTTGTTAGTACGATGTAACCTGATGCAGTATATTTCAGTGCAGTATTTCAATTTTGTTAATATTCCTGTCAATAATTTAGAATGAATACTTGTCTGATTGTGTGCGTACATGTAACATTTTGCCTATAAGTGTCAAACATTGAATAAGTGATGCTTGGACAAAGTGTGTGTTTTGGAAGTAACCTGTACAGATAACTCAGGTGAGACTCATTGTTCTTGTGATACAGGGCAAAGGGTATTTTTGTGTTTTCAGGAAGCAGCTCCCTCTGGAGCAACTCATTGCCTTTGAAATAGGGAGCACACTCGGATCATTAATCAGTTACACGTAGAGGAGATACATTCTCTACAACACGAATTATAGTTTTGTATTACGTGTTGACGTAGATTTTGTCTAACTAGGTCTAGAAATGGTCCTTGCTGATTAACGTCTGGATGTCCGTAACGGTTGAAGCAGCCCGGCTGCTTTTGAGATGCTGTGCACCAATAAGGGTCCACAGGTGGCTTGCACTGAATCAATAATGCACTCTCAGAAGGCTGTGCTAGTCATAGTTTGTGTAAAACATTCCTTTGTTTCGTGGAGAGATCGATAAATGAAAGATGTCGTGTCTGCTGATCTGCTTCATAGCAAGGAAGTAATTTAAGAGACTACATTTGAAATTCATTTTTGGTACAGATTTGTATTCGGTTACAAGGCAGAGCACATCTAGTAGATACATTCTGCACAACAACACTCATTAGAATTTTGCATGACGTCTTATATGTTGGTGAATTAGCACAAGAAATGGTCCATGCTGATTAACGTCTGGAAGTTCACAACCAAAGGTTGAAGCCTGACCGCCTGCGTCGCCTCTCAACTATTGACGGCCTTGGGCCAGGAAAGTCACGAAAAAAATTTAACACGAACGACGCCTCCACGCAGGCTCCCGATGCTCCGTTTTGAAGTTTGAAAATGAAAAAACTTTGAATTGTATTATGTTTTGAGTTACATAATTTTATTTCGTCATTAAAAGCTTATTCATTGAAAACGATTTTTCGTGTGAATTTTCTCTCGTCATTAAGTAGATGGCCTTGCCGGGGGTTCGGTTCGATGCGGACTTTCACCTGGTTGGGATCGCGGGATCGAGATGAGGCGACACAGAGCTGGCCGTGCGAGAAGATTCCAACGCGATTGAACGTCTGTCCCTGCGCCTCCGTCGTTCATGCAGGGGGTCCGTATGTTTGCAGCGTCCCTTGCAGGAACACTATGGAAGGTGCAGCGTTAGTCACGAAGTTGTGTGTAAGCGCCATAACAAGGTGCTGTAAGCTGACCTGCCACTACGTTTACGGGTCAACAGGGGGCAGCCGAGAGATAGCGAGGTGCGTAGGGGTCGACCAAAGGTTAAACCCCCGGCCCCCCCGTGACCGGAGACTTACACCCCTGACCCCCCCCACCCGTCCCTAAGGCCCCTTAAGATAAGACCTTCCAGAAGGTTCTGGGAGGGGGGTGTGGGTCAGGAGGGGAGGGGTGACCCCGACCTGGGGATAAAAGGCCGGCCCTCTGGATGGGCCGGGCAGTGTTCACCAACTCAATCCTGAAGACATCCGAAGACCTGAAGACTGGACCAGCACCCGGGGACCCTCAACCGAGGCTCTAGCCAGAGCCGGGTTGTAGCGGACCAGAGGTGAGCTCCCGTACCCTGGCTGGGACGGGTCGTCCAGTCTTCCCTTAACGCCGGGCTAAGTGACCCGTGGGTAGCAGAGCCCGGAGTGTGCAGGCTGCGATAGAAGGGAGGCTGTCACTCCCGGAGGCTATCGTTGTGGAAGGGGCCGTACCCCTTTGTGTTACAGTAGTGTGTAGAGCCGAGTTCGAAAGAGTTGTTATAATAAACACGTTGCCTCAACCAGACGTCTCCGTGTGATTAGTTACGGACACAACACTTATATTAAAGAGTATACTATGAGACCTTTGCCAGTAGCAAGATATAGTAATAGGTTTTTACCCTTTTATCTGGCACAAAAACTGACACCTATATACAAGGGATCATGTGTGACATAACCACAACACAAGCAGTCTGCTTGTGTTGTGGTTATATCTTGCTACTGGCAAAGGAGGTCTCAGTCTAAATGCTTACCCCGAGCTCTCAATACTCGGATAGTGCGCTGTTTTTGAGTTATACGCCTTTTGGCGTCTTCTGGTCCAACACCAGTGGAGACTAGGCTCTAAGAAAAGCCGTCTCGGGTGTGGACCAATCAAATTTTAGGACAGTGCATGTCATTATCAAAGTTGTCTCTTTTTGTTTGCATTTTGACTGCTTGTGTTGTGGTTCTTGCAAACATGATCCCTTGTATAAAGGTGTTAGTTTTCGTGCCAGATAAAAGGGTAAAAATCTATTTCTAAAAGAGTATAGTCAGTGGGTTTTCAAAGTACCTTCGTCTTACAGAAATCAATTTCGCGTGAGCCCACCACATTAAAACGATGCTCAGCTGAGCGGGTCGAGTCACGGACGGGGGGTGGGGGGTCACCTTATATTTGTCACGTGCCGTAGCTCACGTGACTTCTGACGCGACAATGTTTGGATGTTTTCGCCTGAGGACGACCGCTCGTGTTGCGATCGAAACGTCGTGATTTATTTATTATTATTTTATTTTTCTACCTACGTGACTTTACTCAAAGATGCAAAGTGTATGAAAGACGTCTTGTCTGCTGATCTTGTTCATATCCTCATACATCGAGATCCCACATTGCTTACACGTACACACCACACACAATGAAATAAATATTAACTAGAACGACTTCCGGTGATGGGCAAAGATCGAGGAAACTTTCAATGGAGCGAGTTAAGTTTGTTCGATTCAACATCTCTCTGTCCGTCTGTGTCTCTGTTCCCCTCTGTGTCTCTCTCTCGCTGACTGTGTCTCTGTCGTCTCTGTATCTTTCTTTCTGTGTTCCTCTTGTCTGTGTCTGTCCACCTCTCACTTGTCAGTCTCTGTGTGTGTCTCTATCAGCGTCTTTCCAACCGTGTTCAACTACTGTCAGTAGCAACATGCGCCCACAACTACACGCGACTCAAACTTGCTCCGAGTCTCTGTGTGTACGTTGAACTTATTTCGCACCGTACGTAGCCGAACCTGCACAGTAGGAGCAGCTGGTAGCTGTGGAGCTGTGGGCTGGGTACATCTGTCAGCAGGAGCGAGAGACAATGAAGCTCCCAAGCGTTCACTACGTTACCAACATCATATTTGCACTCATAAGTCGTTTGCCTAACTGCCTCGGCAACTCGGTGTTTCGTATCGAATCTCATCTCAAACAATCGAAGGACCCCTCCCTAAGTGGCAGCTGCCCCTGTGTGGCACAAGGTGGCCCTGCACCGGCCTGCACGTGGACATGAGTCTGTCGGTAGGGGGCGATCATTGACGCGCCATCTCCCTTGTGTAGTTTCTGGATAATGTTTGGAATTGCCACAATTTTGACCGTGGCACCAACATGCAATGACCTGTGCGTTGTGAATGACACAGCGCTATGTTTTACAGCTGCCGTGAAGCAGACTGCGCATATTGTGGTGAATGTTACTGGGGTAGCTAGGTGTGCCTGTCGGATTTGAACCGTGAACCTCTACAGTAAATAGAGAATGTGCTACAATATTCTTGGTTCTTTCGGTAAAGTCACGTAAATAGAAAACACAAATAAAAAATATAATTTATTTTTATTATTTAAATTGTCATTTTGTTTCATTTACGTGACTTTACCGAAAGAACCAAGAATATGTATTCCTGCAGTCACGAAAGTTTCAAGTCAAAATAGAATTCGCCTCCACTCGGCTCGCCTCAATCTGCGTGGAGGCGTTGGGGGGGGCAGCCTGAGAGAACTTCCTTCCAGACGGCTCCACGCAGCTTCGTGCGGAGCGACAGGCCAGGGAGCTCCCACACAGCGTGGCGCAGCTGATGAACATTTATATTGTTGGTTCTGTCGGTGAAGTCACGTAGGTAGAAAACGAAAAAAAATTGAAAATAATAAATTGATGAAAAGATGGCATTGGTCGACTGACTGAGATGACTGTGCCCACCACAGTGTACACACACACAGTGTACACACACAGTGTACACACACACACAGTGTACACACACAGTGTACACACACACAGTATACACACACAGTGTACACACACACACAGTGTACACACACAGTGTATACACACAGTGTACAAACACCCACAGTGTACACACACACACAGTGTACACACACAGTGTACACACAGTGTACACACACACAGTGTATACACACACACAGTGTACACACAGTGTACACACACACAGTGTACACACAGTGTACACACACACAGTGTACACACACACAGTGTGTGTACACAGTGTACACACACAGTGTACACACACACAGTGTACACACACAGTGTACACACAGTGTACACACACACAGTGTACACACACACAGTGTGTGTACACAGTGTACACACACAGTGTACACACACACAGTGTACACACACAGTGTACACACACAGTGTACACACACACAGTGTACACACACACACAGTGTACACACACTGTGTACACACACTGTGTACACACACAGTGTACACACAGTGTACACACACACAGTGTACACACACAGTGTACACACACAGTGTACACACACACAGTGTACACACACACAGTGTACACACACACACAGTGTACACACACACAGTGTACACACACACACAGTGTACACACACACACAGTGTACACACACACACTGTACACACACAGTGTACACACACACACTGTACACACACGCACTGTACACACACACAGTGTACACACACGCACTGTACACACACACAAACAGTGTGTACACATTATTGTGTACACACACACAAACAGTGTGTACACTGTTTGTGTGTGTGTACACAATAATGTACACGTTGTTGCTGAGCTCACACACCCAAGGGGTCTCTGTTCAAGGGAGGGAGCAATGGAAAATGAATCTAAATCAACTTAAACTCCAACCACGTTCTGTGACGTCACCACTCAGCATTACCTCATCGGCGTGAAACGCCAGGGGGAGGTGTACCTCGCTATTGACGTAATGTCACCAAGGCGTTCACCCCACCCCATCCAACGTGCCCTTGAGCGTGACGTCACTCTTGCCTGGGTCACTTTCGTTATCTGTTTAAGTACAATCCTTATTTGGGCACAGCTACTCACGGTGACTGGCGGCTCATTAACATAATGTATTCGTGAAAGCTGTTGCGAGTTTATTGCGACGAGATCGGCACCCACGCCCAATCCCTCCACTTATGGGCCAGGCTCATTAACATAAATTATTTAAGTCCCAGAGCCGTTGATTGTGGGAGGGGCGTGTCTTGTTCCCCGCAAGTGACGTCATGTCACCGCCTCCTGCCGCGTGACGTCACGAGGTAACCGGAATCTGCCGCTCCGCGCGTAAACTGAAATCCGAGGTGAGAAATTCTCATCGCGGTTGTGGTGATTGTTGTGTTTGTGGTGGTTGTTGTGGTGGTTGTGATGGTGGTTGTGGTGGTTGTTGTGTTTGTGGTGGTGTTTGTTGTTGTTTACCGAGGTAGAGCCTCGCTTTCTCTCTCGTAGGGATGTCAATTGAGTAGCAGCGAGCTTGGAAGCGATGTCCAGGTTGGAACTTTACAGCGCTGGGCCTAGCCACGTGGGATCTTGCCTCCTACTCTCGCCTGATCGCGTTTGTTCAATTCTCTCGCTTAGTTGAGCAATCTTCGAAAGAAAGTAATCAACCAGGCTATGCGTTACTTGTGTGTTGACCGACTCTCTGTGTTGCATTGCATTAGATTTCGTAATTGTACTCAGTTTCGATTTAAAGCTTTCGTGACTGCAATGATTCATCTTCTTTGGTTCTTTCGGTAAAGTCACGTAGAATGAGAATAAAATAATAAATTGATAAAATAAAATAACACAATAATATTCTCACGACGTTTCGGCCACAACACAAGCGGCCTTCATCAGGTGAAGGGACGAGACTGTCTGGTAGGACAGCGCTGGAGTGAAAGAGCCACGTTCAGAACACGACCTTTAAGCTGTATGAGAGGAAACAACGCGCCTTGACAAAGGAATTAGCATATAATATAGCATTGAAATGGCTGAGTGATTAGCTTGTGACTGCGGATGTGTATGCTTTAACTTTAACATAGCTATTTCTGTGACCAGTCACAAGCTAATCACTCAGCCATTTCAATGCTAAATTATATGCTAATTCCTTTGTCAAGGCGCTTTGTTTCCTCTCACACAGCTTAAAGGTCGTGATCTGAACGTGGCTCTTTCACTCCAGCGCTGTCCTACCAGACAGTCTCGTCCCTTCACCTGATGAAGGCCGCTTGTGTTGTGGCCGAAACGTCGTGAGAATATTGTGTTATTTTATTTTATCAATTTATTATTTTATTCTCATTCTACGTGACTTTACCGAAAGAACCAAAGAAGATGTACTCTGTTTGATTAAGTGTGCTTTTTCTCTCTCTCTCTGTGTGTGTCCTCGTGTTATTATTATTTACTGCAGTTACCAAAGCTCCAAATCTCTCATTGACACAAGGCCGTAATTATAATATATTATAATAATTATATATATTGGGGGACAACCCTCCCAATTATCAAATATGCTCAAAATGTCCCCCCCCCCCCAATATATTGCTATAGCAATATACAATATATAATATTGCTATAAAAATGTTTTCTAAATAATAATTGCTATGCTATGTTAATAAAAACAACAATTTGCTAAACCTTGGCCACAAAATCTGGACTTGTCTTCATATAACAATTCATAGATTTCTGTTTATATGATTGCGTTGTACTTTATGAATCCCTAATCTCTGCCATTACATACTATGAAAGAAGAAAAGGTGTAAAAAGTAAAAACAGAGCAATGTAATACAATACACTCTTGGACATTATTGTATCAAATAAAATAAATTCCATCCCATGTGTTGGTGAATTTTAAAAATATTTTATGCAGGAAAATGGCAGGAAATACGTTTTCAAATTTTTATTTTTTTCTGGGGGGGACCCCAGACCCCCTGGAAGATTTGGTCCCCCAATGTTGACTCCATGACTACGGCCTTGCATTGACTTGCTAATTTCTCTACCCTCCCCCTCTCTCTATTTAAGGCCTCGACAAAGAGGCGTTGTATCTCTGTGTGCCTATGTGTGTGTCTCTCTCTGTGTGTCTCTGTGTTATCTCTCTCTGTCTACGTGTCTCCGTGTCTGTGTTTTGCCTCTCTCTCAAATTGAGCAATCTTTGGAAGAACGTTATCAACCAGGTGGGGTGTTGACTGTTAGCCGACTCTCTGTGTTGTATTGCATTACGTTTCTAGGTTTACTAGGTTTGTTTTCTTTATCACTTGTACCTGATGATGATTGCTTGTGTTGCAATCGAAACGTTGTATGCTATTTGCATACAGCGATGGTGTACGGTGCTTTTTGTGTAATATTTTGCTGTTTTCCCCTGGATTTTCTGTTTGCACAGTCACAGTCACTTTAAGATGGTTTCTTGTTCATGTTTTTGTTTGTTGCGGTTGCACCCGATTCAAGAGCCGAATGGCTCACAGGGCTATACCAAATAAATGAAACTGAAATTATTATTTCACTTCTTTATTTTTTCTACGTGACTTTACCGAAAGATCCAAAGAGAATCTTGCTTAAGTTTTAATTTCTCTTCACCTGGCTCGCTACTCTGTAACTTTGTTTTGTTTTAAATATTCACAGTTTTTTTTTATTTTTTTACCAGGCCACACCCGCGTTGAGCTGCTGTACCGCTCTTGTTTTCAGAAGCGACCTGCCCACAACAACAACAACAAGGTGGGGCTTGTCAACAGCGTGGTGGTGTTCACTCTAGACGCGTGGCGGTGTTCACTCTGGACGTGTGGCGGTGTTCACTCTAGACGTGTGGTGGTATTCACTCTAGATGCATGGTGGTGTTCACACTCTACATGTGGAGGGGAAACCCGGGTATTGGGAAGGAAATCCACACAACCACGGGGAGAGAGAGAAAGACACGCAGCTTCGACTGTGTTGATTGATCCTCAATGAATTACTTGGTGGGGTGAGGAACCATTAATACTGAGCAGGTGAAGGTGGCCAGGCATGGGTCTGGACACACCACCACCTGTGAACCATGCCAGTGTGTGACAGTGGTGGAGCCAGTGGGGGTGGGGTGGCACGTGCCCCCCCAACAATCCGATTGAAATCCCTAATTTTGATAGGATCATTGGGGTTTATTAGTAAATAGCTTCACTCCCGGCTTCGCCCAGGACTCGGATTCTTGTTTTGGATAAATTTCAAATTTCATATTCCCTTATCTTTCACTGAAAAACCCTGAAAAAATCGATGCTTGCAAGAAAGAAAAAAGCAGAAACAAATCAGGTTTCCTAAATCGGATGTTTTCACTCAAGGAAATTCAACCTTAACCCACTTCTACGTGAGGTCGATTTTGCCAACTCTGGAAGGGAATGACGTGGCGAGCTGAAAATAGTCGCGTTCACTTAGAAATTCCAAACAGCAGAAGCTGTGAAAATTTCATGACGCCAGAGCTCAGCGTTGGAGAGGTTTTGCTGCTTCACACAAACAAGCTGATGTAATTTCTGCCTTATATTTAAGATAGCTGTTGTACCTGTTCTTCGCACGGATTTGTATTGAGACTCCGAGAAGCCAATGGCTTCATCGGCCAGGAGCGAAGCGCCACCTAAAATCTCCCGGCACGCTGTTAACAGCTCTAGAAGTACGGCCCGCGAAGAGGCATATGGAAGGGGTAAGCATTGCAGAGCGCTTAACTCAGGTGTGTTGCGGGTTGACGTCACACACTCCATGGTCATTTCCCCCACCCCTCCCCCAAAATGCCAAAGTTTATTTTTATACTTTTTACATTGTGTACAGTATGGAACCTCGCCACATGCCAAATTTCAAGTGTGTAGCCTCTTGGGAAGTTTGCTAAACATTTTGAACAGTCACACGTATCCACACATTTCCCTTTTATATATATAGATAAATCAGCATTTTGCGACCCCCACTGCCACCGTGTGACATGTTATTACGTGCCAGGGACTCCATAATTGGCAATAATTAACGGCAAAGCAGTTACAAACGACTCACAGAATTGTGCGCAGTTGCGTATACAGTACACGACTTCCCTGATGACAAACACCTTCAGCGAGCGCGATGCCGATCACCCGCGTTGAATCAAAAGCAAGGGACAAGTCCTTACTTACTAACAACTCCTTACTTACCAACAACTCCTTACTAACAACTCCTTACTTACTAACAACTCCCAAAAATTTTCATTGCTGAAGGGGTTGCCCCATCTACCTGAAAATCCTGGCTCCACCTCTGAGTGTGTGACAGGGTCAAGTTTGTATTTGCATTAAAGTCTTTGTAAGAATGGAGTCAGGAAGTTATCACAACACACGTGCAGCTGAAGTCGGAACTGTTCATCCCAGCATTCAAGGACATCTGTGCCTGGCTTCACACCTCTAAGTTGTGATTGAACATTCATTTATGCATTTCTGCATAACACATAGTATTATTTTCCACACCCTTTGCTATGTCACCTGAATTTATCTTTTATACATATTCCTTTTGAAGCCAGACAGCCGAAATTGTGTGCTCGGAGTTTTGGGTTAACATTCATTTTGAAGATACGAGGGCTTCCAGGCACGTTTATGACATTTGCCCTGTCATTGTGTGCCATAACAGCCCGTGTGATGAAATTGGGACACTTTTTCACTATATCATGAATATATGAATAAGTATAGACGTGTAAGTCACGTGTTACTGTGTGTATATGCATTCCTCTGTGCATCGATACTGACGTGTAGATGGTGTGGATATTCTTTTGTTTCTGTCTGCAGCTGACGCGTCCTCTGTTGCTTCCTCTGCAGAATTGGTCTGATGGAGCAAAGGCATTCGGCGCAGCTCGGTGCAAAAAGGCATCAATGTGACCGTTGTGCATACAGCACGGATCGTACTGAACATTTGACACGGCACCAGAGAACTCACACAGGAGAGAAACCCTTCAAGTGCAGTGTGTGTGGGAAGGCGTTTGCACAATCATCTACTCTTAAAAAACACCAGAGAACACACACGGGAGAGAAACCCTTCAAGTGCAGTGTGTGTGGGAAGGCGTTTGCACAGTCATCTGCTCTTGTAGAACACCAGAGAACACACACGGGAGAAAAACCCTTTAAGTGCAGTGTGTGTGGGAAGGCGTTTGCACATTCATCTGCTCTTGTAAGACACCAGAGAACACACACGGTAGAGAAACAATTCTAGATTTAAAGCTTTCGTGACTGCTAGGATCCATACTCTTTGGTTCTATTGGGTAAAGTCACGTAGGTGAAAATAAAATAACAAAAAATCACGACGTTTCGGCCACAACACAAGCGGCCTTCATCAGGTGAAGGGACGAGACTGTCTGGAGGACAGCACTGGAGTGGAAGAAGCCACGCTTAGATCACGACCTTTAAGCTGTGTGAGAAGAAAAAGACCAGGCGCCTTGACAAAGGAATTAGCATATAATTTAGCATTGAAATGGCTCATTGAAATAGCTAAGTTAAAGTATACACATCTGCAGAGGTATCCCTTGACAAAGGAATTAGCGCTGGAGTGGAAGAAGCCACGCTTAGACACGACCTTTAAGCTGTGTGAGAAGAAAAAGACCAGGCGACTTGACAAAGGAATTAACATATAATTTAGCATTGAAATGGCTCATTGAAATAGCTAAGTTAAAGTATACACATCCGCAGAGGTACCCTTTGGCAAAGGAATTAGCATCGAATTTAGCATTAACTTTAATACAGCTATTTCTGTGACCAGTTACAAGCTAATCACTCAGCTATTTCAATGCTAAATTCGATACTAATTCCTTTGTCAAAGGGTACCTCTGCGGATGTGTATACTTTAACTTAGCTATTTCAATGAGCCATTTTAATGCTAAATTATATGCTAATTCCTTTGTCAAGGCGCTTGGTCTTTTTCTTCTCACACAGCTTAAAGGTCGTGATCTAAGCGTGGCTTCTTCCACTCCAGTGCTGTCCTCCAGACAGTCTCGTCCCTTCACCTGATGAAGGCTGCTTGTGTTGTGGCCGAAACGTGATTTTTTGTTATTTTATTTTCACCTACGTGACTTTACCCAATAGAACCAAAGAGTAAGGTAGAGAAACACTTCAGGTGCACTCCGTGCGGGATGGTGTTTGCACTTTCATCAAATCTTCATGTACACCAGAGAACACACACAGCAGATAAACCCTTCAAGTGCAGTGTGTGTGGGAAGGCATTTACATTTTCATCTGCTCTGGTAACACACCAGAGAACACACACGGGAGAGAAACCCTTAAAGTGCAGTGTGTGTGGGAAGGCGTTTGCACAGTCACCAAATCTTCATGTACACCAGAGAGCTCACAAGCATCGGAAGATCCACAAGGAGTGGAGTCTGAAATCATCTTGCGAAAGTCAAAGTGCCGCAATGAGCCCATCCCTCATGAAACAAGAACCGGAAGAAAATCCCAGCTTGGACACTTTTAAAGGTATCGAGGAAAAATATGTGGAGGTGAAGGTGAAATGTGAAGAAGTGATGGTGAAGAGCGAAGAAGTGAATGTGAAATGTGAAGAAGTGATGGTGAAGAGCCAAGAAGTGAAGGTAAAATGTGAAGATGATTCAACTCCAAAATCGGACCTTCACATCGATGGAGGCAACGTGAAGCAGGAGGAGAATTCTGACTGTGAGGCAGAGCGAGGCAACTCATAGCGGTTTGTGGAAGTGGAAGTGTGGGTGGACTTCCTCCGAGACAATACAAAGTCAAATGGAGACCCGGTAGATGTGTAGGTTTGAGACAATGTCGCTCAATAGATGCACCTTTGTCACAGCCCTTTAATGACATGAATGTGAAGTTGAACACTCAATTCCTAGGTGCAACCTGCAGGGTAAGAGCGGCCGGTCTTTGTGGACCTGTGGGTTGGGTAGATCTCTAATCAGAAGCGAGAGGCAGTAAGCTCCCAAGCATTCACTAGTCTAATAATTCCATTTATATGGTGCTTGCTTAATCGCCTCTGGCAATTCGGAGTTTTGCGTCGTATCTCGTCTCAAACACTCGAAGAGCATCCCCAAGTAGCAGCTGCCCCTGTGTGGCACAAGGTGGTGGCCCTGCACCGGCCTGCATGTGGACAAGAGCCTGTCAGTAGGGGGCGATGGTTGATGTGGCATCTCAGTTGTGGAGTTTGTAGGTAATGTTTAGAATTTGATACATTTTGACCCAGACGCCAGCATGCAATGGCCTACTCGTTTAGAATGACAATAGTATGTTGTACATACACTGTTAAGCAGACGGTGCGTATTTTTAAAAATATCTTCTTGTTAATACGATGTAACCTGATACAGCATAATTCAGTGCAGTAATACAATTTTGTTAAAATGACTCAATAATTTAGAATGAATACTTTGATTGTGTGCGTACATGTAACATTTTGTCAATAAGGGTCATACATTAAATAAGTCATGTTAGGACAAAGTGTGTGCTTTGGAAGTAACCTGTACAGATAACTCAGGTGAGACTCATTGTTCTTGTGATACAGGGCAAAGGGTACTTTTTGTGTTTTCAGGAAGCATCTCCCTCTGGAGCAACTCATTGTCTTTGAAATAGGGAGCACACTCGGATCATTCATTAGTTACACGTAGAGGAGATACATTCTCTACAACACGAATTATAATTTTGTATTACGTGTTGACGTAGATTTTGCCTAACTAGGACTAGAAATGCTCCTTGCTGATTAACGTCTGGATGTTCACAACCAAGGGGTGGAGCAAGCCTGACCGCCTGCGGCGCCCCTCACAACCATTTACGGCCTGGGGCCAGGAAAGTAACGAAAAAAAATTGCACATGAACGACGCCTCTACGCAAGCACCTGATGCTCCATTTGGAAGTTTTGAAATAACTTTGAATTGTATTATGTTTTGAATTAGATAATTGTATTTCTTCATTAAAAGCTTATTCATTTAAAACGACATTTCGTGTGAATTTTCTCTCGTTAAGTAGATGGCCTTGCCGGGGGTTCGGTTCGATGCGGACTTTCACCTGGTTGGGATCGCGGGATCGAGATGAGGTGACACAGAGCTGGTCGTGCGAGAAGACCGCCGTCTGCAGATCGATTCCAACGCGATGGAACGTCTGTCCCTGCACCTCCGTCGTTCATGCAGGGGGCGCGAAGGTTTGTAGCGCCCCCTGCATGAAAACGACGGAACGTGCAGCGTTAGTCACGAAGTTGTGCGTAAGCGCCATAACAAGGCGCTGTAAGCTGACCTGCCACCACGTTCACGGGTCAACAGGGAGCAGCCGAGAGAGAGAGCGAGGTGCGTAGGGGTCGACCAAGGTAAACCCACGGCGCCCCCCCCCCCCCGTGACCGGGGACTAACACCCCTGACCCCCCCCCCCGTCCCTATGGTCCCTTAAGATAAGACCTTCCAGAAGGTTCTGGGGGGTGGGGGGGGGGGGGGTCAGGAGGGGAGGGGTGACCCCGACCTGGGGATAAAAGGCCGACCCTCTGGACGGTCCAGGCAGTGTTCACCAACTCAAGCCTGAAGACATCCGAAGACCTGAAGACTGGACCAGCACCCGGGGACCCTCAACCGAGGCTCTTGTTAGAGCCGGGTTGTAGCGGACCAGAGGTGAGCTCCCGTACCCTGGCTGGGACGGGTCGTCCAGTCTTCCCTTAACGCCGGGCTAAGGGACTTGTGGGTAGCAGAGCCCGGAGTGTGCAGGCTGCGATAGAAGGGAGGCTGTCTCTCCCGGAGGCTATCGGGTGGAGGGGGCCGTACCCCTTCGTGTTACAGTAGTGTGTAGAGCCGAGTTCGAAAGAGTTATAATAAACGCGTTGCCTCAACCAGACGTCTCCATGTGGTTAGTTAAGGACACAACACTTATATAAAAGAGTGTAGCCAGTGGGTTTTGAATTTTTTTAAATGCCAATTCCTTTGATCAAGGCACCTTAATCCCTCTCACACATCTTAAAGGCTGTGGTCTGAGCTTGGCTCTGTTTCACTCCAGCGCAGTCTTTGAGACAGTCTGGTCCCTTCACCTGATGAAGGCCGCTTGTGTTGTGGCCGAAACGTCGTGATTTTTGTTGTTTTATTTTTTACCGACGTGACTTTACCGAATAGAACCAAAGAGTATGGATCCTTGCAGTCTCGAAAGATTCAAATCTAGAATTGATAGCCTCTACGGGGAGGGTTTTCACCTATCTGTTAGAGCTTTTAACAGACAACGGGACAAGAAGTCACAGCTCATCGAGACGCTCATCTTCCTCAAAAGATGTCGCGACCACAAGGTAATACCCATCGCCTTCACACTCACTTCTGCTGCTGTGTCCTCACCGAATTCTAAACAGATTCTGTTTAAGGCCAGCCTCTCTTTAATCTCAGAGAGGATAAGACTACTACGTTTTGAACTCGATACTTTAGACAGGACTCTCCTACAAGCTCATTTAACGTTAACACAAAAAATGTCACCTTCTGATTGGAACCACGTAGACAACACGACTGTTTTTTTTGCCGATTCACTTTCAATCAAATGCAAAGCTAAATTCAACCACCTGTCAAAGAAAAAACCCGGTTCCACATATCACCAAACTAAACGCTGACAAAATTGTTATCAATCAGAGTAGCACCCCGATTTCGGACAATCTGAAAACAGTATTGGCTAAAGGACTAAATTTAGCTGTCACCCCAAAACATACCGATAGATGATATCATTTCTCAGGTCCATGTAGCCCGCAAAGGTATAGCACACATCCAAGCAGACGTCGCAAGAGCTGAAATAGCTACTATTCTTAAGAATGCTAAGAAACCCGTGAGCAACATCAGCAAAGATGAACGCTCTGAACTCGCGAAATTAAAAGAGAGACATGATATAGTCATCCTCTCAGCCGACAAGGGCAATGCCACTGTAATTGTGGATAAAAACTCATACAACAATAAAATTCAGGACCTACTCAATGATGGTAGTTACTCAAAAATTAAAAATGACCCTACTAATAGCCTAACTATAAAAAAAAACAAAAAGATCATCACAAGTTCGACCTCCCTAATCGAACCAACTAAACGTCCCTCCCTAAAACCTTCTGCTGCAAGACCCACTAGATTCTATGGTCTTCCAAAGATTCATAAAGAAGGCACTCCACTACGACCCATCGTATCCACGATCAACTCCCCTACCTATAAGCTAGCACGTTTTCTGTCGGATACCTTGCTACCTTTCACTGGCAAGACCTCCTCAGCAGTACTTAACTCAGACCAATTGGTTTCTACGGTCAAAGACGTTGTACTGTCCCCTGACGATATCCTTGTCAGCTTCGAAATGGTCTCCTTGTTCACCAAGGTCCCGGTACCTGATACCATTAATATATTTGAAAATTTGGTACAACATGGACTAAACCCCGAGGTACCTACGCTGGTCAGACACTGCCTAACCAACATCTACTTTACCTGGAATGGTTCCTTCTACAAACAAAATGAGGGTACTCCCATGGGTTCCCCCTTGTCACCAGTGATAGCCAATGTTTTCATGGAGAAATTTGAATCGGACGCCATCCAGACTTCCACCCTCAGACCTTCCCTGTGGAAGAGATATGTGGATGACACTTTCGTCATTTGGCCACATGGCCTCCCAGCTCTGAACCTTTTCCTACACCACATCAATTCCAGACATCCCGCCATAAAATTCACCATGGAAGTGGAGAAAGATGGCAAGCTACCATTCTTAGATGTTCTGTTTGAGAGGAGACCTGATGGCTCATTGGGGCATTCTGTCTACAGGAAACCTACCCACACAGATTCCTACTTGAAACCTGATTCCCACCACCACCCATCCCAAAACAATTATCTCATCAAAACTTTATCCCATAGGGTTCATTGCATTTCGGACCAACACCACCTGACCAGTGAATTAAAACATGTACCCCTGGCCCTCAAAAAGGAATGGATACTCTGACCGTACCATCAGCCAAGCTGTTTCTCCCTCCATACAGAAACAACCACTTGATACTCCGGTCAAAACCATCACACTACCATATATAGCAGGCGTTACTAAAAAGATTTTAAAAATTCTAAACAAACACAAGATCCAGGTCCGGTTCAATACAGTACACAAAATTCGTGATCTGATCCCATCCGTGAAGGATGTCATTCCTGACTTACAGTACCCCGGGGTTTACAAATTGAGTTGTACCTGCGGTGATTGCTATATCGGGGAGACAAAACGACATGTCTCTGACCGAATTCATGAGCACAAATCAGATTTGAAACACGGCAAAACGAATTCTTCTGCCGTAGCTGATCATTGTTACAATGCTGTGGGTGATCACGATATAATTTTCACCGATACCAAGGTTCTTTGCAAACCCACGTTTTTTTTTTAAATCAGAGATTTGTTCACGAGGCAATTCAGATCTACAAACACAGACACAATTTCAACCGAGAAGATGGTTTAAAATTAAGCAACCATTGGAAAGATGTTCTAAATCGAACCAAACATTAAACTAATTTCAATGGTACAGTATATTTTTTCAAGTAGTGGTACCCCAAACTTTCGCAGCACATGCGGACGCATGTGCACCCGCATGTTCACCCTCTCTACACCTTTCATCATGCTAAGTCCGCCAATTAAATGCGAATTTTTTTTGTTTATGCTAATTCCTTTGTCAAGGAACCTTGTTTCCTCGCACACAGCTTAAAGGTCGCGATCTGAGCGTGGCTGTGTTTCACTCCAGCGCTGTCCTCGAGACAGTCTGGTCCATTCACCTGATGAAGGCCGCTTGTGTTGTGGCCGAAACGTCGTGATTTTTTGTTATTATATTTTTACCTACGTGACTTTACCGAATAGAACCAAAAAGTATGGATCCTTGCAGTCACGAAAGCTTCAAATCTAGAACAACAACAACCACAAAAACTTAGATTAAGGCCATCAGTCTAACTGCGTACGACAACAAAACAAACATGTCCAAACCAAAACACGTTTTCCAAATCACCAAAAAATAAAGCCATAATTGCAACGTAACAGTGATCACAAGGACTGTGACCGAATTTTTACAATAAACTGCATAAATAACATGTAACACCAAACCCTAGGGCCATAGCTGGCTGCATGAGTTACTCCACAACAACAGAAGCATCGGTGGGAGTATCAAATTTTTCAATGCACCTTTAAGATCAGCACGCTAAATCAAAATACAGATAAACATTTTATTTTTTGCCAATGAATAGCAGTGGCAGCTTGGGGTGTACAACTCCTCTAGAGCAGTTTTGAGAGAAGATCTCACTGGTAGCGATTCAAGTTGCAGTTTATTAGCAATAGCATTCCAGACTCTGGGGGCATCAATAGCAAAGGCCCTTCCACCAGTTTTTGTACGGCAATAGGGAATGTGAAGCTGGTAAATGAGCGAAGACCTGAGGTCAAATTTGTTCTTTGAAACAGAGAGGAGATCCAGCAGGTAGTCTGCGGATTTATTTGTAAGTACATCGTGAATAAATAAGATCTGGTGCACAAGCCGTCGATTGAGGAATCTCTTTCAATGGAGCGAGTTAAGTGTGTTCGATTCAACATCTCTCTGTCCGTCTGTGTCTCTGTGCGCCTCTGTGTGTCTCTCTCTGCCTGTCTCTCTGTCTCTGTCTATCTTTCTGTCTGTGTGTTCCTCTTGTCTGTGTCTGTCCGCCTGTCTTGTCTGTCTGTCTGTGTTTGTCTATCAGCGTCTGTCCAACCATAGTCAACGACTGTCAGTAGCAGCAGGCGCCCGTTCAGCTCCCACGGCTACACGCCACTCAAACTTGCTCCCAACACACAAAGACAAAGATCCCCCGTGTAGCCTGCACAGAATGTTGGGGCAAGTGCTGTTAGCGAGCACCTAACACAAAGACAAAGATCCCCCGTGTAGCCTGCACAGAATGTTGGGGCAAGTGCAGTTAGCGAGCACCTATTAAGGGTGGGATGGCACACTTATTTGAGGCTGAGTCGACGTAGGGGAGGCTCAGGACCGGTTCAGAAAATCGTCACTGGCGGTGTTGGCCACGAGCGGGAATGGAACTCGGCTGGTCGGGAGCGGAGCGCTCAACACGTCACTGCCGCTCCTCTTCTGTCAACAAACTTGAACTCTGACCCCGCTCTCTGACGTCACCGCTCAGCGTGACCTCATCGGCGTCAAACGCAAGGGGGCGGTGGGCCTCGCTAGTGACGTCATGTCACCAAGGTATTCGCCTCACCCCCGACCTCCGCGCTCTTGGCGTGACGTCGCCTCTGCTCGGCCGCTGCCAATATCTGACCCAGTGCCAATCCTTATTTGGGCAAAGCTACGAACGGTGACTGGCGGCTCATTAACATAATGTATTCGTTAAAGCCGTCGTGAGTTTTTTTGCGACAGGTTCGGCACCCACGCCCCATCCAACCAGGATTGGGAGGGGAGTGTCTTGTACTCCGGAAGTGACGTCACATCACCTCCTGCCGCGTTACGTCACGAGGTCACCGGAAGCTACCGCTCCGCGCGTGAACTGAAATCCGAGGTGAGAAATTCTCATCGCGCTTGTGGTGGTGAGGTGGTTGTGGTGGTTGTTGTGGTGGTTGTGGTGGTCGTTGTGGTTGTTGTTGTTGTTTCCCGAGGTAGAGCCTCGCTCTCTCTCGTAGGGATGTCAATTGAGTAACAGCGAGCATGGAAGCGATGTCCAGGTTGGAACTTTACAGCGCTGGGCCTAGCCACGCGGGGCCTTGCCTCCTGCCCTCGCCTGATCGCGTTTGCTTCAATTCTCTCGCTTAAATTTTGATTTAAAGCTTTCGTGACTGCAGTAATTCATATTCTTAGTTTTTTCGGTAAAGTCACGTTGAAGAGAAACAACAAAATAACAAAATATATATAAAACAAAAAATTCTCACGACGTTTCGACCATAACTCAAACGGTCATCATCAGGTGTGTCGGTTTGCATAAATTTATTTTGAAAACGGCATATTTATTTATATATATAAAAATAACGTTGGCGTCACGCGCAACGATGGCAGTTTGCCAGGACTAGTCCATCTATTTTTTGAAAAGAGGAGGGGGGAGACGAAATTTGTTTTTATGTATGCTGTCTGAAAGGCACTGTAAGCGTGAACAATCAATCAAGAACTGAAATGATTTATCAAATCTTTCCAATGATTGCTAAGTTGCCTCTGTGGTAGTAGTTACATTGGAGAAACCAAACGCCATATCTCGGACCGCATTCGTGAACATAAAGCAGACCTTAAACACGGTAGGACCAACACCTCGGCCGTAGCAGATCATTGTTCTAATTCAGTAGGCTCACATGCCATTGACTTTTCCAAGACGGAGGTTCTTTGTAAGCCATCTGGCTTCCATGAGAGATTCGTTCATGAGGCTATCCACATATACAAACACAGAGACAATTTCAACCGAGAAGATGGATTCTATCTTAGCAATCATTGGAAAGATTTGATAAATCATTTCAGTTCTTGATTGATTGTTCACGCTTACAGTGCCTTTCAGACAGCATACATAAAAACAAATTTCGTCTCCCCCCTCCTCTTTTCAAAAAATAGATGGACTAGTCCTGGCAAACTGCCATCGTTGCGCGTGACGCAAACGTTATTTTTATATATATAAATAAATATGCCGTTTTCAAAATAAATTTATGCAAACCGACACACCTGATGATGACCGTTTGAGTTATGGTCGAAACGTCGTGAGAATTTTTTATTGTTTTATATATATTTTGTTATTTTATTGTTTCTCTCGCTTAGTTGAGCAATCTTTGTAAGAAAGTAATCAACCAGGCTATGCGTTACTTGTGTGTTGACCGACTCTCTGTGTTGCATTACATTTCCTAATTGTACTCAGTTTTATTAAGTGTGCTTTCTCTCTGTGTGTGTGATCGTTTTATTATTATTTACTGCAGTCACCAAAGCTCCAATCTCTCATTGACACAAGGCCGTAATTATAATATATTATAATTAATTATAATATATAATATATTATAATAATTATAATATATATTGGAGGGGACATCCCCCCCAATAATGCCCCCCCCTCCCCAATATATTGCTATAGCAATATACAATATATAATATTGCTATAAAAATGTTTTCTAAATATTAATTGCGATGCTTTGTTAATAAATACAACGATTTGCTAAACCTTGGCCACAAAATCTGGACTTGTCTTCATATAACAATGCATAGATTTCTGTTTATATGATTGCGCTGTACTTTATGAATCCCTAATCTCTGCCATTACATACTATGAAACAAGAAAAGTAAAAAAAACTGAGCAATGTAATACAATACACTCTTTGACATTATTGTATCAAATAATACAAAATCCATCCCATGTGTTAGTGAAATTTGTTAATATTTTATGCAGGAAATGGCAGGAAATGAGTTTTCAAATGTACATTTTTTTCTGGGGGGGGGGTTCCCAGACCCCCTGGAAGATTTGGTCCCCCCCAATGTTGACTCCATGGCTACGGCCTTGCATTGACTTGCTAACTTCTCTACCCCCGCTCTCTCTCTATTTAAGGCCTCATCACAGAGGCGTTGTATCTCTGTGTGCCTATGTGTGTATCTCTCTCTGTGTGTCTCTGTGTTATCTCCCTCTGTCTATGTGTCTCCGTGTCTGTGTTTTGTCTCTCTCTCAAATTGAGCAATCTTTGGAAGAACGTTATCAACCAGCTGGGGTGTTGTTGACTGTTACGTTAGAAACGTAATGCAATACAACACAGAGAGTCGGCTAAGTTTTACTAGGTTCTCTCTTTTTCACTTGTACCTGATGATGATTGCTTGTGTTGCAATCAAAACGTCGCATGCTATTTGCACACAGCGATGGTGTACGGTGCTTATTGTGGAATATTTTGCTGTTTTCCCCTGGATTTTCTGTTTGCACAGTCACAGTCACTTTAAGATGTTTTTCTTGTTCATGTTTTTGTTTGTTGCGGTTGCACCCGATTCAAGAGCCGAATGGCTCACAGGGCTATACCAAATAAATGAAACTGAAACTATTATTTATTTAATTTATTTATTTCTACGTGACTTTACCGAAAGAACCAAAGAGAATCTTGCTTTAGTTTAAATTTCTCTTCACCTGCCTCGCTACTCTGTAACTTTGTTTTAAATATTCACAGTCTTATTTTTATTTTTTTACCAGGCCACGCCCACGTTGAGCTGGTGAAACCGCTCTTGTTTTCAGAAGCGACCTGCCCACAACAACAATAACAACAAGGTGGGGCTTGTCAACAGAGTGGTGGTGTTCACTCTAGACGCGTGGCGGTGTTCACTCTGGACGCGTGGCGGTGTTCACTCTAGACGCCTGGCGGTGTTCACTCTAGATGCGTGGCGGTGTTCACTCTAGACGCGTGGCGGTGTTCAATCTAGATGCGTGGCAGTGTTCACTCTAGACGCCTGGCGGTGTTCGCTCTAGACGCCTGGCGGTGTTCACTCTGGGCGCAAGGCGGTGTTCACTCTAGACGCGTGGTGGTGTTCACTCTAGACGCGTGGCGGTGTTCACTCTAGACGCGTGGCGGTGTTCACTCTAGACACGTGGCGGTGTTCACTCTAGACGCGTGGCGGTGTTCAATCTAGACGCGTGGCAGTGTTCACTCTAGACGCGTGGCGGTGTTCACTCTAGACGTGTGGCGGTGTTCACTCTGGATGCATGGCAGTGTTCACTTTGGGCGCGTGGCCGTGTTCACTCTCTACATGTGGAGAGGAAACCCGGGGATCGGGAAGGAAATCCATGCGACCACGGGGAGAGTGAGAGAGACAGGCAGCCTCGGCTGTGTGTTGATTTATCCTCAATGAATTACTTGGTGGAGTGAGGAAGCATTAATACTGAGCAGGTGAAGGTGGCCAGGCGTGGGTCTGGACACACCACCACCTGTGAACCATGCCAGTGTGTGACAGTGGTGGAGCCAGTGGGGGTGGGGTGGCACGTGCACCCCAACGATCCGATCGAAATCCCTAATTTCGATAGGATCATTGGGGTTTAATAGTAACTAGCTTCACTACCCGGCTTCGCCCGGGACTTGGATTCTTGTCTTGGATAAATTTTATATTCCCTCATATTTCACTGAAAAACCCTTAATGAATGTGATGCTTGCAAGAAAGAAAAAGCCGAAACAAATAAATATACTAAATCGGATGTTTTCACTCAAGGAAATTTAACCTTATCCCACTTCTACGTAAGGTCGATTTTGCCAACTCTGGAAGGGAATGACGTGGCGAGCTGAAAATAGTCGCGTTCACTTAGAAATTCCAGACAGCATAAGCTGTGAAAATTTCATGACGCCAGAGCTCAGCGTTGGAGAGTTTTTGGTGCTTCACACAAACAAACTGATGTAATTTCTGCCTTATATTTAAGATAGCTGTTGTACCTGTTCTTCGCACGGATTTGTTTTGAAACTCCAAGAAGCCAATGGCTTCATCGGCCAGGAGGGAAGCGCCACCTAAAATCTCCCGGCACACTGTTAACAGCTCTAGAAGTACGGCCCGCGAAGAGGCATATGGAAGGGGTAAGCATTGCAGAGCGCTTAACTCAGGTGTGTTGCGGGTTGACGTCACACACTCCATGGTCATTTCCCCCACCCCTCCCCCAAATGCCAAAGTTTATTTTTATACTTTTTACATTGTGTACAGTATGGAACCTCGCCACATGCCAAATTTCAAGTGTGTAGCCTGTTGGGAAGTTTGCTAAACATTTCGAACAGACACACGTATCCACACATTTCCCTTTTATATATATAGATAAATCAGCATTTTGCGACCCCCACTGCCACCGTGTGACATTATTACGTGCCAGGGACTCCATAATTGGCAATAATTAACGGCAAAGCAGTTACAAGCGACTCAGAATTGTGCGCAGTTGCGTATACAGTACACGACTTCCCTGATGGCAAACACCTTCAGCGAGCGCGATGCCGATCACCCGCGTTGAATCAAAAGCAAGGGACAAGTCCTTACTTACTAACAACTCCTTACTTACTAACAACTCCTTACTTACTAACAACTCCTAGCATTTTTCATTGCTGAAGGGGTTGCCCCATCTACCTGAAAATCCTGGCTACACCTCTGAGTGTGTGACAGGGTCAAGTTTGTATTTGCGTTTAAAGTCTTTGTAAGAATGGAGTCAGGAAGTTATCACATAACACGTGCAGCTGAAGTCGGAACTGTTCATCCCAGCATTCAAGGACATCTGTGCCTGGCTTCACACCTCTAAGTTGCGATTGAACATTAATTTATGCATTTCTGCATAACACAAATAGTATTATTTTGAACACCCTTTGCTATGTCAGCTGAATTTAGCTTTTATAAATGTTCCTTTTGAAGCCAGAAAGCCGAAATTGTGTGCTCGGAGTTTTGGGTTAACATTCATTTTGAAGATACGAGGGCTTCCAGGCACGATTGTGACATTTGCCCACTCATTGTGTGCCATAACAGCCCGTGTGATGAATTTGGGACGCTTTTTCACTACAACATGAATATATGAATAAGTATAGACATGTAAGTCACGTGTGACTGTGTGTATGCATTCCTCTGTGCATCGATACTGACGTGTAGATGGTGTGGATATTTTTTTTTCTCTCTGCAGCTGTCGCTTCCTCTGCAGAATTTGTCTCATGGAGCAAAGGCACTCGGCGCGGCTCGGTGCAAAAAGGCAGAAATGCGTCCGGCGTGAAAACAACCCGGATCGTACTGGAGATTTGACACGGCACCAGATAACTCGCACAGGAGATGAACCCTTCAAGTGCAGTGTGTGTGGGAAGGCGTTTACACAGTCATCAAGTCTTGTAGCACACCAGAGAACACACACGGGAGAGAAACCCTTCAAGTGTAGTGTGTGTGGGAAGGCGTTTGCACAGTCATCTACTCTTAAAAAACACCAGAGAACACACACGGGAGAGAAACCCTTCAAGTGTAGTGTGTGTGGGAAGGCGTTTGCACATTCATCTACTCTTAAAAGACACCAGAGAACACACACGGGAGAAAAACCCTTCAAGTGCAGTGTTTGTGGGAAGGGGTT
The DNA here is from genome assembly GCF_048934315.1 of Petromyzon marinus. Taxonomy (NCBI): domain Eukaryota; kingdom Metazoa; phylum Chordata; class Hyperoartia; order Petromyzontiformes; family Petromyzontidae; genus Petromyzon; species Petromyzon marinus. The sequence continues at coordinate 3,552,008 of NW_027422625.1, forward strand.
TGCGCAGTCATCTGCTCTTGTAACACACCAGAGAACTCACACGGGAGAGAAACCCTTCAAGTGCAGTGTGTGTGGGAAGGCGTTTACAGATTCATCTGCTCTTGTAGCACACAAGAGAACACACACGGGAGAGAAACCCTTCAAGTGCAGTGTGTGTGGGAAGGCGTTTGCACAGTCATGTACTCTTGTAGAACACCAGAGAACACACACGGGAGAAAAACCCTTCAAGTGCAGTGTGTGTGGGAAGGCATTTGCACATTCATCAAATCTTCATGTACACCAGAGATCTCAAAAGCATCAGAAGATCCACAAGGAGTGGAGTCTGAAATCAGCTTGTGAAAGTCAAAGTGCCGCAATGAGCCCATCCCTCATGAAACAAGAACCGGAAGAAAATCCCAGCCTGGACACTTTTAAAGGTATCGAGGTAAAATATGAAGAGGTGAAGGTGAAATGTGAAGAAGTGATGATGAAGAGCGAAGTAGTGAAGGTGAAATGTGAAGAAGTGATGGTGAAGAGCGAAGAAGTGAAGGTGAAATGTGAAGAAGTGATGGTGAAGAGCGAAGAAGTGAAGGTCAAATGTGAAGAAGTGATGGTGAAGAGCGAAGAAGTGAAGGTCAAATGTGAAGATGAAGATTCAACTCCAAAATCGGACCTTCACATCGATGGAGGCAACGTGAAGCAGGAGGATAATTCTGACTGAGGCAGAGCGAGGCAACTCCCAGCAGTTCGTGGAAGTGGAAGTGTGGGTGGACTTCCTCCGAGACAATACAAAGTCAAATGGAGACCCGGTAGATGTGTAAGCTTGAGACGATGTCGCTCCAATAGATGCACCTTTGTCACAGGCCTTTAATGACAAGAATGTGAAGTTCAACACTCAATTCCTAGGATCAACCTGCAGCGTAACAGTGGCCAGTCTTTGTGGACCTGTGGGTTGGGTAGATCTCTAACCAGGAGCAAATGCCAATAAGCTCCCAAGCGTTGACTATGTTATCATAATTGCATTTATATGGTGCTTGCTTTATCGCCTCTGGCAATTCGGAGTTTTGCGTCGTATCTCGTCTCAAACACTCGAAGAGCATCCCCAAGTAGCAGCTGCCCCTGTGTGGCACAAGGTGGTGGCCCTGTACCGGCCTGCATGTGGACAAGAGCCTGTCAGTAGGGGGTGATTGTTGATGTGGCATCTCAGTTGTGGAGTTTGTAGGTAATGTTTAGAATTTGGTACATTTTGACCCAGATGCCAGCAGGCAATGGTCTACTCGTTTTGAATGACACAATAGAATGTTGTATATACATTGTTAAGCATACGGTGTGTATGTTTTAAAATAGCTTCTTGTTAGTACGATGTAACCTGATGCAGTATATTTCAGTGCAGTATTTCAATTTTGTTAATATTCCTGTCAATAATTTAGAATTAATACTTGTCTGATTGTGTGCGTACATGTAACATTTTGCCTATGAGGGTCAAACATTGAATAAGTGATGCTTGGACAAAGTGTGTGTTTTGGAAGTAACCTGTACAGATAACTCGGGTGAGACTCATTGTTCTTGTGATACAGGTCAAAGGGTGTTTTTGTGTTTTCAGGAAGCATCTCCCTCTGGAGAAACTCATTGTTTTTTTAAATAGGCAGCACACTCGGATCATTTATCAGTTACAAGGCATACCACTCAAAAGTTACACGTAGAGGACATACATTCTCTACAACACGAATTATAATTTTGTATTACGTGTTGACGTAGGTTTTGTCGAATTAGCACGAGAAATGGTCCTTGCTGATTAACGTCTGGATGTTCACAACCGAGGGTTGGAGCAAGCCTGACCGCCTGCGGCGCCCCTCACAAACATTTACGGCCTGGGGCCAGGAAAGTCACGAAAAGAATTGGACACGAACGACGCCTCCACGCAAGCTCCCGATGCTCCGTTTTTGAAGTTTGAAAATGAAACAACTTTGTACTTTATTATTTTTTTGAATTAGATAATTGTATTTCTTCATTAAAAGCTTATTCATTGAAAACGATATTTCGTGTGAATTTTCCTCTCGTCGTTAAGTAGGTGGCCTTGCCGGGGGTTCGGTTCGATGCGGACTTTCACCTGGTTGGGATCGCGGGATCGAGATGACGCGACACAGAGCTGGCCGTGCGACGAGACCGCCGTCTGCAGATTGAACGTCTGTCCCTGCGCCTCCGTCATTAATGCAGGGGGCGCATTGGTTTGCAACGCCTCCTGCATGAAAACTCTCTGCATGTGGAGTGGGATCCAGAGGGAAATCAACGCGACCACAGGGAGAGAGAGAGACACGCAAACTCCAAATATACAGCAAGCGTCAGGGTCGGGATCGTACCCACGACTTCCTGTATGCCAGGAGAGGTAGTTAACATCTCACCACATGGAGAGAGAGATACGCAGCCTCAGCGATGTTGATTGATCTTCAATTAATTACTTGGTGGAGTAAGGAAGCATTAATACTGAGTGGATGAAGGTGGCCAGGCATGCGTCTGGACACACCACCAACTGTTTACCATGCCAGTGTGTGACAGTGTGAAGTTTGCATTTGCAGTAAAGTCTATTAACTGTGTTGAGCACGGAGGTTGTATCAAAACAGTTTATTTTAGTTTTCCTCTGGAACTCTTTGTAAGAATGGAGTCAGGAAGTTATCACAACACACGTGCAGCTGAAGTCGGAACTGTTCATCCCAGCATTCAAGGACATCTGTGCCTGGCTTCACACCTCTAAGTTGTGATTGAACATTCATTTATGCACTTCTCCATAACACAAATAGTATTATTTTCCACACCCTTTGCTAAGTCACCTGAATTTAGCTTTTATACATATTCCTTTTGAAGCCAGACAGCCGAAATTGTCTGCTCGGAGTTTTAGGTTAACATTCATTTTGAAGATACGAGGGCTTCCAGGCACGATTGTGACATTTGCCCTCTCGCCGTAACAGCCCGTGTAATGAAATTGGGACACTTTTTCACTATATCATGAATATACGAATAAGTATAGACGTGTAAGTCACGTGTGACTGTGTATGCATTCCTCTGTGCATCGATACTGACGTGGAGATGGTGTGGATATCTTTTTTCTCTCTGCAGGTGACGCTTCCGCTGTTGCTTCCTCGACAGAATTTGTCTGATGGAGCAAAGGCACTCGGCGCAGCTCGGTGCAAAAAAGCAACAATGCGACCGTTGTGCATACAGCACGGATCGTAGTGACCATTTGACACGGCACCAGAGAACACACACAGGAGAGAAACCCTTCAAGTGCAGTGTGTGTGGGAAGGCGTTTGCACAATCATCTACACTTGTAGAACACCAGAGAACACACACGGGAGAAAAACCCTTCAAGTGCAGTGTGTGTGGGAAGGCGTTTGTACGTTCATCTAATCTTGTAGCACACCAGAGAACACACACGGGAGAGAAACCCTTCAAGTGCAGTGTGTGTGGGAAGGCGTTTGCACAGTCATCTACACTTGTAGAACACCAGAGAACACACACGGGAGAAAAACCCTTCAAGTGCAGTGTGTGTGGGAAGGCATTTGCACATTCATCAAATTTTCATGTACACCAGAGAACAGACAAGCATCAGAAGATCCACAAGGAGTGGAGTCTGAAATCATCTTGTGAAAGTCAAAGTGCCACAATGAGCCCATCCCTGATGAAACAAGAACCGGAAGAAAATCCCAGCTTGGACACTTTTAAAGGTATCGAGGTAAAATATGAAGAGGTGAAGGTGAAATATGAAGAAGTGATGGTGAAGATCGAAGAAGTGAAGGTAAAATGTGAAGATGAAGATTCAACTCCAAAATCGGACCTTCACATCGATGGAGGCAACGTGAAGCAGGAGGAGAATTCTGACTGTGAGGCAGAGCGAGGCAACTCCCAGCAGTTTGTTGAAGTGGAGGTGTGGGTGGACTTCCTCCGAGACAATACAAAGTCAAATGGAGACCCGGTAGATGTGTAAGCCAGAGACGATGTCGCTCCAATAGATGCACCTTTGTCACAGGCCTTTAATGACAAGAATGTGAAGTTGAACACTCAATTCCTAGTATCAACCTGCAGGGTAACAGTGGCCAGTCTTTGTGGACCTGTGGGTTGGGTAGATCTCTAACCAGGAGCGAATGCCAATAAGCTCCCAAGCGTTGACTATGTTATCATAATTGCATTCATATGGTGCTTGCTTTATCGCCTCTGGCAATTCGGAGTTTTGTGTCGTATCTCGTCTCAAACACTCGAAGAGCATCCCCAAGTAGCAGCTGCCCCTGTGTGGCACAAGGTGGTGGCCCTGCACCGGCCTGCATGTGGACAAGAGCCTGTCAGTAGGGGGCGATGGTTGATGTGACATCTCAGTTGTGGAGTTTGTAGGTAATGTTTAGAATTTGATACATTTTGACCCAGACGCCAACATGCAGTGGCCTACTCATTTTGAATGGTGCAATGGTATGTTGTACATACACTGTTAAGCAGACGGTGCGTATGTTTTAAAATAGCTTCTTTTTAGTACGATGTAACCTGATGAAGTATATTTCAGTGCAGTATTTCAATTTTGTTAATATTCCTGTCAATAAGTTAGAATGAATAATTGTATGATTGTGTGCGTATATGTAACATTTTGCCTATAAGGGTCAAACATTGAATAAGTGATGCTTGGACAAAGTGTGTATTTTGGAAGTAAGCTGTACAGATAACTCAGGTGAGACTCATTGTTCTGGTGATGCAGGTCAGAGGGTATTTTTCTGTTGTCAGGAAGCATCTCCCTCTGGATCAACTCATTGTTTTATTAAATAGGCAGCACACTCGGATCATTTATCAGTTACAAGGCATACCACTCAAAAGTTACACATAGAGGAGATACATTCTCTACAACACGAATTATAATTTTGTATTACGTGTTGACGTAGGTTTTGTCGAATTAGCACGAGAAATGGTCCTTGCTGATTAACGTCTGGATGTTCACAACCAAGGGTTGAAGCAAGCCTGACCGCCTGCGGCGCCCCTCACAACCATTTACGACCTTGGGCCAGGAAAGTCACGAAAAGAATTGCACACGAACGACGCCTCCACGCAAGCTCCCGATGCTCCGTTTTTGAAGTTTGAAAATGAAACAACTTTGAATTGTATTATGTTTTTGAATTAGATAATTGTATTTCTTCATTAAAAGCTTATTCATTGAAAACGATATTTCGTGTGAATTTCCTCTCGTCGTTAAGTAGATGGCCTTGCCGGGGGTTCGGTTCGATGTGGACTTTCACCTGGTTGGGATCGCGGGATCGAGATGAGGCGACACAGAGCTGGCCGTGCGACGAGACCGCCGTCCGCAGATCGAACGTCTGTCCCTGCGCCTCCGTCATTAATGCAGGGGGCGCATTGGTTTGCAACGCCTCCTGCATGAAAACTCTCTGCATGTGGAGTGGGATCCAGAGGGAAATCAACGCGACCACAGGGAGAGAGAGAGAGAGACACGCAAACTCCAAATATACAGCAAGCGTCAGGGTCGGGTTCGTACCCACGACTTCCTGTATGCCAGGAGAGGTAGTTAACATCTCACCACATGGAGAGAGAGACACGCAGCCTCAGCGATGTTGATTGATCTTTAATTACTTGGTTGAGTAAGGAAGCATTAATACTGAGTGGATGAAGGTGGCCAGGCATGCGTCTGGACACACCACCAACTGTTTACCATGCCAGTGTGTGACAGTGTGAAGTTTGCATTTTCAGTAAAGTCTATTAACTGTGTTGAGCACGGAGGTTATATCAAAACAGTTTATTTTAGTTTTCCTCTGGAACTCTTTGTAAGAATGGAGTCAGGAAGTTATCACAACACACGTGCAGCTGAAGTGGAAACTTCATCCCAGCATTCAAGGACATCTGTGCCTGGCTTCACACCTCTAAGTTGCAATTGAACATTAATTTATGCATTTCTGCATAACACAAATAGTATTATTTTCAACACCCTTTGCTATGTCAGCTGAATTTAGCTTTCATAAATGTTCCTTTTGAAGCCAGAAAGCCGAAATTGTGTGCTCGGAGTTTTGGGTTAACATTCATTTTGAAGATACGAGGGCTTCCAGGCACGATTGTGACATTTGCCCACTCATTGTGTGCCATAACAGCCCGTGTGATGAATTTGGGACGCTTTTTCACTACAACATGAATATATGAATAAGTATAGACATGTAAGTCACGTGTGACTGTGTGTATGCATTCCTCTGTGCATCGATACTGACGTGTAGATGGTGTGGATATTTTTTTTTCTCTCTGCAGCTGTCGCTTCCTCTGCAGAATTTGTCTCATGGAGCAAAGGCACTCGGCGCGGCTCGGTGCAAAAAGGCAGAAATGCGTCCGGCGTGAAAACAACCCGGATCGTACTGGAGACTTGACACGGCACCAGATAACTCGCACAGGAGATGAACCCTTCAAGTGCAGTGTGTGTGGGAAGGCGTTTACACAGTCATCAAGTCTTGTAGCACACCAGAGAACACACACGGGAGAGAAACCCTTCAAGTGTAGTGTGTGTGGGAAGGCGTTTGCACAGTCATCTACTCTTAAAAAACACCAGAGAACACACACGGGAGAAAAACCCTTCAAGTGCAGTGTTTGTGGGAAGGGGTTTGCACAGTCATCTGTTCTTGTAACACACCAGAGAACTCACACGGGAGAGAAACCCTTCAAGTGCAGTGTGTGCGGGAAGGCGTTTACAGATTCATCTGCTCTTGTAGCACACAAGAGAACACACACGGGAGAGAAACCCTTCAAGTGCAGTGTGTGTGGGAAGGCGTTTACAGATTCATCTGCTCTTGTAGCACACAAGAGAACACACACGGGAGAGAAACCCTTCAAGTGCAGTGTGTGTGGGAAGGCGTTTGCACAGTCATGTACTCTTGTAGAACACCAGAGAACACACACGGGAGAAAAACCCTTCAAGTGCAGTGTGTGTGGGAAGGCATTTGCACATTCATCAAATCTTCATGTACACCAGAGATCTCAAAAGCATCAGAAGATCCACAAGGAGTGGAGTCTGAAATCAGCTTGTGAAAGTCAAAGTGCCGCAATGAGCCCATCCCTCATGAAACAAGAACCGGAAGAAAATCCCAGCCTGGACACTTTTAAAGGTATCGAGGTAAAATATGAAGAGGTGAAGGTGAAATGTGAAGAAGTGATGATGAAGAGCGAAGTAGTGAAGGTGAAATGTGAAGAAGTGATGGTGAAGAGCGAAGAAGTGAAGGTGAAATGTGAAGAAGTGATGGTGAAGAGCGAAGAAGTGAAGGTCAAATGTGAAGAAGTGATGGTGAAGAGCGAAGAAGTGAAGGTCAAATGTGAAGATGAAGATTCAACTCCAAAATCGGACCTTCACATCGATGGAGGCAACGTGAAGCAGGAGGATAATTCTGACTGAGGCAGAGCGAGGCAACTCCCAGCAGTTCGTGGAAGTGGAAGTGTGGGTGGACTTCCTCCGAGACAATACAAAGTCAAATGGAGACCCGGTAGATGTGTAAGCTTGAGACGATGTCGCTGCAATAGATGCACCTTTGTCACAGGCCTTTAATGACAAGAATGTGAAGTTCAACACTCAATTCCTAGGATCAACCTGCAGCGTAACAGTGGCCAGTCTTTGTGGACCTGTGGGTTGGGTAGATCTCTAACCAGGAGCGAATGCCAATAAGCTCCCAAGCGTTGACTATGTTATCATAATTGCATTTATATGGTGCTTGCTTTATCGCCTCTGGCAATTCGGAGTTTTGCGTCGTATCTCGTCTCAAACACTCGAAGAGCATCCCCAAGTAGCAGCTGCCCCTGTGTGGCACAAGGTGGTGGCCCTGTACCGGCCTGCATGTGGACAAGAGCCTGTCAGTAGGGGGTGATTGTTGATGTGGCATCTCAGTTGTGGAGTTTGTAGGTAATGTTTAGAATTTGGTACATTTTGACCCAGATGCCAGCAGGCAATGGTCTACTCGTTTTGAATGACACAATAGAATGTTGTATATACATTGTTAAGCATACGGTGTGTATGTTTTAAAATAGCTTCTTGTTAGTACGATGTAACCTGATGCAGTATATTTCAGTGCAGTATTTCAGTTTTGTTAATATTCCTGTCAATAATTTAGAATTAATACTTGTCTGATTGTGTGCGTACATGTAACATTTTGCCTATGAGGGTCAAACATTGAATAAGTGATGCTTGGACAAAGTGTGTGTTTTGGAAGTAACCTGTACAGATAACTCGGGTGAGACTCATTGTTCTTGTGATACAGGTCAAAGGGTGTTTTTGTGTTTTCAGGAAGCATCTCCCTCTGGAGAAACTCATTGTTTTTTTAAATAGGCAGCACACTCGGATCATTTATCAGTTACAAGGCATACCACTCAAAAGTTACACATAGAGGAGATACATTCTCTACAACACGAATTATAATTTTGTATTACGTGTTGACGTAGGTTTTGTCGAATTAGCACGAGAAATGGGCCTTGCTGATTAACGTCTGGATGTTCACAACCGAGGGTTGGAGCAAGCCTGACCGCCTGCGGCGCCCCTCACAACCATTTACGGCCTTGGGCCAGGAAAGTCACGAAAAGAATTGGACACGAACGACGCCTCCACGCAAGCTCCCGATGCTCCGTTTTGAAGTTTGAAAATGAAACAACTTTGTACTGTATTATTTTTTTGAATTAGATAATTGTATTTCTTCATTAAAAGCTAATTCATTGAAAACGATATTTCGTGTGAATTTCCTCTCGTCGTTAAGTAGGTGGCCTTGCCGGGGGTTCGGTTCGATGCGGACTTTCACCTGGTTGGGATCGCGGGATCGAGATGAGGCGACACAGAGCTGACCGTGCGACGAGACCGCCGTCCGCAGATCGAACGTCTGTCCCTTCGCCTCCGTCATTAATGCAGGGGGCGCATTGGTTTGCAATGCCTCCTGCATGAAAACTCTCTGCATGTGGAGTGGGATCCAGAGGGAAATCAACGCGACCACGGGGAGAGAGAGACACGCAAACTCCAAATATACAGCAAGCGTCAGGGTCGGGTTCGTACCCACGACTTCCTGTATGCCAGGAGAGGTAGTTAACATCTCACCACATGGAGAGAGAGACACGCAGCCTCAGCGATGTTTATTGATCTTTAATTACTTGGTTGAGTAAGGAAGCATTAATACTGAGTGGATGAAGGTGGCCAGGCATGCGTCTGGACACACCACCAACTGTTTACCATGCCAGTGTGTGACAGTGTGAAGTTTGCATTTTCAGTAAAGTCTATTAACTGTGTTGAGCACGGAGGTTGTATCAAAACAGTTTATTTTAGTTTTCCTCTGGAACTCTTTGTAAGAATGGAGTCAGGAAGTTATCACAACACACGTGCAGCTGAAGTCGGAACTGTTCATCCCAGCATTCAAGGACATCTGTGCCTGGCTTCACACCTCTAAGTTGTGATTGAACATTCATTTATGCACTTCTCCATAACACAAATAGTATTATTTTCCACACCCTTTGCTAAGTCACCTGAATTTAGCTTTTATACATATTCCTTTTGAAGCCAGACAGCCGAAATTGTCTGCTCGGAGTTTTAGGTTAACATTCATTTTGAAGATACGAGGGCTTCCAGGCACGATTGTGACATTTGCCCTCTCATTGTGTGCCGTAACAGCCCGTGTAATGAAATTGGGACACTTTTTCACTATATCATGAATATACGAATAAGTATAGACGTGTAAGTCACGTGTGACTGTGTGTATGCATTCCTCTGTGCATCGATACTGACGTGGAGATGGTGTGGATATCTTTTTTCTCTCTGCAGGTGACGCTTCCGCTGTTGCTTCCTCGACAGAATTTGTCTGATGGAGCAAAGGCACTCGGCGCAGCTCGGTGCAAAAAAGCAACAATGCGACCGTTGTGCATACAGCACGGATCGTAGTGACCATTTGACACGGCACCAGAGAACACACACAGGAGAGAAACCCTTCAAGTGCAGTGTGTGTGGGAAGGCGTTTGCACAGTCATTTACTCTTGTAGAACACCAGAGAACACACACGGGAGAAAAACCCTTCAAGTGCAGTGTGTGTGGGAAGGCGTTTGTACGTTCATCTAATCTTGTAGCACACCAGAGAACACACACGGGAGAGAAACCCTTCAAGTGCAGTGTGTGTGGGAAGGCGTTTGCACAGTCATCTACACTTGTAGAACACCAGAGAACACACACGGGAGAAAAACCCTTCAAGTGCAGTGTGTGTGGGAAGGCATTTGCACATTCATCAAATTTTCATGTACACCAGAGAACAGACAAGCATCAGAAGATCCACAAGGAGTGGAGTCTGAAATCATCTTGTGAAAGTCAAAGTGCCACAATGAGCCCATCCCTGATGAAACAAGAACCGGAAGAAAATCCCAGCTTGGACACTTTTAAAGGTATCGAGGTAAAATATGAAGAGGTGAAGGTGAAATATGAAGAAGTGATGGTGAAGATCGAAGAAGTGAAGGTAAAATGTGAAGATGAAGATTCAACTCCAAAATCGGACCTTCACATCGATGGAGGCAACGTGAAGCAGGAGGAGAATTCTGACTGAGGCAGAGCGAGGCAACTCCCAGCAGTTTGTTGAAGTGGAGGTGTGGGTGGACTTCCTCCGAGACAATACAAAGTCAAATGGAGACCCGGTAGATGTGTAAGCCAGAGACGATGTCGCTCCAATAGATGCACCTTTGTCACAGGCCTTTAATGACAAGAATGTGAAGTTGAACACTCAATTCCTAGTATCAACCTGCAGGGTAACAGTGGCCAGTCTTTGTGGACCTGTGGGTTGGGTAGATCTCTAACCAGGAGCGAATGCCAATAAGCTCCCAAGCGTTGACTATGTTATCATAATTGCATTCATATGGTGCTTGCTTTATCGCCTCTGGCAATTCGGAGTTTTGTGTCGTATCTCGTCTCAAACACTCGAAGAGCATCCCCAAGTAGCAGCTGCCCCTGTGTGGCACAAGGTGGTGGCCCTGCACCGGCCTGCATGTGGACAAGAGCCTGTCAGTAGGGGGCGATGGTTGATATGCCATCTCAGTTGTGGAGTTTGTAGGTAATGTTTAGAATTTGATACATTTTGACCCAGACGCCAACATGCAGTGGCCTACTCATTTTGAATGGTGCAATGGTATGTTGTACATACACTGTTAAGCAGACGGTGCGTATGTTTTAAAATAGCTTCTTTTTAGTACGATGTAACCTGATGAAGTATATTTCAGTGCAGTATTTCAATTTTGTTAATATTCCTGTCAATAAGTTAGAATGAATAATTGTATGATTGTGTGCGTATATGTAACATTTTGCCTATAAGGGTCAAACATTGAATAAGTGATGCTTGGACAAAGTGTGTATTTTGGAAGTAAGCTGTACAGATAACTCAGGTGAGACTCATTGTTCTTGTGATACAGGTCAAAGGGTATTTTTCTGTTGTCAGGAAGCATCTCCCTCTGGATCAACTCATTGTTTTATTAAATAGGCAGCACACTCGGATCATTTATCAGTTACAAGGCATACCACTCAAAAGTTACACATAGAGGAGATACATTCTCTACAACACGAATTATAATTTTGTATTACGTGTTGACGTAGGTTTTGTCGAATTAGAACAAAAAATGGTCCTTGCTGATTAACGTCTGGATGTTCACAACCGAGGCATGAAGCAAGCCTGACCGCCTGCGGCGCCCCTCACAACCATTTACGGCCTTGGGCCAGGAAAGTCACGAAAAGAATTGCACACGAACGACGCCTCCACGCAAGCTCCCGATGCTCCGTTTTTGAAGTTTGAAAATGAAACAACTTTGAATTGTATTATTTTTTTGAATTAGATAATTGTATTTCTTCATTAAAAGCTTATTCATTGAAAACGATATTTCGTGTGAATTTCCTCTCGTCGTTAAGTAGATGGCCTTGCCGGGGGTTCGGTTCGATGCGGACTTTCACCTGGTTGGGATCGCGGGATCGAGATGAGGCGACACAGAGCTGGCCGTGCGACGAGACCGCCGTCCGCAGATCGAACGTCTGTCCCTTCGCCTCCGTCATTAATGCAGGGGGCGCATTGGTTTGCAACGCCTCCTGCATGAAAACTCTCTGCATGTGGAGTGGGATCCAGAGGGAAATCAACGCAACCACAGGGAGAGAGAGAGACATGAATACTCCAAATATACAGCAAGCGTCAGGGTCGGGTTCGTACCCACGACTTCCTGTATGCCAGGAGAGGTAGTTAACATCTCACCACATGGAGAGAGAGACACGCAGCCTCAGCGATGTTGATTGATCTTCAATTAATTACTTGGAGTAAGGAAGCATTAATACTGAGTGGATGAAGGTGGCCAGGCATGCGTCTGGACACACCACCAACTGTTTACCATGCCAGTGTGTGACATTGTGAAGTTTCCATTTTCAGTAAAGTCTATTAACTGTATTGAGCACGGAGGTTGTATCAAAACAGTTTATTTTAGTTTTCCTCTGGAACTCTTTGTAAGAATGGAGTCAGGAAGTTATCACAGCACACGTGCAACTTAAGTCGGAACTGTTCATCCCAGCATTCAAGGACATCTGTGCCTGGCTTCACACCTCTAAGTTGTGATTGAACATTCATTTATGCACTTCTGCATAACACGTAGTATTATTTTCCACACCCTTTGCTATGTCACCTGAATTTAGCTTTTATACATATTCCTTTTGAAGCCAGACAGCCGAAATTGTGTTCTCGGAGTTTTGGGTTAACATTCATTTTGAAGATACGAGGGCTTCCAGGCACGTTTATGACCATTAGCCCTCTCGTGTGCCATAACAGCCCGTGTGATGAATTTGGGACACTTTTTCACTATATCATGAATATATAGACGTGTAAGTCATGTGTTACTGTGTGTATGCATTCCTCTGTGCATCGATACTGACGTGTAGATTGTGTGGATATTTTGTTTCTGTCTGCAGCTGACGCTTCCTCTGTTGCTTCCTCTGCAGAATTGGTCTGATGGAGCAAAGGCACTCGGCGCAGCTCGGTGCAAAAAGGCATCAATGCGACCGTTGTGCATACAGCACGGATCGTACTGGACATTTGACACGGCACAAGAGACTCACACAGGAGAGAAACCCTTCAAGTGCAGTGTGTGTGGGAAGGCGTTTGCACAATCATGTACTCTTAAAAAACACCAGAGAACACACATGGGAGAGAAACCCTTCTTGTGCTGTGTGTGTGGGAAGGTGTTTACACGTTCATCTACTCTTGTAGAACACCAGAGAACACACACGGGAGAGAAACCCTTCAAGTGCAGTGTGTGTGGGAAGGCGTTTACACATTCATTTACTCTTGTAACACACCAGAGAACACACATGGGAGAGAAACCCTTCTTGTGCAGTGTGTGTGGGAAGGCGTTTGCACGTTCATCTACTCTTAAAAAACACCAGAGAACACACACGGGAGAGAAACCCTTCAAGTGCAGTGTGTGTGGGAAGGCGTTTGAACAGTCATCTACTCTTAAAAAACACCAGAGAACACACACGGGAGAAAAACCCTTCAAGTGCAGTGTGTGTGGAAAGGCATTTGCACATTCATCAAATCTTCATGTACACCAGAGATCTCAAAAGCAGCAGAAGATCCACAAGGAGTGGAGTCTAAAATCATCTTGTGAAAGTCAAAGTGCCGCAATGAGCCCATCCCTCATGAAACAAGAACCGGAAGAAAATCCCAGCCTGGACACTTTTAAAGGGATCGAGGTGAAACATGAAGAGGTGAAGGTGAAATGTGAAAAAGTAACGATGAAGAGCGAATTAGTGAAGGTGAAATGTGAAGAAGTGATGGTGAAGAGCGAAGAAGTGAAGGTAAAATATGAAGATGAAAATTCTACTCCAAAATCGGACCTTCACATCGATGGAGGCAACGTGAAGCAGGAGGAGAATTCTGACTGTGAGGCAGAGCGAGGCAACTCCCAGCAGTTTGTGGAAGTGGAAGTGTGGGTGGACTTCCTGCGAGACAATACAAAATCAAATGGAGACCCGGTAGATGTGTAAGCCAGAGACGATGTCTCTCCAATAGATGCACCTTTGTCACAGGCCTTTAATGACAAGAATGTGAAGTTGAACACTCAATTCCTATGTGCAACCTGCAGCGTAACAGTGCCAGTCTTTGTGGACCTGTGGGTTGGGTAGATCTCTAACCAGGAGCGAAAGCCAATAAGCTCCCAAGCATTCACTAGAGTCTATTAATTCCATTTATATGGTGCTTGCTTAATCGCCTCTGGCAATTCGGAGTTTTGTGTCGTATCTCGTCTCAAACACTCGAAGAGCATCCCCAAGTAGCAGCTGCCCCTGTGTGGCACAAGGTGGTGGCCCTGCACCGGCCTGCATGTGGACAAGAGCCTGTCAGTAGGGGGCGATGTTTGATGTGGCATCTCAGTTGTGGAGTTTGTAGGTAATGTTTAGAATTTGATACATTTTAACCCAAACGCCAGCATCCAATGGCCTACTCGTTTTGAATGGCGCAATAGTATGTTGTACATTAATTGTAAAGCAGACGGTACGTATTTTTTTTAAATAGCTTATTGTTAATGCGATGTAACCTTATGCAGTATATTTCACTGCAGTAATTCATTTTTGTTCATATGCCTGTCAATAATTTATAATGAATACTTGTCTGATTGTGTGCGTACATAAAACATTTTGTCTATAAGGGTCAAACATTGATTAAGTGATGTTAGGACAAAGTGTGTCTTTTGGAAGTAACCTGTACAGATAACTCGGGTGAGACTCATTGTTCTTGTGATACAGGTCAAAGGGTGTTTTTGTGTTTTCAGGAAGCATCTCCCTCTGGAGCAACTCATTGCCTTTGAAATAGGGAGCACACTCGGATCATTAATCAGTTACACGTAGAGGAGATACATTCTCTACAACACGAATTATAGTTTTGTATTACGTGTTGACGTAGATTTTGTCTAACTAGGTCTAGAAATGCTCTTTGCTGATTAACGTCTGGATGTCCGAAACTATCGGTTGAAGCAGCCCGGCTGCTGTTGAGACGCTGTGCACCAATAAGGGTCCACAGGTGGCTTGCACTGAATCAATAATGCACTCTCAGAAGGCTATGCTAGTCATAGTTTGTGTAAAACATTCCTTTGTTTCGTGGAGAGATCGATAAATGAAAGATGTCGTGTCTGCTGATCTGCTTCATAGCAAGGAAGTAATTTAAGAGACTACATTTGAAATTCATTTTTGGTACAGATTTGTATTCGGTTACAAGGCAGAGCACATCTAGTAGATACATTCTGCACAACAACACTCATTAGAATTTTGCATGACGTCTTATATGTTGGTGAATTAGCACAAGAAATGGTCCATGCTGATTAACGTCTGGAAGTTCACAACCAAAGGTTGAAGCCTGACCGCCTGCGTCGCCTCTCAACTATTGACGGCCTTGGGCCAGGAAAGTCACGAAAAAAATTTAACACGAACGACGCCTCCACGCAGGCTCCCGATGCTCCGTTTTGAAGTTTGAAAATGAAAAAACTTTGAATTGTATTATGTTTTGAGTTACATAATTTTATTTCGTCATTAAAAGCTTATTCATTGAAAACGATTTTTCGTGTGAATTTTCTCTCGTCATTAAGTAGATGGCCTTGCCGGGGGTTCGGTTCGATGCGGACTTTCACCTGGTTGGGATCGCGGGATCGAGATGAGGCGACACAGAGCTGGCCGTGCGAGAAGATTCCAACGCGATTGAACGTCTGTCCCTGCGCCTCCGTCGTTCATGCAGGGGGTCCGTATGTTTGCAGCGTCCCCTGCAGGAACACTATGGAAGGTGCAGCGTTAGTCACGAAGTTGTGTGTAAGCGCCATAACAAGGTGCTGTAAGCTGACCTGCCACTACGTTTACGGGTCAACAGGGGGCAGCCGAGAGATAGCGAGGTGCGTAGGGGTCGACCAAAGGTTAAACCCCCGGCCCCCCCGTGACCGGAGACTTACACCCCTGACCCCCCCCACCCGTCCCTAAGGCCCCTTAAGATAAGACCTTCCAGAAGGTTCTGGGAGGGGGGTGTGGGTCAGGAGGGGAGGGGTGACCCCGACCTGGGGATAAAAGGCCGGCCCTCTGGATGGGCCGGGCAGTGTTCACCAACTCAATCCTGAAGACCTGAAGACTGGACCAGCACCCGGGGACCCTCAACCGAGGCTCTAGCCAGAGCCGGGTTGTAGCGGACCAGAGGTGAGCTCCCGTACCCTGGCTGGGACGGGTCGTCCAGTCTTCCCTTAACGCCGGGCTAAGGGACCCGTGGGTAGCAGAGCCCGGAGTGTGCAGGCTGCGATAGAAGGGAGGCTGTCACTCCCGGAGGCTATCGTTGTGGAAGGGGCCGTACCCCTTTGTGTTACAGTAGTGTGTAGAGCCGAGTTCGAAAGAGTTGTTATAATAAACACGTTGCCTCAACCAGACGTCTCCGTGTGATTAGTTACGGACACAACACTTATATTAAAGAGTATACTATGAGACCTTTGCCAGTAGCAAGATATAGTAATAGGTTTTTACCCTTTAATCTGGGACAAAAACTGACACCTATATACAAGGGATCATGTGTGACATAACCACAACACAAGCAGTCTGCTTGTGTTGTGGTTATATCTTGCTACTGGCAAAGGAGGTCTCAGTCTAAATGCTTACCCCGAGCTCTCAATACTCGGATAGTGCGCTGTTTTTGAGTTATACGCCTTTTGGCGTCTTCTGGTCCAACACCAGTGGAGACTAGGCTCTAAGAAAAGCCGTCTCGGGTGTGGACCAATCAAATTTTAGGACAGTGCACGTCATTATCAAAGTTGTCTCTTTTTGTTTGCATTTTGACTGCTTGTGTTGTGGTTCTTGCAAACATGATCCCTTGTATAAAGGTGTTAGTTTTCGTGCCAGATAAAAGGGTAAAAATCTATTTCTAAAAGAGTATAGTCAGTGGGTTTTCAAAGTACCTTCGTCTTACAGAAATCAATTTCGCGTGAGCCCACCGCATTAAAACGATGCTCAACAGAGCGGGGCGAGTCACGGTGGGGGGGGAGGGGGGTCACCTTATCTTAGTCACGTGACGTAGCTCACGTGACTTCTGACGTGACAATGTCTGGATGTTTTCGCCTGAGCACGACCGCTCGTGTTTCGATCGAAACGTGATTTATTTTTTATTATTTTATTTTTTCTACCTACGTGACTTTACCGAAAGAACCAAAGAGTATGAAAGACGTCTTGTCTGCTGAGCTTGTTCATATCTGTGTACATCGATATCCCACATTGCTTACACGTACACACCACACACAATGAAATAAATAGAAACTGGAATGACTTCCGGGGATGGGGAAAGATTGAGGAAACTCTTTCAATGGAGCGAGTTAAGTTTGTTCGATTCAACATCTCTCTGTCCGTCTGTGCCTCTGTTCCCCTCTGTGTCTCTCTCTCGCTGAATGTGTCTCTGTCGTCTCTGTATCTTTCTTTCTGTGTTCCTCTTGTCTGTGTCTGTCCACCTCTCTCTTGTCAGTCTCTGTGTGTGTCTCTATCAGCGTCTTTCCAACCGTGTTCAACTACTGTCAGTAGCAACATGCGCCCGTTCAACTTTCACGGCCCACGACTGCACGCGACTCAAACTTGCTCCGAGTCTCTGTGTGTACGTTGAACTTATTTCGCACCGTACGTAGCCGAACCTGCACAGGAGGAGCGGCTGGTATCTGTGGAGCTGTGGGCTTGGTACATCTGTCAGCAGGAGCGAGAGACAATGAAGCTCCCAAGCATTCACTACGTTACCAACATCATATTTGCACTCATAAGTCGCTTGCCTAACTGCCTCGGCAACTCGGTGTTTCGTATCGAATCTCATCTCAAACAATCGAAGGACCCCCCCTAAGTGGCAGCTGCCCCTGTGTGGCACAAGGTGGCCCTGCACCGGCCTGCACGTGGACATGAGTCTGTCGGTAGGGGGCGATCATTGACGCGCCATCTCCCTTGTGTAGTTTCTGGATAATGTTTGGAATTGCCCCAGTTTTGACCGTGGCACCAACATGCAATGACCTGTGCGTTGTGAATGACACAGCGCTATGTTTTACAGCTGCCGTGAAGCAGACTGCGCATATCGTGGTGATTGTTACTGGGGTAGCTAGGTGTGCCTGTCGGATTTGAACCGTGAACCTCTACAGTAAATAGAGAATGTGCTACAATATTCTTGGTTCTTTCGGTAAAGTCACGTAAATAGAAAACACATTTTTTTATTTTTTATTTAAATTGTCATTTTGTTTTATTTAAGTGACTTTACCGAAAGAACCAAGAATATTAATTCCTGCAGTCACGAAAGTTTCAAGTCAAAATAGAATTCGCCTCCACTCGGCTCGCCTCAATCTGCGTGGAGGCGTTGGGGGGGTCAGCCTGAGAGAACTTCCTTCCAGACGGCTCCACGCAGCTTCGTGCGGAGCGACAGGCCAGGGAGCTCCCACACAGCGTGGCGCAGCTGATGAACATTTATATTGTTGGTTCTGTCGGTGAAGTCACGTAGGTAGAAAACAAAAAAAATTGAAAATAATAAATTGATGAAAAGATGCCATTGGTCGACTGACTGAGATGACTGTGCCCACCACAGTATACACACAC
This sequence comes from Petromyzon marinus, assembly GCF_048934315.1. Lineage (NCBI taxonomy): Eukaryota > Metazoa > Chordata > Hyperoartia > Petromyzontiformes > Petromyzontidae > Petromyzon > Petromyzon marinus. Next base: position 3,570,609 of record NW_027422625.1, read on the forward strand.
ACAGTGTACACACACAGTGTACACACACACAGTGTACACACACACAGTGTACACACACTGTGCACACACACACAGTGTACACACACAGTGTATACACACACAGTGTACACACACAGTGTACACACACAGTGTACACACACAGTGTACACACACACACACAGTGTACACACACTGTGCACACAGTGCACAGTGTACACACACAGTGTATACACACACAGTGTACACACACTGTGCACACACACAGTGTACACACACACAGTGTACACACACACACAGTGTACACACACACTGTACACACACAGTGTACACACACAGTGTACACACACACACTGTACACACATGCACTGTACACACACACAGTGTACACACACACACATTGTGTACACACACACATTGTGTACACACACACAGTGTACACACACACAAACAGTGTGTACACATTATTGTGTACACACACACAAACAGTGTGTACACTGTTTGTGTGTGTGTACACAATAATGTACACGTTGTTGCTGAGCTCACACACCCAAGGGGTCTCTGTTCAAGGGAGGGAGCAATGGAAAATGAATCTAAATCAACTTAAACTCCAACCACGTTCTGTGACGTCACCACTCAGCATTACCTCATCGGCGTGAAACGCCAGGGGGAGGTGTACCTCGCTATTGACGTAATGTCACCAAGGCGTTCACCCCACCCCATCCAACGTGCCCTTGAGCGTGACGTCACTCTTGCCTGGGTCACTTTCGTTATCTGTTTAAGTACAATCCTTATTTGGGCACAGCTACTCACGGTGACTGGCGGCTCATTAACATAATGTATTCGTGAAAGCCGTTGCGAGTTTATTGCGACGAGATCGGCACCCACGCCCAATCCCTCCACTTATGGGCCAGGCTCATTAACATAAATTATTTAAGTCCCAGAGCCGTTGATTGTGGGAGGGGCGTGTCTTGTTCCCCGCAAGTGACGTCATGTCACCGCCTCCTGCCGCGTGACGTCACGAGGTAACCGGAATCTGCCGCTCCGCGCGTAAACTGAAATCCGAGGTGAGAAATTCTCATCGCGGTTGTGGTGGTTGTTGTGTTTGTGGTGGTTGTTGTGGTGGTTGTTGTGTTTGTGGTGGTTGTTGTTGTTTACCGAGGTAGAGCCTCGCTCTCTCTCGTAGGGATGTCAATTGAGTAGCAGCGAGCTTGGAAGCGATGTCCAGGTTGGAACTTTACAGCGCTGGGCCTAAGCACGTGGCGTCTTGCCTCCTACTCTCGCCTGATCGCGTTTGCTTCAATTCTCTCGCTTAGTTGAGCAATCTTCGAAAGAAAGTAATCAACCAGGCTATGCGTTACTTGTGTGTTGACCGACTCTCTGTGTTGCATTGCATTAGATTTCGTAATTGTACTCAGTTTCGATTTAAAGCTTTCGTGACTGCAATGATTCATCATCTTTGGTTCTTTCAGTAAAGTCACGTAGAATGAGAATAAAATAATACATTGATAAAATAAAATAACACAATAATATTCTCACGACGTTTTGGCCACAACACAAGCGGCCTTCATCAGGTGAAGGGACGAGACTGTCTGGTAGGACAGCGCTGGAGTGAAAGAGCCACGTTCAGATCACGACCTTTAAGCTGTGTGAGAGGAAACAAAGCGCCTTGACAAAGGAATTAGCATAGAATTTAGCATTCAAATGGCTGAGTGATTAGCTTGTGACTGGTCACAGAAATAGCTATGTTAAAAGTTAAAGCATACACATCCGCAGTCACAAGCTAATCACTCAGCCATTTCAATGCTAAATTATATGCTAATTCCTTTGTCAAGGCGCTTTGTTTCCTCTCACACAGCTTAAAGGTCGTGATCTGAACGTGGCTCTTTCACTCCAGCGCTGTCCTACCAGACAGTCTCGTCCCTTCACCTGATGAAGGCCGCTTGTGTTGTGGCCGAAACGTCGTGAGAATATTATTGTGTTATTTTATTTTATCAATTTATTATTTTATTCTCATTCTACGTGACTTTACCGAAAGAACCAAAGAAGATGTACTCAGTTTGTTTGATTAAGTGTGCTTTCTCTCTCTCTGTGTGTGTGTCCTCGTGTTATTATTATTTACTGCAGTTACCAAAGCTCCAAATCTCTCATTGACACAAGGCCGTAATTATAATATATTATAATAATTATAATATATTATAATAATAATTATATATTGGGGGACACAACCCTCCCAATTATCAAATATGCTCAAAATGTCCTCCCCCCCCCAATATATTGCTATAGCAATATACAATATATAATATTGCTATAAAAATGTTTTCTAAATAATAATTGCTATGCTATGTTAATAAAAACAACAATTTGCTAAACCTTGGCCACAAAATCTGGACTTGTCTTCATATAACAATGCATAGATTTCTGTTTATATGATTGCGTTGTACTTTATGAATCCCTAATCTCTGCCATTACATACTATGAAAGAAGAAAAGTTAAAAAAGTAAAAACAGAGCAATGTAATTCAATATTAGACATGATTGTATCAAATAATACAAAATCCATCCCATGTGTTAGTGAAATTTGTTAATATTTTACGCAGGAAATGGCAGGAAATAAGTTTTCAAATTTACATTTTTTTCTGGGAGGGGGTTCCCAGACCCCCTGGAAGATTTGGTCCCCCCCAATGTTGACTCCATGGCTACGGCCTTGCATTGACTTGCTAACTTCTCTACCCTCCCTCTCTCTTTATTTAAGGCCTCGACACAGAGGCGTTGTTTCTCTGTGTGCCTATGTGTGTGTCTCTCTTTGTGTGTCTCTGTGTTATCTCTCTCTGTCTACGTGTCTCCGTGTCTGTGTTTTGCCTCTCTCTCAAATTGAGCAATCTCTAGAAGAACGTTATCAACCAGGTGGGGTGTTGACTGTTAGCCGACTCTCTGTGTTGTATTGCATTACGTTTCTAAGTTTACTAGGTTTTTTTCTCTATCACTTGTACCTGATGATGATTGCTTGTGTTGCAATCGAAACGTTGTATGCTATTTGCATACAGCGATGGTGTACGGTGCTTTTTGTGGAATATTTTGCTGTTTTCCCCTGGATTTTCTGTTTACAGAGTCACATTGTCACTTCAAGATGTTTTCTTGTTCATGTTTAAGTTTTTTGATTGTTGCAGTTGCACCCGATTCAAGAGCCGAATGGCTCACAGGGCTATACCAAATAAATGAAACTGAAACTATTATTTCACTTCTTTATTTTTTCTACGTGACTTTACCGAAAGAACCAAAGAGTATCTTGCTTAAGTTTAAATTTCTCTTCACCTGCCTCGCTACTCTGTAACTTTGTTTTGTTTTAAATATTCACAGTTTTTTTTATTTTTTTACCAGGCCACGCCCGCGTTGAGCTGGTGAAACCGGTCTTGTTTTCAGAAGCGACCTGCCCACAACAACAACAACAAGGTGGGACTTGTCAACAGCGTGGTGGTGTTCACTCTAGACGTGTGGCGGTGTTCACTCTAGACGTGTGGTGGTATTCACTCTAGATGCATGGTGGTGTTCACACTCTACATGTGGAGGGGAAACCCGGGTATTGGGAAGGAAATCCACACAACCACGGGGAGAGAGAGAAAGACACGCAGCTTCGACTGTGTTGATTGATCCTCAATGAATTACTTGGTGGGGTGAGGAACCATTAATACTGAGCAGGTGAAGGTGGCCAGGCATGGGTCTGGACACACCACCACCTGTGAACCATGCCAGTGTGTGACAGTGGTGGAGCCAGTGGGGGTGGGGTGGCACGTGCCCCCCCAACAATCCGATTGAAATCCCTAATTTTGATAGGATCATTGGGGTTTATTAGTAAATAGCTTCACTCCCGGCTTCGCCCAGGACTCGGATTCTTGTTTTGGATAAATTTCAAATTTCATATTCCCTTATCTTTCACTGAAAAACCCTGAAAAAATCGATGCTTGCAAGAAAGAAAAAAGCAGAAACAAATCAGGTTTCCTAAATCGGATGTTTTCACTCAAGGAAATTCAACCTTAACCCACTTCTACGTGAGGTCGATTTTGGCCACTCAGGAAGGGAATGACGTAGCGAGCTGAAAATAGTCGCGTTCACTTAGAAATTCCAAACAGCAGAAGCTGTGAAAATTTCATGACGCCAGAGCTCAGCGTTGGAGAGGTTTTGCTGCTTCACACAAACAAGCTGATGTAATTTCTGCCTTATATTTAAGATAGCTGTTGTACCTGTTCTTCGCACGGATTTGTATTGAGACTCCGAGAAGCCAATGGCTTCATCGGCCAGGAGCGAAGCGCCACCTAAAATCTCCCGACACGCTGTTAACAGCTCTAGAAGTACGGCCCGCGAAGAGGCATATGGAAGGGGTAAGCATTGCAGAGCGCTTAACTCAGGTGTGTTGCGGGTTGACGTCACACACTCCATGGTCATTTCCCCCACCCCTCCCCCAAAATGCCAAAGTTTATTTTTATACTTTTTACATTGTGTACAGTATGGAACCTCGCCACATGCCAAATTTCAAGTGTGTAGCCTCTTGGGAAGTTTGCTAAACATTTTGAACAGTCACACGTATCCACACATTTCCCTTTTATATATATAGATAAATCAGCATTTTGCGACCCCCACTGCCACCGTGTGACATGTTATTACGTGCCAGGGACTCCATAATTGGCAATAATTAACGGCAAAGCAGTTACAAACGACTCACAGAATTGTGCGCAGTTGCGTATACAGTACACGACTTCCCTGATGACAAACACCTTCAGCGAGCGCGATGCCGATCACCCGCGTTGAATCAAAAGCAAGGGACAAGTCCTTACTTACTAACAACTCCTTACTTACCAACAACTCCTTACTAACAACTCCTTACTTACTAACAACTCCCAAAAATTTTCATTGCTGAAGGGGTTGCCCCATCTACCTGAAAATCCTGGCTCCACCTCTGAGTGTGTGACAGGGTCAAGTTTGTATTTGCATTAAAGTCTTTGTAAGAATGGAGTCAGGAAGTTATCACAGCACACGTGCAGCTGAAGTCGGAACTGTTCATCCCAGCATTCAAGGACATCTGTGCCTGGCTTCACACCTCTAAGTTGTGATTGAACATTCATTTATGCATTTCTGCATAACACAAATAGTATTATTTTCAACACCCTTTGCTATGTCATGTGAATTTAGCTTTCATAAATATTCCTTTTCAAGCAAAACAACTGAAAATGTGTGCTCGGAATTTTGGGTTAACATTCATTTTGAAGATACGAGGGCTTCCAGGCACGTTTATGACCATTAGCCCTCTCATTGTGTGCCATAACAGCCCGTGTGATGAATTTGGGACACTTTTTCACTATATCATGAATATATAGACGTGTAAGTCATGTGTTACTGTGTGTATGCATTCCTCTGTGCATCGATACTGATGTGTAGATTGTGTGGATATTTTTTTTCTGTCTGCAGCTGACGCTTCCTCTGTTGCTTCCTCTGCAGAATTTGTCTGATGGAGCAAAGGCACTCGGCGCAGCTCGGTGCAAAAAGGCATCAATGCGACCGTTGTGCATACAGCACGGATCGTACTGAACATTTGACACAGCACCAGAGAACTCACACGGGAGAGAAACCCTTCAAGTGCAGTGTGTGTGGGAAGGCGTTTGCCCAATCATCTACTCTTAAAAAACACCAGAGAACTCACACGGGAGATAAACCCTTCAAGTGCAGTGTGTGTGGGCTGGCGTTTACACAGTCATCTAATCTTGTAGCACACCGGAGAACACACACGGGAGAGAAACCCTTCAATTGCAGTGTGTGTGGGAAGGCGTTTACACAGTCATCTGCTCTTCTAGAACACCAGAGAACACACACGGGAGAGAAACCCTTCTTGTGCAGTGTGTGTGGGAAGGCGTTTTCACGTTCATTTACTCTTGTAACACACCAGAGAATACACACGGGAGAGAAACCCTTCAAGTGCAGTATGTGTGGAAAGGCGTTTGCACATTCATCTGCTCTTGTAAGACACCAGAGAACACACACGGGAGAGAAACCCTTCAAGTGCAGTGTGTGTGGGAAGGCGTTTGCACAGTCACCAAATCTTCATGTACACCAGAGAGCTCACAAGCATCGGAAGATCCACAAGGAGTGGAGTCTGAAATCATCTTGTGAAAGTCAAAGTGCCGCAATGAGCCCATCCCTCATGAAACAAGAACCGGAAGAAAATCCCAGCCTGGACACTTTTAAAGGGATCGAGGTGAAACATGAAGAGGTGAAGGTGAAATGTGAAAAAGTAACGATGAAGAGCGAATTAGTGAAGGTGAAATGTGAAGAAGTGATGGTGAAGAGCGAAGAAGTGAAGGTAAAATATGAAGATGAAAATTCTACTCCAAAATCGGACCTTCACATCGATGGAGGCAACGTGAAGCAGGAGGAGAATTCTGACTGTGAGGCAGAGCGAGGCAACTCCCAGCAGTTTGTGGAAGTGGAGGTGTGGGTGGACTTCCTCCGAGACAATACAAAGTCAAATGGAGACCCGGTAGATGTGTAAGCCGGAGACGATGTCGCTCCAATAGATGCACCTTTGTCACAGGCCTTTAATGACAAGAATGTGAAGTTGAACACTCAATTCCTAGGTGCAACCTGCAGCGTAACAGTGGCCAGTCTTTGTGGACCTGTGGGTTGGGTAGATCTCTAACCAGGAGCGATAGCCAATAAGCTCCCAAGCATTCACTAGAGTCTATTAATTCCATTTATATGGTGCTTGCTTAATCGCCTCTGGCAATTCGGAGTTTTGTGTCGTATCTCGTCTCAAACACTCGAAGAGCATCCCCAAGTAGTAGCTGCCCCTGTGTGGCACAAGGTGGTGGCCCTGCACCGGCCTGCATGTGGACAAGAGCCTGTCAGTAGGGGGCGATGTTTGATGTGGCATCTCAGTTGTGGAGTTTGTAGGTAATGTTTAGAATTTGATACATTTTAACCCAAACGCCAGCATCCAATGGCCTACTCGTTTTGAATGGCGCAATAGTATGTTGTACATTAATTGTAAAGCAGACGGTACGTATTTTTTTAAATAGCTTATTGTTAATGCGATGTAACCTTATGCAGTATATTTCACTGCAGTAATTCATTTTTGTTCATATGCCTGTCAATAATTTATAATGAATACTTGTCTGATTGTGTGCGTACATAAAACATTTTGTCTATAAGGGTCAAACATTGATTAAGTGATGTTAGGACAAAGTGTGTCTTTTGGAAGTAACCTGTACAGATAACTCGGGTGAGACTCATTGTTCTTGTGATACAGGTCAAAGGGTGTTTTTGTGTTTTCAGGAAGCATCTCCCTCTGGAGCAACTCATTGCCTTTGAAATAGGGAGCACACACGGATCATTAATCAGTTACACGTAGAGGAGATACATTCTCTACAACACGAATTATAGTTTTGTATTACGTGTTGACGTAGATTTTGTCTAACTAGGTCTAGAAATGCTCTTTGCTGATTAACGTCTGGATGTCCGAAACTATCGGTTGAAGCAGCCCGGCTGCTTTTGAGATGCTGTGCACCAATAAGGGTCCACAGGTGGCTTGCACTGAATCAATAATGCACTCTCAGAAGGCTGTGCTAGTCATAGTTTGTGTAAAACATTCCTTTGTTTCGTGGAGAGATCGATAAATGAAAGATGTCGTGTCTGCTGATCTGCTTCATAGCAAGGAAGTAATTTAAGAGACTACATTTGAAATTCATTTTTGGTACAGATTTGTATTCGGTTACAAGGCAGAGCACATCTAGTAGATACATTCTGCACAACAACACTCATTAGAATTTTGCATGACGTCTTATATGTTGGTGAATTAGCACAAGAAATGGTCCATGCTGATTAACGTCTGGAAGTTCACAACCAAAGGTTGAAGCCTGACCGCCTGCGTCGCCTCTCAACTATTGACGGCCTTGGGCCAGGAAAGTCACGAAAAAAATTTCACACGAACGACGCCTCCACGCAGGCTCCCGATGCTCCGTTTTGAAGTTTGAAAATGAAAAAACTTTGAATTGTATTATGTTTTGAGTTACATAATTTTATTTCGTCATTAAAAGCTTATTCATTGAAAACGATTTTTCGTGTGAATTTTCTCTCGTCATTAAGTAGATGGCCTTGCCGGGGGTTCGGTTCGATGCGGACTTTCACCTGGTTGGGATCGCGGGATCGAGATGAGGCGACACAGAGCTGGCCGTGCGAGAAGATTCCAACGCGATTGAACGTCTGTCCCTGCGCCTCCGTCGTTCATGCAGGGGGTCCGTATGTTTGCAGCGTCCCCTGCAGGAACACTATGGAAGGTGCAGCGTTAGTCACGAAGTTGTGTGTAAGCGCCATAACAAGGTGCTGTAAGCTGACCTGCCACTACGTTTACGGGTCAACAGGGGGCAGCCGAGAGATAGCGAGGTGCGTAGGGGTCGACCAAAGGTTAAACCCCCGGCCCCCCCGTGACCGGAGACTTACACCCCTGACCCCCCCCACCCGTCCCTAAGGCCCCTTAAGATAAGACCTTCCAGAAGGTTCTGGGAGGGGGGTGTGGGTCAGGAGGGGAGGGGTGACCCCGACCTGGGGATAAAAGGCCGGCCCTCTGGATGGGCCGGGCAGTGTTCACCAACTCAATCCTGAAGACATCCGAAGACCTGAAGACTGGACCAGCACCCGGGGACCCTCAACCGAGGCTCTAGCCAGAGCCGGGTTGTAGCGGACCAGAGGTGAGCTCCCGTACCCTGGCTGGGACGGGTCGTCCAGTCTTCCCTTAACGCCGGGCTAAGGGACCCGTGGGTAGCAGAGCCCGGAGTGTGCAGGCTGCGATAGAAGGGAGGCTGTCACTCCCGGAGGCTATCGTTGTGGAAGGGGCCGTACCCCTTTGTGTTACAGTAGTGTGTAGAGCCGAGTTCGAAAGAGTTGTTATAATAAACACGTTGCCTCAACCAGACGTCTCCGTGTGATTAGTTACGGACACAACACTTATATTAAAGAGTATACTATGAGACCTTTGCCAGTAGCAAGATATAGTAATAGGTTTTTACCCTTTAATCTGGGACAAAAACTGACACCTATATACAAGGGATCATGTGTGACATAACCACAACACAAGCAGTCTGCTTGTGTTGTGGTTATATCTTGCTACTGGCAAAGGAGGTCTCAGTCTAAATGCTTACCCCGAGCTCTCAATACTCGGATAGTGCGCTGTTTTTGAGTTATACGCCTTTTGGCGTCTTCTGGTCCAACACCAGTGGAGACTAGGCTCTAAGAAAAGCCGTCTCGGGTGTGGACCAATCAAATTTTAGGACAGTGCATGTCATTATCAAAGTTGTCTCTTTTTGTTTGCATTTTGACTGCTTGTGTTGTGGTTCTTGCAAACATGATCCCTTGTATAAAGGTGTTAGTTTTCGTGCCAGATAAAAGGGTAAAAATCTATTTCTAAAAGAGTATAGTCAGTGGGTTTTCAAAGTACCTTCGTCTTACAGAAATCAATTTCGCGTGAGCCCACCGCATTAAAACGATGCTCCGCTGAGCAGGGCGAGCCACGGGGGCGGGGGGGGATGTCACCTTATCTTGGTCACGTGCCGTAGCTCACGTGACTTCTGACGTGACAATGTCTGGATGTTTTCGCCTGAGCACGACCGCTCGTGTTTCGATCGAAACGTGATTTATTTTTTATTATTTTATTTTTTCTACCTACGTGACTTTACCGAAAGAACCAAAGAGTATGAAAGACGTCTTGTCTGCTGAGCTTGTTCATATCTGTGTACATCGATATCCCACATTGCTTACACGTACACACCACACACAATGAAATAAATAGAAACTGGAATGACTTCCGGGGATGGGGAAAGATTGAGGAAACTCTTTCAATGGAGCGAGTTAAGTTTGTTCGATTCAACATCTCTCTGTCCGTCTGTGCCTCTGTTCCCCTCTGTGTCTCTCTCTCGCTGAATGTGTCTCTGTCATCTCTGTATCTTTCTTTCTGTGTTCCTCTTGTCTGTGTCTGTCCACCTCTCTCTTGTCAGTCTCTGTGTGTGTCTCTATCAGCGTCTTTCCAACCGTGTTCAACTACTGTCAGTAGCAACATGCGCCCGTTCAACTTTCACGGCCCACGACTACACGCGACTCAAACTTGCTCCGAGTCTCTGTGTGTACGTTGAACTTATTTCGCACCGTACGTAGCCAACCATGCTAAATCTGTGGGTCTCTGTGTGAGTCTCTGTGTGTATCTGGAACTTCTTTCGCACCGTACGTAGCCGAACCTGCACAGGAGGAGCGGCTGGTAGCTGTGGAGCTATGGGCTGGGTACATCTGTCAGCAGGAGCGAGAGACAATGAAGCTCCCAAGCGTTCACTACGTTACCAACATCATATTTGCACTCATAAGTCGCTTGCCTAACTGCCTCGGCAACTCGGTGTTTCGTATCGAATCTCATCTCAAACAATCGAAGGACGCCCCCCTAAGTGGCAGCTGCCCCTGTGTGGCACAAGGTGGCCCTGCACCGGCCTGCACGTGGACATGAGTCTGTCGGTATGGTGCGATCATTGACGCGCCATCTCCCTTGTGTAGTTTCTGGATAATGTTTGGAATTGCCACAGTTTTGACCGTGGCACCAACATGCAATGACCTGTGCGTTGTGAATGACACAGCGCTATGTTTTACAGCTGCCGTGAAGCAGACTGCGCATATCGTGGTGATTGTTACTGGGGTAGCCAGGTGTGCCTGTCGGATTTGAACCGTGAACCTCTGCAGTAAATAGCGAATGTGCTACAATATTCTTGGTTCTTTCGGTAAAGTCACGTGAATAGAAAACACAATTTTTTTTAATTTTTTTTATTTAAATTGTCATTTTGTTTTATTTAAGTGACTTTACCGAAAGAACCAAGAATATTAATTCCTGCAGTCACGAAAGTTTCAAGTCAAAATAGAATTCGCCTCCACTCGGCTCGCCTCAATCTGCGTGGAGGCGTTGGGGGGGTCAGCCTGAGAGAACTTCCTTCCAGACGGCTCCACGCAGCTTCGTGCGGAGCGACAGGCCAGGGAGCTCCCACACAGCGTGGCGCAGCTGATGAACATTTATATTCTTGGTTCTGTCGGTGAAGTCACGTAGGTAGAAAACAAAAAAAATTGGAAAATAATAAATTGATTAAAAGATGCCATTGGTCGACTGAGATGACTGTGCCCACCACAGTATACACACACACAGTGTACACACACACACAGTGTACACACACAGTGTACACACACAGTGTGTACACACAGTGTACACACACAGTGTACACACACAGTGTACACACACAGTGTACACACACTGTGTACACACACAGTGCACACACACACACACAGTGTACACACACAGTGTACACACACAGTGTACACACACAGTGCACACACACAGTGTACACACACAGTGTACACACACAGTGCACACACACACACACAGTGTACACACACAGTGTACACACACAGTGTATACACACAGTATACACACACACAGTGTACACACACACAGTGTACACACACAGTGTACACACACTGTGTACACACACACACACAGTGTACACACACAGTGTACACACACACAGTGTACACACACAGTGCACACACACAGTGTACACACACAGTGTACACACACAGTGCACACACACACACAGTATACACACACACAGTGTACACACACACAGTGTACACACACAGTGTACACACACAGTGTACACACACACAGTGTACACACACAGTGTACACACACAGTGTATACACACACACAGTGCACACACACAGTGTACACACACAGTGCACACACACACACACAGTGTACACACACAGTGTACACACACAGTGTATACACACAGTATACACACACACAGTGTACACACACACAGTGTACACACACAGTGTACACACACTGTGTACACACACACACACAGTGTACACACACAGTGTACACACACACAGTGTACACACACAGTGCACACACACAGTGTACACACACAGTGTACACACACAGTGCACACACACACACACAGTGTACACACACAGTGTACACACACAGTGTATACACACAGTATACACACACACAGTGTACACACACACAGTGTACACACACAGTGTACACACACACAGTGTACACACACAGTATACACACACACACAGTGTACACACACAGTGTACACACACTGTGCACACACACACAGTGCACACACACACAGTGTACACACACAGTGCACACACACAGTGTATACACACACAGTGTACACACACACACAGTGTACACACAGTGTACACACACACAGTGTGTGTACAGTGTACACAGTGTACACACAGTGTACACACACAGTGTACACACACACACAGTGTACACACACAGTGTACACGCACACAGTGTACACACACACACAGTGTACACAGTGTACACACACACACTGTACACACAGTGTACACACACACAGTGTACACACACACTGTGCACACACACAGTGTACACGCACTGTACACACACTCACTGTACACACACAGTGTACACACACACAGTGTACACACACACATTGTGTACACACACACATTGTATACACACACACAGTACACACACACACACAGTGTACACACTGTTTGTGTGTGTGTACACAATAATGTCCACGTTGTTGCTGAGCTCACACACCCAAGGGGTCTCTGTTCAAGGGAGGGAGCAATGGAAAATGAATCTAAATCAACTTAAACTCAAACCACGCTCTGTGACGTCACCACTCAGCATTACCTCATCGGCGTGAAACGCCAGGGGGAGGTGTACCTCGCTAGTGACCTAATGTCACCAAGGTGTTCACCCCACCCCGTCCACCGCGCCCTTGTGCGTGACGTCACTCATGCCTGGGTCGCTTTCGTTATCTGTTCAAGTACAATCCTTATTTGGGCAAAGCTACTCACGGTGATGGGCGGCTCATTAACATAATGTATTCGTGAAAGCCGTCGCGAGTTTATTGCGACGAGATCGGCACCCACGCCTCATCCCTCCACTTATGGGCCAGGCTCATTAACATAAATTATTTAAGTTACAGAACCGCTCATTGTGGGAGGGGGGTGTCTTGTTCCCCGCAAGTGACGTCATGTCACCGCCTCCTGCCGCGTGACGTCACGAGATAACAGCAATGTGCCGCTCCGCGCGTAAACTGAAATCCGAGGTGAGAAATTCTCATCGCGGTTGTGGTGGTTGTGGTTGTTGTGGTGGTTGTTGTGGTGGTTGTGGTGGTTGTGGTTGTTGTGGTGGTTGTTGTTGTGGTGGTGGTTGTGGTGGTTGTTGTTGTGGTGGTGGTTGTGGTGGTTGTTGTGGTGGTGGTTGTGGTGGTGGTGGTTGTGGTGGTGGTGGTTGTGGTGGTGGTTGTTTGAGTAGCAGCCAGCATGGAAGCGATGTCCAGGTTGGAACTTTACAGCGCGGGGCCTAGCCACGTGGGGTCTTGCCTCCTGCCCTCGCCTGATCGCGTTTGCTTCAATTCTCTTGCTTAGTTGAGCAATCTTCGTAAGAAAGTAATCAACCAGGCTATGCGTTACTTGTGTGTTGACCGACTCTCTGTGTTGCATTACATTTCCTAATTGTACTCAGTTTTATTAAGTGTGCTTTCTCTCTCTCTGTGTGTGTGATCGTTTTATTATTATTTACTGCAGTCACCAAAGCTCCAATCTCTCATTGACACAAGGCCGTAATTATAATATATTATAATTATAATTAATTATAATTATAATATATTATAATAATTATAATATATATTGGAGGGGACATCCCCCCCAATAATCATATATGCTCAAAATGCCCCCCCCCCTCCCCAATATATTGCTATAGCAATATACAATATATAATATTGCTATAAAAATGTTTTCTAAATATTAATTGCGATGCTTTGTTAATAAATACAACGATTTGCTAAACCTTGGCAACAAAATCTGGACTTGTCTTCATATAACAATGCATAGATTTCTGTTTATATGATTGCGTTGTACTTTATGAATCCCTAATCTCTGCCATTACATACTATGAAACAAGAAAAGTTAAAAAAGTTAAAACAGAGCAATGTAATACAATACAATATTAGACATGATTGTATCAAATAATACAAAATCCATCCCATGTGTTAGTGAAATTTGTTAATATTTTACGCAGGAAATGGCGGGAAATAAGTTTTCAAATTTACATTTTTTTTCTGGGGGGGTTCCCAGACCCCCTGGAAGATTTGGTCCCCCCCAATGTTGACTCCATGGCTACGGCCTTGCATTGACTTGCTAATTTCTCTACCCCCGCTCTCTATTTAAGGCCTCATCACAGAGGCGTTGTATCTCTGTGTGCCTATGTGTGTGTCTCTCTCTGTGTGTCTCTGTGTTATCTCCCTCTGTCTATGTGTCTCCGTGTCTGTGTTTTGTCTCTCTCTCAAATTGAGCAATCTTTGGAAGAACGTTATCAACCAGCTGGGGTGTTGTTGACTGTTACGTTAGAAACGTAATGCAATACAACACAGAGAGTCGGCTAAGTTTTACTAGGTTCTCTCTTTTTCACTTGTACCTGATGATGATTGCTTGTGTTGCAATCAAAACGTCGCATGCTATTTGCACACAGCGATGGTGTACGGTGCTTATTGTGGAATATTTTGCTGTTTTCCCCTGGATTTTCTGTTTGCACAGTCACAGTCACTTTAAGATGTTTTTCTTGTTCATGTTTTTGTTTGTTGCGGTTGCACCCGATTCAAGAGCCGAATGGCTCACAGGGCTATACCAAATAAATGAAACTGAAATTATTATTTCACTTCTTTATTTTTTCTACGTGACTTTACCGAAAGAACCAAAGAGTATCTTGCTTAAGTTTTAATTTCTCTTCACCTGCCTCGCTACTCTGTAACTTTGTTTTGTTTTAAATATTCACAGTCTTATTTTTATTTTTTTTACCAGGCCACGCCCACGTTGAGCTGCTGTACCGCTCTTGTTTTCAGAAGCGACCTGCCCACAACAACAACAACAAGGTGGGACTTGTCAACAGCGTGGTGGTGTTCACTCTAGATGCGTGGCGGTGTTCACTCTAGACGCGTGGTGGTGTTCACTCTAGACGCGTGGCGGTGTTCAATCTAGACGCGTGGCGGTGTTCACTCTAGACGCGTGGCGGTGTTCACTCTAGATGTGTGGCGGTGTTCACTCTGGATGCATGGCGGTGTTCACTTTGGGCGCGTGGCCGTGTTCACTCTCTACATGTGGAGAGGAAACCCGGGGATCGGGAAGGAAATCCATGCGACCACGGGGAGAGTGAGAGAGACAGGCAGCCTCGGCTGTGTTGATTGATCCTCAATGAATTACTTGGTGGAGTGAGGAAGCATTAATACTGAGCAGGTGAAGGTGGCCAGGCATGGGTCTGGACACACCACCACCTGTGAACCATGCCAGTGTGTGACAGTGGTGGAGCCAGTGGGGGTGGGGTGGCACGTTCCTCCCCAACGATCCGATCGAAATCCCTAATTTCGATCGGATCCTTGGGGTTTATTAGTAACTAGCTTCACTACCCGGCTTCGCCCGGGACTTGGATTCTTGTCTTGGATACATTTCATATTCCCTTATATTTCAACTGAAAAACCCGGAAATGTTGATGCTCGCACGAAGGAAAAAAGCCGAAACAAATCAAGTAACCCTAATCGGATGTTTTCACTAATGGAAATTTAACCTTAATCCACTTCTACGCAAGGTCGATTTTGGCCACTCGGGAAGGGAATGACGTGGCGAGCTGAAAATAGTCGCGTTCACTTAGAAATTCCAGACAGCATGAGCTGTGAAAATTTCATGACGCCAGAGCACAGCGTTGGAGAGGTTTTGCTGCGTCACACAAACAGGTGTAATGTTCTGCTTTATATTTAAGATAGCCGTTGTACCCGTTCTTCGCACGGATATGTATTGAAACTCCGAGAAGCCAATGGCTTCATCAGCCAGGAGCGAAGCGCCACCTAGAATCTCCCGGCACGCTGTTAACACCTCCTAGAAGTACAGCGCACGAAGAGCCATATGGTAGGGGTAAACATTACAGAGCGCTTAACTCAGGTGTGTTGCGGGTTGACTCCACAAACGTCATGGTCATTCCCCCACCCTCCTCCCCCTCCCCCCCCCCAGAATTTAAAAGTCTATTTTTATTCTTTTTACGTTGTGTACAATATGGAACCTACCGACATGCCAAGTGTCAAGTGTGTAGCATGTTGGGAAGTATGCTAAACATTTCGAACAGACACACATATCCACACATTTCCCTTTCATATATATATAGATAAATCAGCATTTTGCGACCCCCACTGCCACCGTGTGGCATATTATTACGTGCCAGGGACTCTATGAGAGGACAACAGTCCGAGTCCATAATTGGCAATAATTAACGGCAAAGCAGTTACAAGCGACTCACAGAATTGTGCGCAGTTGCGTATACAGTACACGACTTCCCTGATGGCAAACACCTTCAGCGAGCGTGATACCTTTCACACGCATTGATTAAAAAGCAAGGGACAAGTCAAATTTTGATTTAAAGCTTTCGTGACTGCAGTAATTCATATTCTTAGTGCTTTCGGTAAAGTCACGTTGAAGGGAAACAATAAAATACTAATATATATAAAACAATAAAAATTCTCACGACGTTTCGACCATAACACAACCGTTTGTGTTATGGTCGAAACGTCGTGAGAATTTTTATTGTTTTGTATATATTTTATTATTTTATTGTTTCCCTTCAACGTGACTTTACCGAAAGAGCTAAGAATATAAGGGACAAGTCCTTAGTAACAACTCCTTACGAACAACTCCCTACTTACTAACAACTCCCTACTAACAACTCTTTACGTACTAACAACTCCCTACTTACTAACAACTCCTTACTTACTAACAACTCCTTACTTACTAACAACTCTTTACTTACTAACAACTCCTTACTAACAACTCTCTACTTACTAACAACTCCTCTCATTTTTCATTGCTGGAGGGGTTGCCCCCCCTACCTGAAAATCCTGGCTCCACCTCTGAGTGTGTGACAGTGTCAAGTTTGTATTTGCAGTAAAGTCTATTAACTCTATTAGAGTATGGCGGTTATCGCAAAACAGTAGTTTAGTTTTTCTCCGGAACTCTTTGTAAGAATGGAGTCAGGAAGTTATCACAGCAAACGTGCAGCTGAAGTCGGAACTGTTCATCCCAGCATTCAAGGACATCTGTGCCTGGCTTCACACCTCTAAGTTGCGATTGAACATTAATTTATGCATTTCTGCATAACACAAATAGTATTATTTTCAACACCCTTTGCTATGTCAGCTGAATTTAGCTTTCATAAATGTTCCTTTTGAAGCCAGAAAGCCGAAATTGTGTGCTCGGAGTTTTGGGTTAACATTCATTTTGAAGATACGAGGGCTTCCAGGCACGATTGTGACATTTGCCCACTCATTGTGTGCCATAACAGCCCGTGTGATGAATTTGGGACGCTTTTTCACTACAACATGAATATATGAATAAGTATAGACATGTAAGTCACGTGTGACTGTGTGTATGCATTCCTCTGTGCATCGATACTGACGTGTAGATGGTGTGGATATTTTTTTTTCTCTCTGCAGCTGTCGCTTCCTCTGCAGAATTTGTCTCATGGAGCAAAGGCACTCGGCGCGGCTCGGTGCAAAAAGGCAGAAATGCGTCCGGCGTGAAAACAACCCGGATCGTACTGGAGATTTGACACGGCACCAGATAACTCGCACAGGAGATGAACCCTTCAAGTGCAGTGTGTGTGGGAAGGCGTTTATACAGTCATCAAGTCTTGTAGCACACCAGAGAACACACACGGGAGAGAAACCCTTCAAGTGTAGTGTGTGTGGGAAGGCGTTTGCACAGTCATGTACTCTTAAAAAACACCAGAGAACACACACGGGAGAGAAACCCTTCAAGTGTAGTGTGTGTGGGAAGGCGTTTGCACATTCATCTACTCTTAAAAGACACCAGAGAACACACACGGGAGAAAAACCCTTCAAGTGCAGTGTTTGTGGGAAGGGGTTTGCGCAGTCATCTGCTCTTGTAACACACCAGAGAACACACACGGGAGAGAAACCCTTCAAGTGCAGTGTGTGTGGGAAGGCGTTTACAGATTCATCTGCTCTTGTAGCACACAAGAGAACACACACGGGAGAGAAACCCTTCAAGTGCAGTGTGTGTGGGAAGGCGTTTGCACAGGCATGTACTCTTGTAGAACAACAGAGAACACACACGGGAGAAAAACCCTTCAAGTGCAGTGTGTGTGGGAAGGCATTTGCACATTCATCAAATCTTCATGTACACCAGAGATCTCAAAAGCATCAGAAGATCCACAAGGAGTGGAGTCTGAAATCAGCTTGTGAAAGTCAAAGTGCCACAATGAGCCCATCCCTCATGAAACAAGAACTGGAAGAAAATCCCAGCTTGGACACTTTTAAAGGTATCGAGGTGAAACATGAAGAGGTGAAGGTGAAATATGAAGAAGTGTTGGTGAAGAGCGAAGAAGTGAAGGTGAAATGTGAAGAAGTGATGGTGAAGAGCGAAGAAGTGAAGGTGAAATGTGAAGAAGTGATGGTGAAGAGCGAAGAAGTGAAGGTGAAATGTGAAGAAGTGATGGTGAAGAGCGAAGAAGTGAAGGTCAAATGTGAAGATGAAGATTCAACTCCAAAGTCGGACCTTCACATCGATGGAGGCAACGTGAAGCAGGAGGAGAATTCTGACTGTGAGGCAGAGCGAGGCAACTCCCAGCAGTTTGTGGAAGTGGAGGTGTGGGTGGACTTCCTCCGAGACAATACAAAATCAAATGGAGACCCGGTAGATGTGTAAGCCGGAGACGATGTCGCTCCAATAGATGCACCTTTGTCACAGGCCTTTAATGACAAGAATGTGAAGTTGAACACTCAATTCCTAGGTGCAACCTGCAGCGTAACAGTGGCCAGTCTTTGTGGACCTGTGGGTTGGGTAGATCTCTAACCAGGAGCGAAGGCCAATAAGCTCCCAAGCATTCACTAGAGTCTATTAATTCCATTTATATGGTGCTTGCTTAATCGCCTCTGGCAATTCGGAGTTTTGTATCATATCTCGTCTCAAACACTCGAAGAGCATCCCCAAGTAGCAGCTGCCCCTGTGTGGCACAAGGTGGTGGCCCTGCACCGGCCTGCATGTGGACAAGAGCCTGTCAGTAGGGGGCGATGTTTGATGTGGCATCTCAGTTGTGGAGTTTGTAGGTAATGTTTAGAATTTGATACATTTTGACCCAAACGCGTGCATACAATGGCCTAATCGTTTTGATTGACACAATAGTATCTTGTACATACACTGTTAAGCAGACGGTGTGTATTTTTTTTAAATATCGTAATGTTAATACGATGTAACCTGATACAGTATATTTCAGTGCAGTTATAAAATTTAGTTAAAATGACTCAATAATTTAGAATGAATACTTGTCCGATTGTGTGCGTACATGTAACATTTTGTCTATAAGGGACAAACATTGAATAAGTGATGTTAGGACAAAGTGTATGTTTTGGAAGTAACCTGTACAGATAACACAGGTGAGACTCATTGTTCTTGTGATACAGGTCAAAGGGTATTTTTGTGTTTTCAGGAAGCATCTCTCTCCGGATCAACTCATTGTCTTTGAAATAGGCAGCACACTCGGATCATTCATCAGTTACAAGGCATACCACTCAAAAGTTACACGTAGAGGAGATACATTCTCGACAACACGAATTATAATTTTGTATTACGTGTTGACGTAGATTTTTTTCTAACTAGGACAAGAAATGGTCCTTGCTGATTAACGTCTGGATGTCCGTAACGGTTGAAGCAAGCCCGGCTGCTGTTGAGATGCTGTGCACCAATAAGGGTCCACATTGGCTTGCACTGAATCAATGATGCACTCCCAGAAGGCTGTGCTAGTTATAGTTTGTGTAAAACATTCCTTTGTTTCGTGGAGAGATCGATAAATGAAAGATGTTGTGTCTGCTGATCTGCTTCATAGCAAGGAGGTAATTTTAAGAGACTACATTTGAAATTCATTTTTAGTACAGATTTGTAATCGGTTACAAGGCAGAGCACATCTAGTAGATACATTCTCCACAACAACACTCTAACCCCTAACCCTTAACCCATAACCCCTAACCATAACCCCTAACACTAACCCTAACATTGACCCTAATCCTCCCCTAATCCTACCCTAACTCCTAACCATAATCCCTAACACTAACCCCTAACATTAACCCAAACCCTAACACAATTTTGTCCAAAAACGGCATAGGCTAGTATACCAATTTGCTTTTTGGCCAAAAAAGGTGTGCCGATTTTTTTTCTCTGGGTTGAAAATTTTATTGTGAAATTGTAAATGTGTGTAATATGTAGCCTACTACAGCAAACACAATGTATGAATGCACTTTTTATTGAAAAATAAAGCTATGGAAACTTGGCTCATTTTGGCCATGAACTGCAGAGGTTTTATTTTTTTTACTTTAAAATTTCATGGTAAAATTTCCAACTTTTTAACGAAATAAATACTCAGGCGGAACACACCAGAGGATTGCACTTTTGTTGAAAAATAAAGCTGTAGAAATTTGCCCAATATTGACCAAAAACGGCATAAGTTAGTAATCCGATTTGCTTTTTTTTTACATGAAATGTTCATGGTGAGATGTCACACTTTTAATGTAATATAGAGCATAGTAATGCTAAACAAATGGGAGGAATTCACTTTTTATTGGTAAATGTAGCTATGAAAATTTGGATAATTTTGGCTAAAAACTGCATAGGTGCCTTAACCCTAACTACCCCAACCCTCAGCCCTAAACCTAAACCCTAACCCCTAAACCTTAACCTTAACCCCTAAACCTAAACCCTAACCCCTAAACCTAAACTCTAACCCCTAAACCTAAACTCTAACCCCTAAACCGAAACCCTAACCCCTAACCTTAACCCTTAACCTAAACCCCTAACCATAAAGCCTAACCCGCACCCTAACCATAACGCTAACACATAACCCAAACCCGTAACCCTAACCCTAACCCATATGCCTTTAAACGTGTCTCTGCGAGGTGAGTTGAATTGTTTATGGCGCTAATTGTCGAGTAGAGTCGAAAGGCAAACGCCACTTGCTTGTGTGACTTGGGCAACCGGGGCGGCATTTTGCATTGAAGTCGATGAAGGATTTGATTGTTGCCGATATGAAGGGCGCAGTCAAACGCACTGCATTCCCAAGCAATTTCAGCAGCGATATTCACCAAATATTCAACGGGGTAAACGTATGGGACATGCTTGGCATGTCAACGCAGTAGTTTGTTACGTGAAAATCCTTTAAGAAATAAAGAATTGCAGAGCAAATCGGCCGCAGAGTTTCCTTTTTATTACCGGCGCTTGACGTGTAACGTGTGCCCTCTGGTGGACAGGTGCAGTACCACAGGTCAAGATTTAGTACCACGAGCATTCAATTTGTGGTTACGTCTGCCCTCTGGTGGACAAGTGCTAAATTCTCCTGTTTGATTGGTACTAGGTGCCTCTGTGAATGTGTATGCTCTAACTTTAACATAGCCATTTCTATGACCAGTCACAAGCTAATCACTCAGCCGTTTCAATGCTAAATTATATGCTAATTCCTTTGTCAAGGCACTCTGTTTCTTCTCACACAGCTTAAAGGTCGCGATCTGAGCGTGGCTTTTTCTGCTCCAGCGCTGTCCTCCAGACAGCCTTCACCTGATGAAGGCCGCTTGTGTTTGTGGCGAAACGTCGTGAGAATTTCAGTGTATTATTTTATTGTATAAATTTATTATTTTATTCCCATTCTAAGTGGTGACTTTACCGAAAGAACCAAAGAAGAAAAAGTGCAGTACCACGAGCATTCAATTCGTGGTTAAGTCTGCCATCTGGTGGACAAAGTGCAGTACCACAAGCATTCAATTCGTGGTTAAGTCTGCCATCTGATGGACAAAGTGCAGTACCACAAGCATTCAATTCGTGGTTAAGTCTGCCATCTGGTGGACAAAGTGCAGTACCACAAGCATTCAATTCGTGGTTAAGTCTGCCATCTGGTGGACAAAGTGCAGTACCACAAGCATTCAATTCGTGGTTAAGTCTGCCATCTGGTGGACAAAGTGCAGTACCACGAGCATTCAATTCGTGGTTAAGTCTGCCCTCTGGTGGACAAAGTGCAGTACCACAAGCATTCAATTCGTGGTTAAGTCTGCCCTCTGGTGGACAAAGTGCAGTACCACAAGCATTCAATTCGTGGTTAAGTCTGCCCTCTGGTGGACAAAGTGCAGTACCACAGGCATTCAATTCGTGGTTAAGTCTGCCATCTGGTGGACAAAGTGCAGTACCACAAGCATTCAATTCGTGGTTACGTCTGCCCTCTGGTGGACAAAGTGCAGTACCACAAGCATTCAATTCGTGGTTACGTCTGCCCTCTGGTGGACAAAGTGCAGTACCACAGGTCAAGATTTAGTACCACAAGAATTCAATTCGTGGTTAAGTCTGCCCTCTGGTGGACAGGTGCAGTACAGGCCAGCACAGTACGACAGCAGTTGCCGCTGCCAGACGTCACCCGCGCATCCCCCCCTAGTTGTGAGTCGCTGGTGCTGCGGCGTCCTGGCGTTAGTCCCAAGCGCGGTTGGCTGCGAGGGAGCCGTGAAGACGCCGCTCAGTGCCGCTGCTGCTGAAAATTTGGCTTCTTTTGGCTTAAAACCGGAGTAGGTAAAAAAAAAATGATTTGGAGCTTTCGTGACTACAGGAAATACTTTTTGTTTTTTTAGGTAAAGTTATGAAGAAATAAAATAATTAAAATAATCGTCATCGGGTGGGACAAGGACAGCGAGAGATCTGCCGTGGCACGAGGCTATAGAGGCCTCGGCAGTAGGGGGGGAGGAAGAAGAGGGGTGGGGAGCAGAGCAGAACGTGGACCCCGCAGCAGCGACACTACCCCAGCGCCCCCTTGTGGCCACTACGCGGTACTACCACAGCGCCCCCCTGTGGCCACCACGCGGTACTACCCCAGCGCCCCCCCTGTGGTCACCACGCGGTACTACCCCAGCGCCCCCCTGTGGCCACCATGCGGTACTACCTCAGCGCCCCCCTGTGGCCACCACGCGGTACTACCCCAGCGCCCCCCTGTGGCCACCATGCGGTACTACCCCAGCGCCCCCCTGTGGCCACCACGCGGTACTACCCCAGCGCCCCCCTGTGGCCACCATGCGGTACTACCCCAGCGCCCCCCTGTGGTCACCACGCGGTACTACCCCAGCGCCCCCCTGTGGCCACCATGCGGTGCTACCCCAGCGCCCCCCTGTGGCCTGCACGCGGTACTACCCCAGCGCCCCCCTGTGGCCACTACGCGGTACTACCACAGCGCCGCGTGAATCAGAATATTTACACTGCATGAGAAATCTCATGAGCTACGATGCTCTTTTTTCACAGGGGCTCTGTGTGGTGAGTCTGTGGGTCTCTGTGTGTTGAGTCTGTGGGTCTCTGTGTGGTGAGTCTGTGGGTCTATGTGTGGTGAGTCTGTGGGTCTCTGTGTGGTGAGTCTGTGGGTCTCTGTGGTGAGTCTGTGGGTCTCTGTGTGGTGAGTCTGTGGGTCTCTGTGTGGTGAGTCTGTGGGTCTCTGTGTGGTGAGTCTGTGGGTCTTTGTATGTTGAGTCTGTGGGTCTCTGTGTGGTGAGTCTGTGGGTCTCTGTGTGGTGAGTATATGGGTCTCTGTGTGGTCAGTCTGTGGGTCTCTGTGGGGTGAGTCTGTGGGTATCTGTGTGGTGAGTCTGTGGGTCTCTGTGTGGTGAGTCTGTGGGTCTCTGTGTGTTGATTCTGTGGGTCTCTGTGTGATGAGTCTATGGGTCTCTGTGTGGTGAGCCTGTGGGTCTCTGTGTGGTGAGTCTGTGGGTCTCTGTGTGGTGAGTCTGTGGGTCTCTGTGTGGTGAGTCTGTGGGTCTCTGTGTGGTGAGTCTGTGGGTCTCTGTGTGGTGAGTCTGTGGGTCTCTGTGTGGTCAGTCTGTGGGTCTGTGTGTGGTGAGTCTGTGGGTGTCTGTGTGGTGAGTCTATGCATGTCTGTGTGGTGAGTCTGTGGGTCTCTGTGTGGTGAGTCTATGGATCTCTGTGTGGTGAGTCTGTGGGTCTCGGTGTGGTGAGTCTGTAGGTCTCTGTGTGGACAGTCTGTGTCTGTGTTTGGTGAGTCTGTGGGTGTCTGTGTGGTGAGTCTGTGGGTCTCTGTGTGGTGAGTCTGTGGGACTCTCTGTGGTGAGTCTGTGGGTCTCTTTGTGGTGAGTCTGTGGGTCTCTGTGTGGTGAGTCTGTGGGTCTCTGTGTGGTGAGTCTGTGGGTCTCTGTGTGGTGAGTCTGTGGGTCTCTGTGTGGTGAGTCTGTGAGTCTCTGTGTGGTGAGTCTGTGGGTCTCTGTGTGGTGAGTCTGTGGGTCTCTCTGTGGTGAGTCTATGGGTCTCTGTGTGGTGAGTCTGTGGGTCTCTGTGTTGTGAGTCTGTGGGTCTCTGTGTTTTGAGTCTGTGTGTCTCTGTGTGGTGAGTCTGTGGGTCTCTGTGTGGTGAGTCTGTGGGTCTCTGTGTTGTGAGTCTGTGGGTCTCTTTGTGGTGAGTCTGTAGGTCTCTGTGTGGTGAGTCTGTGGGTCTCTGTGTGGTGAGTCTGTGGGTCTCTGTGTGGTGAGTCTGTGGGTCTTTGTGGTGAGTCTGTGGGTCTCTGTGTGGTGAGTCTGTGGGTCTTTGTGTGGTGAGTCTGTGGGTCTCTGTGTGGTGAGTCTGTGGGTCGCTGTGTGGTGAGTCTGTGGGTCTCTGTGTCGTGAGTCTATGGTTCTCTGTGTAGTGAGTCTATGGGTCTCTGTGTGGTGAGTCTGTGGGTCTCTGCGTGGTGAGTCTGTGGGTCTCTGTGTGGTGAGTCTATGGGTCTCTGTGTGGTGAGTCTATGGGTCTCTGTGTGGTGAGTCTGTGGGTCTCTGTGTGGTGAGTCTATGGGTCTCTGCGTGGTGAGTCTATGGTTCTCTGTGTAGTGAGTCTATGGTCTCTGTGTTGTGAGTCTGTGGGTGTCTGTGTGGTGAGTCTGTGGGTCTCTGTGTGGTGAGTCTGTGGGTCTCTCTGTGGTGAGTCTGTGGGTCTCTTTGTGGTGAGTCTGTGGGTCTCTGTGTGGTGAGTCTGTGGGTCTCTGTTTGGTGAGTCTGTGGGTCTCTGTGTGGTGAGTCTGTGGGTCTCTGTGTAGTGAGTCTGTGAGTGTCTGTGTGGTGAGTCTATGGGTCTATGTGTGGTGAGTCTGTGGGTCTCTGTGTGGCGAGTCTGTGGGTCTCTGTGTGGTGAGTCTGTGGGTCTCTGTGTGGTGAGTCTGTGGGTCTCTCTGTGGTGAGTCTGTGAGTGTCTGTGTGGTGAGTCTATGGGTCTATGTGTGGTGAGTCTGTGGGTCTCTGTGTTGTGAGTCTGTGGGTCTCTGTGTGGTGAGTCTGTGGGTCTCTGTGTGGCGAGTCTGTGGGTCTCTGTGTGGTGAGTCTGTGGGTCTCTGTGTGGTGAGTCTGTGGGTCTCTCTGTGGTGAGTCTGTGGGTCTCTATGCGGTGAGTCTGTGGGGCTCTGTGTGGTGAGTCTATGGGTCTCTGTGTGGTGAGTCTGTGGGTCTCTGTGTGGTGAGTCTGTGGGTCTCTGTGTGGTGAGTCTGTGGGTCTCTGTGTGGTGAGTCTGTGGGTCTCTGTGTGAGTGAGTCTGTGGGTCTCTGCGTGGTGAGTCTGTGGGTCTCTGTGTGGTGAGTCTGTAGGTCTCTATGTGGTGAGTCTGTGGGTCTCTGTGTGTTGAGTCTGTGGGTCTCTCTGTGGTGAGTCTGTGGGTCTCTGTGAGGTGAGTCTGTGGGTCTCTGTGTGGTGAGTCTGTGGGTCTCTGTGTGGTGCCTCTGTGGGTCTCTGTGTGGTGCGTCTGTGGGTCTCTGTGTGGTGAGTCTGTGGGTCTCTGTGTGGTGAGTCTGTGGGACTCTCTGTGGTGAGTCTGTGGGTCTCTGTGTGGTGAGTCTGTGGGTCTCTGTGTGGTGAGTCTGTGGGTCTCTGTGTGGTGAGTCTATGGGTCTCTGTGTGGTGAGTTTGTGGGTCTCTGTGTGGTGAGTATGTGGGTCTCTGTGTGGTGAGTATGTGGGTCTCTGTGTGGTGAGTCTGTGGGTCTTTGTATGTTGAGTCTGTGGGTCTCTGTGTGGTGAGTCTGTTGTCTCTGTGTGGTGAGTATATGGGTCTCTGTGTGGTCAGTCTGTGGGTCTCTGTGGGGTGAGTCTGTGGGTATCTGTGTGGTGAGTCTGTGGGTCTCTGTGTGGTGAGTCTGTGGGTCTCTGTGTGTTGATTCTGTGGGTCTCTGTGTGATGAGTCTATGGGTCTCTGTGTGGTGAGCCTGTGGGTCTCTGTGTGGTGAGTCTGTGGGTCACTGTGTGGTGAGTCTGTGGGTCTCTGTGTGGTGAGTCTTTGGGTCTCTGTGTGGTGAGTCTGTGGGTCTCTGTGTGGTGAGTCTGTGGGTCTCTGTGTGGTGAGTCTGTGGGTCTCTGTGTGGTGAGTCTATGGGTCTCTGTGTGGTCAGTCTGTGGGTCTGTGTGTGGTGAGTCTGTGGGTGTCTGTGTGGTGAGTCTATGCATCTCTGTGTGGTGAGTCTGTGGGTCTCTGTGTGGTGAGTCTGTGGGTCTCTGTGTGGTCAGTCTGTGTCTGTGTTTGGTGAGTCTGTGGGTCTCTGTGTGGTGAGTCTGTGGGTCTCTGTGTGGTGAGTCTGTGGGTCTCTGTGTGGTGAGTCTGTGGGTCTCTGTGTGGTGAGTCTGTGGGTCTCTGTGTGAGTGAGTCTGTGGGTCTCTGCGTGGTGAGTCTGTGGGTCTCTGTGTGGTGAGTCTGTAGGTCTCTATGTGGTGAGTCTGTGGGTCTCTGTGTGTTGAGTCTGTGGGTCTCTCTGTGGTGAGTCTGTGGGTCTCTGTGAGGTGAGTCTGTGGGTCTCTGTGTGGTGAGTCTGTGGGTCTTTGTATGTTGAGTCTGTGGGTCTCTGTGTGGTGAGTCTGTGGGTCTCTGTGTGGTGAGTATATGGGTCTCTGTGTGGTCAGTCTGTGGGTCTCTGTGGGGTGAGTCTGTGGGTATCTGTGTGGTGAGTCTGTGGGTCTCTGTGTGGTGAGTCTGTGGGTCTCTGTGTGTTGATTCTGTGGGTCTCTGTGTGGTGAGTCTGTGGGTCTCTGTGTGGTGAGTCTGTGGGTCTCTGTGTGGTGAGTCTGTGGGTCTCTGTGTGGTGAGTCTGTGGGTCTCTGTGTGGTGAGTCTGTGGGTCTCTGTGTGGTCAGTCTGTGGGTCTGTGTGTGGTGAGTCTGTGGGTGTCTGTGTGGTGAGTCTATGCATGTCTGTGTGGTGAGTCTGTGGGTCTCTGTGTGGTGAGTCTATGGATCTCTGTGTGGTGAGTCTGTGGGTCTCGGTGTGGTGAGTCTGTAGGTCTCTGTGTGGACAGTCTGTGTCTGTGTTTGGTGAGTCTGTGGGTGTCTGTGTGGTGAGTCTGTGGGTCTCTGTGTGGTGAGTCTGTGGGACTCTCTGTGGTGAGTCTGTGGGTCTCTTTGTGGTGAGTCTGTGGGTCTCTGTGTGGTGAGTCTGTGGGTCTCTGTGTGGTGAGTCTGTGGGTCTCTGTGTGGTGAGTCTGTGGGTCTCTGTGTGGTGAGTCTGTGAGTCTCTGTGTGGTGAGTCTGTGGGTCTCTGTGTGGTGAGTCTGTGGGTCTCTCTGTGGTGAGTCTATGGGTCTCTGTGTGGTGAGTCTGTGGGTCTCTGTGTTGTGAGTCTGTGGGTCTCTGTGTTTTGAGTCTGTGTGTCTCTGTGTGGTGAGTCTGTGGGTCTCTGTGTGGTGAGTCTGTGGGTCTCTGTGTTGTGAGTCTGTGGGTCTCTTTGTGGTGAGTCTGTAGGTCTCTGTGTGGTGAGTCTGTGGGTCTCTGTGTGGTGAGTCTGTGGGTCTCTGTGTGGTGAGTCTGTGGGTCTTTGTGGTGAGTCTGTGGGTCTCTGTGTGGTGAGTCTGTGGGTCTTTGTGTGGTGAGTCTGTGGGTCTCTGTGTGGTGAGTCTGTGGGTCGCTGTGTGGTGAGTCTGTGGGTCTCTGTGTCGTGAGTCTATGGTTCTCTGTGTAGTGAGTCTATGGGTCTCTGTGTGGTGAGTCTGTGGGTCTCTGCGTGGTGAGTCTGTGGGTCTCTGTGTGGTGAGTCTATGGGTCTCTGTGTGGTGAGTCTATGGGTCTCTGTGTGGTGAGTCTGTGGGTCTCTGTGTGGTGAGTCTATGGGTCTCTGCGTGGTGAGTCTATGGTTCTCTGTGTAGTGAGTCTATGGTCTCTGTGTTGTGAGTCTGTGGGTGTCTGTGTGGTGAGTCTGTGGGTCTCTGTGTGGTGAGTCTGTGGGTCTCTCTGTGGTGAGTCTGTGGGTCTCTTTGTGGTGAGTCTGTGGGTCTCTGTGTGGTGAGTCTGTGGGTCTCTGTTTGGTGAGTCTGTGGGTCTCTGTGTGGTGAGTCTGTGGGTCTCTGTGTAGTGAGTCTGTGAGTGTCTGTGTGGTGAGTCTATGGGTCTATGTGTGGTGAGTCTGTGGGTCTCTGTGTGGCGAGTCTGTGGGTCTCTGTGTGGTGAGTCTGTGGGTCTCTGTGTGGTGAGTCTGTGGGTCTCTCTGTGGTGAGTCTGTGAGTGTCTGTGTGGTGAGTCTATGGGTCTATGTGTGGTGAGTCTGTGGGTCTCTGTGTTGTGAGTCTGTGGGTCTCTGTGTGGTGAGTCTGTGGGTCTCTGTGTGGCGAGTCTGTGGGTCTCTGTGTGGTGAGTCTGTGGGTCTCTGTGTGGTGAGTCTGTGGGTCTCTCTGTGGTGAGTCTGTGGGTCTCTATGCGGTGAGTCTGTGGGGCTCTGTGTGGTGAGTCTATGGGTCTCTGTGTGGTGAGTCTGTGGGTCTCTGTGTGGTGAGTCTGTGGGTCTCTGTGTGGTGAGTCTGTGGGTCTCTGTGTGGTGAGTCTGTGGGTCTCTGTGTGAGTGAGTCTGTGGGTCTCTGCGTGGTGAGTCTGTGGGTCTCTGTGTGGTGAGTCTGTAGGTCTCTATGTGGTGAGTCTGTGGGTCTCTGTGTGTTGAGTCTGTGGGTCTCTCTGTGGTGAGTCTGTGGGTCTCTGTGAGGTGAGTCTGTGGGTCTCTGTGTGGTGAGTCTGTGGGTCTCTGTGTGGTGCCTCTGTGGGTCTCTGTGTGGTGCGTCTGTGGGTCTCTGTGTGGTGAGTCTGTGGGTCTCTGTGTGGTGAGTCTGTGGGACTCTCTGTGGTGAGTCTGTGGGTCTCTGTGTGGTGAGTCTGTGGGTCTCTGTGTGGTGAGTCTGTGGGTCTCTGTGTGGTGAGTCTATGGGTCTCTGTGTGGTGAGTTTGTGGGTCTCTGTGTGGTGAGTATGTGGGTCTCTGTGTGGTGAGTATGTGGGTCTCTGTGTGGTGAGTCTGTGGGTCTTTGTATGTTGAGTCTGTGGGTCTCTGTGTGGTGAGTCTGTTGTCTCTGTGTGGTGAGTATATGGGTCTCTGTGTGGTCAGTCTGTGGGTCTCTGTGGGGTGAGTCTGTGGGTATCTGTGTGGTGAGTCTGTGGGTCTCTGTGTGGTGAGTCTGTGGGTCTCTGTGTGTTGATTCTGTGGGTCTCTGTGTGATGAGTCTATGGGTCTCTGTGTGGTGAGCCTGTGGGTCTCTGTGTGGTGAGTCTGTGGGTCACTGTGTGGTGAGTCTGTGGGTCTCTGTGTGGTGAGTCTTTGGGTCTCTGTGTGGTGAGTCTGTGGGTCTCTGTGTGGTGAGTCTGTGGGTCTCTGTGTGGTGAGTCTGTGGGTCTCTGTGTGGTGAGTCTATGGGTCTCTGTGTGGTCAGTCTGTGGGTCTGTGTGTGGTGAGTCTGTGGGTGTCTGTGTGGTGAGTCTATGCATCTCTGTGTGGTGAGTCTGTGGGTCTCTGTGTGGTGAGTCTGTGGGTCTCTGTGTGGTCAGTCTGTGTCTGTGTTTGGTGAGTCTGTGGGTCTCTGTGTGGTGAGTCTGTGGGTCTCTGTGTGGTGAGTCTGTGGGTCTCTGTGTGGTGAGTCTGTGGGTCTCTGTGTGGTGAGTCTGTGGGTCTCTGTGTGAGTGAGTCTGTGGGTCTCTGCGTGGTGAGTCTGTGGGTCTCTGTGTGGTGAGTCTGTAGGTCTCTATGTGGTGAGTCTGTGGGTCTCTGTGTGTTGAGTCTGTGGGTCTCTCTGTGGTGAGTCTGTGGGTCTCTGTGAGGTGAGTCTGTGGGTCTCTGTGTGGTGAGTCTGTGGGTCTCTGTGTGGTGCCTCTGTGGGTCTCTGTGTGGTGCGTCTGTGGGTCTCTGTGTGGTGAGTCTGTGGGTCTCTGTGTGGTGAGTCTGTGGGACTCTCTGTGGTGAGTCTGTGGGTCTCTGTGTGGTGAGTCTGTGGGTCTCTGTGTGGTGAGTCTGTGGGTCTCTGTGTGGTGAGTCTATGGGTCTCTGTGTGGTGAGTTTGTGGGTCTCTGTGTGGTGAGTATGTGGGTCTCTGTGTGGTGAGTATGTGGGTCTCTGTGTGGTGAGTCTGTGGGTCTTTGTATGTTGAGTCTGTGGGTCTCTGTGTGGTGAGTCTGTTGTCTCTGTGTGGTGAGTATATGGGTCTCTGTGTGGTCAGTCTGTGGGTCTCTGTGGGGTGAGTCTGTGGGTATCTGTGTGGTGAGTCTGTGGGTCTCTGTGTGGTGAGTCTGTGGGTCTCTGTGTGTTGATTCTGTGGGTCTCTGTGTGATGAGTCTATGGGTCTCTGTGTGGTGAGCCTGTGGGTCTCTGTGTGGTGAGTCTGTGGGTCACTGTGTGGTGAGTCTGTGGGTCTCTGTGTGGTGAGTCTTTGGGTCTCTGTGTGGTGAGTCTGTGGGTCTCTGTGTGGTGAGTCTGTGGGTCTCTGTGTGGTGAGTCTGTGGGTCTCTGTGTGGTGAGTCTATGGGTCTCTGTGTGGTCAGTCTGTGGGTCTGTGTGTGGTGAGTCTGTGGGTGTCTGTGTGGTGAGTCTATGCATCTCTGTGTGGTGAGTCTGTGGGTCTCTGTGTGGTGAGTCTGTGGGTCTCTGTGTGGTCAGTCTGTGTCTGTGTTTGGTGAGTCTGTGGGTCTCTGTGTGGTGAGTCTGTGGGTCTCTCTGTGGTGAGTCTGTGGGTCTCTCTGTGGTGAGTCTGTGGGTCTCTGCGTGGGGAGTCTGTGGGTCTCTTTGTGGTGAGTCTGTGGGTCTCTGTGTGGTGAGTCTGTGGCGTCTCTCTGTGGTGAGTCTGTGGGTCTCTCTGTGGTGAGTCGGTGGGTCTCTTTGTGGTGAGTCTGTGGTTCTCTGTGTGGTGAGTCTGTGGGTGTCTGTGTGGTGAGTCTGTGGGTCTCTGTGTGGTGAGTCTGTGGGTCTCTGTGTGGTGAGTTTGTGGGTCTCTGTGTGGTGAGTCTGTGGGTCTCTGTGTGGTGAGTCTGTGGGTCGCTGTGTGGTGAGTCTGTGGGTCTCTCTGTGGTGAGTCTGTGGGTCTCTGTGTGGTGAGTCTGTGGGGCTCTGTGTGGTGAGTCTGTGGGTCTCTCTGTGGTGAGTCTGTGGGTCTCTCTGTGGTGAGTCTGTGGGTCTCTCTGTGGTGAGTCTGTGGGTATCTGTGTGGTGAGTCTGTGGGGCTCTGTGTGGTGAGTCTGTGGGTCTCTGTGTGGTGAGTCTGTGGGTCTCTGTGTTTTGAGTCTGTGGGTCTCTGTGTGGTGAGTCTGTGGGTCTCTGTGTGGTGAGTCTGTGGGGCTCTGTGTGGTGAGTCTGTGGGTTTCTGTGTGGTGAGTCTGTGGGGCTCTGTGTGGTGAGTCTGTGGGTCTCTGTGTGGTGAGTCTGTGGGTCTTTCTGTGGTGAGTCTGTGGGTCTCTCTGTGGTGAGTCTATTGGTCTCTGTGTGGTCAGTCTGTGGGTCTCTGTGTGTTGAGTCTGTGGGTCTCTGTGTGGTGAGTCTATGGGTCTCTGTGTCGTGAGTCTATAGGTCTCTGTGTGGTCAGTCTGTGGGTCTCTGTGTGGTGAGTCTGTGGGTCTCTGTGTGGTGAGTCTGTGGGTATCTGAGTGGTGAGTCTGTGGGTCTCTGTGTGGCGAGTCTGTGGGTCTCTGTGTGGTGAGTCTGTGGGTCACTGTGTGGTGAGTTTATGGGTCTCTGTGTGGTGAGTCTATGGGTCTCTGTATGGTGAGTCTGTGGGTCTCTGTGTGGTGAGTCTATGGGTCTCTGTGTGGTGAGTCTATGGTTCTCTGTGTAGTGAGTCTATGGGTCTCTGTGTAGTGAGTCTGTGGGTCTCTGTGTGGTGAATCTGTGGGTCTCTGTGTGGTGAGTCTGTGGGTCTCTGTGTGGTGAGTCTGTGGGTCTCTGTGTGGTGAGTCTGTGGGTCTCTGTGTAGTGAGTGTGTGGGTCTCTGTGTGGTGAGTCTGTGGGTCTCTGTGTGGTGAGTCTGTGGGTCTCTCTGTGGTGAGTCTATGGGTCTCTGTGTGTTGAGTCTGTGGGATCTCTCTGTGGTGAGTCTATGGGTCTCTGTGTGGTGAGTCTGTGGGTCTCTGTGTGGTGAGTCTGTGGGTCTCTGTGTGGTGAGTCTGTGGGTCTCTCTGTGGTGAGTCTGTGGGTCTCTCTGTGGTGAGTCTGTGGGTCTCTGCGTGGTGAGTCTGTGGCGTCTCTCTGTGGTGAGTCTGTGGGTCTCTCTGTGGTGAGTCGGTGGGTCTCTTTGTGGTGAGTCTGTGGTTCTCTGTGTGGTGAGTCTGTGGGTGTCTGTGTGGTGAGTCTGTGGGTCTCTGTGTGGTGAGTCTGTGGGTCTCTGTGTGGTGAGTTTGTGGGTCTCTGTGTGGTGAGTCTGTGGGTCTCTCTGTGGTGAGTCTGTGGGGCTCTGTGTGGTGAGTCTGTGGGTCTCTGTGTGGTGAGTCTGTGGGTCTCTGTGTGGTGAGTCTGTGGGTCTCTCTGTGGTGAGTCTGTGGGTCTCTGTGTGGTGAGTCTGTGGGGCTCTGTGTGGTGAGTCTGTGGGTCTCTCTGTGGTGAGTCTGTGGGCCTCTCTGTGGTGAGTCTGTGGGTCTCTCTGTGGTGAGTCTGTGGGTATCTGTGTGGTGAGTCTGTGGGGCTCTGTGTGGTGAGTCTGTGGGTCTCTGTGTGGTGAGTCTGTGGGTCTCTGTGTGTTGAGTCTGTGGGTCTCTGTGTGGTGAGTCTGTGGGTCTCTGTGTGGTGAGTCTGTGGGGCTCTGTGTGGTGAGTCTGTGGGTTTCTGTGTGGTGAGTCTGTGGGTCTCTGTGTGGTGAGTCTGTGGGTCTCTGTGTGGTGAGTCTGTGGGTCTTTCTGTGGTGAGTCTGTGGGCCTCTCTGTGGTGAGTCTATTGGTCTCTGTGTGGTCAGTCTGTGGGTCTCTGTGTGGTGAGTCTGTGGGTCTCTGTGTGGTGAATCTATGGGTCTCTGTGTGGTGAATCTGTGGGTCTCTGTGAGGTGAGTCTGTGGGTCTCTCTGTGGTGAGTCTGTGGGTCTCTGTGAGGTGAGTCTGTGGGTCTCCATGTGGTGAGTCTGTGGGTCTCTGTGTGGTGAGTCTATGGGTCTCTGTGTGGTGAGTCTGTGGGTCTCTGTGTGGTGAGTCTGTGGGTCTCTGTGTGGTGAGTCTGTGGGTCTTTGTGTGGTGAGTATGTTGGGCTCTTTGTGGTGAGTCTGTGGGTCTCTGTGTGGTGAGTCTGTGGGTCTCTGTGTGGTGAGTCTGTGGGTCTCTCTGTGGTGAGTCTGTGGGTCTCTCTGTGGTGAGTCTGTGGGTCTCTGCGTGGGGAGTCTGTGGGTCTCTTTGTGGTGAGTCTGTGGGTCTCTGTGTGGTGAGTCTGTGGCGTCTCTCTGTGGTGAGTCTGTGGGTCTCTCTGTGGTGAGTCGGTGGGTCTCTTTGTGGTGAGTCTGTGGTTCTCTGTGTGGTGAGTCTGTGGGTGTCTGTGTGGTGAGTCTGTGGGTCTCTGTGTGGTGAGTCTGTGGGTCTCTGTGTGGTGAGTTTGTGGGTCTCTGTGTGGTGAGTCTGTGGGTCTCTGTGTGGTGAGTCTGTGGGTCGCTGTGTGGTGAGTCTGTGGGTCTCTCTGTGGTGAGTCTGTGGGTCTCTGTGTGGTGAGTCTGTGGGGCTCTGTGTGGTGAGTCTGTGGGTCTCTCTGTGGTGAGTCTGTGGGTCTCTCTGTGGTGAGTCTGTGGGTCTCTCTGTGGTGAGTCTGTGGGTATCTGTGTGGTGAGTCTGTGGGGCTCTGTGTGGTGAGTCTGTGGGTCTCTGTGTGGTGAGTCTGTGGGTCTCTGTGTTTTGAGTCTGTGGGTCTCTGTGTGGTGAGTCTGTGGGTCTCTGTGTGGTGAGTCTGTGGGGCTCTGTGTGGTGAGTCTGTGGGTCTTTCTGTGGTGAGTCTGTGGGTCTCTCTGTGGTGAGTCTATTGGTCTCTGTGTGGTCAGTCTGTGGGTCTCTGTGTGTTGAGTCTGTGGGTCTCTGTGTGGTGAGTCTATGGGTCTCTGTGTCGTGAGTCTATAGGTCTCTGTGTGGTCAGTCTGTGGGTCTCTGTGTGGTGAGTCTGTGGGTCTCTGTGTGGTGAGTCTGTGGGTATCTGAGTGGTGAGTCTGTGGGTCTCTGTGTGGCGAGTCTGTGGGTCTCTGTGTGGTGAGTCTGTGGGTCACTGTGTGGTGAGTTTATGGGTCTCTGTGTGGTGAGTCTATGGGTCTCTGTATGGTGAGTCTGTGGGTCTCTGTGTGGTGAGTCTATGGGTCTCTGTGTGGTGAGTCTATGGTTCTCTGTGTAGTGAGTCTATGGGTCTCTGTGTAGTGAGTCTGTGGGTCTCTGTGTGGTGAGTCTGTGGGTCTCTGTGTGGTGAGTCTGTGGGTCTCTGTGTGGTGAGTCTGTGGGTCTCTGTGTGGTGAGTCTGTGGGTCTCTCTGTGGTGAGTCTGTGGGGACTCTCTGTGGTGAGTCTATCGGTCTCTGTGTGATGAGTCTGTGGGTCTCTGTGTGGTGAGTCTGTGGGTCTCTGTGTGGTGAGTCTGTGGGTCTCTGTGTGGTGAGTCGGTGGGTCTCTGTGAGGTGAGTCTGTGGGTCTCTGTGTGGTGAGTCTGTGGGTCTCTGTGTGGTGAGTCTATGGTTCTCTGTGTAGTGAGTCTATGGGTCTCTGTGTAGTGAGTCTGTGGGTCTCTGTGTGGTGAGTCTGTGGGTCTCTGTGTGGTGAGTCTGTGGGTCTCTGTGTGGTGAGTCTGTTTGTCTCTGTGTGGTGAGTCTGTGGGTCTCTCTGTGGTGAGTCTGTGGGTCTCTCTGTGGTGAGTCTATCGGTCTCTGTGTGGTGAGTCTGTGGGTCTCTGTGTGGTGAGTCTGTGGGTCTCTGTGTGGTGAGTCTGTGGGTCTCTGTGTGGTGAGTCTGTGGGTCTCTGTGAGGTGAGTCTGTGGGTCTCTGTGTGGTGAGTCTGTGGGTCTCTGTGTGGTGAGTCTATGGTTCTCTGTGTGGTGAGTCTGTGGTTCTCTGTGTGGAGAGTCTGTGGGTCTCTGTGTGGTGAGTCTGTGGGTCTCTGTGTGGTGAGTATGTTGGTCTCTCTGTGGTGAGTCTGTGGGCCTCTGTGAGGTGAGTCTGTGGGTCTCTGTGTGGTGAGTCTGTGGGACTCTCTGTGGTGAGTCTGTGGGTCTCTGTGAGGTGAGTCTGTGAGTCTCTGTGTGGTGAGTTTGTGGGTCTCTGTGTGGTGAGTCTATGGGTCTCTGTGTGGTGAGTATGTTGGGCTCTTTGTGGTGAGTCTATGGTTCTCTGTGTAGTGAGTCTATGGGTCTCTGTGTAGTGAGTCTGTGGGTCTCTGTGTGGTGAGTCTATCGGTCTCTGTGTGGTGAGTCTGTGGGTCTCTGTGTGGTGAGTCTGTGGGTCTCTGTGTGGTGAGTCTGTGGGTCTCTGTGTGGTGAGTCTGTGGGTCTCTGTGAGGTGAGTCTGTGGGTCTCTCTGTGGTGAGTCTGTGGGTCTCTGTGAGGTGAGTCTGTGGGTCTCCATGTGGTGAGTCTGTGGGTCTCTGTGTGGTGAGTCTATGGGTCTCTGTGTGGTGAGTCTGTGGGTCTCTGTGTGGTGAGTCTGTGGGTCTCTGTGTGGTGAGTCTGTGGGTCTCTGTGTGGTGAGTATGTTGGGCTCTTTGTGGTGAGTCTGTGGGTCTCTGTGAGGTGAGTCTGTGGGTCTCTGTGTGGTGAGTCTGTGGGTCTCTCTGTGGTGAGTCTGTGGGTCTCTGTGAGGTGAGTCTGTGAGACTCTGTGTGGTGAGTCTGTGGGTCTCTGTGTGGTGAGTCTATGGGTCTCTGTGTGGTGAGTCTGTGGGTCTCTGTGTGGTGAGTCTGTGGGTCTCTCTGTGGTGAGTCTGTGGGGCTCTGTGTGGTGAGTCTGTGGGTCTCTGTGTGGTGAGTCTGTGGGTCTCTGTGTGGTGAGTCTGTGGGTCTCTCTGTGGTGAGTCTGTGGGTCTCTGTGTGGTGAGTCTGTGGGGCTCTGTGTGGTGAGTCTGTGGGTCTCTCTGTGGTGAGTCTGTGGGCCTCTCTGTGGTGAGTCTGTGGGTCTCTCTGTGGTGAGTCTGTGGGTATCTGTGTGGTGAGTCTGTGGGGCTGTGTGTGGTGAGTCTGTGGGTCTCTGTGTGGTGAGTCTGTGGGTCTCTGTGTGTTGAGTCTGTGGGTCTCTGTGTGGTGAGTCTGTGGGTCTCTGTGTGGTGAGTCTGTGGGGCTCTGTGTGGTGAGTCTGTGGGTTTCTGTGTGGTGAGTCTGTGGGTCTCTGTGTGGTGAGTCTGTGGGTCTCTGTGTGGTGAGTCTGTGGGTCTTTCTGTGGTGAGTCTGTGGGCCTCTCTGTGGTGAGTCTATTGGTCTCTGTGTGGTCAGTCTGTGGGTCTCTGTGTGGTGAGTCTGTGGGTCTCTGTGTGGTGAATCTATGGGTCTCTGTGTGGTGAATCTGTGGGTCTCTGTGAGGTGAGTCTGTGGGTCTCTCTGTGGTGAGTCTGTGGGTCTCTGTGAGGTGAGTCTGTGGGTCTCCATGTGGTGAGTCTGTGGGTCTCTGTGTGGTGAGTCTATGGGTCTCTGTGTGGTGAGTCTGTGGGTCTCTGTGTGGTGAGTCTGTGGGTCTCTGTGTGGTGAGTCTGTGGGTCTCTGTGTGGTGAGTATGTTGGGCTCTTTGTGGTGAGTCTGTGGGTCTCTGTGTGGTGAGTCTGTGGGTCTCTGTGTGGTGAGTCTGTGGGTCTCTCTGTGGTGAGTCTGTGGGTCTCTCTGTGGTGAGTCTGTGGGTCTCTGCGTGGGGAGTCTGTGGGTCTCTTTGTGGTGAGTCTGTGGGTCTCTGTGTGGTGAGTCTGTGGCGTCTCTCTGTGGTGAGTCTGTGGGTCTCTCTGTGGTGAGTCGGTGGGTCTCTTTGTGGTGAGTCTGTGGTTCTCTGTGTGGTGAGTCTGTGGGTGTCTGTGTGGTGAGTCTGTGGGTCTCTGTGTGGTGAGTCTGTGGGTCTCTGTGTGGTGAGTTTGTGGGTCTCTGTGTGGTGAGTCTGTGGGTCTCTGTGTGGTGAGTCTGTGGGTCGCTGTGTGGTGAGTCTGTGGGTCTCTCTGTGGTGAGTCTGTGGGTCTCTGTGTGGTGAGTCTGTGGGGCTCTGTGTGGTGAGTCTGTCGGTCTCTCTGTGGTGAGTCTGTGGGTCTCTCTGTGGTGAGTCTGTGGGTCTCTCTGTGGTGAGTCTGTGGGTATCTGTGTGGTGAGTCTGTGGGGCTCTGTGTGGTGAGTCTGTGGGTCTCTGTGTGGTGAGTCTGTGGGTCTCTGTGTGTTGAGTCTGTGGGTCTCTGTGTGGTGAGTCTGTGGGTCTCTGTGTGGTGAGTCTGTGGGGCTCTGTGTGGTGAGTCTGTGGGTTTCTGTGTGGTGAGTCTGTGGGGCTCTGTGTGGTGAGTCTGTGGGTCTCTGTGTGGTGAGTCTGTGGGTCTTTCTGTGGTGAGTCTGTGGGTCTCTCTGTGGTGAGTCTATTGGTCTCTGTGTGGTCAGTCTGTGGGTCTCTGTGTGTTGAGTCTGTGGGTCTCTGTGTGGTGAGTCTATGGGTCTCTGTGTCGTGAGTCTATAGGTCTCTGTGTGGTCAGTCTGTGGGTCTCTGTGTGGTGAGTCTGTGGGTCTCTGTGTGGTGAGTCTGTGGGTATCTGAGTGGTGAGTCTGTGGGTCTCTGTGTGGCGAGTCTGTGGGTCTCTGTGTGGTGAGTCTGTGGGTCACTGTGTGGTGAGTTTATGGGTCTCTGTGTGGTGAGTCTATGGGTCTCTGTATGGTGAGTCTGTGGGTCTCTGTGTGGTGAGTCTATGGGTCTCTGTGTGGTGAGTCTATGGTTCTCTGTGTAGTGAGTCTATGGGTCTCTGTGTAGTGAGTCTGTGGGTCTCTGTGTGGTGAGTCTGTGGGTCTCTGTGTGGTGAGTCTGTGGGTCTCTGTGTGGTGAGTCTGTGGGTCTCTGTGTGGTGAGTCTGTGGGTCTCTCTGTGGTGAGTCTGTGGGGACTCTCTGTGGTGAGTCTATCGGTCTCTGTGTGATGAGTCTGTGGGTCTCTGTGTGGTGAGTCTGTGGGTCTCTGTGTGGTGAGTCTGTGGGTCTCTGTGTGGTGAGTCGGTGGGTCTCTGTGAGGTGAGTCTGTGGGTCTCTGTGTGGTGAGTCTGTGGGTCTCTGTGTGGTGAGTCTATGGTTCTCTGTGTAGTGAGTCTATGGGTCTCTGTGTAGTGAGTCTGTGGGTCTCTGTGTGGTGAGTCTGTGGGTCTCTGTGTGGTGAGTCTGTGGGTCTCTGTGTGGTGAGTCTGTTTGTCTCTGTGTGGTGAGTCTGTGGGTCTCTCTGTGGTGAGTCTGTGGGTCTCTCTGTGGTGAGTCTATCGGTCTCTGTGTGGTGAGTCTGTGGGTCTCTGTGTGGTGAGTCTGTGGGTCTCTGTGTGGTGAGTCTGTGGGTATCTGAGTGGTGAGTCTGTGGGTCTCTGTGTGGCGAGTCTGTGGGTCTCTGTGTGGTGAGTCTGTGGGTCACTGTGTGGTGAGTTTATGGGTCTCTGTGTGGTGAGTCTATGGGTCTCTGTATGGTGAGTCTGTGGGTCTCTGTGTGGTGAGTCTATGGGTCTCTGTGTGGTGAGTCTATGGTTCTCTGTGTAGTGAGTCTATGGGTCTCTGTGTAGTGAGTCTGTGGGTCTCTGTGTGGTGAGTCTGTGGGTCTCTGTGTGGTGAGTCTGTGGGTCTCTGTGTGGTGAGTCTGTGGGTCTCTGTGTGGTGAGTCTGTGGGTCTCTCTGTGGTGAGTCTGTGGGGACTCTCTGTGGTGAGTCTATCGGTCTCTGTGTGATGAGTCTGTGGGTCTCTGTGTGGTGAGTCTGTGGGTCTCTGTGTGGTGAGTCTGTGGGTCTCTGTGTGGTGAGTCGGTGGGTCTCTGTGAGGTGAGTCTGTGGGTCTCTGTGTGGTGAGTCTGTGGGTCTCTGTGTGGTGAGTCTATGGTTCTCTGTGTAGTGAGTCTATGGGTCTCTGTGTAGTGAGTCTGTGGGTCTGTGTGTGGTGAGTCTGTGGGTCTCTGTGTGGTGAGTCTGTGGGTCTCTGTGTGGTGAGTCTGTTTGTCTCTGTGTGGTGAGTCTGTGGGTCTCTCTGTGGTGAGTCTGTGGGTCTCTCTGTGGTGAGTCTATCGGTCTCTGTGTGGTGAGTCTGTGGGTCTCTGTGTGGTGAGTCTGTGGGTCTCTGTGTGGTGAGTCTGTGGGTCTCTGTGTGGTGAGTCTGTGGGTCTCTGTGAGGTGAGTCTGTGGGTCTCTGTGTGGTGAGTCTGTGGGTCTCTGTGTGGTGAGTCTATGGTTCTCTGTGTGGTGAGTCTGTGGTTCTCTGTGTGGAGAGTCTGTGGGTCTCTGTGTGGTGAGTCTGTGGGTCTCTGTGTGGTGAGTATGTTGGTCTCTCTGTGGTGAGTCTGTGGGCCTCTGTGAGGTGAGTCTGTGGGTCTCTGTGTGGTGAGTCTGTGGGACTCTCTGTGGTGAGTCTGTGGGTCTCTGTGAGGTGAGTCTGTGAGTCTCTGTGTGGTGAGTTTGTGGGTCTCTGTGTGGTGAGTCTATGGGTCTCTGTGTGGTGAGTATGTTGGGCTCTTTGTGGTGAGTCTATGGTTCTCTGTGTAGTGAGTCTATGGGTCTCTGTGTAGTGAGTCTGTGGGTCTCTGTGTGGTGAGTCTATCGGTCTCTGTGTGGTGAGTCTGTGGGTCTCTGTGTGGTGAGTCTGTGGGTCTCTGTGTGGTGAGTCTGTGGGTCTCTGTGTGGTGAGTCTGTGGGTCTCTGTGAGGTGAGTCTGTGGGTCTCTCTGTGGTGAGTCTGTGGGTCTCTGTGAGGTGAGTCTGTGGGTCTCCATGTGGTGAGTCTGTGGGTCTCTGTGTGGTGAGTCTATGGGTCTCTGTGTGGTGAGTCTGTGGGTCTCTGTGTGGTGAGTCTGTGGGTCTCTGTGTGGTGAGTCTGTGGGTCTCTGTGTGGTGAGTATGTTGGGCTCTTTGTGGTGAGTCTGTGGGTCTCTGTGAGGTGAGTCTGTGGGTCTCTGTGTGGTGAGTCTGTGGGTCTCTCTGTGGTGAGTCTGTGGGTCTATGTGAGGTGAGTCTGTGAGACTCTGTGTGGTGAGTCTGTGGGTCTCTGTGTGGTGAGTCTATGGGTCTCTGTGTGGTGAGTCTGTGGGTCTCTGTGTGGTGAGTCTGTGGGTCTCTCTGTGGTGAGTCTGTGGGGCTCTGTGTGGTGAGTCTGTGGGTCTCTGTGTGGTGAGTCTGTGGGTCTCTGTGTGGTGAGTCTGTGGGTCTCTCTGTGGTGAGTCTGTGGGTCTCTGTGTGGTGAGTCTGTGGGGCTCTGTGTGGTGAGTCTGTGGGTCTCTCTGTGGTGAGTCTGTGGGCCTCTCTGTGGTGAGTCTGTGGGTCTCTCTGTGGTGAGTCTGTGGGTATCTGTGTGGTGAGTCTGTGGGGCTCTGTGTGGTGAGTCTGTGGGTCTCTGTGTGGTGAGTCTGTGGGTCTCTGTGTGTTGAGTCTGTGGGTCTCTGTGTGGTGAGTCTGTGGGTCTCTGTGTGGTGAGTCTGTGGGGCTCTGTGTGGTGAGTCTGTGGGTTTCTGTGTGGTGAATCTGTGGGTCTCTGTGTGGTGAGTCTGTGGGTCTCTGTGTGGTGAGTCTGTGGGTCTTTCTGTGGTGAGTCTGTGGGCCTCTCTGTGGTGAGTCTATTGGTCTCTGTGTGGTCAGTCTGTGGGTCTCTGTGTGGTGAGTCTGTGGGTCTCTGTGTGGTGAATCTATGGGTCTCTGTGTGGTGAATCTGTGGGTCTCTGTGAGGTGAGTCTGTGGGTCTCTCTGTGGTGAGTCTGAGGGTCTCTGTGAGGTGAGTCTGTGGGTCTCCATGTGGTGAGTCTGTGGGTCTCTGTGTGGTGAGTCTATGGGTCTCTGTGTGGTGAGTCTGTGGGTCTCTGTGTGGTGAGTCTGTGGGTCTCTGTGTGGTGAGTCTGTGGGTCTCTGTGTGGTGAGTATGTTGGGCTCTTTGTGGTGAGTCTGTGGGTCTCTGTGTGGTGAGTCTGTGGGTCTCTGTGTGGTGAGTCTGTGGGTCTCTCTGTGGTGAGTCTGTGGGTCTCTCTGTGGTGAGTCTGTGGGTCTCTGCGTGGGGAGTCTGTGGGTCTCTTTGTGGTGAGTCTGTGGGTCTCTGTGTGGTGAGTCTGTGGCGTCTCTCTGTGGTGAGTCTGTGGGTCTCTCTGTGGTGAGTCGGTGGGTCTCTTTGTTGTGAGTCTGTGGTTCTCTGTGTGGTGAGTCTGTGGGTGTCTGTGTGGTGAGTCTGTGGGTCTCTGTGTGGTGAGTCTGTGGGTCTATGTGTGGTGAGTTTGTGGGTCTCTGTGTGGTGAGTCTGTGGGTCTCTGTGTGGTGAGTCTGTGGGTCGCTGTGTGGTGAGTCTGTGGGTCTCTCTGTGGTGAGTCTGTGGGTCTCTGTGTGGTGAGTCTGTGGGGCTCTGTGTGGTGAGTCTGTGGGTCTCTCTGTGGTGAGTCTGTGGGTCTCTCTGTGGTGAGTCTGTGGGTCTCTCTGTGGTGAGTCTGTGGGTATCTGTGTGGTGAGTCTGTGGGGCTCTGTGTGGTGAGTCTGTGGGTCTCTGTGTGGTGAGTCTGTGGGTCTCTGTGTGTTGAGTCTGTGGGTCTCTGTGTGGTGAGTCTGTGGGTCTCTGTGTGGTGAGTCTTTGGGGCTCTGTGTGGTGAGTCTGTGGGTTTCTGTGTGGTGAGTCTGTGGGGCTCTGTGTGGTGAGTCTGTGGGTCTCTGTGTGGTGAGTCTGTGGGTCTTTCTGTGGTGAGTCTGTGGGTCTCTCTGTGGTGAGTCTATTGGTCTCTGTGTGGTCAGTCTGTGGGTCTCTGTGTGTTGAGTCTGTGGGTCTCTGTGTGGTGAGTCTATGGGTCTCTGTGTCGTGAGTCTATAGGTCTCTGTGTGGTCAGTCTGTGGGTCTCTGTGTGGTGAGTCTGTGGGTCTCTGTGTGGTGAGTCTGTGGGTATCTGAGTGGTGAGTCTGTGGGTCTCTGTGTGGCGAGTCTGTGGGTCTCTGTGTGGTGAGTCTGTGGGTCACTGTGTGGTGAGTTTATGGGTCTCTGTGTGGTGAGTCTATGGGTCTCTGTATGGTGAGTCTGTGGGTCTCTGTGTGGTGAGTCTATGGGTCTCTGTGTGGTGAGTCTATGGTTCTCTGTGTAGTGAGTCTATGGGTCTCTGTGTAGTGAGTCTGTGGGTCTCTGTGTGGTGAGTCTGTGGGTCTCTGTGTGGTGAGTCTGTGGGTCTCTGTGTGGTGAGTCTGTGGGTCTCTGTGTGGTGAGTCTGTGGGTCTCTCTGTGGTGAGTCTGTGGGGACTCTCTGTGGTGAGTCTATCGGTCTCTGTGTGATGAGTCTGTGGGTCTCTGTGTGGTGAGTCTGTGGGTCTCTGTGTGGTGAGTCTGTGGGTCTATGTGTGGTGAGTCGGTGGGTCTCTGTGAGGTGAGTCTGTGGGTCTCTGTGTGGTGAGTCTGTGGGTCTCTGTGTGGTGAGTCTATGGTTCTCTGTGTAGTGAGTCTATGGGTCTCTGTGTAGTGAGTCTGTGGGTCTCTGTGTGGTGAGTCTGTGGGTCTCTGTGTGGTGAGTCTGTGGGTCTCTGTGTGGTGAGTCTGTTTGTCTCTGTGTGGTGAGTCTGTGGGTCTCTCTGTGGTGAGTCTGTGGGTCTCTCTGTGGTGAGTCTATCGGTCTCTGTGTGGTGAGTCTGTGGGTCTCTGTGTGGTGAGTCTGTGGGTCTCTGTGTGGTGAGTCTGTGGGTCTCTGTGTGGTGAGTCTGTGGGTCTCTGTGAGGTGAGTCTGTGGGTCTCTGTGTGGTGAGTCTGTGGGTCTCTGTGTTGTGAGTCTATGGTTCTCTGTGTGGTGAGTCTGTGGTTCTCTGTGTGGAGAGTCTGTGGGTCTCTGTGTGGTGAGTCTGTGGGTCTCTGTGTGGTGAGTATGTTGGTCTCTCTGTGGTGAGTCTGTGGGCCTCTGTGAGGTGAGTCTGTGGGTCTCTGTGTGGTGAGTCTGTGGGACTCTCTGTGGTGAGTCTGTGGGTCTCTGTGAGGTGAGTCTGTGAGTCTCTGTGTGGTGAGTTTGTGGGTCTCTATGTGGTGAGTCTATGGGTCTCTGTGTGGTGAGTATGTTGGGCTCTTTGTGGTGAGTCTATGGTTCTCTGTGTAGTGAGTCTATGGGTCTCTGTGTAGTGAGTCTGTGGGTCTCTGTGTGGTGAGTCTATCGGTCTCTGTGTGGTGAGTCTGTGGGTCTCTGTGTGGTGAGTCTGTGGGTCTCTGTGTGGTGAGTCTGTGGGTCTCTGTGTGGTGAGTCTGTGGGTCTCTGTGAGGTGAGTCTGTGGGTCTCTCTGTGGTGAGTCTGTGGGTCTCTGTGAGGTGAGTCTGTGGGTCTCCATGTGGTGAGTCTGTGGGTCTCTGTGTGGTGAGTCTATGGGTCTCTGTGTGGTGAGTCTGTGGGTCTCTGTGTGGTGAGTCTGTGGGTCTCTGTGTGGTGAGTCTGTGGGTCTCTGTGTGGTGAGTATGTTGGGCCCTTTGTGGTGAGTCTGTGGGTCTCTGTGAGGTGAGTCTGTGGGTCTCTGTGTGGTGAGTCTGTGGGTCTCTCTGTGGTGAGTCTGTGGGTCTCTGTGAGGTGAGTCTGTGAGACTCTGTGTGGTGAGTCTGTGGGTCTCTGTGTGGTGAGTCTATGGGTCTCTGTGTGGTGAGTCTGTGGGTCTCTGTGTGGTGAGTCTGTGGGTCTCTGTGTAGTGAGCGTGTGGGTCTCTGTGTGGTGAGTCTGTGGGTCTCTGTGTGGTGAG
Source organism: Petromyzon marinus (assembly GCF_048934315.1). Lineage (NCBI taxonomy): Eukaryota > Metazoa > Chordata > Hyperoartia > Petromyzontiformes > Petromyzontidae > Petromyzon > Petromyzon marinus. Next base: position 3,614,820 of record NW_027422625.1, read on the forward strand.
TCTGTGGGTCTCTCTGTGGTGAGTCTATGGGTCTCTGTGTGTTGAGTCTGTGGGTCTCTCTGTGGTGAGTCTATGGGTCTCTGTGTGGTGAGTCTGTGGGTCTCTGTGTGGTGAGTCTGTGGGTCTCTGTGTGGTGAGTCTGTGGGTCTCTCTGTGGTGAGTCTGTGGGTCTCTCTGTGGTGAGTCTGTGGGTCTCTGCGTGGTGAGTCTGTGGCGTCTCTCTGTGGTGAGTCTGTGCGTCTCTCTGTGGTGAGTCGGTGGGTCTCTTTGTGGTGAGTCTGTGGTTCTCTGTGTGGTGAGTCTGTGGGTGTCTGTGTGGTGAGTCTGTGGGTCTCTGTGTGGTGAGTCTGTGGGTCTCTGTGTGGTGAGTTTGTGGGTCTCTGTGTGGTGAGTCTGTGGGTCTCTCTGTGGTGAGTCTGTGGGGCTCTGTGTGGTGAGTCTGTGGGTCTCTGTGTGGTGAGTCTGTGGGTCTCTGTGTGGTGAGTCTGTGGGTCTCTCTGTGGTGAGTCTGTGGGTCTCTGTGTGGTGAGTCTGTGGGGCTCTGTGTGGTGAGTCTGTGGGTCTCTCTGTGGTGAGTCTGTGGGCCTCTCTGTGGTGAGTCTGTGGGTCTCTCTGTGGTGAGTCTGTGGGTATCTGTGTGGTGAGTCTGTGGGGCTCTGTGTGGTGAGTCTGTGGGTCTCTGTGTGGTGAGTCTGTGGGTCTCTGTGTGTTGAGTCTGTGGGTCTCTGTGTGGTGAGTCTGTGGGTCTCTGTGTGGTGAGTCTGTGGGGCTCTGTGTGGTGAGTCTGTGGGTTTCTGTGTGGTGAGTCTGTGGGTCTCTGTGTGGTGAGTCTGTGGGTCTCTGTGTGGTGAGTCTGTGGGTATCTGTGTGGTGAGTCTGTGGGGCTCTGTGTGGTGAGTCTGTGGGTCTCTGTGTGGTGAGTCTGTGGGTCTCTGTGTGTTGAGTCTGTGGGTCTCTGTGTGGTGAGTCTGTGGGTCTCTGTGTGGTGAGTCTGTGGGGCTCTGTGTGGTGAGTCTGTGGGTTTCTGTGTGGTGAGTCTGTGGGTCTCTGTGTGGTGAGTCTGTGGGTCTCTGTGTGGTGAGTCTGTGGGTCTTTCTGTGGTGAGTCTGTGGGCCTCTCTGTGGTGAGTCTATTGGTCTCTGTGTGGTCAGTCTGTGGGTCTCTGTGTGGTGAGTCTGTGGGTCTCTGTGTGGTGAATCTATGGGTCTCTGTGTGGTGAATCTGTGGGTCTCTGTGAGGTGAGTCTGTGGGTCTCTCTGTGGTGAGTCTGTGGGTCTCTGTGAGGTGAGTCTGTGGGTCTCCATGTGGTGAGTCTGTGGGTCTCTGTGTGGTGAGTCTATGGGTCTCTGTGTGGTGAGTCTGTGGGTCTCTGTGTGGTGAGTCTGTGGGTCTCTGTGTGGTGAGTCTGTGGGTCTCTGTGTGGTGAGTATGTTGGGCTCTTTGTGGTGAGTCTGTGGGTCTCTGTGTGGTGAGTCTGTGGGTCTCTGTGTGGTGAGTCTGTGGGTCTCTCTGTGGTGAGTCTGTGGGTCTCTCTGTGGTGAGTCTGTGGGTCTCTGCGTGGGGAGTCTGTGGGTCTCTTTGTGGTGAGTCTGTGGGTCTCTGTGTGGTGAGTCTGTGGCGTCTCTCTGTGGTGAGTCTGTGGGTCTCTCTGTGGTGAGTCGGTGGGTCTCTTTGTGGTGAGTCTGTGGTTCTCTGTGTGGTGAGTCTGTGGGTGTCTGTGTGGTGAGTCTGTGGGTCTCTGTGTGGTGAGTCTGTGGGTCTCTGTGTGGTGAGTTTGTGGGTCTCTGTGTGGTGAGTCTGTGGGTCTCTGTGTGGTGAGTCTGTGGGTCTCTGTGTGGTGAGTCTGTGGGTCTCTGTGTGGTGAGTCTGTGGGTCTCTGTGTGGTGAGTCTGTGGGTCTCTGTGTGGTGAGTATGTTGGGCTCTTTGTGGTGAGTCTGTGGGTCTCTGTGTGGTGAGTCTGTGGGTCTCTGTGTGGTGAGTCTGTGGGTCTCTCTGTGGTGAGTCTGTGGGTCTCTCTGTGGTGAGTCTGTGGGTCTCTGCGTGGGGAGTCTGTGGGTCTCTTTGTGGTGAGTCTGTGGGTCTCTGTGTGGTGAGTCTGTGGCGTCTCTCTGTGGTGAGTCTGTGGGTCTCTCTGTGGTGAGTCGGTGGGTCTCTTTGTGGTGAGTCTGTGGTTCTCTGTGTGGTGAGTCTGTGGGTGTCTGTGTGGTGAGTCTGTGGGTCTCTGTGTGGTGAGTCTGTGGGTCTCTGTGTGGTGAGTTTGTGGGTCTCTGTGTGGTGAGTCTGTGGGTCTCTGTGTGGTGAGTCTGTGGGTCTCTGTGTGGTGAGTCTGTGGGTCTCTCTGTGGTGAGTCTGTGGGTCTCTGTGTGGTGAGTCTGTGGGGCTCTGTGTGGTGAGTCTGTGGGTCTCTCTGTGGTGAGTCTGTGGGTCTCTCTGTGGTGAGTCTGTGGGTCTCTCTGTGGTGAGTCTGTGGGTATCTGTGTGGTGAGTCTGTGGGGCTCTGTGTGGTGAGTCTGTGGGTCTCTGTGTGGTGAGTCTGTGGGTCTCTGTGTGTTGATTCTGTGGGTCTCTGTGTGGTGAGTCTGTGGGGCTCTGTGTGGTGAGTCTGTGGGGCTCTGTGTGGTGAGTCTGTGGGTTTCTGTGTGGTGAGTCTGTGGGGCTCTGTGTGGTGAGTCTGTGGGTCTCTGTGTGGTGAGTCTGTGGGTCTTTCTGTGGTGAGTCTGTGGGTCTCTCTGTGGTGAGTCTATTGGTCTCTGTGTGGTCAGTCTGTGGGTCTCTGTGTGTTGAGTCTGTGGGTCTCTGTGTGGTGAGTCTATGGGTCTCTGTGTCGTGAGTCTATAGGTCTCTGTGTGGTCAGTCTGTGGGTCTCTGTGTGGTGAGTCTGTGGGTCTCTGTGTGGTGAGTCTGTGGGTATCTGAGTGGTGAGTCTGTGGGTCTCTGTGTGGCGAGTCTGTGGGTCTCTGTGTGGTGAGTCTGTGGGTCACTGTGTGGTGAGTTTATGGGTCTCTGTGTGGTGAGTCTATGGGTCTCTGTATGGTGAGTCTGTGGGTCTCTGTGTGGTGAGTCTATGGGTCTCTGTGTGGTGAGTCTATGGTTCTCTGTGTAGTGAGTCTATGGGTCTCTGTGTAGTGAGTCTGTGGGTCTCTGTGTGGTGAGTCTGTGGGTCTCTGTGTGGTGAGTCTGTGGGTCTCTGTGTGGTGAGTCTGTGGGTCTCTGTGTGGTGAGTCTGTGGGTCTCTCTGTGGTGAGTCTGTGGGGACTCTCTGTGGTGAGTCTATCGGTCTCTGTGTGATGAGTCTGTGGGTCTCTGTGTGGTGAGTCTGTGGGTCTCTGTGTGGTGAGTCTGTGGGTCTCTGTGTGGTGAGTCGGTGGGTCTCTGTGAGGTGAGTCTGTGGGTCTCTGTGTGGTGAGTCTGTGGGTCTCTGTGTGGTGAGTCTATGGTTCTCTGTGTAGTGAGTCTATGGGTCTCTGTGTAGTGAGTCTGTGGGTCTCTGTGTGGTGAGTCTGTGGGTATCTGTGTGGTGAGTCTGTGGGTCTCTGTGTGGTGAGTCTGTTTGTCTCTGTGTGGTGAGTCTGTGGGTCTCTCTGTGGTGAGTCTGTGGGTCTCTCTGTGGTGAGTCTATCGGTCTCTGGGTGGTGAGTCTGTGGGTCTCTGTGTGGTGAGTCTGTGGGTCTCTGTGTGGTGAGTCTGTGGGTCTCTGTGTGGTGAGTCTGTGGGTCTCTGTGAGGTGAGTCTGTGGGTCTCTGTGTGGTGAGTCTGTGGGTCTCTGTGTGGTGAGTCTATGGTTCTCTGTGTGGTGAGTCTGTGGTTCTCTGTGTGGAGAGTCTGTGGGTCTCTGTGTGGTGAGTCTGTGGGTCTCTGTGTGGTGAGTATGTTGGTCTCTCTGTGGTGAGTCTGTGGGCCTCTGTGAGGTGAGTCTGTGGGTCTCTGTGTGGTGAGTCTGTGGGACTCTCTGTGGTGAGTCTGTGGGTCTCTGTGAGGTGAGTCTGTGAGTCTCTGTGTGGTGAGTTTGTGGGTCTCTGTGTGGTGAGTCTATGGGTCTCTGTGTGGTGAGTATGTTGGGCTCTTTGTGGTGAGTCTATGGTTCTCTGTGTAGTGAGTCTATGGGTCTCTGTGTAGTGAGTCTGTGGGTCTCTGTGTGGTGAGTCTATCGGTCTCTGTGTGGTGAGTCTGTGGGTCTCTGTGTGGTGAGTCTGTGGGTCTCTGTGTGGTGAGTCTGTGGGTCTCTGTGTGGTGAGTCTGTGGGTCTCTGTGAGGTGAGTCTGTGGGTCTCTCTGTGGTGAGTCTGTGGGTCTCTGTGAGGTGAGTCTGTGGGTCTCCATGTGGTGAGTCTGTGGGTCTCTGTGTGGTGAGTCTATGGGTCTCTGTGTGGTGAGTCTGTGGGTCTCTGTGTGGTGAGTCTGTGGGGCTCTGTGTGGTGAGTCTGTGGGTCTCTCTGTGGTGAGTCTGTGGGTCTCTCTGTGGTGAGTCTGTGGGTCTCTCTGTGGTGAGTCTGTGGGTCTCTGTGAGGTGAGTCTGTGGGTCTCCATGTGGTGAGTCTGTGGGTCTCTGTGTGGTGAGTCTATGGGTCTCTGTGTGGTGAGTCTGTGGGTCTCTGTGTGGTGAGTCTGTGGGGCTCTGTGTGGTGAGTCTGTGGGTCTCTCTGTGGTGAGTCTGTGGGTCTCTCTGTGGTGAGTCTGTGGGTCTCTCTGTGGTGAGTCTGTGGGTATCTGTGTGGTGAGTCTGTGGGGCTCTGTGTGGTGAGTCTGTGGGTCTCTGTGTGGTGAGTCTGTGGGTCTCTGTGTGTTGAGTCTGTGGGTCTCTGTGTGGTGAGTCTGTGGGTTTCTGTGTGGTGAGTCTGTGGGGCTCTGTGTGGTGAGTCTGTGGGTTTCTGTGTGGTGAGTCTGTGGGGCTCTGTGTGGTGAGTCTGTGGGTCTCTGTGTGGTGAGTCTGTGGGTCTTTCTGTGGTGAGTCTGTGGGTCTCTCTGTGGTGAGTCTATTGGTCTCTGTGTGGTCAGTCTGTGGGTCTCTGTGTGTTGAGTCTGTGGGTCTCTGTGTGGTGAGTCTATGGGTCTCTGTGTCGTGAGTCTATAGGTCTCTGTGTGGTCAGTCTGTGGGTCTCTGTGTGGTGAGTCTGTGGGTCTCTGTGTGGTGAGTCTGTGGGTATCTGAGTGGTGAGTCTGTGGGTCTCTGTGTGGCGAGTCTGTGGGTCTCTGTGTGGTGAGTCTGTGGGTCACTGTGTGGTGAGTTTATGGGTCTCTGTGTGGTGAGTCTATGGGTCTCTGTATGGTGAGTCTGTGGGTCTCTGTGTGGTGAGTCTATGGGTCTCTGTGTGGTGAGTCTATGGTTCTCTGTGTAGTGAGTCTATGGGTCTCTGTGTAGTGAGTCTGTGGGTCTCTGTGTGGTGAGTCTGTGGGTCTCTGTGTGGTGAGTCTGTGGGTCTCTGTGTGGTGAGTCTGTGGGTCTCTGTGTGGTGAGTCTGTGGGTCTCTCTGTGGTGAGTCTGTGGGGACTCTCTGTGGTGAGTCTATCGGTCTCTGTGTGATGAGTCTGTGGGTCTCTGTGTGGTGAGTCTGTGGGTCTCTGTGTGGTGAGTCTGTGGGTCTCTGTGTGGTGAGTCGGTGGGTCTCTGTGAGGTGAGTCTGTGGGTCTCTGTGTGGTGAGTCTGTGGGTCTCTGTGTGGTGAGTCTATGGTTCTGTGTAGTGAGTCTATGGGTCTCTGTGTAGTGAGTCTGTGGGTCTCTGTGTGGTGAGTCTGTGGGTCTCTGTGTGGTGAGTCTGTGGGTCTCTGTGTGGTGAGTCTGTTTGTCTCTGTGTGGTGAGTCTGTGGGTCTCTCTGTGGTGAGTCTGTGGGTCTCTCTGTGGTGAGTCTATCGGTCTCTGTGTGGTGAGTCTGTGGGTCTCTGTGTGGTGAGTCTGTGGGTCTCTGTGTGGTGAGTCTGTGGGTCTCTGTGTGGTGAGTCTGTGGGTCTCTGTGAGGTGAGTCTGTGGGTCTCTGTGTGGTGAGTCTGTGGGTCTCTGTGTGGTGAGTCTATGGTTCTCTGTGTGGTGAGTCTGTGGTTCTCTGTGTGGAGAGTCTGTGGGTCTCTGTGTGGTGAGTCTTTGGGTCTCTGTGTGGTGAGTATGTTGGTCTCTCTGTGGTGAGTCTGTGGGCCTCTGTGAGGTGAGTCTGTGGGTCTCTGTGTGGTGAGTCTGTGGGACTCTCTGTGGTGAGTCTGTGGGTCTCTGTGAGGTGAGTCTGTGGGTCTATGTGTGGTGAGTTTGTGGGTCTCTGTGTGGTGAGTCTATGGGTCTCTGTGTGGTGAGTATGTTGGGCTCTTTGTGGTGAGTCTATGGTTCTCTGTGTAGTGAGTCTATGGGTCTCTGTGTAGTGAGTCTGTGGGTCTCTGTGTGGTGAGTCTATCGGTCTCTGTGTGGTGAGTCTGTGGGTCTCTGTGTGGTGAGTCTGTGGGTCTCTGTGTGGTGAGTCTGTGGGTCTCTGTGTGGTGAGTCTGTGGGTCTCTGTGAGGTGAGTCTGTGGGTCTCTCTGTGGTGAGTCTGTGGGTCTCTGTGAGGTGAGTCTGTGGGTCTCCATGTGGTGAGTCTGTGGGTCTCTGTGTGGTGAGTCTATGGGTCTCTGTGTGGTGAGTCTGTGGGTCTCTGTGTGGTGAGTCTGTGGGTCTCTGTGTGGTGAGTCTGTGGGTCTCTGTGTGGTGAGTATGTTGGGCTCTTTGTGGTGAGTCTGTGGGTCTCTGTGAGGTGAGTCTGTGGGTCTCTGTGTGGTGAGTCTGTGGGTCTCTCTGTGGTGAGTCTGTGGGTCTCTGTGAGGTGAGTCTGTGAGACTCTGTGTGGTGAGTCTGTGGGTCTCTGTGTGGTGAGTCTATGGGTCTCTGTGTGGTGAGTCTGTGGGTCTCTGTGTGGTGAGTCTGTGGGTCTCTGTGTAGTGAGCGTGTGGGTCTCTGTGTGGTGAGTCTGTGGGTCTCTGTGTGGTGAGTCTGTGGGTCTCTCTGTGGTGAGTCTATGGGTCTCTGTGTGTTGAGTCTGTGGGTCTCTGTGGTGAGTCTATGGGTCTCTGTGTGGTGAGTCTGTGGGTCTCTGTGTGGTGAGTCTGTGGGTCTCTGTGTGGTGAGTCTGTGGGTCTCTCTGTGGTGAGTCTGTGGGTCTCTCTGTGGTGAGTCTGTGGGTCTCTGCGTGGTGAGTCTGTGGCGTCTCTCTGTGGTGAGTCTGTGCGTCTCTCTGTGGTGAGTCGGTGGGTCTCTTTGTGGTGAGTCTGTGGTTCTCTGTGTGGTGAGTCTGTGGGTGTCTGTGTGGTGAGTCTGTGGGTCTCTGTGTGGTGAGTCTGTGGGTCTCTGTGTGGTGAGTTTGTGGGTCTCTGTGTGGTGAGTCTGTGGGTCTCTCTGTGGTGAGTCTGTGGGGCTCTGTGTGGTGAGTCTGTGGGTCTCTGTGTGGTGAGTCTGTGGGTCTCTGTGTGGTGAGTCTGTGGGTCTCTCTGTGGTGAGTCTGTGGGTCTCTGTGTGGTGAGTCTGTGGGGCTCTGTGTGGTGAGTCTGTGGGTCTCTCTGTGGTGAGTCTGTGGGCCTCTCTGTGGTGAGTCTGTGGGTCTCTCTGTGGTGAGTCTGTGGGTATCTGTGTGGTGAGTCTGTGGGGCTCTGTGTGGTGAGTCTGTGGGTCTCTGTGTGGTGAGTCTGTGGGTCTCTGTGTGTTGAGTCTGTGGGTCTCTGTGTGGTGAGTCTGTGGGTCTCTGTGTGGTGAGTCTGTGGGGCTCTGTGTGGTGAGTCTGTGGGTTTCTGTGTGGTGAGTCTGTGGGTCTCTGTGTGGTGAGTCTGTGGGTCTCTGTGTGGTGAGTCTGTGGGTCTTTCTGTGGTGAGTCTGTGGGCCTCTCTGTGGTGAGTCTATTGGTCTCTGTGTGGTCAGTCTGTGGGTCTCTGTGTGGTGAGTCTGTGGGTCTCTGTGTGGTGAATCTATGGGTCTCTGTGTGGTGAATCTGTGGGTCTCTGTGAGGTGAGTCTGTGGGTCTCTCTGTGGTGAGTCTGTGGGTCTCTGTGAGGTGAGTCTGTGGGTCTCCATGTGGTGAGTCTGTGGGTCTCTGTGTGGTGAGTCTATGGGTCTCTGTGTGGTGAGTCTGTGGGTCTCTGTGTGGTGAGTCTGTGGGTCTCTCTGTGGTGAGTCTGTGGGTCTCTCTGTGGTGAGTCTGTGGGTCTCTGCGTGGGGAGTCTGTGGGTCTCTTTGTGGTGAGTCTGTGGGTCTCTGTGTGGTGAGTCTGTGGCGTCTCTCTGTGGTGAGTCTGTGGGTCTCTCTGTGGTGAGTCGGTGGGTCTCTTTGTGGTGAGTCTGTGGTTCTCTGTGTGGTGAGTCTGTGGGTGTCTGTGTGGTGAGTCTGTGGGTCTCTGTGTGGTGAGTCTGTGGGTCTCTGTGTGGTGAGTTTGTGGGTCTCTGTGTGGTGAGTCTGTGGGTCTCTGTGTGGTGAGTCTTTGGGTCTCTGTGTGGTGAGTCTGTGGGTCTCTCTGTGGTGAGTCTGTGGGTCTCTGTGTGGTGAGTCTGTGGGGCTCTGTGTGGTGAGTCTGTGGGTCTCTCTGTGGTGAGTCTGTGGGTCTCTCTGTGGTGAGTCTGTGGGTCTCTCTGTGGTGAGTCTGTGGGTATCTGTGTGGTGAGTCTGTGGGGCTCTGTGTGGTGAGTCTGTGGGTCTCTGTGTGGTGAGTCTGTGGGTCTCTGTGTGTTGAGTCTGTGGGTCTCTGTGTGGTGAGTCTGTGGGTCTCTGTGTGGTGAGTCTGTGGGGCTCTGTGTGGTGAGTCTGTGGGTTTCTGTGTGGTGAGTCTGTGGGGCTCTGTGTGGTGAGTCTGTGGGTCTCTGTGTGGTGAGTCTGTGGGTCTTTCTGTGGTGAGTCTGTGGGTCTCTCTGTGGTGAGTCTATTGGTCTCTGTGTGGTCAGTCTGTGGGTCTCTGTGTGTTGAGTCTGTGGGTCTCTGTGTGGTGAGTCTATGGGTCTCTGTGTCGTGAGTCTATAGGTCTCTGTGTGGTCAGTCTGTGGGTCTCTGTGTGGTGAGTCTGTGGGTCTCTGTGTGGTGAGTCTGTGGGTATCTGAGTGGTGAGTCTGTGGGTCTCTGTGTGGCGAGTCTGTGGGTCTCTGTGTGGTGAGTCTGTGGGTCACTGTGTGGTGAGTTTATGGGTCTCTGTGTGGTGAGTCTATGGGTCTCTGTATGGTGAGTCTGTGGGTCTCTGTGTGGTGAGTCTATGGGTCTCTGTGTGGTGAGTCTATGGTTCTCTGTGTAGTGAGTCTATGGGTCTCTGTGTAGTGAGTCTGTGGGTCTCTGTGTGGTGAGTCTGTGGGTCTCTGTGTGGTGAGTCTGTGGGTCTCTGTGTGGTGAGTCTGTGGGTCTCTGTGTGGTGAGTCTGTGGGTCTCTCTGTGGTGAGTCTGTGGGGACTCTCTGTGGTGAGTCTATCGGTCTCTGTGTGATGAGTCTGTGGGTCTCTGTGTGGTGAGTCTGTGGGTCTCTGTGTGGTGAGTCTGTGGGTTTCTGTGTGGTGAGTCGGTGGGTCTCTGTGAGGTGAGTCTGTGGGTCTCTGTGTGGTGAGTCTGTGGGTCTCTGTGTGGTGAGTCTATGGTTCTCTGTGTAGTGAGTCTATGGGTCTCTGTGTAGTGAGTCTGTGGGTCTCTGTGTGGTGAGTCTGTGGGTCTCTGTGTGGTGAGTCTGTGGGTCTCTCTGTGGTGAGTCTGTGGGTCTCTCTGTGGTGAGTCTGTGGGTCTCTGTGAGGTGAGTCTGTGGGTCTCTGTGTGGTGAGTCTGTGGGTCTCTGTGTGGTGAGTCTATGGTTCTCTGTGTGGTGAGTCTGTGGTTCTCTGTGTGGAGAGTCTGTGGGTCTCTGTGTGGTGAGTCTGTGGATCTCTGTGTGGTGAGTATGTTGGTCTCTCTGTGGTGAGTCTGTGGGCCTCTGTGAGGTGAGTCTGTGGGTCTCTGTGTGGTGAGTCTGTGGGACTCTCTGTGGTGAGTCTGTGGGTCTCTGTGAGGTGAGTCTGTGAGTCTCTGTGTGGTGAGTTTGTGGGTCTCTGTGTGGTGAGTCTATGGGTCTCTGTGTGGTGAGTATGTTGGGCTCTTTGTGGTGAGTCTGTGGGTCTCTGTGTGGTGAGTCTGTGGGTCTCTGTGTGGTGAGTCTGTGGGTCTCTCTGTGGTGAGTCTGTGGGTCTCTCTGTGGTGAGTCTGTGGGTCTCTGCGTGGGGAGTCTGTGGGTCTCTTTGTGGTGAGTCTGTGGGTCTCTGTGTGGTGAGTCTGTGGCGTCTCTCTGTGGTGAGTCTGTGGGTCTCTCTGTGGTGAGTCGGTGGGTCTCTTTGTGGTGAGTCTGTGGTTCTCTGTGTGGTGAGTCTGTGGGTGTCTGTGTGGTGAGTCTGTGGGTCTCTGTGTGGTGAGTCTGTGGGTCTCTGTGTGGTGAGTTTGTGGGTCTCTGTGTGGTGAGTCTGTGGGTCTCTGTGTGGTGAGTCTGTGGGTCTCTGTGTGGTGAGTCTGTGGGTCTCTCTGTGGTGAGTCTGTGGGTCTCTGTGTATTGAGTCTGTGGGGCTCTGTGTGGTGAGTCTGTGGGTCTCTCTGTGGTGAGTCTGTGGGTCTCTCTGTGGTGAGTCTGTGGGTCTCTCTGTGGTGAGTCTGTGGGTATCTGTGTGGTGAGTCTGTGGGGCTCTGTGTGGTGAGTCTGTGGGTCTCTGTGTGGTGAGTCTGTGGGTCTCTGTGTGTTGAGTCTGTGGGGCTCTGTGTGTTGAGTCTGTGGGTCTCTGTGTGGTGAGTCTGTGGGTCTCTGTGTGGTGAGTCTGTGGGTCTCTCTGTGGTGAGTCTGTGGGGACTCTCTGTGGTGAGTCTATCGGTCTCTGTGTGATGAGTCTGTGGGTCTCTGTGTGTTTAGTCTGTGGGTCTCTGTGTGGTGAGTCTGTGGGTTTCTGTGTGGTGAGTCGGTGGGTCTCTGTGAGGTGAGTCTGTGGGTCTCTGTGTGGTGAGTCTGTGGGTCTCTGTGTGGTGAGTCTATGGTTCTCTGTGTAGTGAGTCTATGGGTCTCTGTGTAGTGAGTCTGTGGGTCTCTGTGTGGTGAGTCTGTGGGTCTCTGTGTGGTGAGTCTGTGGGTCTCTCTGTGGTGAGTCTGTGGGTCTCTCTGTGGTGAGTCTGTGGGTCTCTGTGAGGTGAGTCTGTGGGTCTCTGTGTGGTGAGTCTGTGGGTCTCTGTGTGGTGAGTCTATGGTTCTCTGTGTGGTGAGTCTGTGGTTCTCTGTGTGGAGAGTCTGTGGGTCTCTGTGTGGTGAGTCTGTGGATCTCTGTGTGGTGAGTATGTTGGTCTCTCTGTGGTGAGTCTGTGGTCCTCTGTGAGGTGAGTCTGTGGGTCTCTGTGTGGTGAGTCTGTGGGACTCTCTGTGGTGAGTCTGTGGGTCTCTGTGAGGTGAGTCTGTGAGTCTCTGTGTGGTGAGTTTGTGGGTCTCTGTGTGGTGAGTCTATGGGTCTCTGTGTGGTGAGTATGTTGGGCTCTTTGTGGTGAGTCTGTGGGTCTCTGTGTGGTGAGTCTGTGGGTCTCTGTGTGGTGAGTCTGTGGGTCTCTCTGTGGTGAGTCTGTGGGTCTCTCTGTGATGAGTCTGTGGGTCTCTGCGTGGGGAGTCTGTGGGTCTCTTTGTGGTGAGTCTGTGGGTCTCTGTGTGGTGAGTCTGTGGCGTCTCTCTGTGGTGAGTCTGTGGGTCTCTCTGTGGTGAGTCGGTGGGTCTCTTTGTGGTGAGTCTGTGGTTCTCTGTGTGGTGAGTCTGTGGGTGTCTGTGTGGTGAGTCTGTGGGTCTCTGTGTGGTGAGTCTGTGGGTCTCTGTGTGGTGAGTTTGTGGGTCTCTGTGTGGTGAGTCTGTGGGTCTCTGTGTGGTGAGTCTGTGGGTCTCTGTGTGGTGAGTCTGTGGGTCTCTCTGTGGTGAGTCTGTGGGTCTCTGTGTATTGAGTCTGTGGGGCTCTGTGTGGTGAGTCTGTGGGTCTCTCTGTGGTGAGTCTGTGGGTCTCTCTGTGGTGAGTCTGTGGGTCTCTCTGTGGTGAGTCTGTGGGTATCTGTGTGGTGAGTCTGTGGGGCTCTGTGTGGTGAGTCTGTGGGTCTCTGTGTGGTGAGTCTGTGGGTCTCTGTGTGTTGAGTCTGTGGGTCTCTGTGTGGTGAGTCTGTGGGTCTCTGTGTGGTGAGTCTGTGGGGCTCTGTGTGGTGAGTCTGTGGGTTTCTGTGTGGTGGGTCTGTGGGTCTCTGTGTGGTGAGTCTGTGGGTCTCTGTGTGGTGAGTCTGTGGGTCTTTCTGTGGTGAGTCTGTGGGTCTCTCTGTGGTGAGTCTATTGGTCTCTGTGTGGTCAGTCTGTGGGTCTCTGTGTGTTGAGTCTGTGGGTCTCTGTGTGGTGAGTCTATGGGTCTCTGTGTCGTGAGTCTATAGGTCTCTGTGTGGTCAGTCTGTGGGTCTCTGTGTGGTGAGTCTGTGGGCCTCTGTGTGGTGAGTCTGTGGGTATCTGAGTGGTGAGTATGTGGGTCTCTGTGTGGCGAGTCTGTGGGTCTCTGTGTGGTGAGTCTGTGGGTCTCTGTGTGGTGAGTCTGTGGGGCTCTTTGTGGTGAGTCTGTGGGTTTCTGTGTGGTGGGTCTGTGGGTCTCTGTGTGGTGAGTCTGTGGGTCTCTGTGTGGTGAGTCTGTGGGTCTTTCTGTGGTGAGTCTGTGGGTCTCTCTGTGGTGAGTCTATTGGTCTCTGTGTGGTCAGTCTGTGGGTCTCTGTGTGTTGAGTCTGTGGGTCTCTGTGTGGTGAGTCTATGGGTCTCTGTGTCGTGAGTCTATAGGTCTCTGTGTGGTCAGTCTGTGGGTCTCTGTGTGGTGAGTCTGTGGGCCTCTGTGTGGTGAGTCTGTGGGTATCTGAGTGGTGAGTCTGTGGGTCTCTGTGTGGCGAGTCTGTGGGTCTCTGTGTGGTGAGTCTGTGGGTCACTGTGTGGTGAGTTTATGGGTCTCTGTGTGGTGAGTCTATGGGTCTATGTGTGGTGAGTCTATGGGTCTCTGTGTGGTGAGTCTATGGTTCTCTGTGTAGTGAGTCTATGGGTCTCTGTGTAGTGAGTCTGTGGGTCTCTGTGTGGTGAGTCTGTGGGTCTCTGTGTGGTGAGTCTATGGGTCTCTGTGTGGTGAGTCTATGGTTCTCTGTGTAGTGAGTCTATGGGTCTCTGTGTGGTGAGTCTGTGGGTCTCTGTGTGGTGAGTCTGTGGGTCTCTGTGTGGTGAGTCTGTGGGTCTCTGTGTGGTGAGTCTGTGGGTCTCTGTGTGGTGAGTCTGTGGGTCTCTCTGTGGTGAGTCTGTGGGGACTCTCTGTGGTGAGTCTATCGGTCTCTGTGTGATGAGTCTGTGGGTCTCTGTGTGGTGAGTCTGTGGGTCTCTGTGTGGTGAGTCTGTGGGTCTCTGTGTGGTGAGTCGGTGGGTCTCTGTGAGGTGAGTCTGTGGGTCTCTGTGTGGTGAGTCTGTGGGTCTCTGTGTGGTCAGTCTATGGTTCTCTGTGTAGTGCGTCTATGGGTCTCTGTGTAGTGAGTCTGTGGGTCTCTGTGTGGTGAGTCTGTGGGTCTCTGTGTGGTGAGTCTGTGGGTCTCTGTGTGGTGATTCTGTGGGTCTCTGTGTGGTGAGTCTGTGGGTCTCTGTGAGGTGAGTCTGTGGGTCTCTGTGTGGTGAGTCTGTGGGTCTCTGTGTGGTGAGTCTATGGGTCTCTGTGTGGTGAGTCTGTGGTACTCTGTGTGGAGAGTCTGTGGGTCTCTGTGTGGTGAGTCTGTGGGTCTCTGTGTGGTGAGCATGTTGGTCTCTCTGTGGTGAGTCTGTGGGCCTCTGTGAGGTGAGTCTGTGGGTCTCTGTGTGGTGAGTCTGTGGGACTCTCTGTGGTGAGTCTGTGGGTCTCTGTGAGGTGAGTCTGTGAGTCTCTGTGTGGTGAGTTTGTGGGTCTCTGTGTGGTGAGTCTATGGGTCTCTGTGTGGTGAGTATGTTGGGCTCTTTGTGGTGAGTCTGTGGGTCTCTGTGTGGTGAGTCTGTGGATCTCTGTGTGGTGAGTCTGTGGGTCTCTCTGTGGTGAGTCTGTGGGGCTCTCTGTGGTGAGTCTGTGGGTCTCTGCGTGGGGAGTCTGTGGGTCTCTTTGTGGTGAGTCTGTGGGTCTCTGTGTGGTGAGTCTGTGGCGTCTCTCTGTGGTGAGTCTGTGGGTCTCTCTGTGGTGAGTCGGTGGGTCTCTTTGTGGTGAGTCTGTGGTTCTCTGTGTGGTGAGTCTGTGGGTGTCTGTGTGGTGAGTCTGTGGGTCTCTGTGTGGTGAGTCTGTGGGTCTCTGTGTCGTGAGTTTGTGGGTCTCTGTGTGGTGAGTCTGTGGGTCTCTGTGTGGTGAGTCTGTGGGTCTCTGTGTGGTGAGTCTGTGGGTCTCTCTGTGGTGAGTCTGTGGGTCTCTGTGTGGTGAGTCTGTGGGGCTCTGTGTGGTGAGTCTGTGGGTCTCTCTGTGGTGAGTCTGTGGGTCTCTCTGTGGTGAGTCTGTGGGTCTCTCTGTGGTGAGTCTGTGGGTCTCTGTGTGGTGAGTCTGTGGGGCTCTGTGTGGTGAGTCTGTGGGTCTCTGTGTGGTGAGTCTGTGGGTCTCTGTGTGTTGAGTCTGTGGGTCTCTGTGTGGTGAGTCTGTGGGTCTCTGTGTGGTGAGTCTGTGGGGCTCTGTGTGGTGAGTCTGTGGGTTTCTGTGTGGTGGGTCTGTGGGTCTCTGTCTGGTGAGTCTGTGGGTCTCTGTGTGGTGAGTCTGTGGGTCTTTCTGTGGTGAGTCTGTGGGTCTCTCTGTGGTGAGTCTATGGGTCTCTGTGTCGTGAGTCTATAGGTCTCTGTGTGGTCAGTCTGTGGGTCTCTGTGTGGTGAGTCTGTGGGTCTCTGTGTGGTGAGTCTGTGGGTATCTGAGTGGTGAGTCTGTGGGTCTCTGTGTGGCGAGTCTGTGGGTCTCTGTGTGGTGAGTCTGTGGGTCACTGTGTGGTGAGTTTATGGGTCTCTGTGTGGTGAGTCTATGGGTCTCTGTGTGGTGAGTCTATGGTTCTCTGTGTAGTGAGTCTATGGGTCTCTGTGTGGTGAGTCTATGGTTCTCTGTGTAGTGAGTCTATGGGTCTCTGTGTAGTGAGTCTGTGGGTCTCTGTGTGGTGAGTCTGTGGGTCTCTGTGTGGTGAGTCTGTGGGTCTCTGTGTGGTGAGTCTGTGGGTCTCTGTGTGGTGAGTCTGTGGGTCTCTCTGTGGTGAGTCTGTGGGGACTCTCTGTGGTGAGTCTATCGGTCTCTGTGTGATGAGTCTGTGGGTCTCTGTGTGGTGAGTCTGTGGGTCTCTGTGTGGTGAGTCTGTGGGTCTCTGTGTGGTGAGTCGGTGGGTCTCTGTGAGGTGAGTCTGTGGGTCTCTGTGTGGTGAGTCTGTGGGTCTCTGTGTGGTCAGTCTATGGTTCTCTGTGTAGTGAGTCTATGGGTCTCTGTGTAGTGAGTCTGTGGGTCTCTGTGTGGTGAGTCTGTGGGTCTCTGTGTGGTGAGTCTGTGGGTCTCTGTGTGGTGAGTCTGTTTGTCTCTGTGTGGTGAGTCTGTGGGTCTCTCTGTGGTGAGTCTGTGGGTCTCTCTGTGGTGAGTCTATCGGTCTCTGTGTGGTGAGTCTGTGGGTCTCTGTGTGGTGAGTCTGTGGGTCTCTGTGTGGTGAGTCTGTGGGTCTCTGTGTGGTGAGTCTGTGGGTCTCTGTGAGGTGAGTCTGTGGGTCTCTGTGTGGTGAGTCTGTGGGTCTCTGTGTGGTGAGTCTATGGGTCTCTGTGTGGTGAGTCTGTGGTTCTCTGTGTGGAGAGTCTGTGGGTCTCTGTGTGGTGAGTCTGTGGGTCTCTGTGTGGTGAGTATGTTGGTCTCTCTGTGGTGAGTCTGTGGGCCTCTGTGAGGTGAGTCTGTGGGTCTCTGTGTGGTGAGTCTGTGGGACTCTCTGTGGTGAGTCTGTGGGTCTCTGTGAGGTGAGTCTGTGAGTCTCTGTGTGGTGAGTTTGTGGGTCTCTGTGTGGTGAGTCTATGGGTCTCTGTGTGGTGAGTCTGTGGGTCTCTGTGTGGTGAGTCTGTGGGTCTCTGTGTAGTGAGTCTGTGGGTCTCTGTGTGGTGAGTCTGTGGGTCTCTGTGTGGTGAGTCTGTGGGTCTCTCTGTGGTGAGTCTATGGGTCTCTGTGTGTTGAGTCTGTGGGTCTCTCTGTGGTGAGTCTATGGGTCTCTGTGTGGTGAGTCTGTGGGTCTCTGTGTGGTGAGTCTGTGGGTCTCTGTGTGGTGAGTCTGTGGGTCTCTCTGTGGTTAGTCTGTGGGTCTCTCTGTCGTGAGTCTGTGGGTCTCTGCGTGGGGAGTCTGTGGGTCTCTTTGTGGTGAGTCTGTGGGTCTCTGTGTGGTGAGTTTGTGGGGTCTCTCTGTGGTGAGTCTGTGGGCCGCTCTGTGGTGAGTCGGTGGGTCTCTCTGTGGTGAGTCTGTGGGTCTCTGTGTGGTGAGTCTGTGGGTGTCTGTGTGGTGAGTCTGTGGGTCTCTGTGTGGTGAGTCTGTGGGTCTCTGTGTGGTGAGTCTGTGGGTCTCTGTGTGGTGAGTCTGTGGGTTTCTCTGTGGTGAGTCTCTCTGTGGTGAGTATGTGGGTCTCTGTGTGGTGAGTCTGTGGGTCTCTCTGTGGTGAGTCTGTCGGTCTCTGTGTGGTGAGTCTGTGGGGCTCTGTGTGGTGAGTCTGTGGGTCTCTGTGTGGTGAGTCTGTGGGCCTCGGTGTGGTGAGTCTGTGGGTCTCTCTGTGGTGAGTCTGTGGGTCTCTCTGCGGTGAGTCTGTGGGTCTCTGTCTGATGAGTCTGTGGGTCTCTGTGTGGTGAGTCTGTGGGTCTCTGTGTGGTGAGTCTGTGGGGCTCTGTGTGGCGAGTCTGTGGGTCTCTGTGTAGTGAGTCTGTGGGTCTCTGTGTGGTGAGTCTGTGGGTCTCTCTGTGGTGAGTCTGTGGGTCTCTCTGTGGTGAGTCTGTCGGTCTCTGTGTGGTGAGTCTGTGGGTCTCTGTGTGGTGAGTCTGTGGGTCTCTGTGTGGTGAGTCTGTGGGTCTCTGTGTCGTGAGTCTGTGGGTCTCTGTGTGGTGAGTCTGTGGGTCTCTGTGTGGTGAGTCTGTGGGTCTTTGTGTGGTGAGTCTGTGGGTCTCTGTGTGGTCAGTCTATGGTTCTCTGTGTAGTGAGTCTATGGGTCTCTGTGTAGTGAGTCTGTGGGTCTCTGTGTAGTGAGTCTGTGGGTCTCTGTGTGGTGAGTCTGTGGGTCTCTGTGTGGTGAGTCTGTTTGTCTCTGTGTGGTGAGTCTGTGGGTCTCTCTGTGGTGAGTCTGTGGGTCTCTCTGTGGTGAGTCTATCGGTCCCTGTGTGGTGAGTCTGTGGGTCTCTGTGTGGTGAGTCTGTGGGTCTCTGTGTGGTGAGTCTGTGGGTCTCTGTGTGGTGAGTCTGTGGGTCTCTGTGAGGTGAGTCTGTGGGTCTCTGTGTGGTGAGTCTGTGGGTCTCTGTGTGGTGAGTCTATGGGTCTCTGTGTGGTGAGTCTGTGGTTCTCTGTGTGGAGAGTCTGTGGGTCTCTGTGTGGTGAGTCTGTGGGTCTCTGTGTGGTGAGTATGTTGGTCTCTCTGTGGTGAGTCTGTGGGCCTCTGTGAGGTGAGTCTGTGGGTCTCTGTGTGGTGAGTCTGTGGGACTCTCTGTGGTGAGTCTGTGGGTCTCTGTGAGGTGAGTCTGTGAGTCTCTGTGTGGTGAGTTTGTGGGTCTCTGTGTGGTGAGTCTATGGGTCTCTGTGTGGTGAGTCTGTGGGTCTCTGTGTGGTGAGTCTGTGGGTCTCTGTGTAGTGAGTCTGTGGGTCTCTGTGTGGTGAGTCTGTGGGTCTCTGTGTGGTGAGTCTGTGGGTCTCTCTGTGGTGAGTCTATGGGTCTCTGTGTGTTGAGTCTGTGGGTCTCTCTGTGGTGAGTCTATGGGTCTCTGTGTGGTGAGTCTGTGGGTCTCTGTGTGGTGAGTCTGTGGGTCTCTGTGTGGTGAGTCTGTGGGTCTCTCTGTGGTTAGTCTGTGGGTCTCTCTGTGGTGAGTCTGTGGGTCTCTGCGTGGGGAGTCTGTGGGTCTCTTTGTGGTGAGTCTGTGGGTCTCTGTGTGGTGAGTTTGTGGGGTCTCTCTGTGGTGAGTCTGTGGGCCGCTCTGTGGTGAGTCGGTGGGTCTCTCTGTGGTGAGTCTGTGGGTCTCTGTGTGGTGAGTCTGTGGGTCTCTGTGTGGTGAGTCTGTGGGTCTCTGTGTGGTGAGTCTGTGGGTCTCTGTGTGGTGAGTCTGTGGGTTTCTCTGTGGTGAGTCTCTCTGTGGTGAGTATGTGGGTCACTGTGTGGTGAGTCTGTGGGTCTCTCTGTGGTGAGTCTGTCGGTCTCTGTGTGGTGAGTCTGTGGGGCTCTGTGTGGTGAGTCTGTGGGTCTCTGTGTGGTGAGTCTGTGGGCCTCGGTGTGGTGAGTCTGTGGGTCTCTCTGTGGTGAGTCTGTGGGTCTCTCTGCGGTGAGTCTGTGGGTCTCTGTCTGATGAGTCTGTGGGTCTCTGTGTGGTGAGTCTGTGGGTCTCTGTGTGGTGAGTCTGTGGGGCTCTGTGTGGCGAGTCTGTGGGTCTCTGTGTAGTGAGTCTGTGGGTCTCTGTGTGGTGA
Source organism: Petromyzon marinus (assembly GCF_048934315.1). Taxonomy (NCBI): domain Eukaryota; kingdom Metazoa; phylum Chordata; class Hyperoartia; order Petromyzontiformes; family Petromyzontidae; genus Petromyzon; species Petromyzon marinus. Next base: position 3,633,422 of record NW_027422625.1, read on the forward strand.
GTCTGTGGGTCTCTCTGTGGTGAGTCTGTGGATCTCTCTGTGGTGAGTCTGTCGGTCTCTGTGTGGTGAGTCTGTGGGTCTCTGTTTGGTGAGTCTGTGGGTCTCTGTGTGGTGAGTCTGTGGGTCTCTGTGTCGTAAGTCTGTGGGTCTCTGTGTGGTGAGTCTGTGGGTCTCTGTGTGGTGAGTCTGTGGGTCTCTGTGTGGTGAGTCTGTGGGTCTCTGTGTGGTGAGTCTGTGGGTCTCTCTGTGGTGAGTCTGTGGGTCTCTCTGTGGTGAGTCTGTGGGTCTCTGTGTGGTGAGTATGTGGGTTTCTGTGTGGTGAGTCTGTGGGTCTCTGTGTGGTGAGTCTGTGGTTCTCTGTGTGGTGAGTCTGTGGGTCTCTGTGTGGTGAGTCTGTGGGTCTCTGTGTTGTGAGTCTGTGGGTTTCTCTGTGGTGAGTCTCCCTGTGGTGAGTATGTGGGTCTCTGTGTGGTGAGTCTGTGGGTCTCTCTGTGGTGAGTCTGTCGGTCTCTGTGTGGTGAGTCTGTGGGGCTCTGTGTGGTGAGTCTGTGGGTCTCTGTGTGGTGAGTCTGTGGGCCTCGGTGTGGTGAGTCTGTGGGTCTCTCTGTGGTGAGTCTGTGGGTCTCTCTGCGGTGAGTCTGTGGGTCTCTGTCTGATGAGTCTGTGGGTCTCTGTGTGGTGAGTCTGTGGGTCTCTGTGTGGTGAGTCTGTGGGGCTCTGTGTGGCGAGTCTGTGGGTCTCTGTGTAGTGAGTCTGTGGGTCTCTGTGTGGTGAGTCTGTGGGTCTCTCTGTGGTGAGTCTGTGGGTCTCTCTGTGGTGAGTCTGTCGGTCTCTGTGTGGTGAGTCTGTGGGTCTCTGTGTGGTGAGTCTGTGGGTCTCTGTGTGGTGAGTCTGTGGGTCTCTGTGTCGTGAGTCTGTGGGTCTCTGTGTGGTGAGTCTGTGGGTCTCTGTGTGGTGAGTCTGTGGGTCTTTGTGTGGTGAGTCTGTGGGTCTCTGTGTGGTCAGTCTATGGTTCTCTGTGTAGTGAGTCTATGGGTCTCTGTGTAGTGAGTCTGTGGGTCTCTGTGTAGTGAGTCTGTGGGTCTCTGTGTGGTGAGTCTGTGGGTCTCTGTGTGGTGAGTCTGTTTGTCTCTGTGTGGTGAGTCTGTGGGTCTCTCTGTGGTGAGTCTGTGGGTCTCTCTGTGGTGAGTCTATCGGTCCCTGTGTGGTGAGTCTGTGGGTCTCTGTGTGGTGAGTCTGTGGGTCTCTGTGTGGTGAGTCTGTGGGTCTCTGTGTGGTGAGTCTGTGGGTCTCTGTGAGGTGAGTCTGTGGGTCTCTGTGTGGTGAGTCTGTGGGTCTCTGTGTGGTGAGTCTATGGGTCTCTGTGTGGTGAGTCTGTGGTTCTCTGTGTGGAGAGTCTGTGGGTCTCTGTGTGGTGAGTCTGTGGGTCTCTGTGTGGTGAGTATGTTGGTCTCTCTGTGGTGAGTCTGTGGGCCTCTGTGAGGTGAGTCTGTGGGTCTCTGTGTGGTGAGTCTGTGGGACTCTCTGTGGTGAGTCTGTGGGTCTCTGTGAGGTGAGTCTGTGAGTCTCTGTGTGGTGAGTTTGTGGGTCTCTGTGTGGTGAGTCTATGGGTCTCTGTGTGGTGAGTCTGTGGGTCTCTGTGTGGTGAGTCTGTGGGTCTCTGTGTAGTGAGTCTGTGGGTCTCTGTGTGGTGAGTCTGTGGGTCTCTGTGTGGTGAGTCTGTGGGTCTCTCTGTGGTGAGTCTATGGGTCTCTGTGTGTTGAGTCTGTGGGTCTCTCTGTGGTGAGTCTATGGGTCTCTGTGTGGTGAGTCTGTGGGTCTCTGTGTGGTGAGTCTGTGGGTCTCTGTGTGGTGAGTCTGTGGGTCTCTCTGTGGTTAGTCTGTGGGTCTCTCTGTGGTGAGTCTGTGGGTCTCTGCGTGGGGAGTCTGTGGGTCTCTTTGTGGTGAGTCTGTGGGTCTCTGTGTGGTGAGTTTGTGGGGTCTCTCTGTGGTGAGTCTGTGGGCCGCTCTGTGGTGAGTCGGTGGGTCTCTCTGTGGTGAGTCTGTGGGTCTCTGTGTGGTGAGTCTGTGGGTCTCTGTGTGGTGAGTCTGTGGGTCTCTGTGTGGTGAGTCTGTGGGTCTCTGTGTGGTGAGTCTGTGGGTTTCTCTGTGGTGAGTCTCTCTGTGGTGAGTATGTGGGTCACTGTGTGGTGAGTCTGTGGGTCTCTCTGTGGTGAGTCTGTCGGTCTCTGTGTGGTGAGTCTGTGGGGCTCTGTGTGGTGAGTCTGTGGGTCTCTGTGTGGTGAGTCTGTGGGCCTCGGTGTGGTGAGTCTGTGGGTCTCTCTGTGGTGAGTCTGTGGGTCTCTCTGCGGTGAGTCTGTGGGTCTCTGTCTGATGAGTCTGTGGGTCTCTGTGTGGTGAGTCTGTGGGTCTCTGTGTGGTGAGTCTGTGGGGCTCTGTGTGGCGAGTCTGTGGGTCTCTGTGTAGTGAGTCTGTGGGTCTCTGTGTGGTGAGTCTGTGGGTCTCTCTGTGGTGAGTCTGTGGATCTCTCTGTGGTGAGTCTGTCGGTCTCTGTGTGGTGAGTCTGTGGGTCTCTGTTTGGTGAGTCTGTGGGTCTCTGTGTGGTGAGTCTGTGGGTCTCTGTGTCGTAAGTCTGTGGGTCTCTGTGTGGTGAGTCTGTGGGTCTCTGTGTGGTGAGTCTGTGGGTCTCTGTGTGGTGAGTCTGTGGGTCTCTGTGTGGTGAGTCTGTGGGTCTCTCTGTGGTGAGTCTGTGGGTCTCTCTGTGGTGAGTCTGTGGGTCTCTGTGTGGTGAGTATGTGGGTTTCTGTGTGGTGAGTCTGTGGGTCTCTGTGTGGTGAGTCTGTGGTTCTCTGTGTGGTGAGTCTGTGGGTCTCTGTGTGGTGAGTCTGTGGGTCTCTGTGTTGTGAGTCTGTGGGTATCTCTTTGGTGAGTCTGTGGGTCTCTCTGTGGTGAGTCTGTGGGTCTCTGTGTGGTGAGTCTGTGGGTTTCTGTGTGGTGAGTCTGTGGGTCTCTGTGTGGTGAGTCTGTGGGTCTCTGTGTGGTGAGTCTGTGGGTCTCTGTGTGGTGAGTCTGTGGATCTCTGTGTGGTGAGTCTGTGGGGCTCTGTGTGGTGAGTCTTTGGGTCTCTGTGTGGTGAGTCTGTGGGTCTCTGTGTGGTGAGTCTGTGGGTCTCTGTGTGGTGAGTCTGTGGGGCTCTCTGCGGTGAGTCTGTGGGTCTCTCTGTGGTGACTCTGTGGGTCTCTGTGTGGTGAGTCTGTGGGTCTCTGTGTGGTGAGTCTGTGGGTCTCTGTGTGGTGAGTCTGTGGGTCTCTGTGGTGAGTCTGTGGGTCTCTGTGTGGTGAGTCTGTGGGTCTCTGTGTGGTGAGTCTGTGGGTCTCTGTGTGGTGAGTCTATGGGCCTCTGTGTGGTGAGTCTGTGGGTCTCTGTGTGGTGAGTCTGTGGGTCTCTGTGTGGTGAGTCTGTGGGTCTCTGTGTGGTGAGTCTGTGGGTCTCTGTGTGGTGAGTGTGTGGGGCTCTGTGTGGTGAGTCTTTGGGTCTCTGTGTGGTGAGTCTGTGGGTCTCTGTGTGGTGAGTCTATGGGTCTCTGTGTGGTGAGTCTGTGGGTCTCTGTGTGGTGAGTCTGTGGGTCTCTGTGTGGTGAGTCTGTGGGTCTCTGTGTGGTGAGTCTGTGGGTCTCTCTTTGGTGAATCTGTGGGTCTCTCTGTTGTGAGTTTATGGGTCTCTGTGTGGTGAGTCTGTGGGTCTCTGTGTGGTGAGTCTGTGGGTCTCTGTGTGGTGAGTCTATGGGTCTCTGTGTGGTTAGTCTGTGGGTCTCTATGTGGTGAGTCTGTGGGTCTCTCTGTGGTGAGTCTGTGGGTCTCTGTCTGATGAGTCTGTGGGTCTCTGTGTGGTGAGTCTGTGGGTCTCTGTGTGGTGAGTCTGTGGGTCTCTGTGTGGTGAGTCTGTGGGTCTATGTGTGGTGAGTCTGTGGGTCTCTGTGTCGTGAGTCTGTAGGTCTCTTTGTGGTGAGTCTGTGGGTCTCTCTGTGGTGAGTCTGTGGGTCTCTCTGTGGTGAGTCTGTGGGTCTCTGTGTGGTGAGTCTGTGGGTCTCTGTGTGGTGAGTCTGTGGGTCTCTCTGTGGTGAGTCTGTGGGTCTCTATGTGTTGAGTCTGTGGGTCTCTGTGTGGTGAGTCTGTGGGTCTCTGTGTGGTGAGTCTGTGGGTCTCTGTGTGGTGAGTCTGTGGGTCTCTCTGTGGTGAGTCTATGGGTCTCTGTGTGTTGAGTCTGTGGGTCTCTCTGTGGTGAGTCTATGGGTCTCTGTGTGGTGAGTCTGTGGGTCTCTGTGTGGTGAGTCTGTGGGTCTCTCTGTGGTTAGTCTGTGGGTCTCTCTGTGGTGAGTCTGTGGGTCTCTGCGTGGGGAGTCTGTGGGTCTCTTTGTGGTGAGTCTGTGGGTCTCTGTGTGGTGAGTTTGTGGGGTCTCTCTGTGGTGAGTCTGTGGGCCGCTCTGTGGTGAGTCGGTGGGTCTCTCTGTGGTGAGTCTGTGGGTCTCTGTGTGGTGAGTCTGTGGGTGTCTGTGTGGTGAGTCTGTGGGTCTCTGTGTGGTGAGTCTGTGGGTCTCTGTGTGGTGAGTCTGTGGGTCTCTGTGTGGTGAGTCTGTGGGTTTCTCTGTGGTGAGTCTCTCTGTGGTGAGTATGTGGGTCTCTGTGTGGTGAGTCTGTGGGTCTCTCTGTGGTGAGTCTGTCGGTCTCTGTGTGGTGAGTCTGTGGGGCTCTGTGTGGTGAGTCTGTGGGTCTCTGTGTGGTGAGTCTGTGGGCCTCGGTGTGGTGAGTCTGTGGGTCTCTCTGTGGTGAGTCTGTGGGTCTCTCTGCGGTGAGTCTGTGGGTCTCTGTCTGATGAGTCTGTGGGTCTCTGTGTGGTGAGTCTGTGGGTCTCTGTGTGGTGAGTCTGTGGGGCTCTGTGTGGCGAGTCTGTGGGTCTCTGTGTAGTGAGTCTGTGGGTCTCTGTGTGGTGAGTCTGTGGGTCTCTCTGTGGTGAGTCTGTGGGTCTCTCTGTGGTGAGTCTGTCGGTCTCTGTGTGGTGAGTCTGTGGGTCTCTGTGTGGTGAGTCTGTGGGTCTCTGTGTGGTGAGTCTGTGGGTCTCTGTGTCGTGAGTCTGTGGGTCTCTGTGTGGTGAGTCTGTGGGTCTCTGTGTGGTGAGTCTGTGGGTCTCTGTGTGGTGAGTCTGTGGGTCTCTGTGTGGTGAGTCTGTGGGTCTCTCTGTGGTGAGTCTGTGGGTCTCTCTGTGGTGAGTCTGTGGGTCTCTGTGTGGTGAGTATGTGGGTTTCTGTGTGGTGAGTCTGTGGGTCTCTGTGTGGTGAGTCTGTGGGTCTCTGTGTGGTGAGTCTGTGGGTCTCTGTGTGGTGAGTCTGTGGGTCTCTGTGTTGTGAGTCTGTGGGTATCTCTTTGGTGAGTCTGTGGGTCTCTCTGTGGTGAGTCTGTGGGTCTCTGTGTGGTGAGTCTGTGGGTTTCTGTGTGGTGAGTCTGTGGGTCTCTGTGTGGTGAGTCTGTGGGTCTCTGTGTGGTGAGTCTGTGGGTCTCTGTGTGGTGAGTCTGTGGATCTCTGTGTGGTGAGTCTGTGGGGCTCTGTGTGGTGAGTCTTTGGGTCTCTGTGTGGTGAGTCTGTGGGTCTCTGTGTGGTGAGTCTGTGGGTCTCTGTGTGGTGAGTCTGTGGGGCTCTCTGCGGTGAGTCTGTGGGTCTCTCTGTGGTGACTCTGTGGGTCTCTGTGTGGTGAGTCTGTGGGTCTCTGTGTGGTGAGTCTGTGGGTCTCTGTGTGGTGAGTCTGTGGGTCTCTGTGGTGAGTCTGTGGGTCTCTGTGTGGTGAGTCTGTGGGTCTCTGTGTGGTGAGTCTGTGGGTCTCTGTGTGGTGAGTCTATGGGCCTCTGTGTGGTGAGTCTGTGGGTCTCTGTGTGGTGAGTCTGTGGGTCTCTGTGTGGTGAGTCTGTGGGTCTCTGTGTGGTGAGTCTGTGGGTCTCTGTGTGGTGAGTGTGTGGGGCTCTGTGTGGTGAGTCTTTGGGTCTCTGTGTGGTGAGTCTGTGGGTCTCTGTGTGGTGAGTCTATGGGTCTCTGTGTGGTGAGTCTGTGGGTCTCTGTGTGGTGAGTCTGTGGGTCTCTGTGTGGTGAGTCTGTGGGTCTCTGTGTGGTGAGTCTGTGGGTCTCTCTTTGGTGAATCTGTGGGTCTCTCTGTTGTGAGTTTATGGGTCTCTGTGTGGTGAGTCTGTGGGTCTCTGTGTGGTGAGTCTGTGGGTCTCTGTGTGGTGAGTCTATGGGTCTCTGTGTGGTTAGTCTGTGGGTCTCTATGTGGTGAGTCTGTGGGTCTCTCTGTGGTGAGTCTGTGGGTCTCTGTCTGATGAGTATGTGGGTCTCTGTGTGGTGAGTCTGTGGGTCTCTGTGTGGTGAGTCTGTGGGTCTCTGTGTGGTGAGTCTGTGGGTCTATGTGTGGTGAGTCTGTGGGTCTCTGTGTCGTGAGTCTGTAGGTCTCTTTGTGGTGAGTCTGTGGGTCTCTCTGTGGTGAGTCTGTGGGGCTCTCTGTGGTGAGTCTGTGGGTCTCTGTGTGGTGAGTCTGTGGGTCTCTGTGTGGTGAGTCTGTGGGTCTCTCTGTGGTGAGTCTGTGGGTCTCTATGTGTTGAGTCTGTGGGTCTCTGTGTGGTGAGTCTGTGGGTCTCTGTGTGGTGAGTCTGTGGGTCTCTGTGTGGTGAGTCTGTGGGTCTCTCTGTGGTGAGTCTGTGGGTCTCTTTGTGGTGAGTCTGTGGGTCTCTGTGTGGTGAGTCTGTGGGTCTCTGTGTGGTGAGTCTGTGGGTCTCTGTGTGAGTCTGTGGGTCTCTATGTGGTGAATCTGTGGGTCTCTGTGTGGTGAGTCTGTGGGTCTCTCTTTGGTGAATCTGTGGGTCTCTCTGTTGTGAGTTTATGGGTCTCTGTGTGGTGAGTCTGTGGGTCTCTGTGTGGTGAGTCTGTGGGTCTCTGTGTGGTGAGTCTATGGGTCTCTGTGTGGTTAGTCTGTGGGTCTCTGTGTGGTGAGTCTGTGGGTCTCTGTGTGGTGAGTCTGTGGGTCTCTGTGTGGTGAGTCTGTGGGTCTCTGTGTGGTGAGTCTGTGGGTCTCTGTGTCCGGCAAAACAACCCCCTACCTCCTCGCGGTGCGGGACGGGCAACTCTGTCTTGGACAGTGCTGTGGGGGGAGATCCAATTTTGATTGGCTCCTCCCCTCATGGCATATGTGTCCACCACAGGGGCTAAACGGGGGCTCTGGACGGGTGCAAGGGGCTGGTAACCCCTCCACCTTCAATTAATTACCACAAAACCACGAGTTAAACTGAAATATGTAACTAATAAGCTTGTGCCCGAGACCCCGGGGGGCCAGGCGTCTATGACGTCTCCTGGCCAAACCCCAATTGGCGGAGCCAGGAGATTGAATACCTACCCTCGGGGCTACTCCAGAAACAACGAAAAGCCACTACGGGTGGCCACGTGGAATGTTCGAACGCTCACTGCGGAGGAGAGGCTGCCACTCCTCTGTTGGGAGCTGGACCGGTACCGCCTGGATCTATGCGCTATTCAGGAGGTCCGGTGGACCGGCTCTGGCTCCTGCCACCATGAGGGGTGGACAGTCCTCTACTCGGAGCAGCAGACTGCCAAACAACAGGGTGTGGGTCTTCTTTTGAACAAAAGAATGAAGGGGGCGTGGGAGCGTGGCGGTGAGGTGTGGGAAGCTGTAAGCCCCAGGCTACTTTGGGCTCGCCTTCCCATCAACCGGAGGCGAGGAATGGTGGTCGTGGTTACTTATGCCCCCACCGAAGATGAACATCCGTGGAGGGATGCAGGCAAAGCCGATGAGTCAGATGCCTTCTATGACCTCCTGTCACAGGTGCTGGCTAAAGTGGCCCCTCAAGATAGAGTCATCTTGTTGGGTGACTTCAATGCCCGAGTTGGTCATGATACTGGCACCTGGTCTGGAGTGATTGGAGGGCATGGGCCAGATCAGCTCAATAACAACGGTAGGAGGCTGCTAGATTTTTGTGCAGCCCATGGGCTTGTAATTACCAACACGCTGTTCCGGCATCGGCGCATCCACACAACATCATGGATGCATGCCGGGTCCAAGCAAGAACATCTGCTGGACTACATAGTGACGGACCAGCGAATGCGAGCCCATGTCCTTGACACCAGGACCTACCGTGGTGCTGATCTGCCCTCTGACCATCGACTAGTCATCTGTAAGATGCGCCTGCCATTCTTCCACTCCGGTGGTGGGTGTACACCCAGGACCCCATTCCAACCTAAAGTGGCCTGGTCTCAGTTATCTGATGAAAGTTGCAAGCGAGAATTTCATCATCGCTTGCGGCTGGGATTGGCATCCTCCCCGACTCCTGATGTCGAGAGTAAATGGGCGAGGTTTAGGACTGTGACTCATGCAGCTGCAATGGCTGCTTTGGGTACGCGGTCCAGACCTCCCCAGAGACCCTGGCTGACAGAGGAGGTGTTCAGGATGGTTGAGAAAAAGCGACAGGCCCACTGTCATCGGCTACAGAATCCCACGTCAGAGAATGAGGAGGCTTACCGCAGCCTTCGCTAGGAGGTTCGGAGAGCCGTGAGGCGCTGCAAGGATGGGTGGTGGTCGCAGGTTGCTGAGGAGATGGAGTCTGCCTCAGTGGCCCGTGATCACAAATCTCTATTTAACTCCATCAAAAAAGTAACCTGCAGCACCACACCTATTACCATCATTAGGGGAAAAACGGTGATCCAATCTCCGACCCCCAGGAACAAGTTTGCAGATTTGCTGAGCATTTCTGTGAGGTGCTGAGGGAGGGAAAATCCCTCAGCCAGGAAAACATCGTGGCACAAAGTGAGGATGACCCTGCTGAGGCTGCGGTGCCTCAAATATTGGAAGAAGTCACCCCCTGTGAGTGGTTGGCTGAGGTGCCATCTGCTGAGGAAGTACTGAAGGCGATCCGGAGTCTGAGACCAGGAAAGGCAGCGGGCAGCGATGATCTCCCAAGCGAAATGCTGAGGGAGGGTGGCGTTTGTGCACAGACTGCCCTATATGACATCATAACAACAGTCTGGACCACTGGACGGGTTCCGCAGGATTGGAAGGATGCCCTGGTGGTCCCCCTCTTTAAGAAGGGGGACCGCACAGACTGTAACAACTACAGGGGCATCTCACTCCTCAGTGTGCCGGGAAAGGTCCCTGCAAGGATCATTCAGCATCGCCTTGCCAGGCACGCTGAGGAGAGGCTTGCGGAGCCCCAATGCGGTTTCAGGAAAGGGCGGTCCTGCACAGATGCCATATTTTCTGTCCGTCTGCTACAGCAGAGGTGTAGGGAATTCCAACAAGACCTACATCTCTGCTTTATTGACCTCGTCAAGGCCTATGATACCATCAGTAGGCCTGGGCTTTGGGTCGTTCTTCGTGCTTTTGGAGTACCTGACCCTCTGCTCATGATCATTAAGGACCTTCATGATGGTGAGCGGGCCCGGGTAAAACTACATGGCCCGGAGTCAGAGCCATTCCCTGTACACCTTGGGGTGCGACAGGGATGTCCTCTGGCTCCCACATTATTTAACATCTATTTTGACCACGTAGTTCGTGAAGCCTTCAATAGCTGTACCGGGGGAATCTCCATATGGTACAGATATAATGGGAGGCTAATCGATGCCCGGGTGCGGTCAAGGGATGGCTCCCTATTGCTCAACCACGTTATGTATGCTGATGATTTGGTAATAGCTGCTCAGTCAGAGGAGGAGTTGGAGACGCTGCTGCTGAGACTGGAGCGTGCCACTAAGAGGTGGGGCCTTACCATCAGCCCCACCAAAACGAAGCACCTGCCTGTGTATTTTGTACCATCGGACACTCCACCCTCACAACTCCCAATCGGTGATTGGGCAGTTGTGGAGAGAGTGGAGAGTTTCCCATACCTGGGCAGTGTGCTTATGACTGGCTCCAATTTAACAGCAGAGGTCTCAGTCCGAATCAGTCGAGCGGCAATATCTTTTCATCAGTTGCGTAACGCTGTGTGGAAGCTACCTGGTCTGTCGCTCCGCACTAAGCTTCAGGTCTTCTCGGCCACGGTCATTCCCTCCCTTCTCTACGCTTGCGAAACGTGGACCCCCCTAATGGAACATCTTCGCCGGTTAGAAACATTTAGGCTGGCCTGCCTACGATCCATCCTGGGTTTAACCAGACTGGATTGTGTGAGGAGCTCACAAATCCTTGAAAAATCTGGGCAAGGTCCCATCGGTGAGCTCCTCCCGCGGGCAAGGCTGCGATGGCTGGGTCATGTAGCCCGCATGCCCAGCCACTGCATGCCGAAACAGCTTTTGTTCAGCCGGATTGAGGGGGCTAAGCGGGCGCGGCACGGGCTAGAGAGGAGATGGAGTGATGTGGTACAGGAGGACGTGGAGCTGAGTGGACTTGCCGATGACTGCTACCAGCGGTGTCAAGATCGGCCTCTGTGGAGGAGGCTCGTGAAGGATGCTACTGGGCAGTTGGAGGTAGTCGCCCTCCAACAACAACGGAGGGCGGAGGAGCGACGCTCAGAACAATGAGCGGAGCGCCGGGTGGCTAAAGCACAGCAGGTTGGCACAGTAGGGGGCACAGGTGGTGCATCAGCCAGTCATCTCAATCAGTCGACCCGTGGCACCTGTGTCTGCCCCGTGACCTCCTGCCAGCGGGCGTTCGACACTTCACGTGGCCTCAGGGTGCACATAGCCTGGCACAAGCGTCGTGGTGACGTCACCGCCACTTAGTGGCGAATGGCGGTTGTTGTTGTTGGTGAGTCTGTGGGTCTCTGTGTGGTGAGACTGTGGGTCTCTCTGTGGTGAGTCTGTGGGTCTCTCTGTGGTGAGTCTGTGGGTCTCTGTGTGGTGAGTCTGTGGGTCTCTGTGTGGTGAGTCTATGGGTGTCTGTGTGGTGAGTCTGTGGGTCTCTGTGGTGAGTCTGTGGGTCTCTGTGTGGTGAGTCTGTGGGTCTCGGTGTGGTGAGTCTGTGGGTCTCTGTGTGGTGAGTCTGTGGGTCTCTGTGTGGTGAGTCTGTGGGTCTCTGTGTGGTGAGTCTGTGGGTCTCTGTGTGGTGAGTCTGTGGGTCTCTGTGTGGTGAGTCTGTGGGTCTCTGTGCGGTGAGTCTGTGGGTCTATGTGTAGTGAGTCTATGCGTCTCTGTGTGGTGAGTCTGTGGGTCTCTGTGTGGTGAGTCTGTGTCTCTGTGTGGTGAGTCTGTGGGTATCTGTGTGGTGAGTCTGTGGGTCTCTGTGTGGTGAGTCTATGGGTCGCTCTGTGGTGAGTCTGTGGGTCTCTGTGTGGTGAGTCTGTGGGTATCTGTGTGGTGAGTCTGTGGGTCTCTGTGTGGTGAGTCTGTGGGTCTCTGTGTGGTGAGTCTGTGGGTCTCTGTGTGGTGAGTCTGTGGGTTTCTGTGTGGTGAGTCTGTGGGTCTCTCTGTGGTGAGTCTATGGGTCTCTGTGTGGTCAGTCTGTGGGTCTCTGTGTGGTGAGTCTGTGGGTCTCTGTGTGGTGAGTCTATGGGTCTCTGTGTCGTGAGTCTAAAGGTCTCTGTGTGGTCAGTCTGTGGGTCTCTGTGTGGTGAGTCTGTGGGTCTCTGTGTGGTGAGTCTGTGGGTATCTGTGTGGTGAGTCTGTGGGTCTCTGTGTGGTGAGTCTGTGGGTCTCTGTGTGGTGAGTCTGTGGGTCTCTGTGTGGTGAGTCTGTGGGTCTCTGTGGTGAGTCTGTGGGACTCTGTGTCGTGAGTCTATGGTTCTCTGTGTAGTGAGTCTATGGGTCTCTGTGTAGTGAGTCTGTGGGTCTCTGTGTGGTGAGTCTGTGGGTCTCTGCGTGGTGAGTCGGTGGGTCTCTGTGTGGTGAGTCTATGGGTCTCTGTGTGGTGAGTCTATGGGTCTCTGTGTGGTGAGTCTGTGGGTCTCTGTGTGGTGAGTCTATGGGTCTCTGCGTGGTGAATCTATGGTTCTCTGTGTAGTGAGTCTATGGTCTCTGTGTTGTGAGTCTGTGGGTCTCTGTGTGGTGTGTCTGTGGGTCTCTGTGTGGTGAGTCTGTGGGTCTCTGTGTGGTCAGTCTGTGTCTGTGTTTGGTGAGTCTGTGGGTGTCTGTGTGGTGAATCTGTGGGTCTCTGTGTGGTGAGTCTGTGGGTCTCTTTGTGGTGAGTCTGTGGGTCTCTGTGTGGTGAGTCTGTGGGTCTCTGTGTGGTGAGTCTGTGGGTCTCTGTGTGGTGAGTCTGTGGGTCTCTGTGTGGTGAGTCTGTGAGTCTCTGTGTGGTGAGTCTGTGGGTCTCTGTGTGGTGAGTCTGTGGGTCTCTCTGTGGTGAGTCTATGGGTCTCTGTGTGGTGAGTCTGTGGGTCTCTGTGTGGTGAGTCTGTGGGTCTCTGTGTGGTGAGTCGGTGGGTCTCTGTGTGGTGAGTCTGTGGGTCTCTGTGTGGTGAGTCTGTGGGTCTCTGTGTGGTGAGTCTGTGGGTCTCTGTGTGGTGAGTCTGTGGGTCTGTGTGTGGTGAGTCTGTGGGTGTCTGTGTGGTGAGTCTATGCATGTCTGTGTGATGAGTCTGTGGGTCTCTGTGTGGTGAGTCTATGGGTCTCTGTGTGGTGAGTCTGTGGGTCTCTGTGTGGTGAGTCTGTAGGTCTCTGTGTGGTCAGTCTGTGTCTGTGTCTGGTGAGTCTGTGGTTGTCTGTGTGGTGAGTCTGTGGTTCTCTGTGTTGTGAGTCTGTGGGTTCTCTCTGTGGTGAGTCTGTGGGTCTCTTTGTGGTGAGTCTGTGGGTCTCTGTGTGGTGAGTCTGTGGGTCTCTGTGTGGTGAGTCTGTGGGTCTCTGTGTGGTGAGTTTGTGGGTCTCTGTGTGGTGAGTCTGTGAGTCTCTGTGTGGTGAGTCTGTGGGTCTCTGTGTAGTGAGTCTGTGGGACTCTCTGTGGTGAGTCTATGGGTCTCTGTGTTGTGAGTCTCTGGGTCTCTGTGTTTTGAGTCTGTGAGTCTCTTTGTGGTGAGTCTGTGGCTCTCTGTTTGGTGGTTCTGTGGGTCTCTGTGTGGTGAGTCTGTGGGTCTCTGTGTGGTGAGTCTGTGGGTCTCTGTGTGGTGAGTCTGTGGGTCTCTGTGTGGTGAGTCTGTGGGTCTCTGTGGTGAGTCTGTGGGTCTCTGTGTGGTGAGTCTGTGGGTCTTTGTGTGGTGAGTCAGTGGGTCTCTGTGTGGTGAGTCTGTGGGTCGCTGTGTGGTGAGTCTGTGGGTCTCTGTGTCGTGAGTCTATGGTTCTCTGTGTAGTGAGTCTATGGGTCTCTGTGTAGTGAGTCTGTGGGTCTCTGTGTGGTGAGTCTGTGGGTCTCTGCGTGGTGAGTCTGTGGGTCTCTGTGTGGTGAGTCTATGGGTCTCTGTGTGGTGAGTCTATGGGTCTCTGTGTGGTGAGTCTGTGGGTCTCTGTGTGGTGAGCCTATGGGTCTCTGTGTGGTGAGTCTATGGTTCTCTGTGTAGTGAGTCTATGGTCTCTGTGTTGTGAGTCTGTGGGTCTCTGTGTGGTGTGTCTGTGGGTCTCTGTGTGGTGAGTCTGTGGGTCTCTGTGTGGTCAGTCTGTGTCTGTGTTTGGTGAGTCTGTGGGTGTCTGTGTGCTGAGTCTGTGGGTCTCTGTGTGGTGAGTCTGTGGGTCTCTCTGTGGTGAGTCTGTGGGTCTCTTTGTGGTGAGTCTGTGGGTCTCTGTGTGGTGAGTCTGTGGGTCTCTGTGTGGTGAGTCTGTGGGTTTCTGTGTGGTGAGTCTGTGGGTCTCTCTGTGGTGAGTCTATGGGTCTCTGTGTGGTCAGTCTGTGGGTCTCTGTGTGGTGAGTCTGTGGGTCTCTGTGTGGTGAGTCTATGGGTCTCTGTGTCGTGAGTCTAAAGGTCTCTGTGTGGTCAGTCTGTGGGTCTCTGTGTGGTGAGTCTGTGGGTCTCTGTGTGGTGAGTCTGTGGGTATCTGTGTGGTGAGTCTGTGGGTCTCTGTGTGGTGAGTCTGTGGGTCTCTGTGTGGTGAGTCTGTGGGTCTCTGTGTGGTGAGTCTGTGGGTCTCTGTGGTGAGTCTGTGGGTCTCTGTGTCGTGAGTCTATGGTTCTCTGTGTAGTGAGTCTATGGGTCTCTGTGTAGTGAGTCTGTGGGTCTCTGTGTGGTGAGTCTGTGGGTCTCTGCGTGGTGAGTCGGTGGGTCTCTGTGTGGTGAGTCTATGGGTCTCTGTGTGGTGAGTCTATGGGTCTCTGTGTAGTGAGTCTATGGGTCTCTGTGTAGTGAGTCTGTGGGTCTCTGTGTGGTGAGTCTATGGGTCTCTGCGTGGTGAATCTATGGTTCTCTGTGTAGTGAGTCTATGGTCTCTGTGTTGTGAGTCTGTGGGTCTCTGTGTGGTGTGTCTGTGGGTCTCTGTGTGGTGAGTCTGTGGGTCTCTGTGTGGTCAGTCTGTGTCTGTGTTTGGTGAGTCTGTGGGTGTCTGTGTGGTGAATCTGTGGGTCTCTGTGTGGTGAGTCTGTGGGTCTCTTTGTGGTGAGTCTGTGGGTCTCTGTGTGGTGAGTCTGTGGGTCTCTGTGTGGTGAGTCTGTGGGTCTCTGTGTGGTGAGTCTGTGGGTCTCTGTGTGGTGAGTCTGTGAGTCTCTGTGTGGTGAGTCTGTGGGTCTCTGTGTGGTGAGTCTGTGGGTCTCTCTGTGGTGAGTCTATGGGTCTCTGTGTGGTGAGTCTGTGGGTCTCTGTGTTGTGAGTCTGTGGGTCTCTGTGTGGTGAGTCGGTGGGTCTCTGTGTGGTGAGTCTGTGGGTCTCTGTGTGGTGAGTCTGTGGGTCTCTGTGTGGTGAGTCTGTGGGTCTCTGTGTGGTGAGTCTGTGGGTCTGTGTGTGGTGAGTCTGTGGGTGTCTGTGTGGTGAGTCTATGCATGTCTGTGTGATGAGTCTGTGGGTCTCTGTGTGGTGAGTCTATGGGTCTCTGTGTGGTGAGTCTGTGGGTCTCTGTGTGGTGAGTCTGTAGGTCTCTGTGTGGTCAGTCTGTGTCTGTGTTTGGTGAGTCTGTGGTTGTCTGTGTGGTGAGTCTGTGGTTCTCTGTGTGGTGAGTCTGTGGGTCTCTCTGTGGTGAGTCTGTGGGTCTCTTTGTGGTGAGTCTGTGGGTCTCTGTGTGGTGAGTCTGTGGGTCTCTGTGTGGTGAGTCTGTGGGTCTCTGTGTGGTGAGTCTGTGGGTCTCTGTGTGGTGAGTCTGTGAGTCTCTGTGTGGTGAGTCTGTGGGTCTCTGTGTAGTGAGTCTGTGGGACTCTCTGTGGTGAGTCTATGGGTCTCTGTGTTGTGAGTCTCTGGGTCTCTGTGTTTTGAGTCTGTGAGTCTCTTTGTGGTGAGTCTGTGGCTCTCTGTTTGGTGGTTCTGTGGGTCTCTGTGTGGTGAGTCTGTGGGTCTCTGTGTGGTGAGTCTGTGGGTCTCTGTGTGGTGAGTCTGTGGGTCTCTGTGTGGTGAGTCTGTGGGTCTCTGTGTGGTGAGTCTGTGGGTCTCTGTGTCGTGAGTCTATGGTTCTCTGTGTATTGAGTCTGTGGGTCTCTGTGTGGTGAGTCTATGGGTCTCTGCGTGGTGAATCTATGGTTCTCTGTGTAGTGAGTCTATGGTCTCTGTGTTGTGAGTCTGTGGGTCTCTGTGTGGTGTGTCTGTGGGTCTCTGTGTGGTGAGTCTGTGGGTCTCTGTGTGGTCAGTCTGTGTCTGTGTTTGGTGAGTCTGTGGGTGTCTGTGTGGTGAATCTGTGGGTCTCTGTGTGGTGAGTCTGTGGGTCTCTTTGTGGTGAGTCTGTGGGTCTCTGTGTGGTGAGTCTGTGGGTCTCTGTGTGGTGAGTCTGTGGGTCTCTGTGTGGTGAGTCTGTGGGTCTCTGTGTGGTGAGTCTGTGAGTCTCTGTGTGGTGAGTCTGTGGGTCTCTGTGTGGTGAGTCTGTGGGTCTCTCTGTGGTGAGTCTATGGGTCTCTGTGTGGTGAGTCTGTGGGTCTCTGTGTTGTGAGTCTGTGGGTCTCTGTGTGGTGAGTCGGTGGGTCTCTGTGTGGTGAGTCTGTGGGTCTCTGTGTGGTGAGTCTGTGGGTCTCTGTGTGGTGAGTCTGTGGGTCTCTGTGTGGTGAGTCTGTGGGTCTGTGTGTGGTGAGTCTGTGGGTGTCTGTGTGGTGAGTCTATGCATGTCTGTGTGATGAGTCTGTGGGTCTCTGTGTGGTGAGTCTATGGGTCTCTGTGTGGTGAGTCTGTGGGTCTCTGTGTGGTGAGTCTGTAGGTCTCTGTGTGGTCAGTCTGTGTCTGTGTTTGGTGAGTCTGTGGTTGTCTGTGTGGTGAGTCTGTGGTTCTCTGTGTGGTGAGTCTGTGGGTCTCTCTGTGGTGAGTCTGTGGGTCTCTTTGTGGTGAGTCTGTGGGTCTCTGTGTGGTGAGTCTGTGGGTCTCTGTGTGGTGAGTCTGTGGGTCTCTGTGTGGTGAGTCTGTGGGTCTCTGTGTGGTGAGTCTGTGAGTCTCTGTGTGGTGAGTCTGTGGGTCTCTGTGTAGTGAGTCTGTGGGACTCTCTGTGGTGAGTCTATGGGTCTCTGTGTTGTGAGTCTCTGGGTCTCTGTGTTTTGAGTCTGTGAGTCTCTTTGTGGTGAGTCTGTGGCTCTCTGTTTGGTGGTTCTGTGGGTCTCTGTGTGGTGAGTCTGTGGGTCTCTGTGTGGTGAGTCTGTGGGTCTCTGTGTGGTGAGTCTGTGGGTCTCTGTGTGGTGAGTCTGTGGGTCTCTGTGTGGTGAGTCTGTGGGTCTCTGTGTCGTGAGTCTATGGTTCTCTGTGTATTGAGTCTATGGGTCTCTGTGTAGTGAGTCTGTGGGTCTCTGTGTGGTGAGTCTGTGGGTCTCTGCGTGGTGAGTCTGTGGGTCTCTGTGTGGTGAGTCTGTGAGTCTCTGTGTGGTGAGTCTGTGGGTCTCTGTGTGGTGAGTCTGTGGGTCTCTCTGTGGTGAGTCTATGGGTCTCTGTGTGGTGAATCTATGGTTCTCTGTGTAGTGAGTCTATGGTCTCTGTGTTGTGAGTCTGTGGGTCTCTGTGTGGTGTGTCTGTGGGTCTCTGTGTGGTGAGTCTGTGGGTCTCTGTGTGGTCAGTCTGTGTCTGTGTTTGGTGAGTCTGTGGGTGTCTGTGTGGTGAATCTGTGGGTCTCTGTGTGGTGAGTCTGTGGGTCTCTTTGTGGTGAGTCTGTGGGTCTCTGTGTGGTGAGTCTGTGGGTCTCTGTGTGGTGAGTCTGTGGGTCTCTGTGTGGTGAGTCTGTGGGTCTCTGTGTGGTGAGTCTGTGAGTCTCTGTGTGGTGAGTCTGTGGGTCTCTGTGTGGTGAGTCTGTGGGTCTCTCTGTGGTGAGTCTATGGGTCTCTGTGTGGTGAGTCTGTGGGTCTCTGTGTTGTGAGTCTGTGGGTCTCTGTGTGGTGAGTCGGTGGGTCTCTGTGTGGTGAGTCTGTGGGTCTCTGTGTGGTGAGTCTGTGGGTCTCTGTGTGGTGAGTCTGTGGGTCTCTGTGTGGTGAGTCTGTGGGTCTGTGTGTGGTGAGTCTGTGGGTGTCTGTGTGGTGAGTCTATGCATGTCTGTGTGATGAGTCTGTGGGTCTCTGTGTGGTGAGTCTATGGGTCTCTGTGTGGTGAGTCTGTGGGTCTCTGTGTGGTGAGTCTGTAGGTCTCTGTGTGGTCAGTCTGTGTCTGTGTTTGGTGAGTCTGTGGTTGTCTGTGTGGTGAGTCTGTGGTTCTCTGTGTGGTGAGTCTGTGGGTCTCTCTGTGGTGAGTCTGTGGGTCTCTTTGTGGTGAGTCTGTGGGTCTCTGTGTGGTGAGTCTGTGGGTCTCTGTGTGGTGAGTCTGTGGGTCTCTGTGTGGTGAGTCTGTGGGTCTCTGTGTGGTGAGTCTGTGAGTCTCTGTGTGGTGAGTCTGTGGGTCTCTGTGTAGTGAGTCTGTGGGACTCTCTGTGGTGAGTCTATGGGTCTCTGTGTTGTGAGTCTCTGGGTCTCTGTGTTTTGAGTCTGTGAGTCTCTTTGTGGTGAGTCTGTGGCTCTCTGTTTGGTGGTTCTGTGGGTCTCTGTGTGGTGAGTCTGTGGGTCTCTGTGTGGTGAGTCTGTGGGTCTCTGTGTGGTGAGTCTGTGGGTCTCTGTGTGGTGAGTCTGTGGGTCTCTGTGTGGTGAGTCTGTGGGTCTCTGTGTCGTGAGTCTATGGTTCTCTGTGTATTGAGTCTGTGGGTCTCTGTGTGGTGAGTCTATGGGTCTCTGCGTGGTGAATCTATGGTTCTCTGTGTAGTGAGTCTATGGTCTCTGTGTTGTGAGTCTGTGGGTCTCTGTGTGGTGTGTCTGTGGGTCTCTGTGTGGTGAGTCTGTGGGTCTCTGTGTGGTCAGTCTGTGTCTGTGTTTGGTGAGTCTGTGGGTGTCTGTGTGGTGAATCTGTGGGTCTCTGTGTGGTGAGTCTGTGGGTCTCTTTGTGGTGAGTCTGTGGGTCTCTGTGTGGTGAGTCTGTGGGTCTCTGTGTGGTGAGTCTGTGGGTCTCTGTGTGGTGAGTCTGTGGGTCTCTGTGTGGTGAGTCTGTGAGTCTCTGTGTGGTGAGTCTGTGGGTCTCTGTGTGGTGAGTCTGTGGGTCTCTCTGTGGTGAGTCTATGGGTCTCTGTGTGGTGAGTCTGTGGGTCTCTGTGTTGTGAGTCTGTGGGTCTCTGTGTGGTGAGTCGGTGGGTCTCTGTGTGGTGAGTCTGTGGGTCTCTGTGTGGTGAGTCTGTGGGTCTCTGTGTGGTGAGTCTGTGGGTCTCTGTGTGGTGAGTCTGTGGGTCTGTGTGTGGTGAGTCTGTGGGTGTCTGTGTGGTGAGTCTATGCATGTCTGTGTGATGAGTCTGTGGGTCTCTGTGTGGTGAGTCTATGGGTCTCTGTGTGGTGAGTCTGTGGGTCTCTGTGTGGTGAGTCTGTAGGTCTCTGTGTGGTCAGTCTGTGTCTGTGTTTGGTGAGTCTGTGGTTGTCTGTGTGGTGAGTCTGTGGTTCTCTGTGTGGTGAGTCTGTGGGTCTCTCTGTGGTGAGTCTGTGGGTCTCTTTGTGGTGAGTCTGTGGGTCTCTGTGTGGTGAGTCTGTGGGTCTCTGTGTGGTGAGTCTGTGGGTCTCTGTGTGGTGAGTCTGTGGGTCTCTGTGTGGTGAGTCTGTGAGTCTCTGTGTGGTGAGTCTGTGGGTCTCTGTGTAGTGAGTCTGTGGGACTCTCTGTGGTGAGTCTATGGGTCTCTGTGTTGTGAGTCTCTGGGTCTCTGTGTTTTGAGTCTGTGAGTCTCTTTGTGGTGAGTCTGTGGCTCTCTGTTTGGTGGTTCTGTGGGTCTCTGTGTGGTGAGTCTGTGGGTCTCTGTGTGGTGAGTCTGTGGGTCTCTGTGTGGTGAGTCTGTGGGTCTCTGTGTGGTGAGTCTGTGGGTCTCTGTGTGGTGAGTCTGTGGGTCTCTGTGTCGTGAGTCTATGGTTCTCTGTGTATTGAGTCTATGGGTCTCTGTGTAGTGAGTCTGTGGGTCTCTGTGTGGTGAGTCTGTGGGTCTCTGCGTGGTGAGTCTGTGGGTCTCTGTGTGGTGAGTCTATGGGTCTCTGTGTGGTGAGTCTATGGGTCTCTGTGTGGTGAGTCTGTGGGTCTCTGTGTGGTGAGCCTATGGGTCTCTGTGTGGTGAGTCTATGGTTCTCTGTGTAGTGAGTCTATGGTCTCTGTGTTGTGAGTCTGTGGGTCTCTGTGTGGTGTGTCTGTGGGTCTCTGTGTGGTGAGTCTGTGGGTCTCTGTGTGGTCAGTCTGTGTCTGTATTTGGTGAGTCTGTGGGTCTCTCTGTGGTGAGTCTGTGTGTCTCTGTGTGGTGAGTCTGTGGGTCTCTGTGTGGTGAGTCTGTGGGTCTCTGTGTGGTGAGTCTGTGGGTCTCTGTGAGGTGAGTCTGTGGGTCTCTGTGTGGTGAGTCTGTGGGTCTCTTTGTGGTGAGTCTGTGGGTCTCTGTGTGGTGAGTCTGTGGGTCTCTGTGTGGTGAGTCTGTGGGTCTCTGTGTGGTGAGTCTGTGGGTCTCTGTGTGGTGAGTCTGTGAGTCTCTGTGTGGTGAGTCTGTGGGTCTCTGTCTGGTGAGTCTGTGGGTCTCTCTGTGGTGAGTCTATGGGTCTATGTGTGGTGAGTCTGTGGGTCTCTGTGTTGTGAGTCTGTGGGTCTCTGTGTGGTGAGTCTGTGGGTCTCTGTGTGGCGAGTCTGTGGGTCTCTGTGTGGTGAGTCTGTGGGTCTCTGTGTGGTGAGTCTATGGGTCTCTGTGTGGTGAGTCTGTGGGTCTCTGTGTGGTGAGTCTGTGGGTCTCTGTGTGGTGCCTCTGTGGGTCTCTGTGTGGTGAGTCTGTGGGTCTCTGTGTGGTGAGTCTGTGGGTCTCTGTGTGGTGAGTCTGTGGGTCTCTGTGTGGTGAGTCTGTGGGTCTCTGTGTGGTGAGTCTATGGGTCTCTGTGTGGTGAGTTTGTGGGTCTCTGTGTGGTGAGTCTGTGTCTCTGTGTGATGAGTCTGTGGGTCTCTGTGTGGTGAGTCTGTGGGTCTTTGTATGTTGAGTCTGTGGGTCTCTGTGTGGTGAGTCTGTGGGTCTCTCTGTTGTGAGTCTGTGGGTCTCTTTGTGGTGAGTCTGTGGGTCTCTGTGTGGTGAGTCTGTGGGTCTCTGTGTGGTGAGTCTGTGGGTCTCTGTGTGGTGAGTCTGTGAGTCTCTGTGTGGTGAGTCTGTGGGTCTCTGTGTGGTGAGTCTGTGGGTCTCTCTGTGGTGAGTCTATGGGTCTCTGTGTGGTGAGTCTGTGGGTCTCTGTGTTGTGAGTCTGTGGGTCTCTGTGTGGTGAGTCTGTGGGTCTCTGTGTGGTGAGTCTGAGGGTCTCTGTGTGGTGAGTCTGTGGGTTTCTGTGTGGTGAGTCTGTGGGTCTCTGTGTGGTGAGTCTGTGGGTCTCTGTGTGGTGAGTCTGTGGGTCTCTGTGTGGTGCCTCTGTGGGTCTCTGTGTGGTGAGTCTGTGGGTCTCTGTGTGTTGAGTCTGTGGGTCTCTGTGTGGTGAGTCTGTGGGTCTCTGTGTGGTGAGTCTGTGGGTCTCTGTGTGGTGAGTCTGTGGGTCTCTCTGTGGTGAGTCTGTGGGTCTCTGTGTGGTGATTCTGTGGGTCTCTGTGTGGTGAGTTTGTGGGTCTCTGTGTGGTGAGTCTATGGGTCTTTGTGTGTTCAGTCTGTGGGTCTGTGTGTGGTGAGTCTGTGGGTGTCTGTGTGGTGAGTCTATGCGTCTCTGTGTGGTGAGTCTGTGGGTTCTTGTGTGGTGAGTCTATGGGTCTCTGTGTGGTGAGTCAGTGGGTCTCTGTGTGGTGAATCTGTGGGTCTCTGTGTGGTGAGTCTGTGGGTCTCTGTGTGGTGAGTTTATGAGTCTCTGTGTGGTGAGTCTATAGGTCTCTGTGTGGTGAGTCTGTGGGTCTCTGTTTGTTGAGTCTGTGGGTCTTTGCATGGTGAGTCTATGGGTCTTTGTATGGTGAGTCTATGGGTCTCTGTGTGGTGAGTCTGTGGGTCTCTGTGTGGTGAGTCTATGGGTCTCTGTGTGGTGAGTCTGTCGGTCTCTGTGTGGTGAGTTTATGAGTCTCTGTGTGGTGAGTCTATGGGTCTCTGTGTGGTGATTCTGTGGGTCTCTGTGTGGTGAGTTTGTGGGTCTCTGTGTGGTGAGTCTATGGGTCTCTGTGTGGTGATTCTGTGCGTCTCTGTGTGGTGAGTCTGTGGGGCTCTGTGTGGTGAGCCTCTGGGTCTCTGTGTGGTGAGTCTGTGGGTCTCTGTGTGGTGAGTCTGTGGGTCTCTGTGTGGTGAGTCTGTGGGTATCTGTGTGGTGAGTCTGTGGGTCTCTGTGTGGTGAGTCTATGGCTTTCTGAGTGCGATTCAGGTAACTTGTAGAATTCAAAGTTCAAGTGTTTTACAACTCTCAGCTACCCCCTTCCATACTCTCTGTTCACTCTCCCACTCATCCTCACACTCCCGCTCACACTCCCGCTCAGGAAAGTAAGGTCAGTTCCAAGCACGGTCTTAACTCTCACACATTGCTGTGTGTGTCTCTACACTACTTTATACGCACCGATTGTTGTAAGATATATGAGGGAATATTATAAATCACCGGCGTGTAAAGTCACGGTTCACTCACTCACCAACTCACCCAATCGCCCACTCACCCACTCACCAACTCACACACCCACCTGCTCACCCGCTCACCCACTCGCCCACTCACCCGCTCACCCACTCACACACCCACACACTCACCAACACACTCACCCAATCACAGACCCACACACCCACTCACTCACTCACCGACTCACACACTCACACACCCACACACTCACCAACACACTCACCCAATCACAGACCCACACACCCACTCACCCACTCACTCACTCACACACCCACACACTCACCAACACACTCACCCAATCACAGACCCACACACCCACTCACTCACTCACCGACTCACACACTCACACACCCACACACTCACCAACACACTCACCCAATCACAGACCCACACACCCACTCACTCACTCACCGACTCACACACTCACACACCCATACACTCACCAACACACTCACCCAATCACAGACCCACACATTCACACACTCATACCCTCACCCACACACACACTCACCCACACACTCACCCAATCACAGACCCACACACCCACTCACCCGCTCACCCACTCACACACTCACACAACCATACACTCACCAACACACTCACCCAATCACAAACGCACACATTCACACACTCACACCCTCACCCACCCACACCCACTCACTCACTCAGCGACTCACACACTCACTCAAACACCCACACACTCATCCATCCACTGACTCACACAACTACACACTCACCAACAAACCCACCACCACACTCACCCACTCACTCACTCACACACCCCTGCTTTTGTTCGGATTTCTACAGAGTGAGTGAGTGGAGTTTGTGTGATCTCCCCCTGTACTACAGAGTGAGTGGAGTTTGTGTGATCTCCCCCTGTACTACAGAGTGAGTGGAGTTTGTATGATCTCCCCCTGTTCTACTGAGTGACTTAGTGGAGTTTGTGTGATCTCCCCCTGTTCTACAGAGTGAGTGAGTGGAGTTTGTATGTTCACCCCCTGTTCTACAGAGTGAGTGGAGTTTGTGTGATCTCCCCCTGTACTACAGAGTGAGTGGAGTTTGTATGATCTCCCCCTGTTCTACTGAGTGAGTGAGTGGAGTTTGTGTGATCTCCCCTTGTTCTACAGAGTGAGTGGAGTTTGTATGATCTCCCCCTGTTCTAGATAGTGAGTGAGTGGAGTTTGTATGATCTCCCCCTGTTCTACAGAGTGAGTGAGTGGAGTTAGTGTGATCTCCCCTTGTTCTACAGAGTGAGTGAGTGGAGTTTGTATGATCTCCCCCTGTTCTAGATAGTGAGTGAGTGGAGTTTGTATGATCTCCCTCTGTTCTACAGAGTGAATGGAGTTTGTGTGATCTCCCCCTGTTCTACAGAGTGAATGAGTGGATTTTGTGTGATCTCCCCCTGTTCTACAGAGTGAGTGAGTGGAGTTTGTATGATCTCCCTCTGTTCTACAGAGTGAGTGAGTGGAGTTTGTATGATCTCCCGCTGTTCTACAGAGTGAATGAGTGGATTTTGTGTGATCTCCCCCTGTTCTACAGTGAGTGAGTGGAGTTTGTATGATCTCCTCCTGTTATACAGAGTGAGTGCAGTTTGTGTGATCTCCCCCTGTTCTATAGAGTGAATGAGTGGAGTTTGTGTGATCTCCCTCTGTTCTGCAGAGTGAGTGGAGTTTGTGTGATCTCCCCCTGTACTACAGAGTGAGTGGAGTTTGTATGATCTCCCCCTGTTCTACAGAGTGAGTGCAGTTTGTGTGATCTCCCCCTGTTCTATAGAGTGAGTGAGTGGAGTTTGTGTGATCTCCCTCTGTTCTGCAGAGTGAGTGGAGTTTGTATGATCTCCCCCTGTTCTAGATAGTGAGTGAAGTTTGTGTGATCTCCCCCTGTTCTAGATAGTGAGTGGAGTTTGTGTGATCTCCCTCTGTTCTACAGAGTGAGTGGAGTTTGTGTGATCTCCCTCTGTTCTACAGAGTGAGTGAGTGGAGTTTGTGTGATCTCCCCCTGTTCTACAGAGTGAGTGGAGTTTGTATGATCGCCCTCTGTTCTACAGAGTGAGTGAGTGGAGTTTGTATGATATCCCCCTGTTCTACAGTGAGTGAGTGGAGTTTGTGTGATCGCCCACTGTTCTACAGAGTGAGTGAGTGGAGTTTGTGTGATCTCCCCCTGTTCTATAGAGTGAATGAGTGGAGTTTGTATGATATCCCCCTGTTCTACAGTGAGTGAGTGGAGTTTGTGTGATCGCCCACTGTTCTACAGAGTGAGTGAGTGGAGTTTGTATGATCTCCCCCTGTTCTACAGAGTGAGTGAAGTTTGTGTGATCTCCCCCTGTTCTATAGAGTGAATGAGTGGAGTTTGTGTGATCTCCCTCTGTTCTGCAGAGTGAGTGGAGTTTGTATGATCTCCCCCTGTTCTAGATAGTGAGTGAAGTTTGTGTGATCTCCCCCTGTTCTAGATAGTGAGTGGAGTTTGTGTGATCTCCCTCTGTTCTACAGAGTGAGTGAGTGGAGTTTGTATGATCTCCCCCTGTTCTACAGAGTGAGTGGAGTTGGTATGATCGCCCTCTGTTCTACAGAGTGAGTGAGTGGAGTTTGTATGATCTCCCCCTGTTCTCCAGAGTGAGTGGAGTTTGTGTGATCTCCCTCTGTTCTACAGAGTGAGTGAAGTTTGTGTGATCTCCCCCTGTTCTACAGAGTGAGTGGAGTTTGTATGATCTCCCCCTGTTCTACAGAGTGAGTGAGTGGAGTTTGTATGATCTTCCCCTGTTCTACAGAGTGAGTGAGTGGAGTTTGTATGATCTCCCCCTGTTCTACAGAGTGAGTGAGTGGAGTTTGTATGATCTCCCTCTGTTCTACAGAGTGAGTGAGTGGAGTTTGTATGATCTCCCCCTGTTCTACAGAGTGAGTGAGTGGAGTTTGTATGATCTCCCCCTGTACTACAGAGTGAATGAGTGGAGTTTGTATGATCTCCCCCTGTTCTACAGAGTGAGTGGAGTTTGTGTGATGGAAATACAAAGAACCGCCGCATAGCCTTAACAGACTGTTGGGGCAAGTGCTGTTAGCGATTAGCACCCGTGAAGGCCGGTACGGCACACGAGGGGGTGGGTGGCCAGCACCACGCCCGGCCGCCTTTGTCTCCCCAGTGGCGAGGTTTTCTAGACACCGCACAAGGTACCCATCTGAGGCGGTGTCAACCTTCGGGAGGCCCAGGACCGGTTCAAATAATCGCTCTCACGGCTGTTGTTGGCGTCTTGTGAGTGACAATTGAACTCGGGTCGCCGGGTTCGTAGCGCAGCGTGGCGCTGACCACCGCTATCACAACAGCAACAACAAAAGCAGCGGCCATTCACCACTAATTGGCGGTGACATCACAACGACGACTGTGCCAGGCTATGTGCACGTTGAGGCCACGTGAAGTGTTGAAGGCTCACTGACACGAGGTCACGGGACAGACCCAGCAGGTGCCACGGGTCGACTGACTGAGACGACTGACCGATGCACCACCTGTGCCCCTACTGTGCCAACCTGCTGTGCTTTAGCCACCCGGCGCTCCGCTCGTTGTTGTGAGCGTCGCTCCTCCGCCCTCCGTTGTTGCTCGGAGGGCGACTGCCGCCAACTGCCCAGTAGCGTCACAGTGCACCTAGCCTGGCACTGCCCAGTAGCAGCGTCCTTCACGAGCCTCCTCCTCCACAGAGGCCGATCTTGACACCGCTGGTACCAGTCATCGGCAAAGTCCGCTCAGCTCCACGTCCTCCTGTACCACATCACTCCGTCTCTTCTCTAGCCCGTGCCACTCACTCACCAACTCGCCAGTCCAACCCGTGCCGTGGCCGTTTAGCTTCTCGATCTATCCGACCAACCGGAATGTCCCTGGCCATGCCGGTGGCACGGCATGCGAGCCTCGTGGCCCAGCCAACGCAGCCTCCTCGCCTGCCGGAGGGAGCTCACCAATGATGGGACTTTGTCCGGATCTATGTCACACACACACACAAACAACAAGCTGCTTCTTCATCAAATCACCGCTCTGGTCCTGCCAATCCGTGGCAGGACCCTCCCATGCAAGGAGCCACCGGAATTTTTGCCAGCGGTGGGGGAGATAAAAAAACACAAGGACTGTGGCTGTACCACCAACCCCATCAGACTCAGCACTGCACCGTAGACTCAGCACTGCACCATAGACTCAGCACTGCACCATAGACTCAGCACTGCACCATAGACTCAACACTGCACCATAGACTCAACACTGTACTGTAGACTCAACACTGCACCATAGACTCAGCACTGCACCATAGACTCAACACTGCCCAAAGACTCAACACTGCACCATAGACTCAGCACTGCACCATAGACTCAGCACTGCACCATAGACTCAACACTGCACCATAGACTCAGCACTGCGCCATAGACTCAGCACTGCACCATAGACTCAACACTGCACCATAGACTGAACATTGCCCATAGACTCAACACTCCACAAATAGACTGAGCACTGCAGAAACGACTCAGCCCTGCACCATAGACTCAGCACTGCACCATAGACTCAGCACTGCACCATAGGCTCAGCACTGCACCATAGACTCAGCACTGCACCATAGACTCAGCACTGCACCATAGACTCAACACTGCACCATAGACTGAACATTGCCCATAGACTCAACACTCCACAAATAGACTCAGCACTGCAGAAAAGACTCAGCCCTGCACCATATACTCAGCACTGCACCATAGACTCAGCACTGCACCATAGACTCAGCACTGCACCATAGACTCAGCACTGCACCATAGACTCAGCACTGCACCATTGACTCAACACTGCACCATAGAATCAACACTGCCCAAAGACTCAACACTGCACCATAGACTCAGCACTGCAGCATAGACTCAACACTGCACCATAGACTCAACACTGCACCATAGACTCAGCACTGCACCATAGACTCAACACTGCCCATAGACTCAACACTGCACCATAGACTCAGCACTGCACCATAGACTCAACACTGCCCATAGACTCAACACTGCACCAAAGACTCAGCACTGCACCATAGACTCAGCACTGCACCATAGACTCAGAACTGCACCATAGACTCAGCACTGCACCATAGACTCAACACTGCACCAAAGACTCAACACTGCACCATAGACTTAACACTGCCCAAAGACTCAACACTGCACCATAGACTCAGCACTGCACCATAGACTCAGAACTGCACCATAGACTCAGCACTGCACCATAGACTCAACACTGCACCAAAGACTCAACACTGCACGATAGACTTAACACTGCCCAAAGACTCAACACTGCACCATAGACTCAGCACTGCACCATAGACTCAGCACTGCACCAAAGACTCAACACTGCACCATAGACTCAACACTGCACCATAGACTCAGCACTGCACCATAGACTTAACACTGCACAATAGACTCAACACTGCACCATAGACTGAACATTGCCCATAGACTCAACACTCCACAAATAGACTCAGCACTGCACCATAGACTCAACACTGCATCATAGACTCAGCACTGCACCATAGACTCAGCACTGCAGCAAAGACTCAGCACTGCACAATAGACTCAACACTGCACCATAGTCTCAACACTGCACCATACACTCAACACTGCCCATAGACTCAACACTGCACCATAGACTCAGAACTGCACCATAGACTAGGCACTGCCCATAGACTCAGCACTGCCCATAGACTCAACACTGCACCATAGACTCAACACTGCACCGTAGACTCAACACTGCACCATAGACTCAACACTGCATCATAGACTCAACACTGCACCATAGACTCAGCACTGCACCATATACTCAGCACTGCACCATAGACTCAACACTGCACCATAGACTCAGCACTGCACCATAGACTCAACACTGCACCATAGACTGTACATTGCCCAGAGACTCAACACTCCACAAATAGACTCAGAACTGCAGAAAAGATTCAGCCCTGCACCATAGACTCAGCACTACACTATAGACTCAACACTGCACCATAGACTCAACACTGCACCATAGACTCAGCACTTCACCATAGACTCAGCACTGCACCATAGACTCAGCACTGCACCATAGACTCAGCACTGCACCATAGACTCAGCACTGCACCATAGACTCAACACTGCACCATAGACTCAACACTGCCCAAAGACTCAACACGGCACCATAGACTCAGCACTGCAGCATAGACTCCACACTGCACCATAGACTCAACACTGCACCATAGACTAATCACTGCACAATAGACTCAACACTGCACCATAGACTCAACACTGCACCATAGACTCAGCACTGCCCATAGACTCAAGACTGCACAAAAGACTCAGAACTGCACCATAGACTCAGAACTGCACCATAGACTCAGCACTGTACCATAGACTCAACACTGCACCATACACTCAACACTGCCCAAAGACTCAACACTGCACCATAGAGTCAGCACTGCACCATAGACTCAGCACTGCAGGATAGACTCAACACTGCACAATAGACTCAACACTGCACCATAGACTCAGCACTGCACCAAAGACTCAACACTGCACCATAGACTCAACACTGCACCATAGACTCAGCACTGCACCATAGACTCAACAATGCACCATAGACTGAACATTGCCCATAGACTCAACACTCCACAAATAGACCCAGCACTGCACCATAGACTAAACACTGCACCATAGACTCAGCACTGCACAATAGACA
Source organism: Petromyzon marinus (assembly GCF_048934315.1). NCBI lineage: Eukaryota > Metazoa > Chordata > Hyperoartia > Petromyzontiformes > Petromyzontidae > Petromyzon > Petromyzon marinus. The sequence continues at coordinate 3,662,205 of NW_027422625.1, forward strand.
CAGCACTGCACCAAAGACTCAGCACTGCACCATAGACTCAACACTGCACCATAGACTCAGCACTGCACCAAAGACTCAGCACTGCACCATAGACTCAACACTGCACCATAGCCTCAACACTGCACCATAGACTCAACACTGCCTATAGACTCAACACTGCCCATAGACTCAGCACTGCACCATAGACTCAACATTGCACCGTAGACTCAACACTGCACCATAGACTCAACACTGCACCATAGACTCAGCACTGCACCATAGACTCAGCACTGTACCATAGACTCAGCACTGCACCATAGACTCAACACTGCACAATAGACTCAGCACTGCACCATAGACTCAACACTGCACCATAACCTGAACACTGCACCATAGACTCAGCTCTGCACCATAGACTCAACACTGCCCATAGACTCAGCACTGCACGATAGTCTGAAAACTGCACCATAGACTCAGCACTGCACCATAGACTCAGCACTGCACCATAGACTCAACACTGCACCATAGACTCAACACTGCCCATAGACTCAACACTGCACCATAGACTCAACACTGCACCATAGACTCAACACTGCCCAAAGACTCAACACTGCACCATAGACTCAGCACTGCAGAATAGACTCCACACTGCACCATAGACTCAACACTGCACCATAGACTAAGCATTGCACAATAGACTCAACACTGCACCATAGACTCAACACTGCACCATAGACTCAGCACTGCCAATAGACTCAAGACTGCACCAAAGACTCAGCACTGCACCATAGACTCAGCACTGCACCATAGACTCAGAACTGCACCATAGACTCAGCACTGTACCATAGACTCAACACTGCACCATAGACTCAACACTGCACAATAGACTCAACACTGCACCATAGACTCAGCACTGCACCAAAGACTCAACACTGCACCATAGACTCAACACTCCACCATAGACTCAGCACTGCACCATAGACTCAACACTGCACAATAGACTCAACACTGCAACATAGACTGAACATTGCCCATAGACTCAACACTCCACAAATAGACTCAGCACTGCAATATAGACTCAACACTGCACCATAGACTCAGCACTGCACAATAGACACAGCACTGCACCAAAGACTCAGCACTGCACCATAGACTCAACACTGCACCATAGACTCAGCACTGCACCAAAGACTCAGCACTGCACCATAGACTCAACACTGCACCATAGCCTCAACACTGCACCATAGACTCAACACGGCCCATAGACTCAACACTGCACCATAGACTCAGAACTGCACCATAGACTCAGCACTGCCCATAGACTCAGCAATGCCCATAGACTCAACACTGCACCATAGACTCAGCACTGCACTATAGACTCAGCACTGCACCATAAACTCAGCACTGCACCATAGTCTGAACACTGCACCATAGACTCAGCATTGCACCATAGACTCAGCACTGCACCATAGACTCAACACTGCACCATAGACTCAACACTGCCCATAGACTCAACACTGCACCATAGACTCAACACTGTACCATAGACTCAGCACTGCACCATAGACTCAGCACTGCACCAAAGACTCAGCACTGCACCATAGACTCAACACTGCACCATAGCCTCAACACTGCACCATAGACTCAACACTGCCTATAGACTCAACACTGCCCATAGACTCAGCACTGCACCATAGACTCAACATTGCACCGTAGACTCAACACTGCACCATAGACTCAACACTGCACCATAGACTCAGCACTGCACCATAGACTCAGCACTGTACCATAGACTCAGCACTGCACCATAGACTCAACACTGCACAATAGACTCAGCACTGCACCATAGACTCAACACTGCACCATAGCCTGAACACTGCACCAGAGACTCAGCTCTGCACCATAGACTCAACACTGCCCATAGACTCAGCACTGCATGATAGTCTGAAAACTGCACCATAGACTCAGCACTGCACCATAGACTCAGCACTGCACCATAGACTCAACACTGCACCATAGACTCAACACTGCACCATAGACTCAACACTGCCCAAAGACTCAACACTGCACCATAGACTCAGCACTGCACCATAGACTCAGCACTGCAGCATAGACTTATCACTGCACAATAGACTCAACACTGCACCATAGACTCAGCACTGCACCAAAGACTCAACACTGCACCATAGACTCAACACTGCACCATAGACTCAGCACTGCACCAAAGACTCAACACTGCACCATAGACTCAACACTGCACCATAAACTCAACACTGCACCAAAGACTCAGCACTGCACCAAAGACTCAGCACTGCACAATAGACTCAGCACTGCACCATAAACTCAACACTGTACCATAGACTCAACACTGCACCAAAGACTCAGCACTGCACCATAGACTCAACACTGCACCATAAACTCAACACTGCACCATAGATTCAACACTGCACCATAGACTCAGCACTGCACCAAAGACTCAACACTGCAGCATAAACTCAACACTGCACCATAGACTCAACACTGCACCAAAGACTCAGCACTGCACCATAGTCTCAACACTGCACCATAGACTCAGCACTGCCCATAGACTCAGCACTGCCCATAGACTCACCACTGCACCATAGACTCAACATTGCACCGTAGACTCAACACTGCACCATAGACTCAACACTGCACCTTAGACTCAGCACTGCACCATAGACTCAGCACTGCACCATAGACTCAGCACTGTCCCATAGACTCAACACTGCACAATAGACTCAGCACTGCACCATAGACTCAACACTGCACCATTGCCTGAATACTGCACCATAGACTCAGCTCTGCACCATAGACTAAACACTGCCCATAGACTCAGCACTGCACAATAGTCTGAAAACTGCACCATAGACTCAGCACTGCACCATAGACTCAGCACTGCACCATAGACTCAATACTGCACCATAGACTCAATACTGCACCATAGACTCAACACTGCACCATAGACTCAACACTGCACCATAGACTCAGCACTGCACGATAGTCTGAACACTGCACCATAGATTCAGCACTGCACCATAGACTAAGCACTATTTATAGACTCAACACTGCACCATAGACTCAACACTGCACCATAGACTCAGCACTGCCCATCGACTCAGCACTGCCGATAGACTCAACACTGCACCATAGACTCAACACTGCACCATAGACTCAGCACTGCACCATAGACTCAGAACTGCACCATAGACTCAGCACTGTACCATAGACTCAACACTGCACCATAGACTCAACACTGCCCAAAGACTCAACACTGCACCATAGACTCAGCACTGCAGCATAGACTCATCACTGCACAATAGACTCAACACTGCACCATAGACTCAGCACTGCACCAAAGACTCAACACATCACCATAGACTCAACACTGCACCATAGACTCAGCAATGCACCATAGACTCAACACTGCACAATAGTCTCAACACTGCACCATAGACTGAACATTGCCCATAGACTCAACACTCCACAAATAGACTCAGCACTGCACCATAGACTCAACACTGCACCATAGACTCAACACTGCACCATAGACTCAGCACTGCACCATAGACTCAGCAATGCACCATAGACTCAACACTGCACAATAGTCTCAACACTGCACCATAGACTCAGCACTGCCCATAGACTCAGCACTGCACCATAGACTCAACACTGCCCAAAGACTCAACACTGCACCATAGACTCAACACTGCCCAAAGACTCAACACTGCACCATAGACTCAGCACTGCACCATAGACTCAACACTGCAGGATAAACTCATCACTGCACAATAGACTCAACACTGCACCATAGACTCAACACTGCCCATAGACTCAGCACTGCACCATAGACTCAACACTGCAGGATAAACTCATCACTGCACAATAGACTCAACACTGCACCATAGACTCAGCACTGCACCATAGACTCAACACTGCACAATAGACTCAACACTGCACCATAGACTGAACATTGCCCATAGACTCAACACTCCACAAATAGACTCAGCACTGCACCATAGACTCAACACTGCACCATAGACTCAGCACTGCACAATAGACTCAGCACTGCAGCAAAAACTCAGCACTGCACAATGGACTCAACACTGCACCATAGACTCAGCACTGCACCATAGACTCAACACTGCCCATAGACTCAACACTGCACCATAGACTCAGAACTGCACCATAGACTCAGCACTGCCCATAGACTCAGCACTGCCCATAGACTCAACACTGCACCATAGACTCAGCACTGCACCATAGACTCAGCACTGCCCATAGACTCAGCACTGCCCATAGACTCAACACTGCACCATAGACTCAGCATTGCACCTTAGACTCAGCACTGCCCATAGACTAAGCACTGCACCATAGACTCAACAATGCACCGTAGACTCAACACTGCACCATAGACTCAACACTGCACCATAGACTCGGCACTGCACCATAGTCTCAGCACTGCACCATAGATTCAGCACTGCACCATAGACTCAACACTGCACAATAGATTCAGCTCTGCACCATAGACTCAACACTGCCCATAGACTCAGCACAGCACGATAGTCTGAAAACTGCACCATAGACTCAGCACTGCACCATAGACTCAGCACTGCACCATAGACTCAACACTGCCCATAGACTCAACACTGCACCATAGACTCAAAACTGCACCATAGACTCAACACTGCCCATAGACTCAAAACTGCACCATAGACTCAGCACTGCCCTTAGACTCAACACTGCACCATAGACTCAGCACTGCACCATAGACTCAGCACTGCACCATAGACTCAACACTGCCCATAGACTCAACACTGCACCATCGACTCAACACTGCACCATAGACTCAACACTGCCCATAGACTCAACACTGCACCATAGACTCAACACTGCACCATAGACTCAGAACTGCACCATAGACTCAACACTGCCCATAGACTCACCACTGCACCATAGACTCAACATTGCACCGTAGACTCAACACTGCACCATAGACTCAACACTGCACCTTAGACTCAGCACTGCACCATAGACTCAGCACTGCACCATAGACTCAGCACTGTCCCATAGACTCAACACTGCACAATAGACTCAGCACTGCACCATAGACTCAACACTGCACCATTGCCTGAACACTGCACCATAGACTCAGCTCTGCACCATAGACTAAACACTGCCCATAGACTCAGCACTGCACAATAGTCTGAAAACTGCACCATAGACTCAGCACTGCACCATAGACTCAGCACTGCACCATAGACTCAACACTGCACCATAGACTCAACACTGCACCATAGACTCAACACTGCCCAAAGACTCAACACTGCACCATAGACTCAGCACTGCACCATATACTCAGCACTGCAGCATAGACTCATCACTACACAATAGACTCAACACTGCACCATAGACTCAGCACTGCACCAAAGACTCAACACTGCACCATAGACTCAACACTGCACCATAGACTCAGCACTGCACCAAAGACTCAACACTGCACCATAGACTCAACACTGCACCATAGACTCAACACTGCACCATAGACTCAGCACTGCACCAAAGACTCAGCACTGCACCATAAACTCAACACTGCACCATAGACTCAACACTGCCCAAAGACTCAACACTGCACCATAGACTCAGCACTGCACCATAGACTCAGCACTGCAGCATAGACTTATCACTGCACAATAGACTCAACACTGCACCATAGACTCAGCACTGCACCAAAGACTCAACACTGCACCATAGACTCAACACTGCACCATAGACTCAGCACTGCACCAAAGACTCAACACTGCACCATAGACTCAACACTGCACCATAAACTCAACACTGCACCAAAGACTCAGCACTGCACCAAAGACTCAGCACTGCACAATAGACTCAGCACTGCACCATAAACTCAACACTGTACCATAGACTCAACACTGCACCAAAGACTCAGCACTGCACCATAGACTCAAAACTGCACCATAAACTCAACACTGCACCATAGATTCAACACTGCACCATAGACTCAGCACTGCACCAAAGACTCAACACTGCAGCATAAACTCAACACTGCACCATAGACTCAACACTGCACCAAAGACTCAGCACTGCACCATAGTCTCAACACTGCACCATAGACTCAGCTCTGCCCATAGACTCAGCACTGCCCATAGACTCACCACTGCACCATAGACTCAACATTGCACCGTAGACTCAACACTGCACCATAGACTCAACACTGCACCTTAGACTCAGCACTGCACCATAGACTCAGCACTGCACCATAGACTCAGCACTGTCCCATAGACTCAACACTGCACAATAGACTCAGCACTGCACCATAGACTCAACACTGCACCATTGCCTGAACACTGCACCATAGACTCAGCTCTGCACCATAGACTAAACACTGCCCATAGACTCAGCACTGCACAATAGTCTGAAAACTGCACCATAGACTCAGCACTGCACCATAGACTCAGCACTGCACCATAGACTCAATACTGCACCATAGACTCAATACTGCACCATAGACTCAACACTGCACCATAGACTCAACACTGCACCATAGACTCAGCACTACACGATAGTCTGAACACTGCACCATAGATTCAGCACTGCACCATAGACTAAGCACTATTTATAGACTCAACACTGCACCATAGACTCAACACTGCACCATAGACTCAGCACTGCCCATAGACTCAGCACTGCCGATAGACTCAACACTGCACCATAGACTCAACACTGCACCATAGACTCAGCACTGCACCATAGACTCAGAACTGCACCATAGACTCAGCACTGTACCATAGACTCAACACTGCACCATAGACTCAACACTGCCCAAAGACTCAACACTGCACCATAGACTCAGCACTGCAGCATAGACTCATCACTGCACAATAGACTCAACACTGCACCATAGACTCAGCACTGCACCAAAGACTCAACACAGCACCATAGACTCAACACTGCACCATAGACTCAGCAATGCACCATAGACTCAACACTGCACAATAGTCTCAACACTGCACCATAGACTGAACATTGCCCATAGACTCAACACTCCACAAATAGACTCAGCACTGCACCATAGACTCAACACTGCACCATAGACTCAACACTGCACCATAGACTCAGCACTGCACCATCGACTCAGCAATGCACCATAGACTCAACACTGCACAATAGTCTCAACACTGCACCATAGACTCAGCACTGCCCATAGACTCAGCACTGCACCATAGACTCAACACTGCCCAAAGACTCAACACTGCACCATAGACTCAACACTGCCCAAAGACTCAACACTGCACCATAGACTCAGCACTGCACCATAGACTCAACACTGCAGGATAAACTCATCACTGCACAATAGACTCAACACTGCACCATAGACTCAACACTGCCCAAAGACTCAACACTGCACCATAGACTCACCACTGCACCATAGACTCAGCACTGCACCATAGACTCAACACTGCACAATAGACTCAACACTGCACCATAGACTGAACATTGCCCATAGACTCAACACTCCACAAATAGACTCAGCACTGCACCATAGACTCAACACTGCACCATAGACTCAGCACTGCACAATAGACTCAGCACTGCAGCAAAAACTCAGCACTGCACAATGGACTCAACACTGTACCATAGACTCAGCACTGCACCATAGACTCAACACTGCCCATAGACTCAACACTGCACCATAGACTCAGAACTGCACCATAGACTCAGCACTGCCCATAGACTCAGCACTGCCCATAGACTCAACACTGCACCATAGACTCAGCACTGCACCATAGACTCAGCACTGCCCATAGACTCAGCACTGCCCATAGACTCAACACTGCACCATAGACTCAGCATTGCACCTTAGACTCAGCACTGCCCATAGACTAAGCACTGCACCATAGACTCAACAATGCACCGTAGACTCAACACTGCACCATAGACTCAACACTGCACCATAGACTCGGCACTGCACCATAGTCTCAGCACTGCACCATAGATTCAGCACTGCACCATAGACTCAACACTGCACAATAGACTCAGCTCTGCACCATAGACTCAACACTGCCCATAGACTCAGCACAGCACGATAGTCTGAAAACTGCACCATAGACTCAGCACTGCACCATAGATTCAGCACTGCACCATAGACTCAACACTGCCCATAGACTCAACACTGCACCATAGACTCAAAACTGCACCATAGACTCAACACTGCCCATAGACTCAAAACTGCACCATAGACTCAGCACTGCCCATAGACTCAACACTGCACCATAGACTCAGCACTGCACCATAGACTCAGCACTGCACCATAGACTCAACACTGCCCATAGACTCAACACTGCACCATAGACTCAACACTGCACCATAGACTCAACACTGCCCATAGACTCAACACTGCACCATAGACTCAACACTGCACCATAGACTCAGAACTGCACCATAGACTCAACACTGCCCATAGACTCAACACTGCACTAGAGACTCAGCACTGCACCATAGACTCAGCACTGCACCATAGACTCAGCACTGCACCATAGACTCAGCACTGCACCATAGACTCAGCACTGCACCGTAGACTCAACACTGCACCATAGACTCAACACTGCCCAAAGACTCAACACTGCACCATAGACTCAGCACTGCCCATAGACTCAACACTGCACCAAAGACTCAGCACTGCACCATAGACTCAGTACTGCACCATAGACTCAGAACTGCACCATAGTCTCAGCAGTGTACCATAGACTCAGAACTGCACCATAGACTCAGCACTGCCCATAGACTCAGCACTGCCCATAGACTCAACACTGCACCATAGACTCAGCACTGCCCAAAGACTCAACACTGCACCATAGACTCAACACTGCCCAAAGACTCAACACTGCACCATAGACTCAGCACTGCACCATAGACTCAGCACTGCCCATAGACTCAGCACTGCACCATAGACTCAACACTGCCCAAAGACTCAACACTGCACCATAGACTCAACACTGCCCAAAGACTCAACACTGCACCATAGACTCAGCACTGCACCATAGACTCAACACTGCAGGATAAACTCATCACTGCACAATAGACTCAACACTGCACCATAGACTCAACACTGCCCAAAGACTCAACACTGCACCATAGACTCACCACTGCACCATAGACTCAGCACTGCACCATAGACTCAACACTGCACAATAGACTCAACACTGCACCATAGACTGAACATTGCCCATAGACTCAACACTCCACAAATAGACTCAGCACTGCACCATAGACTCAACACTGCACCATAGACTCAGCACTGCACAATAGACTCAGCACTGCAGCAAAAACTCAGCACTGCACAATGGACTCAACACTGCACCATAGACTCAGCACTCCACCATAGACTCAACACTGCCCATAGACTCAACACTGCACCATAGACTCAGAACTGCACCATAGACTCAGCACTGCCCATAGACTCAGCACTGCCCATAGACTCAACACTGCACCATAGACTCAGCACTGCACCATAGACTCAGCACTGCCCATAGACTCAGCACTGCCCATAGACTCAACACTGCACCATAGACTCAGCATTGCACCTTAGACTCAGCACTGCCCATAGACTAAGGACTGCACCATAGACTCAACAATGCACCGTAGACTCAACACTGCACCATAGACTCAACACTGCACCATAGACTCGGCACTGCACCATAGTCTCAGCACTGCACCATAGATTCAGCACTGCACCATAGACTCAACACTGCACAATAGACTCAGCTCTGCACCATAGACTCAACACTGCCCATAGACTCAGCACAGCACCATAGTCTGAAAACTGCACCATAGACTCAGCACTGCACCATAGATTCAGCACTGTACCATAGACTCAACACTGCCCATAGACTCAACACTGCACCATAGACTCAAAACTGCACCATAGACTCAACACTGCCCATAGACTCAAAACTGCACCATAGACTCAGCACTGCCCATAGACTCAACACTGCACCATAGACTCAGCACTGCACCATAGACTCAGCACTGCACCATAGACTCAACACTGCCCATAGACTCAACACTGCACCATAGACTCAACACTGCACCATAGACTCAACACTGCCCATAGACTCAACACTGCACCATAGACTCAACACTGCACCATAGACTCAGAACTGCACCATAGACTCAACACTGCCCATAGACTCAACACTGCACTAGAGACTCAGCACTGCACCATAGACTCAGCACTGCACCGTAGACTCAACACTGCACCATAGACTCAACACTGCCCAAAGATTCAACACTGCACCATAGACTCAGCACTGCCCATAGACTCAACACTGCACCAAAGACTCAGCACTGCACCATAGACTCAGCACTGCACCGTAGACTCAACACTGCACCATAGACTCAACACTGCCCAAAGACTCAACACTGCACCATAGACTCAGCACTGCCCATAGACTCAACACTGCACCAAAGACTCAACACTGCACCATAGACTCAACACTGCCCAAAGACTCAACACTGCACCATAGACTCAGCACTGCACCATAGACTCAACACTGCAGGATAAACTCATCACTGCACAATAGACTCAACACTGCACCATAGACTCAACACTGCCCAAAGACTCAACACTGCACCATAGACTCACCACTGCACCATAGACTCAGCACTGCACCATAGACTCAACACTGCACAATAGACTCAACACTGCACCATAGACTGAACATTGCCCATAGACTCAACACTCCACAAATAGACTCAGCACTGCACCATAGACTCAACACTGCACCATAGACTCAGCACTGCACAATAGACTCAGCACTGCAGCAAAAACTCAGCACTGCACAATGGACTCAACACTGCACCATAGACTCAGCACTGCACCATAGACTCAACACTGCCCATAGACTCAACACTGCACCATAGACTCAGAACTGCACCATAGACTCAGCACTGCCCATAGACTCAGCACTGCCCATAGACTCAACACTGCACCATAGACTCAGCACTGCACCATAGACTCAGCACTGCCCATAGACTCAGCACTGCCCATAGACTCAACACTGCACCATAGACTCAGCATTGCACCTTAGACTCAGCACTGCCCATAGACTAAGCACTGCACCATAGACTCAACAATGCACCGTAGACTCAACACTGCACCATAGACTCAACACTGCACCATAGACTCGGCACTGCACCATAGTCTCAGCACTGCACCATAGATTCAGCACTGCACCATAGACTCAACACTGCACAATAGACTCAGCTCTGCACCATAGACTCAACACTGCCCATAGACTCAGCACAGCACGATAGTCTGAAAACTGCACCATAGACTCAGCACTGCACCATAGATTCAGCACTGTACCATAGACTCAACACTGCCCATAGACTCAACACTGCACCATAGACTCAAAACTGCACCATAGACTCAACACTGCCCATAGACTCAAAACTGCACCATAGACTCAGCACTGCCCATAGACTCAACACTGCACCATAGACTCAGCACTGCACCATAGACTCAGCACTGCACCATAGACTCAACACTGCCCATAGACTCAACACTGCACCATAGACTCAACACTGCACCATAGACTCAACACTGCCCATAGACTCAACACTGCACCATAGACTCAACACTGCACCATAGACTCAGAACTGCACCATAGACTCAACACTGCCCATAGACTCAACACTGCACTAGAGACTCAGCACTGCACCATAGACTCAGCACTGCACCATAGACTCAGCACTGCACCATAGACTCAGCACTGCACCATAGACTCAGCACTGCACCGTAGACTCAACACTGCACCATAGACTCAACACTGCCCAAAGACTCAACACTGCACCATAGACTCAGCACTGCCCATAGACTCAACACTGCACAAAAGACTCAGCACTGCACCATAGACTCAGCACTGCACCGTAGACTCAACACTGCACCATAGACTCAACACTGCCCAAAGACTCAACACTGCACCATAGACTCAGCACTGCCCATAGACTCAACACTGCACCAAAGACTCAGCACTGCACCATAGACTCAGTACTGCACCATAGACTCAGAACTGCACCATAGTCTCAGCAGTGTACCATAGACTCAGAACTGCACCATAGACTCAGCACTGCCCATAGACTCAGCACTGCCCATAGACTCAACACTGCACCATAGACTCAGCACTGCCCAAAGACTCAACACTGCACCATAGACTCAACACTGCCCAAAGACTCAACACTGCACCATAGACTCAGCACTGCACCATAGACTCAGCACTGCCCATAGACTCAGCACTGCACCATAGACTCAACACTGCCCAAAGACTCAACACTGCACCATAGACTCAACACTGCCCAAAGACTCAACACTGCACCATAGACTCAGCACTGCACCATAGACTCAACACTGCAGGATAAACTCATCACTGCACAATAGACTCAACACTGCACCATAGACTCAGCACTGCATCATAGACTCAGCACTGCCCATAGACTCAGCACTGCACCATAGACTCAACACTGCCCAAAGACTCAACACTGCACCATAGACTCAACACTGCCCAAAGACTCAACACTGCACCATAGACTCAGCACTGCACCATAGACTCAACACTGCAGGATAAACTCATCACTGCACAATAGACTCAACACTGCACCATAGACTCAACACTGCCCAAAGACTCAACACTGCACCATAGACTCACCACTGCACCATAGACTCAGCACTGCACCATAGACTCAACACTGCACAATAGACTCAACACTGCACCATAGACTGAACATTGCCCATAGACTCAACACTCCACAAATAGACTCAGCACTGCACCATAGACTCAACACTGCACCATAGACTCAGCACTGCACAATAGACTCAGCACTGCAGCAAAAACTCAGCACTGCACAATGGACTCAACACTGCACCATAGACTCAGCACTGCACCATAGACTCAACACTGCCCATAGACTCAACACTGCACCATAGACTCAGAACTGCACCATAGACTCAGCACTGCCCATAGACTCAGCACTGCCCATAGACTCAACACTGCACCATAGACTCAGCACTGCACCATAGACTCAGCACTGCCCATAGACTCAGCACTGCCCATAGACTCAACACTGCACCATAGACTCAGCATTGCACCTTAGACTCAGCACTGCCCATAGACTAAGCACTGCACCATAGACTCAACAATGCACCGTAGACTCAACACTGCACCAGAGACTCAACACTGCACCATAGACTCGGCACTGCACCATAGTCTCAGCACTGCACCATAGATTCAGCACTGCACCATAGACTCAACACTGCACAATAGACTCAGCTCTGCACCATAGACTCAACACTGCCCATAGACTCAGCACAGCACGATAGTCTGAAAACTGCACCATAGACTCAGCACTGCACCATAGATTCAGCACTGCACCATAGACTCAACACTGCCCATAGACTCAACACTGCACCATAGACTCAAAACTGCACCATAGACTCAACACTGCCCATAGACTCAAAACTGCACCATAGACTCAGCACTGCCCATAGACTCAACACTGCACCATAGACTCAGCACTGCACCATAGACTCAGCACTGCACCATAGACTCAACACTGCCCATAGACTCAACACTGCACCATAGACTCAACACTGCACCATAGACTCAACACTGCCCATAGACTCAACACTGCACCATAGACTCAACACTGCACCATAGACTCAGAACTGCACCATAGACTCAACACTGCCCATAGACTCAACACTGCACTAGAGACTCAGCACTGCACCATAGACTCAGCACTGCACCATAGACTCAGCACTGCACCATAGACTCAGCACTGCACCATAGACTCAGCACTGCACCGTAGACTCAACACTGCACCATAGACTCAACACTGCCCAAAGACTCAACACTGCACCATAGACTCAGCACTGCCCATAGACTCAACACTGCACCAAAGACTCAGCACTGCACCATAGACTCAGTACTGCACCATAGACTCAGAACTGCACCATAGTCTCAGCAGTGTACCATAGACTCAACACTGCACATTAGACTCAACATTGCCCAAAGACTCAACATTGTACCACAGACTCAGCACTGCACGATAGACTCAGCCCTTCAGCATAGACTCAACACTGCACAATAGACTCAACACTGCACCATAGACTCAGCACTGCACCAAAGACTCAACACTGCACCATAGACTCAACACTGCACCATAGACTCAACACTGCACCATAGACTCAACACTGCCCATAGACTCAACACTGCACCATAGACTCAGAACTGCACCATAGACTCAGCACTGCCCATAGACTCAGCACTGCCCATAGACTCAACACTGCCCATAGACTCAGCACTGCCCATAGACTCAACACTGCACCATAGACTCAGAACTGCACCATAGACTCAGCACTGCACCATAGTCTGAACACTGCACCATAGACTCAGCATTGCACCTTAGACTCAGCACTGCCCATAGACTCAGCACTGCACCATAGACTCAACATTAAACCGTAGACTCAACACTGCACCATAGACTCAACACTGCACCATAGACTCAGCACTGCACCATAGACTCAGCACTGCACCATAAACTCAGCACTGCACCATAGACTCTACACTGCACAATAGACTCAACACTGCACTATAGACTCAACACTGCACCATAGACTCAACACTGCACCATAGCCTGAACACTGCACCATAGACTCAGCTCTGCACCATAGACTCAACACTGCCCATAGACTCAGCACTGCACGATAGTCTGAAAACTGCACCATAGACTCAGCACTGCACCATAAACTCAGCAATGCTCCATAGACTCAACACTGCACCATAGAATCAACACTGCACCATAGACTCAAAACTGCCCATAGACTCAACACTGCACCATAGACTCAGCACTGCACCAAAGACTCAGCACTGCCCATAGACTCAACACTGCACCATAGACTCAGCACTGCACCATAGACTCAGCACTGCCCATAGACTCAGCACTGCCCATAGACTCAACACTGCACCATAGACTCAGCATTGCACCTTAGACTCAGCACTGCCCATAGACTAAGCACTGCACCATAGACTCAACAATGCACCGTAGACTCAACACTGCACCATAGACTCAACACTGCACCATAGACTCGGCACTGCACCATAGTCTCAGCACTGCACCATAGATTCAGCACTGCACCATAGACTCAACACTGCACAATAGACTCAGCTCTGCACCATAGACTCAACACTGCCCATAGACTCAGCACAGCACGATAGTCTGAAAACTGCACCATAGACTCAGCACTGCACCATAGATTCAGCACTGCACCATAGACTCAACACTGCCCATAGACTCAACACTGCACCATAGACTCAAAACTGCACCATAGACTCAACACTGCCCATAGACTCAAAACTGCACCATAGACTCAGCACTGCCCATAGACTCAACACTGCACCATAGACTCAGCACTGCACCATAGACTCAGCACTGCACCATAGACTCAACACTGCCCATAGACTCAACACTGCACCATAGACTCAACACTGCACCATAGACTCAACACTGCCCATAGACTCAACACTGCACCATAGACTCAACACTGCACCATAGACTCAGAACTGCACCATAGACTCAACACTGCCCATAGACTCAACACTGCACTAGAGACTCAGCACTGCACCATAGACTCAGCACTGCACCATAGACTCAGCACTGCACCATAGACTCAGCACTGCACCATAGACTCAGCACTGCACCGTAGACTCAACACTGCACCATAGACTCAACACTGCCCAAAGACTCAACACTGCACCATAGACTCAGCACTGCCCATAGACTCAACACTGCACCAAAGACTCAGCACTGCACCATAGACTCATTACTACACCATAGACTCAGAACTGCACCATAGTCTCAGCAGTGTACCATAGACTCAACACTGCACATTAGACTCAACATTGCCCAAAGACTCAACATTGTACCACAGACTCAGCACTGCACGATAGACTCAGCCCTTCAGCATAGACTCAACACTGCACAATAGACTCAACACTGCACCATAGACTCAGCACTGCACCAAAGACTCAACACTGCACCATAGACTCAACACTGCACCATAGACTCAACACTGCACCATAGACTCAACACTGCCCATAGACTCAACACTGCACCATAGACTCAGAACTGCACCATAGACTCAGCACTGCCCATAGACTCAGCACTGCCCATAGACTCAACACTGCCCATAGACTCAGCACTGCCCATAGACTCAACACTGCACCATAGACTCAGAACTGCACCATAGACTCAGCACTGCACCATAGTCTGAACACTGCACCATAGACTCAGCATTGCACCTTAGACTCAGCACTGCCCATAGACTCAGCACTGCACCATAGACTCAACATTGCACCGTAGACTCAACACTGCACCATAGACTCAACACTGCACCATAGACTCAGCACTGCACCATAGACTCAGCACTGCACCATAAACTCAGCACTGCACCATAGACTCTACACTGCACAATAGACTCAACACTGCACTATAGACTCAACACTGCACCATAGACTCAACACTGCACCATAGCCTGAACACTGCACCATAGACTCAGCTCTGCACCATAGACTCAACACTGCCCATAGACTCAGCACTGCACGATAGTCTGAAAACTGCACCATAGACTCAGCACTGCACCATAAACTCAGCAATGCTCCATAGACTCAACACTGCACCATAGAATCAACACTGCACCATAGACTCAAAACTGCCCATAGACTCAACACTGCACCATAGACTCAGCACTGCACCAAAGACTCAGCACAGCACCATAGACTCAACACTGCACCATAGCCTGAACACTGCACCAAAGACTCAGCACTGCACCATAGACTCAACACTGCACGATAGTCTGAACACTGCCCATAGACTCAGAACTGCACGATAGTCTGAACACTGCACCATAGATTCAGCACTGCACTTAGACTAAGCACTATCCATAGACTCAACACTGCACCATAGACTCAACACTGCACCATAGCCTGAACAGTGCACCATAGACTCACCACTGCACCATAGACTCAACACTGCACCATAGACTCAACACTGCACCATAGACTCAGCTCTGCACGATAGTCTGAAAACTGCACCATAGACTCAGCACTGCACCATAGACTCAACACTGCACCATAGACTCAACACTGCACCATAGACTCAACACTGCCCATATACTCAACACTGCCCATATACTCAACACTGCACCATAGCCTCAGCACTGCACCATAGACTCAGCATTGCACCATAGACTCAGCACTACCCATAGACTCAGCACTGCACCATAGACTCAGCACTACCCATGGACCCAACACTGCACCATAGACTCAACACTGCACCATAGACTCAACACTGCACCATAGACTCAACACTGCACCATAGTCTCAACACTGCACCATAGACTCAGCACCGCACCATAGACTCAACACTGCACCATAGACTCAACACTGCACCATAGACTCAACACTGCACCATAGACTCAGCACTGCCCATGGACTCAGCACTGCACCATAGACTCAGCACTGCCCATGGACCCAACACTGCACCATAGACTCAACACTGCACCATAGACTCAACACTGCACCATAGACTCAGCACTGCACCATAGACTCAACAGTGCACCATAGACTCAGCGCTGGCCATGGACCCAACACTGCACCATAGACTCAGTACTGCACCATAGACTCAACACTGCACCACAGACTCAGCACTGCACCATAGACTCACCACTTCACCATAGACTCAACACTGCACCATAGACTCAACACTGCACCATAGACTCAACACTGCACAATAGATTCAGCACTGGACCATAGACTCAACAATGCACCATAGACTCAGCACTGCACCATAGACTCAGCACTGCACCATAGACTCAACACTGCACCATAGACTCAACACTGCACCATAGACTCAGCACTGCACCATAGACTCAGCACTGCACCTTAGACTCAACACTGCACCATAGACTCAACACTGCACCATAGACTCAACACTGCCCATAGACTCAACACTGCACCATAGACTCAACACTGCACCATAGACTCAGCACTGCACCATAGACTCAGCACTGCACCATAGACTCAGCACTGCACCATAGTCTCAGCACTGCACAATAGACTCACCACTGCACCATTGTCTGAACACTGCCCATAGACTCAACACTGCACCATAGTCTCAGCACTGCACCATAGACTCAGCACTGCACAAAAGACTCAAAACTGCACCATAGACTCAGCACTGCACCATAGACTCAACACTGCACCATAGACTCCACACTGCACCATAGACTCAGCACTGCACAACAGACTCAAAACTGCACCATAGACTCAGCACTGTACCACAGACTCAGCACTGTACCATAGACTCAAAACTGCACCATAGACTCAGCACTGTACCACAGACTCAGCACTGTACCATAGACTCAGCACTGTGCCATAGACTCAAAACTGCACCATAGACTCAAAACTGCACCATAGACTCAGCACTGCACCATAGACTCAACACTGCACCATAGACGCAACACTGCACCATAGACTCACCACTGCACCATCGACTCAACTCTGCACAATAGACTCAGCACTGCACCATAGACTCAACACTGCACCATAGACTCAACACTGCACCATAGACTCAGCACTTCACCATAGACTCAGCACTGCACCATAGACTCAGCACTGCACCATAGACTCAACACTGCACCATAGACTCAGCACTGCACCATAGACTCAGCACTGCACCGTAGACTCAACACTGCACCATAGACTCACCACTGCCCAAAGACTCAACACTGCACCATAGACTCAGCACGGCAGCATAGACTCCACACTGCACCATAGACTCAACACTGCACCATAGACTAAGCACTGCACAATAGACTCAACACTGCACCATAAACTCAGCACTGCACCATAGACTCAACACTGCCCATAGACTCAACACTGCACCAAAGACTCAGCACTGCACCATAGACTCAGTACTGCACCATAGACTCAGAACTGCACCATAGTCTCAGCAGTGTACCATAGACTCAACACTGCACAATAGACTCAACACTGCCCAAAGACTCAACATTGTACCATAGACTCAGCACTGCACGATAGACTCAGCCCTTCAGCATAGACTCAACACTGCACAATAGACTCAACACTGCACCATAGACTCAGCACTGCACCAAAGACTCAACACTGCACCATAGACTCAACACTGCACCATAGACTCAACACTGCACCATAGACTCAACACTGCCCATAGACTCAACACTGCACCATAGACTCAGAACGGCACCATAGACTCAGCACTGCCCATAGACTCAGCACTGCCCATAGACTCAACACTGCCCATAGACTCAGCACTGCCCATAGACTCAACACTGCACTATAGACTCAGAACTGCACCATAGACTCAGCACTGCACCATAGTCTGAACACTGCACCATAGACTCAGCATTGCACCTTAGACTCAGCACTGCCCATAGACTCAGCACTGCACCATAGACTCAACATTGCACCGTAGACTCAACACTGCACCATAGACTCAACACTGCACCATAGACTCAGCACTGCACCATAGACTCAGCACTGCACCATAGACTCAGCACTGCACCATAGACTCTACACTGCACAATAGACTCAACACTGCATTATAGACTCAACACTGCACCATAGACTCAACACTGCACCATAGCCTGAACACTGCACCATAGACTCAGCTCTGCACCATAGACTCAACACTGCCCATAGACTCAGCACTGCACGATAGTCTGAAAACTGCACCATAGACTCAGCACTGCACCATAAACTCAGCAATGCTCCATAGACTCAACACTGCACCATAGAATCAACACTGCACCATAGACTCAAAACTGCCCATAGACTCAACACTGCACCATAGACTCAGCACTGCACAAAAGACTCAGCAATGCTCCATCGACTCAACACTGCACCATAGAATCAACACTGCACCATAGACTCAAAACTGCCCATAGACTCAACACTGCACCATAGACTCAACACTGCACCATAGCCTGAACACTGCACCATAGACTCAGCACTGCACCATAGACTCAACACTGCACGATAGTCTGAACACTGCCCATAGACTCAGAACTGCACGATAGTCTGAACACTGCACCATAGATTCAGCACTGTACCATAGACTCAACACTGCCCATAGACTCAACACTGCACCATAGACTCAAAACTGCACCATAGACTCAACACTGCCCATAGACTCAAAACTGCACCATAGACTCAGCACTGCCCATAGACTCAACACTGCACCATAGACTCAGCACTGCACCATAGACTCAGCACTGCACCATAGACTCAACACTGCCCATAGACTCAACACTGCACCATAGACTCAACACTGCACCATAGACTCAACACTGCCCATAGACTCAACACTGCACCATAGACTCAACACTGCACCATAGACTCAGAACTGCACCATAGACTAAACACTGCACCATAGACTCAGAACTGCACCATAGACTCAGCACTGCACCATAGTCTGAACACTGCACCATAGACTCAGCATTGCACCTTAGACTCAGCACTGCCCATAGACTCAGCACTGCACCATAGACTCAACATTGCACCGTAGACTCAACACTGCACCATAGACTCAACACTGCACCATAGACTCAGCACTGCACCATAGACTCAGCACTGCACCATAAACTCAGCACTGCACCATAGACTCTACACTGCACAATAGACTCAACACTGCACTATAGACTCAACACTGCACCATAGACTCAACACTGCACCATAGCCTGAACACTGCACCATAGACTCAGCTCTGCACCATAGACTCAACACTGCCCATAGACTCAGCACTGCACGATAGTCTGAAAACTGCACCATAGACTCAGCACTGCACCATAAACTCAGCAATGCTCCATAGACTCAACACTGCACCATAGAATCAACACTGCACCATAGACTCAAAACTGCCCATAGACTCAACACTGCACCATAGACTCAGCACTGCACCAAAGACTCAGCACAGCACCATAGACTCAACACTGCACCATAGCCTGAACACTGCACCAAAGACTCAGCACTGCACCATAGACTCAACACTGCACGATAGTCTGAACACTGCCCATAGACTCAGAACTGCACGATAGTCTGAACACTGCACCATAGATTCAGCACTGCACTTAGACTAAGCACTATCCATAGACTCAACACTGCACCATAGACTCAACACTGCACCATAGCCTGAACAGTGCACCATAGACTCACCACTGCACCATAGACTCAACACTGCACCATAGACTCAACACTGCACCATAGACTCAGCTCTGCACGATAGTCTGAAAACTGCACCATAGACTCAGCACTGCACCATAGACTCAACACTGCACCATAGACTCAACACTGCACCATAGACTCAACACTGCCCATATACTCAACACTGCCCATATACTCAACACTGCACCATAGCCTCAGCACTGCACCATAGACTCAGCATTGCACCATAGACTCAGCACTACCCATAGACTCAGCACTGCACCATAGACTCAGCACTACCCATGGACCCAACACTGCACCATAGACTCAACACTGCACCATAGACTCAACACTGCACCATAGACTCAACACTGCACCATAGTCTCAACACTGCACCATAGACTCAGCACCGCACCATAGACTCAACACTGCACCATAGACTCAACACTGCACCATAGACTCAACACTGCACCATAGACTCAGCACTGCCCATGGACTCAGCACTGCACCATAGACTCAGCACTGCCCATGGACCCAACACTGCACCATAGACTCAACACTGCACCATAGACTCAACACTGCACCATAGACTCAGCACTGCACCATAGACTCAACAGTGCACCATAGACTCAGCGCTGGCCATGGACCCAACACTGCACCATAGACTCAGTACTGCACCATAGACTCAACACTGCACCACAGACTCAGCACTGCACCATAGACTCACCACTTCACCATAGACTCAACACTGCACCATAGACTCAACACTGCACCATAGACTCAACACTGCACAATAGATTCAGCACTGCACCATAGACTCAACAATGCACCATAGACTCAGCACTGCACCATAGACTCAGCACTGCACCATAGACTCAACACTGCACCATAGACTCAACACTGCACCATAGACTCAGCACTGCACCATAGACTCAGCACTGCACCTTAGACTCAACACTGCACCATAGACTCAACACTGCACCATAGACTCAACACTGCCCATAGACTCAACACTGCACCATAGACTCAACACTGCACCATAGACTCAGCACTGCACCATAGACTCAGCACTGCACCATAGACTCAGCACTGCACCATAGTCTCAGCACTGCACAATAGACTCACCACTGCACCATTGTCTGAACACTGCCCATAGACTCAACACTGCACCATAGTCTCAGCACTGCACCATAGACTCAGCACTGCACAAAAGACTCAAAACTGCACCATAGACTCAGCACTGCACCATAGACTCAACACTGCACCATAGACTCCACACTGCACCATAGACTCAGCACTGCACAACAGACTCAAAACTGCACCATAGACTCAGCACTGTACCACAGACTCAGCACTGTACCATAGACTCAAAACTGCACCATAGACTCAGCACTGTACCACAGACTCAGCACTGTACCATAGACTCAGCACTGTGCCATAGACTCAAAACTGCACCATAGACTCAAAACTGCACCATAGACTCAGCACTGCACCATAGACTCAACACTGCACCATAGACGCAACACTGCACCATAGACTCACCACTGCACCATCGACTCAACTCTGCACAATAGACTCAGCACTGCACCATAGACTCAACACTGCACCATAGACTCAACACTGCACCATAGACTCAGCACTTCACCATAGACTCAGCACTGCACCATAGACTCAGCACTGCACCATAGACTCAACACTGCACCATAGACTCAGCACTGCACCATAGACTCAGCACTGCACCGTAGACTCAACACTGCACCATAGACTCACCACTGCCCAAAGACTCAACACTGCACCATAGACTCAGCACGGCAGCATAGACTCCACACTGCACCATAGACTCAACACTGCACCATAGACTAAGCACTGCACAATAGACTCAACACTGCACCATAAACTCAGCACTGCACCATAGACTCAACACTGCCCATAGACTCAACACTGCACCAAAGACTCAGCACTGCACCATAGACTCAGTACTGCACCATAGACTCAGAACTGCACCATAGTCTCAGCAGTGTACCATAGACTCAACACTGCACAATAGACTCAACACTGCCCAAAGACTCAACATTGTACCATAGACTCAGCACTGCACGATAGACTCAGCCCTTCAGCATAGACTCAACACTGCACAATAGACTCAACACTGCACCATAGACTCAGCACTGCACCAAAGACTCAACACTGCACCATAGACTCAACACTGCACCATAGACTCAACACTGCACCATAGACTCAACACTGCCCATAGACTCAACACTGCACCATAGACTCAGAACGGCACCATAGACTCAGCACTGCCCATAGACTCAGCACTGCCCATAGACTCAACACTGCCCATAGACTCAGCACTGCCCATAGACTCAACACTGCACTATAGACTCAGAACTGCACCATAGACTCAGCACTGCACCATAGTCTGAACACTGCACCATAGACTCAGCATTGCACCTTAGACTCAGCACTGCCCATAGACTCAGCACTGCACCATAGACTCAACATTGCACCGTAGACTCAACACTGCACCATAGACTCAACACTGCACCATAGACTCAGCACTGCACCATAGACTCAGCACTGCACCATAGACTCAGCACTGCACCATAGACTCTACACTGCACAATAGACTCAACACTGCATTATAGACTCAACACTGCACCATAGACTCAACACTGCACCATAGCCTGAACACTGCACCATAGACTCAGCTCTGCACCATAGACTCAACACTGCCCATAGACTCAGCACTGCACGATAGTCTGAAAACTGCACCATAGACTCAGCACTGCACCATAAACTCAGCAATGCTCCATAGACTCAACACTGCACCATAGAATCAACACTGCACCATAGACTCAAAACTGCCCATAGACTCAACACTGCACCATAGACTCAGCACTGCACAAAAGACTCAGCAATGCTCCATAGACTCAACACTGCACCATAGAATCAACACTGCACCATAGACTCAAAACTGCCCATAGACTCAACACTGCACCATAGACTCAACACTGCACCATAGCCTGAACACTGCACCATAGACTCAGCACTGCACCATAGACTCAACACTGCACGATAGTCTGAACACTGCCCATAGACTCAGAACTGCACGATAGTCTGAACACTGCACCATAGATTCAGCACTGTACCATAGACTCAACACTGCCCATAGACTCAACACTGCACCATAGACTCAAAACTGCACCATAGACTCAACACTGCCCATAGACTCAAAACTGCACCATAGACTCAGCACTGCCCATAGACTCAACACTGCACCATAGACTCAGCACTGCACCATAGACTCAGCACTGCACCATAGACTCAACACTGCCCATAGACTCAACACTGCACCATAGACTCAACACTGCACCATAGACTCAACACTGCCCATAGACTCAACACTGCACCATAGACTCAACACTGCACCATAGACTCAGAACTGCACCATAGACTAAACACTGCCCATAGACTCAACACTGCACTAGAGACTCAGCACTGCACCATAGACTCAGCACTGCACCATAGACTCAGCACTGCACCATAGACTCAGCACTGCACCATAGACTCAGCACTGCACCGTAGACTCAACACTGCACCATAGACTCAACACTGCCCAAAGACTCAACACTGCACCATAGACTCAGCACTGCCCATAGACTCAACACTGCACCAAAGACTCAGCACTGCACCATAGACTCAGCACTGCACCGTAGACTCAACACTGCACCATAGACTCAACACTGCCCAAAGACTCAACACTGCACCATAGACTCAGCACTGCCCATAGACTCAACACTGCACCAAAGACTCAGCACTGCACCATAGACTCAGTACTGCACCATAGACTCAGAACTGCACCATAGTCTCAGCAGTGTACCATAGACTCAGAACTGCACCATAGACTCAGCACTGCCCATAGACTCAGCACTGCCCATAGACTCAACACTGCACCATAGACTCAGCACTGCCCAAAGACTCAACACTGCACCATAGACTCAACACTGCCCAAAGACTCAACACTGCACCATAGACTCAGCACTGCACCATAGACTCAGCACTGCACCATAGACTCAACACTGCCCAAAGACTCAACACTGCACCATAGACTCAACACTGCCCAAAGACTCAACGCTGCACCATAGACTCAGCACTGCACCATAGACTCAACACTGCAGGATAAACTCATCACTGCACAATAGACTCAACACTGCACCATAGACTCAACACTGCCCAAAGACTCAACACTGCACCATAGACTCACCACTGCACCATAGACTCAGCACTGCACCATAGACTCAACACTGCACAATAGACTCAACACTGCACCATAGACTGAACATTGCCCATAGACTCAACACTCCACAAATAGACTCAGCACTGCACCATAGACTCAACACTGCACCATAGACTCAGCACTGCACAATAGACTCAGCACTGCAGCAAAAACTCAGCACTGCACAATGGACTCAACACTGCACCATAGACTCAGCACTGCACCATAGACTCAACACTGCCCATAGACTCAACACTGCACCATAGACTCAGAACTGCACCATAGACTCAGCACTGCCCATAGACTCAGCACTGCCCATAGACTCAACACTGCACCATAGACTCAGCACTGCACCATAGACTCAGCACTGCCCATAGACTCAGCACTGCCCATAGACTCAACACTGCACCATAGACTCAGCATTGCACCTTAGACTCAGCACTGCCCATAGACTAAGCACTGCACCATAGACTCAACAATGCACCGTAGACTCAACACTGCACCATAGACTCAACACTGCACCATAGACTCGGCACTGCACCATAGTCTCAGCACTGCACCATAGATTCAGCACTGCACCATAGACTCAACACTGCACAATAGACTCTGCTCTGCACCATAGACTCAACACTGCCCATAGACTCAGCACAGCACGATAGTCTGAAAACTGCACCATAGACTCAGCACTGCACCATAGATTCAGCACTGCACCATAGACTCAACACTGCCCATAGACTCAACACTGCACCATAGACTCAAAACTGCACCATAGACTCAACACTGCCCATAGACTCAAAACTGCACCATAGACTCAGCACTGCCCATAGACTCAACACTGCACCATAGACTCAGCACTGCACCATAGACTCAGCACTGCACCATAGACTCAACACTGCCCATAGACTCAACACTGCACCATAGACTCAACACTGCACCATAGACTCAACACTGCCCATAGACTCAACACTGCACCATAGACTCAACACTGCACCATAGACTCAGAACTGCACCATAGACTCAACACTGCCCATAGACTCAACACTGCACTAGAGACTCAGCACTGCACCATAGACTCAGCACTGCACCATAGACTCAGCACTGCACCATAGACTCAGCACTGCACCATAGACTCAGCACTGCACCGTAGACTCAACACTGCACCATAGACTCAACACTGCCCAAAGACTCAACACTGCACCATAGACTCAGCACTGCCCATAGACTCAACACTGCACCAAAGACTCAGCACTGCACCATAGACTCAGTACTGCACCATAGACTCAGAACTGCACCATAGTCTCAGCAGTGTACCATAGACTCAACACTGCACATTAGACTCAACATTGCCCAAAGACTCAACATTGTACCACAGACTCAGCACTGCACGATAGACTCAGCCCTTCAGCATAGACTCAACACTGCACAATAGACTCAACACTGCACCATAGACTCAGCACTGCACCAAAGACTCAACACTGCACCATAGACTCAACACTGCACCATAGACTCAACACTGCACCATAGACTCAACACTGCCCATAGACTCAACACTGCACCATAGACTCAGAACTGCACCATAGACTCAGCACTGCCCATAGACTCAGCACTGCCCATAGACTCAACACTGCCCAAAGACTCAGCACTGCCCATAGACTCAACACTGCACCATAGACTCAGAACTGCACCATAGACTCAGCACTGCACCATAGTCTGAACACTGCACCATAGACTCAGCATTGCACCTTAGACTCAGCACTGCCCATAGACTCAGCACTGCACCATAGACTCAACATTGCACCGTAGACTCAACACTGCACCATAGACTCAACACTGCACCATAGACTCAGCACTGCACCATAGACTCAGCACTGCACCATAAACTCAGCACTGCACCATAGACTCTACACTGCACAATAGACTCAACACTGCACTATAGACTCAACACTGCACCATAGACTCAACACTGCACCATAGCCTGAACACTGCACCATAGACTCAGCTCTGCACCATAGACTCAACACTGCCCATAGACTCAGCACTGCACGATAGTCTGAAAACTGCACCATAGACTCAGCACTGCACCATAAACTCAGCAATGCTCCATAGACTCAACACTGCACCATAGAATCAACACTGCACCATAGACTCAAAACTGCCCATAGACTCAACACTGCACCATAGACTCAGCACTGCACCATAGACTCAGCACTGCACCATAGACTCAACACTGCCCATAGACTCAACACTGCACCATAGACTCAACACTGCACCATAGACTCAACACTGCCCATAGACTCAACACTGCACCATAGACTCAACACTGCACCATAGACTCAGAACTGCACCATAGACTCAACACTGCCCATAGACTCAACACTGCACTAGAGACTCAGCACTGCACCATAGACTCAGCACTGCACCATAGACTCAGCACTGCACCATAGACTCAGCACTGCACCATAGACTCAGCACTGCACCGTAGACTCAACACTGCACCATAGACTCAACACTGCCCAAAGACTCAACACTGCACCATAGACTCAGCACTGCCCATAGACTCAACACTGCACCAAAGACTCAGCACTGCACCATAGACTCAGCACTGCACCGTAGACTCAACACTGCACCATAGACTCAACACTGCCCAAAGACTCAACACTGCACCATAGACTCAGCACTGCCCATAGACTCAACACTGCACCAAAGACTCAGCACTGCACCATAGACTCAGTACTGCACCATAGACTCAGAACTGCACCATAGTCTCAGCAGTGTACCATAGACAGAGAACTGCACCATAGACTCAGCACTGCCCATAGACTCAGCACTGCCCATAGACTCAACACTGCACCATAGACTCAGCACTGCCCAAAGACTCAACACTGCACCATAGACTCAACACTGCCCAAAGACTCAACACTGCACCATAGACTCAGCACTGCACCATAGACTCAGCACTGCACCATAGACTCAACACTGCCCAAAGACTCAACACTGCACCATAGACTCAACACTGCCCAAAGACTCAACACTGCACCATAGACTCAGCACTGCACCATAGACTCAACACTGCAGGATAAACTCATCACTGCACAATAGACTCAACACTGCACCATAGACTCAACACTGCCCAAAGACTCAACACTGCACCATAGACTCACCACTGCACCATAGACTCAGCACTGCACCATAGACTCAACACTGCACAATAGACTCAACACTGCACCATAGACTGAACATTGCCCATAGACTCAACACTCCACAAATAGACTCAGCACTGCACCATAGACTCAACACTGCACCATAGACTCAGCACTGCACAATAGACTCAGCACTGCAGCAAAAACTCAGCACTGCACAATGGACTCAACACTGCACCATAGACTCAGCACTGCACCATAGACTCAACACTGCCCATAGACTCAACACTGCACCATAGACTCAGAACTGCACCATAGACTCAGCACTGCCCATAGACTCAGCACTGCCCATAGACTCAACACTGCACCATAGACTCAGCACTGCACCATAGACTCAGCACTGCCCATAGACTCAGCACTGCCCATAGACTCAACACTGCACCATAGACTCAGCATTGCACCTTAGACTCAGCACTGCCCATAGACTAAGCACTGCACCATAGACTCAACACTGCACCATAGACTCGGCACTGCACCATAGTCTCAGCACTGCACCATAGATTCAGCACTGCACCATAGACTCAACACTGCACAATAGACTCAGCTCTGCACCATAGACTCAACACTGCCCATAGACTCAGCACAGCACGATAGTCTGAAAACTGCACCATAGACTCAGCACTGCACCATAGATTCAGCACTGCACCATAGACTCAACACTGCCCATAGACTCAACACTGCACCATAGACTCAAAACTGCACCATAGACTCAACACTGCCCATAGACTCAAAACTGCACCATAGACTCAGCACTGCCCATAGACTCAACACTGCACCATAGACTCAGCACTGCACCATAGACTCAGCACTGCACCATAGACTCAACACTGCCCATAGACTCAACACTGCACCATAGACTCAACACTGCACCATAGACTCAACACTGCCCATAGACTCAACACTGCACCATAGACTCAACACTGCACCATAGACTCAGAACTGCACCATAGACTCAACACTGCCCATAGACTCAACACTGCACTAGAGACTCAGCACTGCACCATAGACTCAGCACTGCACCATAGACTCAGCACTGCACCATAGACTCAGCACTGCACCATAGACTCAGCACTGCACCGTAGACTCAACACTGCACCATAGACTCAACACTGCCCAAAGACTCAACACTGCACCATAGACTCAGCACTGCCCATAGACTCAACACTGCACCAAAGACTCAGCACTGCACCATAGACTCAGTACTGCACCATAGACTCAGAACTGCACCATAGTCTCAGCAGTGTACCATAGACTCAACACTGCACATTAGACTCAACATTGCCCAAAGACTCAACATTGTACCACAGACTCAGCACTGCACGATAGACTCAGCCCTTCAGCATAGACTCAACACTGCACAATAGACTCAACACTGCACCATAGACTCAGCACTGCACCAAAGACTCAACACTGCACCATAGACTCAACACTGCACCATAGACTCAACACTGCACCATAGACTCAACACTGCCCATAGACTCAACACTGCACCATAGACTCAGAACTGCACCATAGACTCAGCACTGCCCATAGACTCAGCACTGCCCATAGACTCAACACTGCCCAAAGACTCAGCACTGCCCATAGACTCAACACTGCACCATAGACTCAGAACTGCACCATAGACTCAGCACTGCACCATAGTCTGAACACTGCACCATAGACTCAGCATTGCACCTTAGACTCAGCACTGCCCATAGACTCAGCACTGCACCATAGACTCAACATTGCACCGTAGACTCAACACTGCACCATAGACTCAACACTGCACCATAGACTCAGCACTGCACAATAGACTCAGCACTGCACCATAAACTCAGCACTGCACCATAGACTCTACACTGCACAATAGACTCAACACTGCACTATAGACTCAACACTGCACCATAGACTCAACACTGCACCATAGCCTGAACACTGCACCATAGACTCAGCTCTGCACCATAGACTCAACACTGCCCATAGACTCAGCACTGCACGATAGTCTGAAAACTGCACCATAGACTCAACACTGCACAATAGACTCAACACTGCACCATAGACTGAACATTGCCCATAGACTCAACACTCCACAAATAGACTCAGCACTGCACCATAGACTCAACACTGCACCATAGACTCAGCACTGCACAATAGACTCAGCACTGCAGCAAAAACTCAGCACTGCACAATGGACTCAACACTGCACCATAGACTCAGCACTGCACCATAGACTCAACACTGCCCATAGACTCAACACTGCACCATAGACTCAGAACTGCACCATAGACTCAGCACTGCCCATAGACTCAGCACTGCCCATAGACTCAACACTGCACCATAGACTCAGCACTGCACCATAGACTCAGCACTGCCCATAGACTCAGCACTGCCCATAGACTCAACACTGCACCATAGACTCAGCATTGCACCTTAGACTCAGCACTGCCCATAGACTAAGCACTGCACCATAGACTCAACAATGCACCGTAGACTCAACACTGCACCATAGACTCAACACTGCACCATAGACTCGGCACTGCACCATAGTCTCAGCACTGCACCATAGATTCAGCACTGCACCATAGACTCAACACTGCACAATAGACTCAGCTCTGCACCATAGACTCAACACTGCCCATAGACTCAGCACAGCACGATAGTCTGAAAACTGCACCATAGACTCAGCACTGCACCATAGATTCAGCACTGCACCATAGACTCAACACTGCCCATAGACTCAACACTGCACCATAGACTCAAAACTGCACCATAGACTCAACACTGCCCATAGACTCAAAACTGCACCATAGACTCAGCACTGCCCATAGACTCAACACTGCACCATAGACTCAGCACTGCACCATAGACTCAGCACTGCACCATAGACTCAACACTGCCCATAGACTCAATACTGCACCATAGACTCAACACTGCACCATAGACTCAACACTGCCCATAGACTCAACACTGCACCATAGACTCAACACTGCACCATAGACTCAGAACTGCACCATAGACTCAACACTGCACCATAGACTCAACACTGCCCAAAGACTCAACACTGCACCATAGACTCAGCACTGCACCATAGACTCAACACTGCACCAAAGACTCAGCACTGCACCATAGACTCAGCACTGCACCGTAGACTCAACACTGCACCATAGACTCAACACTGCCCAAAGACTCAACACTGCACCATAGACTCAGCACTGCCCATAGACTCAACACTGCACCAAAGACTCAGCACTGCACCATAGACTCAGTACTGCACCATAGACTCAGAACTGCACCATAGTCTCAGCAGTGTACCATAGACTCAGAACTGCACCATAGACTCAGCACTGCCCATAGACTCAGCACTGCCCATAGACTCAACACTGCACCATAGACTCAGCACTGCCCAAAGACTCAACACTGCACCATAGACTCAACACTGCCCAAAGACTCAACACTGCACCATAGACTCAGCACTGCACCATAGACTCAGCACTGCACCATAGACTCAACACTGCCCAAAGACTCAACACTGCACCATAGACTCAACACTGCCCAAAGACTCAACACTGCACCATAGACTCAGCACTGCACCATAGACTCAACACTGCAGGATAAACTCATCACTGCACAATAGACTCAACACTGCACCATAGACTCAACACTGCCCAAAGACTCAACACTGCACCATAGACTCACCACTGCACCATAGACTCAGCACTGCACCATAGACTCAACACTGCACAATAGACTCAACACTGCACCATAGACTGAACATTGCCCATAGACTCAACACTCCACAAATAGACTCAGCACTGCACCATAGACTCAACACTGCACCATAGACTCA
Source organism: Petromyzon marinus (assembly GCF_048934315.1). Lineage (NCBI taxonomy): Eukaryota > Metazoa > Chordata > Hyperoartia > Petromyzontiformes > Petromyzontidae > Petromyzon > Petromyzon marinus. The sequence goes on from NW_027422625.1 coordinate 3,694,827, forward strand.
GCACTGCACAATAGACTCAGCACTGCAGCAAAAACTCAGCACTGCACAATGGACTCAACACTGCACCATAGACTCAGCACTGCACCATAGACTCAACACTGCCCATAGACTCAACACTGCACCATAGACTCAGAACTGCACCATAGACTCAGCACTGCCCATAGACTCAGCACTGCCCATAGACTCAACACTGCACCATAGACTCAGCACTGCACCATAGACTCAGCACTGCCCATAGACTCAGCACTGCCCATAGACTCAACACTGCACCATAGACTCAGCATTGCACCTTAGACTCAGCACTGCCCATAGACTAAGCACTGCACCATAGACTCAACAATGCACCGTAGACTCAACACTGCACCATAGACTCAACACTGCACCATAGACTCGGCACTGCACCATAGTCTCAGCACTGCACCATAGATTCAGCACTGCACCATAGACTCAACACTGCACAATAGACTCAGCTCTGCACCATAGACTCAACACTGCCCATAGACTCAGCACAGCACGATAGTCTGAAAACTGCACCATAGACTCAGCACTGCACCATAGATTCAGCACTGCACCATAGACTCAACACTGCCCATAGACTCAACACTGCACCATAGACTCAAAACTGCACCATAGACTCAACACTGCCCATAGACTCAAAACTGCACCATAGACTCAGCACTGCCCATAGACTCAACACTGCACCATAGACTCAGCACTGCACCATAGACTCAGCACTGCACCATAGACTCAACACTGCCCATAGACTCAACACTGCACCATAGACTCAACACTGCACCATAGACTCAACACTGCCCATAGACTCAACACTGCACCATAGACTCAACACTGCACCATTGACTCAGAACTGCACCATAGACTCAACACTGCCCATAGACTCAACACTGCACTAGAGACTCAGCACTGCACCATAGACTCAGCACTGCACCATAGACTCAGCACTGCACCATAGACTCAGCACTGCACCATAGACTCAGCACTGCACCGTAGACTCAACACTGCACCATAGACTCAACACTGCCCAAAGACTCAACACTGCACCATAGACTCAGCACTGCCCATAGACTCAACACTGCACCAAAGACTCAGCACTGCACCATAGACTCAGTACTGCACCATAGACTCAGAACTGCACCATAGTCTCAGCAGTGTACCATAGACTCAACACTGCACATTAGACTCAACATTGCCCAAAGACTCAACATTGTACCACAGACTCAGCACTGCACGATAGACTCAGCCCTTCAGCATAGACTCAACACTGCACAATAGACTCAACACTGCACCATAGACTCAGCACTGCACCAAAGACTCAACACTGCACCATAGACTCAACACTGCACCATAGACTCAACACTGCACCATAGACTCAACACTGCCCATAGACTCAACACTGCACCATAGACTCAGAACTGCACCATAGACTCAGCACTGCCCATAGACTCAGCACTGCCCATAGACTCAACACTGCCCAAAGACTCAGCACTGCCCATAGACTCAACACTGCACCATAGACTCAGAACTGCACCATAGACTCAGCACTGCACCATAGTCTGAACACTGCACCATAGACTCAGCATTGCACCTTAGACTCAGCACTGCCCATAGACTCAGCACTGCACCATAGACTCAACATTGCACCGTAGACTCAACACTGCACCATAGACTCAACACTGCACCATAGACTCAGCACTGCACCATAGACTCAGCACTGCACCATAAACTCAGCACTGCACCATAGACTCTACACTGCACAATAGACTCAACACTGCACTATAGACTCAACACTGCACCATAGACTCAACACTGCACCATAGCCTGAACACTGCACCATAGACTCAGCTCTGCACCATAGACTCAACACTGCCCATAGACTCAGCACTGCACGATAGTCTGAAAACTGCACCATAGACTCAACACTGCACAATAGACTCAACACTGCACCATAGACTGAACATTGCCCATAGACTCAACACTCCACAAATAGACTCAGCACTGCACCATAGACTCAACACTGCACCATAGACTCAGCACTGCACAATAGACTCAGCACTGCAGCAAAAACTCAGCACTGCACAATGGACTCAACACTGCACCATAGACTCAGCACTGCACCATAGACTCAACACTGCCCATAGACTCAACACTGCACCATAGACTCAGAACTGCACCATAGACTCAGCACTGCCCATAGACTCAGCACTGCCCATAGACTCAACACTGCACCATAGACTCAGCACTGCACCATAGACTCAGCACTGCCCATAGACTCAGCACTGCCCATAGACTCAACACTGCACCATAGACTCAGCATTGCACCTTAGACTCAGCACTGCCCATAGACTAAGCACTGCACCATAGACTCAACAATGCACCGTAGACTCAACACTGCACCATAGACTCAACACTGCACCATAGACTCGGCACTGCACCATAGTCTCAGCACTGCACCATAGATTCAGCACTGCACCATAGACTCAACACTGCACAATAGACTCAGCTCTGCACCATAGACTCAACACTGCCCATAGACTCAGCACAGCACGATAGTTTGAAAACTGCACCATAGACTCAGCACTGCACCATAGATTCAGCACTGCACCATAGACTCAACACTGCCCATAGACTCAACACTGCACCATAGACTCAAAACTGCACCATAGACTCAACACTGCCCATAGACTCAAAACTGCACCATAGACTCAGCACTGCCCATAGACTCAACACTGCACCATAGACTCAGCACTGCACCATAGACTCAGCACTGCACCATAGACTCAACACTGCCCATAGACTCAACACTGCACCATAGACTCAACACTGCACCATAGACTCAACACTGCCCATAGACTCAACACTGCACCATAGACTCAACACTGCACCATAGACTCAGAACTGCACCATAGACTCAACACTGCCCATAGACTCAACACTGCACTAGAGACTCAGCACTGCACCATAGACTCAGCACTGCACCATAGACTCAGCACTGCACCATAGACTCAGCACTGCACCATAGACTCAGCACTGCACCGTAGACTCAACACTGCACCATAGACTCAACACTGCCCAAAGACTCAACACTGCACCATAGACTCAGCACTGCCCATAGACTCAACACTGCACCAAAGACTCAGCACTGCACCATAGACTCAGTACTGCACCATAGACTCAGAACTGCACCATAGTCTCAGCAGTGTACCATAGACTCAACACTGCACATTAGACTCAACATTGCCCAAAGACTCAACATTGTACCACAGACTCAGCACTGCACGATAGACTCAGCCCTTCAGCATAGACTCAACACTGCACAATAGACTCAACACTGCACCATAGACTCAGCACTGCACCAAAGACTCAACACTGCACCATAGACTCAACACTGCACCATAGACTCAACACTGCACCATAGACTCAACACTGCCCATAGACTCAACACTGCACCATAGACTCAGAACTGCACCATAGACTCAGCACTGCCCATAGACTCAGCACTGCCCATAGACTCAACACTGCCCAAAGACTCAGCACTGCCCATAGACTCAACACTGCACCATAGACTCAGAACTGCACCATAGACTCAGCACTGCACCATAGTCTGAACACTGCACCATAGACTCAGCATTGCACCTTAGACTCAGCACTGCCCATAGACTCAGCACTGCACCATAGACTCAACATTGCACCGTAGACTCAACACTGCACCATAGACTCAACACTGCACCATAGACTCAGCACTGCACCATAGACTCAGCACTGCACCATAAACTCAGCACTGCACCATAGACTCTACACTGCACAATAGACTCAACACTGCACATAGACTCAACACTGCACCATAGACTCAACACTGCACCATAGCCTGAACACTGCACCATAGACTCAGCTCTGCACCATAGACTCAACACTGCCCATAGACTCAGCACTGCACGATAGTCTGAAAACTGCACCATAGACTCAGCACTGCACCATAAACTCAGCAATGCTCCATAGACTCAACACTGCACCATAGAATCAACACTGCACCATAGACTCAAAACTGCCCATAGACTCAACACTGCACCATAGACTCAGCACTGCACCATAGACTCAGCACTGCACCATAGACTCAACACTGCCCATAGACTCAACACTGCACCATAGACTCAACACTGCACCATAGACTCAACACTGCCCATAGACTCAACACTGCACCATAGACTCAACACTGCACCATAGACTCAGAACTGCACCATAGACTCAACACTGCCCATAGACTCAACACTGCACTAGAGACTCAGCACTGCACCATAGACTCAGCACTGCACCATAGACTCAGCACTGCACCATAGACTCAGCACTGCACCATAGACTCAGCACTGCACCGTAGACTCAACACTGCACCATAGACTCAACACTGCCCAAAGACTCAACACTGCACCATAGACTCAGCACTGCCCATAGACTCAACACTGCACCAAAGACTCAGCACTGCACCATAGACTCAGCACTGCACCGTAGACTCAACACTGCACCATAGACTCAACACTGCCCAAAGACTCAACACTGCACCATAGACTCAGCACTGCCCATAGACTCAACACTGCACCAAAGACTCAGCACTGCACCATAGACTCAGTACTGCACCATAGACTCAGAACTGCACCATAGTCTCAGCAGTGTACCATAGACTCAGAACTGCACCATAGACTCAGCACTGCCCATAGACTCAGCACTGCCCATAGACTCAACACTGCACCATAGACTCAGCACTGCCCAAAGACTCAACACTGCACCATAGACTCAACACTGCCCAAAGACTCAACACTGCACCATAGACTCAGCACTGCACCATAGACTCAGCACTGCACCATAGACTCAACACTGCCCAAAGACTCAACACTGCACCATAGACTCAACACTGCCCAAAGACTCAACACTGCACCATAGACTCAGCACTGCACCATAGACTCAGCACTGCCCATAGACTCAACACTGCACCATAGACTCAGCACTGCCCAAAGACTCAACACTGCACCATAGACTCAACACTGCCCAAAGACTCAACACTGCACCATAGACTCAGCACTGCACCATAGACTCAGCACTGCACCATAGACTCAACACTGCCCATAGACTCAACACTGCACCATAGACTCAGCACTGCCCATAGACTCAACACTGCACCATAGACTCAACACTGCACCATAGACTCAACACTGCCCATAGACTCAACACTGCACCATAGACTCAACACTGCACCATAGACTCAGAACTGCACCATAGACTCAACACTGCCCATAGACTCAACACTGCACTAGAGACTCAGCACTGCACCATAGACTCAGCACTGCACCATAGACTCAGCACTGCACCATAGACTCAGCACTGCACCATAGACTCAGCACTGCACCGTAGACTCAACACTGCACCATAGACTCAACACTGCCCAAAGACTCAACACTGCACCATAGACTCAGCACTGCCCATAGACTCAACACTGCACCAAAGACTCAGCACTGCACCATAGACTCAGTACTGCACCATAGACTCAGAACTGCACCATAGTCTCAGCAGTGTACCATAGACTCAACACTGCACATTAGACTCAACATTGCCCAAAGACTCAACATTGTACCACAGACTCAGCACTGCACGATAGACTCAGCCCTTCAGCATAGACTCAACACTGCACAATAGACTCAACACTGCACCATAGACTCAGCACTGCACCAAAGACTCAACACTGCACCATAGACTCAACACTGCACCATAGACTCAACACTGCACCATAGACTCAACACTGCCCATAGACTCAACACTGCACCATAGACTCAGAACTGCACCATAGACTCAGCACTGCCCATAGACTCAGCACTGCCCATAGACTCAACACTGCCCAAAGACTCAGCACTGCCCATAGACTCAACACTGCACCATAGACTCAGAACTGCACCATAGACTCAGCACTGCACCATAGTCTGAACACTGCACCATAGACTCAGCATTGCACCTTAGACTCAGCACTGCCCATAGACTCAGCACTGCACCATAGACTCAACATTGCACCGTAGACTCAACACTGCACCATAGACTCAACACTGCACCATAGACTCAGCACTGCACCATAGACTCAGCACTGCACCATAAACTCAGCACTGCACCATAGACTCTACACTGCACAATAGACTCAACACTGCACATAGACTCAACACTGCACCATAGACTCAACACTGCACCATAGCCTGAACACTGCACCATAGACTCAGCTCTGCACCATAGACTCAACACTGCCCATAGACTCAGCACTGCACGATAGTCTGAAAACTGCACCATAGACTCAGCACTGCACCATAAACTCAGCAATGCTCCATAGACTCAACACTGCACCATAGAATCAACACTGCACCATAGACTCAAAACTGCCCATAGACTCAACACTGCACCATAGACTCAGCACTGCACCATAGACTCAGCACTGCACCATAGACTCAACACTGCCCATAGACTCAACACTGCACCATAGACTCAACACTGCACCATAGACTCAACACTGCCCATAGACTCAACACTGCACCATAGACTCAACACTGCACCATAGACTCAGAACTGCACCATAGACTCAACACTGCCCATAGACTCAACACTGCACTAGAGACTCAGCACTGCACCATAGACTCAGCACTGCACCATAGACTCAGCACTGCACCATAGACTCAGCACTGCACCATAGACTCAGCACTGCACCGTAGACTCAACACTGCACCATAGACTCAACACTGCCCAAAGACTCAACACTGCACCATAGACTCAGCACTGCCCATAGACTCAACACTGCACCAAAGACTCAGCACTGCACCATAGACTCAGCACTGCACCGTAGACTCAACACTGCACCATAGACTCAACACTGCCCAAAGACTCAACACTGCACCATAGACTCAGCACTGCCCATAGACTCAACACTGCACCAAAGACTCAGCACTGCACCATAGACTCAGTACTGCACCATAGACTCAGAACTGCACCATAGTCTCAGCAGTGTACCATAGACTCAGAACTGCACCATAGACTCAGCACTGCCCATAGACTCAGCACTGCCCATAGACTCAACACTGCACCATAGACTCAGCACTGCCCAAAGACTCAACACTGCACCATAGACTCAACACTGCCCAAAGACTCAACACTGCACCATAGACTCAGCACTGCACCATAGACTCAGCACTGCACCATAGACTCAACACTGCCCAAAGACTCAACACTGCACCATAGACTCAACACTGCCCAAAGACTCAACACTGCACCATAGACTCAGCACTGCACCATAGACTCAACACTGCAGGATAAACTCATCACTGCACAATAGACTCAACACTGCACCATAGACTCAACACTGCCCAAAGACTCAACACTGCACCATAGACTCACCACTGCACCATAGACTCAGCACTGCACCATAGACTCAACACTGCACAATAGACTCAACACTGCACCATAGACTGAACATTGCCCATAGACTCAACACTCCACAAATAGACTCAGCACTGCACCATAGACTCAACACTGCACCATAGACTCAGCACTGCACAATAGACTCAGCACTGCAGCAAAAACTCAGCACTGCACAATGGACTCAACACTGCACCATAGACTCAGCACTGCACCATAGACTCAACACTGCCCATAGACTCAACACTGCACCATAGACTCAGAACTGCACCATAGACTCAGCACTGCCCATAGACTCAGCACTGCCCATAGACTCAACACTGCACCATAGACTCAGCACTGCACCATAGACTCAGCACTGCCCATAGACTCAGCACTGCCCATAGACTCAACACTGCACCATAGACTCAGCATTGCACCTTAGACTCAGCACTGCCCATAGACTAAGCACTGCACCATAGACTCAACACTGCACCATAGACTCAGCACTGCCCATAGACTCAACACTGCACCAAAGACTCAGCACTGCACCATAGACTCAGTACTGCACCATAGACTCAGAACTGCACCATAGTCTCAGCAGTGTACCATAGACTCAGAACTGCACCATAGACTCAGCACTGCCCATAGACTCAGCACTGCCCATAGACTCAACACTGCACCATAGACTCAGCACTGCCCAAAGACTCAACACTGCACCATAGACTCAACACTGCCCAAAGACTCAACACTGCACCATAGACTCAGCACTGCACCATAGACTCAGCACTGCACCATAGACTCAACACTGCCCAAAGACTCAACACTGCACCATAGACTCAACACTGCCCAAAGACTCAACACTGCACCATAGACTCAGCACTGCACCATAGACTCAACACTGCAGGATAAACTCATCACTGCACAATAGACTCAACACTGCACCATAGACTCAACACTGCCCAAAGACTCAACACTGCACCATAGACTCACCACTGCACCATAGACTCAGCACTGCACCATAGACTCAACACTGCACAATAGACTCAACACTGCACCATAGACTGAACATTGCCCATAGACTCAACACTCCACAAATAGACTCAGCACTGCACCATAGACTCAACACTGCACCATAGACTCAGCACTGCACAATAGACTCAGCACTGCAGCAAAAACTCAGCACTGCACAATGGACTCAACACTGCACCATAGACTCAGCACTGCACCATAGACTCAACACTGCCCATAGACTCAACACTGCACCATAGACTCAGAACTGCACCATAGACTCAGCACTGCCCATAGACTCAGCACTGCCCATAGACTCAACACTGCACCATAGACTCAGCACTGCACCATAGACTCAGCACTGCCCATAGACTCAGCACTGCCCATAGACTCAACACTGCACCATAGACTCAGCATTGCACCTTAGACTCAGCACTGCCCATAGACTAAGCACTGCACCATAGACTCAACAATGCACCGTAGACTCAACACTGCACCATAGACTCAACACTGCACCATAGACTCGGCACTGCACCATAGTCTCAGCACTGCACCATAGATTCAGCACTGCACCATAGACTCAACACTGCACAATAGACTCAGCTCTGCACCATAGACTCAACACTGCCCATAGACTCAGCACAGCACGATAGTCTGAAAACTGCACCATAGACTCAGCACTGCACCATAGATTCAGCACTGCACCATAGACTCAACACTGCCCATAGACTCAACACTGCACCATAGACTCAAAACTGCACCATAGACTCAACACTGCCCATAGACTCAAAACTGCACCATAGACTCAGCACTGCCCATAGACTCAACACTGCACCATAGACTCAGCACTGCACCATAGACTCAGCACTGCACCATAGACTCAACACTGCCCATAGACTCAACACTGCACCATAGACTCAACACTGCACCATAGACTCAACACTGCCCAAAGACTCAACACTGCACCATAGACTCAACACTGCACCATAGACTCAGAACTGCACCATAGACTCAACACTGCCCATAGACTCAACACTGCACTAGAGACTCAGCACTGCACCATAGACTCAGCACTGCACCATAGACTCAGCACTGCACCATAGACTCAGCACTGCACCATAGACTCAGCACTGCACCGTAGACTCAACACTGCACCATAGACTCAACACTGCCCAAAGACTCAACACTGCACCATAGACTCAGCACTGCCCATAGACTCAACACTGCACCAAAGACTCAGCACTGCACCATAGACTCAGTACTGCACCATAGACTCAGAACTGCACCATAGTCTCAGCAGTGTACCATAGACTCAATACTGCACATTAGACTCAACATTGCCCAAAGACTCAACATTGTACCACAGACTCAGCACTGCACGATAGACTCAGCCCTTCAGCATAGACTCAACACTGCACAATAGACTCAACACTGCACCATAGACTCAGCACTGCACCAAAGACTCAACACTGCACCATAGACTCAACACTGCACCATAGACTCAACACTGCACCATAGACTCAACACTGCCCATAGACTCAACACTGCACCATAGACTCAGAACTGCACCATAGACTCAGCACTGCCCATAGACTCAGCACTGCCCATAGACTCAACACTGCCCAAAGACTCAGCACTGCCCATAGACTCAACACTGCACCATAGACTCAGAACTGCACCATAGACTCAGCACTGCACCATAGTCTGAACACTGCACCATAGACTCAGCATTGCACCTTAGACTCAGCACTGCCCATAGACTCAGCACTGCACCATAGACTCAACATTGCACCGTAGACTCAACACTGCACCATAGACTCAACACTGCACCATAGACTCAGCACTGCACCATAGACTCTACACTGCACTATAGACTCAACACTGCACCATAGACTCAACACTGCACCATAGCCTGAACACTGCACCATAGACTCAGCTCTGCACCATAGACTCAACACTGCCCATAGACTCAGCACTGCACGATAGTCTGAAAACTGCACCATAGACTCAGCACTGCACCATAAACTCAGCAATGCTCCATAGACTCAACACTGCACCATAGAATCAACACTGCACCATAGACTCAAAACTGCCCATAGACTCAACACTGCACCATAGACTCAGCACTGCACCAAAGACTCAGCACAGCACCATAGACTCAACACTGCACCATAGCCTGAACACTGCACCAAAGACTCATCACTGCACCATAGACTCAACACTGCACGATAGTCTGAACACTGCCCATAGACTCAGAACTGCACGATAGTCTGAACACTGCACCATAGATTCAGCACTGCACTTAGACTAAGCACTATCCATAGACTCAACACTGCACCATAGATTCAACACTGCACCATAGCCTGAACAGTGCACCATAGACTCAACACTGCACCATAGACTCAACACTGCACCATAGACTCAACACTGCACCATAGACTCAGCTCTGCACGATAGTCTGAAAACTGCACCATAGACTCAGCACTGCACCATAGACTCAACACTGCACCATAGACTCAACACTGCACCATAGACTCAACACTGCCCATATACTCAACACTGCCCATATACTCAACACTGCACCATAGCCTCAGCACTGCACCATAGACTCAGCACTGCACCATAGACTCAGCACTACCCATAGACTCAGCACTGCACCATAGACTCAGCACTACCCATGGACCCAACACTTCACCATAGACTCAACACTGCACCATAGACTCAACACTGCACCATAGACTCAACACTGCACCATAGACTCAGCACCGCACAATAGACTCAACACTGCACCATAGACTCAACACTGCACCATAGACTCAACACTGCACCATAGACTCAGCACTGCCCATGGACTCAGCACTGCACCATAGACTCAGCACTACCCATGGACCCAACACTGCACCATAGACTCAACACTGCACCATAGACTCAACACTGCACCATAGACTCAGCACTGCCCATGGACTCAGCACTGCACCATAGACTCAACACTGCACCATAGACTCAACACTGCACCATAGACTCAGCACTGCACCATAGACTCAACAGTGCACCATAGACTCAGCGCTGGCCATGGACCCAACACTGCACCATAGACTCAGTACTGCACCATAGACTCAACACTGCACCATAGACCCAACAACACTGCACCATAGACTCAGCACTGCACCATAGACCCAACAACACTGCTACCCACAGATCAGCGCTAAACACAGGGCGCTTTGTTTGTGCCATCAATCCCACCCTCAGCTGTATAAACGCACAACACACAATCAGAGTTCACTCGCTATGGAAATGAGCTGTAGACCCCACACGGCAATCAGCGCTGCGGCACCGCGAGGCACCGCTGCTGGTCAGGGTAGGACCACGAATAATCACGGGTGCGGTTGGTTTCTGTCCACCCCAACCCCCCTTCGTGTGCCGTGCCGGCCTTCATTGGGGGCACCGCGGTGGGAGATGGGAGGGCGTGGGTTCGATCGCTGGACCCTGTGAGATGTTGACTACCTCGCCTGGTACACAGGAGGTCATGGGGATCACTGGACCCTGTGAGATGTTGACTACCTCGCCTGGTATACAGGAGGGCGTGAGTTCGATCACTGGACCCTGTGAGATGTTGACTACCTCGCCTGGTACACAGGAGGTCATGGGGATCACTGGACCCTGTGAGATGTTGACTACCTCGCCTGGTATACAGGAGGGCGTGGGTTCGATCACTGGACCCTGTGAGATGTTGACTACCTCGCCTGGTATACAGGAGGTCCTGGGTTCTATCCCTGGACCCTGTGAGATGTTGACTACCTCGCCTGCTACACAGGAGGTCATGGGTTGGATCACTGGACCCTGCGAGATGTTGACTACCTCGCCTGGTCTACAGGAGGTCGTGGGATCGATTCCTGGACCCTGTGAAATGTTGACTACCTCTTCCGGTACACAGGAAGTAGTGGGTTCGATCCCTGGACCCGGTGAGATGTTGACTACCTCGCCTGCTACACAGGAGGTCGTGGGCTCGATCCCTGGACCCTGTGCGATGTTGACTACCTCGCCTGGTCTACAGGAGGGCGTGGGTTTGATCACTGGACCCTGTGAGATGTTGACTACCTCGCCTGGTACACAGCAGGTCGTGGGTTCGATCCCTGGACCCTGTGAGATGTTGACTACCTCGCCTGGTACACAGGAGGGCGTGGTTTCGATCACTGGACCCTGTGAGATGTTGACTACCTCGCCTGGTATACAGGAGGTCCTGGGTTCTATCCCTGGACCCTGTGAGATGTTGACTACCTCGCCTGCTACACAAGAGGTCATGGGTTGGATCACTGGACCCTGTGAGATGTTTACTACCTCGCCTGGTCTACTGGAGGTCGTGGGATCGATTCCTGGACCCTGTGAGATGTTGACTACCTCTTCCGGTACACAGGAAGTAGTGGGTTCGATCCCTGGACCCGGTGAGATGTTGACTACCTCGCCTGCTACACAGGAGGTCGTGGGCTCGATCCCTGGACCCTGTGAGATGTTGACTACCTCGCCTGGTCTACAGGAGGGCGTGGGTCGGATCACTGGACCCTGTGAGATGTTGACTACCTCGCCTGGTCTACAGGAGGTCGTGGGTTCGATTCCTGGACCCTGTGAGATGTTGACTACCTCGCCTGCTACACAGGAGGTCGTGAGTTGGATCACTGGACCCTGTGAGATGTTGACTACCTCGCCTGGTCTACAGGAGGGCGTGGGTTCGATTCCTGGACCCCGTGAGATGTTGACTACCTCGCCTGCTACACAGGAGGTCGTGGGTTCGATCCCTGGACCCTGTGAGATGTTGACTACCTCGCCTGGTACACAGGAGGTCGTGGGTTGGATCACTGGACCCTGTGAGATGTTGACTACCTCGCCTGGTATACAGGAGGTCGTGGGTTCGATTCCTGGACCCTGTGAGATGTTGACTACCTCGCCTACTACACAGGAGGTCGTGGGTTCGATCCCGTCCCTGACGCCTGCTGCTGCGTCTGCTGTGTATTGGGAGTTTCTGTCTCTCTCTCTGTGGTGTATTGGGAGTCTGTGTCTCTCTCTCTCTCTCTGTGTGGTGTATTGGGAGTTTGTGTCTCTCTCTCTGTGGTGTGTTGGGAGTTTGTGTCTCTCTCTCTGTGGTGTATTGGGAGTTTGTGTCTCTCTCTCTGTGGTGTATTGGGAGTTTGTGTCTCTCTCTCTGTGGTGTATTGGGAGATTGTGTCTCTCTCTCTGTGGTGTATTGGGAGTTTGTGTCTGTCTCTCTGTGGTGTATTGGGAGTTTGTGTCTCTCTCTCTGTGGTGTATTGGGAGTTTGTGTCTCTCTCTCTGTGGTGTATTGGGAGTTTGTGTCTCTCTCTGTGGTGTATTGGGAGTTTGTGTCTCTGTCTCTCTGTGGTGTATTGGGAGTTTGTGTCTCTCTCTCTGTGGTGTATTGGGAGATTGTGTCTCTCTCTCTGTGGTGTATTGGGAGTTTGTGTCTCTCTCTCTGTGGTGTATTGGGAGTTTGTGTCTCTCTCTCTCTCTGGTGTATTGGGAGTTTGTCTCTCTCTCTGTGGTGTATTGGGAGTTTGTGTCTCTCTCTGTGGTGTATTGGGAGTTTGTCTCTCTCTCTGTGGTGTATTGGGAGTTTGTGTCTCTCTCTCTCTCTCTGTGGTGTATTGGGAGTTTGTGTCTCTCTGTGGTGTATTGGGAGTTTGTGTCTCTCTCTCTGTGGTGTATTGGGAGTTTGTGTCTCTCTCTCTGTGGTGTATTGGGAGTTTGTGTCTCTCTCTCTCTGTGGTGTATTGGGAGTTTGTGTCTCTCTCACTGTGGTGTATTGGGAGTTTGTGTCTCTCTGTGGTGTATTGGGAGTTTGTGTCTCTCTCTCTGTGGTGTATTGGGAGTTTGTGTCTCTCTGTGGTGTATTGGGAGTTTGTGTCTCTCTCTCTGTGGTGTATTGGGAGTTTGTGTCTCTCTCTCTGTGGTGTATTGGGAGTTTGTGTCTCTCTCTCTGTGGTGTATTGGGAGTTTGTCTCTCTCTCTGTGGTGTATTGGGAGTTTGTGTCTCTCTCTCTCTGTGGTGTATTGGGAGTTTGTGTCTCTCTCTCTGTGGTGTATTGGGAGTTTGTGTCTCTCTCTCTCTGTGGTGTATTGGGAGTTTGTGTCTCTCTCTCTCTGTGGTGTATTGGGAGTTTGTGTCTCTGTCTCTCTGTGGTGTATTGGGAGTTTGTGTCTCTGTCTCTGTGGTGTATTGGGAGTTTGTGTGTCTCTCTCTCCCCGCGGTGGACTCTGCTTGGCGTTGTTTCCGGACCCCCGGCTTTTCCCTCCACAACGACAATTTAACGTCACCGCCGCACGTCTTTCAGTATGTTGCTGCCGCTGTCCCATGTCCACGGTATGAGGACGAGGACGAGGACTTTCAACGGTGACATCAGCGACTTGGCTGAGCTGCTTTCACTTGTGATGGGCAGGTCACTGCTGAACAACAGCGAGACTGCCTCGTGGGGACCTTACACTTGGTAACGTAAATAATAGTTTTAAATCGATGATGCTGTTACCCCTTGCCCCGGCGCTCTGTTAAAGGCTGCACGGTTATGCTTTGGTGGTGATAGCGGTGGTGATGGGGGTGCGTGACTGAGGATTGTATTGGTTACATAGCCCGGTTGCTAAAACATAGACTCAGCACTGCAACATAGACTCAGCACTGCACCATAGACTCAGCACTGCACCATAGACTCAGCACTGCACCATAGACTCAGCACTGCACCATAGACTCAACACTGCACCATAGACTCAGCACTGCACCATAGACTCAACACTGCACCATAGACTCAGCACTGCACCATAGACTCAGCACTGCACCATAGACTCAACACTGTACCATAGACTCAGCACTGCACCATAGACTCAACACTGCACCATAGACTCAGCACTGCACCATAGACTCAACACTGCACCATAGACTCAGCACTGCACCATAGACTCAGCACTGCACCATAGACTCAGCACTGCACCATAGACTCAGCACTGCACCATAGACTCAGCACTACACCATAGACTCAGCACTGCACCATAGACTCAACACTGCACCATAGACTCAACACTGCACCATAGACTCAACACTGCACCATAGACTCAGCACTGCACCATAGATTCAGCACTGCACCATAGACTCAACACTGCACCATAGACTCAGCACTGCACCATAGACTCAACACCGCACCATAGACTCAGCACTGCACCATAGAATCAACACCGCACCATAGACTCAACACTGACCAGTGCGCTAACCACTGCACCACCACTCCCCTCCCCCTCCACCCCTCTTGGGTGTGACTCTCGACACGGGCGCGTGGTGGCTGAACGTTGTGGGAACGTTGAGGAATGTTTCACAGCACCCTTAGGGTCACGACAAATGATTAACTCGGGTGCCGTGAGATTGACCTTTGACACCCCCCCCCTAGCCCCCCCTCTCCCTTAGCCCCCCCCCCCCCCACCTTTTACGGGGGTGGTCAAACTTCGTAGTGACGTAGTGAGGAGACCGTCAGCGGACACCTCACTCACTCTCTCACTGAGTAATTCACTCACTCTCTCACTGAGTAATTCACTCACTCTCTGAATAATTCACTCAGTCTCTCACTGAGTAATTCACTCACTCTCTCACTGAGTAATTCACTCTCTCACTGAGTAATTCACTCACTCTCTCACTGAGTAATTCACTCACTCTCTCACTGAGTAATTCACTCTCTCACTGAATAATTCACTCACTCTCTCACTGAGTAATTCACTCACTGAACAATTCACTCACTCTCTCACTGAATAACTCACTCACTGAATAATTCACTCAGTCTCTCACTGAATAATTCACTCACTCTCTCACTGAATAATTCACTCACTCTCTCACTGAATAATTCACTCACTCTCTCACTGAATGATTCACTCATTCTCTCACTGAATAATTCACTCACTCTCTCACTGAATAATTCACTCACTCTCTCACTGAGTAATTCACTCACTTACTGAATAATTCACTCACTCTCTCACTGAATAATTCACTCACTCTCTCACTGAGTAATTCACTCACTCTCTCACTGAGTAATTCACTCACTCTCTCACTGAGTATTTCACTCACTCTCACTGAGTAATTCACTCACTCACTGAATAATTCACTCAGTCTCTCACTGAGTAATTCACTCACTTTCTCACTGAGTAATTCACTCTCTCACTGAGTAATTCACTCACTCTCTCACTGAGTAATTCACTCTCTCTCTCTCACTGAGTAATTCACTCTCTCGCTGAATAATTCACTCACTCTCTCACTGAGTAATTCACTCACTCACTCACTGAATAATTCACTCACTCTCTCACTGAGTAATTCACTCACTCTCTCACTGAGTAATTCACTCTCTCACTGAATAATTCACTCACTCTCTCACTGAGTAATTCACTCACTCACTCACTGAATAATTCACTCACTCTCTCACTGAATAACTCACTCACTGAATAATTCACTCAGTCTCTCACTGAATAATTCACTCACTCTCTCACTGAATAATTCACTCACTCTCTCACTGAATAATTCACTCACTCTCTCACTGAATAATTCACTCACTCTCTCACTGAATAATTCACTCATTCTCTCACTGAATAATTCACTCACTCTCTCACTGAATAATTCACTCACTCTCTCACTGAGTAATTCACTCACTCACTGAATAATTCACTCACTCTCACAACTGAATAATTCACTCACTCTCTCACTGAGTAATTCACTCACTCTCTCACTGAGTAATTCACTCACTCTCTCACTGAGTAATTCACTCACTCTCTCACTGAGTAATTCACTCACTCACTGAATAATTCACTCAGTCTCTCACTGAATAATTCACTCACTCTCACACTGAATAATTCACTCACTCTCTCACTGAGTAATTCACTCACTCTCTCACTGAATAATTCACTCACTCTCTCACTGAGTAATTCACTCTCTCACTGAATAATTCACTCACTCTCTCACTGAATAATTCACTCACTCACTCACTCACTCACTGAATAATTCACTCACTCTCTCACTGAATAACTCACTCACTGAATAATTCACTCAGTCTCTCACTGAATAATTCACTCACTCTCTCACTGAATAATTCACTCACTCTCTCACTGAATAATTCACTCACTCTCTCACTGAATAATTCACTCACTCTCTCACTGAATAATTCACTCACTCTCTCACTAAATAATTCACTCACTCTCTCACTGAATTATTCACTCACTCTCTCACTGAATAATTCACTCACTCTCTCACTGAATCATTCACTCACTCTCTCACTGAGTAATTCACTCACTCTCTCACTGGGTAATTCACTCAATCTTTCACTGAATAATTCAGTCACTCTCTCACTGAATAATTCACTCACTCTCTCACTGAAGAATTCACTCACTCTCTCACTGAATAATTCACTCACTCTCTCACTGAGTAATTCACTCACTCTCTCACTGAATAATTAACTCACTCTCTCACTGAATAAATCACTCACTCTCTCACTGAACAATTCACTCACCCTCTCACTGAATAATTCACTCACTCTCTCACTGAATAATTCACTCACTCTCTCACTGAATAATTCACTCACTCTCTCACTGAATAATTCACTCACTCTCTCACTGAATAATTCACTCACTCTGTCACTGAATAATTCACTCACTCTCTCACTGAATAATTCACTCACTCTCTCACTGAATAATTCACTCACTCTCTCACTGAGTAATTCATTCACTCACTGAATAATTCACTCACTCTCTCACTGAATAATTCACTCACTCTCTCACTGAATTATTCACTCACTCTCTCACTGAATAATTCACTCACTCTCTCACTGAATAATTCACTCACTCTCTCACTGAGTAATTCACTCACTCTCTCACTGAGTAATTCACTCACTCTCTCACTGAGTAATTCACTCACTCTCTCACTGAGTAATTCACTCACTCACTGAATAATTCACTCAGTCTCTCACTGAGTAATTCACTCACTTTCTCACTGAGTAATTCACTCTCTCACTGAGTAATTCACTCACTCTCTCACTGAGTAATTCACTCACTCTCTCACTGAGTAATTCACTCTACCACTGAATAATTCACTCACTCTCTCACTGAGTAATTCACTCACTCACTGAATAATTCACTCACTCTCACTGAGTAATTCACTCACTCTCTCACTGAGTAATTCACTCTCTTACTGAATAATTCACTCACTCTCTCACTGAGTAATTCACTCACTCTCTCACTGAATAACTCCCTCACTGAATAATTCACTCAGTCTCTCACTGAATAATTCACTCACTCTCTCACTGAATAATTCACTCACTCTCTCACTGAGTAATTCAATCACTCTCTCACTGAGTAATTCACTCATTCTCTCACTGAATAATTCACTCACTCTCTCACTGAATAATTCACTCACTCTCTCACTGAGTAATTCACTCACTCACTGAATAATTCACTCACTCTCTCACTGAATAATTCACTCACTCTCTCACTGAGTAATTCACTCACTCTCTCACTGAGTAATTCACACACTCACTCACTGAATAATTCACTCAGTCTCTCACTGAATAATTCACTCACTCTCACACTGAATAATTCACTCACTCTCTCACTGAGTAATTCACTCACTCTCTCACTGAATAATTCACTCACTCTCTCACTGAGTAATTCACTCACTCTCTCACTGAATAATTCACTCACTCTCTCACTGAGTAATTCACTCTCTCACTGAATAATTCACTCATTCTCTCACTGAATAATTCACTCACTCACTCACTGAATAATTCACTCACTCTCTCACTGAATAACTCACTCACTGAATAATTCACTCAGTCTCTCACTGAATAATTCACTCACTCTCTCACTGAATAATTCACTCACTCTCTCACTGAATAATTCACTCACTCTCTCACTGAATAATTCACTCACTCTCTCACGGAATAATTCACTCACTCTCTCACTAAATAATTCACTCACTCTCTCACTGAATTATTCACTCACTCTCTCACTGAATAATTCACTCACTCTCTCACTGAATCATTCACTCACTCTCTCACTGAGTAATTCACTCACTCTCTCACTGGGTAATTCACTCAATCTTTCACTGAATAATTCAGTCACTCTCTCACTGAATAATTCACTCACTCTCTCACTGAAGAATTCACTCACTCTCTCACTGAATAATTCACTCACTCTCTCACTGAGTAATTCACTCACTCTCTCACTGAATAATTAACTCACTCTCTCACTGAATAAATCACTCACTCTCTCATTGAACAATTCACTCACCCTCTCACTGAATAATTCACTCACTCTCTCACTGAATAATTCACTCACTCTCTCACTGAATAATTCACTCACTCTCTCACTGAATAATTCACTCACTCTCTCACTGAATAATTCACTCACTCTGTCACTGAATAATTCACTCACTCTCTTACTGAATAATTCACTCACTCTCTCACTGAATAATTCACTCACTCTCTCACTGAGTAATTCATTCACTCACTGAATAATTCACTCACTCTCTCACTGAATAATTCACTCACTCTCTCACTGAATTATTCACTCACTCTCTCACTGAATAATTCACTCACTCTCTCACTGAATAATTCACTCACTCTCTCACTGAGTAATTCACTCACTCTCTCACTGAGTAATTCACTCACTCTCTCACTGAGTAATTCACTCACTTTCTCACTGAGTAATTCACTCTCTCACTGAGTAATTCACTCACTCTCTCACTGAGTAATTCGCTCTCTCACTGAATAATTCACTCACTCTCTCACTGAATAATTCACTCACTCACTCACTGAATAATTCACTCACTCTCTCACTGAATAACTCACTCACTGAATAATTCACTCAGTCTCTCACTGAATAATTCACTCACTCTCTCACTGAATAATTCACTCACTCTCTCACTGAATAATTCACTCACTCTCTCGCTGAATAATTCACTCACTCTCTCACTGAATAATTCACTCACTCTCTCACTAAATAATTCACTCACTCTCTCACTGAATTATTCACTCACTCTCTCACTGAATAATTCACTCACTCTCTCACTGAATCATTCACTCACTCTCTCACTGAGTAATTCACTCACTCTCTCACTGGGTAATTCACTCAATCTTTCACTGAATAATTCAGTCACTCTCTCACTGAATAATTCACTCACTCTCTCACTGAAGAATTCACTCACTCTCTCACTGAATAATTCACTCACTCTCTCACTGAGTAATTCACTCACTCTCTCACTGAATAATTAACTCACTCTCTCACTGAATAAATCACTCACTCTCTCATTGAACAATTCACTCACCCTCTCACTGAATAATTCACTCACTCTCTCACTGAATAATTCACTCACTCTCTCACTGAATAATTCACTCACTCTCTCACTGAATAATTCACTCACTCTCTCACTAAATAATTCACTCACTCTGTCACTGAATAATTCACTCACTCTCTTACTGAATAATTCACTCAATCTCTCACTGAATAATTCACTCACTCTCTCACTGAGTAATTCATTCACTCACTGAATAATTCACTCACTCTCTCACTGAATAATTCACTCACTCTCTCACTGAATTATTCACTCACTCTCTCACTGAATAATTCACTCACTCTCTCACTGAATAATTCACTCACTCTCTCACTGAGTAATTCACTCACTCTCTCACTGAGTAATTAACTCACTCTCTCACTGAGTAATTCACTCACTTTCTCACTGAGTAATTCACTCTCTCACTGAGTAATTCACTCACTCTCTCACTGAGTAATTCACTCACTCTCTTACTGAGTAATTCACTCTCCCACTGAATAATTCACTCACTCTCTCACTGAGTAATTCACTCACTCACTGAATAATTCACTCACTGTCTCACTGAATAATTCACTCACTCTCTCACTGAATAATTCACTCACTCTCTCACTGAATAATTCACTCACTCTGTCACTGAATAATTCACTCACTCTCTTACTGAATAATTCACTCACTCTCTCACTGAATAATTCACTCACTCTCTCACTGAGTAATTCATTCACTCACTGAATAATTCACTCACTCTCTCACTGAATAATTCACTCACTCTCTCACTGAATTATTCACTCACTCTCTCACTGAATAATTCACTCACTCTCTCACTGAATAATTCACTCACTCTCTCACTGAGTAATTCACTCACTCTCTCACTGAGTAATTCACTCACTCTCTCACTGAGTAATTCACTCACTTTCTCACTGAGTAATTCACTCTCTCACTGAGTAATTCACTCACTCTCTCACTGAGTAATTCACTCTCTCACTGAATAATTCACTCACTCTCTCACTGAATAATTCACTCACTCACTCACTGAATAATTCACTCACTCTCTCACTGAATAACTCACTCACTGAATAATTCACTCAGTCTCTCACTGAATAATTCACTCACTCTCTCACTGAATAATTCACTCACTCTCTCACTGAATAATTCACTCACTCTCTCACTGAATAATTCACTCACTCTCTCACTGAATAATTCACTCACTCTCTCACTAAATAATTCACTCACTCTCTCACTGAATTATTCACTCACTCTCTCACTGAATAATTCACTCACTCTCTCACTGAATCATTCACTCACTCTCTCACTGAGTAATTCACTCACTCTCTCACTGGGTAATTCACTCAATCTTTCACTGAATAATTCAGTCACTCTCTCACTGAATAATTCACTCACTCTCTCACTGAAGAATTCACTCACTCTCTCACTGAATAATTCACTCACTCTCTCACTGAGTAATTCACTCACTCTCTCACTGAATAATTAACTCACTCTCTCACTGAATAAATCACTCACTCTCTCATTGAACAATTCACTCACCCTCTCACTGAATAATTCACGCACTCTCTCACTGAATAATTCACTCACTCTCTCACTGAATAATTCACTCACTCTCTCACTGAATAATTCACTCACTCTCTCACTGAATAATTCACTCACTCTGTCACTGAATAATTCACTCACTCTCTTACTGAATAATTCACTCACTCTCTCACTGAATAATTCACTCACTCTCTCACTGAGTAATTCATTCACTCACTGAATAATTCACTCACTCTCTCACTGAATAATTCACTCACTCTCTCACTGAATTATTCACTCACTCTCTCACTGAATAATTCACTCACTCTCTCACTGAATAATTCACTCACTCTCTCACTGAGTAATTCACTCACTCTCTCACTGAGTAATTCACTCACTCTCTCACTGAGTAATTCACTCACTTTCTCACTGAGTAATTCACTCTCTCACTGAGTAATTCACTCACTCTCTCACTGAGTAATTCACTCACTCTCTCACTGAGTAATTCACTCTCCCACTGAATATTTCACTCACTCTCTCACTGAGTAATTCACTCACTCACTGAATAATTCACTCACTCTCACTGAGTAATTCACTCACTCTCTCACTGAGTAATTCACTCTCTCACTGAATAATTCACTCACTCTCTCACTGAGTAATTCACTCACTCACTCGCTGAATAATTCACTCACTCTCTCACTGAATAACTCACTCACTGAATAATTCACTCAGTCTCTCACTGAATAATTCAATCACTCTCTCACTGAATAATTCACTCACTCTCTCACTGAGTAATTCACTCACTCTCTCACTGAGTAATTCACTCATTCTATCACTGAATAATTCACTCACTCTCTCACTGAATAATTCACTCACTCTCTCACTGAGTAATTCACTCACTCACTGAATAATTCACTCACTCTCTCACTGAATAATTCACTCACTCTCTCACTGAGTAATTCACTCACTCTCTCACTGAGTAATTCACTCACTCTCTCACTGAGTAATTCACTCACTCTCTCACTGAGTAATTCACTCACTCTCTCACTGAGTAATTCACACACTCACTCACTGAATAATTCACTCAGTCTCTCACTGAATAATTCACTCACTCTCATACTGAATAATTCACTCACTCTCTCACTGAGTAATTCACTCACTCTCTCACTGAATAATTCACTCACTCTCTCACTGAGTAATTCACTCTCTCACTGAATAATTCACTCACTCACTGAATAATTCACTCACTCACTGAATAATTCACTCACTCTCTCACTGAATAACTCACTCACTGAATAATTCACTCAGTCTCTCACTGAATAATTCACTCACTCTCTCACTGAATCATTCACTCACTCTCTCACTGAGTAATTCACTCACTCTCTCACTGGGTAATTCACTCAATCTTTCACTGAATAATTCAGTCACTTTCTCACTGAATAATTCACTCACTCTCTCACTGAAGAATTCACTCACCCTCTCACTGAATAATTCACTCACTCTCTCACTGAATAATTCACTCACTCTCTCACTGAATAATTCACTCACTCTCTCAGTGAATAATTCACTCACTCTCTTACTGAATAATTCACTCACTCTGTCACTGAATAATTCACTCACTCTCTTACTGAATAATTCACTCACTCTCTCACTGAATAATTCACTCACTCTCTCACTGAGTAATTCATTCACTCACTGAATAATTCACTCACTCTCTCACTGAATAATTCACTCACTCTCTCACTGAATTATTCACTCACTCTCTCACTGAATAATTCACTCACTCTCTCACTGAGTAATTCACTCACTCTCTCACTGAGTAATTCACTCACTCTCTCACTGAGTAATTCACTCACTCTCTCACTGAGTAATTCACTCACTCTCTCACTGAGTAATTCACTCACTCACTGAATAATTCACTCAGTCTCTCACTGAATAATTCACTCACTCTCACACTGAATAATTCACTCACTCTCTCACTGAGTAATTCACTCACTCTCTCACTGAATAATTCACTCACTCTCTCACTGAGTAATTCACTCTCTCACTGAATAATTAACTCACTCTCTCACTGAATAATTCACTCACTCACTCACTGAATAATTCACTCACTCTCTCACTGAATAACTCACTCACTGAATAATTCACTCAGTCTCTCACTGAATAATTCACTCACTCTCTCACTGAATAATTCACTCACTCTCTCACTGAATAATTCACTCACTCTCTCACTGAATAATTCACTCACTCTCTCACTGAATAATTCAATCACTCTCTCACTGAATAATTCACTCACGCTCTCACTGAATAATTCACTCACTCTCACTGAGTAATTCACTCACTCTCTCACTGAATAATTCACTCACTCTCTCACTGAATAATTCACTCACTCTCTCACTGAATAATTCACTCACTCACTGAAAAATTCACTCAATCTCTCACTGAGTAATTCACTCTCTTGCACTGAATAATTCACTCACTCTCTCACTGAATAATTCACTCACTCTCTCACTGAATAATTCACTCACTCTCTCACTGAATAATTCACTCACTCTCTCACTGAATAATTCAGTGACTCTCTCACGAATAATTCACTCACTCTCTCACTGAATAATTCAATCACTCTCTCACTGAATAATTCACTCACTCTCTCACTGAATAATTCACTCACTCTCTCACTGAGTAATGCACTCACTCTCTCACTGAATAATTCACTCACTCTCTCACTGAATAATTCACTCACTCTCTCACTGAATAATTCACTCACTCACTGAAAAATTCACTCAATCTCTCACAGAGTAATTCACTCACTCTTGCACTGAATAATTCACTCAGTCTCTCACTGAATAATTCACTCACTCTCTCACTGAATAATTCACTCACTCTCTCACTGAGTAATTCACTCACTCTCTCACTGAATAATTCACTCACTCTCTCACTGAATAATTCACTCACTCTCTCACTGAATAATTCACTCACTCTCTCACTGAATAATTCACTCACTCTCTCACTGAATAATTCAGTGACTCTCTCACTGAATAATTCACTCACTCTCTCACTGAATAATTCACTCACTCTCTCACTGAGTAATTCACTCACTCTCTCACTGAATAATTCACTCACTCTCTCACTGAATAATTCACTCACTCACTGAAAAATTCACTCAATCTCTCACTGAGTAATTCACTCACTCTTGCACTGAATAATTCACTCACTCTCTCACTGAATAATTCACTCACTCTCTCACTGAATAATTCACTCACTCTCTCACTGAATAATTCACTCTCTCACTGAATAATTAACTCAATCTCTCACTGAGTAATTCACTCACTCTTGCACTGAATAATTCACTCACTCTCTCACTGAATAATTCACTCACTCTCTCACTGAATAATTAACTCAATCTCTCACTGAATAATTCACTCACTCTTGCACTGAATAATTCACTCACTCTCTCACTGAATAATTCACTCACTCTCTCACTGAATAATTCACTCACTCTCTCACTGAATAATTCACTCACTCTCTCACTGAATAATTCACTCACTCACTGAAAAATTCACTCAATCTCTCACTGAGTAATTCACTCACTCTTGCACTGAATAATTCACTCACTCTCTCACTGAATAATTCACTCACTCTCTCACTGAATAATTCACTCACTCTCTCACTGAATAATTCACTCTCTCACTGAATAATTAACTCAATCTCTCACTGAGTAATTCACTCACTCTTGCACTGAATAATTCACTCACTCTCTCACTGAATAATTCACTCACTCTCTCACTGAATAATTAACTCACTCTCTCACTGAATAATTCACTCACTCTCTCACTGAATAATTCACTCACTCTCTCACTGAGTAATTCACTCACTCACTGAATAATTCACTCACTCTCTCACTGAATAATTCACTCACTCTCTCACTGAGTAGTTCACTCACTCTCTCACTGAGTAATTCACTCACTCTCTCACTGAGTAATTCACTCACTCTCTCACTGAGTAATTCACTCACTCACTGAATAATTCACTCAGTCTCTCACTGAATAATTCACTCACTCTCACACTGAATAATTCACTCACTCTCTCACTGAGTAATTCACTCACTCTCTCACTGAATAATTCACTCACTCTCTCACTGAGTAATTCACTCTCTCACTGAATAATTCACTCACTCTCTCACTGAATAATTCACTCACTCACTGAATAATTCACTCACTCTCTCACTGAATAACTCACTCACTGAATAATTCACTCAGTCTCTCACTGAATAATTCACTCACTCTCTCACTGAATAATTCACTCACTCTCTCACTGAGTAATTCACTCACTCTCTCACTGAGTAATTCACTCACTCACTGAATAATTCACTCAGTCTCTCACTGAATAATTCACTCACTCTCACACTGAATAATTCACTCACTCTCTCACTGCATAATTCACTCAGTCTCTCACTGAATAATTCACTCACTCTCTCACTGAATAATTCGCTCACTCTCTCACTGAATAATTCACTCACTCTCTCACTGAATAATTCACTCACTCTCTCACTGAATAATTCACTCACTCTCTCACTGAATAATTCACTCACTCTCTCACTGGATAATTCACTCACTCTCTCACTGAATAATCCACTCACTCTCTCACTGAATAATTCACTCACTCACTGAAAAATTCACTCAATCTCTCACTGAGTAATTCACTCACTCTTGCACTGAATAATTCACTCACTCTCTCACTGAATAATTCACTCACTCTCTCACTGAATAATTCACTCACTCTCTCACTGAATAATTCATTCACTCTCTCACTGAATAATTAACTCACTCTCTCACTGAATAATTCACTCACTCTCTCACTGAATAATTCACTCACTCTCTCACTGAGTAATTCACTCACTCTCTCACTGAGTAATTCACTCACTCACTGAATAATTCACTCAGTCTCTCACTGAATAATTCACTCACTCTCACACTGAATAATTCACTCACTCTCTCACTGAGTAATTCACTCATTCTATCACTGAATAATTCAGTCACTCTCTCACTGAATAATTCACTAACTCTCTCACTGAATAATTCACTCACTCGCTCACTGAATAATTCACTCACTCTCTCACTGAATAATTAACTCACTCTCTCACTGAATAATTCACTCACTCTCTCACTGAAGTATTCATTCACTCTCACTGAATAATTCACTCACTCTCTCACTGAATAATTCACTCACTCTCTCACCGAATAATTCATTCACCAATGCACTCATTCATTCACCCATTAACTGATGCACTCGATGGTTCACTGAGTCAATTCACTAACTCGCTGAATCAATCGTTCACTCATTCGCCGTCTCCCCTACCCCAGCTCTTTGTGAAGGTGTCTCCGGCTGCTGCTGATTGGCTCACAGCGGTCTCGGCCACTGCGCTACCGTTGAGTTTGTGGGGGGCCTGAGTGGACCCCCTGAGACCCCGAGGTCTGGTGGGGGGTGGGGGAGGGGGGCTCCATGCCGGCACTCCGCGGGGGGCTGGTCCCCCTCGCTCTGGTGAGTTCACTACCGTCGTTGCCATGGTTACCGTCACTGCCGTGCCAACAATTCACTCACTCGCAGCCACTCGCTCATTCACTCGCCCACTCAGTCACTGACCCACTCACTCACTCAACAACAACAACGTTCGTCACAACGACGCTTGTGCCAGGCTAGGTGCACGTTAAGGCCACGTGAAGCGTCAAACGCCCGCTGGCAGGAGGTCACTGGGCAGACCCAGCAGGTGCCACGGGTCGACTGACTGAGATGACTGGCTGATGCACCACCTGTGCCCCCTACTGTGCCAACCTGCTGTGCTTTAGCCACCCGGCGCTCCGCTCGTTGTTGTGAGCGTCGCTCCTCCGCCCTCCGTTGTTGTTGGAGGGCGACTGCCTCCAACTGCCCAGTAGCGTCCTTCACGAGCCTCCTCCACAGAGGCCGATCTTGACACCGCTGGTACCAGTCATCGGCAAGTCCACTCAGCTCCACGTCCTCCTGTACCACATCACTCCATCTCTTCTCTAGCCCGTGCCACGCCCGTTTAGCCCCCTCGATGCGGCTGATCACAAACTATTTAGGCATGCGGTGGCTGGGCATGCGGTGGCTGGGCATGCGGGCTACATGACCCAGCCAACGCAGCCTTGCCTACCGGAGGAGCTCATCGATGGGATTGGGTCTAGATCTTTCAAGGATTTGTGAGCTCCTCACACAATCCAGCCTGGTTAAACCCAGGATGGAACGTAGGCAGGCTAGCCTAAATGTTTCTAACCGACGAAGATGCTCCACGTTGATGGTACAAAATGCCCAGGCAGGTTCTTAGTTTTGGTGGGGCTGATTGTAAAGCCCCACCTCTTGGTGGCAAGTTCCAGTCTCAGCAGCAGCGTCTCCAACTCCTCCTCTGAGTGAGCAGCAATTAGCAGATCATCGGCATACATAACGTGGTTGAACATTAGGGAGCCATCCCATGACCGCACCTGGGCATCGATCAGCCTCACATAGCATCTGTACCAGATGGAAAAAATTCCTCCGGTACAGCCATGGAAAGCTTCTCCAACTACGTGGTCGACAAATAAATAATGTGGGAGCCAGAGGACATCCCTGTCGCATCCCAAGGTGAACAGGGAATGTCTCCGACTCCCGGCCACGTAGTTTTACCCGGGCCCGCTCACCATCATGAAGGTCCTTAATGATCGTGAGCAGAGGGTCAGGTACTCCAAAAGCACGAAGAACAACCCAGAACCCAGGCTTACTGATGGTATCATAGGCCTTGACCAGGTCAATAAAGCAGAGATGTAGGTCTTGCTGGAATTCCCTACACCTCTGCTGTAGCAGACGGACAGAGAATATGGCATCTGTGCAGGACCGCCCTTTCCTGAAACCGCATTGGGGCTCCGCAAGCCTCTTCTCAGCGTGCCTGGCAAGGCGATGCTGAATAATCCGTGCCAGGACCTTTCCCGGCACACTGAGGAGTGAGCTGCCCCTGTAGTTGTTACAGTCTGTGCGGTCCCCCTTCTTAAAGAGGGGGACCACCAGGACATCCTTCCCATCCTGCGGAACCCATCCAGTGGTCCAGACTGTTGTTATGATGTCATGTACGGCAGTCTGTGCACAAACGGCACCCTCCCTCAGCATTTCGCTTGGGGTATCATCTCTGCCCGCCTGGTCTCAGACTCTGGATCACCCTCAGTGCTTCCTCAACAGATGGCACCTCAGCCAGCCACTCACAGGGGGTGACTTCTTCCAATATTTGAGGCACCGCAGTCTCAGCAGCGTCATCCCCACGTTGCCCCATGATCTTTTCCAGACTGAGAGATTTCCCTTCATCCCAAGACCTCACAGAAATGCTTCAGAAAATCTGAAAACCTGCTCCTGGAGGTCAAAGATCAGATCACCGTTCTTTTCCCAGTGGATGGTGATAGGTGTGGTGCTGCAGGTTACTTTTTTGATGGAGTTAAATAGAGATTTGTGATCACGGGCCACTGAGGCAGACTCCATCTCCTCAGCAACCCACGACCACCACCCATCCTTGCAGCGCCTCACGGCTCTCCGAACCTCCGAGCGAAGGCTGCGGTAAGCCTCCTCATTCTCCGACGTGGGATTCTGTAGTTGATGACAGTGGGCCTGTCGCTTTTTCTCAACCATCCTGAACACCTCCTCTGCCAGCCAGGGTCTCTGGGGAGGTCTGGACCGCGTACCCAAAGCAGCCATTGCAGCTGCATGAGCCACAGTCCTAAACCTCGCCCATTTACCCTCGACATCAGGAGGAGTGGGGGACGATGCCAACTCCAGCAGCAAGCGATGATGAAATTCTCGCTTGCAACTTTCATCAACTAGCTGAGACCAGGCCACTATGGGTTTGAATGGGGTCCTGGGTGCACACCCACCACTAGGAGTGGAAGAATGGCAGGCGCATCTAACAGATGACAAGTCGATGGTCAGTGGGCAGATCAGCTCCACGGTAGGTCCCGGTGTCAAGGACATGGGCTCGCATCCGCTGGTCCGTCACTATGTAGTCCAGCAGATGTTCTTGCTTGGACCCGGCATTGATCCATGATGTTGTGTGGATGCGCCGATACCGGAACAGCGTGTTGGTAATTACAAGCCCATGGGCTGCACAAAAATGTAGCAGCCTCCTACCGTTGTTATTGAGCTGATTTGGCCCATGCCCTCCAATCACTCCAGACCAGGTGCCAGCATCATGACCAACTCGGGCATTGAAGTCTCCCAACAAGATGACTCTATCCCGAGGGGCCACTTTAGCCAGCAGCTGTGACAGGAGGGCATAGAAGGCATCTGACTCATCGGCTTTGCCTGCATCCCTCCACGGATGTTCGTCTTCGGTGGGAGCATAAGTAACCACGACCACCACTCCTCGCCTCCGGTTGATGGGAAGGCGAGCCCAAAGTAGCCTGGGGCTTACAGCTTCCCACACCTCACCGCCACGCTCTCACGCCCCCTTCATTATTGTATGCAGAAAAGAGCCACACCCTGTGGAGGACTGTCCACCCCTCATTGTGACTGGAGCTAGAGCCGGTCCACCGGGCCTCCTGAATTCCACTCATTCACTCAAACACCCACTCACTCACACACCCACCCACTCACCCATCCATTCATTCACACACACCCACCCACTCACCCACCCACTCACTCAAACACCCACCCACTCACTCACAAACCCACCCACTCACCCACTCACTCACTCACTCACACACCTACCCACTCACCCACCCACCCACTCACCCATTCACTCACACACCCACCCACTCACCCACCCACTCACTCAAACACCCACCCTCTCACTCACAAACCCACCCACTCACCCACTCACTCACACATCTACCCACTCACCCACCCACCCACTCACCCAATCACACACACACCCACCCACTCACCCACAAACCCACCCACTCACCCACTCACTCACTCACTCACACACCTACCCACTCACCCACCCACCCACTCACTCACACACACACACACACCCACCCACTCACCCACACACCCACCCACTCACCCACCCACTCACTCACACATCCACTCACTCACTCACCCACCCACTCACTCACACACCCACCCACTCACCCACCCATTCACTCACACACACACCCACCTACCGTTCCACCCACCCACCTAACCCACCCACCTAACCCACCCACCTAACAAACTCACCTAACCCATCCACCTAACCCACCCACCATCCACCTAACCCACCTACCTAACCCACCCACCTAACCCACCCACCCACCTAACCCACCCACCTAACAAACTCACCTAACCCACCCACCCACCTAACCCACCCACCTAACAAACTCACCTAACCCACCCACCTAACCCACCCACCTAACCCACCCACCTAACAAACTCACCTAACAAACTCACCTTACCCACCCACCTTACCCACCCACCTAACCCACCCACCTTACCCACCTAACCCACCCACCTAACCCACCCACCTAACCCACCCACCCACCCACCTAACCCACCTAACCCACCCACCTAACCCACCCACCTAACCCACCCACCTAACCCACCCACCCACCTAACCCACCCACCTAACCCACCTAACCCACCCACCTAACCCACCCACCCACCTAACCCACCCACCCCTCCAGATGGTAGCAGTGAGTCTATGCAACCTCCTCACCACCAATCAACAGTCGCCGTCAACCGAAACGTCGGCAACGGGTTCCCACTCGACATCGGACCAGCACTGGACATCAACTCACGGGATCATTTCAACATCCCGACAGTCGGCTGTGACGGACACCGTTCCAGGTAAGCTGGCGGTGGCTGAGAGATGTTGACTACCTCGCCCGGTGGACAGGAGGTCGTGGGTTCTATCCCGGACCCTGTCAATACCTCGCCCGGTGGACAGGAGGTCGTGGGTTCCATCCCGGACCCTGTCAATACCTTGCCTGGTGGACAGGAGGTCGTGGGTTCCATCCCGGACCCTGTCAATACCTCGCCTGGTGGACAGGAGGTCGTGGGTTCCATCCCAGACCCTGTCAATACCTGTATTTGACGAAATGTTAACTACCTCGCCTGGTATACAGGAGGTCGTGGGTTCCATCCCGGACCATGACAATACCTGCATTTGACGAGATGTTAACTACCTCGCCTGGTATACAGGAGGTCGTGGGTTCCATCCCAACCCTGTCAATACCTGTATTTGACGAGATGTTAACTACCTCGCCTGGTATACAGGAGGTCGTGGGTTCCATCCCAGACCCTGTCAATACCTGCATTTGACGAGATGTTAACTACCTCGCCTGGTATACAGGAGGTCGTGGGTTCCATCCCAGACCCTGTCAATACCTGTATTTGACGAGATGTTAACTACCTCGCCTGGTATACAGGAGGTCGTGGGTTCCATCCCAGACCCTGTCAATACCTGTATTTGACGAGATGTTAACTACCTCGCCTGGTATACAGGAGGTCGTGGGTTCCATCCTGGACCATGACAATACCTGCATTTGACGAGATGTTAACTACCTCGCCTGGTATACAGGAGGTCGTGGGTTCCATCCCAGACCCTGTCAATACCTGTATTTGACGAGATGTTAACTACCTCGCCTGGTATACAGGAGGTCGTGGGTTCCATCCCAGACCCTGTCAATACCTGTATTTGACGAGATGTTAACTACCTCGCCTGGTATACAGGAGGTCGTGGGTTCCATCCCGGACCATGACAACACCTGCATTTGACGAGATGTTAACTACCTCGCCTGGTATACAGGAGGTCGTGGGTTCCATCCCAGACCCTGTCAATACCTGCATTTGACGAGATGTTAACTACCTCGCCTGGTATACAGGAGGTCGTGGGTTCCATCCCAGACCCTGTCAATACCTGTATTTGACGAGATGTTAACTACCTCGCCTGGTATACAGGAGGGCGTGGGTTCCATCCCAGACCCTGTCAATACCTGTATTTGACGAGATGTTAACTACCTCGCCTGGTATACAGGAGGTCGTGGGTTCCATCCCGGACCCTGACAATACCTGTATTTGACGAGATGTTAACTACCTCGCCTGGTATACAGGCCGGAAAGTGAGCGTCCAGGGATGGAACCCACGTGCCTCTTACACAACAGGCGAAGTATTTAAGACATTGCCAAATGCAGGCATCATTAGGGCCCGGGGTGGAACCCATGCCTCATAGCCACCACGGCACCAGAGGTACTCACGCTACCAGTCTACGGTGAGTCCTGAACTCACTCACTCGCTCCCACTGGTGACTGTTGTGAATTATGTAGTGGTACTAGTACCAGTACCAGAGTAGTGAGTACTGGACTCACTCACTCACTACACTGGTGACTGACTGTAGTGAATTATGTAGTGGTACTAGTACCAGTGCCAGAGTAGTGAATTATGTAGTGGTACTAGTACCAGTACCAGAGTGGTGAGTACTGGACTCACTCACTACTCTGGTGACTGTAGTGAATTATGTAGTGGTACTAGTACCAGAGTGGTGAGTACTGGACTCACTCACTACACTGGTGACTGACTGTAGTGAATTATGTAGTGGTACTAGTACCAGTACCAGAGTAGTGAATTATGTAGTGGTACTAGCAACAGTACCAGAGTAGTGAATTATGTAGTGGTACTAGTACCAGTACCAGAGTAGTGAATTATGTAGTGGTACTAGTACCAGTACCAGAGTAGTGAGTACTGGACTCACTCACTACACTGGTGACTGTAGTGAATTATGTAGTGGTACTAGTACCAGTACCAGAGTAGTGAATTATGTAGTGGTACTAGTACCAGTACCAGAGTGGTGAGTACTGGACTCACTCACTACACTGGTGACTGACTGTAGTGAATTATGTAGTGGTACTAGTACCAGTACCAGAGTAGTGAATTATGTAGTGGTACTAGTACCAGTACCAGAGTAGTGAATTATGTAGTGGTACTAGTACCAGTACCAGAGTAGTGAATTATGTAGTGGTACTAGTACCAGTACCAGAGTAGTGAATTATGTAGTGGTACTAGTACCAGTACCAGAGTGGTGAGTACTGGACTCACTCACTACACTGGTGACTGACTGTAGTGAATTATGTAGTGGTACTAGTACCAGTACCAGAGTAGTGAGTCCTGAACTCACTCACTCACTACACTGGTGACTGTAGTGAATTATGTAGTGGTACTAGTACCAGTACCAGAGTAGTGAATTATGTAGTGGTACTAGTACCAGTACCAGGGTGGTAAGTACCGCACTCACTAACTACACTGGTGACTGACTGTAGTGAATTATGTAGTGGTACTAGTACCAGTATAAGAGTAGTGAATTATGTAGTGTTACTAGTACCAGTACCAGAGTGGTAAGTACCGCACTCACTAACTACACTGGTGACTGACTGTAGTGAATTATGTAGTGGTACTAGTACCAGTACCAGAGTAGTGAATTATGCAGTGTTACTAGTACCAGTACCAGAGTAGTGAGTACTGGACTCACTCACTCACTACACTGGTGACTGACTGTAGTGAATTATGTAGTGGTACTAGTACCAGTACCAGAGTAGTGAATTATGTAGTGGTACTAGTACCAGTACCAGGGTGGTAAGTACTTGACTCACTCACTACACTGGTGACTGACTGTAGTGGTACTAGCACGAGTGGTACTAGTACTCACGACTACCACACGGACTGTCTATCTGCGGTACCTCCGCTATCTTTACAGAGAGCAGTCGGTCCGGGTCCACTCTAACGAGCTTTGCCAGCGAGAGTGCTTGGCCAGAAGGTACCACCGATTATGCAAGTATCGGAATGAGCTCTACCGTTTCGCCTGGTGTCAGTACTCTTTCTGAGACCACTACAATAAGTACGAGCGCGGGGAGGGGCAGTACCACGCCTACCACTGGCTATACCATCATACCTACTACTTCTACCACCACACCTTCTACTACACCTACCATTCCTTATTTTGTGTCTACTACTGCTTCTACTGCTACACCTGCTAATTCTACAACTATCATACCTCCTGGCGCGTCTACTGCTAATTATACCACCACACCTACTAATCCTACGACTACCATACCTCCTGGCGTAGCTACTACTACTACTTCTACCACCACACCTGCTACTACAACTACCATACCTTATTTTGTGGCTACTACTACTTCTACTGCCACACCTACTACAACTACCATACCTTATTTTGTGGCTACTACTACTTCTACTGCCACACCTACTACAACTACCATACCTTATTTCGAGTCTACTGATGATTCTACCACCACACCTACTAATCCTACAACTATCATACCTCCTGGCGCGTCTACTGCTGATTATACCACCACACCTACTAATCCTACGACTACCATACCTCCTGGCGTAGCTACTACTACGTCTACCACCACACCTGCTACTACAACTACCATACCTTATTTCGAGTCTACTGATGATTCTACCGCCACACCTACTAATCCTACAACTACCATACCTTATTTTGTGGCTACTACTACTTCTACTGCCACACCTACTAATTCTACAACTACCATACCTCCTGGCGTGGCTACTACTACTACAACAACGACTACCACCGTACCTACAACAACGACTACCACCGTACCTACAACAACGACTACCACCGTACCCACAACAAGGACCACCACACTGACACCCCCTCGTGAGTATCGCCTCGTGAGACCCACCATCAGTTGGCCCCGTATGGAGCTATGTCGGAAGGGATGTGTTGAGTGAATCTCTTTACTTGGCCACGCAGAGAGAGGGTGCACCGGGTAGCCTCTAGCAGGCTGTAGGGGCAAGTGCTGTTAGCGAGCACCTATGAAGGCCGGCACGGCACACGAGGGGGTGGGTGGCCAACACCACGCCCGGCCGCCTTTGTCTCCCCAGTGGCGATGTTTACTACACACCGCACCAGGTACTCATTTGCGGCTGAGTAGTCCCAGCGGAGTCCCCGGGCCAGTTCAGATAATCGTCACTGACGGTGTTGGCCAGGTTCGTAGCGCAGCGTAGCGCTAACCGCTACACTACCACTCCCCACACACACACTCACTCAGTCACTCACTCCCCACACACACACTCAGCTAACCACACACTCACTCAATCACTCACTCACCTAACCACTCCCCACACACACACTCAGCTAACCACACACTCACCTAACCACCCACTCCCCACACACACACTCAGCTAACCACACACTCACCTAACCACCCACTCCCCACACACACACTCAGCTAACCACCCACTCACCTAACCACTCCCCACACACACACTCAGCTAACCACACACTCACCTAACCACCCACTCACCTAACCACCCACCCCCTACACACACACTCAGCTAACCACACACTCACCTAACCACCCACTCCCCACACACACACTCACTCAGTCACTCACTCCCCACACACACACTCAGCTAACCACACACTCACTCAATCACTCACTCACCTAACCACCCACTCCCCACACACACACTCAGCTAACCACACACTCACTCAATCACTCACTCAGCTAACCACACACTCACTCAATCACTCACTCCCCACACACACACTCACTCAATCACTCACCTAACCACCCACTCACCTAACCACTCCCCACACACACACTCAGCTAACCACACACTCACCTGACCACCCACTCCCCACACACACACTCAGCTAACCACAAACTCACTCAATCACTCACTCCCCACACACACACTCACTCAATCACTAACTCAGCTAACCACACACTCACCTAACCACTCCCCACACACACACACTCAGCTAACCACACACTCACCTAACCACTCCCCACACACACACTCAGCTAACCACACACTCACCTAACCACTCACTCCCCACACACACACTCACTCAATCACTCACCTAACCACTCACTCCCCACACACACACTCACTCAATCACTCACCTAACCATCCACTCCCCACACACACACTCAGCTAACCACACACTCACCTAACCACCCACCCCCTACACACACACTCAGCTAACCACACACTCACCTAATCACCCACTCACCTAATCACCCACTCACCTAACAACCCACTCACCTAACCACCCACTCACCTAACCACTCCCCACACACACACTCAGCTAACCACACACTCACCTAACCACTCACTCCCCACACACACACTCAGCTAACCACACACTCACTCAATCACTCACTCACCTAACCACCCACTCCCCACACACACACTCAGCTAACCACACACTCACCTAACCACCCGCTCACCTAACCACCCACTCCCCACGCACACACTCAGCTAACCACACACTCACTCAATCACACACTCACCTAACCACCCACTCACCTAACCACTCCCCACACACACACTCAGCTAACCACACACTCACCTAACCACCCACTCCCCACACACACACTCAGCTAACCACACACTCACCTAACCACCCACTCCCCACACACACACTCAGCTAACCACACACTCACCTAACCACTCACTCCCCACACACACACTCACTCAATCACTCACCTAACCACCCACTCCCCACACACTCACTCAGCTAACCACCCACTCACCTAACCACCCACTCAGCTAACCACTCACTCAATCACTCACTCACCTAACCACCCACTTACCTAACCACTCCCCACACACACACTCAGCTAACCACCCACTCACCTAACCACTCACTCCCCACACACACACTCACTCAATCACTCACCTAACCACTAACTCCCCACACACACACTCACTCAATCACTCACCTAACCACCCACTCCCCACACACTCACTCAGCTAACCACCCACTCACCTAACCACCCACTCCCCACACACACACTCAGCTAACCACTCACTCACCTAACCACCCACCCCCTACACACACACTCAGCTAACCACACACTCACCTAATCACCCACTCACCTAATCACCCACTCACCTAACAACCCACTCACCTAACCACCCACTCACCTAACCACTCCCCACACACACACTCAGCTAACCACACACTCACCTAACCACCCACTCCCCACACACACACTCAGCTAACCACACACTCACCTAACCACCCACTCCCCACACACACACTCAGCTAACCACCCACTCACCTAACCACTCCCCACACACACACTCACCTAACCACCCACTCCCCACACACACACTCAGCTAACCACACACTCACCTAACCACCCACTCCCCACACACACACTCAGCTAACCACCCACTCACCTAACCACTCCCCACACACACACTCAGCTAACCACACACTCACCTAACCACCCACTCACCTAACCACCCACTCCCCACACACACACTCAGCTAACCACACACTCACCTAACCACTCACTCCCCACACACACACTCACTCAATCACTCACCTAACCACCCACTCCCCACACACTCACTCAGCTAACCACACACTCACCTAACCACCCACCCCCTACACACACACTCAGCTAACCACACACTCACCTAACCACCCACCCCCTACACACACACTCAGCTAACCACACACTCACCTAACCACCCACTCACCTAACCACTCCCCACACACACACTCACCTAACCACCCACTCACCTAACCACCCACTCCCCACACACACACTCAGCTAACCACACACTCACCTAACCACTCCCCACACACACACTCAGCTAACCACACACTCACCTAACCACCCACTCCCCACACACACACTCAGCTAACCACACACTCACCTAACCACTCACTCCCCACACACACACTCACTCAATCACTCACCTAACCACCCACTCCCCACACACTCACTCAGCTAACCACACACTCACCTAACCACTCACTCCCCACACACACACTCACTCAATCACTCACCTAACCACTCACTCCCCACACACACACTCAATCACTCACTCACCTAACCACCCACTCCCCACACACTCACTCAGCTAACCACCCACTCACCTAACCACCCACTCCCCACACACTCACTCAGCTAACCACCCACTCACCTAACCACCCACTCCCCTACACACACACTCAGCTAACCACACACTCACCTAACCACCCACCCCCTACACACACACTCAGCTAACCACACACTCACCTAACCACCCACTCCCCACACACACACTCAGCTAACCACCCACTCACCTAACCACTCCCCACACACACACTCAGCTAACCACACACTCACTCAATCACTCACTCACCTAACCACTCCCCACACACACACTCAGCTAACCACACACTCACCTAACCACCCACTCACCTAACCACCCACCCCCTACACACACACTCAGCTAACCACACACTCACCTAACCACCCACTCCCCACACACACACTCACTCAGTCACTCACTCCCCACACACACACTCAGCTAACCACACACTCACTCAATCACTCACTCACCTAACCACCCTCTCCCCACACACACACTCAGCTAACCACACACTCACTCAATCACTCACTCAGCTAACCACACACTCACTCAATCACTCACTCCCCACACACACACTCACTCAATCATTCACCTAACCACCCACTCACCTAACCACTCCCCACACACACACTCAGCTAACCACACACTCACTCAGTCACTCACTCCCCACACACACACTCAGCTAACCACAAACTCACTCAATCACTCACTCACCTAACCACCCACTCACCTAACCACTCCCCACACACTCACTCAGCTAACCACCCACTCACCTAACCACCCACTCCCCACACACACACTCAGCTAACCACACACTCACCTAACCACTCCCCACACACACACACTCAGCTAACCACACACTCACCTAACCACCCACCCCCTACACACACACTCAGCTAACCACACACTCACCTAATCACTCACTCACCTAACCACCCACTCACCTACCCACTCCCCACACACACACTCACTCAATCACTCACTCACCTAACCACCCACTCACCTAACCACTCTCCACACACACACTCACCTAACCACCCACTCACCTAACCACCCACTCCCCACACACCCACTCACCTAACCACCCACTCACCTAACCACCCACTCCCCACACACACACTCACCTAACCACCCACTCACCTAACCACCCACTCACCTAACCACCCACTCACCTAACCACCCACTTACCTAACCACTCCCCACACACACACTCAGCTAACCACACACTCACCTAACCACTCCCCACACACTCACTCACCTAACCACCCACTCACCTAACCACCCACTCCCCACACACACACTCAGCTAACCACACACTCACTCAATCACTCACTCACCTAACCACCCACTCCCCACACACACACTCAGCTAACCACACACTCACCTAACCACCCTCTCCCCACACACACACTCAGCTAACCACAAACTCACTCAATCACTCACTCAGCTAACCACCCACTCACCTAACCACCCACTCCCCACACACACACTCAGCTAACCACCCACTCACCTAACCACCCACCCCCTACACACACACTCAGCTAACCACACACTCACCTAATCACCCACTCACCTAATCACCCACTCACCTAACAACCCACTCACCTAACCACCCACTCACCTAACCACTCCCCACACACACACTCAGCTAACCACACACTCACCTAACCACTCACTCCCCACACACACACTCAGCTAACCACCCACTCACCTAACCACCCACCCCCTACACACACACTCAGCTAACCACCCACTCACCTAACCACCCACTCCCCACACACACACTCAGCTAACCACCCACTCACCTAACCACCCACCCCCTACACACACACTCAGCTAACCACACACTCACCTAACCACTCCCCACACACACACTCAGCTAACCACACACTCACCTAACCACCCACTCCCCACACACACTCACCTAACCACTCCCCACACACACACTCAGCTAACCACACACTCACCTAACCACTCACTCCCCACACACACACTCAGCTAACCACACACTCACCTAACCACCCACCCCCTACACACACACTCAGCTAACCACACACTCACCTAACCACCCACTCCCCACACACACACTCAGCTAACCACACACTCACCTAACCACTCCCCACACACACACTCAGCTAACCACACACTCACTCAATCACTCACTCACCTAACCACTCCCCACACACACACTCAGCTAACCACACACTCACCTAACCACCCACTCACCTAACCACCCACCCCCTACACACACACTCAGCTAACCACACACTCCCCACACACACACACTCAGTCACTCACTCCCCACACACACACTCAGCTAACCACACACTCACTCAATCACTCACTCACCTAACCACCCTCT
The DNA here is from genome assembly GCF_048934315.1 of Petromyzon marinus. Lineage (NCBI taxonomy): Eukaryota > Metazoa > Chordata > Hyperoartia > Petromyzontiformes > Petromyzontidae > Petromyzon > Petromyzon marinus. Next base: position 3,736,385 of record NW_027422625.1, read on the forward strand.
CCCCACACACACACTCAGCTAACCACACACTCACTCAATCACTCACTCCCCACACACACACTCACTCAATCACTCACCTAACCACCCACTCACCTAACCACTCCCCACACACACACTCAGCTAACCACACACTCACCTAACCACCCACCCCCTACACACACACTCAGCTAACCACACACTCACCTAATCACCCACTCACCTAATCACCCACTCACCTAACCACCCACTCACCTAACCACTCCCCACACACACACTCAGCTAACCACACACTCACCTAACCACTCACTCCCCACACACACACTCAGCTAACCACACACTCACTCAATCACTCACTCACCTAACCACCCACTCACCTACCCACTCCCCACACACACACTCACTCAATCACTTACTCACCTAACCACACACTCACCTAACCACCCACCCCCTACACACACACACTCACCTAACCACCCACCCCCTACACACACACACTCACCTAACAACCCACTCACCTAACCACCCACTCACCTAACCACCCACTCACCTAACCACTCTCCACACACACACTCACCTAACCACCCACTCACCTAACCACCCACTCACCTAACAACCCACTCACCTAACAACCCACTCACCTAACCACCCACTCACCTAACCACCCGCTCACCTAACCACCCACTCACCTAACCACCCACTCACCTAACCACCCACTCACCTAACCACCCACTCACCTAACCACCCACTCACCTAACCACCCACTCACCTAACCACCCACTCACCTAACCACGCGCTCACCTAACCACCCACTCCCCACACACCCACTCACCTAACCACCCACTCACCTAACCACCCACTCACCTAACCACCCACTCACCTAACCACCCACTCACCTAACCACCCACTCACCTAACCACGCGCTCACCTAACCACCCACTCACCTAACCACCCGCTCACCTAACCACCCACTCACCTAACCACCCGCTCACCTAACCACCCGCTCACCTAACCACCCACTCACCTAACCACCCACTCACCTAACCACCCACTCACCTAACCACCCGCTCACCTAACCACCCGCTCACCTAACAACCCACTCACCTAACAACCCACTCACCTAACCACCCGCTCACCTAACCACCCGCTCACCTAACCACCCACTCACCTAACCACCCGCTCACCTAACCACCCACTCACCTAACCACCCACTCACCTAACCACCCGCTCACCTAACCACCCACTCACCTAACCACCCGCTCACCTAACCACCCGCTCACCTAACAACCCACTCACCTAACCACCCACTCACCTAACCACCCGCTCACCTAACCACCCACTCACCTAACCACCCGCTCACCTAACCACCCGCTCACCTAACCACCCACTCACCTAAGCGGGGCATTGTGTTGGTTCCCCCAGTGCCGGACCTGCTGCAGACCTGCCAACGTGAGGGAGGAGTGGAGGGTCCCTGCGTCGATCTGGTGGAGGGCCTGCGGCTGAGGTTCTCCATGCAGGTGACGGGGCCCTTCCCGCCGCTGAGGAGTGCCGCGTGGACCCTGAACGGGCGGCCGCTGCAGGCTGGCTCGGCCGTCATCATCGGCGTCGCTCACGGGGGCAGCGTCCCAACGCTGGAGCTCGTGGCGCTGAGGACAGCCCATCAAGGTTCACGACGCACACATCGGGCAAAAGGATATCACTACTAGCAGTGGTGGTAGTGATAGTAGTAGTGATACTACTAGTAGTAGTAGTGATACTACTAGTAGTGGTGGTAGTGATAGTGATACTACTAGTAGTAGTAGTGATAGTAGTAGTGGTGATAGTGATAGTAGTAGTGATAGTAGTATCACTATCACTACTACTATCACTATCACTACTACTATCACTACTACTAGTGGTAGTAGTGATAGTACTATCACTAATACCACTAGTAGTGATAGTACTAGTAGTGATAGTATCACTACTAGTAGTGATGGTAGTAGTATCACTACTACCATCACTATCACTACTACTATCACTACTACTACTATCACTACTACTACCACCACTACTAGTAGTGGTGGTAGTATTATCACTACTACCATCACTATCACTACTACTATCACTACTAGCAGTGGTGGTAGTAGTATCACTACTACCACCACTATCACTACTAGCAGTGGTGGTAGTAGTATCACTACTACCATCACTATCACTACTACTAGTGGTGGTAGTAGTATCACTACTACCACCACTATCACTACTACTAGTGGTGGTAGTAGTATCACTACTACCATCACTATCACTACTACTAGTGGTGGTAGTAGTATCACTACTACCACCACTATCACTACTAGCAGTGGTGGTAGTAGTATCACTACTACCATCACTATCACTACTACTAGTGGTGGTAGTAGTATCACTACTACCATCACTATCACTACTACTAGTGGTGGTAGTAGTGATACTACTACCATCACTATCACTACTACTAGTGGTGGTAGTAGTATCACTACTACCATCACTATCACTACTACTATCACTACTACTACTATCACTACTACTACCACCACTACTAGTAGTGGTGGTAGTAGTATCACTACTACCATCACTATCACTACTACTAGTAGTAGTGATAGTATCACTACTACTAGTAGTGGTGGTAGTAGTATCACTACTATCATCACTATCACTACTACTATCACTACTACTACTATCACTACTACTACCACCACTACTAGTAGTGGTGGTAGTAGTAGTGATAGTAGTAGTAGTGGTAGTAGTGATACTACTAGTAGTAGTGATAGTGATAGTAGTAGTGATAGTAGTATCACTACTACTATCACTATCACTACTACTATCACTATCACTACCACCACTACTAGTAGTGGTGGTAGTGATAGTACTAGTAGTAGTAGTGATACTACTAGTAGTAGTAGTTATAGTAGTAGTGGTAGTGGTGATAGTGATAGTAGTAGTCATAGTAGTATCACTACTACTATCACTATCACTACTACTATCACTATCACTACCACCACTACTAGTAGTGGTGGTAGTGATAGTACTAGTAGTAGTAGTGATACTACTAGTAGTAGTAGTGATAGTAGTAGTGGTAGTGGTGATAGTGATAGTAGTAGTGATAGTAGTATCACTACTACTATCACTATCACTACTACTATCACTACTACTAGTGGTGGTAGTAGTATCACTACTACCATCACTATCACTACTACTACTAGTAGTAGTGATAGTATCACTACTAGTAGTGGTAGTGATTGTGATACTACTAGTGGTGGTAGTGATAGTACTAGTAGTAGTAGTGATAGTAGTAGTGGTAGTGGTGATAGTGATAGTAGTAGTGATAGTGATAGTAGTATCACTACTACTATCACTACTACTATCACTATCACTACTACTATCACTACTACTACTAGTAGTGATACTACTAGTAGTAGTGGTGGTAGTAGTATCACTACTACCATCACTATCACTACTACTAGTAGTAGTAGTGATAGTATCACTACTACTAGTGGTGGTAGTGATTGTACTAGTAGTAGTAGTGATACTACTACTAGTAGTAGTGATAGTAGTAGTGGTAGTGGTGATAGTGATAGTAGTAGTGATAGTAGTATCACTACTACTATCACTATCACTACTACTATCACTACTACTAGTGGTGGTAGTAGTAGTAGTGATAGTAGTAGTGATAGTAGTAGTAATACTACTATCACTACTACTAGTACTAGAAGTAGTAGTGATACTACTACCACTACTACTACTAGTGGTGGTAGTGATTGTGATACTACTAGTAGTAGTAGTGATACTACTATAACTAGTAGTAGTAGTGATAGTAGTAGTGGTAGTGGTGATAGTGATAGTAGTAGTGATAGTAGTATCACTACTACTATCACTATCACTACTACTATCACTACTACTACTAGTAGTGATACTACTACTACTAGTAGTGGTGGTAGTAGTATCACTACTACCATCACTATCACTACTACTATCACTATCACTACTACTACTATCACTACTACCATCACTATCACTACTACTAGTAGTAGTAGTGATAGTATCACTACTAGTAGTGGTGGTAGTGATAGTACTAGTAGTAGTAGTGATACTACTAGTAGTAGTAGTGATAGTGATAGTAGTATTACTACTAGTAGTGGTGGTAGTGATAGTACTAGTAGTAGTAGTGATACTACTACTACTAGTAGTGATAGTAGTAGTGGTAGTGGTGATAGTGATAGTAGTAGTGATAGTAGTATCACTACTACTATCACTATCACTACTACTATCACTACTAGTAGTGGTGGTAGTGGTAGTAGTGATAGTAGTAGTAGTAATACTACTATCACTACTACTACTAGTACTACAAGTAGTAGTGATACTACTACTAGTGGTGGTAGTGATAGTACTAGTAGTAGTAGTGATAGTAGTGATACTACTACTACTAGTAGTGATAGTGATAGTAGTATTACTACTAGTAGTATCACTACTATCACTACTACTACTACTACACTACTACTACTAGTAGTATCACTACTATCACTACTACTACTACTACAAGTAGTAGTGATACTACTACTAGTGGTGGTAGTGATAGTACTAGTAGTAGTAGTGATACTATAACTAGTAGTAGTAGTGATAGTATCACTACTACTAGTGGTAGTAGTGATAGTACTATCACTACTACCACTAGTAGTGATAGTACTATCACTACTACTAGTAGTAGTGATAGTACTATCACTACTACTAGTAGTAGTGATACTACTAGTAGTAGTAGTGATACTATCACTACTATCACTACTACTACTAGTAGTAGTATCACTACTACTAGTAGTAGTAGTGATACTACTAGTAGTAGTAGTATCACTACTACTAGTAGTAGTAGTGATACTACTAGTAGTAGTAGTAGTGATACTATCACTACTATCACTACTACTACTAGTAGTGATAGTAGTAGTATCACTACTAGTAGTAATACTACTATCACTACTACTACTAGTAGTAGTGATAGTAGTAGTAGTGATAGTATCACTACTATCACTACTACTAGTAGTAGTAGTGATAGTAGTATCACTACTACTAGTAGTGATACTACTAGTAGTAGTAATACTACTATCACTAATACTACTATCACTATCACTACTACCACTACTACTATCACTACTACTACTATCACTACTACTACTAGTAGTAGTGATAGTAGTATTACTACTAGTAGTAGTAGTACTACTATCACTACTATCACTACTACCACTATCACTATTACTACTATCACTACCACTACTAGTAGCAGTAGTACTACTATCACTACTACCACTATTACTACTATCACTACCACTACTAGTAGCAGTAGTGATAGTAGTATTACTACTAGTAGTAATACTACTACTAGTGATAGTAGTAGTATTACTAGTACTATCACTACGACTAGTATCACTACTATCACTACTACTAGTAGTGATAGTAGTATTACTACAATCACTACGACTACTGTTGCTACTACTATCACTACTACTACTATCACTACTACTAACACTACTATCACTACTACCACTATCACTACTACCACTATCACTACTATCACTATCCCTACTACCACTATTACCACTACTACTACCACTACTACTACCACTACTACTACCACCACCACAACTACCACCACTACTATCACTACTACTACTACTATCACTACTATCACTACTACTACTAATACTATCACTACCACTACTATCACTACTACTATCACTACTATCTTTACTACTACTATCACTACTACTATCACTACTATCTTTACTACTACTATCACTACTACTATCACTACTATCTTTACTACTACTATCACTACTACTATCACTATCACCAATACCACTATCACTACTACTACTCGACTAATCACTAGCCACCCGGCGCTCTGCTCGTTGTTGTGAGCGTCGCTCCTCCGCCCTCGTTGTTGTTGGAGGGCGACTACCTCCAACTGCCCAGTAGCATCCTTCACGAGCCTCCTCCACAGAGGCCGATCTTGACACCGCTGGTACCAGTCATCGGCAAGTCCACTCAGCTCCACGTCCTCCTGTACCACATCACTCCATCTCTTCTCTAGCCCATGCCTCGCCCGTTTAGCCCGCTCGATCCGGCCGAACAAAAGCTGTTTCGGCATGTGGTGGCTGGGCATGCGGGCTACATGACCCAGCCAACGCAGCCTTGCCTGCCGGAGGAGCTCACCGATGGGACCTTGCCCAGATCTTTCAAGGATTTGTGAGCTCCTCACACAATCCAGCCTGGTTAAACCCAGGATGGATCGTAGGCAGGCTAGCCTAAATATTTATAACCGGTGAAGATGTTCCATTAGGGGGGTCCACGTTTCGCAAGCGTAGAGAAGTGAGGGAATGACCGTGCCGAGAAGACCTGAAGCTTAGTGTGGAGCGACAGACCAGGTAGCTTCCACACAGTGTTACGCAACCGATGAAATGATATTGTTGCTCGACTAATTCTGAGTGAGACCTCTGTTGTCAAACCAGAGCCGGTCATAAGCACACTGCCCAGGTTTGGGAAACTCTCCACTCTCTCCACAACTGCCCCATCACCAATTGGGAGTTGTGGGGGTGGAGTGTCCGATGGTACAAAATACCCAGGTAGGTTCTTAGTTTGGTGGGACTGATGGTAAGGCCCCACCTCTTAGTGGCACGCTCCAGTCTCAGCAGCAGCGTCTCCAACTCCTCCTCTGACTGAGCAGCTATTACCAAATCATCAGCATACAAAACGTGGTTGAGCAATAGGGAGCCATCCCTTGACCACACCCTGGCATCGATCAGCCTCCCATTGTATCTGTACCAGATGTAAATTCCTCTGGTACAGCCATCAAAGGCTTCACGAACTACGTGGTCGAAAAATATGTTAAGTAATGTGGAAGCCAGTGGACATCCCTGTCGCACCCCAAGGTGAACAGGGAATGGCTCCGACTCCCGGCCACGTAGTTTTACCAGGGCCTGCTCACCATCATGAAGGTCCTTAATGATCGTGAGCAGAGGGTCAGGGACTCTGGAAGCATGAAGAACAACCCAGAGCCCAGGCCTACTGATGGTATCATAGGCCTTGACCAGGTCATTAAAGCAGAGATGTAGGTCTTGTTGGAATCCTCTACAACTCTGCTGTAGCAAACGGACAGAAAATATGGCATCTGTGCAGGACCGCCCTTTCCTGAAACCGCATTGGGGCTATGCAAGCCTCTCCTCAACGTGCCTGGCAAGGCAATGTTGAATAATCCTTGCCAGGACCTTGCCCGGCACACTGAGGAGTGAGATGCCCCTGTAGTTGTTACAGTCTGTGCGGTCCCCCTTCTTAAAGAGGGGGACCACCGGGGCATCCTTCCAATCCTGCGGAACCCGTCCAGTGGTCCAGACTGTTGTTATAATGTCATGTAGGGCAGTCTGTGCACAAACGCCACCCTCCCTCAGCATTTTGCTTGGGAGATCATCTCTGCCCCAGTGCCTTTCCTGGTCTCAGACTCCGGATCGCCTTCAGTACTTCCTCAACAGATGGCACTTCAGCCAGCCACTCACAGGGGGTGACTTATTCCTACAATATTTGAGGCACCGCAGCCTCAGCAGGGTCATCCCCACTTTGTGCCACGATGTTTTCCAGGCTGAGGGATTTCCCCTCCCCCAGGACCTCACAGAAACGCACAGCAAATCTGCAAACCTGTTCCTGAGAGTCGCAGATTGGATCACGGTTTTTTCCGCTAATGATGGTAATAGGGTGTGGGATTTGTGATCGCGGGCCATTGAGGCAGACTCCATCTCCTCAGCAACCCGCGACCACCACCCATCCTTGCAGCGCCCCACGACTCTCCGAACCTCCGAGCGAAGGCTGCGGTAAGCCTCCTCATTCTCTGACGTGGGATTCTGTGAGCCGATGACAGTGGTCCTGTCGCTTTTTCTCAGCCAGCCTGAACACCTCCTCTGTCAGCCAGGGTCTCTGGGGAGGTCTGGACCGCGTACCCAAAGCAGCCATTGCAGTTGCCTGAGTCACAGTCCTAAACCTCGCCCATTTACCCTCGACATCAGGAGGAGTGGGGGACGATGCCAACCCCAGCCGCAAGCGATGATGAAATTCTCGCTTGCAACTTTAATCAGATAACTGAGACCAGGCCACTTTAGGTTGGAATGGGGTCCTGGGTGTACACCCACCACCGGAGTGGAAGACTGTCAGGCGCATCTTCCAGATGACTAGTCGATGGTCAGAGGGCAGATCAGCTCCATGGTAGGTCCTGGTGTCAAGGACATGGGCTCGCATTCGCTGGTCCGTCACTATGTAGTCCAGCAGATGTTCTTGCTTGGACCCGGCATGCATCCATGATGTTGTGTGGATGCGCCGATGCCGGAACAGTGTGTTGGTTATTACAAGCCCATGGGCTGCACAAAAATCTAGCAGCCTCCTGCCGTTGTTACTGAGCTGATCTGGCCCATGCCCTCCATTCACTCCAGACCAGGTGCCAGCATCATGACCAACTCGGGCATTGAAGTCACCCAACAAGATGACTCTATCCCGAGGGGCCACTTTAGCCAGCACCTGTGACAGGAGGTCATAGAAGGCATCTGACTCATCGGGCTTTGCCTGCATCCCTCCACGGACGTTCATCTTCGATGGGGGCATAAGTAACCACGACCACCACTCCTCGCCTCCGATTGATGGGAAGGCGAGCCCAAAGTAGCCTGGGGCTAAAAGCTTCCGAAAACTCACCACCATGCTCCCACGCCCCTTTAATTATTTTGCTCAGGTGAAGAGCCACACCCTGTTGTTTGGCAATCTGCTGCCCCGAGTAGAGGACTGTCTACCCCTCATGGTGGCAGGAGCCAGAGCCGGTCCACCGGACCTCCTGAATTCCACAGAGATCCAGGCGGTACCGGTCCAGCTCCCGACAGAGGAGTGGCAGCCTCTCCTCCGCAGTGAGCGTTCGAACATTCCACGTGGCCACACGAAGTGGCTTTTCGTTGTTTCTGGAGGAGCCCCGAGGGTAGAGATTCAATCTCCTGGCTCTGCCAATTGGGGTTTGGTCAGGAGACGTCATAGACGCCTGGCCCCCCGGGGCCTCTGTTACAAGCTTATTAAATATATGTTTCAGTTGTGGTTTTGTGGTAATTTACCACACTCACTCACCCACCCACTCACCCATCCACACTCACCCACTCACCCCTCCACCCACTCACCCATCCACCCACTCACCCAACAACCACCCACCCACCCACACCCACCCACCCACCCACTTACCCACCCACTCACCCACCCACCCACCCGCTCACCCACTCACCCGCCCACCCACCCACTCACTCGCTCACCCACCCACTCACCCACCCGCCCACTCGCTCACTCACCCACCCACTCACCCACCGACCCACCCACTCACCCACCGACCCACTCACTCACTCACTCACCCACTCACCCACTCACTCACCCACCCACCTACCCGCCCACTCACTCATTCACCCACCCACCGACTCACCCACCCACTCACTCACCCACCCACTCACTTACCCACCCACCCACCCACTCACCTACCCACCGACTCACTCACTCACCCACCAACCACTCACTCACCCACTCACCCACCCACTCACCCACCCACCCACTCACCCACTCACCCACTCACTCACCCACCCACCCACCTACTCACTCACCCACCCACTCACCCACCCACTCACTCACCCACTCACCCACCCACTCACCTACCCACCGACTCACTCACTCACCCACCAACCACTCACTCACCCACTCACCCACCCACTCACCCACTCACCCGCCACCCACCCACTCACGCTCACCCACCCACTCACCCACCCGCCCACTCGCTCACTCACCCACCCACTCATTCACCCACCCACCGACTCACCCACCCACTCACTCACCCACCCACTCACTTACCCACCCACCCACCCACTCACCTACCCACCGACTCACTCACTCACCCACCAACCACTCACTCACCCACTCACCCACCCACTCACCCACCCACCCACTCACCCACTCACCCACTCACTCACCCACCCACCCACCTACTCACTCACCCACCCACTCACCCACCCACTCACTCACCCACTCACCCACCCACTCACCTACCCACCGACTCACTCACTCACCCACCAACCACTCACTCACCCACTCACCCACCCACTCACCCACCCACCGACTCACCCACACACTCACCCACCCACCCACTCACCCGCCCACCCCTGCAGGTCGCTACGTCTGCACAGCATCATGGGGACCCGGTGAGACCCACAGGGCCACGGCTGAGCTGACGCAAGTGACCGCCCTGCCGGTCATCGATGTCACGGCGACCTCCTTCCCACAGCTCAGCGGGAACTGCGGGCAGCCCGTGCAGCTCATCTGCTGCTTGCGCGGCCCCGCGGACTCCAACGTCACCGTCACGTGGACCCAGGGGGACCACGTGGTGTCCGGTCCGACTGGTGAGTCCACCACTACCACCAGCAGACCATCACTACCACCACCACCACCACCTCCATCACCATCACTACCCACCTCCATCACTACCACCACCATCACCTTCACTACCACCACCACCACCATCACTACCACCACCACCTCCATCACCATCACTACCACCACCTCCATCACTACCACCACCACCTCCATCACTACCACCACCATCACCATCACTACCACCACTACCACCATCACTACCACCACTACCACAACTACCACCATCACCATCACTACCACCACCACCTCCATCACCATCACTACCACCACCTCCATCACTACCACCACTACCACCATCACCACCACTACCACCACTACCACCACTACCACCACTACCATCACTACCACCACCTCCATCACCACGACCATTACCACCTCCATCACCACTACCACCACTACCACCACTACCACCTCCATCACTACCACCTCCACCACTACCACCATTACCACCTCCATCACCACTACCACCACCAGCACCACCATCACTACCACCACCACCTCCATCACCACTACCACCACCACCACTTCCACCACTACCACCACAACCACCTCCATCACTACCACCTCCATTATCACTACCACCACTACTACCACCACTACCACCACTACTACCACCACCACCTCCATCACCACTACCACCACTACCACCTCCACCACTACCACCAGCACCATCACTACCACCACCACCTCCATCACCACTACCACCACTACCACCATCACTACCATCACCACTACCACCACCACTTCCATCACCACTACCACCAGCACCATCACTTCCACCACTACCACCATCACCACCACTACCACCACTACCACCACTACCACCACTACCATCACTACCACCACCTCCATCACCACGACCATTACCACCTCCATCACCACTACCACCACTACCACCACTACCACCTCCATCACTACCACCTCCACCACTACCACCATTACCACCTCCATCACCACTACCACCACCAGCACCACCATCACTACCACCACCACCTCCATCACCACTACCACCACCACCACTTCCACCACTACCACCACAACCACCTCCATCACTACCACCTCCATTATCACTACCACCACTACTACCACCACTACCACCACTACTACCACCACCACCTCCATCACCACTACCACCACTACCACCTCCACCACTACCACCAGCACCATCACTACCACCACCACCTCCATCACCACTACCACCACTACCACCATCACTACCATCACCACTACCACCACCACTTCCATCACCACTACCACCAGCACCATCACTACCACCACCACTACCACCACTACCACCACTACCATCACTACCACCACCACCTCTATCACCACCACCACTACCATCACTACCACCACCATCACCACCACCACTACCACCTCCATCACCACTACCACCACTACCACCATCACTACCACCATCACCACCACCACTACCACCACCACCACTACCACCACCTCCTCCATCACCACTACCACCACTAACACTTCCCATCACTACCACCTCCACCACTACCACCACTACCACCTCCATCACTACCACCTCCATCACCACTACCACCACTACCACTACCACCTCCATCACCACTACCACCACTACCTCCACCACTACCGCAACCACCACCACCACCAGTACCTCCACCACTACCTCCACCACTACTACCACCACCACCACTACCACCACCACTGCAACCACCACCACTACCACCACCACCTCCATCACCACCACCACCATCACTACCACTACTACCACCACCACTACCTCCACTACCACCACCACAACCACCACTACCACCACCACTGCAACCACCACCACTACCACCACCACTACCACCACCACCACCACCACCACAACCACCACCACCACCACTACCACCACCACTGCAACCACCACCACTACCACCACCACTACCACCACCACCACCACCACCACAACCACCACCACTACCACCACCTCCACCACTACCTCCACTACCACCACTACCACTACACCACTACCACCACTACCACCACCACCACCACTACCACCACCACTACCACCACCACCACCCACCACCTCTACCAC